>NC_140582.1:728848143-731248143 GCF_964204655.1 Triturus cristatus
TGTACAGTCACTCATACTTACAGTCACTCAGTACAGGACTATCATATGCATTTATACACCTACATAGAAAAATTCAGAATAGACCAGACATAGTAGTGAGACAGGCCGATAAAGGGGGTAATCTGGTTTTGTGGTCCCTAGAAGCTTATAATGGTGAGGCAGCTTTGCAATTGAGGGATAAGGAGTGTTATTCACTGGTCCCTCACAGCAACCTAGTGGAAGTCAAACTTAAATTTGACAAGGACCTTGCAAGATGGCGAGGATTAGGTTTAATTAAGCAGTCAGAATATTTATTTCTGAAGGTGGATAAACCAGTGGTACCAATATTATACCTAATACCAAAAATCCATAAAAATAAGGACAATCCGCCTGGGCGTCCCATAATTTCTGCCATAGGGAGTCTGTTTGAACCAACCTCAAAATATCTGGACTCTTTCCTACAGCAATTTGTGAGAGCACTACCAGCTTATATCCAAGATTCGAGGGACTTCTTAAATAAAATTGAAAATGTAAAATGGGAAGAATCTTATCTCCTAATAACGCTAGACGTCGTGAGCCTTTATACAAGTATCGCCCATGAAGATGGGCTAAGGGCTTTGAGGCACTTCCTAAATTTGAGACCTATTAACCTCTACCAACACACCAACATGTTGTTGGAGATGTGTAGGTTGTGTCTCACCAATAATCATTTTTTATTTGGAGGTGACACCTACAGGCAACTGAAAGGCACGGCGATGGGCACCTGCTTCGCCCCCAGCTATGCCAACCTACACATGGGCTGGTGGGAGGAGCAGGTGCTCAAAGTTGAGTACATCAATGAATGGAGAGATCATATTATCAAATGGATTCGTTTCATTGATGATTTATTTATCATATGGAACGGATCCAAAGAATCGGCCCAAAAGTTCATCGACAGCATTAATGTAAACAAGTTAAATCTAAAATTCACTGAGGAAATAAGCACTGAGAGAGTAACTTACTTAGACCTAGAGGTATATATTGCACAAAATTCAATTCAAACCTGTACTTACAGAAAACCAACTGCTGGAAATTCAATTTTACATGCAGCTAGTTTCCATCCAACCAAACTCAAAATGAGTATCCCATATGCAGAGAATCTAAGAATGAAAAGAAACTGCAGTGAACCGGCTGCTCTAGATCAAGCCCAGGGAGCATTAACCAATAGATTCCTTCAGAGAGGATACAAGTTGGACACATTAAATCAGGCAAAATTGAAGGTACAAAAGATGGAAAGAAGTGCATTATTAAAACCGGATGGTGAAAAAGTGGAACAAAAGAGGAAGCAGACTGAAAGTCAAATCCGTATGATTACAGGCTTCAGTGCATACCAGGCCAGAGTGAGAGACAGCCTGAGTAGGCACTGGCACCTTGTCAGACAGGATCCTGTTCTTCAAGGGAAAATTTCCAGATACCCTTTGGTGACTTTCAATCGTGCCAAATCAATGAGGGATGATTTGTTCAAAACGAATATGGAAACCAAAAAGGGAGGTGGTTGGCTTAAAGTCAGCCCTGGTTTCCATAAGTGCTATAAGTGTAAAGCTTGTAGGTATGGCAAGAACACGCAGCAAATAATATCCCCTCTTTTGAACAGCCCCTGGAAACTAAGAAAACCTCTTAACTGTAAAAGTGATTTTGTTGTTTACATTTTAAAGTGCTCGTGTCCTAAGATGTATGTAGGCAGTACTATCCACATGGTTCATGTACGGATACTGCAGCATCTTAGGGCTATAAATAACAACGATAAGAACTATGTAGTTGCTCGACACATAAATGAAATCCACAAGGGTAACACGAATGAACTGGTGTACTTTGCTATTGACCAAGTTCCCAAAGATCAAAGAGGGGGCGACAGAGAAAGCAAATTAAGAAAATTGGAGTCGAAATACATACTTATGTTTAATACAAAGAGCCCTCACGGTATGAATGTCGAAGAAGATTTACATGTACATTTAAAATAGAGGTACCGTTATTAATTGGTTTTGGTTTTAATCTTATTGCTATTTTAACTTGCATTATGTCACAAACGATTGTTCCTCCTATGTGTTCTTTATTTGTAAATACATCGTCATAAGGAGAGCTTGTTAGTAATGAAAGGACTTTGATAAAATGCATTGAAAGGATCTATTATTAGTACTGTATTGCACTAGCACTTTATTGTGATAAAATTGCGGTTTTTGTACATAATAAGGCACTTGCACTTTATGAAAACAAGCACTAGCACTTTATCGTTTTAAAACCTGATCCATGTACCACCTTTGAAAGAATAGGCAGTAATACATGTCCTTTTATTTTCTCCTTTATCCCCTCTTTTTTATCAACAGAGGTTTGAAATGAAACAACCATCGTGGGTTGTTTTACACAAAAACTATGAATTATGGATAAAGATCAATTGACGATGTGTAAATATATAATTTGTAACATGGAATGACAAGGACTATACGTTAAAGAAATAATGATGGAAATTATTCTAAACAGTGTCCAATTTTCTCTATACTTGATTTGTGTCTAGATGGATGAGTCGATTAAATTGTAAATATATGAAGTAATATGTATCTTTTTAAATTTAATCCATCTATGACTGGTAGTGAATTATAAGTAATGATGTAAAGAGTTTAATGGCACTATGTCAAGATAACTTTTTAGAAACACGATTGTCAAAAACGTACAACAGTCTGTTTACCATGTCTAGTGAGTAACCAATCATGTGACTCTGCATTTGGTTTTAAAAGAAACTGATTTGTTCGCATGTAGTTGTGTGATCAAGGGAGTTGTCCCGAAACGCGTTACGTGAGAGAATAAATATCCAAGCCGGATGGCAGAAAGCATCTCCAGTGTCGGTGTCTGATATTTAAAGGAAATCGGATTTGGTTGGAATATATATATATATATATATATATTCACTGAAAAAATCATAGGTTTCAGGGGCGTTGTAGTTAGGAATTGGCTTTTAAAAAACCTTAGAAATTCACTGAAAAAACCATAGGTTTCAGGGGCGTTGTAGTTAGCTGGACATTTCCCTCGAAATTCCCCCGTTATAGTTAGTTCAGCTAACTATAACTCGTGCCCCCGCAATGCACTGCTGATGATGTCACATATTACATCACTCATGACATGGTCAGTGATATCACTGATGACATCACTGATGACATCTGAAATGACATCACTGATGACATCACTGATGACATCATCCATGTGATAAATTAGTGCATCTTTTCACACCCTTTGATATACTCAATCAAAATTTCAGACGTCCATTCTCAAAACCATAGATACTCCAATACCAATAACTACATACCCACTCATTGACTCTTAGATCTACACACACATCCACTCACTCACCTGTACAGTCACTCATACTTACAGTCACTCAGTACAGGACTATCATATGCATTTATACACCTACATAGAAACTCACACACCACCAATCATCCATAGAGGTACTCTCACACCTAGTCATGCAAATAATTAATCACACTCCCATTTACTCACCTATGCAGTTATACACACACAAGAACGCTTACTCATAAAAATAGTACCACATTCTTACGCTCTTATACAATCACTGATACAAGCACACACTCATCCATACAGCCACTCTAACAATCACACACTCTCACATATACCCACTTATATACTCTTACACACATATATACTGCCTTTCACATATGTAGTTACTAACACACGTACCACTGAGATATACATTGAATCACTAACACACCCATACATACACTCACCCAACCATACACTCCATCACAGATGCACTCTTAAAACCATGCACCCATAGAATCACCCACTCACACATGTATGCACAGAGTCACACACACCCCACCCACACAAACACTCAGGCACCCAAACAGATACTCAGACAACCAATCAATAACCCATATAAACTCTCATATAGCTATTCACAAAACCATGCTGCCGCTTATACCCCAACAGACAGACAGATACAGACATTCACACAGTTTAGTCACTAGTCTGGAGTAAGATACGTTTAATGACTCACTTATAGAGTCAGTCACACACCTACTAAATCATCCATTCACACACTTATACACCCACTCATTCTTCCATAGGTTTTTCCCTATATATATATTAAACATATTTAAAATTTACAGAAACACACACTCACTGGATGACGTCATCAGTGATGTCATCAGTGATGTCATTTCAGATGTCATCAGTGATGTCATCAGTGAAGTCACTGACCATGTCATGAGTGATGTAATATGTGACGTCATCAGGAGTGCATTGCGGGGGCGCGAGTTATAGTTAGCTGAACTAACTATAACGGGGGAATTTCTAGGGTTTTGTACGAGGGAAATGTCCAGCTAACTATAACGCTCCTGAAACCTATGGTTTTTTCAGTGAATTTCTAAGGTTTTTTAAATGCCAATTCCTAACTATAACGCCCCTGACACCTATGGTTTTTTCAGTGAATTTCAAAGGTTTTTTAAATTCTAATTCCTAACTATATCAGGCCTGAAACCTATGGTTTTTTCAGTGAATTTAAAAGGTTTTGTAAATGACAATTTTGAATGTATTAATTGTTATACTGATTTTTTTTATACTGATTTATTATATTTTTTAACTATTTATGTTTAGATATATTTTTTTTAATTACATTATAATTACATTATACATTACAATACAAAATATACTTTCTCAGAATGAATTACTTTAGTTTAAATACTTGGCAAATAGGCAGCAGACTTTTAAGTACAGTAGTTACAGTTGCTGCAATGGGCAACACAGTTTCAAACACAAAGCAACATTGAGCTCAATGTGATTTTCTAGTGAAATGCAATTAGTTACTTTATGGATTACTTTTCTAACAACAGGACTGGATCCTAGATTCAGTCCTTGGACATCTCCTGTAAACAGTTGAGTAAAAGCGCTTTAGTTACAGTAGTTATTTTTAAGGAATATTATTGTATTTTAAAAGTTGACACTTCAAAATTTTTTCACATAGAATCACCAATCTTATCCTATGGCAGAAAGTTCACTTAGCAGGTAAGTAGTGTTATCATTACTTTTTCTTACTCAGTGGTGGATCCTGGATCCAGCACTGGCCAACCTCCTGTAAACAGTTGAAAGAATGTGTTTAAGTCATACAGACGATTTTTTAGGAATATTTTTAGTTTGTGAAAATAGACACTTAGAAACTTTTCTGGTGAAAACCACACAATGGATTCCTATGGAAGGAAATACAAGTTACTGGTAAGTACGCTTAGAATTACTCTTCAGGGTCAGTGCTGGGCTAAAAGATGCAGCCCTGGGTTCTCTCCTGATAACAGGTGAGTAGATCGGAATTCGTAGTTCGGCTGATTTTAGAGGAATATTTGTACGTTTCAAAATTGACACTTAGAAAAGTTTCTGCTGAAAACCACACTATGTATTCTATGGAAGGAAATACAAGTTACTGGTAAGTACGCTTAGAATTACTTTTCAGGGTCAGTGCTGGGCTAAAAGATGCAGCACTGGGTTCTCTCCTGATTACAGGTGAGTAAATCGGAATTCGTAGTTCGGCTGATTTTAGAGGAATATTTGTACGTTTCAAAAATGGACACAGAAAATTTTCTGGTGAAAACCACACAATGGATTCCTATAGAAGGAAATACATGTTACTGGTAAGTACGCTTAGAATTACTTTTCAGGGTCAGTGCTGGGCTAAAAGATGCAGCCCTGGGTTCTCTCCTAATAACAGGTGAGTAAATCGGAATTCGTAGTTCAGCTGATTTTAGAGGAATATTTCTACGTTTCAAAATTGACACTTAGAAAATTTTCTGCTGAAAACCACACAATGCACTCCTATGGAAGGAAATACAAGTTACTGGTAAGTACGCTTAGAATTACTTTTCAGGGTCAGTGCTGGGCTAAAAGATGCAGCACTGGGTTCTCTCCTGATTACAGGTGAGTAAATCGGAATTCGTAGTTCGGCTGATTTTAGAGGAATATTTGTACGTTTCAAAAATGGACACAGAAAATTTTCTGGTGAAAACCACACAATGGATTCCTATAGAAGGAAATACATGTTACTGGTAAGTACGCTTAGAATTACTTTTCAGGGTCAGTGCTGGGCTAAAAGATGCAGCCCTGGGTTCTCTCCTAATAACAGGTGAGTAAATCGGAATTCGTAGTTCAGCTGATTTTAGAGGAATATTTCTACGTTTCAAAATTGACACTTAGAAAATTTTCTGCTGAAAACCACACAATGCACTCCTATGGAAGGAAATACAAGTTACTGGTAAGTACGCTTAGAATTACTTTTCAGGGTCAGTGCTGGGCTAAAAGATGCAGCACTGGGTTCTCTCCTGATTACAGGTGAGTAAATCGGAATTCGTAGTTCGGCTGATTTTAGAGGAATATTTGTACATTTCAAAAATGGACACTTAGAAACTTTTCTGCTGAAAACCACACAATGGATTCCTATGGAAGGAAATACAAGTTACTGGTATGTACGCTTAGAATTCTTTTTCAGGGTCAGTGGTGGGCTAAAAGATGCAGCCCTGGGTTCTCTCCTGATAACAGGTGAGTAAATCGGAATTCGTAGTTCAGCTGATTTTAGAGGAACATTTGTACAATGGTAAAGGAAGGGGGTGGGGCCTGAGGTGACGTGTGCAAACAAGCCCTGTGGCGCGTTTTGAGTTGGGGAATTAATTCCTCTTCAATCCTGTGGTCCCCTGGGGGCCAACTAGCCCACCAGGTACCTCCAGTATGCGTCAGGGAGCTGCGTTGCAGAGCGGTGTTCAGAGGCCACGCCCCTTTTTACAACACTCTGCAACGCAGCTCCTTGGCGCTTCCTGGAGGTACCTGGTGGGCTAGTTGGCCCCTAAGGGACCTCTGGATTGAAGAGGAATTAATTCCCTAAATTAAAACGCGCCACAGGGTGTGTTTGCACACATATCACCTCAGGCCCTGCCCCCTACCTTCACCACTGTGCAAACGCACCCTGTGGCATGTTTTAAGTTGGGGGATTAAGTCCCCTTGAATCCTGAGGTCCCCTGGCGGCCAACTTGCCCACCAGGTACCTCAAGTATGCTCCAGGGAGCTGCATTGCAGAGAGGTGTTTAGAAGTCACGCCCCTTTTTACAACACTCTGCAACGCAGCTCCGTGGCGCCTACTGGAGGTACCTGGTGGGCTAGTTGACCCCTAGGGGACCTCTCGATTGAAGAGGAATGAATTCCCCAACTTAAAACGCGCCACTAGGCGTGTTTGCACAGTATCACCTCAGGCCCCGCCCCCTACCTTCACCACTGTGCAAACGCGCCCTGTGGCGCGTTTTAAGTTGGGGGATTAAGTCCCCTTGAATCCTGAGGTCGCCTAGCGGCCAACTAGGCCACCAGGTACCTCCAGTAAGCGCCACGGAGCTGCATTGCAGAGAGGTGTAAAAAGGGGTGTGGCCTCATTACACCTCTCTGCAACGTTTTGCGCATTTGTTTTTGTGCTTTCTTGTGCCTCGGTTCTACCGAGGCACAAGATGGCTGCCAACACTTCCTGATTCAGAGTGTTGGCAGCCAATTAGCATTCAGCTCGTGCTCGGGAGGGTTCGGGGAGGGTGCGGGGAGGATCCGCGGATCCTCCCCAGCCATAGATATCACTAACTTTTAACTCTAATTTTCTCAGGAACTACTGAACGGATTTACACCATTTAAGCAAAAGGCACAAGTCTGAACTGAGGACTACCTCCTTGCCAAATTTGGTGTAATTCCGTTCAGCAGTTCGGGCTGCAGCTTGACGAATCACCACGAAACTTCCAGGGTAGGAGCGGAACGGAGCTGGCCAACAGTTTGGAAAATTTCGCGATGATTCATCAACCGGCGCCAAAGATATTCCCAATAGAATGTTGTGGATTTCCTATGGAAAATAGGTCCTAACTATAACTATCTATTGGCGACTGCCAGTAGATTATATATATATATATATATATATTCAGTGAAAAAACCATAGGTTTCACACATGTTATAGTTAGCGGACATTTTACTCATAAAAAACCATTGAAATTCCCCCGTTATAGTTAGTTAAGCTAACTATAACTCGCGCACCCGCAATCCACTGCTGATGACGTAACATATTACATCACTCATGACATGGTCAGTGACATCACTCATGACATCACTGATGACATCTCAAATGACATCACTGATGACATCATCCAGTGAATGTGTATTTTTATAAAAATTAAATATGTTTTATATATGTATATCTCAAGGTCGATGGAAGAATAAATAGGTATATAAGTGTCTAAAAGGATGATTTGTTTTTGAAAAATTGATTGTGTAACTGACTGATTAAGTGTATCTTAGTGAATACATGGCTTACTGAGTAATGTTTAAATATGTAATTATCTGTATCAGTCTCTTACTTTGTGTATAAGTGTCTGCATGGGTTGGTGAGTAGCTACATGGCTGTTTATGTAGGATATTAGGTTGTTTTTTGAGTATCAGTGTGAATGTCTGCATGGTTCGGTGGGGGGTATTACGTAGTGCATAGGTGCATGAATTAGACCTGGGCGGTAAATTCCGTTCCGCTCGCGGAATTTGCGGAATTTCGGTAATTTCGCGTTCCGCGGAGAACGCGATATTGCCCAAAATTCTGCTTTCCGCGACTTCGCGAAATTTTTTCTTGTTCGCGTTCTCAAAATGCGTGTTCGCAAGATATTTCTCCCCGAGCACGCAAACAGCAACTGTGAACAGGAAAAAAGCATCGCGAACAAGCAATTCCGCGTGTTCGTGGAATTTCTGCATGTTCGCGGAGATTTTTTACCGTTTCGCGGAGATTTGCGTAACGCGATTACGCAAATTCCGCCCACCCCTAGCATGAATGATTGTCTGTCTGGTTGTATGTTTTGAAGACAGCATGTGTGCATGACTGTATGGTTGGATGAGTGTGTGTATGGGTGTGTTAGTGAGTGAATGACTGTCTCAATAGTGTCTTTATGAGTTTCTAAATATGTTTTAAATAAGTATATTTGACTATTGGTGTATATAAGTGTGTATATGTGTGAGAGTGAGAGATTGAAATAGTTCCTGTATGAATAAGTATGTGTTTTTATAAGTGATTGTTTAAAAGAGTAAGTATGTGTAAGTTTCCATAGGAGTAAGTGTGGTGGTGTGTGTATAACTGTATATGCAAGTTAATGTATGTTTGATTCTTTATTAGCATGAGTGACTATGTGTGTGAGTAACTCTATGGATGAGAGGCATTGTGTAACAGGATGTATAGGTGTATGAGTACATATGATGAGTGAGTACACGTATGAGTGACTGTACAGGACTGTTGGTGAATGATTGGATGTGTATGTGGATCTTATAATTATTGAAGAGGTTGTTGTAATTTGTATTGGTATGTCCTTTTTTTTGAAAATTTCAGTCTCTATTTTTGAATGTTTGTATCAAAAGGTTATATTAGGCTGAGAGGAGGTCTACCACTCTGTCACAAGGATGATGTCATCAGTGATGTCATTTGAGATGTCATCAGTGATGTCATGAGTGATGTCACTGACCATGTCATGAGTGATGTAATATGTTACGTCATCAGCAGTGGATTGCGGGTGCGCGAGTTATAGTTAGCTTAACTAACTATAACGGGGGAATTTCAATGGTTTTTTATGAGTCAAATGTCCGCTAACTATAACATGTGTGAAACCTATGGTTTTTTCACTGAATTTGCAAGGTTTTTTAAATGCTAAATCCTAACTATAACGTGTGTGAAACCTATGGTTTTTTCACTGAATTTGCAAGGTTTTTTAAATGCTAATTCCTAACTATAACGTGTGTGAAACCTATGGATTTTTCATTGAATTTGCAAGGTTTTTTAAATGCTAATTCCTAACTATAACGTGTGTGAAACCCATGGTTTTTCAGTGAATTTGCAAGGTTTTTTAAATGCTAATTTCTAACTATAACGTGTGTGAAACCCATGGTTTTTTCAGTGAATTTGTATGATTTTTAAATGCTAATTCTTACCTATAACATATGTGATTCCCACGTTTTTTTTTTTGATTTTGTATGATTTTTTATATTATAAATTCTTATATTTAATGTGATTTTTTTTTAAAAAAGCAAGTTTTTTTTTTTTTTACTTTTTATTCTCTTAAAACACTATGTTTTTTTATAATAAAAATCTGCAATATATCAATTTGTCTCCTTTTTTTTTTTACCAAACAGATAACATATATTAGTATAACATAATTTTTTTTTTTTTTTTTTTTTTAATGCGCGTACGGTAAGCGTACGGTAAGCGTACGGTTTACGTAATGTTCGTAATTTATCTACTCTTTTTGCGTATAGTTACGCAACTTGCGTAGCCGTGCGTACTGCGTATGGGGCGCGTAAGCGTGTACGCTTCACGCGCACGTTACGCGGAAGTGTTGGGGAGTGACTGTTATGCGCATGCGCGCGAGCGCGTATCTTTTTTACGCGCATGCGCACTTTTACCGTAAGCGCACCGTAAGCGCACCGTAAGCGTAACGTAAGCGTAACGTACGCGCACGGTGGGTCATGTGATCATGAAACAAAACTTTTGATTGGTTCAAAGTAGTTTCAGTTCTAGAACTCTCCTACACCACACCCATTCCCCTCATTTCTGCTTGTGATCCCTTAGGTGAAGGAGCTGACTTGTCTTTGTGATACGATGGCAGACCAGCACTCTTCTGCTGAGAGTGAGGCTAGCAGCACCACCATCAGGCAGAGAAAGAGGAAACAGAAGAGCTCTTTTATATGGGAGTATTTTACTTTTCCTGAGGGTGAGAAAAAAGTCAATGCTGCCTTGGTGACTTGCAAGCTGTGCAAGCGTGTACTTTCACGAGGTAATCCCAACAAGAAGTATTCCTTCGGGAATCACACTATGTTGAGACACCTTGAGGATGTACATCCTAGGACAAATGCTCGACATACTGGAGGAAACCCTTCAGTAAGTCAACCAAGCACATCCACAGCAGCTCAGCCGAGTCCTTCTTCGGAAGCTCAGCAGAGCCCTTCATCTGTGGGGGCAGATTCACCTTTTTCTGATCCTGTGGAAACGAACCATCGGTTTGCGAGGTTTACTATGCGGTGTTCATTTTGCCATGGTCTAATTGTTCATAGGGAGACCAGTCTTCCCCTCATTAACAACAAAATAGACCAGCACATTTGTCCTACCAGCTAATGTTCCCATTCTTCCTTTCCTCTGTCCCTGCATGAACACAACGGCACTTTTAAGAGCCAACCTTACCTCTCAACTTTTTTTTATTTTTTCTTTAAAACTTTTTTTTTTTTTTTACCGTACGCATACGGTAAGCGTATTTTTTTTTTTTTTTTTTTTTTTTAAATAAAAATCAATTACCACATCTCAAGATCCTTGAGGAATTAATAACTAAATACTAAAATTCTGTTTGAGATAAAGTTGAAGAAAGGGACCATCTAATTTCTGACTTACCTGACCCACCCAACAATTTAATTTTTAATTAAAATGTAATTGAAATTACTTGAAAAAATGGTTGGTTTTTTTCGAAAATTTTCTTTCACAATCTGAAAAAAAAGAAAAAAGTATTAATATTTAATAAATCATTTTATAATACAGTACACGTATTTACATATTTTCCCCCAAAAAATGTTTGCCTTTTTTTTGCTGTTTTCAGAATATATTGCATTTCACTATAAATTGTGAAAACAATTGCATTCATCACTTAACAGCGGGCAAAAAAAAAATAACAATCTCAAAGATTGTTTTAAAAAAGCCCACAATCTCTTTTTGCTTAAACATAACATTATAGAAATGCTTAATATTCTAATAAAATATCATCTAATAACAATAATTATTTCTTTAAAATACCGTCTGACAATTTTGTTTCAGAAGCATAATCACAAAAATATTATATCTCAAATAACTCCACAATACATCTGGTTCCATTTCCTTTAGGCCAAATAGTAATTTTAAAATTCTTTTTTGATTAAATTTCCAATGGTAATCTAATAAAATTCCAAAATTTAAATTGTACAGATCTTACCGATTCTCTCTAACATTTTGGTTTCCGAAAGATTAATTAATAATTAAATAAGTCCACAATACAATTGTTTACCTTTCCTTATGGCCAAAAAGTAATAATACAAATCTTTTTTGAATACATTTCCAATGGTAATCCAATAACATTCCAAAATTTAAATTATGCAGATGTTACCGATTTTCTCTAAATTTTTGGTTTTCGAAAGTTTCATTAAAAATTAAAAAAGTCCACATTACAATTGGTTACCTTTCCATTAGGCCAAATGATAATTTGAAAAATCTTTTTTTTTGAAAATTCCAATGGTAATCCAATAAAATTGTAAAATTGTTTTGTACAGATCTTGCCAAGTTTCTCTAAAATTTTGGTTTCAGGAAGATTAGATAGGAATTTGCTAAATCAAAAGGCAAACGTTGCTTGAAAATCAATTGGGAATCATTACACAGTGTCCAGCCTTTTTCACATTTAAGATAAACTGTGTAATGTCCAGAAGTTACAGTAGGTCCTTCATGGAAAATTATTGCAACTGTTACAAAAGTTTTTCCTGAAATTGATAATTGCTGTCCTATAAACTTCTTTATAAAAGTATCCAATTTTGAACCATCAGCTCTACATCGTTGCATCATTAAAATTACATACTGTCCGTATTCCTTTAAAATTAACGTTGAAAACATGTCAGATTTACACTCACCGCACTCCATGCTATGATTAGCATCTTTAACTAATTTAGCAAAAGTGACTGTTTTACTGTCTGGCAATGTTAAATAAATAATCCTTTCAGAATCAACATTAGAGCCACATGTATTGAAACAGTTTTCACAACTATGTTCCCATTTATAAGAGACACCAAACATATTTTCAATGTGTACCCCTTCTTCTTCCAGTACCTGAAGAAAATACATCAAGAATTCCTGTGCGTCTTGCTGTACATTTTGAGAAAACTGTGTTCGTCCTGAACATACATCTAAAAGTTTTCTAATTTCAGTAGCACTTTCTATTTGAGTTTTATCATTACTCAGCTTTTGAAAAAGGAGACTCAACTCAGAACAGAATCTTTTTCTCTGATTTACTATTATCTGCTCTTGCAAATTTTCCAGATAAAATGCAACATTCAGCACTACATTAGCGTAGCAGTTGACACCAGAGCTATTTTCAAAATGACAACCTACAACCTCTTCAACATTTTCCTTCTTCTTTTTGCTTGCAATTACATCACTCCTCTTTTTTTTTCTCATCTCTACATCCTCATTACAGATATTCTCAATTCTCCTTTTACGAGAAACTACACGTTTCTCTAACACAGGATACTGACCTAAATGAGGAGCATAGGTTCTTCTTAATCTATTATACTCCTTTACACAATTTGTATCAGCACTAACTTTTGAATCATCAAAGTCTATCATGAATAAACCAGATAATGTTTTCACTCGTGACAAAGCTACATAAGCCATACCTTCTTTGAACACAGTTGAACCAATGTTTACAAATGCACAATCTACAGTCAATCCTTGAGACTTGTGAATAGTTACAGCATATGCTAGAGAAAACGGAAACTGTTTCCTTTGTACATATAAGTCTTTCACAAGCATGAAACGAACTGTACAACGACAAATGTCTATAACTTCTTCTATCTGATCAAATTTTATTTTTAAACATTCAATTCCATCTTTTTTCTGATAATTAATAAAACCCACAACTCTTCCCATAGCTCCATTAACTAAACCTTTTTCAACATCCAAATTTCTCCTTAAAAATACTCTACAGTTCATGCAAACATATAGATTTTTTTCTAATCCAGCAGTTTTGGAAATGTTCTTCTCTAGTGAATCCAATTTATTTTTCAGTTTGCCTGTTAATGTGATAGTAATTCTTCCATCTTGAATTTTGTCCACTGCTTCCAATTTCAAGATATCTTCCTTTTCCAATTTCAAAAGCTCCTCATTGAATATTGAGCATTCACGTAGAGTTGGCATTAAGCAGATGACACTTTTCTTTTCTGCAATGTTCTTGTATATCTTCTCTGCAACTATTTCTTCCTTTGGAAATAAATTATGTAGCAACCGACTCTGTAATGCTTTTGTGCCAGCTTCAGTGAGTAGTCCAATTCTGATATCTTTCAGAATACTTCCATATTCTTCATCGTTTGCTTGCCTCATATTAATAGTAAGTTCCTTGTACTCAAAGAAGGACCAAATATTTGCATTACCAATGCTTCCCAATGACTTATTTGTGTCTTCATGTGTCACAGTATTAAACACTGGTTGTCCTTTAACTGGAGTAAGCTGTAGAAGATCCCCAAAAACTATGACATGTTTTCCACCAAATAACACGTCATAGTCTGTCCTTAGAATTTGCTGCATTCTTAAATGCACAAAGGCAAGCATTAAGTTTGACACCATGCTCACCTCATCAATAATGAGAACTTGCATATTCTTCAATACTCTTGAAACTTCCAAGCATGCTTCTCCAGTTAGCTTGTGGTATTGTATTTTGTTCTCATGCTCCACTGGTAACATTAGCAAACGATGTAAGGTGATTCCTTTTATGTTATATGCTGCTAACCCAGTTGGAGCAGTAACCACACAAGACAAAGTAGAATCCGTTTTTTGCTGTAGGTAGCTTCTGATGACTTTTATTAAGAAACTTTTTCCAGTTCCAGCTTGTCCGCTTACATACATCCTGATTGGATGAAATGATGTGCATGAGCACTCTTTTTTTTCATGTAGTAATCCGTGATCAATTTTGTTTCTGATCTCTTCATAAATTTGTTGCTGCTCTTCATTCAGTTGTCTTTCCAAATTTGGTAAGTCTATAAATTCTTCTTGAGCTTGATTCACAGCCGTTTCCACTTCATTCATGGCTATTGCAGCTTCATTTTCAACGATTGGTTGTCCTAGAGGATCTTGACTGAGTGTTCCTGAACTTTGGCTGTCTTGAGAACTGTCTCTAGCTACTTCAGCTGCAATTGTAGTTTCCTGTTCAATTTCTTCATTTAACATTTGCACATAAGTTGTGAATGTACTGCATTTTATGCTGTCTTTGCAAGCATTAAATGAATCTTCATAGCTTTGAAATTCTCCCAGTAGTTCATCCTCTGTACGCCATGGTTTAAACAGCTGTAAAAGAGCCAAGTAGTAAAATTCCTTTTTGTCAGTAGTGTCGCAACTCAGCTTCCTGTGATTTATCAAACTTCCTTTTGTTTGCTTCACCAAACATCCTTCCTCACCAATGACTTTATATTTTCCATTGTTGATGTCTTCTGCGGCTTTTCGTGAATAAATGTAGTTCTGCAGCACTTCATAGAGACACATGTTCTCCAGATGATGACTTCTCTTGGGATAATATGTGCAACATGTTTGATTTCAAAATATCTGTACTTTCTGGGTCATTCTCGGCCAAATATTCAATTTCTCCAACAGATTTCAGTACCCGATTTCTCATTGCTGCAAGGCCTAAACTTGCCCAAATTATTCTTCTTGATTTCGAGTAGAGACTTGCAGAAGATAACCTATCTGAACATTCGTAGGATCCAATTTCTCGATGCGATAACGTCTTTAAACTGAAACTGTACAGCTTCTTACTGACAGTCTTCTCGTGAGAAATCTCTTCCCACATTTCCTTCAATTCAGTTTTTTCAGATTTAGTAATGTAAGATGTTACATATCGAGCAACAGCAATGGAATTGTCAGCAACATACTGTATATCCATGTTAGCATTCCACATGGATAAAATGACTGGGTTGTAGTCATTTATATTTTTTGATTCTTCTTTTCTTTTAAGGTTGTAGGTATTCCTAGGTGATTTTCTTGTAATAGTATGTCTCACAGATGACATAAAACTGTTTACTCTTCCATTTGAAAGAACAGGTCTAGGAAATCCAAATCGACATTTAGTGTAGTATTTATCTTTGCTCTTGTATTTCCGTCGACAGTATTTTCCACACCGATGACTTTGGAAACGTAAAACTTGCTCCTTTAACTTTTTCTCTTCTGTGCTTTTTGGTATAGCACATGTTGCATATTCTTCAATGAAAGATAACACTGCTTCATCAGTATCTGTTCCAAACTTTGGGGCATCCTTGATCCACAACAGCATATGAATATGAGGAGCACCTCTTGCCTGGTACTCTTTTCTCCAAAAGAAATCCTCTACTTCTCCAAGAGGTGGATTTTTTTTATTGCAGATGAAGGACATCATAGCCTCAAATCTATGATTGAAATATCTGCAAACATTAACCGGATCCAATGAGCACAGTTCTCCTGCTGTCTTGTATTCGATGTTTTTAATGTTTGAATTTGCCTCTCGTAGAAAATCCAGTAAATCATCCCAAGCGTACTCAGCACAGCTTAGGGTAAGGAACCATGTTGGTGTTCCTAAATTTCGTAACATGCATTTTAATTCACCATGGCGTCGGTACCAATATTCATTTGTCCCACGCTGACAAGCCATCAGATTGATCAGTTGTGTTTCCAAATGATCATCTCGGTGCTGCACATTCTCCATAAAATCCTTAGCAGACACATTTTGTAAATGTACTCCACTTTTTAAAATGTGATTTACTGCATATGATAATGCAGACAAGTTGCTTTCAAATAAAAGATGGAATAAATAAGGAATACTTTGTCGAAATCTTGGATCTTCTGCATATAGTCTTGTAGTCCGATACTCAGAAGCTGGAATCTGTTCTGGACGTTCATCGTATCGTCCTCCTTTTCCTGTAGGAAACAGCTGGGGAAAACATCGAGCTTCCAAGCTCTCCTCCCATACACTCACGGGAGTACCTTTTGCTTTCTTCATCTGAAACAGATCAATATTGTCTCCCATAACTTCTTTGGAATGAAGAGGATGTATGCTAAAATGTCCACAAATTTCTTCTTCCTTTGACTTGTCCACTTTTTCAATTTGTCCAGTTGGTGTTTCTGTGTCTTCTTGTAAATCTTCTTCTTCTTCTTCTATATAAATTGATTCATACCATTTGTTATTCCTTTTCAAATACAAATTTGCTCTTTGTACTTTCCGTACATCTACCAGCTCCTGCCAAATCTTCTTATTCTTTGTAGGCACACCATTAACCATAATAACTAATGGTTCAGTTTCCAAAGTATCTGCATCAATAGTTTCCATATTTGTTTTCAAATCCAAGGGCAAATACACCACTCTTCCTTTTAAACCTCTCAGTAAATCTGAAGGAGGTAATTTACCAGTTTTTGGCTCCATACGCACTATGGTCTGGAACGGATGAACACATTGAATAAGTATAGACTCATATGTATTTAATTCAGAAAGTTCGGCAGGAATAACATCCAATTCTAAATTATTATGTACAGCTCTGGTCGGCATTCTATTTTCCTCTAACTTGTTGTAACAGTATTTACAAATACGCTGATCTTCACCCAATTCAAAACAATTTTCAAGAAATATATATGTGGCAAAATCCTTCCACTTATAATTATCTTCATTTTCACTTTTTCTGTAGAGATCAACATTCCTAGTTTGTTTTCTATAATGAGTTCTGCGGCAACAAATACAAGTAATATTTGGTCTTTCATTAGAGATTATTGCAAATTTTGTTATGTGATCATTAAATGTCTTACTTACAGAGGGTTCTACATTCTCTTCCACTTCTTCCTCATTTACTGTGTCCTTTTCTGCAATGTCTTGTTCAGGACCAAAGTAACAAAACTGAATTTCATCACTAACCTTCTCTACATCTGATACCGATCCATGGAACAGAGCCCTATTCAATTCATCTAACTTTATTGCTGGACTTTTAGCAAAATACAACCGTCTCACAAACTTTCTCATTTCAGTATGATGAACAGCCAGCATCCTAAAATGATGAAAAACACTTTTACACACTTTTCTAGATAGACAAGCCAGAGAATGACCCTGCAAACCAGTATTCTCTCTCACTCTACATGGATCTAGACTTTGAAGCACCTTAATCTTCTGTTTTACACTTTTTTTACTATATTCTCTTAGAAACTCACGAAATTTATCAATAGATTCCTGACGCACAGTGCAAATACTACTACAATTCCAAGTGTACACTGGGGCTTTAGGACGTCTCCCCATAGCCTCATCCGCCATCACTTGTACCTCATCTCTTGGAACCATTTTCTCCTTCTCCATTATACAACCATTTTTCACTTCATAAGCACGACCTCTGGTGTCATCTGCATGCAGCAAACTATTACTTTGAAAATAACTCTCTTCATTAAAAAAAGGTTCACTACTTGAACTATGCATCCATTCTCCTAAAAACACTTTACAAAAGTTTGTTCTTTTCACTTCTCTTTTCCTTTTGGTTTGTGATTTCAGTACATTAACCATTTTATCTAATGTACGCATCCTTTTCAAAATTAAAATGAATAGTTTCCTTTTTAATTCTAATGCCTTTGCTGCAATGGCTTCAATTTCTTTTTTTCTCTTATAAAATTTAGCCTTTTGCTTATATTTCTTCACATCCTTTATCAAATTGGACATTACTCTTCTCTGAAACATTTTTCTACGTATCTCTTTAAACGCTGTTTTTCTGTTTAAGTTAATCTTTATTGTTTCTGAAGGTATTTTTGCATTAACTAAATGCTCAATTTTTTCCTGTTCTTTTCTATTTAAAACATTCTTTCCAGTACAGACATTTTGTACATTTTTCCTTTTTTTGAAGATGTTCTTTAAAAAATCTTTTGTCTGCTTACCAGAAGACTTTCTCTTTTTCCCAACATGAGCATCTCCAACTAACTTAGGTCCTCCACTTGTCTTCAAATATAGTTTTTTTTTGTGGTTTTTCCTTAGTCTGGATTTTGTAGGCATCTTAAATTTTGTTCGCTGCTCTTCAGCAATTCCTGAAAAAAACTAAAAAAAAAATTATTTATTTTATTTAAATATATTACTACATTTTTTATGATCTTTTCAAATCTTAAAATACTAAGTACCCCTTTCCTACAAGTGAAAATCACAATAACACCTTCACAAAATATCTAAAAACAATTCCTGTGTGCACACAGAGTCATGGTTTGAAATTAGGCAAAAAACGAAATTTCTTTGCCAATTGGAAAGCACACTTCCTACTGCTTTTTTGGCAAGTGATAGGTACTTTTACAATCTGACACATTTCTAATCCACTTTTCAGATTCTCAAAAAAGCACATGTCCAAACAGCTTTTTGAGACCAGCAACATGTGTAACCTGGGTGACTGACTACACTCCAGCAAGGGCAACCAGCCTTAGTGATGCTGAATGTATTTGCATTACTGACTGCAACCTCAAACCCCACTCGGTTGTGAATACTGTGCATGATTCCAAAGGATAAGCAGCTGGGTGTGTGCTAAGAGTCTGCTTCTGCACAAAAAAATAGCTCCCCCTTTCCTACTAATGCAACTGTAAAATTACCAGAGCAATACGCAATAAATCTCTGCCTGTAATTCCTCTTTGCACACAGTCATGTTTTCATATTAGTCAGAAAACGAAATTTCTTTGCCAATTTGAAAGCACACTTACTACTCTTTTTTTTGGCAAGTGATAAGTACTTTTACAGTCTGACACATTTTGAATCCACTTTTCAGATTCTTAAAAAAGCACATGTCCAAACAGCTTTTTGAGACCAGCAACATGTGTAACCTGGGTGACTGACTACACTCCAGCAAGGGCAACCAGCCTCCGTGATGCTGAATGTATTTGCATTACTGACTGCAACCTCAAACCCCACTCGGTTGTGAATACTGTGCATGATTCCACAGGATAAGCAGCTGGCTGTGTGCTAAGAGTCTGCTTCTGCACAAAAAAATAGCTCCCCCTTTCCTACTAATGCAACTGCAAAATTACCAGAGCAATACGCAATAAATCTCTGCCTGTAATTCCTCTTTGCACACAGAGTCATGTTTTCATATTAGTCAGAAAACGAAATTTCTTTGCCAATTTGAAAGCACACTTACTACTCTTTTTTTTGGCAAGTGATAAGTACTTTTACAGTCTGACACATTTTGAATCCACTTTTCAGATTCTTAAAAAAGCACATGTCCAAACAGCTTTTTGAGACCAGCAACATGTGTAACCTAGGTGACTGACTACACTCCAGCAAGGGCAACCAGCCTTAGTGATGCTGAATGTATTTGCATTACTGACTGCAACCTCAAACCCCACTCGGTTGTGAATACTGTGCATGATTCCACAGGATAAGCAGCTGGGTGTGTGCTAAGAGTCTGCTTCTGCACAAAAAAATAGCTCCCCCTTTCCAACTAATGCAACTGTAAAATTACCAGAGCAATACGCAATAAATCTCTGCCTGTAATTCCTCTTTGCACACAGAGTCATGTTTTCATATTAGTCAGAAAACGAAATTTCTTTGCCAATTTGAAAGCACACTTACTACTCTTTTTTTTGGCAAGTGATAAGTACTTTTACAGTCTGACACATTTTGAATCCACTTTTCAGATTCTTAAAAAAGCACATGTCCAAACAGCTTTTTGAGACCAAGAACATGTATAACCTAGGTGACTGACTACACTCCAGCAAGGGCAACCAGCCTTAGTGATGCTGAATGTATTTGCATTACTGACTGCAACCTCAAACCCCACTCGGTTGTGAATACTGTGCATGATTCCACAGGATAAGCAGCTGGGTGTGTGCTAAGAGTCTGCTTCTGCACAAAAAAATAGTTCCCCCTTTCCAACTAATGCAACTGTAAAATTACCAGGGCAATACGCAATAAATCTCTGCCTGTAATTCTTCTTTGCACACAGGGTCATGTTTTCATATTAGTCAGAAAACGAAATTTCTTTGCCAATTTGAAAGCACACTTACTACTCTTTTTTTTGGCAAGTGATAAGTACTTTTACATTCTGACACATTTTGAATCCACTTTTCAGATTCTTAAAAAAGCACATGTCCGAACAGCTTTTTGAGACCAGCAACATGTGTAACCTGGGTGACTGACTACACTCCAGCAAGGGCAATCAGCCTTAGTGATGCTGAATGTATTTGCATTACTGACTGCAACCTCAAACCCCACTCGGTTGTGAATACTGTGCATGATTCCACAGGATAAGCAGCTGGGTGTGTGCTAAGAGTCTGCTTCTGCATACAAAAATAGTTCCCCCTTTCCTACTAATGCAACTGTAAAATTACCAGAGCAATACGCAATAAATCTCTGCCTGTAATTCCTCTTTGCACACAGAGTCATGTTTTCATATTAGTCAGAAAACGAAATTTCTTTGCCAATTTGAAAGCACACTTACTACTCTTTTTTTTGGCAAGTGATAAGTACTTTTACAGTCTGACACATTTTGAATCCACTATTCAGATTCTTAAAAAAGCACATGTCCAAACAGCTTTTTCAGACCAGCAACATGTGTAACCTGGGTGACTGACTACACTCCAGCAAAGGCAACCAGCCTTAGTGATGCTGAATGTATTTGCATTACTAACTGCAACCTCAAACCCCACTCGGTTGTGAATACTGTGCATGATTCCACAGGATAAGCAGCTGGGTGTGTGCTAAGAGTCTGCTTCTGCATAAAAAAATAGCTCTCCCTTTCCATCTAATGCAAATGTAAAATCACCAGAGCAATACCAAACAGCTTTCTGAGACCAGCAACATGTGTAACCTGGGTGACTGACTACACTCCAGCAAGGGCAACCAGCCTTAGTGATGCTGAATGTATTTGCATTACTGACTGCAACCTCAAACCCCACTCGGTTGTGAATACTGTGCATGATTCCACAGGATAAGCAGCTGGCTGTGTGCTAAGAGTCTGCTTCTGCACAAAAAAATAGCTCCCCCTTTCCTACTAATGCAACTGTAAAATTACCAGAGCAATACGCAATAAATCTCTGCCTGTAATTCCTCTTTGCACACAGAGTCATGTTTTCATATTAGTCAGAAAACGAAATTTCTTTGCCAATTTGAAAGCACACTTACTACTCTTTTTTTTGGCAAGTGATAAGTACTTTTACAGTCTGACACATTTTGAATCCACTTTTCAGATTCTTAAAAAAGCACATGTCCAAACAGCTTTTTGAGACCAGCAACATGTGTAACCTAGGTGACTGACTACACTCCAGCAAGGGCAACCAGCCTTAGTGATGCTGAATGTATTTGCATTACTGACTGCAACCTCAAACCCCACTCGGTTGTGAATACTGTGCATGATTCCACAGGATAAGCAGCTGGGTGTGTGCTAAGAGTCTGCTTCTGCACAAAAAAATAGCTCACCCTTTCCAACTAATGCAACTGTAAAATTACCAGAGCAATACGCAATAAATCTCTGCCTGTAATTCCTCTTTGCACACAGAGTCATGTTTTCATATTAGTCAGAAAACGAAATTTCTTTGCCAATTTGAAAGCACACTTACTACTCTTTTTTTTGGCAAGTGATAAGTACTTTTACAGTCTGACACATTTTGAATCCACTATTCAGATTCTTAAAAAAGCACATGTCCAAACAGCTTTTTCAGACCAGCAACATGTGTAACCTGGGTGACTGACTACACTCCAGCAAGGGCAACCAGCCTTAGTGATGCTGAATGTATTTGCATTACTAACTGCAACCTCAAACCCCACTCGGTTGTGAATACTGTGCATGATTCCACAGGATAAGCAGCTGGGTGTGTGCTAAGAGTCTGCTTCTGCATAAAAAAATAGCTCCCCCTTTCCATCTAATGCAAATGTAAAATCACCAGAGCAATACCAAACAGCTTTCTGAGACCAGCAACATGTGTAACCTGGGTGACTGACTACACTCCAGCAAGGGCAACCAGCCTTAGTGATGCTGAATGTATTTGCATTACTGACTGGAACCTCAAACCCTAAAAGTATTCCTTATTTATACCAGTACACCTTAATTTATGATGAAAACATAGTCCATATTATTTTACATGTTCCTCACATTTAAATTTCTCCCAAAACACAAAATGATAAACACAACTTCAACAAAAGGAATTCCAATTCTATTATTCATTTCTTAATTTACCATATATATCCCTTCTCAAACTCTTAACTCACCTTTAAAATTAGTTAGTTGTGAAAGAAATGTGGCACTCAAAGAGCAGATTATCAGAGCCAGGATCTCTGTTCTGTACACCTCTCTCCTCTCAGCAGAACCAGATAATGGCAAACTTTCCCTCTCTTTTTCCACACATATACATGTTAGTTTCAAATCTCAGTGCTTCCCCCTTTTTTTCAAATGTAATCACACATTTCTATTGGTTGAAAACCAACCCTTTTCAAACAGTACCCTTCCCCCAACTTGACTTCAGCCTAGTACCCTTCCCCCAACTTGACTTCTGCCTGCTACCATAGCAACTGCTCTTGAAACACTGCTGTGTAGAGTTAGGTCAGAAGTTCACCACACAATGTTTCATTTCCTAAGAGCAGGAGTGCTTGACTTTTCAAACCTAACAGCATATCCATAGTACTGTTCTTTGGTAACACATTTTTCTGTACCAATACAAAACATGCTTCTATAAATTTACACATACAGCCTAGTTTTTAGTTTAGAATGGTATGAAACAGCTAATCAGTTCTTTTTTAAAAAAAAAATATGTATGCCTCCATTTCCAAACTGTCTTTCATTTCTTTTTACCATTCTACTGAATTACACCTCCTGAGTGCACCCCGATCTCCTTAGAAGATGTTCACAGTGTGGATTGTAGGACACAGCTATGTCTTCTGGAGTGAAAAGTATGCAGAGAAAACAGGTATGGTGAGAGACCTTGCTTTGCCAAATGTAGACATTAAATGGATTGGTCAGAGAGGGTTAAAGTGGCACCAATTGATGCCATTGGTGAAATCCTTCATGCAAATCCAACACCCTGACCTCATAATAGTGCACTGTGGTGGCAATGACCTAGGCACTTTGACTGGGGTAGGTCTGGAAATGCTTATGAAGGACACCTTTGCACAACTGTTTTCACTTTTCCCTAAAACTGCCTTTGTGTATTCTAACATATGCCAAAGGCAAAAATGGAACTGGTCCAATCAATTTTGTCCGCAGATTGACAAAGCAAGAAAGCACGTCAACAAATCTGTTTCTGCTTTCCTCCGAGACTATGGTATGGGTTCCATTTACAACAACAACTTGCGTTACGACATGCAAGACATTTATAGAGGAGATGGTGTACACTTCACTGATGAAGGGAACAGAGTCTTCCTCTTGAACCTTAGACTCTGCGTCGGTACTTACTTGTAGGTACCACTAAAAAATCAAATCACTTCATAAACACAACGGCTCTTTTTAGAGCCCCCTAATATCTAAACACTAAAATCTGAATTTTATTTCTTTTTTTATTTTTTTTCTACCGTACGCGTACGGTAAGCTTACCGTAAGCTTACCGTACGCGTACCCCGCGATTTTTTTTTTAAATTAATAAATGTTTTTTTTGTACTTTTCTGTCCTTCTTTGACCCCCTTTCAAATGTTAGGGGGTCTGTAACTCTCTTCCTTGCCCCCTTTTCAAGTTATCACCCTTTTTTTTCTGAGTGAAACACACAAAATGGCGGCCGCCGCTTCCTGGTTTCGACCAATTCGAATGTTTACTAAGATCTAACAGCCAATCAGAATCGCGCTCGCGCACGTCACCATACGCGTACGGTAAGCTTACCGTAAGCGCACCGTAAGCTCACCGTAAGCTGCCACAGATATATATATTGATTTAAATGCTATTTTCTCAGGAACTACTGAACAGATTTACACCAGACCTACAAAAGGCACTTCCTTGACCTGAGGACTACCTCTCTGCCAAATTTCAAGTAACTCTGTTCAGCCGTTCGGGCTGTAGCTGTGTCTAAAGGTCCTATGGAAAAATGCATGGAAAAAACGCGTTTTGGGACCCCCCTTTTATCTCAGCCCCCGCTTGACGAATCACCCCGAGACTTTCAGGGTAGGAGCGGAGCGTAGCGCCCCATTAGTTTTGAAACTTTCGCGAGGATTGGTCAACCGGCGCCAAAGTTATTCCAAATAGAATGTTGCGGATTTCCTATGGAAACAGGGACCTAACTATAACTACCTACTGGCGACCGTCAGTAGGTAATATATATATATATATATATATATATATATTACCTACTGGCGGTCGCCAGTAGGTAGTTATAGTTAGGACCCTGTTTCCATAGGAAATCCGCAACACTCTATTTTGAATAACTTTGGCGCCGGTCGACGAATCCTCGTGAATTTCTCAAAATAGGTGGGGCGCTACGCTCCGCTCCTACCCTGAAAGTCTCGGGGGGATTCGTCAAGCGGGGGCTGAGATAAAAGGGGGGTCCCAAAACGCGTTTTTCCCATGCATTTTTCCATAGGACCTTTAGACAGGGCTACAGCCCGAACGGCTGAACAGAATTACTAGAAATTTGGCAGAGAGGTAGTCCTCAGGTCAAGGAAGTGCCTTTTGTAGGTTTGGTGTAAATCTGTTCAGTAGATTCTGAGAAAATAGCCTTTAAATCAATATATATATCTGAGCCAGCTTACGGTACGCTTACCGTAAGCTTACCGTACGCGTACGGTGGCGTGCGCGAGCGCGATTCTGATTGGCTGTTACATCTAAGTAAACATTCGAATCGGTCGAAACCAGGAAGCGGCGGCCGCCATTTTCTCTCTCGCACTCTGAGGGGGGGCTGTAAACAAAGGCAAAAAACATATAAAGGGGCTGTTTAGACAGCGCCCATGCACATAGCCATGTTAGTTGAGTCCTCAAAGATCCCCCAAGGCCAAAAACGGTAAATTTTTATTTTTTGAAAATTTCGCCGATTACGCTTACCGTACGCGTACGGTGCGCTTACGCTAAAAATTTTAATTAAAAAAAAAAAAAAACACTCTCTGTGCATGGCATATTATTGTCATCACTTACAAATTAAATTTAACAGATTACCTATCACAAGGAAGCGCATAATATGTCCTCCATGTGCGCACGGTGCGTAACGTGCCCACCTTGCTTGTACGGCACTAACTGCGTAAAGGGGGCGCGCGGTGCGCGAAGCGCACCGCGTGCTCACTGTGCGCGCACGGTGCGCGAAGCGCACCGTGCGCGCACGGAACGAACTGCGTTAAGTGGGCGTGCACGCCACGAATGGCGTAAAGTAACTTAGCATTTAAAAAAACGTACAAATTCACTGAAAAAACCATAGGTTTCACACACGTTATAGTTAGGAATTAGCATTTAAAAAACCTTGCAAATTCACTGAAAAAACCATAGTTTTCAGACATGTTATAGTTAGCGGAAATTTTACTGATAAAAAACCAATGAAATTCCCCCGTTATAGTTAGTGCAGGCAACTATAACTCACGCGACCGCAATCTTCTGCTGATGACATATGTGTCTTTATGAAAAAAAAATATTTGTAATATATGTATAGCTAAAAATTTATGGAAGAAGACATGGGCAAATAAGTGTCTAAATACAGTATTAGCATCAGCAGAGGATTGCGGTCGCGTGAGTTATAGTTGCCTGCACTAACTATAACGGGGGAATTTCATTGGTTTTTTATCAGTAAAATTTCCGCTAACTATAACATGTCTGAAACCTATGGTTTTTTCAGTGAATATATATATATATATATATTTCACCAAATGTAGATCCAATGGAAAAGAAGAATCCACACGAGCCCGCTCAATCAGTGTAGCAGTTTATTTCAGACAGGCAGAGAAGGACGACGCATTTGGACCACGTCCGTGGTCTTGGTCACAATGTATATATATGTATAAATATACACTTCTAATTTTTGGGGAAAAACATGAGGTTAAAATGGTATCGAGAGCAGACATAAAAAAATAGAACATTTTAAGAATGAGGGCCTAGCCTGCATTACCTGTAGAGGGTTTTGCTTGTGTCTCATAGATCTGCCTCACAACTTACTGCAAGGAATATTGGAATTAAATCGAACACAGCTTTTCTATGTTTATATCTACCCATGTCCCACTGAGGTATTGGTGAGCATTTATTTTGAAGTAGGAGTCCTTTCTTTTTCGAGTCCATTTTAAAGGTCAAAATGCTTTTAATCTGGGAATGCTTTATTGCCTGGCCTTAGAAAGAACCTAATAAAAGCCTGCAACGTGATAATAACGAAAGCAGGCTGTAAAATGCGTAACACCACTGGTTGTCAGCAGTATAGAATGGAATTCACAGGGCACTGTTAGGTTCACAAAGCCTCTTGGTATTTTGGCCCTTTTTTACTCAATCTGTATGATGTCTCATTATGGGAAAATACACGTCCGTCCCCGTTATTCACACTTCAAAGCGTGGTCAGGCCTTTTTGATTGGAAGGTCAAAAAGATGGCGTTTTCGTGAACTCTTCGACAATGTGATCCTTACTACCTGGGGTTTTTATGTGGAACTTAAAAGGTTTTTTCTTCTTTATGTTTTTTTTAAGTGTTCAGACGCACGTGGAGAAATTGTCCAGTACGTCATTTTCTTTGAGTTTGCATCACAATGGATCTATCTGATAATGTACTTAGCAAATATTTTTATCATATTTGCTCTACAGGTATGGGGCTCTGCCAATTGATGATGTTATAGTCAGAGACGTTTTAAGGCATGAGCCCCTGATACAGCCAGCTCTCTTCTGTAGAGAGTCTTGCTCCGATGACCTTGAATAATTGTTAAACAGATTGTTGTGAATAGTGTTTTTCTATCTTTTATTTTTAATGTGCGGGAGTCTATGACAGACATTTTGCAGACAAAATGTGTTTGTTTTATGCAACATCCATATGAAAAGTTTTTTAGATCAATACAGGACCTCACATATGAGAAATGGGAGGGTGTCACAGAGATTATTTGCAGTAATAGCAGTGAGCTGCTGCTGTGTTACAATATCGAAAACACACGTCACTATCCCTGAATATCAGATGTACACACAGTTAGAATTTTACTAAAGAGGGCATAAAAGAGCTGGAACTACTGGATAATAAAATCAAAGCTGTTCCGAACAGGGGCCCCCAAAATCCAATTGGCCCAGGGCCCCCAAAATCCTTAAAACGTCCCTGGTTATAGTTGCTATAACTGTTGTTTGTTTACCAATAAGGATTACCAACGTGCTAAAATTGAGGCATTCTACCATGTTATATGTATTGCTTTTTGTTACTCAGTTTCTTATGCTGACTGTCCCTCGTTCTTGCTCATGGCAAGGGCAGTGACAGAAGAAGCTGGACAAGTGGACATCAGGCCCAGAAGAAGAAGCCCTGGTGTTCGATAGTTTCTAAGAGCTCCCCTTCCAGGCTCCCCCTGAGGCATTAGGGGTTGAGCTAGCAACACATTCCCTCTCTCAGCACTCTCCCCTGACGGGAGGGTCCGGGACACTGTAACCAGCATTGTTCGTAATGCTTTTGGGAACCTGGTTAATGGTAGCAGGTCAGCTCGAATGACTACAAAAAAGATGCAGATATATCCCACTGGCCCTCCTTATTTCTCAGGGATAAATGAAGTCCTATGCTGTAGGCATTGGTCAATCCTGCAGGGGTGTAGGCAAGGTGCTCATTGGCTAGGAAAAGGGCAATCAATTTCACTGAAATTGCAAACAGTTAGCCCACTGAGGTTTGTCTATTTAATCTCTAAATATGGGGTGCTATTTCCTATCTGCAATCATCTCTATCCAAATGATATGCCAGTAAAGTATATTTTTCACAATTACCTTGCTGGAACAAGGAAGGATAATTGCTCTCTTTCTCCTTCTTCTCCAGTATATTTCTATGTATTCAGACTGACCAGCAGTGACTCCAACAGAAGTGATCCACATCAGTCTGGACCTTACTTCTGTGTCCCAAATGGAGTATTTCAGGGTTAAGCACAATTATTGTGCTGGGGAAAACAACTAAGTCTTCCCAGCAAAGTTCCCGCTATTTATTTTCCTTTGTGTGCAGAAACGGAATGTTTGTGTGTGAACCTTGGTAGCTATTGTGCAGCCGACCAACTAGATGAGGTACAACAAAGTGATGGGATTGGGCACTCTGTAGGTTGCGGCAGAGAATGTAATACACATTGAGAAGGTTTTAAGTTGGGCACATTCTGTTTTCTAATGAGTGGCATTTGAAGCACTTCCAAAAAACTCATTTACAGCTGAGATCTCCCCTTTAAATGAATACCCGTGTTTGTTTTGATTGATTGTTGGGCATTTAAGCCCTCAGCCCGCTAACCCCTTCCAATCCTCCTATTATAGCTATAATATCCCAGACAGTCACTCGCATGGCTCACTAGCAAAGAGCTGCTCAAACGTGTGCTACATAATAGGAGTCACATTATCTGGGTCGGCTGCATGTGCTTAATCCCGACCAAAATACAATAGAACTGAGCAATTCAGCCTCCCTCAGCCACAAATCTACATAGCTACAAAGATGTCTCCATGTCAGGAGAGCCACCCTCAACGGGCACAGGCTTTTTAGATCATAGAACATTCTGTTTTGAGAGTTTTTGAGCCTATATTTGAAAGAAAAACTACTAATCTCAGAATGCAATATACTATATCACATATAGCCACTGAGGAGTTATAATCTTTAAACACTCTCAAAAATAAAAATAAGTGCATGTTAATAAACAGACTACAGAAATACAGCCTAAGAGTTTACATCTGCTCTAATGGCAAATACAACTGAGTTTGCCCAAATATACAACATACCTTTGTTCTGCAAACGCAATCTCACATCATAAAAATAATAAAAATAACCTTTTGCACTACTAGCACTATGTAAAGTGTGTCTAGTTTGCATTTGTTTAAAAACTTGGTTGGTCACAGTTGAAATTCGGTTGCTTAAGGCTGGATGGGAGGGGTGCCTGAGTTGCAAGCTGGTACCATGTTAATGTCTCAGCGTTGTTACCGAAGGTGTAGGAACCCGTGGAAGGAGCATAAGAAACTAGATGAGCGGGTCTTTTAAGGCACCATGTGAGCATTATGATTTGTCAGTGATTAGGTGGTCTTAAGGTACAGATTAGCAAGGAAAACCTGCTGCACAGGTACGATGCGTGGAAATCCAGGATGCGTTGGTAATCGATGTGGCGGCATTGTGCGGCATTGCGTTGGTTTCTTCAGCCACGATTCTTTCAAAGCATCAGTTCTTGCAGCAGCGACAGGTGCTGCGTCCATTTTGGAAGCAGCGTAGCGATGCATGAAGGTTCTTCTTGCACTGCGGTTCTGCATCAGAAAAACAGTTGCAAGAAGAGCGATGCATCGATTTGTTCAGTTGTGTGGGTTTTTTCCAGCTCCCATCAGCAAGCAGAACCTACAGAGGCCTAGAACTGGAACAGGCACCTTCTGGCAGGTCATAGCTTTCAGCAGCAGAGTTCAGGGCAGCTAGGGGTGAAGTCTTTGTGTCCCTGAGACTTCAGAACAGGAGACCAGCACACACAAGCCCTTGGAGATGCTTCTTTAGGAAGGTTTCTCGGCAAAGTTCCAGTCTTTGTCCTTTACTTGGCAGAAGCAACAACTGCAGGCCAACCCACACAGCACACAGCAAAGGGGCAGTACTCCTCCTTACAGCTTTCCAGCTCCTCTCCTTGCAAAGGCTCCTCTTGAGTCCAGAAGTGATCAAAGGTTCTGGGGTTTAGGGTCCACTATTTATACCACATTTTGTCATTGTTCTTCATTATACAAGGGTCTCTGAGCCCAGTCCAAAACAGTTCTGTCCTCACTGATGCATGCACATCCTCTGCCGCTGTCACTCCAACACCAGACACTCAATACACACACAGACAGAGGCACACAGAATTGTTAAACAAGAAAATGGCTACTTTCTAAAAGTGGCATTTTCAAACACAATTTAAAAATCATATTTACTAATAATGGAATTCGAAATATATTTCTGGATCCTAAAGAACATAGCACATAAAACATTTCTTACTATTTCAGTTAAAAATGTATATAGTAAAGTTTTGCTTTTTTGAATCTCCTCACCCCAGAAACAAAAAGGAGACAGAGGCATCCCTGGTTGGTATGTTTTGTAGCAAGACTCATGAAACCTGTTCCCTCTGCGCTATTTTTACACCTATGAAAAGTTTTCTCAAAAGGTTAGACTGTGTTTTATCTTTTGGCAGCTCGTCGCTGTTCTCACTTGTACAGGTGTTACTTTGATTGTGTGAAGTTACCTTTCCATAGATTATTTATCTTTCTGCAAAATTGCAGTTTCTGATTTTCGAAGCCTCACATTTATATATTTTGTCAAGACAGAAAGTAAGGACTGATTGGCTCAATTCAATAGTTGAATGTTAAGAAACCTTTAAGCATTGTCAACATTCAGAATCCTTTTGAATATACCTCTTATATGGCACCTGTTCAATTCAATGTAATTCAAATTCTTTATTTGCATTTCAGCGAGATATATGAAAGTACAAGCAATAAAGCATAATTATAGGGATACAATATCCCAAATCAGAGATTCAAATATAAACAAATAAGCAATAATTTGTAACATTATATGAAGATAGATCTAAGACTAAAAACCCCAGATTTAAGAAAACTTCCTGCCTTCATGAAGACTATAGTTTATTAGCTTCTGATAATGAAGAGCAATGCTGCATTTAACAAATTAATGTTTCTTAAGAAAGGGTAATAACTACTGTCTAGTAAAATGTAGACATTCTCTCATAAAGAGACATCTTTACCAAAATAACCATTTTATAGATGTTATTATCTTCTATGCAACTGGATGATGAATTCTCGAAAAGGGATGAATTACCCAACTCTAAATAGCTGTGTCTCACATAAGCTGTTAACACATGATAAATAGTCAATTATCATTACCTAATTAAGGGAGGACTCAGAATAGCCAAATAATCTTCCAAGAAGTGATAGGAGACAATTTAGCAAAATCCTCAAAATAGGGCAGCCTCATTTCCACATGACACATGTAGTGGGATGAGGAGGGGGCACCACACAAAAGTGCTAATTGACAAAAACAGTTAACCTCTACCTGTAGGGCCAGAGAATGTATGTGGCCACACACCTCAGGCCCATAAAAGGCCATTCAGAGGCACGGAGTCCTATAATCTCAACAATAGTATAATGTAGTTAGAAAAACGGTTCAAGGACTCATTTTAATAGTAATTTAAAATCTAAATTAATGGTCAAGTTGGATCAGATGTTATATTACTATTTTGGATATTACATTTTTAGAAAGTTGGCATTTTCCTACCTAATCAAAAAGTCGACTTTCTGCCAGTGTCATCTGACTATTGATTAAGCCTGGGCAAAGCACTACGCTATGCTCGCTATGTTTGAGAAGTTTGCGCTACTTTGCACTACGCAAATTGCACGTAGCACAGTGCAAACACGCATAGCGTAGCGTAGCGTGGTGTAACGTCATTTTTTGCTTGCTCGCGGTCCTCGACGTCAAGATGGCGACTGTGAGCAAGCAAAATGACATCCCGGCGAGACTTTTTCCTCGTTCGCGATCAGCAACATCAAGTTGCCGGTCGCGAGCGTGGAAAATAAATCTCCCGGCGAGATTCTCAATGCGGGGAGGTCAGGTTTCTCATTGCGAGTGGTCACGTATGCTCGACACCGCTCGCGATGAGAAACTACCAGTCCGCGTTGAGAAAGCTGCAGCTCGAGTAGAAATCTACTCGAGTGGCAGAAAATGACCGATTGCACTCTGCAAGATGCAGGTTGCACTGATTGCACAGTGCGGACAAACAATCGGCACTGTGCAATCAGTGCGAATAGCATCTTGCACAGTGCACTACGCAGTTTGCGAAGCTCGCGTAGGTCGCGTAGTGCGAAGTGCACTTCGTGTAGCTACGCGTAGCGCTACTTCGCAAACTACGGCCAGGGTTACTGTTGATGACTCCTGTGTAGTGAGATGTGAATTGCTCCCTGGCTCCCTGGCAGACGACAAAGGGCTAGGGTGGGGAGGTGCTTTATCTTCCTTGACCAAGATGGACTGGGACAGGATCCAGCCCTCCTCCTGAGCTTCAAAGGATGACGTCCCTGTTGCTGAAAGATTTAGCTTACACCTATGCCTGCCTCCCTTTCAGTCAGCTTGACAATGGATCCAGTGTTGGGGGGAGCTGCTCCGTCTGGCACAGGGGTTCAGTCGAAGAGCCGGGTTTTGAGATCCTTCCTGAATTGCGTCAGCAATGGGGATTGCCTGAGATGGAGAGGCCTTAGCGGTGAGGTGGGAGAAGGATCTTCCTCCGATTTTTGTCTTGTCAATCAGTGGGACTGGGGCCAGGGCCAGTTGGGGGGAGCGAAGGTGTCTGACAGGTATGTGGAATAAGAGGCAGAGGTTCAGATATGCTGATCCTGCCTCATGGAGAGCTTTGTAGGCATATGTGAGGAACTTGTAGGTGATTCTTTTGTTGACTAGGAGACAGTGGAGCTATCAAAGGTGTTTGGTAATGTGGCAGTGGTGGGGGATGTTGAGGACCAATCTGGCTGTGGCATTTATAACATTCTGTAGTATACTGAGGAGTTTTTGAGTGACGCTGGCATAGGTTGCATTGCCATAGTCGAGTCTACTGGGTGACCGTCTTTCTGGATTCTGTGGGGGTCCATCTGAATTTCATAGGTTAACGACTCTCAAAATAGGGTTTGTAAAAAGGGCAGACCTGTTTTGCAATCGGAAACAGGCCAATTGCCCATTTGCAACTGCAAAAAACGGTCGTATATCTGGCCCTTAATGCTTTCTGAACAGAGGGTTCACAATTTCGATACATGTAAAAAGATTCAATAGTAGCAATTAGTTGTTAATGGGGGATACAAAGTGGAGTGCACACGGAAAATTGCATTTGCAAATTTTGCAGGAGTAATTTCACGTAGACGTTATTTAGGAACAGTAGAGTACTTATGTTTCGATCATTAGACTTTGTACTATCATCTTTGCCATTCTGAGTTGATGGAAAGGAGGCATGTAGTGCTCTGTAAATGCCATGCTAAATAATTAAACAAATAAAGAATAGGTAGTCCCACCACAACCATACAAAAGTGTGTGTTCAAGTGCCCCTTATATAAAATAGAAACCCACTCCCACCCACATGCTAGAGCATGTCTGGCTTCACCAATAAGGTGTGGCCCACACAGACCACAGGCATCATTTAACAAACTTCAGACATAAATTGCACTTGAAAGATGGCTGCAGTTGAAAGGACAAACACTTTTATTTAAATTACTGACACTGACTGTCGTCGGGAAGACAAACAGACATAATACTATGTAGTAAAACTCCATCTGCCCTTTACCCTGGACCAACAGTTTTATAAAGTAATGTGTTGGAATGCCAGCAGTAGACAGCATGGAACAGAAGATAAAATGTTGGCCCACAAAATTGCCTTCTTGTGGTAAAATGAGGGGAAGGAGATGCAAAATGCGCTCTTCTCTGAATCCTCTCACTGTTTCTCCCTTGCATCAGCACAACAGCTGCGACATTAAGGACCGCCCACGTATGCAAACATGTTTGTATCTGTTTAATTAACAAATGCTACTCAACCGCCTGCTTTGTTGTGTGAACCAGATGTTAGTAGTAGTGTTGTGTTTGTGAATTATGGTAATAGAAAATACTAACATCAAAATACGATCCTAATGTTATTTGAAAAAAATAAAAATTGTCCCAAAAGGTCGATTTAATTATTTAGAGCTAGCAAAACACAAATACATTTCATACAAATGTTTGGGATTTCAAATGTATCAATTTGGATTCACATTTCCAAAAATAACCCCAGGACAACGAGGAAGAGCAATTACCTTATTTACGAGTACACAACCTGCTGTATGAGTTGAAAACGTTTTTTAAATATGTAAATATTATTTAGTTCGAATCAAACCATACATGAAGTTATTTTCTATGGCGGTGTACATTATGGCACGTTTTAAGTTAAAATGGTTGCAAAAAAGCCTGCTGGTCATTTAGATCACTGGAAACATGCATGTGATGCAGGTGCGAGCCAGCCACTTTCTGAGATGTTTCACTTCTCAGAACGACTGATTGCCAAAAGATTGTAGGGCGGTGCAATGCGATTTCTCCATCCCTTTAGTCTGTTATTTAAAGACCAGCTTTAGTGCACGCTCACGTTGGTAATGGATGGAGCACAGTTCTCGAGCTTCAGCACTGTAATTAGTCTGCATTTAATGATAAACTGAATACCAAAACTCTAATTTTTAGATCATTATAAAAACGTTAAAAGGGGCACTGGGCTAGTATGTGGTACCCTTACAATATTAATTTGCTTCCCATGTCTAAACTGATTTCAAGGACGGGCAGTACATTTCCTTGCCAATATGGCATAGTGTTTTAAGGATTCAAATTGCTATGCCTGCCTGTAAAAAAACAGTTGTGTGCCAAAAACTGCTGCATGGAGACTGTGTTTGATTGAATCTGGCATCTGAACTGGTATCCCCCTTGTTAGAAATATGGGGGCAGATTTACAAGGAACTGTCGCATCAGCATAGATGCGCCAGTGACAAATGTCCTTGCGCCACCATGTCAAGGTAAGTCACAACACAATCCTGTGTTATCTCGTTCTCAGCCCGTGGTAGCTTGGTACAGAGCATGCATGCTTAACTTAGAAGGCAATGTGGAAATTATTTGTGCAATAACTCAGACATCAAAAGTAAATACACCACACAAAGCCACCACAACATTTTAGAAAAATAGAGAATATTTAGCTTAGTAAATCAAAAACAAAACAATCAAAATCCATCAAGTAGAAGTCAAGGTTTTGCATGTTGAAGAAGTAAATGTAATAAAGCACTTAGAAGCAGGTGGAGCTACCAACGTTACTACAGGTCGTGAGGGACCGCTGCAGATCCAAAGTTCAGTCCAACTGAGATGGAGCGCCTGCCGGCTACTGGGACACGCTTGGGCCCGCTGAACACAGTACCTGTGCGGTGAGGCTTTGCGTCTTCCGGCATCAGTTCCAAGAGCTGCTAGCTTTACAGAGAAGCTTTGCATTGCTTCACATCAGAGAGGCAGGAACTCAACTGCAGAACCAGCTTTTGAGGTCCAGAACTTGGAGAGGACATCTTAGGCAAGGGAAGGACTTGCAGAAGGTAAAGTCTAGCAGCATATGAAGAACTGCAGGCAGTATTTTGTGTTCCTGAGACTTCAGAAACAGGAGGCAAGCTAACAAACTCTTGGGATCACATTGGAGGGAAGGCAGAGTCCAGCTCTCCTTCCAGCAGAGTCAGAGAGCAGCAGGGCAACAAGCAAGAATGCAGTCCTGCCAGAAAAACAGTCTTGTTGAGTCCTTTGTGCAGCACTGCAGTTTTCCTGACAGTGATTCAATGTAGGTCTATAAGTGCCTGATTTGAAGGTACCAGAGACCCAGTACTTATATCCAAATGAGTCTTTGATATGAGGGAAGCTTCAAAGAGAGGTTTAGAAGTGCACCAATATCCCTTTCAATCCCAGCTCTCACTCCAGACTACCAGTGGTGGATTATCAGTCCTTTGTATAGGGCCAGGCCACTACCCTCTGAAGAGTAAGTGTGAGCCTCTTTCTCCCAACTACCTAGGAAGACCCATCGGAATGCAGATGAATACAGATGGGTGCTAAATCACACCCAGAGCTTTCCTGTGTCTGTGGATTTCTTGAAGAAATGCCCAAAGGGATCTGTCACCTAGCCCAGATGTGTACTAGAGACAGACTGTAAGGCACACAGATCAGTACAAGCAGAGAAATGTTAACTTTCCAAAAGTGGCATTTCTAAAATAGTAATGTTAAATCTGACTTTACCAGTAAAGAGGATTTATCATTACCATTAGAAAGACAAGAAACATGAAAAAGTTCCCAATTCTAGCTTATGAGGGGAGTAAACCTTACAGGAAGTGAAAACAATTTTAGCTGCTTGTCACTATCAGGACCTGTAGTACATGTACTGCCTTTTACTTACATCGCGCCCTCCCCTTTGGGTTACCAAGGTCCTTCCTTAGGGGTGACTTATATGTAATAAATGTTTTAAATACAAAGTCAAATTGGCAGTATACTACACACCCACAGGAGTTGAAGTGGCAGGTCTGAGACATGGTTAAGGGGCTACAATCTTCTCCCACTAGTGGCATTTAATTTATAGGCCCTGAACACATGTAGTGCACTTTAATAGGGACTTATAAGCAAATTAACTATGCCATTTGGGTATGAGCGATTGTTACCATATTTAGGGGAGAGAGCATAAGCACTTTAGCACTGATAAGCAGTGGAAAAATGTGCTGAGTCATAAAGCCTGCAAAATGAGTATAGAAGAATAGAGAGAGGGAAGCAAAAGGTTTGGTGAAAACCACCCTAAGGCTGTTAGGTCTAACACCCCTCCCAAAAATTATTTATAAAATTGAGGTCTTTAGAAACTGCCAGACAGGACCAGCTTCAGGATACAAGGGATCTTTCACTGTTCCCTTCTCTCCTCCCTCTACTCACCTCTCATCATTTTTTCAATACAGGCCTACCAATCTTCCAAATCCGATCACCCACTTTGCTCATCATTGTACTGGTCCATCCTTCCCCATCATCCTCCTTCATCTACCTCAAACACCATTGTCAGCACATATCTACTTTTTAACACAAATCACTCTCCTACTCCTAATAATTAGCTCCTCTGTCTTACTCGTCCACCACTTTACTTACAATTATTTGCCTTAACTTGCCTTTTTTCTTACCCTCATCTTTTCTATCCCCACGGTATCCACTAATTGCCCAACATGTCTCATCTTCACTATTTCCTCATTTCAATATTCTAGATTGTATTCTTTTCCTCACTACCCTTTAGTGCCCTAGTTGTGGAAACTCTGCATTTGGGCTTTTCAGTACTTCTGTCGAAAGAACATCACCACAGCTGCAAGCTTTGAGTTTAACGATTGCTAATGATGTTAGTGACATAAGCGGGTGATGTGCTTTCAAATTGCACCTAAACATAACAAGTATTTAACTTTCCAATAAGTGTGTTGTTTATCCATATCAAGGACTACTAACAGCTCAGACTTTTTATACTAATGGCAGTTTTTTTACAGCACTTGCTGTCCCACTCCTGAGTCAGAAAAATAAAAAGGATGAGTAACGACATTTGAATTTATGGAGCCACAGACAGTAGGAACCTCTCAGCAGCAAGTGCATTAGCCCACTATATTGTCTTACTGGTTTAGCACCCAGGGGGTTACACCAGAGCTAAAATCCAATTCTATCGACTTCTGTGACATCAAGAGAGAATTTGTTGGGAGGGAATAAATATACAGTCCTCTGCACGCAAAGTGTGTTGTCTGTAATGTATGTTCTTTCTAATTATATTAGCAGACTCAGATAGCACTTCTGGAGATTGGTAGAATGCAGGGCAGTGACAGTACATGTTGCCAGTGCTGCCACAGAAATGCTGCCAATAAAGTTATTCCTATGAAAGAAACATACACTGTTCCTGTCCATGCTATATTTGTGTTGCACTAGTGAAAGTTGGCAAAAGTCTTTTCACTGTAGCAAAGTAAAAGCGTGTAGCATTGGCAGTATTCTTTTTGTTATAGAGCCACATGATAAGAATGTTATCACTGCAGGACGAACGTAAAGCAAACCACAAAAAGATATAAATTGATATATGCACATTTTCAACTGCTTTTCTCAAGATGGCAAAATCCTATTAGTTTCCTATTGTTTCTGCCATAAGTCATCTCTTAAGCAATTTGTAAAGGGAGCTTGTGGACTTCTTTTAATACAATAGGACTGTCACATGTACTCCTGCATTTCACAAGTACATAACAGCCAACATTGTCATGAACTTTACACTCGTCCCCGGGCACTCCATGTAGCCCAAAGTGTTTTTTTTTCATGAAACTTAAACAATTAAGCTAAAAAAGTAAGGCTACTGGCCCACATGAATCTTTAAGAAAATAAGAGAAGATGTCTTTAGGTCTCACCTAGGCAGTGCTTGTGCTGTCTCTTCAAGACATGCTGCACTGAGGTATGGATTTGAAGCCCTACCCACTCTCCACCCAACTTTTTAATTGGCTGCTGTGACTGTCTTTTGTAAATGTTGGCTTTGATATGCTAATAGGCTTATTTGTCCCTCCTTAGAAACTCCCTGTCTTCAGTTGTTACCTCCCAGAAGGACAGCCCCTCCTAAGTGTCTCCTTACACTCTAGCTTTCATCTGATGGTTGGAAGCACTATTTAATTCATGTCTTGCCGAAGCAAGCATGACAGAGCGCATAGCAATGGCGCCCTTCTGCTTACACTTTAATAATTGATTTCACTTATTTAAAGTACAGTTCAAAGCAGTCGTGAGATGCAGGTTTCGACAATGGCGGCCGCTGTTGTGTATTTGCATCGAGCCATGCACACTTTCACTTTAACAATAGCTGCCTCTCCATACAGCACTCATGCCCCATTCCGAGAGTGCTTTGTGGGGCCGCAGCTATTCTTAAAGTGAAGGCAGGCATGGCACCTGCAAATACAAACAAGCAGTCGCCAAAACAGGAGCACAAAAAAACGGAATACCGGCTTTGGCAATGTCGGCTGCTTCTTTGTATTTGCAGTGCTCCATACGCACTTTCACTTTAAGAACAGCTGCCCTCCCACACAGCACTCGCGTTACAAAGTGGAATCGCACATGGCGTGCTGCAAATACAAACAAGCGGCCGCCATTGGCTGCTTAACAGAAGGACCAAAAAAACATGGATATTTGGCAATGGCGGCCCCTAGTTTCATTTGCTTTTGATGCAATGTTTTTTAATTTGGCATCCCGCTTTCATTTCCTCTATCCACGATTGGCTGTGCATGCTGAAGGTCAGAGCCTCCTTCCATAATGCCTGCATGCTGTCGGAGGTATTGGACTGCTGTGAGTTTGCTCAGATTCACGGGATGTTAAGACCTCGCCGGGACTCAAATCTGCATTTCTGCAGCTGTGCTTTCTGTCCCCTCCTCCCCTGAGTTACGCTGTTCCTGTACTTTTAAATTTCGTTTCCAGGGAGGCATGAGACATTGTAGCCCTTCACACTTCCCCTTCTTAAGCATGGTGGGGCTTCAGGGCCTCGCAGGGCTGGGGGCGGCTATGTGCCTTTCTTATTTTCTACATGAGCCCGATTTCATCATGCTCCCCCACCCGCCCCCATCGCTGCCATGTGTCATCACTGCTTGTAAAACTGGTAACAAGCCATGACACGCACCTTCCAGAGCCCAGCGCTACTGTGGTGATCCACAAAAGCCTCTACACGTTACATTTCCCTACCATCGCTGCGCTCTCCAGCCTCTTTCCATTTTTCTGGGGCACGCAGAAAAAATGTCAAAACAATGCAGTCTATGGGCTGCTACTCGTCATTTAATCATGCAGATGCCATTTGGAAGGTTGTATGATAAAGTACAGGAGCCCAACGAGAGAAAATAGAACAAGCATTTGCAATGCAATAGGTCTCACATTTACTAGAGTTTGAGCTATTGGCATTGTAGATTGCAATGCCTTTTATTGATGTGTTGGTTTTTGAAACAAATAAATAAAAGGCATTGTCATTTACAATGCCAATAGCTTAAACTCTTGCAAATGCGAGACCTATTGCATTGCAAATGCTTGTTCTGCTTGCAAATGACACATTGGAGTGCCATGGGCTGACCATATGAGGGCCTAGGTCTCCTGCCCGTGCTAAAACCAGGCCTGCCACCAGAGCATCAGGGTAGAAAAATCCTGGCTGTTTTCCATGTAATCTGACCTCAGATCAACTCAATAAATGAAGGTTTCAGTGATTCTAGTCAACAAAACTCTTCAAGTACATGCTGCTCAAGCACGGTTCCTCTGGTTTTTCTCATCAAGTGGTTCTTTCAACAGAGTTTTGTAGCCACGTTCTGACATCATTGTAAGTGCATATCTGCGGCTCCTAAAATGCGGCTTTGCAGCCTCAATTATATCCAGATTGGAGCGGCCCACGTGCTCTTTAAATGTAAGGCGGAACACACATTATTCCCATCTGAAAATGCTCAATCGCTTATCCATTGTAAGAAGGAGTTCATGTGATTAATGGGGATATTCTTGAAGTCTGAGTTAATTTTCTCATGCTCAAAATAACACTGTACGGGTAATTCTTCTTTGAGGAGCCTACTCTTGAGAACAAATGTTAGGCTCATGAAACTCAGTAACCTGCAGTAGTTTTTCAGCTAATAAAGGTAAAAGGTGCAGTGGCATTGTCCATGGATGTATGCCTTAACAAGAGTTGCCCTGTTAGCCATTGCTGTTGGTAAGTAGATATGGGCAGAAACGATACATGAAACAATGAGTAGCAGAAACTCTGAGCAAGTCACCTTGCTGTACTGCACTGCATGACAGGGAAAGGACAGGAAGGCACCCTATGTAATGCAATACAGTGCATTCCTAGCTTATCCCCTGCACTGGCGCAATTTTGGCTGATTAGCGCCAATTCAGGCACCCTTGCCATTTGTGCTACGTTGCTGTACTCCAAATTACTATAGCAACTCAGGGCCACGCAAATTGGCCATGCGTGGCTTCATAAATCTCATTTAGGACTCTTGCCGCTGTTGCAGCACCTTTTATGGTACAAGAGCGACGCAACTCCACTCGGAAATAGGCCAGCTAGTGGTTGTTGGATCTTGCATGATGACCTATGAGTACCATTTTTCAGCTGTCAGCTGTGAGACGCAATGTAATGTGCTAAACAAATGAGGTTGAGTAAAAAAAAATGTTTAACTGAAGGCGATCAAGAAAGGTGTGCTGGTTAAAAGTGTGCATCTAGATAATTTTGACATTCACTGGCCTTCCAAGCCTCCTTCGGTGCAAGAGTATTTTTTGACCCATCCTGAGGTGTTGAACAAAAGGTCCACTGTCAATTTATAGAAAGAGTGATGTGACGGAACTAACTCCTCCTCCTACTCATAATATACATCTGCGGAAAAGTAGTTATGGAAGGGCAGAGTCCCACTATACCACAGGGCACATCACAGTCTGCTTTACACTGCATGCTTTACTGCCCCATGTGGGGGTGTCCAAGATGGTTTAGGACACCCAGTGCTTAATTTGAGCCGGAGCTTTCCGGTGCTGAGCACCGGCACTTAATTGGTTTCTGGTGCTCGGCACCGGTACCTAATTGTCAACACCACACTTAGTGCAGTCTGCCACAAGGTGGCGCTGCTCATGTCATTTACAGGGGAGAAGTATAAGAGCTGTTTAGGGAAACAAAATACATTAAAAAAATTACTAATACCTGCCTCCCCAGACATTCCTTTAGCTTTGGGGACCTGGTTTAATCTGAACTGTTGCATTTACATGCGAGAGAGATGTTTAGTAGGTGTTTTGGCAGCGATGACAGGGGCGATAGACGGTGCAAGCTGCAGTGGCCTCCTGGTCAGAGCCCTGGTACTTAATATTTTACAAATTAAGCACTGAGGATGCCTACACGTATTGCAGTCAAACTAGCTGGACACTCACTGGCTCCCTTCTGATTCATAGTATGACTTTCAGTCGTAAGGTCTGAAACACCCCTTGGCCTTCTTGGTGATTAGCTTGTAGACGTTTTGGACTGTGCTCTGTTAAAAGTGTGACCATGGGGTTTCCCGCGGGGATGGCTGGGATGTAGATGAAATGCAAGGCGTAGAATGTCCCAGGTTTTACATTCCGGTGGATCCATCTACTCTGTTTGTGCAAATGGTTTATCCCACCACTACTTGTCTGATTCGTGATGGTTATACAAAGTAAATTGTTTGCACCCAGGGGCGTGCTTGTTTGCTTTCTTTCTCTTTGGCCTGCCTAATTTATATTTTTTGTATCAGTGTAGCCGGCAGGAGGGTAGAGTGCAAGTGTTTATTTACACTGGGTTCCTGTTTTTTATATGCATGAGTGTTACGCTGTTGCATCTATTGTTACTTTGTCAATATATGTTTGTTACTTTATCTTAAAAACTGATATAGGAGTTTAAATGAAAGACGTGCTTTTCACTGAGAATATTCAAATATAACCCTTGTCCTGTGGAATTGATTTTTCAGATAAACGACACGAGTTTGAAAATACAATAACATGACACCGAATTGTATAACTTGTGATTATGGTAAACGATTCTGAACACGGAGGTCTGCTGATGATAACGCTGGAAGAATGAATGAATCTGAGTTTTAAATGGTTTGTCAATATTCCCCTCTAGTGGCGCCTCTTATTGATTTGTCAATAAGGTTTCTAAATGTAATCCATTTTGAATCAATCAAGGATGATTATGCTCGACTGCACAGACAGCATAGTTATGGACGATGCTAGTGGCAGCAGGGTTTCTGAGATCCACCATGAAGAAAACAACAAATAACATTAATAGCAGAAGGACAACCTCCCTCCCTGTCTGCATGGGCAGGCCCTCAAGCAGCAAGAAATCAATAGGTTTGTATTGTTTTCGGCTTTGAGCTTCCAACTGAGTATAAAATATGGTATTCGGCGGCTGGCCTTAATGCCTATGGATCGAAGCAATTCTGCTGCCAGTTTGTTTTCAGCACATCTGTAAAATGTCCTTTTTCGGAGGAACTAGTGCTGTTTGCTCAGACTTAAAACAAGTCACTAATAGAAGCGCAGAGACATTGAAAGTTGTGTATACGAACGACAAGGACTTGTGTTTTTCTCACAACTTAAAAGTGAACAATAGTATACAAAGTATAAAAATTAAAGCTATACGCCCGATTCAGGAGCTCAGCTCAGGTGCATAAAGGTCATGTTTCCAGAGTGCACATTCACATCTGCAAACTACATATGTAGATCAATTGATTCACACTTAGTGGTCGGATTCTGATGCTGAGAATCTGTACCGCAAAGTCCGCCCATCACGCGTTGTACTCCCAAAAGGCAGACTAACTGCTCAGACACGGATTTACCAGGTGTTTCACCAGGTATTTTCCCTATTTCGGCAAAAAAAGAAAAGAAAAAAAAAATTCTACGTTTATGTGGGACTACCTGTTTGGGAAGGATGGGGTATGTCTGAGGAGAGTCATTGTACCCGTCGGGAGGAGCATTACCTCCTCCCCTGGATAACTGCAGGCTGTTGATGGGGGCCGGGCATACTGCTGCCAACAACTCGGCCCTACAGCAATTCTCACTGGCCCGGTGACTCTTGGTCCGGAATTATCAGGGGTGGCATTTTCCGACCTGATCATTCTGTGCCCGGACACACTTGCAGTTGGGACTTGGGTTAATTCAGCTAGAGATTTTCTACAGGTGAAATAACCTAACTCATAACAAGAGAGTTCATATTGCATCAACATGGTGTAAACTTACAAGTGTTACATCTGTTATCAGGGTCAAGGAGCTGCAGCCCCAATGGAAGAAATGCCTTCAAAATAGGTGACCACCCATCAACTCTAAAGTCACATTGGATGGGGTTGGGGCTTTATCCTTGTTGATGGAAGAAGTAAATCTTTAAACTGTATCTAGAGTAGTAATGGATAAGGGAAGCACTAATATTGATGGAGGATATATGTAAAGAAGCTTCACCATGGGAAATACATTTTATGCATGAAGCAATTAAAGTGTCCATGGGTTAATACATTTCTGAAAACCATTTATAAATGCCCATTGTGGTAGGTACATACATGGATGGAAAACTACTTAGGGATGTGAATGTTCATAGAAAGGTGCCACTATGACTGCGTCTTAATTGTACTCGTCAAATCTTCTAAATATTCCAAAACACATATACATGTCTAAGACTTTTCTTAGACTCTTCGCACAGGGACACTTCTGGGAAAAAGAAGGTTGTTGGGGGTATGATAGTAATGTGGGAAGAGGGTGCGTTACCTGCTGATGTGGGGAGAGGCAGCGTCAAAGGGGTATCTATCACAGAAAGAACTCCGATATGTTTTCACAAATACCTCGGACAAATGCCAGCTGACGGACTGAATCACAAAATGATTCTTCAATACTTATGTAGTGTGAGTTATGAACAGTACGCACCCAGGCTTGCAGAGGGACAACTGCGGCCCGTACACTCCACTCACAGACGCAGTACTATGAGCCGCCCATGCCATTGTAGCTATCCCTGCCCTGTTCCGTCACACGCCACGCCACTCAGATTACGTTCCGATGATGGCCCCACATAGCTACCTGTCGCAGGCGTACTCGCTGTTGGTGTGCAGGTCAGTGGTCTAGTTCTCCACATCTCCCGCCCACTCCCTGAGGGCAGGTTTGCACACACACCACACCCATCCGGCACATGCGTCACAGGCCATGTGACCACGCAAATATAATAGATCGTCAACGTCACATCCTTTATTGCCGGTGCTGACTAGATGCCGGACGCTCCACGTGTCTCAACCATAAAGAGTCTTTCAAAACTTCCACAGAAGGTTACTCGCACCCTAATCTGTATAGCCCTCAGGGGCCTACCAACCCCTTGGCGTAGGCTTCAGATGCACAGGTTTAGTGCCACCCGAAGCTCATATGGCCATCAGGGGCCTACCACCATGTGGCACAAACTTAACTTCCACAGGCTTTGGGGCCACAAAAGCTGATGTGGTCTCTGCCATTGATGACTCAGGACTCAGCGACATGTGTGAGATCTGCCAGGCCATGGAGAGGATGATGGGGTCTCCGCCATTCATGACTCAGGACTCAGCGACATCTGTGTGATCCGCCAAGCACCTGATGTGGTCCCCGCCATTCATTACTCAGCGACATATCTGGTATGAGTTTTGATGGGCACCTGGAGTGCCCACTGCCGCACACTCCGGTGGCGCCAGGTAATTATTTGCTCATGGATGCGCAGGGGCGGCAGTGTCTCTCTCTCTCTCTCTCTCTCCCTCTTTCTCTTCCTTCTTTTCCTTCTATCTCTCTAACTCTCTCTCTTCCTTCTCCCTTTCTCACTCCCTTTCTTTCCTTCCCTCTCTTCTTCTCTCTGGCTTTTTTTTTCCTTCTCTTTTTCTCTATGTCTCTCTCCTTTGATATGCGCATTACACACGTCCTTATTTTGTGCTTTATTTTCCAGGCTCTGTCGTCTACATCCATGGTCCCCACAGCAGTGTCCCACCTTGTCATTTTGTATTTTTTTAGATACATTTTGTTTATTTCTTTATCGTTGATATATGTTAATAAAAATATTAAGTTTGAAAAAAAAATTAATAACGTTTCTGGTTGTTTTCTTAACTGCTGTGTAACTCTTTCTTGTTATTATTACTGTTATTTGATAAAGTCCACCATGGTCTTAAATTTTGGAGGACTTATCGCGGGAATACTGGTGATGTCTGCAGTTTCCACCAACTTCTGAATAGTGTGTTAGATTTATCTCAACTTTACTTCCATTAAAGTGCTGATAATGAAATGCAGACTAGCCGTTCCCGTGCAAAAAGACACGAGGTGCACCTTTGCGATTTATTCTAAATACTAAAATACTGTACTGAATTGCACTGACGTAGTGGCTACACTCACAGTGTACACACAAAATCATTTACGAAACCTCATTGTATTTATATAGATTGGGAATCGGGCATCAGGTGATGGATCTTGATGAGATACACTGCCCAGTTCGTATATTGTCCTGCACAGACAAAAAAATCACATCACAACTTTCACACCAACTGCAATGCGAAACAAATTCCGGCGATAAGCCACATTAGCACCTGGGATATTACACCTGCTTTCTGATGGTGTTAAGCAGGACGACTACCTGCACTATGAAAGAGAACACAGCCAAGAGCCACACCAGAACACCCACAGGTGCCATAGAATAAATGAGCATGATACAGGGATACCCATGAGGGCCACAAGACTCTTCGGAACAACACCGGGACCGCCAACGCCCCCAAACCCGCATCTGAGCAAGTGTGTCTCTCTGGTCATTGTGTTAGCATGATAGGCACCAGCCCTGTAACATCACAGTATGTTATCCCCTCAGCGTTGGCAGTGAACCTGGACATGTAGCTACGCACGCATCCTCCTGCATGCACAACCAGCATGTGCTGGTCCGGAGTACACAGGTCAGCGCTGGGGTGTGCCTATCCGACAACAGGAACGGGTGTCTCGGGCATCTCCGTGTACAGGAAGTGCGGTAAGTGTGTCTCTGTGTTCTGGTGTGGCCTGCCACAAGGGCCATATCAGTCGATTTTGTAAAGAGGCATGCACCACCCCCAAACGGCACTGTGATGGTGTAGTTGGAATGCAGCAGCACATGCGCAAATAGGCATTACAATGGTGTGCCGTACTAGTACACGAGATACAACACCGCACCGTACAAAAGTGTGGGAGTTCGAGGGATGGAGGAGCAGCTGTTTGCAATGTAACAGACAGTGAACTCGCCCATGTGCCACGTGCTGGGCATCTCATCCATGATGACCACGGTCGCAGACATCCCACAACACCAACGACCCGCCTTTGTACACATTCTCTATGAATCCAGCATGGTTTTCACTTCTATGCTCATACACTGGTGTGATGTTGGCGAGTTGTGTGACATGTGCTCCTTGTTGATGTATTTCATTTTGGCCATTGTTTGTCTATACTTAATTGTGCATGTCTGCCAATCTGCCCATCTCCCCCCGTCTCCCCACTCCCTGCTTCTTCCTCCTCCTGGTGCTTTTCTGTCTATAATTTTGTTGCTCCACAAATAGTTACATGTAAAGAACAAATTAGAATCGTTCCTTGATTCTTTTAGGTTTCAAAACTTCTCTCTCTTGGTTTCTTTTTAATTTTCCATATAAACATTGTTTTTTAATATTCAACAACACATAGAAGTCAGAAGTGCACCATATTCTATCAACACACTTTCTAGAACATTCTACAACACATGCAGGTTAAAAGTTCATTAATCTTTTTTAACTTAACCATATTTTCTTGCCACATTTTCTCGAACATTTAACGGCACGTGCAGGTTAAAAGTTCACGATTGTTTTAAGTTCGAACAGTGCCTTCCAAATGCAAGTAGCAGGTGCGGTTGAGTTGACAACTTTTATCCTATGATATGTACTCCACGTTGAAACTGCTTTTTCTTAACCAATCACAAAGATTCTTTTCCACAAAACGAATGTGCACCCTACTTTTAAAAAATAATGCTTTTCGTCTCCCATTCACATATCGTTTTGTATGGCAATAAAAAGTAGTCCCCCATCTTTAAACATATCTCTTATTTTACCAAGGAACTGCATGAGCTACAGACATCTTTCCATACCTTCCAGCCATACCTTCAAAATGCTAGTGTGGATCGTAGGACATAGCTATATTTTCTGGTGTAAGAGGTATGCAGAACAAAGGCGTATTGACTTAGACCAAGGTTTACAAAATGTGGACATTAAATGGTTTGCACAGAGAGGATTGAAGTGGCACCAATTGTTGCCTTTGGTTTAAACCTGTTTGCATCTCCAACACCCTGACCTCATGATTGTGCACTGTGGCGGAAATGACCTAGGCACATTGACTGCGGTAGGTTTGGAAATGCTTATGAAGGACACCTTTGGACAACTGATGTTACTTTTCCCTCAAACTGTCTTTGTATATTCCAATATATGCCAAAGACAGAAGTGGAAATGGTCAAAACTATTTTGTCCTCATATTGAAAAATCTAGGAAGAAACTCAACAAAGCTGTGTCTGCATACCTCAGAGACCACAAAATGGGGTCCATCTACAACAACAACATACGTTTTGATATGGCTGATATCTACAGAAGTGATGGAGTACACTTCACAGATCACGGAAATCGAGTTTTCCTGAATAACTTGAAGCTGTGCATCCGCACCACTTATATGTAGCCCCAACTTATCAACACAGGAGCTCTTTTTAGAGCCAACCTATAACTGACAACTTAGGCCCGCTATTTTAGGGCCAGGTAACAGCAACTCCGCACCCTCGCCAAAATGTATTCTCCACACAGCTGTGACGCAGCGGCCAGACCATCTGACTTTGCAGCACAGAGCTCTCGCTTTGATCACCACCTCTACTCCCCCATAGGAGTGAGTAGTTTGTGCTTTACAAATACCATATTGATTTATCTTCGCACTCCATGTACAACACCACCTAAGCACCATAGAGAAGTTGGACAAGTCTGGCACAGCGCCCAGAGCACATGACTTCACAGCATAGCAAACACAGGCTCACTGTTTCAATACCGAGTCCAGCAGCAGCTCAATTTAGCAGCATGACACTCTAGGCAATACCTCACTTAATTTCCGTACCCAGCAATTTAAGACCAGTAGGGGTCAGTAGTTCACCGGCTTTACCCCGAGTCCGTCAGCAGCTCAGCTTACGTCCCCAGCGCCATCAGACCCATAGGAGTGAGTGGTTTGCACTTTACAAATACTGAATTGATTTGATACGCGCAAATTTACCTTTGCACTCCCTGTATAACACCCCCTAAGCACCATACACATGTTACAATGTTCGAAACAATAGTTCCTCCGAGTAGGTATAACTACATACTGACACTACTTGGACAGATGTGGCACAGCGGCCAGAGCACATGACTTCACAGCATATGACACACAGTTTGGGCTCACGCTTTCATCCCTGAGTCCGACAGCAGCTCAGCTTAGCAGCATGAGACTCTACACACTACCTCACATATTTTCCGTACCCCAGAACTTTCAGACCAGTACGGGTCAGTAGTTCGTCCTAGTATTTATAAACACATGCTGACACTACTTCCACAGCTGTACTGCAGCGGCCACGGCACATGACTTCACAGCATAAGACACACAATTTAGACTCACGCTCTAATCCCCGAGTCCCGCCCCACCTCACCTTAGCAGCATCACACTCTAGGCAATACCTCAGTTAATTTTCGTAGCCTAGCACTTTCACACCGGTAGGTATGATTAGTTCACTTCGCACCCCTCTATAGCACACCCTAAACACCCCACAGAGATTACAGTGCTCCTACCCTCCTATTTCGCACTTTTTTTGCACTTTTTTCCCCTTACTCGCTTCAATGGAATAACAAAATGGCGGCCAACACTTCCTACTTCCATGAGACTCTAGACAATACCTCACATATTTTCCGTACCCACGACTTTCACACCAATACGGGTCATTAGTTCATCCTAGTAGGTATAAACACATGCTGACACTACTTCCACAACTGTACTGCAGCGGCCAGGGCACATGACTTCACAGCATAAGACACACAGTGTGGGCTCACGCTTTAATCCTCGAGTCGTGCCCAAGCTCACCTTAGAAACATCACACACTAGCCAATACCTCACTTAATTTTTGTAGCCTAGAACTTTCACACCGGTAGGTATGATTAGTTCACTTTGCACCCGCTCTATAGCACACCCTAAACACCCCACAAAGGTTACAGTGTTCCTACCCTCCTCTTTCCCACATTTCTCACCATTTTTCCCCCTCACTTGCTTCAACGGAATCACAAAATGGCGGCCAACACTTCCTAGTTGCAAACGCTCGCAGTGCTCGCAGCCAATCAGCAGCAAGCTCGTGCTCCTAACGCCTCAGCCAATCAGATGGCAGAATTCCCAAATATCAATATCTATAAATTTGGATATTTCTCAAAAACTACTGAACGGATTTACACCAAATAAACAAAAGCGTGCTTTCTAGACTAAGACCCATCTCCCTGCCAAATTTGGGGTAATTCCGTTCACCTGTTCGAACTGTAGCCTTGTCTAAAGTTTCCTATGGAAATTAACATTGAAAAAACACGTTTTGGGACCCCCCTTTTTTCTCAGACCCCCCTTGACGAATCACCTCCAACATAGGAGCTGATTTCAACAAAGAATTAGTTTTGAAAATTTCATGAAGATTCATCAATCGGGCCAAAGTTATTGCAAATAGAATGTTGCCATTTTCCTATAGTAACTAGTTCCCAACTATAACTACCTACTGGCGACCGCCAGTAGGTAATATATATACATATATATATATATATATTGCAAGTTTAAGGGGAATTTAATTATGGCCCATCATGACTTCTATCACCATGCCCGATTACGTACCGTGGGCTGGTCCAAGCATAATGATTGGCAGACACCCTGCCAACCTCAGTGAAATGAAGTGCACATGTCAGTTTGGCCTTTCGTTTAACACAGCCAACCTGACATGCATACTTCAGCTCGTCTCAGCCTATGCTGTACAAGTGAGCTGAAGAAAGACACAGCCCCCTGGTCTCTATATGAGTGTAATGTCTGCCTGCTGTATCCAAGCTGGGTGCTGCTGTCATGCTGTTCACTAATAAAAAGAGCAAGAAGGCAGCATCAGGATTGGATTAGTTGGTGGGCTACATTATTACACACCTCTGCGGCTATCAGAAAGGGATTTGCTAGGGTGTCACGTGATAGACTCCGTGTGAACTCACAGCTCCCTCAAGTAGGTTGATGCACACCATGGATTTTTTAACAGTGTTATTATCACTGCAGATGTTGCATGTCATGGCTCTTGGGCTGAGCTTTGGGCTGTTTTTGCATGTGTCAAGGCCAGGACCAGACTGATCCAGAATGTAGCCGTTCTGGTGTTCCAGCCGATCAAGGAAAAACAGGAGCTAGTCTCAGGCTCCATTGCCCTGCAGTACACAAGATTGCGGGGTCGCTGGTGGAGAGAGACAGCCGACTGGCAATGGTAGATGTTCTTCATGGTAGCATGTGTGGTTGCGAGAGAGAGGAAAGGTGTGGTGGGCACAGCCTGACACCAGGACTCGGTACGACCTCTGTGCCCCCTTCTAGCATGAAAGCCATTTGCGTCTTGCCAACAGCAGAGACAGCAGCCGTCTGCCACCTGCGTGTTATCTCATCATTCAGTCGCTGTGCTTTCATGTTGAAGGCACTACCTCCCTCTATGACAAGGAGCCGAACTCCTCTCATCAGTCTTTCATGAGTGTTAACAATTGTTCATTCTACACTTAGTGCATTTTTTTGTCACCGGCTTGTTTCTCAAGACCATTTAAAGCACTTTCTTTGTTTAAACGACTTAGAATTGTTGAGGAACTGAGGGTGGGCACTTTGTTTCCTTGCCTCACACACAAGTGTTTCCAGAGCCCCCCTTTACTGAGAGAGTGTGCCATGCGTAACACTGAGGGTTAGTTTAGGACAGATCAGTGCTTGTTTCTATCCCAACTGGATGCAAAGAGCACAGCGGCACCAGTCGGTATTAGACAAGGCAAACATCATATGGGTTTCGTGCACTGCAGAGGCATAGATTCAACTGCACCTTTGTGCTGTCTGTGCACTGAAACTGGAGCTCCAGTGCTCACAAAATCACCCAGCCCTCTCTCTCTTTCACACATGCACATAAATACTATTTTCTTCTCTGGCTTCCACTTATCCCCCTTTCTCATATCGTTTTCTTATTTGCATTTCTTTCTTATTTTCTCCCACTTCATGATTTTCGTTCATCCCCTCTCTTTCTCTCCTTTCTGGTAGATATTTAATTTCTTCTATGTCTGTGCAGTTTTTCTCCATTCCTCATCGCCTCCTTTCTGTTATCTCTAGCTTTCTCTCTCCCCTTCTTCCCATCCATTCTTCCTCTCTTTCTTTCTTTCGCTTTCAGTTTTTTTATTCTCTCTCTTCCCATGCTTTCAAATTTCTCTTTCTGTTTTCATCAATTCACCCAATAACCAAGAGTACTGGAAATGTCAATAGTAAGTCTAGGCCCCTGATGTCATCACTGGTTTCTCTGCTTCATGCCCCTTCTGCTGCTGTCATGATCCCTGTGACCAGGATTAATAAAGCTGGTGTCCAGTGTAGCAAAGCACATGCCAGGAATAGAAGTGTCTACCCCGATGGACGACCAAACCTCTTACACACGAGATAGTACAATTAAAGACGACCATGCAAGGATTGCTTTAAGTGTCAGTGAAACAGATCAGGGGTGTAGGGGGAGGTCGTAGTAAAAAAGAAATAAACATACCTCCTTGCCGCAGCTGCCGTGACTCTTCTTGTTGTCCCTCCTGTCATCGCTCTGCTGCGGCCGGAAGCAGGAAGCACCAAGGTTTCTATGAGCCAATCACAATGCTGCAGTGCAGCGTTGTGATTGGTCTGAGCGCTGTGGTTAGGCACTCAGCCTGGGACTGTGAGCCTGGGCATGTTCTCCACCCAGGCTGCAATGTAGCCTGCATGAAGAACATGTAAAGTGCGCATGCCGGTTTGGCTGGCCTGAGACTTCCAGCCAAACTGTCATGGGCTCGGATAACATTGCATACCACTCCCCGTGGGTGTCTGCTATCCCCCTGGCCCTGCCCCCAAGCATTTGGGACACAAAATAAAACAATAATAAACCACAGTTTATTATTGTTGTATTTTCATCACTTTGGCCGCTGGAGTGGGGGGGCGATGCTCCTCCGTCATAGCAGAGGAACCGCCGCTGGTTGCTTTCCACACTGATAACAAGTCTGCGTGCAGCTCCTCTCTTGAAAACAACCAACTGAGCCTTGGAAACATTCAGCCTAACTGATGCGAATAAATGCATATGAGCTGCACTGTTACTAGAGCATAACACACACCTCCAGCCATGTCATCCCAGAACACCCGTGCGCCCGCCGCTTGTTGTGCAAATATTAGTGACCAATTCCATTGCTGAACATACAGTTTTACAGCGGAGCACCTTTGGGTGTGTTTTTAAAACCAGGTAGACACAATCTGGTTTCCCTAAATAAGAACTTTTTTCATATTCTGTGTAATCTTCACTGTGGTATTCTCAGGCAAAAAAAATGGGACCCTGCTGCATTTCACTCTTTCACAACCCAGTGCTACAGGCTTTAGGACACATGGTGAGTGGCTGCAGTGTGAAACATCCAGGGGTTAAAGGGATCTTTAACAGAGTTCCTTATGTTCCCAGCCCATAATACAAATGTCAAGTTAATGCTGGTGATTAATCTGTCAGCTGTAGAGATCTGCTTAGTGGGAGTTTTGGCTTATCCTAAGTTGGTGTACAGGGTTAATGTGCCATCTGCAAAGCACAACGCATAGCATGCAGTTCACAGACTGGATAGCTCAGTGGGGTCCTGCTTTTGTCACAGAGATCCTTTTGTTACTTGCAGGTCATAAATTGCAATCTTAATGTGGCACAGTGAGCTATGAGCCAGCAGCAAACTGCTGCATGCAAACTGCAAGGCATAGGTTTAGAACCGTTTAGCTTTCTTCCACTACTTTAATTAGACTAAGGTGAAAAAAAGGCTGCTTTGGATCATAATAAATTCTTAGTAGTAATTCAGCAACTGCACATATTAACGCTCTCAGTTTATGATTGCTCATCATGAAATCTGAAACAATTTGCATGTGTTAAAACCAATCTAAATACAATTCAATAAAACCATTAAATAACATTTACATACAGGGAGAACATAAAGGGCAGGTAGAATACATGCATGCAATGAAATACACACACATGCAAAAGTAAAAAAAGAAAGGTAAGGTACCCTTTCAGAATCACATACATTGGACAGTCAATAAATAATATCAATAAATAAATAAATCTGTGAGCTACACTGCATTGTTATCTCAAAGTATGTTATGAAGTTCTGTGGTTAGACTGAATAAGCAGCTTCCTAAGTCTTTATCATATAAAATATTTTTTATTGATGTCATGACTGCACATTCCCAATTGCTTTATTAAACTTCTTGTTTTCTCAAATTTGCTTGAAAATGCACCATATTCCCACTCTATTTTCAAACTTTTCACTGGGGTAGAACCGTCCTCAACCCCCATTATGATGTTCCGGCTCACTCACTACACTTGCTCGCCACAGGGCACTGATCCCGAACTTTTACGTCTCACCACTTTCAAATGTCACCAGCCACCACTGGTCCCCTCGCAGCAACAAAATAGTTGTTAATCTTAGCAAGTGAAAAAATTAGAGTGAATTATTCACTAAAAAAATACTTTCGTATCAAAAACATGACAGGGTTTCTTTACAGCCAATTGAATACAGGGTGACTAGGAAGTAGGAACTAGCAAAATGACAGAAAGCACTTCTACATCAAAAATTGAACTATGATGACCGCTCAGAGTAGTGGCACTACAATAGGAGAAGGGATAATGATACAACGCAATTTAGTGATATATGTAGAATAAAAAAACATTAAAATTGGAAACCAATCAGAGAGATATTGGCACAATTAACAAATATTTTGCTGAAAACTGTCGTACCAAAAGAGCAGTTGTCGGTTTGTCCAAAAGCCATCTAGAACAAGTGGGAAGTTTGTGAATAATTACTTTGTTTACTTAACTATTTTCTGAAACACAAATATGCCACCTAGAGCGATTGTGTTTTGCTGAAATTATAGCATAAAACCAGGAGGACAGCCCTTGTTAAACACAGGTGCGATTATAAGTCCATTCTGTGAATTTGGAGTTAGGCCTCAACACAGAATCATTCTGTGCTATCTTGAGACTAGTCATTGGGACCAGTTCATACATTCTGTCGAGAAGGTATGGTCCCAGTTGTGTATATACACACATTAAATGTTTTGTTTTCTGCTCCCACTTGAATTCCAAGAAAGAAGACAGAGCTCTTGTGTACTGGTCAAAGGTGCTTAAGTGGTATGAGCCCTGGACTCCGAGTGTTTTGCATCCATGTGTCTTTAAACTAATGTAGGCCTATCTCACTGTATAACCAGAGATACCATGCCAATATAAAGAAATGAACCATTTTGCCGGACTTTACCTGAAAAGGTTTTGTGGCTTATGCATTTGCCTTTGAATATTTGTTCCACCAGAAGCCTGGAGAACGCTTTGAAGAACAGAAATGTGTATTCCATTTTGGTAAAGTTATGGCAGATTCTCTATGCTTGGTTTTGGGTTCTCAGGAGTGTGTTTCCTCCATTAATGTGCTGGCATGAAACCTTTTCCAGGCATGTCAAATTGTTCTCTTTAAGCTGAGTTTCGGGGCTGGCTCACTGCATTAAAAAGATATGCCAGTTGTAGATACTAACAGCATTGCATCTGATCCCAAGCAGCCAAGGGAAAGTAAAAAAAAAAGCCAAAACTGTATAGCAATTCTAGTTGCGGCCCCACCACGACAATAATACATGTAGATTGTGTTCATCTTCACACTCATTTTTTGTTTGATCTGTTTATAGAGTGTCATATTTGTAATATACATCAATCACATATGAATTGTTCGGAACCAGTATACATTTACAACAATCAAATCGTTTACAACCAATATATCGTAATATAGGCAAAAATCGGCCGAGCTGTCCATGAATAGATCATACAATAAATGAAGGGAGAGTAGGTCGTCTCAATCAATACCATTCACATATTGATGAACTAACAGAATTACAGGCCTTGTGCCATTAACAATTACTTTTCACTTACATTTCTCCAAATTACTATAGTCGGCCTAGCTACCATAAGAATGCCAATGTGACAAATCCAGATATGTCTATATGAGTCGTGAACTGCAACACAATGGGCCAGTATTCAGTAATTATTTACAAATATTTCTTAGCATTCCAGTAAATGGGCACATTACAGAATGTATACATCCTGTATTTATATAAAATCATGAATGTCTCAGGGGTCATCCGGAGCTATAGTAACTTGGAGCGCCGTCAAAATTGTGTTACAAGCGGACGAGATAGGATATTTCTGCAGCCCAATTGTATCGTCCTTTAGTAGAGAGACAGCTTCGGCTTTGGCCCAATTTAGCATAGATTGTGTGCTGGCTTTAAGTGGTGGGTGGTCTACTGCTCTCCAATAGCGTGTGCCATTCTTTAGGTGTGTGCAATCGTGTCAAGTCTACCTCCCATTTGCCGCGCAGTGGTGTTAGATCGGTCATGGTATGTTTGCGAATTGCCTCCACAAACCATATTGTAAGGTGTCGCCCTGTGCCCATCACGTGTATGTATGGTATCAGGAGATGCGTTGGGAATACTTGTGACATACTACCCCAGTGTCGCCCCAGCGTTGCCAAACTAAGCAGCGTGATTCAGGAACTGCCCAGGCTGGATACCCACTTTGTCAATCAAGGAAAGAAAGGGCCGTAATGCACCTCTCTCGTAGAGGTCTCCTAGTGTGAATATGTCTGCATACTGCCAGTCTGCAAGGTCCAACAAACGAACCCTACACTCCTCCCTCGGCATCCCCAACAGTGGAAGCGTAGGCACATAGGGCATGATATGTTTTGTAAGAGGTAAGGCTCTACGGAAGCATTACTGGGCTACTTGCGGGGAGAGAAGTATGCAATCTGGTGCAAGGGTGACAAATAAAGAGGAGCTTCTCCAGTGTATACAGAGGATTACCTTCTGACATATACATGAGGTGTAATTCTGCTACCCATTTCGCAGTCCATTAAATCTGGGATGCCAGGTAATATTGTTCTAAGTTGGGTAGGGCCAATCCTCCATACGTGCCTGGCAAGTACAATTTTACTACAGACACCCTGTAGCGCATATTGTTCCATATAAGGCCTCTCATCATGCCCTCTAGTGACTGAAAGAACGACACTGGCAGATATAACGGGAGGTTAGCGAAATAGTACAACAATCTGGGCAGCATCACCATTATGATCAGCTCCACCGCACCTACAACCAAAGGGTTGAGTATCTTCAAAAAGTCTATCTGAGACCGCAGAGCAGTGATTGTCCTGGTTAGGTTCCCATCTAGGAGGTCCCGGTCGTTGTGATAAATCCAGATTGTGCATCTTCACACTCATAAGTCAACAGATGTACATAATGTCCAATAAAATGACTTAAGCATTTCCATAATCATTAGCCTTTCATCTCAAAGATATACCAGTGCAATATTGAAATAACTAAGAACTGCAAGTTCTTCTCTTAGAAAATTTCGAAAAGCCACCCATGGAGGTGCCATGACCACCCTATGCAGAAGATGGATCACATCAAAAAGAAACTAATGGTGAATGACACTAAGACACTGTTGGACTTGGCCCTTTTTGCAGGGTCATCCCTGAACATGTTGCCTTCCTCCTGTATTTTTTCTGAACTGTTGTTGGCTGTTTTATGACTCTGGGCACTTTACCACTGCTGATCAGTGCTAAAGTGCATATGCTCTCCCTATTATACATTGATGTATGGATTAGTGATTCCATGATTGGCTGGTTTGGTTTACTTGTCAGACCCTAGTACAGTGCACCAGGAGTGCCCAGGGCTTGTAAATCCAAATGCTGCTGGTGGACTTGCAGCACTGGTTGTGCCACCCACAGAAGCAGCCTGTAAAAGTGTGTCTAAGGCCTCCCATTACAGAGCCTGCGTGCAGTCTGGTACTGCCATGCTGACTGGGCAAGTGCACCCACTTGCCAGTCCCTAAACCTTCCCTTTCCTGCATGTTAGTCACCCCTATGGTAGGCCCATGGGCAGGGTGCATTATAAGTATAAGGTAGGACATGCCCTGGTGTGTGTGGCAAGTTCTAATAGTGAATTACAGCCATTTTCGTTTTTCAACTATTGCAAGGCTACCTGTTCTCCATAGGCCAGAATGGGCAGTTTGATTATTACATCTTATAATTCTAACTCACTCCAGGAACATGCTAGAAATTCGAATTTAGAATGCCTGAACTCCGAATGATAAAATACATTTTTTAGTGAAGTTGGTTTTAACACTCTGTGTTTGAAAATATCACTTTTAGAAAGTAGGTATTTTCTTGTCTAACCATTCAAACCTGCCTCTGCTAGGCTGTGCATTCCTTGTCAGGAGTTTGAGTGACAGGGCTGGGGGATTACAGGAGAGAGGGTGAGTCAGCCCAGTGGTGAATAGAGAGATCTGCATCTAGATGGGAGGGAGGAGTTGCACCTGGGACCTGAATAGGGCTGTGCCTTCCCTCCACAATGCTGGCTCCACCTCCTGTGGTGCGTCTGATGTCTCTGCCCTGCTCTCTGAAAGGAAAGAAGGAGTCATGTAAACAAAGTGCTACAGAACTGACCAGAACTGGTTTGGACTAGGCAAAGACATCTCTGCCTTCAGAGAACAAAGAGAAACTGGGTATAAATATTGGGACCCACACCCAAGAACTTTAGATCACTTTCGGAAACAAGAAGAAACCTTTGCTGAGGAGTGGAACCAGAAGAAACTGAGGAGAGACTATCCCTAAGCTGAAGTGCTGCTTGGGGGATTGGCCTGCAGTGGTTGCCTAACTGCCAAAGAAAAGAGAAAGGACTTTGTGTGCATTTTCATTCAACTTGTGAAGGATCTCCAAGGGCTTGGAAAAGAGCTTGCCTCCTGCTGAAGTCTCAGGGACAACAGACTTCAACCACCAGCTCACCAAGAGTTCTTTGGAAGTGCCTGCTGCTGTTTTGGGCCTTCTGAGGGACTGCGTGTCGCAAGCAGCTGGAAGCGCGACTCAAGAGGGAGAAGCATGTCGCCATCGCAGCCGCTGCCGTTGCATCGTGGATGACGCCACTGTAGCTGTCACACTGCACCGCATCTCAAGAAACATCCCGCAACCCCGAAGAAGCGTGTCACCGTCACAGCCGCTGCCGTCGCATCGTGGATGTCGCCGCTGTAGCTGTCGTATTGCACCGCATCAAGAGAAGGGTCTCACATCGAGGAAGAAGCGTGTCGCCATGGCAGCCGCTGCCGTCGCATCGTGGATGATGCCGCTGTAGCTGTTGCATTGCACTGCATCAAGAAAAGCGCCTCGCATCCACGGAGAAGAGTGCTGCCGTTGGAGCTGCTGCTGTGGCATTACGGAACAAGGGTGTCGCCGCTACAGTTGTCACATCGAGCGGAAGCATCTCGCAATGTCGGAGAAGAGTGTCGCCACCAAAGCCGCTGTCATCGCATCACGGAACAAGGGTGTCTCCGCTGCAGCTAACGCATCGAGTCGAGACTTCTCTCAACATCGGAGAAGCGTGCCGCATCAGGAAGAACTTGACGTCTTTATTTCTTTGCACCAAACTTTCATCGCATCACCATCGTTGCAACACTTTCGTTGCCCTGCGTGTCGCATCTTAAGGTACATTTACTCAAAGTGTCACCTTTAAGATCTAAAGAGAACTAAGCTAAATTCTACCATTTTTAAAGTAACAGTATTGCGGATTTTTGTCGTTTATGGTCATGTGTTAAATCTATATAAAGAATGCTTATCTTTGATATAAAACCTGTGTGGTGTCCATCTGTAGTGTTGTCACTTGATTACTGTGTGTGTTCACAAATGCTTTATACACTGCCTCTGAGATAAGCCTGTCTGCTTGTGCCAAGCTACCAAGGGGGTGAGCAGGGGTTATTTTAGGAGTGTACCCCCTTACCCTCACTACAGGCAAGGGTCCCTATTTGTCACAAGTACCTCCCTGTGCCAACTACAGACCCCCAATACTAGCAGACACCAGAAAGTACTCTGATGTCAAGAGGTGTTTCTCAAAGATTGATATTGCACTCACATACTTCACAACTTGAATCTTGATCCTCTCAGTTTTTATGGGCGAGCTTGCTTGAGCCATGTGTTAGCACATGCGCTCTCACTTGCAAGACACTGTTGTTTACAAACAGGGCTTAGCGTCTGACCATTACTTACCGATGTCGGTATCATTATCACTCTTCTCAACTGCCATCTAATTTGACAGCACATCCCAGGTGTCAGTTCCTGCACTACTTCAGTTCTTTTTGTGGTGCATCTACTAAGTACAAATTGATTTCTCTTAATTAGTTTCCATCCAATTCTCAAGCTGTGATCGAGGTACTCTTTATTCTATTTTGTTTAATGATTTTTTTTATAGTGCAATCTCGAACTGACCTGAAGGTGTTTTAGCTCTTTACTTGAGCACAGGTTTCATTACATAATGTTACATTCATTTTTTAAGCATGTGCTTTTGAGTGCAGAGTTCCCAGAACTTTGCACTTGACAGCAATTCTATAACAACAACTCCTTTTGTGTGTGTTTGTTTTGTCCTTCTCTCCATACCATTTCACTCTATTCCACACTAATCCACTCCACTCCAATCTACTTTATCCACTCCACTCTAATCCACTAATTTCTAATCCACCCCACTCTAATCCACTATATTTTTTCTTCAATGCATGCCAATCCACTCCAACCTAATCCACTTCAGTTGAATCCACTCTACTCTAATCCAACCCACTGAAATCCACGCCTCTCTAATCCACTCTAATCCAACCCACACTAATCCACTCCACTCTAATCCGCTCCACTCCACTCAACTTCATTCTATTCCACTTCAATCAACACAACTCCAGTCCACTCCACTCAACTGCAATTCACTCTAATCCACTCCAGTCCAATTTTTCTTAAATTTCTTCATAGTTTGTCTCCTCGTTACTTGGAGAATCCACTCCACTCTAACCCACTCCACTTTACTCTAATCCAAATCTACTCTTCTCCAATCTAGTCTACTCCACTCGACTCTACTCTAATACCCTTCAATTCATTCCACCCTACTCCGCTCCACTTTAATTCACTCCACTCTAATCCACTTTAATCCCCTCTGTTAATATTGAAAAAGTCAATGTAAATGTTAAAAATGGCGATTTCTGGTTGGCTAAGGCTTGCGCCAAAGCCAGGCAGAAACCACCACTCTAGTCAGGGCTGGGGAGTTACACGCCAAAGATAACCCCTGCTCACCCCCTTGGTAGCTTGGCACGAGCAGTCAGGCTTATCCCGGAGGCAATGTGTAAAGCGTTTGCGCGCGCACCCAGCAACAACACCCAAGGCCCACCACAAAAGAAACTCCACACAAGGTATTATATAAAAATAGCCTTTGTATTATACCAAAACACATTAGATAAAAACACACACTTTACAATGTGCCAACAGGCATGGGCAGAATTTACAGGGGATATGTACAAGACAGGGCCACCTGGACCACTGTCAGGAATCAGCACTTTTAGAACTAGCCCTTTGTAGGAATAACACTTTGTAGGAATAATACTTTGGAACCTAGCACATACAATCACTGTTGCACTAATTAGAAAATGTAGCGCACAATCAGTAACCACTGGTAGCAGGTAAGTACCATCTACGCAACCCTAACCACATTAGGAAAATATTGCGCAGGGAACCAGGACCTCACTAGCACCACCTGTACTAGGAGAAAAACAACCACCTAAGTATCACAATACCTGTAGGGGTATAAGCACATTACACATGATGCATCACAACACATTCAGAGGTGCAGGAAAACACAATTGCGCCCAACCCACATAAGTCACCACCTGTGACTGTCCCTAGGCCAACTGGCCTTGGTGGGGCTAGGACACCCAGTGTCCCAGTGTCAGGGGCCTAAACGGAGCAGCTGCCCACAAAGTGCTGGGCAGCTGTCGAACAATGATGGGGCCAATGCTGGAGCCTTGCAGGCTCTGGCCAACTGACTGTCCCCCGAGCCCCTCTGGGCTCTTAACAAAGGACTGGCCCCTTGGAGCCTCGCTGTGCTCAAACAACAATAAATGCCCCCTAGAGCCTCCGTGGCTCAAGAACAATGTGCCCCCGTCGTTGGAGTCCCTTTGGACTCTGCGCAAATGTGGGGGCCAACGTTGGAGCCTCGCTGGGCTCTGAAACTAATATGCCCCCTTGGAGCCTCGTGGGCTCGAGAAGAACGATGTCCCCAAAACGTTGGAGCGGCCCGCTGCCTTCCGGGGCCGCTCTGATCACAAGGAATAAATGCCCCCGGACGTTGGAGTCCCGCTCGGGGGACTCAGCTAGGTAGGAAGGCCCCCCTTCATTTGAGCCTCACTCGGGCTCAGGAATACTGCCCCCAACGATGCTCCAGGCACCAGCAGAGTGCCCCAGGGAGCATCAGCGCTTTCACCGGACCGGGGCCAGCACCGAAGCCCTCACTTACCGGGGTTTCAGACGCGCCGACTCTGCTCTGCTCCCTGGTGTCGGCTGAGCATCCGCGGGGCTCTCCCCGTGGTCACGGGAGCCCTGCCTTCAGACCAGCTGCTGGCTTCTCCGGATTAGCCCGTCCCAGAGCGGGGTGGGCTCCCGCCTGGGCCTCTTGACGCGGCGCTTCCTCAGTCACGGCGTCTGTCTCCCGGGGCATACGCAGGAGCGCGGGGTGGGCTCCCGCCTGCTTCCTGCTTCCGTCTTGTGGCCCGACCCCAGGGGGTGCCTGACTTCCGGTAAGCCCGGCCGCGGCGGTGATTTCAATACGGCGGAAACGAGGGGTAGGCTCCCTCTTCTGTAATCGTACAGTGCGGGGTGGGCACCCGCGACAGCACAAGCATGCGGGGTGGGCTCCCGCAATTGGAACCAAGTAATAGGTGGGGTGGGCACCCGCCAACGAGCTCCACAATGCGGGGTGGGCACCCGCTAGTAAACACGGCAACAGCGGGGGAATCCCTACGTCGGGGTTCCCTCGTGAGGATCGCAACCCAGCGCTACTGGCCACAGATGCAGGCGCTTCTCAGCAAATAGGTATAACGCTCCTCAGGCGCTTTGAGCAAGGTCCAGTAACAGAGTCCTGGCAAAGTTCAGGAAGGTAGGCAGGGGGGCAAGGCTGGGCCAGGGGCCAGCTCACTGGGCCCTCCAGGCAGGAAGGAAGTCCCAAGTGGCGGTTCCTCCTGGCCTCCAGCAGCAGCAGCAGCCCCCCTCAGATAGGATCCTGGAAGAGAACATTTTACTTGGGGTCACAGCCCCATTTTATACACAGGTTCACCTTTGTCTCAAGGTGCAGGGAAGGGGTGAACCAGTTACAACTGGTTCCTGAGCACTTTGTTTTGCTCAGCCCCTCTCCCTATTCAGAGAGCAGGCCAGGGTCATCAGTCGCACCACAGGGGGCGGAGCCAGCATTGTGTGGGGAAAGCCCAGCCCTATTCAGGTCCTAGGTGTACTCCTCCCACCCATCTGGTTGCTGATCTCCCTATTCACCACTGGGTGACTCCTCCTGACTCTGGGGATTCCCTAGCCCATCACATGACCTCAGCCAGCCAATCACGCGACAGGCAGTCACTGCACATTTATGCCAGCTTCTAGAAGTGGCACTTCCATACTAGCTACATGGACACCGCACACATCATCGCGCAGCATTTCATCACACGAGTCTGCACATACCAAACTCACACCTGCACTGCCCACGCATCGGGAACTACCAGGGACACATACATTCCCCCATGCATTCCTATGGGAGGGCAGGCCAACCTCAATGCACGCACGCACTTTACCCTGGGACACAGTGGTAAAGTGCGCAGAAGCCAAAAATTACTAACACCAGGTCATAAGTAAAAGCAAAAGGTTTCAGGGGTGAACCTGCAAGAAGGACCAAGTCCAACAGTAAATATAATTAATGATACATTCATGTATAGGAACGAAATTGCATCTTTATTGGTGAATTCACCTGTTGTGAACTCCACGTCAACCCAGACTCACAAATACGTAGTTAGGCAGGCCCAGGGACCCATGCACAAGGTCACTGTGTTGTAATGGAGGTCTCCCTTGATTGACAGATCAAGTGTGAGGTGATATTTAGCCAGCAGACAAACGTGCGAACAGGAAATCCCAGATTGATCCGACAGTTAGGCTCAATGACACCTCAATGGTCCAGGGAGATTGGCTCCAATAAAGCACACACGGCCGGGGGAGTGAGCATGTTCCCAAAACACAATAAAGTCACATGCCACATGAACTTAGGAACACTTAGCTAATTAAGACACAGCACACACGCAGTGATCACATGCTCCCCATGCCGGACATCTGCACACATAACCCAGTGGCCTATTTGTGTTCAAGCAAGGCTGGGGCCCACCAGGATTCCTCATCCAATGCATTATTTTATGGCTCTAAAGAAAGAGATACACATTCCTTACTAAGAAAGGATTGCCAGAAACATTTTATTTCATTCAATGAAATGTATAAAAGTCATTGTTAGACCAATTGTAAACTGAGACAATCCTCAGACCCTATGCCTGTGACTGTGCTCCCAGCCGCATTGTTTAGATAAATGAATTGCTCCTGTTTTGTCAAACACGTCTTGTCTCTTGTTTTTTTAAGGCATTTCATGTTCAAACAACAACTTCAATGTGCTTCAATCAACACCACTGTAATCCAATTGACTCCACTCCAATACACTCATTGCATTGGAGTCCATCTCCAGTGTAGGAGGCTCTGTCATGTGCCCCAGTGCTAGTCTACTCAATCATGTGCTGCCATTTTGGCTCCCCTCTTTCTTTTGAAGAGGAACTGCGGGAGTTGTATTTGAATTTGAAGCATTCACAATGTTAATTATTTTGTCCATTATAATTATATGATTACTGTTGTAAACATTGCATTGTTTCATACTTTCTTTTACTCCTGGTTTCACTGAGGATCTGATTAGTTTCTCCTCCTTTTGTCTGTCCTTTTTTAATTTTACACTTGATATTGTATCATCTCAACAATTGATTGTACAGGTAGGTATTTGACAAAAGTGCTATAGAAGTTCACAAAAGTATAGCAAATTCCTGCTTGACTGCCCAAGGAAAAAAAGAGTTTTGCCAGGTGGGATATTGATCAAACAGTGGAACGCTGTATTTCTTCATTTTATATGAGTTCACAATATCTTGTGTTTTAGGAAGCCCATCAAACCCTCTTTTTATGATGCATTCTATGTTGTGATGTTCTTGAGAACACTCAGGTGCCCATTCATAGTTCAGTAAGCATGTTTCAAGGGACCAGATTTTCAGATGATCTTTTGACAGGCTAGGCTGATTCTTGTTCGAGTATACATTCAAGTAATCACAACAAAAAGCTATTTGTTTTTGTTGGATCTGACGTCCTTGGTGTGGTTTCCCCCACATTTTTTGCCTTCAATCTTCCTGTTTTCATTGATTTCATTTTTGCTGGCCGTAGGATTCTGTGCACTTTAACACTGCTAATCCATTCTCGCGAGCCTGAACCTGTCTCCTTTTAACATGGTAAAATCAGCTTACACCCAATTGGCATATTTAATTTACTTGTAAGTGCTCAGTAAAATGGTTCTACATGCACACAGGGCCTGTATATTGAATGTTACCAATGAGCCTGCAGCACTTATTTTGCCGTTCACTTAAGTAGCCCTTTAAGCGTGTCTCAAGCCAGCCATTGCAGCCTGTATGTGCAGTTCTTAACTGCCATTTCAACCTAGCAAGATAAACCTCTTGCCAGGCCCAAACCTCCCTTTGTGATACATATAACGCACCCCTCAGGTAGGCCCCACACCGCCCAGAGGGCAGACATTACTTTTATTTTTCACATGTCCTGGGAGTGAAAAACTCTTACATTTGTTTTTCACTACTCTGAGGCCTACCTCTCTCATATGATAAAATTGGGCTCAATTATTACATTTAATTTGTGTTAACTATCACTTGGAAGCAGACAGGAATGTTGAGTTGAGTTTCTAAAGAATTGTTATCAGATTGTAAGTCACAATTCTGAAAATGTCACTTTTAGAAAGTTCCAATTCACATGGAACTCCCATTGTGATTGTGAGACAGATGCTGCAGCAGTTTTTAACAAGAAATTCATTTTTCTTATCCTTCCAGAGAGGCTAATCGATTTAATACCTCTGCCACTGGAGATATCTAATTTGAAAATCCCAGTTATCTTCCGACTCTTTGACAAAGGGGTCAATAAATTGACCAAGATCTACGTTTGTCCTGAAGATGGTCTCATTCACTTGATGCAACGGAGACAGAAATGTTGACGCCTAATCCATTCTTCTTTCTAATGATTGTTTATATATCTATCTTTGAGTGCTGAATCCTATGTATAGGACAGACTCACAGTATTTTTCAATGAAGATGGAGAACCATACATTGATAATTAGGATAGCTTCATATATTTGATCTATATGGTCTCTGCTGTCAATGTTTGTTGAGTTTTTTCGTTGTTTTTTTCTGTACCCTTATTTTTCCTATTTATATTTGAAATATATTTTTCTACTTTGGTTCACCCAGTTGCTGTAATTGATTTACTAATTTATTTTGTTCAACTTAGATTGAGTATTTCATTGAGTGTGATAAGATGTCACTCGATATATACCTATCTAGAACTAGACAAAATCATTTCTTTTGTGAATAAATCCCTTGTAGGCATCTTTACCTTTCTAACTTTTAGAAAGCTTGCATTTTTTTGTCCTAATCATTTATGCCTGCAGCCTGTATCCATGGGTCACATGACCAGGTGTAGCTGGCAGTTGGTCTTTATATATTGCTCCTAGATAATCCTGGGAGTAGTTCGCGTAGTTGTGCTACGCTATGCTACGCGAAGTGCACTTTGCACTATGTCGCTCTACGCAAACTGCGTAGTGCGGTAGGGAAATGCGGTTTGCAATGATTGCACAGTGCCGGATGCTTGTCCGCACTGTGCAATCATTGCGAACGGCATCATGCACAGTGCAAGCGGTCGATTTCTGCCGCTCAAATAGATTTGTACTCGAGCGGCAGCTTTCTCAACGCGGACTGGTAGTTTCTCATCGCGAGCGGTCGTCAATATACACGACCCCTCGCAATGAGAAACCTGACCTCCCTGCATTGATAATCTCGCTGGGAGGTTTATTTTCCATGCTCGCGATCGGCAACTTGATGTTGCCGATCCCAAACGAGGAAAAAGTCTCGCCGGGATGTTGACTTTCCTCGCTCGCCGCCACCAACTTGACGTTGAGGACCGCGAGCGAGCAAAAAATTCCTGCTGCGCTACACATTTTTGCACTGTGCTACATGCGATTCGCGTAGCGTGTAGTTATGCTCGCTACGCACACTCTGCGAGCGTATCACAGTTTTCCACCCAGGGTTACTCCCAGACAGTGAGACAAAGAGGGAATAGATGTTGGCAGGATAGACTATCTCTGACTTGATGAGGTGGAGGAGCTGTTACCTACCACACTTGGACATCACAAAGCCTCTGCCTAAGCGCACTCACAAAAGGTTTGACACTAGACCTTTGTGTCCCAAGACAACCCAGGGCCAGCAGAGGGTGGCAGGAAATTCCAAGAACCTCTAGGGGTGAAAGCCTCTAGAAACTTCTCCTACTTCAAAGTGGGCACCAGGTAGAAATATTGGACACTCAAACCCAACTCTTCAGCACACCTCTGGCTCTGTGGAAGACTCAGAAGTACTTATGTGCCTTGTCTGCTAAAAGGACTGCTACTCTGCTGCCCTGTTGCCTGAGTGAGAAGGACTTGGCTTGCATCTTGAACCTAGGACCACCCGTGTAACTTTAAAGGCTAGTTGGCTGGCCTCCTGATCAGAGCCTCAGGGACAGTAAAGGCTCCAACATCCTTGAACCCAGCTCCTGAACTCTGCCTGCTGTGAGTCTTCCCCCCCAAGTGGTGCCACCCCAGTCCTGCACCAATGGAAGGGGGCCTGAAGTTGCTCTGTCAGTCCCCGCAGATCCAAAACATCCCTGATGCGATCCCACAGCTCCTCAGAACAGTTGCTACAAATTCTCGATGCAGGCCTTCGCATCACAAGTCCCTTGTCGATGACATCCTTAATGACAACGCAGAACTTTGCATCACAGTGCCACAGCTCTCTCCATGCACTGCTGCTGAGCAATGCATGCTTGATGCAGGACTTTGCTTCACAAGCCCCTTATCCACAGCATCCTCGACCACAACGCAGGACTCCACATCACAGCTCTGCAGCTTTCTCGCAACACTACACAACCATGATTTAGGGTATTTTGTTCAGTGGGTCTAACTTGGTCCCTGTATCTGACCTGTGCTCCACCGTGGTCAGCCTAAACTTGTGACTTTGTCACGATCTGGCATGACTAGAAAATCAGAGTTGGAACTTTGTGCTTGTAATCACTGTTTTTACTTAAATCTTTAAAATGGCATATATTAGGATGTAATAATTGGATTTTTTTTCATATTAGTCTCATAAAATGTAATACATTTCACACCATTGTTCTAAATTGGTGTGGGATCTTCCTTGTGTTGGGTTTTCATGTTATTGCTTTTTGAAGTGCTGCATAAATGCTTTAAACATTGCTCCAAGTTAAACCTGACTTATTTTGTTCCAAGCTACCAGGGGGTTAAGCATAGGTTAAGCATAGGTTAATTTGGGGTTTGCTTGTGTTTCACACCTGACAGAAGTTCTGGTTGGTGCTTGAAAAGGATTTCACCCACCTCAACCAGTAACTCAATTTCGATTTTTTTACACATATTACTCATTGCATTAAAATATTTGAATGGACTATATATTCTATAACCCTAGTACTGCATGATCTGCAATTTGAGGTAGGACTGATATTTTAGATTCAAATGGAATTCTGGTTACTTACATCACAATGTAGACAACAATACATTGTTCTCTGAGTTAAAACATGTTTAACAATTCAGCCTAGGGTAGTGTAAGCTTTCACTGAATCTAGAGAACTAAATTGTCTGCAGTACCCAAGAGGGCATAGGTAGAAATCCCACGGGCAGAGTACAAGTGTTGATATCCTAAAGATAATCATGTTGCCTCTACTGCCTGGAGCCGCTAATCCTTATTGAATTAGAGACAAGTTCACATTATTTATCAATTGGCACGACGGCCCTTTTTAATTAATTACTTATGATTTACCACTTGGTAAATTTCAGTGGGGAGGGATTGCAAATTAAATCCAATTTTCCAGACGGATGAGCTAAAGGACCCATCAGACTTTTCTCTGTTGCACCTGTAGCCCTTTCTTCGAAACACACATAAGGAATTCAAGGCAGAAGTAGCTAAACTGGGTGGATGGAGCAGTGTGATATACCTTCAAGGTATTTCTGTGGCCCTAAACCCAGGAATGGATTATGACCCACAATACATACAAGGGATTCGCAAAGGCCTACCAGTGACTTCTGTGCAAAAAATCCGGGTTTAGAGTAGCAAAATACTGATCTATCTTCTCACCAAACATCTCCATTCTGAGAGGGCATAGGTCTCTCTGCAGGCCAGCTGCACTAGCCCTGCAGGGTGAAAACAAGTTAAGATATCCCTGAAAAGCACTTGCCCTTTCACCACAACATCCTTAATACTAATACGGGTCTTGGGGAAGAAAGGAGAAGGTCATGGCAAGATCTGATGAGTCAGCAAGTCAGGAAATCTCACTGATGTGAGGCCACACTAGCCCCTAGTACAGGGTGGATTTTGGGGTGGTAGATCTCACCAGGAAAATCCCTGAGCAGCGGCGGGCAGAAGGCTTTGCCCTTTTAGCTGGCAGTAGCCTCTTTGTGAAGCAGAGAACTTTTTCCTGTGGTTCATATTCCATTTTGGTAGCCGAAAGACGGGCGCCTTCTTCATTGTAAATAGTGTCCAAATGGCAGGCACAAATATATTTTACATTTTCAGTTGCTATATAAATTGGCATTCCCAATAAGAGGAGCAGACATTTTCTAGATTGCTATAATTTTCCTGAGATAATCCCCTCATGAAAAGTTGTTATAAAAATCACACAGAATAGCAGTAGCAAAAAACAATAATTAAATATAATGATGCACTCGTCAAATGGATCTCAGGCTCACTTGCTATAAGACATAGTTTGTGAACTTGAGGGGCTAATCGATAGTTCATTTAAGCTTGTTGAGTACCAGAATCAGTGTGTGCTGTGCATTATGTATCATGAACTGAGGGCACATTTTTGTTGTATTTATTCATAGTAGAGTAACTACTTTCATGCACTCGGTACTCAGGAGACACTCAGCCCTGCATCTGACCCACGCTTGGAGCATCAATGGCTTGCTGTCATTGCTTGAAGGGCCAGCATTCGCAATGATGCTTTCAGCATGTGCTGAGGAGCAGCTTCAGCAGCCAACAATGCTTTCAAGCCTTTTAATTTTAGAACCACAATGCCCAGCCTTTAAAGTGCGGCCTTTTTGGGAGCCCTAAATGTACGGCAGAGAGCAGAGGTGAAGTTAATGATGACAGATTGACCTCAGCGGTATGAAGTTCCGTTTGTCATCCACAAGGGAAGCTTTCTCGGCAGATGCCACACGTGCGGGTGTTTTGATGGTTACCTTGGCTGCAGCCTGGAGGATACAGTGGCCATTGTCATCAAAGAAGGGACGCCCATTCTCCCGCAGCTGTCGTTTTTACGGTGACGCACACACCGCGATTTCTAAGTCTTTTTACAGAACCATATATATATGGATAAAAAATACTAAAATGTATTGCGAGAATGTCTTGCCGAAAGGGTATTACAATATAGTTCAAATAGGATGTAGGTTACGCTTATCCCCGGAGTTCGCAAGTTAAATACCTTTTCACGCTGAGAATGTAATTTAAAAAATAAAAGGAAGGAAGTAAGGGCCTTAACGAACACGGCATTCAGATGGGAGGCCGCACTCTGTGTAAATTAATGGAATACACGCGTGTTCCAAAATGTGATCAGACAGAGAGGTTTTATTATTCTGGATCCACTTCATTTGTTGATAAATTGAAGAAAGGGCTTTTGTTCTTTAGAAGGGGAAATAATGTTATCACTATGAGCAGTTGGCTGATAATTCAATAAACTATCAACAGGTCATGGAAATGCAGAGTTACTATTTATTCTTGTTATCATTTTAATGCGCAGCAAATGCCAGAATTCCAGCTTCTAGGCGCAGCACATATATCTGACAAAAAAATAAGGGGCCTTTTTTGCCCTGCGTGACCGGTAAAGGGCAGAAATGCGCCATATTTAAGGCAATACACCGCATCCCTGCCTTTTCACCTGTACTGGAGCCCTGTTGCCAGCCAGCGGCAATGCAAGCACCCTTGCACCACAGTGCAGGAGTGTACGTGTTGCATGCAGGATTGTTTTTGTGCAGGAACAGGCACCTTCCTTCACAAAAACAATCCTTCGAGGCAAATTCCTCTTTCTATATGTACTGCAAAATGCAGCACATATAGAAAGTGGTAGTAATGCAGTGAAATAAAGATATTTCTCCTCCTTACGTCTCCCCTGGGAAGGTGCATCTTTTTGACACACTTTCAAGGGCAGAGTAAGAAACATCTATTTGCACTGTTTTGGCATACTCCTGATTTATGGAGTACCACTCAGGGCCATGCAAAGTGGCCTTGTGTGGCTTCATAAATCTTACTTAAGGTTTGCTGCGCGCATGTACCATGTTGTGAGGTGGAAACATGATGCCCCATGAGTCTGATGATAGCAAAGATACAAGTACTACTAATGCCCATTACTCCAAGTCCTATTCTTCATCTTCACTGTCCTTAATTTTGAGGCGAATCGTATTTTAAGATAGGAAACTTCTGAGAAAATATATAACAATGTTGCTGTAATTCAGCCTGGTACAGCAACTAGTCAGTAGTGTAGCTAGGGGGGGGCGGTCCGCCCCAGGCGGCACTAGTTTGAGGGCGGCGGCCGCACAGCACTGGCCCGTTGCGGCGGCCTTTATAAATTATTTGGGGACACTCACTGACACTACTGTCAGTCAGTGTACCCAAATAAATTATAAAGGCCGCTGCAACGGGCCAGTGCCACGCGGCCGCCGTTTGAAGTGCAAGCACTGCTCACGTGACCTGCTTGCAAAAAGCAAAAATTGCTGCCTGCAGCGCACCTACCACGTTGCCAGATTGGGCTATTTGGTTGCGCGGTGGAAACAGCTCCAGCGTGTGCAACTCGTGACGTCTGAGCAGCCCACTACTTCCGGTGCAGCCAGGGAGAGGGCGTGCAGGGGTTGGGATGGATTCCTGCACCCCTACCACCACTCTCCGATGACTGTGGGTGAATCAGCTATGGTGCCTGACACCCCCGGATGGGACTCATTTCCTTGAAGTGTCCTACTGTGCTACAGGCGGGGTCGTGAGTTTGGTGCCGGTAATTCATTAACCCTTTCTGTTTGCGTTCTGGTGTAACAGATTGTAACGGAAAAAAAAACCTGCTCTGTACAGTGGATGCCCTACCCTATGCGTGTGCTTTGCATGACACAAATACTGCATGTTAGCCAGGGGTTCAGTGACACCCCTCTCCTCACTCACCCCCCTTTCCTCGAGCTCCTGTTCTTCCAGTGCCTGCCGGCCACAAGGAGCAAAGCGTATAAAATCGATGACCTCGCAGAAATTCTGTAGACTTTTAAAGCTCTTTGTGTATTTTCTGTTGCGTGTTGCACAGGGCAGTTTCCATATTTTTACTTTGCATAACATTCAAATATTGTGGCATTTTCATCATCCGTAGAAGAATGAGATGTGTTAGTAGAGCAGGAGGCTCTGTAGTTTGAGAAGGAGCAGTGTTTTGAAGGTGGGAAAGGCATTTTACAGGTAAGATGTTGTTTAAGATTATAAAGTGTACTTTAAAGGTAGGAGAGCAGAGTGGGTCTGTGGGTGGGGCAGTTTTTAAAACCGGAGTGTAGTGTGTGAGTTTTGGTGATATAATGTGAGGGTAGAAGGAGTAATTTAAAGGTTGGATAGTTTAAATATAGGATGGGTTAATATTAGGCCTGGGCGGTAAATTCCGTTCCGTTCGCGGAATTTGCGGAATTTGGGTAATTTCGCGTTCCGCGGAGAACGCGAAATTGCCCAAAAATCTGCGTTCCGCGACTTCGCGTAATTTTTGCTTGTTCGCGGTCTCAATATGCGTGTTCGCGAGATATTTCACCCCGAGCACGCAAACAGCGATCGCGAACAGGAAAAAAGTATCGCGAACAAGCAATTCCGCGTGTTCGCGGAATTTCTGCGTGTTCGCGGAGATTTTTTACCGCTTCGCGGAGATTTGCGTGACGCGATTACGCAAATTCCGCCCACCCCTAGTTAATATAAGGCAGAGGTAGTAGGAGTATGGAGTAGTTTGGGTGTTGAAGGGGTAATTATTTTTGTATGCATTTACTGATCTAGCACGTTCTAAATTCAGTACACTTGTGAGCAGATTTACGAAGATTCACACTATTCAACCATGTGCAATAGTCTCCCTTGCACAACCAAAATTAGCATTGCATTGTATTTACTGCGCATTGTGCCACAATGATGGCATCAGCCACACACATGAAAATAACTCTGTTATTTGTGACAATAAATATGATTTTTCATTTATGCAAAGACAGAGAAACAATACTTTGCAAGAGTTTTGTGTTTTGAGTAAACCCTCGAATGCAATTCTTTCGTGCAGACAGCCTCCTAAGGGTAAATTGGGCACTGTGTGTAATTTTAGCAAATATCACACCTAATATGCTTTGAAATCTTTTGGAATTTCCCATTGTCTGTTGTTTGTACTGGGCTACGCTACTTTGTATGGCTTTAGTTTAGTTGATATGGCTTTGCTTGGAGTTCTAGGCCTGTTGGTGTGGTTCCTACCCCATTACACCCACTTTGCAAGAATTCTAAGGGGTTTTGTGCTACGCGACTAGAATTAGATTACTCAACAATATGTTGTTACATATATATTATAATTTATGGAATAATAAAATGTAAGATGAGAGAGGATGAATTTCAATATCAGTAAATAAGACCAGTTCTAGAAATCCATGGTATAGTGAAAGGGAAGGGGCATGGGGTATTGAGGCTGATATTGTGACATCGAAGATTTGCTCAGGTAAAATGGGTCATGCTGAGTGCGCGGGGGAAGGTGATACTGGGAGACTGAGTATAGGAGTAGTAGGTAGGAGGTGGGGACAGTTTGAAAGCTGGAAGTATTTAGAGGTCCGGAGGGATGTGACAAAATATAGGGTAGCTTCGGTGCTGGGGAGGAAGTTGAAAGGGAATAGTTTACAACTGGAGGTAGTTTCAGCATTGGAGGGGTAGTTTGAAGGTGGAGTTCGCATGAAGGTAGGGGTAGTTTGTTTGTAGGGGTGACTTTGTTCTAGAAGGTAGTAAGTGGAGATACTCTGACTGTAGGCAGAGTTCTTTGACAATAGGAAGTAGTTTGAGTGGAGGGGTAGTCTAAAAGTATGGGGTAGCGAGAAGATGGGGTAGTTCTGGTGTTGGAGAGGTTGCTTTGGTGCAGTTTGGGTGAAGGAGGGTAGGTTGAAAGGGGAGGGATCATTTGAGCATAGAAGTGCTAGACTGAAGGTAGAAGGGGACAGTGTGAGGGAAGATTGGGATATCTGATGGTTAGGATAGTTTAAGGGGCAGTATCGGGTAAAAGTGTATTAGCCCTGGCTGTGTATTAGTGCCATTTAAAATTAGTTTTAGCCACACTGCAAAGCATCTGCACTGCTGTACAACATGGCTACAAAGCATTGCCAAAGCAATAGCTCTCATAAGCAACACCTTTTGGCTTTGCCAGTGCTTGTTTTTTATTACAGCGTCAGCTCAGCAAAGTAAGTCTTTGCTGAAGTGGACATTTACAGCTGAAGCGTGAATGTGGCAAGCAACACCTGTGTGTTCTTAGTAACACACACAAAAAGAGCGCGGGCGATATGAAGGTGCAGAGACCTTGGCATTACTCACGTGCTAACGAGAGATGTTTGTGAGGGCAGGCACATACCGTGATATCAGGACTCACATTCAATTACTTTGCTTTCTAAACTTTCAGGAATATTGAAACGTGGCACCTTGGGTGCAATTAATTTTAATATTACAATGGGAAACTAAACTGTAATTAGTATACATTGCCAAGGTTTCTTCTGCAGATTCCGTGGGTTGTCCCCTCCAAGTATACCCTTTTTCCCCCACAAAAATATGAAAATATTTCTATAGATTTTTACATATTTTTTGTGGGCATGGGGCTGTCTCTAGTGACAGGTTGAGGGTCAATGCTGTCTCTACGATGGGCCACGGGTCAGATTCCCCTTCTGGCCCGGGTAGGTAAAAACTGCATTTTCACATTCTACTGCATTCTCTGGCCTGACACTCCAGCTTATTGAAATGCTCTCGGAGCACTGACAGTCTTTAAAAACTCACACTACTATACTGTAGCGACCATAGGCGACACTGAGTTGTTGTTGAAGGCTCTCTGTTTGGCGGGATGGAGGAGTAGAATTGTTACACTGCTCTCTCCTGGGATGGGGGGGTCAGGGTATGTAGTTCTTCTGCGGCTGGGGCAGTGGATGGCTCCACTGCTCTCTCCTGGAAGGGGCATGTGGGATGGCTTCTACTGAGCTCTCATGGGGGGCTTGGGTGGAGTGAGAAGGCTTCCACTGCAGGGCTGGTACTGCCCCAACTGCAGAACTCAAGTTAGTCTAGTGATCAGGTGCATTGGACTCACCTGTAGTATCCTGAAGGTGCTGCCAGGGGAATCGTGGTCAAACCCAGTGTGGTGGACCGGTCTGCAGACATTGCTGAGGTCATGGATGGGTTAGATAGGGTACAGGGGACAAGGGTCCTGCACAAGCTGTGATGTTATGAGTGAGATGTCACAACCAGGGTAGGTAGAAATGATGTAAGTTTTGGGCTTCCTTCTGCTTTTCCTTCAGCAGCATAGCTAGGTGGGGGCGGTACGCCCCAGGCGGCACTGTTTTGGGGACGGGGGCTGTCTGACATGGAAGTGTAGGACAAGGAGTAATGGGTATTATCATTAAGTATAAATGCATTATATCCATGTCTCACTTATTATGATGGATATAAAAGTAGACCCAGACTCGAGTCCAAAAATAATTTAAAAGCCTGGAGTCAAGCCAGGCTCCAACGCCTATTGACGTTTATTGAACCAAAGGTAAAAATAATTATCTTGAGGCTGAATTCAGATCTCAGTCAGTGAAATTTGCTTTGAATATCTCAGACTCCTTCAAGACATAACAACTGTGGACAGCCAAGTTGCGTCGCGGCAATCATCGACTAATAGAAGCTTTTACTAAGAAGTTTGAGTCAAGACATCTGGGAATTATTAAACTCAAAGCAACGTTTGCACAGATATATCTGCTGATGAACACAAATAACAGACTTTTGAAAACAATTAAGTCCAGAAATCAAGTCAAGAACATTTTAAGGTGGACATTCTGCAGATAGACCAAAAGGGACAGCCATCAACATTTGTGACCACAGTCAGAAAATCTGCAAAACTGGAAAATCTCCTGAGAGCATTACAAGGTACATATCAGCATGTCTACCTGGGAATTGTTGGAACCCCCATACAGTAGTCATCAGCAATGAAACACAATCATTCAAACAGGACTCCAGCTAAAAAAATAACTCTGTTGACGATACTGTCATTGTGATGTTCAACCTGGCCAGTAGCCCTTTTAGTTGAATGAAAATGAGGAAATGATTCTTGGATCTATTTTCCAGCCAAGACTAGAGGCACTAGCACATATTGGCTCCCAGAGTATTCCCCCAACATGGTCTATTGCAATCACCTCCAAAGGCAAAAGGCACTTATCCCTGCTGAGCATGCCAAACTCAGACCACAATAGTAGCCACTCATGACCTGATGAACACTGGCACAAGATATTTGAACATATGAGAGATAGATTGGTATTGAGATGATTTAGTGGTGGCTGTAGGTGGACTAAAAGTACCATGAATACACCTGCCACCTTGTGACCATGTATCCAAAGCCACAGTCAAACTGTTGCTTGGTAATGTGGGAAGAGATGTGACAAATGTTTTCTGGCCAGCTAAGCGCTCCTCTCCTCAAGAAATATGCAGTCATGTCTCTATGGAAGTGGCCTGATGAAGAGCAAATCATGGCATGAAATTAGCACTCTTTCGGATTGAGTCAAAACCCAGCTACTGCGGACACGGATATGTGGATATTTCGTGTGGATTTTCTTCAATAATTCTGCCCAGTAAAGGTCAGCATTATTTTAAGGACTTATGGGTCGGAGTTTTAGCTAAATGTCAGCTCTGAAAATTGTATGTAATCATCCTGGACAGCAAACCTGGTGATGCAATGCAGAGTATGAAAGGCATTTGTCTCTGCGTGAAAATATGTCATAAGTCTGCTGGCGATATTAAAGATTTGCTCCAGTGTTTCTATTGTAAATGTGAACAAAAGGGGCTATCAGTTTTATTTTTTTGGATAAATTACCAGATTGTGCTAGCTGAAAACCTTGGGTGGAAATAGACTTCAGGAGTAATATCCTCTACCCCTCCACTGCGATGGAAGTTGATTGGCTGCATTTTTAGGTCTCTCCAGCAGTCAGTGAGCATGCACTGTCATTTGGTGACAATCTATTATGTCTAGAAAAAGTCAAAAAAGGGGCTTTTAGCCTGCCCATTACTTACCATTCGGTGGCATTATTATCACTCTTCTTTGTTGCCTTCTAGTTCTGCTGTGCATGCAAGGAGTCGCTTCCTCTTCTTTATGTGGAACATGGACCAAGTACAGATTGATTTGCCCTAATTAATGTCCGTCCACTGCTCGTTCTGTTTTTGAGTACTATTTTTTTTTTTTTGCTTATACAGATAGCGCAGACTCGTCCTGACCCAAAGGCAATACACAAGTTCCTGTTAATTTTTTATAGGCAGGGGAGATTAAGCGACCAGAATCATAGAATGTTGAGCCGACGCAAAGACTTGAACCTGGTTCCCCAGTTCCGGGGTTTTCAGCTCTGGCCATATCGTCACATCCTTCTTTTCCCCTCCCAACCACTCCTTCCCCATTTTGCTTCTTAGAAGTGCTTGCATCAAGTTGGGAAACAAGCACTGTCAAAGCCATTAGGTCTCGTCTATGCAAGACCTAAAGGCATTGTCAATCTTTTTTGCAATGTTGTAAGTGTAAAATAAGTGCTGAGTCATAACCCTTTTTTTAACCATGCTGGACACGGATGTACAACTTGCTTTAAAACATTGAAAAGACAAATGGTAAAGCTATTTGGCTTATCAAGGTTTTGTTTCCACGAAGTACAGCTGTGTGGCATGCTGTGCAGCATGGTTGAAAGCAGCAAGTAAGGACACATAATAGCACTTTTTTTTTACCTTTTGCCATACTGTACTGCAGTGAACACAGACAAAGCCAAGAGAGCTCACATAGTCGGGACCTATTGGCTTTGCCAATGCTTGTTTCATAAAGCTAGTGAAACTCGATGTGATGGCTTTTGTCATTATGTCTGAAGTGAATTCCATGCATTTTTAGATTAATGAAATCGGTCATATTTTAAATTTAGCCTTTGAAATCCTTTTTTCATATTAAAATATGTTTACCGAACGTGTCTGCCTGCGGTTTAATCTAGGATGATTGTTGCACTTTCAACACTGTAAGCTGCACATAAACCCCGCTCTCAAAAATGTGATATAAATGTATGGCATGGACATTTTTCGGTTTTTTAGAAGTAAAATGTTAATATACCTAATTCATACAAACATTTTCCCCCCCAAAAAACATACATTTGCAGTAAAATTGTATTTAAGCAAAACACAAAAAACAAAAAGTATTGATTCCGAAAATGTGCCAGAATTAATGGCGGAACTAAAATTAAAGATATCTATCAAATATGTTTTAACAAAGTGCTTTTGAGAGTACAAAATTGGTAAAGTCGAGGGACAAATACTAATTCTGCACAATCAATATATAATATAATACTTTCACTTTGTCACTTTTAATGAAAAATATATACTGTTTTTAGGGAATACTTATACCTAGAATTATAAATACATTTTTCAAAAGTACTAAAATAGAAGGCATTGCTCTATGCAACTGTAACAATGATCTGTTTCATTTGCTTTTATTTCAATTTCAAAATATCTTTATTGAAAAGTTTTATGAAACAAAAACATAGAAACAGTACAGGAGTTGGACTCAGGTCGCGGGCCCCCAATACCCATAACTGTGTTTCACCGGATCAGCGGATATTTGTCAACATTAGACGATCATCATACCAAAGATGCCCTCCCGAAGCTCCAACTCCCGGAGAGGGGGAGGAAAGGAAAAGAAGGAGAGAGAAAGGAGAGAGGGTGAGTGAAGAGACGAAGAAGAGGGGAAGAGAAGAACAGGAGAGATGTCCGGCGCCTCTAGCTACACAATAAAATACCGTGATGCAACAACAAGTAACCATCTTAACAGTAACTATGGTGTGATGACAATTTGCGACTTTTCTTCTAGAAAATAAAGTCATGGCGGCTTATGGGAAGCAAAGTAGTTATCCAGGGTAGACCAAATGTTCCTCGTGGGTGATTTCCAGGGTGACTGTTGTAGGACAATATTATCTGCTCCCCTGAGATGAATGACCCAGTTCATCCAGCACTTATACGAGACCTTGCTAGTGTCCTTCCAATTGGTGAGTATCATTTTAACTGCAGAAATCAACAGTAGATCAAGGAGATCACGATCCCCCTCTGAATGCAAATCCTCCTGTAAAAAAGCAGTTACTACGGATGACAAGGACCTAGGAAGAAGACAGTTAAATAATGTATACAAAAACAGATAAACCTTATCCCAGAAGGGTTTCACAATAGGGCAGAGTAGAATAAGGTGAGCCAAATCCCCTTTGTCTTGCTTACAATTCCAGCACATATCGTCATCCCGGATCCCCACGGAAAATAGCCTGGCTGGTGTCCAAAAGGCCTTGTGTAATAGCCAAAATTTCGTTTGGGAGAGGACTGGGGAAATCTTATTACGTGTGACTGATCTCCATAACTGGGGCCAGGCAGCGTCAGACAACTGAGTATTGGACAGATCGTTCCAGTAGCTTACCACCTTAGAATTGATCTTGGAGGATTTGGGGCGCAGGAGTCGGTAGATTTGGGAGACATGGTGACCAAGCCTATTAATTTTTGCTACAAAGTTGGGAAGCGAAGGGGAGCTGGGAGACATTCTGGATTTCGCAATGGCAGCCCTAACTTTCAGGAAATTATAGAATTCAATATCAGCCAAGTGGAAGCGGGTTTGGAGCTCCCTGAACGTCAGAGGATATGTGCCCTCCATCAATTGGTGTGGAAAAAAGATACCTCCTCTGCACCAAGAATCAAGGAGTAAAGGTTCGCCATTATAAAGGAACTTGGAGTTATCATTTGCTTTTATTTAAAAATTAAAGACTGCTGCTTCTTTTTTTTACATCTTTGCTAAAAAATACCTTGATCATGTCACAAATGCAAAAAAGTGGCACTCTACTATTCACAATTAAAAAATACAACATTGAGATATTTGACTATGGACCTATTTCACCAATTAAACAAATTTGCAAATTTTTTATGTATGATCCATTCCAATACTTACAAGCAATTTGAGAAAGTAAGATGGAGAAAGAAACTATATTATCCATAGCATTCCATATCCAGTGCAGACAGCATAAACATGTGAATTTGAGTGTACACGTCATATAAACATTAAAACATTAAAAGCCCTAGCTTGTTGTGTCCCAAGACTACGACAGCCCTTTTAAACATAGGGCCTGATTTAGAAGTTGGCGGAGGGAATACTCCGACACAAACGTGGCGGATATCCCGTCCTCTGTATTACGATCCCCATAGGACAGAATGTGATCATGATGCGGTGGATGGAATGACCGTCACACATGTGACAGAGTGCTCCCCTCCACCAACCTCTAAATCAGGCCCTTTGTTTTGAGAATCCCAACCTTGGTATGCTGCACAAGGGGAGCTGGCACAGAAAAAGAAAGATCTCATTTACTATTCTGTAAATTAACGTTTTTTTTCACTCACTCATTAAAAAAAATGTATTTGACACTGACTGAGAGTGCTTTACCAATACTCAATCAGATTTATACCCTGTTTTGTTGTCACCTAATCCTAAGTGTATGTTGTGCACGTTTACGTATGTGACTAGTAGAGTATATGCACTGTATGTAAAAGCCAAGCAGAGTGATAAAAGAGAGATGTAGGTCTGCGGGTTCTATTTTGGACATCCCGGGCATGTTACTGGGCACAAGCTGGGGCTGATGTTGTTTTTCCAGGCACTGGAAGTGTATCAGGATGCAGGAGGGAGGAGACCTAGACAGTGAAGTAGGACAAAAGAGACAAGGCTCCAATAGAAATTTGATTAGATTCTTCATGTAACACTGCTACTTGGCAGATGGTCGGGTGAAGAGGGCTGCCTTCTGTTGTTCTAAATGAGATGGATCTTTTAGGTAAAACCCCCCTTCTGTCTCTTTCTTGATCAATTTATTGTGTCGGTTCATATTCAGGTGCAGATAGTTCACACCTCGTTGCGCATATGCTATGGGCACACCAGGCTGGAGACTACCCTGCTGTGAGGAGCATCACCTGACACAAATGATTCCCATCCATTGAATTCAAAATTATAGTATGACATGAATGTAAGTGTTCCATTACCTTTTCAGTGTGGTTGAGACAGCAATAACGAACAGAACAGCCACCCAATTTCCTAAGTCCTGGAGATCACTTATAAATTTAAATAAAACTTCCAATTTTGCCCACCAATACATCCACTCGGTTCATTTCTTTGTTTAGTTATTGAGCTATCCTTTAATCCTTTTACTAGATCACTTCTATATATCTGGCAGGTGGCGACCTAGATGAGGATACTCTGGCAGCATATATCACGTAATTTGGACGGAAGTGTTGGCATTTTTCACAATAAGATTTCGGAGGGCGCTCGTGGCGTCTTTGCTTTTTGGCGGCGGGCATGCAGTGGTCTGCCCGCTCGCCACCTGTGTGCATTCCGCAGTGCCCTGTTCTGTACTCGATGGGGCATTGCAGCTCAGTCTCACATTGCAGCTCAGTCAGTGGCTCTGTCAAGACCAGCAGCACTGAAGCAGAGCCTCCTATTCTGGGACTGCAGTGAAATAGTGTGTGATACTAAGAAAAAAAACACAAAAGGCGGTGCATTAAAAATTCCATTCAAATTGAAAACTTTGGAAACGCATGTAGTCATCCAGCAAACAACAGAGCAATTCGAGATGTGGAAAGCGGTGCTGCCTGGAGTGCAGAACCAGGACTGCTAGACTTTTTGAGAGTTTGATAAAAGAACCTTTTATGCAGAGCAAACCAGGGGGAGCATGTGAGCAGTGTAGTTTAGCAGGTACTCAGAAATATATTGTTTAACTGCCCACTGCAGTCCAAGTTTCGTTTGTCTTCCCCAAACAAGCCCTTCTGGCGTGAAGAATTTATAAGCAATTATATATATATATAGTCTTCAGATAATCTCGGTGGGTGACCATACTTTAGACAAAATAAAAAAATATTATTCTGAGAAGTCGTCTTATGATTCACGTACACATTAAATGTGTTTTCCTCAATTAATTTCTTTCCAACACATTTAGGTAACCAAGAACTGAAATTTAGTAAACTAAACTCTTATGGGGCACATAAATAAGGAGGTTAACATTTGTAGTAAAATAATACTTCTTGCTGACCTGTGAGTGTGTTTCACATTCCACAGAGCAAGATTTACAAATTTACAAGTGAAAAGGGATGGGCCAGGCTAGCCTTGCTGTTCTCCGATTGACCCTTCGCGAAAGGTACGTCAGTAGGTGTTTGCCTATTCATTGGCTCAGGTTACCCACGTGGGGGGAGGACATGGACCAGCTGATATCAGATAATGCCCCTCCCCACCACTAAGGTGAGCCAAAGATTTTCCTGCACTGGCCTTGAGTGTGCATTACTTAATTTCTACCTTCGAGTATGGGTGCAAATGAAATTCTATATACCAACGAACATAACAACCATGAATATTGGTTACGGCGGCTAGCAGAGCAAGTAAACAAATGTGTATGTCGCTGGCCTCACTCCTTCCACTACATGAATCCTGCATCAGGAAATGTCTCCATTAAGGGCATGTTGGGGCACTAGACATTGTGGGGCAGATTTACAAGCTCACTGTGCCACCAGTACGTCACTTTTTGTGATGTACTGGTGGCGCATGTTACTGTTCCATATTTACAAGGACAGAAAAAAGCCACCCTGCGTAGCTTTTCCTGTCCTTGTAAATATGGCCCCTTTACATGCAGCACTTTGTGTGAAAGGGGCGTTCCATGGGTGTTGCTGTGGGTGGTCCCACGCAACACCCATGGAACAAGACACATTTTCAGATTTATAAGGAATCGTGAATCTGGAAATGCGTCTGAATTAGTAGAATAAAGAAACCTTTTTTGCAGTTCAAAGTCAGGGAAGCAGTTAGGTTTCACGACTTTGTCGGGGGAAGCAGGAATCTTGTTCCGAAATGTCTTCACAAAATTCAAGAGAGTTACGATAAATCAAACCTCCACATAAACAAGTAGTAAATGACTCGTCGTCTCCATAGAGTCACGCACACAGCAAATACAAGGGTTTATTTATTCTACTAATAGAGGAGCCTATTCATAAGGCCCTCCCAGTATTTCTATCACTCGATCATTGTTTGGTTCGAGACAACTACTGAATACGATTTGAGGGACTTGTTTTACAAACAACTGTATGTCCTGAAGATGGTCTGACGGATGTTATTGCCACAACAGACTGAAACGTCGACTATTACATCTATTTCCCTAACAACGAAGGCGTTTGAGAAATTGTTTTTCATTTTTGCAGATTCTTTTCCTTCTGTGTATTCTTTTGGAATAGATGTTTACACTTATGATTTGCAGGTTCATTCATGTAACCTCCATCATAGTGTTTTATTGTTTCTGAATATACCCCTCACATGTTTGTTTCACATTAAAAATTGTGTATTTATGAAAGAAAGATATACCTGTGTTTTAAAAAAAAATTTTAATTGTTCTGTTGAACATTGATTTTGTGTACAACCACATTGATGTGTAGACTTTTGCAACGTTTAGCCACCAACTGGGGCCAAACTAATCAGTAACAAGTTTACTTGAAATTTCTGTGAACAAAATCCATTGTAGGCATCTCTACTCAATACTTGTTTATTTGCCAAAGCCTCCAAGGGTATATTGGGTTTCCCACTGGTTTATTACAATATCTCATAAGATGGCGCCTTGAATGAATGGGTCCCATTCAAGAGGGGCATGTCAAATCATTATAGTGACGCACACACAATTGCGGGCTATATAAAGTGCTGTCTTTGAGATGGACAGAAATTTGTAATCCCAAGTGATAAAGAGGTAGCAGTTGCATACACTTTTAAGATATTCGTGTCCCCTGTTTCATATGAGGTCATCTAGCACATATTATATTGCCTGCTCTTTTTATGTATGTGAACATATAGGCATGCAAAACTTAAGGATTTCAAGATTAATTTTTAATGCTCAGAAGAGTAATCAGTCCCCTTCATCCTTACTCAACAAAATGCAAGGACAAATCTGAGTATTTTAAACCATTTAGAGTCTGATTACAAGTGAGTTTTTTTAAATCATTGGATGCAATGATTGTCACTTGTTTCAGGGTGTTGAGGAATAACATGTAGATTTTTGTGTTTAATGCAGCAAGTGCATGTCCTAATGCAGGGCCGGCTCTAGGGCAGGTCGGCGGGTGCCACTGCACCGGGGTATGACTTCACATGGAGGCGCCAGTTTGCTATTTATATTGTGCTTAAAAGCACTTCCTGGCCTCCAGCAATTTTCAGGCAACAATTAATATGTCAAGAAAACTCAGGTGATTAATGTTCTTCCTGACCAGATCAGAGTTTTGTCTAAGAGAAGTTTTGATTCATGGTAAGGTAGCGCAGAGGGTTAATATGCCTGCTGCAAAGAACATGGACCATGTAGATCACAAAGTAATTGTAATGTAAACAGGTCAGTGGGTTACTGCTTTTGTCAGACTTCCTTTTGTTAGTTGCAGTTTACAGTGAGCTATTAACTGTCATCAAATAACTGTGTGCAGACTTCAAGGTATAGATTAGAGCGTATGAATTTTTTCCTTAGACTTTCATTATTCTAATGTTGCAAAAAGGGTTCATTTTGTTACAAATCAGTTCTTGTTATTAAAGAGATCCCCAATCCATTGGGTTCCATTTAAAATTCAGAGTTTGTGCTTCTCCAGACCAAGTACTCTTCAACTATACTGCCTGCCTGTATGGATGACATGTGAATCTACCCTTTGCTGTCCTATGTCTTATGTAACATTTCCTATACACTGATTTACACACCAATGATTGATAGTCTGTGTAATGTGTGTGGTATGTAAAGTGCTCTGACACCCTTCACTTTTATGAATGATGATATAAAATTTATTAAATGCATCTGAGAGAGAGTGGTTATGGAGACTGTTAAAGGGTGGAAGGGAGGGAATCCGTGGCGGAGGTGGTCGTTGGAGGGCGCCAAAAAACATGGTTGCACTGGGCGCCACCAGTGCTAAAGCCGGCCCTGTCCTGATGAATTCTGCTCGTTAAATTTCATCGGGTTTGCCCTAATGAAATTTGCAAGGATGCGATCGATCGTGATCGCAACTGGTAGTTACAAGGTGCGATAAACATCACCCTACTTGCAAGCGCGGTCCCCGCGCAATCACAATGCACTGGGCCACTTGTAATCACGTCATCACGGCGCTGTTTGTCTCCAGCTATTCATCTCCAACTGAACGTGCCGATGATGGCCGCAAATTACCTGCATTCAGATTATTTGCTGCTCTTATTTCCAGTTAATTATGATGATCGTTTCTCCTTCCTGAGAACTGGCTGCAGATCAATGGCACTGGCGTTTTGTGCACGGGCAACAGAGTAATCACTGGCGCCCATTTATCGAGCTTGTTTCAAGTAGTCAACAAGCTACATGCACATCTGGGATGTTTTTTTCATTTCTGGTGTGAATGTTCTGTCAGAAAAACCCTGTCACTGATCACAAAAAACACACAAGAGAGTTTTCACACAGCCACTGCCAGCACACCGCTGCCGATCATGATCTCCAATATAATTCAAACTGGATCCGAACTTGACATCCTAAAATGCTGTGCATCCCTTCATGACACATATGATGACATGTCCCTAAAACAGAACAAATGCACATATACGATTCATACCAGTGAATATCAGTCACCGTGGCATCGTCATACATAGTAATATATCTCCACAGACAGCATGGACTGCCTCACAGGGCTCTGAGCAGGCAGCCTCTGTCCTAGCAAACTGAAGATGCACTATTAGGACTTTTGTGTTTTATCCTTGCAACATTATCATACACTGGATCTTTACATTTAACATTTAGATAGATATTTAATATTTACAGGTCCTAAAGAAGTGTGATTCTGCTACCTCTGTGCTCCTGAAGGATGCAATAATAATCAGCTGTGTGATTTAATTAATCGTACACCCAGTTGACCATGATTGAAAGTACTTCTAAAACTGCAAAAACAAATCGTGGCCCTCAGGTATTCTGAGGTATGAAATCATGGATGCAGAAAGCTTCCAGAACAAAGGTGCTGCCCCGCGCTGGCCAGGAGCATAGGGCAATACACTGGACAGCCATGCCTACTTGTCCAGGTGTGCAGCTCCTGCCGGCTCCTCTATGCCTCTAAAGCTCTCTCAGGCCACTGAAGAGATGATTAGTGGGTGGTCTTTCACATCATACCGACTGAACCCAATCGCTATCCATCGCTACGAATTCTGAGGAACAGATGATAACTATCTCAGATGAGCATAGGAGTCGTTTGCTTTTCTCTGTAGTGCCAGTCCCTTGAAACCAGGCAGCCTCATATTGTGTACTAATCCTGCTGAATTTTGACCTGTGCATGGAGCAAGCAGCCGTTGTTATAGCTTTTATAAAGCATGCAAATACCTATGCAGGTGCCCTGGGCATTATCTTTAAGATGCTACTTGTGACCCAGAAAGCCTTATACGGAATGGGCCCTGACTACTTAAAAACAGGATTTTGTTCTATGCCCCACTGAGAAATCTCCACTCTGTGAATCTGTTTCTGGCCAGTAACCCACGTATCAAGAAGGCTAGGTCAGGGGGAAAGGCCCTCTCCTTTCTGGGCCCGTCCTATTGAAACAAACTGCTGCTGACCCTTAGAAGGATCAAGTCAACGCCTGTGTTTCGGAAGAAGTTGAACAGATGGCTTTTTTCCAGCCCACAACTCCTTCTTGCCTCCGCTGACACTCTTAGGCAATCAGCGCCAGGACACTCCTTGGAGAAGCAGTTACGCTTTATAAATAACCCTACATAGACATTGAGTAGATGCCCAAACAACTGTGTCCGCCGCATGGCTTGCCCAAGCCTGAAGACATGGGCGGCAGCTAGAGTAGTCTCAGTTGATGAAGATGTGGAAGTGCTAGCCTGAGGGTCAATTGCCTGGTCGGTGAGAGCAGAAAGGCAAGAATTAAACCTTCATGTGGGGGATAAGCACGGGCAGGACCCCAGATCTGGAATTTAGCTATGAGGACATCGAAGATGGGGGAGACGCAGCACACGATCTATAGTATTTGTCCTTGGGGAAGGACCACTGTTTGAGGTATGCCTGGGTGCTGAGAGAAAACCTCTCTGAACAGAGTTTGATTAGGGCTGGATTCCAGCTAACCATGTGTGTGGTGGGTCAAGGAGGGTCAGCTGACCAAACATGGGGTCTGCGGGTAAGGCAGGACAACAGGTTTGGAGTATGTTTAGGCTGGGGAGGAGCATTCCAGGCCTGAATGTGGGTGTGTATGTATGTATGAGTGGGCTAATGAAGAGGACAGGAGGTACGGCATTATGGGTTGAAGGACAGGATGGTAGGTTTGAAGTATGTCGGTGTAAGGACAAGAGGATTTGAGGTATGTGTGTGTCTGGGAGAGATGGAATGCTTAGTACCCCAGTTCTGTGTTTGTATGTGGGGTAATGGAAGAGCACATGATGTGTATCAGGGATGGCAGGCTACAGGTCACCTCATATGTGTGTGTGTAGCTGTTTTATAGGTGTATGGATCCCCAGGTAATTTCATATAATACGAATGCTTTGGACTCATAGGGCCATTTCATTTCATTTCATTTCATTTAGCGCCTCGTAATTTGCGACACGTTGCATGTCGCAAATTGTGAGGCACTAAATGAAATGTACAACAGTTTGTTTGCACTGTTTTGTGAATCCCAATGAGGTCGCAAATTGTGAGGCTCATTAATATTAATGAGCCTCTCGCAATTTGGGAGCCCATTGTGAATGCCAGCCCTCCCAGGGATGGTGGCCTGCTGGGCTCAGCAGACCATCATTTCTGGGACTGCTTTTTAACAAAGCAGTTTTTTTTTAAAATGCATCCCGTTTTCCTTAAAGAAAAACAGGATGCATTTTAAAAGGAAAAAAAAAAAATGAAACGTTTTTGATTCATTTTTTAAGGGCAGGCAGTGGTCCCTGGACCCACTGCCTGCCCTTAAAAATTATTTTGCATGCCATTTGCAAAGGGGAAGGGGTCCCCTCCGGACCCCTTCCCATTTGGGAATGCATTGCCACCTACTTGAATTAGGGAGTAATTGCAAGTGTTTTGTGACCGCAATTGCGGTCGCAAAACATTAGTACATGGTTTTGAGACTCGCTATTTGGAAGGGAACACCCCTTCCAAACAGCGAGTCGCAAAACCTATTTAGCGAGTCGCAAAAGAATTGTGACTCGCTGAATAGGCTATGTACATAGCCCAATAGGTTTTTGCATGCGCAAAAGTGTTCGCAAACCCGTTTGCGCATGCAAAAACGGGTCGTATATCTGGCCCATAGTTAGGAAGCCATTGGCTTCAGATAGTTGCAGTCTTGATTCCCTCGACTTGAACCAAACATACTAAGCCATCTGATAATTCTTTGTGATAGGAAAGTTATTGATGGATGTTTGGATTGGCGATGAGTGATATATACTACTATGGTAACCACTGGTGTTGATTACATAGGCAGTGTGTAAAGAAAAAGTCGCAGAAATGCTACAAAAATGGTTAAGGTACATCACAAAGTGTTATTTTATTGTGTTGTTAAATTTGGCAATCAATTCAGCAATATTTTGGTCCAATTAATAGTTAAAATGAATTCATAATATAGCATGGCTACAAACATCTTTTTACTTGAGTCACCTAAAATTGTTGTTCTCTGCAGTGGAAATCAGGTCGGTTGCCTAAGTGTTGGTAATTTCAAGATTTGACTACAGAATTTCTTCATGGCATGTATATAGAAATATCCTCTTCTCCTTTACTATGGGTACAGAATGTAGTGGCTGGTGCAGAAACCAAGATATTGCTCTTAAATACTCGGGGATAGTTTTCAAACATTTTACACTGGGTTAGCGTCACAAAATGATGCTGAACATCCTGAGATTCTAGCCAAATCACGTAATCTCCCCGTGCCTAACAAAAATGAATGTGTAATGCAACTGGTGCTATTTAAAGTGCTCTGATACCCGATTCGGGTCAAGTTTGCGCTATATAAAACTCTATAAAATAAAAAATAAAATAAAACAAGCACAAAATGTTTTTGGGGGGAATTTGCTTTCTAGAGCAAAACTTGTTTTGCACTGCAAAGTACCCTGAAAGTAGCGCAAAACAGCGTGGAGTACTGCTTTAAGTTACTTTTCACCAAGGGGGCATTACATGGGTGGTACATGGGTGATCCCATGCAACCCCCATGCCTTTTGATGGAAAACCGTATCTACAAAGAATTGTACACAGTGTTTAGTGCCAAAAGTTACCGCCACTTCAAATGAGGTGCTAACAGTAGAGATGTTTTTATATCTACTTTCTTTTCTGACTTTACATGCGTGGTGCACTTTGCAGAACACATACAAAATGGGAAAAGCTTCTAAACTTGTCTAGGCATGGTATTTTGTACAGGAAGAGTACCCATCCTATACAAAACCTATGCTAGACTCATGCACAGACCCTAACGATTTGGCGCTAAGATGTGTGCGCTGCACTCAGCAACTGAAAATCAGCACTACTGATGAGTTTAATAAAATTAAAAATTAATGAAATCTCACAAATGAAGGAGGAGTTCCACAAAGTGGAGTACATTAGGAGCTAACCACTAAGGTTACTGCCGATGAAAAATAGGAGACTCTCCTGACCCAAGCAGTTTTCAAAAAGAATTCAAAGCTACTTGATGACGACCACAAAGGATCTTACTGCACATATCTGGTTCAGAATACAGGTACATCATCATGAACTATTATCCAAAATATAGTCAGTAAATATAGTCTACTTAATACAGAGGTACCCCCTTTCTGTCCAGTCTCTTTAAAGACTAGGAGATATTCATCAGTGAAAGTTAAAAGCTTGCACGACCTAGTGAAGGACAAGAAACTCATCATTAACTCTTCTAAATATTAAGCACTCAGAGGCACTACCAAATTATACTTTGTTTACAGTCAGCAGTGGAAACATCCAAATGTGCATATTAAAGAGACTGCTAAGGATGCAGATACCTAAACAGGCAATGGAATAAGGACTGCATAAATATTATCTAGGGAAAATCTTTTCCCAGTGGTGCACATAAGATCTGGAAAACATTCTGTCATGTCTCAAGCTCATATAGCACAATTCTTCCAGCTAAGATCAAATGAAAAGTAGTCAGCGGCTTTATTATGTATAAGGCACACTTTCTTTGTTTGTGCCATGGCGCACTTTTCAAAAGGGTCGTCAAGCACAAACGGGAACAGCGCACCCTATTACAAAGAATGCGCTGCCCCCAGGGCAGCCTGGAATTCGAGCTGCCCTCAGGGAAATGCAGAGTGGCTGCCTCCAAGGCGCTCGGTGGTTCACAGTGCAGGAGGCATGCTGCATGTACTTTGAAGAGGGGAGAGGGATCCCCTTCCAGGCAGGTGCAGTGATTGACTGCATACATCTGCAGGAGGGTGTCTGGGAGGTCCTGTGGCACACTTTCAGTGCGTCTCCTAAGGGCATGTTTGCAATTGCACCTGCATCAATAATACAGTACAGGCGCAGGGGCAAAGTGATCCCTTCATTTGAATGGGGCCACGACCCTATGCAGAAGAGAGACCACCCTCTCATGATAGCGCTGGGACTACATGTGCACCAGCTCTCTCGGTATTACGGAAGGAAATGTGGCTCCTTCTGTAATACCATTGTGCCCCGGGGGCGCACAAAGCGGGCAAACATGCATGTTGTGCCATCTGGGCACAGTGTATAATACACCCCCAGATCGTTAAATTTCTCCCCCTATTCTTTGACAGGTACTTAATTCCAGATAACTGCGCTGCACTGCTGGGTTTTTATCTGCACTATCTGCCTTTTCTGACTGGCTTTCCACTCTTGAACACGTTCTCGAAATTTGCTTAATTGGATCTCTTTCATACTTTCAGCGTTTTAATTGATCACGGCTATTATTTAATATATTTTTTGCTTACGCTAAAATGATTAATTTGTTTAGTGGAATGCTATGCAACTAACGCCAGAAAATCAGAGTGTGATGAAGAAACAAAACTCTGCTTAAATAAGTTATTTCCATCCACATCACAATGCTAAAGAAGGTTTGTTGTGCAAAATCCGGCCTGAATGCCTGTATACAAATCTAAAAAGCACTTTGAGTATTCGAAAAAGTGATTTTGTGACCCTTTCAATTTCGCAAATGGGAGGGAGCATGAAAGGCATCTGCTCCTATTTTGAATCACAATGGGATGTATCATTGGCTTGACCTCTATTGTGGCCTCAAACTATTGATCACTTACCATCCATGGCTTGAGGTGGTACCTGATTCCCATAGGGGAAGCTGTCTCCGTGGGAATGTTCCCCCTTTGGGAATCATGCTGGAAGGCCTCAGGGCAGCAGACACTTATCCAGGTGACTACTACATGTCTACCCCTCCCCGACCCCAATATCTGCCCAGTATTCAACGTGTCTTTAAAAGTAGCTTCTGTGCATTTAAGGAACACAATCAGGTTGTAAACCTAAATTGTTGACAGTGTGAATGCAAATAAAAGGATGGAGGTTTAAGGTCTCCAGCAGGCCTCCACCCCCTTATTTTGCAGCCATTTGTTGGAAGTCGCATACTTTGCCTTGCCTTATTAATATTCTCATCTCATTAGTATTCATAAGTCATAATGTTTTGCTATCCTCTAAGAATGTTCATTTTGTGAAACAACTGATTGGTACATCAGTTGCATTGTAAAATGCTGAGTAGTTCATAAATATTCAAGGTGCATTTTTGCACTCACTGTTTGCGGCCTAACAAATGGCGGCTCAGGTCCCTCGTCTGGTAAATCATACCTGTAAAAAAATGTGTAGAGGAGCATCTCTTAATCAGATGCACAGCAAAGGGTAACAACTGGTAAAGATAGCAACAGAAAGTGAGTGGTATGATTAGTTATAAAACATCTAATAGCAAAAATGTTACAGCAATAAAATATCAAAATAAATCAGATAAAATCTTGGTGGCTCGAGACTTGCTCAAGCGTGAAATAGTTCAAATGAGAAAAAGCAATCAAGCCATGCTTAGGTAACAGTACATGATCTGTCAACATAAAACATGTTTGAAGAGATGTAAATCAGGTGTTTTTCACATCTTGAGAAACAAAGAGTTGCTCAGCTTACTGCAGACCTGCCCATACCCACAATGGGCCTGGAAATCACAGTTCTCGAGACACATTTTGGGAAAAATCTATGTTGGATTCTAGGAAATGTGAGCTTTAAATTTGTAGAAAATAAATAAACATCTAAGGATTCCTTCATGTTTGTACCATCTTTATTCAACTTAAGCAGCATTGTTTTGCCAATATATATAACCCATGGTTTTCAGAAGATGGCAGCACAGTAATGTGCATTTCTGTATTCCACTGTATCAGTCCTTTCAATGCTCATTGGCATTACATTGACTAGGTACAAGTTCCCTGCAATAGACCAGAGAGAAAGGGCCAGTGTGGTTCTTCCTTCCTCAGCATCACAGATGTCTGTCATATGTCATAATTGCACCCTTGCGCCCCATATTCTTGTACATTTGATTGCATGCAGCATGATAATGTGTTGGAAGGTAGGATCTTTCTGCATAGTTATCCCCACTTTTTGCCTGGTGCTGTGCTGGTTTTTGACTACTCTGACTGGGATTCTGCTAATCTGGACCCCAGTTTATCTGCTTTCTCCCTAAGCTGTTATGTCATGGGTTAGGTACACTCCAGATTGGATACTGCGGTACTATTGTCAGTCCCTAGTATATGGTACTCATGTACCCAGGGCATTGGTACCCCAGAGGCCTCCCATGGGCTGAAGCATGTATTATGCCACCCATGAGAGGCTATGCAAAATGAGACTACAGGCCTGCTATTGCAGCCTGTGTAAGTTAGTTCATGCACCACTTACTTAAGATATAGGTTTACTATATCTAAGAGTCACTACACTTACAACCTATAAGCCACCCCTATAGCAGACCTTAACAATCCTGAAGGCAGGGTGCTTGGTTATAAATGAGAGGGTGCCACTGCATGAGCAGGACACCTCTGCAGCCTGCGGAGTCCATTCTCCCGGGTTGTTAGTGCTGCAGCCATTTACGACATATAGAGTGGTATTATGCGACTGCGTGATGACCAACACTAAAATGGCTGAAAATAACCTATTGTGTTTGGTGTCAAACATTGTGGAATCATACCCCCACATCATTAACAAGTGTGGGAGGTATGATTCCACCCCTCAGAAACTAGCTTTGTGAGGTCCCTGGTGTTAACGGTATCAGCCGTCTAAAATGGTTGCTGCCGACCAGAGACACATTTCTGGCCTCCTGCTGCTGAGCCATGCTCGAGCAGGGGAAGGCAGAACAATAGACATCCTGTCACAGGGAGGTGTGACCACCTCTCAGACAGGATTTAGTGTATTAAGCCTGGGTCTGGACACGCTGGACTTTGCTGGACTTCGTTTGGGCCCAACTTTGTCTTCCTCTCAGTCTGAAGCATCGTCTGTGCCAGTGCACCATACAGGCTCCATGCAGGATGAATGGAGCATCAAGTGCAGCTGAAGATATCTCCCTTGAAGTGAAGGAGTCACTCCCCTGCAACCGCAGGCACCACATCACGATCGACCAGTCTGCTGCTACTGAGCTCCTGTGGACTCAGAAGGCTCCAGCAACACAGGAGGTAGGTCTCAAGGTCTGAGCTGCCCTCTCACCAAGTTTGAGGCCAGAATCCCTCTTGGGGGCTGCAAAACCCGTATCCCTGTGCATCGCGTACTTTTCCAAGTGCATATGCTTGTTGGTGTTTCCTGAACAAGTGCACTGAGCTCCTAGTAGCCCTAACCTCTGGCATCATTTTAACCAAAGAACTCCAACCGCCTATCACCAAGTGCTCTGTTGGCTATTGCTTTGTGAAACTGCTCAAGGTCCCCTTGAGACTCCTGTACCTCCACTCTGTGGGTCCTCTTGAGGGTCAACTTTGCTTTTCTTGGGCCCTCTTGGTTGCTCCAGGCCTGACCTGACTTCCCTGTGTTTGGTGAGTCTCCTGGTCCTTGCTGGTCCAAACCGTAACCTTCTTTGACTTTCTACGTGGGTTGCTGTTGCCAAGGCTTGTTGGTGCTCCAGCCAGACACCAACCCCTCAGTACTCAACATCCTTCATGAGACAGCATGTATCCTGCTTCTGATTGTCCTCAACATCTCCTGGTCTCAGTGGCTGCAGAGTCAAGAACACCCTCAATGCACCTGAAGCACCCGGCATCTGTGCATTCGCCTACCGAGCCCCTGGTCACTCCTGAGCAACCCAGACTCTGTCCCCTCTGCTTTCAGGTACTCTTCAACAAGAATCCACCTTTGGATTTCAAGTGACACTTTTCTTCTTCCCAGCAGTGGCTCTTATTCGAAGTCCTCCATTGAGTTTAACGGCGGTTTCCAACTCAAGTTCAGCCCTTTGCACCCGGCTTCCCTGGGATAGGTAACTCTGGTACTATGGTATCCACGGGTGGGGTGGCTCTCCAAACTCCTAAGTTCCACTGTGCTTCTTTGAAGTCCACTGGGAAGGGTCCTTAAACTTTAAAACTTCAACCGCGACTCTCCCATAGAGTTGTACGTAGCACACGGTCTTGTTCCCACACTGCACCCATCCTCCATGAGGTTCCTACTTACTCACCTTGGGTGGTTCCTTGAGGTCCCAGCGATTCTGCATCCTTTAGACACTGTCTTGACTCGAGTTGTGGTTCTTATGCCACTATTTTAGTATATGGTTTGGTCCCCTCCTGGAGCCCACTGTGTATTACTGCTATTTACTATTGTTTCTGTGCTACAGTATTGTGTGCTTTGTGAGTATCTTTGTGTGGAGGGTACTGTGTCATACTTAAAGAGTGTTATATCAATAAATACATATTTTTATAACTACTGTGTGGTTCTCCTTTCATTTAACCAATACTATAAGGTTGCATTCTGGTAAAACAAGCTGCTTAACATTCCTTCAAAACTAAGCCTGAAGGCTGCTCTCCACAGCTACCACTTGGATAGCTTTCTAAGGTTATCTTTCACCTCTTAAAACACCATAAGGGTTGTTTGGACTGGTACAGGGGGCCCACTTTAATTAGTTGACAGCATATACCAGGCCAACTTCTCATATAATAATACATACAACTTTACATATTGGCTGCCTTGAATCCAACATTGGTCAGTGCAATGAGTGTGGGTGTGCTTAAACTCCTCGAAGAAGAAAATACCTGTATCCAGAAGGAAAATATGAGCTCTCTTTGCAGACAGGATAGTCCCAGCCCTATCTTTCACATAACAGTTTCATGTACAGTACATGATAGTAAAACCCCACACTTTTAATTTGAATGAAAATTAACATCTCTATTCTATCTCTGGAATCTGAAATTATCTTAGTCAAGGACATAGAGTCAGTTTAAGACACCGTAATGTTCTTGAAAATGCTTATTCATGCCAAAGTCCAGCACTCAATAGGTCACAGATCAAGCAGATCAGCAATATTCACTAGATCCAACCAGGTTGTGTCTGATGTCAGCAGGTCGAGCAGAATGTGTCTAAATGCTGGCATGGACAAGTACAAATGAGGCAACTGGGTATTATGCGGATGTCTTTATTATCTGTCTTTTGAACCATCTGTGACACATTGGCCACATAACTAAACGAATAGGACGAAAGTCCACACCATTAAATAGGTACGCCTGTGCCATGATTCTTAATCAGTTAGGACTAATAACTATTAATTCAAAACTGCATATGGCACCTCATTATATTTTGTTTCCCCTTGCAAAATATGAGTATAAAGATTATATTGTTTTGAAACCTGTACATTAGTAGTTGATACATACATTTTCTAACATTTACAATAAACAAAACTCAAGCACATAGCATTTACAGAACGTCATTCCCTTCAATAAAAGAGAATTATAGTCAAGTCTGCTCAACAGACAGATACACGACAGCAGATACAGGGCAGGCTGTGTGACAGAATCTGTCATTTAAAAGCATAATTTACAATATGAAACCATTAAAATTGCCCCACACTAGTTTAATAAAAAAACGTTTAGAACTGTATAACCAATTGGGATCCCATTGAAGTTATAGAACGAGGCAGCATTTTATTTTTGTATGAAACGACTTTATTCACACTGAATATTTTTCATTTGATGCGGGTTCTTGCTTTACTATCCAGCTGTTTCAAATGGAACATAATGTTAAAGAGATTACGGATGTCTTTCCAAAAACCACTAGCACTCTCCTTGACAATCAAGCCTGTCTTTTACTTTACTTTAAACTCAAAATCAATTGTAGCAGATATCCTGCTGTAAGCCGTCGACACGTTTCGCACCAGCATGCTTCCTCAAGCTATTAGGTTGGTTAGATATCCATATGGATTACATCACATGTATGGAAACCTCCAAAAAAATGTGTGCAGTTTTCAAAAATGAGAAAATCAAAAAATGTCAATGATTTAAAAGCATCTCAAGTGTCACAATTGTACTCATCCAAGATGAGGCCGCGTGGTACCCTAGCCGTTGTTTTCAAAGAAAAAGTATACTTGCTTGAAAGACAGGACTGCCACCGGCATTCTCATAGAAGTGTGAAGCATGTGTGTTGGACACTGTAGATTGACTTAACCGTCCAAAAGTTTATTTAGGGAATGTTTGATTGTAAATGATCATGAGTGTCTGTTTTGTGGCTGTCAATCCAGAACGTTCCTCAAACAAGAACTTCACAGTGGCTTTTTCTGTTATTTCTTAAGTTATTGCCTTTTGCCTGGTGAAGGGCCTTCTTTTCTTCCACCTATTAGTGTCACATCTGCTGACAGCAGTATTCCCTATGGGAGAGACTGCCAGTAAGAGCAGACAAAACGCCAGACAACACTTAACTTCAGGTCCTTTTGAAATAATACTAAAATGTAAATATTTTTGGCATTGACATTACTGTAATTCACCGGGGTATAAATGTACGCATTAACAATTCATAAAATCAGGCTTTTCACTGAAACTGCTCAATGCTTCAAAGTGAAATCTGTGATTGGTGCAGTATGTGACACTAAAAGCAACGGCGCCTTGTTTCGTCGCATGGTGACTAGCAATGAGGTGGGCCGGGCGCATGGCCGCCAGCGCTCATGTCTAAAGGAGGGGTCGGTGCGCGCGCACATGGGGAAAGATGGAGAAATCAAAAGCCCGGGGTACACTTCAGGACTGGCTGCGCCTCAAACAGAGTCTAACTTTCCATGGAGCCAGCCCAAGCCTTGAGAGGAGGAAGGACAGCCAGCTGTGAGCCAGAGGCGGACGAGCCGCGACCGGGTCATCCCCGGCTTGGTAAGGCGAGGGAGCCACTTTATAATATGACTTTACGCAGCTGGGAGCCCGACCTCCCATGTGATACTAACAGATGTGACAATACCGCCCCTCTTAGGCATGTGCTCATTTTATGTTTATTTCTGGGAGTGTAGGGCGACACTACAACCAAGTTGTTGATCAATGATACTTGTGCCCAGAGTATTCCAAGTAAAAATAGGATTACTGGCCTCTCTGTTAAGACATCTCAGGCCCCACCCTTGGAACTAAGGGAGCGGGTATATATGCGCAGGGCCTGTCTTCTATTACCTCAGATTTACTGTTTGTTAACGAAGGCGCCACTTTTTTAAAACGTATTTCTTGAGACGGAACTCAAGGATGTCACAAACCTGCTCTCTCACATCACAATAAGAAATCGTGTCGCCGGTTCATTGATATGGAAACATTCTTGATAATTATATTTCATGACAGGCTGAGCACTGAAGGATGTGACATTAATGACTGGTTCTGTGCCAATCACCAATGTAGTTCATCCCTGACCACTGCAGGCCAGGTGTGACCACTGCAGGCCAGGTGTGACCACTGCATGCCAGTTATTGGACTGTGGGCACACTGAGAGCACATCATATCTAGTAGTGTGATGTTATCATGCGTCACTTTCTGAAATCAAAACTTTGTTTTATTAGTTACAGACTGATAGTGAAGTCTGCTGAGTCGCTGTTTGCCAGAGCACATTGACCTCCTGAGGTATCCTGGCACTCAATATTATATGATTTTGTTACCCAAGTCAATGGAATTCACCTTACAGGCCTCGAATGGATGAAAGGCTGAACAGGCCCACCAGGATTTGAATCTGTAGCTATGGGGTCATGCACCGACTAGCAGTCGTTTACTGTACAGGTTTTATTGGCCTCGGAGGGATGAAAGGCTGAGTGGACCTGCTAGGATTTCAACTTGTGCCCATGAAGTCAAGACGATTCGTGGAATGGGTGCATTAGCGCACTGTGCCATCAAACCCTCCTTAAAATTAAAACAAGAACTGGTTTCTATAAAGACCAATGCAATGCAACACTGCCAGACAGCGTCATCGCATGTCTGTGGCTGAGGAGGAGTTGGTCATTTTCACATTTTTGTATCACGTGTTGTTCTGTTTTATCACTAATCTTAACATCTGACTTCAAACCGTACCCGTTTCTTGGTGGTCTTGAGTATGGATAAATCCTAGTGCAGTGCAGACAGCTCTCCTACATCGACAGACCATCTCCACCAAAATGGAAATGTCCTGTTATGTGTGGGGTAGGGCCGCCCTGCCAGCCATCTTTAGCAAAGTCAGATCCCCCATATGTTGGAGGTGTTTGATGACAAATGGGTTCTTTTTCAGCATTAACCCCATTCACAAACATATCCCAGAAAGGAAATATATAAAGCTCTCATGAGCAGAGCGCAATAAGATGTCTCATGCCCGCATTGTGTCTATCTCTAACCACTGTGTGCTGTGCATCCATGTCAAAGGCTTCTTTGAGGGAGTGAATGAGCCCAGCCACTCTGTGCCCCTGGGTCCATGCGAGCCCCATCGCTTCCATGCAGACCCCCCACCTTCATCCCACACACCCCTAATGAGAGGAGACATATTAGAATCATAGGCGTCCCGCTGGGTTACCTACTATTCCTTAGCATCAGTTAATATCTTATATGTGCACCACTCGAGACCAAGGGCCCCGTTTACTGCATTTTGACACAGAGCAGCGCAGCAAGCCTGCCGACTTCACTGCTGTGCCTCAAAAGAAAAGGGCAGGAATGAGCCCTATCGGTGATAGGGTGCCTTCCTGTCCTCCTCCCCTGCACCAGCTCACAAACAACAGCCGTGTGCCAACACAGACATGCTTGTGCCGTGGTCCAAGGGTGCCTGCACTGCAGGGATGATTATTTATGTGCATTTCCTGCACACAAACAATCATTAAAGGCGATTTGCTCCTTCTATGCGTGCGGCAGAATGCAGCACACATAGAAAGTGCAATAAACGAGGAGAAATTAAAGTATTTCTCCTTGTTGCAATACTCCTACGCCTCCTCTGGGGAGATGTAGGATTCTGATGCATTCCCAGGTTTACTAAAGGTTGTCTCCGTTTCCATGGAACACCCACAGCATGACCCATGGAAAGCAGAGTAATGCATTAAAGGGTCCCATATTTACTGGGCCATGAAAAGTCATGCAAGGTATCTTTACGTGGCCTTGTAAATATGGGCAGCACCCTGTGCCGCCGGTGGGTCAAAAACAGTAATGCACCGGCGGCACAATGGGCTTGTAAATGAGGCCCCAAACGATTAGGTGACCGAGTTTGTGTGATGTGCACCCTATCAATGTTGATGCTCCTTGGCATTTTTGATCGCTAACGTACATGCAAAGACATTAACGACTGGCATCTGGAATATTTTTCATACTTTTCAAAAAAATTGAAAAATATATCTAGAAATTCAAACATAACATTCATCACATGTCAGTCCCTCTGACTGTGCCATCCTTCTCCCCAAAACTTTGCCCTCCTAGCTCAAGAGTACACACAATAGGTAGGGCATAGAGGAGGTGAGCCGGGTAGAACAGGTTAACAGGATGTGGGCACCTCACTCCATGCTATTGCGGATGGTGTTTCCAGTTCTGGGTTGTGGTAACTTGGTGTATCCTGGGAATTGTAGTCTTAAATTATTTTCATTAGAGTGAGTATACTAGTATACAAAAGAGAGCAGATTCGGACAGTGAGCCATAGCACACACAACATATGCTGTCCCTGGGGCAGGTGTGAACGTGCGCCTGCACTTGGGACGGTGCTGCTTTGAAAGGTGGTCCAGAGGTCTGAACATGGCAATGCCTCTTTCACAGCAGAGGAACCTGCAGCTCTGTGAGTAGGGACCCCTGTTCCTGTCTCCCACGCAGCGATTCAGGAGGAAGTACTGAGTGTGCGACACTTCATACCTGGCATACAGAGCAGGGGTGTAACAACAGTTGAGTGGGGACCCCTGCAAAGCACAGGCAGGGTCCCCCAAGTCAGGGGCCTGGCACGTGCACATTGCCAGAGGAGCCCCCCTACAGAGTACCTTCCAGCTGTCTGTTTGTGCCACACCCACGTCTGACAGAGATAAAGGAACAGAAGCAAAGGTATTCCCTCATTTACATGAGGCACATCCCCATGCAAATGTGGGACTACATCTACTGAATTGCCAGGAGACAAGGGGGAATATGTACAATGGAAGTGGCGGAGAGAGGCGTTAGCCTTCCTGGCTTAATGCCTCTTTCCGCACTTCAGAAACGCGGGGCTGCACCATATTTACAAGAATATGGTGCAGCCCTGCATTTCCCCCTGCGCTGGCACTACACTTAGCAGCCTAGCGCCAAGGCAAGCACCCTTCTTGCACCATAGTGCAAGGGTGTCTGCGTGCAGGAAAGGTTGTTTATGTGCATGAAGGTCCCCCTTCCTGATCCATAAACTATATTTAAATGTCGTTTTGTAACTTCAGCACACACAAAAGTTGCAAAACAGTATATTTTTTAAATTATTGTTTATGTGCAGGAAGGGAGACCTTCCTGTACATAAACAATCATTGACCTTTTGCTGTTTTCATGTGCGCTGCACAACGCAGCACACATGAAAACAGCAAAATAAGGAGAAATGAAACATTTCTCCTTCATTTCTCCTCATTGCGCCAGGGTATGACCAGGTTTTCCCTGGTCTTCATTTTAGCGATGCCTCCTATTTACGCCTCCCTTGCAAATAGGAGGCATCGTCAGAATCAATGGGTGTTGCAGTGGAACGCCCACAGCAACACCCATTGCTTTCCCCTTTCACACTAACCATAGCGTGAATGTGGGCCTTCTTTACAAGGCAGGGTTAAGTTACTTTAAGTGGCTTAACGCTGCCTTGTAAATAAGGCAAAGCCCCTATCGCCATATATACAATAGGGGCTTGTACATATGTCCCAAGAAGTGCATTTCTGCAATACATATTACAGAACAGTGACATGGAGTGGGATGGCATCCTAAATGAGACACAAAGGCGAAAAATTGCCTATAAGTTCTGTTTTAATAAAAAATGAAATGTCTTTCAGTTATTACCCCATAAGCACCACTTAATGTGGTGATTCCTGTTGTACAGAAGCATTCGTGTTCCCACTTGACAACGCTACGCAGACAAGCTGCACACGTGTCCCACCTGTGTGAGGCTCATCTGTACACTGATTTGACCTGACGTCGCTGCTGTGCATCAAAGCAGCATTATTTTGCCATTCTCACATGACAGCTGATGTGACAGGCTCATGAGAGATGAAGCAAAGTTGTGCATTCATCAACAAACCCTCACACACCAGCTGCCGTGCCCTTATGCTCGTCCACGAATGCTAGCAAAGGTTGCGTGAGCAAACACAATATGGGTACACATGAATTTGACAGAAGACTCGTATTAATAAGCTATAAAAGGTGTAATCTAAAGGCGTGCTATCTTCTAAACGAGGGAAGCTCTGGCGCTCTGATGAACGGATGGAACAGAATCGAACAGCAGCGGCGGGACCAGCTGTGCTGTCTGATCCATGATTACATAATAAGGGCGACGTGTTAAACACTCCTGCATGGGTTGCGCAGCGTGGCGCAGACTTTGCATGAGGGATCACACAAGGAGAGGGGCCAGGAAACTGTGCTAGAAATATAGGCGCATATTTAGAATGCCCCCGCAGCACTCTTTGCGCCTCCGGGGCGTCACTTTTGTGAGGCTCCGGAGGTGCAGTGTGCTGTCTCATATTTACAAGGTTATGCAAAGCCACCCTTCATGGCTTTTCATAGACTTGTAAATATGGTGTAAGGCAATGTCTTACGTTGCATGGAAGGGGCGCTCCATGGGTGTTGATGTGGGTGTTCCATGCAACACCCATTGTTTTTTACACTGTCCCAGATTTACAACATAGTGAAAATCTGGGGAAGCGCCAAATCTACGCCTTCCCAAAACAGGCGTAAAGAGGAGAAACAGTTTTTCCTCTTTCCACATGTGCAGCATTCTGCAGCACACATAGAACGAGGAAAACACCTTATTTGGCTGTTTATGTGCAGGACGGTATCCCTTCCTGCACAAAAACAGCCCTGCCATGAATACAGACGCCCTTGCACCGTGGCGCAAGAGTGCCTGTGTAGGTGCTTGGCTGCAGTTTGTGAGGTGTCAAAAAAACAAGGAATGCGCTGCATCTTGCAGATGTGGTGCGTTCCTGCCCTTTTGTTTTTTACATAGGGCAGCACAGTGACAAGGCTTGCAGCACTGCCCTACGCCAAAATATTGTAAACATGCCCCTGATTGTGTTACTCACTGGAGCCTCTGCTGAGTTTACAGTGTTACCGTCAGTGCTTGAAATGGAAAAATAGAAGTGCAGGTACTCTGTACCAGAGTACCTGCTTGTTTCCGAGAAGTGCCGGTACTCTCCAATTAAAAGTATAGCATTTCTCTTGAGAAGTGCCGGTACTCCCCCTCTCAAAATAAAAAAATGCTGCTACTCCGTGCCGGACAGTACCGGCCCATTTAAAGCACCGGTTACGGTAATCCAAGAAGTTAAGTAACGCACTGTGGTAAAAAGGTCTAAACTCGCCAGAGGGTACTTTTTACATTGGAGTACACGTGTTAAAGTCCAGATTTAAAGCTGGATAACAGTGATTAAAGGGGATGTTTTCCACCGAGGGCTTCTGAGTGACATCAGATAATGAGAGCGATGTTATCTATGATGTCACTGGGAACCCTAAGATGAAAAGAATATCCTTGTTGTTCACTTTTCACCTATCTCTCTTCACCTTGCCCTACTTTCAACTGCTAGCCAGTGGCAGAGGAGAAATGTGCAGCAGGACATAACATGGCCTCTCCTCCAAGTCATAAATATATATGTATGCCACCCCTCCTCTATGCCATCCATGTTCTCCCCCCATGAAGCTGTGCTCTCTGCTCTCCATGGGAGCAGAGAGCTGGAGCTGCACTGACAGGCTCTCAGAAAGGCTCCCAAGGCCAGCCAGGCCCCCCTTTATGATGCATTAATTGTCAGAACCAACTTTGGAATCCCCCGCCTCTTCCCACTGGTGATAGGTCAGTGCAGTGAATCCCCCCACAGGGATTCTACATTGAATATAGTATTCACAATAGTGGTGCTCAGAGAGCACCATACACAGTAAATGAGTATAATGAGGCAGGGTGTGTCCGATAACTATAAACTTTAGAGAAAGCGAATTATTAAGACCTGCCAATATTAACTGCCCCCAAGAGGCACATACTGGTGTTGCCAGATGGCTTCACATCACTTTACGCCTCACTTCCATTCCTGTGATTTCATTCAGCAAATCTGTACATTCTGGGAGTTGTGGTTCGATTTGTCAGGTACACTACAAAATAAGTTTTGTAAAAGCAAAGTCCATCGCTGGAAAAGTTGTATCCGGTGACAGTGTTGTCTTGCTCGTCGTATGATAGTCTAAATTGTTGCGTCAGGCCACTAGACCAGTGCCACATTTTGCTTTGCATTATGGAACTTGTAGTCCTGTCTACCTCTACTCCGAAGGCAAGGACAACAACCCTGGATTGGGCGAGTTGCACGTGGACCTGGGAACGTTGAAAACTCTAATAGAGCAATACTTTCCCCATTTAACAGTAAACCGAAGTATTGAAATATGTATTGAGCAATGGATATATAAGAGGGCCATGCTGAGGGAAAAGGGGCACAGGTCTAGGCTCGGCAGTGGCATGCCAGTCACATGTAGGATGGACCGATGTCCTACGAAATGTATTTTATGAGAGCAGGGTGCTCATTGCCAAGGATCACACAAAACAGTAGCGCACACATTTTCACGCGTGCACAGCAATCAAAGCACGTGGACTAATCACACTCATTATTCACACGCTGGTCTGTGCACAGAGCATTTTATGAAACCAGGCGGAAACCCCCACCGCCGGATGAGAGGCGAGGGGATGGGAGGGCGGTGTTGTGTACACTGCCCTGATTTCATCTCGCCAAGCATTTTTGTCATCTGTCAAAATGCACATCCGTCACTCTGCATCCAAGGGAACCAGGCTGCAGATCTCGACTTCGTGGACCCAGCCTGCTCCGGAAACGAGTAGCACAGAAATGCGGGCACTCGGTAGATAAGCCGCTTGCAATGGAACATATTTGAGCGCACAAACAACGGGCAGGGGATTCCCGTACAGACGCGCGCTTGTAAGTGTCCGAGGCGCGAGTGTAAACAGAAACAACGTGGGAAAGCGGCCGGCGAGCGCAGGCTGGTTCTAAACGTGGCGTTGGAAAACGCCGGCTCTAAACGCTGCCTTGTTTTTCTCCTGACCAAAACTACCCAGACAATGACCCAGACAGCCAATTTACTGTACGCGAAATGGAAAACACTAGTGAGTTTGAAAGCGGGTCGAGCAGCGCCGTGAGTACCAGGATCGAGTGCAGTGGGACTGTTTGCAGTGTCAAAAGCACATTTTATTGCCATTTTTGTCTCCATATCATGCCATCATCACCCTGTAGTTTCTAGAACACAGCTCCTAGAAGCGCTTTGGAGCACAGATATCTGCACGTCACATTCTCCGTGGGCACCCGACCCCAGAGAAAACAGCAGCAGCACCCCAGATGCAGAAGGCGCGTTCTCCTTCCATGCCCCTGGCACGCTCCGCGCCCCCCTCCATGCCTCGCAGCCAGTGCCCTGACACTGCCCACCACAATGCCCGCCACGCTTACCTGCATTCCTCAGCTTCTTGTTCCTGTACACGGACAAGATGACCAGCAGGTTCCCCAAGATGTCCACGATGATGGTGAAAATAAGGATGGAAGCCAGTGTAGATGGCACCCAGGGTGGGCGATCCGGCGGCAGCTCAGGGGGCGCCTGGAAGGAGCCGTTCACTGCGCTCACATTAACTCTCATTTTCTCTCCTTACTTTTTCACTTTGCCACCATCAATTATATTGCATCCTCTTCCATTCAGTAGCTGGGGTGAAAAATAATTAATTTGAAAATAACACAATCCAATGGTAACTTTAAGGTTTTCTTTTATCGGATTCAAGGGTTGCTTAGAAAGTAGAAGCCATAATAAAGTCCTCTTACGCTCCTGCGTGGTGACCAGTCCATATCTGGCCAGGGAAGTTTTGAGTTGCGATTAGTGCAAGTGCTTAGAGAGAACACTTTTATAGCATCCTTCATCCTAACCTCCCGCCCAACGCGGCTACGGCTGCTGAAACTGCAGGATGTAGCACTGCCCGCTCGCGGGTGTCGCCTAGCGGTCCTCCCGCTACACTCCACCATTCGACAACAAAGCTGTGGGAGAACCAGTGGGATCTAAACACAATTAAGCACGTGACATTAGCGCCATCGTGTGGTTTTGTACTAATAGTGCCGCGTCATTCCTCGAAACTCCATCACGTGAAATTCTTTTCCAAGAATAGGTGATCCCCTCCGCTATTTGCGGTTCTGACTTTCGACGCTCGGATTGGTTAGTATAATGCGTAATAAAACATATTACAAAAAGGGGCTTCCAACTGTAAGATCTGATTTTTTTCGTGGTAGGCACGGCAGTATTAAAAGCTATTGCTATAAATTCCGGACGTTAAAGACAGAGACTTAAAATCAAATCTAATGTTTGCTTTATCATTGCGAGAGGGCATGTCATATATTGTCATGATCGATGTATAGCTAGACTGTTTTGCACAAAAGAGAATATATGTGTCTGGCAGTATTGCAAATCCTAACTTTCTTCCAACCCAAGCCTTGTATGCTGGAAGGGCATGTGGAATGTCACGTATTTAAACAGTATATAAATATCACATTGAACCAGAAGTTAATATTGTATCATTTACAAACACACTGAACGCGAGTTGCCCGTTTTAAATCAACAGCCCAGCAACATGCCTTCTGAAGAAGAAGGGAAACTGTAAACCGGGAAATCCTTATAGGTCGGCTAAAACATTTCACGTACTGCCCATTATCATTTTATTCCACTCAAAAATCTACCATATTCGTGAACACCTAAAAAGATCGTGTCAGTTTATTTTAATGGGAGTTATAGCACGCCCATATATTTGAGATTTGGTAAGAAGTTTCCAAAATGTGTACCCTTTAAGGCTCTTTCCAGCTTCCATGCTGACTGCATTATTCACGCATACAGCACATCATCTGGGTACACCTACAAGTTCATATTATTTAAGGCATTAAAAATTAAAATAATATATTTTGCTTTCAGCCAAGTAATTTATCAATTGGGGCGTGTTTTACAATCTCATCTTTTCCTTCATGTACACTAGTGCGCGCGCCCGGTAAATCCGTATTAGTCCACACAAACGTTGCAGAGCTGCACGCTTACATGCAGTGATGTCTCAGCAATGTTTTTCTTCATTGAAAGCATCTGGACTGCAGGCCGGCCGTGACCTGGCTCTGATTTCTGCATTCGCTTACATTTCCAAGATTACTGGATCTGAGTTTGTAAGGTGGAAATCACTCATTAATGCTGCTGATCATCGAAGTCTGAGGAGCTCTTCCGTGCAGCGAGCCCTGCCCAGGATCTCTCCTTCTGTAAACTGGACACCACCCTCTACTGAAGGCCGGACAGGAGGTGGCAGAAGGAACAGCACTATGACAAGGGGCGGAGACGGACGGAGGCCAGTGTAGAGTGCCACCTGGCCTCTATGAACGTACATGTACGCACAACACCCCTCGTGACCGAGGTCGGTCCGAGGGTATATATTAAATGGGCGAAGGTCGCACGTGACCTTACGGCCGAAGTACCACTGAGTGTGGTCCTGTGTGTCTGTCCTGCGCGGCGCCCACGAGGTCGTCCCCATACACCCACGCTACACTGGCGACGAGGTTGTGTTTTCGACCCCTGCTGTGTTCCCGCTTCCGAGCCTGCACCCGGTGTGAGCGCCTACCTGCCTGCGGCCTGACCTGCCTACGGCCCGACCTGCCTGCGTCCCGACCTGCCTCCTCGAGTCAGCCCGGTGAAAGTGCGCGCGCCTGTCCCTAGGCGGCGCCGCCGACGGCGAGGATCGCCCTCTCGTCGTGGTGGACTGCAGCGTCCTGCGGTGAGTGTGTACACCCCGCTCCTGCGTGCGCCCGCGTCTGAGGCGGATTCCAGGCGCCTCACCCGGCCCTCTGCAGCGAAGCCGGTGATCAGCGGGAGGCGCTGCACGAGGAAGTGAGCGCGTGCGCACACGCGCGTCAGGAAGACCCGGCGGATCTTGCGCGCGAGGCCCCGCAGGCCTCTGAAGCTGTTAGCTGTGCCCGTGCGTGGCCCTGCGGGCCTCAGGAGGAGGGGGTTGTGCCCCGGCGGTAGACAGCGGGCAGACAGCGCCTCACTGCAGCCAAGCCTAGGAATATATGAAGAAAATCCCACAAGAAGAAAACTAGGTGGAAGGGACATAGAGAAGACTACCCTGAGCACAACAAGGAGAAGTGTCCCTCAGCACAGCAACAAGGGGACTGTGTGTCAGCTGCCAGGCAGAGTCCCAAGAGGGAACACTCAGGAGGGCACGAAGTGACTGCACCCAACATCACAAGTGGTCTCAAGAGGGCGCCACCAGGAAACAGAAATACACAGTACAGCAACATGGGAGATGAGCCAGCTGCACGGGCCCCAGCCCCCACAAACCCCCACTCGCATGCCTCAGTGACTTCCCTGCCGCCATTTAGCCAGTTAGCTGACCCCGCCACTGCAGCGCCATGATGGAAGCGGTGGGTAGGGCGTCTCAACCACTATTTCACCGGGACACGCGAAAACGACGGCAAGGTGAAACGCTCGCTCCTCATGCACTTTGGAGGTGACGAGCTGTATGAGCTGTTTGAAACTCTACCCAATACAGGCGAAGATGACAACTACGATGCCGCCATTGCAGCTCTGAACAGATACTTCGACCCCCAGATGAACCCGGATTATGAGCGGTTCAAATTGCGACAGGCCCGACAGACGGAGGCGGAGACGATGGATATGTACTACGCCAGGCTTCGCAAGCTTGCAGCCACCTGCACGGGCATAGACCACAACGATGAGATCAGAGCGCAACTGATCTCGGGATGCAAATCGGTCACCCTAAGACATCTCATCCTGCGGAAACCGGGCATCTCGCTAGATGAAATTCTAATCCTGGCCCGGTCGCATGAACTCTCCGACAAGCGTGCGGAGGAGATGGAAGAAGTTCGACTAAGAAACACGTCGCTCTCGACAGCGCCGAAGCAGGTACGAGTGAAGGAGGAGTCTGTGGAAGCTATCTAACGACAGCCGGTGGGCACCCAGCGGCGGAACACCGGGATACGGTCCACCAGCAAGTGTGGTTACTGTGGATTTGACCACGGAGAACACGACAAATGTCCTGCAAGAGGGCAAGCGTGCACCAAGTATGGAAAGGCCAACCATTATGCCAGCGTGTGCCGTGGGCGAGGAGGAAGGGCACGCGGTAGTGCACCCAGAGGACGCCAGATGAGTCTGAGACAACTCACGCTGGAAGACCAGGGAGTCGCTGATGCCCCGGTGGGAGCTACCGCCACAGCATACTATGAAGACGACGACGAGGTGTTCGTCATTTCCTTCGCGGGGCGGCCAGAAAAGAAAAGGCGCCCACCCCCAAAATGTAAGGTCAGCGTCAACGGATGCATCATACAAGCTCTTATCGACACAGGAGCGTCGGTGAACGTCATGGACTCCAACCAGTTTGACCAGCTGCGGCCCCAACCGGGTCTGGTCCCAAGCAAGGCCAAAATCTTCACTTACGGTGGCACAGAACCTCTCCCATTGTGAGGAATGATAGAAGTCGAGCTCTCAAGCAAGGCGCACACGATGACAACGACGTTCCACGTAACGGAAGGAGGAACAGGCACACTGATAGGCTGTCACACAGCGGAGGACCTAGAACTCGTGTTCTTTGCCAAACAAGTGCACGAACACCATGCCGAAGACATATTAAAAGAATTCCCTGCACTCTTCATGGGACTCGGCAAGCTCAAGTGCTACCAAGTAAAGCTCCATGTCGACAAAAGCGTCCAACCAAGAGCACTCCGGCATCGGCGGATCCCAATCCACCTCCGCCCGCTGGTGGAACAGGAGCTGCAGAACTTGGAAGACATGGGAGTGATTGAGAAGGTGTCGGGGCCAACCCCATGGGTGTCCCCCCCTAGTGGTGGCGCCGAAGCCGAAACAACCGGGCGCCATCCGCTTATGTGTGGACATGCGGCTCCCCAACCTAGCCATTCGCAGTCGCGGCATGTAACCCGGCGATGGACGACATTGTCGCTGACTTAAACGGAGCTCAGTGGTTTTCGAAACTTGATCTAAACTCTGGGTACCATCAGTTAGAGCTGGTTCCCGAAAGTAGATATATAACAACGTTTTCTACGCATGTGGGCCTGAGAAGATATACAAGACTCAGCTTTAGAGTGTCGTCCGCGGCGGAAGTCTTTCAGAACGTAATTCAAGAAATCCTGTCTGGCCTCGTCGGAGTAATCAACCTCATCGACGATATTCTAATCTACTCACAGAGTTTAGAGGAACACCACGTTAGGCTGAGAGCCACGTTACAACGGCTAAAAGACTGAGGTCTCACACTACACAAGAAAAAGTGCGATTTCTATCAAAGTTTCATAGACTTTTTCGGGTGCGTGTTCTCCAGGGAAGGTCTTCAAGTGGATCCCCGGAAGGCAGAGGCGATCAGGAACGCGCCAGTACCACAGAACCCGACGGCAATCAGGAGCTTCCTGGGGATGGCGACGTACTGTGGACGGTTCCTCCCGAATCTCGCCACAATCTCCGAACCGTTGAGACAACTGACAAAAGCAGGAAGGCCGTGGGCCTGGACATCGCGAGAGGAGGCTGCTTTCCAAGGGATCAAAAAGGCACTGTTGGACCAAACAACAATGGCGTACTTTCACCCAGGACGAAACACGGAACTGGTCGTCGATGCAAGTCCGGTGGGACTCGGTGCTGTGCTTCTGCAAGAGGCTCGGCCAGGAAACTACGTGTCAGTCGCATACGCCAGTAGGGCGCTGTCATCCACCGAGACACGATTTGCGCAGATTGAGCGCGAAGCCCTAGCGATCCGCTGGGCATGTCAGCATTTCCACCTTTACCTATTTGGCCACTCCTTCTGGGTAGTAATGGACCACAAACCCCTCTTGCCATTATTCAGCGGGTCCAACAGGTTGGCTCCGCCAAGGATCGAGCGGTGGGCAGTACAACTACAGGCGTACTCCTTCCAGCTGGTGTACCGTCCTGGGGCGGACAACCCCGCAGATTTCCTGTCAAGGCACCCGTCGCAAAATGAAGATGGGCGGGCACCGGACGACAGCCAGAGCATGGAAGCATTTGTGCATATGATCGAGGATGATGCTTGCCCGCGGGCAGTCACCAAAGAGAATCTGCGCGACGCCACCGAGTTGGACCCCACACTACAGCGGGTCAAGGCAACGCTGGCCACCGGGAGATGGCACCGATTCCTCGACGGTGTGGCAAATCTCACGGAAGAGGAACAGAACGCTATGAGACAATTGTGGAGAGTGAGGCATGAACTCAGTGTAGGGGAGTCTGGACTAGTGCTACGGGGCCAGAACATCGTCGTCCCACAGGGGCTCCACAGTCGCATGGTAACCGTAGCACACCAAGGTCACCAAGGAGTCGCCAAGACAAAGGCTCGGCTTAGGTCCAAAGTTTGGTTTCCAGGAATGGACAGACTGGTTGATGAAGAGATGCGGACCTGTCACCCGTGTGCCATTACGGGGGCTGACCCGGCTCCCGCACCAGTCATCACGGAGGAGCCATCCAGCATGCCCTGGACCAAAGTGAACGCCGACTTCGGCAGTCTCTCCGACGGACGCCACACGCTGGTGGTAATGGACTCGCACACCAAATTCCGGTGGTTGAGTTGGTGCTGTCCACGGCTTTCGCACATGTCCAACCTGCCCTTGAAAAGATCTTCGCAACCTTTGGGCTGCCTGAGGAGGTGAAATCAGATAATGGACCACCGTTCCACGGTCAGGAGTTTCAAGACTTCTTGCAGAGGCGAGCGATCAGACATCGGCGCATCACACCCCAGTGGCCTCAAGCCAACGGGGAAGTTGAGCGATTCATGAGGACACTGAACCGGGCGCTGCGCATAGGGATGGACAAACATTAAGACCCCGAGACCTGTCTTCATCAATTCCTGTTTGCGTACCGGCAGACGCCACACTCCACGACAGGGTGCGCCCCAGCAACGCTCCTTCTGAAGCGGACACCGAGGGACCTCATCCCGAGGACCCGGAGAGGGCGCCGCAAGCCTTCGATCAGGAACGGGCGCAACAGAGGCATCAGCAAACTAATGACAAGGCAACACTCCGCCGAGGGGCCAAGGTTCCAGCCATCCGAGTTGGGTCTCGGGTAATCTTGAAAGATCGCCATCCCGGCTGGAAGTTCCGCACACGTTATGAACCCGAGGAGTGGACAGTAACCAACGTAAAAGGGACAATGATTACCGCCCAGAGGGGGCGGCACACGGTAGTAAGGAAGGTATCGTGGTTCAAGGAGGTGGTGAACCGGCCACAGGTGACAGAGGAGGCCCCTGAAGGAGATGAGGAAATGTCCAGCCTCCCGGACGTCACTGCACCAACAGCAAGAGAAAGCCCAACACCTTCGCCCCGGCGGAGCACGGAGAACCCCGATACCTAGCACCCAACGTGTCCAGGAGCTGCTTCTTATCCCAACAGGTGTCAGGATGGCGCCACCTCAACACAAGACGTGACATCCTCTCGAGGTCAACGCTACCAGTTGAGGCCGAATCAAGCACCCAGCCAGAGGCTCAGAGACTATGCCTGTCAAGTGGCTCAGCATGTGATACCATCAGCAGAGTGACAGCCAGAGACTGGATAAGCACCCCCGTCTGCGCAACGCAGATTGTTTCTTCCTTTGTTTCCATCTGTAGTCTGTTCCAATTCTCTCCCTCTTATCTTCCTTCCTTTCCTCCCTATCGTTTCTCACTGCCCCTGCCTCTTTCATTCTGATGCCTACATGTCAGCTAAAGGTTTGGAGGGATGTAGAGTGCCACCCGGTCTCTACGAACGTACATGTACGCACCACACCCCTCGTAATCGGGCTCGGTCCGAGGGTATATATTAAATGGGCGAAGGTCGCACGTGACCTTACGGCCGAAGTACCACTGAGCGTGGTCCTGTGTGTCTGTCCTGCGCTGCGCCCACGAGGTCGTCCCCATACACCCACGCTACAGCTAGCTCACCCAGAAGTGGCAAATCAGTGTACTAGCCAGGGACTTAAGACATGAAGGGCAAATGCAGGTCAGCTCCACGTGATCACGGTACCCGGAAGGGACGGTCCACCAGGTCCACTGTGAGTGGGCTGGAAAGTCGCCCATTAATGTTGCCACCTGCCGAGAATTACGGATACAATGGGAACCGGTCCCTCGGTCGGGGCATTGCTTACCATTCCACACTCAAGGGGAATAACATGAGAAACTGACGTTTTCCCGCATGTTTTTGTGCGGGATTCCACCTGGTAAAAACCCGAACGGTCAGCACCGGAAGCTTGGTGTTCCTGCAGGAGCTGAAATCCGGACGGGTTGGTAACTCCTGGATGTTAAAAGGGTCAGAGACATTGATTATCAGAGACGCCTATGTTTGGGAGTAGATGAAGCTCCTTAGCTCCGAGATTCTGGGCTGTGGGCAATTGAGATAGGTGTAGGGAGGATGCTAAAATAAACGCCGGGCTCAGGAAGTCTGCTACGAATAAAAAGTGTCACATTTTGGGCACTGTTAGACCTGGCACCTTGGCGTGGGTCTCCCTTCCATTTTTTGCTGTTGCCTCATGTGTTTTGCTGGTTATAGATGCTTTGGGCACTGTGCCACTGCTGTTCAGTGCAAGTGCTCCCTATGGTAAATTGATGTATGGATTAGTGATTCCATGATTGGCTGGTTTGGTTTACTTGTCAGACCCTAGTACAGTGCACTGAGTGTGCCCAGGGCTTGTAAACCAAATGCTGATGGTTGGCTTGCAGCACTGGTTGTGCAACCCACAGAAGCCACCTGTAAACGTGTGTCTCAGGTCTGCCATTGCACAGCCTGTGTACAGTCTAGTACTGCCATGCTGACTGGGCAAGTGGACCCATTTGCCAGTCCCTAAACCTTCCGTTTTCTGCATATTAGTCACCCCTATGGTAGGCCCAAGGGCAGGGTGCATTGCAGGTAAAAGGTAGGGCATGCCCTGATGTGTGTGGCATGTCCTAATAGTGAATTAGAGCCATTTTAGTTCTTCACTATTGCAAGGCTACCTGTTCCCCCATAGGCCAAAATAGGCAGTTTGATTATTACATCTTATAATCCTAACTGACTCAGGGAACTAAGTAGAAATTCAAGTTTAGTATGCCTCAATTCAGAATGATAAAATGCATCTTTTAGTGAAGTTGGTTTTCAACATTCTGTGTTTCAAAATACCACTTTTAGAAAGTAGGTATTTTCTTGTCTAACCATCCAAGCCTGCCTCTGCTAGGGTGTGTATTCCTTGTCTGGAGTTTGAGTGACAGGGCCTGGGGGATTCCAGGAGACAGGGTGACTCAGCACAGGGCTGAATAGAGAGATCTGCATGTAGATGGGTGGGAGGAGTTGCACCTGGGACCTGAATAGGGCTGTGCCTTCCCTCTAAAATGCTGGCTCCACCTCCTGTGGTGCGTCTGATGTCCCTGGCCTGCACTGTGAAAGGAAAGAAGGAGTCTTGTCAACAAAGTGCTCCAGGACTGACCAGAACTGGTTTGGACTAGGCAAAGGCCTTCAGAGAACAAAGATAAACTTTGTATAAAAAGGGGGACCCAGACCCCAGAACGTTACATTACTTTTAGGAAACAAGAAGAAATCTTTTGCTGAGGAGAGGAACCAGAGAGACTGAGGAGAGACTATCCCTATGCTTGAGGGATTGGCCTGCAGTGGTTGCCTGACTGCCAAAGAGAAGAGAAAGGAACTTTGTGTGTGTTTTTTATTTAACTTGTGAAGGATCTCCAAGGGTTTGAGAAAGAGCTGGCCTCCTGCTGAAGTCTCAGGGACAACAGACTTCAACCACCAGCTCCCCAAAAATTCTTTGGAAATGTCTGCAGTTGTGTTGGGCTTTCTGAGGGACTGTGTGTCTCAAGGAGCTGGAAGCGCGACTCACAAAGGAGAAGCGCATTGCCGCCGCAGCTGCTGTTGTCGCATCACTGAAGAAGGGTGTCACCGCTGCAGCTGTCGCATCACAGAAGCGTCTTGCATCACCAGAGAAGCGTGTTGCCGCCACAGCCGCTGTCGTCGCATCACTGAAGAAGGGTGTCACCGCTGCAGCTGTCGCATCGCATCGCCGAAGCATCTCGCATCACCGGAGAAGTGTGTCGCAGGGCCTGTCGCGGCTCAGAAGAATCGTTGAGTTGATGCACGGCCATTGGGCATGCATGCATTGTGTTGCATCAAGAAGGAGACGCCATCTTTGTTTCATCGCACCGGATCTTCATCGAATGACGGCGTTGAGGGTCGCACTGCCACGGAAGCGCAGTAAGAAACCGACGCATCACCATTCCTGTGTGTAAGGAACCGACACATCACCTTCCCTGCAACGCTTTCGTTGTATAGCGTTATGCATCTAAAGGTACATTGAACTCATAGGCACCGATTCCGATGTCGGATGGACTCAGGTCTGTCCGACATCGGTCAGAGCCGTAACCGACTGACCTGCTGTCGTCGGTTACGGCCCTGCTAGTACGATGCGACCGAACAGGGTTCGGTCGCACTCATATACAACACAATGCAAGCATGCATTCCGAGCGGAATGCAAGTCTGCATCGTGGAAAGCAGGGGTGCAGTTCATCCCTGAACCCTATGGGCGGCACCCCAAGGTGCCTGCCACCGGGTGCAGGGATCCACAGAGGGGCACCCCAGGCCACCATATGGCAGCCTCGCTCCCATGGGGGCCCTACTGGGGGCCCCCAAAGACAGTTTCCGACTGCCTTTTCGTGCCGGAAAAACCGGCACGAAAAGGCAGTGAAAAACTGCCACTGTCCTCCCTCGGTCGCAAAGAGGCGGTACTGAGGGATTTCCTGACGGCGGACGGGCTCTCCGAGCCTGTCGTCGAAAATCTGGAAATCCGTGTCGTATTCCTTTCCGACCAAGCCCATCAGAATGGCTCGGACGGAAAGGAATCCGGCCGACACGATCCAAATCGGTCCAAAGGGCTCAGACCGACGGTCGGAGCCCTTCCGACCGAAATCGGAATCGGCCCTAAAGTGTTGCATTTTTAACATCTTAAGAGAACTAAGTTATTCCTACCATTTTTAAGTACAGTTTTGTGGATTTTTGTCGCTTGTGGTCTTGTGTTAAATCTATATAAAGAATACTTATTTTTATACTGCAACTTGTGTGGTGTCCATTTGTAGTGTTGTCACTGGGTTACTGTATGTGTTCACAAATGCTGTCAACACTGCCTCTGAGATAAGCCTGTCTGCTTGTACCAAGCTACCAAGGGGGTGAGCAGGGGTTATTTTAGGAGTGTACCCCCTAACCTTGACTAGAAGCAAGGGTCCCTATTTGGTCAAAGGTACCTACCTCTGCCAACTAGATACACTCAGTTCTAACATTGGTGGTCAGCGGTGAGGATTCTGGACTTGAATTTGTGACTCATATACAGTGATTGGTGAACACTACTAGTGAGTGCAGACCAAAACGCGACCACATACTTTTGGGAGATTGTTTTTCCTGGGATTTTCTATTTTTGCAAAGAACTGCCAAGTTTAACCACCATGAGTAAAGCAGCATCCATAGCATATGTTGATTTTGATTGGGAAGAGGAGAAACTGGAATGCTACAATGTGAGACAGCTGAAGCACTTCTGCAAGAAATGTAAAGTTGCAATGACCCGTCTCACCAAGAAGGATGAGTTCCAAAAGGCACTGAGGGCCTGGGTCGCAGCAAGGAGTACCCCAGAGAATGAGGAAGGGCTGAAGATGCAGAGGAGCAGCTGGAGGGGCCATTGGGTCCAGGGGGGAGGAGAGCAACTTCTCTAATAGGTAGCAGTGTTTCTGCCAAAGGTCTGTCCCCAGAGGAGTTGGAGGACAGGAAGGAGTGTAGGATGCATGAGATGGAGCTGACTAAGCTCAAGTTAAGTAGGCAGTTAGAGTTTGAATTGCAAACTAGGAAATTGGCCCTAGAGGAAAAGAGGATGCAACTGGAGCATGAGAAAAGTTTGAGGGAGTTGGAGTTGAAAGCTAGGAGCTTAGGGATTACTCCCTCTGGTGGCAGCACACCGTCCGTGCCTGTGGAAGCTAGGGTGTATATTCCTAAAGATGTGGTGAAAGAGTTTTTAAGATCATAAGAGGGGTAAGGCAAGGCTGCGTCCTCGCACCATTTTTATTTTCTATTTATACAAATGGTGTGGAGGATGCACTGGGGGGAGTGTCTTTGGATGTCCCCATATGTGACTCCCATCGGCTCCCTATCTTGGCATATGCCGATGATGCTGCACTCCTGTCTAGAACTGGGGTGGGGCTCCAGCGGTTGATAACAGCATATGCAGCTTTTATGATGTCGCTGGACCTAAAGGTCAACGAATCAAAGACATTCATCTTAATTGCAGGGGCAGGGAAAAAAGATAAAGCACCGCAGTTTCATATGGACTCTAAGAAAATTGAAGTGGTTAATACCTTTTCCTATTTAGGAATCCTCTTTGATAAGAATCAGTCTTGGACACAGCAGGTGGAAGGTAGAGCATCGATGATGAATAGGAGCTTAGTGGCACTAAAAACATTTACTAGGCGGCTGGGTGCCAGACCCTGGGTACCTTAAAAAAGACCGCCTAGACGGCAGAGGGGGAGGACTAGCAATCATATTCAAAGATCAATATCGCTGTAGACTCACCGTGGAAAACATTCCAGACTGTGAAAATTTAGCCTTCTCGCTGGAGTTTTCCCCCAATCACTGCCTCTCGGGCACCTTGATATACCGCCCACCCGGCCCCCCAAAACAATTTCATAACTGTCTACCAGCAACAGTGGCACCACGCATCTGCACTGCCGCCAACTTCACTGTGTTAGGCGACCTTAATTTACATTTTGATTCGCCATCAGACTCAACGGCCACCACCCTGGCCGATGACCTGGCCGCACTACAACTCACTCAACGAGTAAACACTTCAACCCATATGAAGGGACACCTCTTAGATCCAGTATTTAGCAACTGTGCGGAGCTCTCAACTGAGTCCCCACTCCCCCTCCCCTGGACTGACCATTCTCTGGTGCCCCTCACCTGGTCCACTGAGAAATGCAGTCCATCAACCCCCTCGACTAGATTTGTTAGATCGTGGGCACGGATACAAGTGGATGAATGGACAAACAAACTATTGGAAAAACTCCCCTCAAATAACGAAGATCCTTGTCTGGCAAACCAGGAGTACGAAAGTTGGATTCTGCACTCCCTTGAAACCATCCTCCCTCTTAAGAAATCCACGGCAAAACGATCCCATAAAACAGCACCATGGTATTCGGAAGCCCTCAGGACCAAAAAACGCCAATGCCGAAAAGCAGAAAGAAAATGGCGCTTAAATTACTCCATGGAGGACAAAGCCAGATATCGGGAAGAAATAAAAGTATATAAAGAGGAGATAAAAATTGCCCAAACAGCATACTTCTCGAACAAGATCCTAGCCTCAAATTCTAAATCCAGGGAAATTTTCCAAACTCTGCAGAAATTGACAAAACCACCTCCCCCTAGTGCACACGAGGAGAAATCAGTCTCCCAATGCAATGACTTGGCAGAATTCTTCTCGGCCAAAGTAAATAAGATATACACTTCCTTCCCAATCAGTACTACCTCTCCGACAGCCCAGGACAACAACAGGGGGTCAGACCTTGTGCTAGCCTCCTCTTCCACACTTGACCATTTTCCCTGCATGGACCTGGAAATGGTCGAATCTATGGCTCGGAAAGTGAAATCCGGCTCCCCAACCGACCCGGCCCCTCCAGAGACAATGTTACTCGCATCTCAGACGGTTCTTCCCATCATCAAGAATCTCGTGAATGCTTCCATTGACTCTGCCACTGTTCCGTCTGCCTGGAAACGGGCAATGGTTCGAGCACTAATAAAAAAGCCAAATTTAGACCCATCGGACTTTGCCAACTACCGTCCGATCTCATTACTCCCCTGGGTGAGCAAAATTGCGGAGAAGTACATCAACCTCCAACTGGTTAGTTATCAGGAAAACAATCAGCTGTTGGACCCTACCCAGACAGGGTTCAGGCCGAAGCACGGAACAGAGTCCGCACTCCTTATGGTCGTCGAGGAGTCCAGGAGAATCCTGGATCAAGGAGGATCAGTGGCAGTGGTCCTCCTTGATCTTAGCGCGGCGTTTGACACGGTCAATCATAACACCTTACTGAACCGTATGTCAAACGTCGGCATCGTGGACAAGGCCTGGCTCTGGCTAAAATCTTTCCTAAGTAACAGGTCGTTCCAGGTGTTTGACGGACAAACAGTCTCCTCCAGCATACCCCTGAAGTGTGGAGTCCCCCAGGGCTCCTCTCTTAGCCCTGCGCTTTTTAATATCTATATGAGACCACTGGCTGAGGTAGTTCGTCCGTATGGAGTTAAGATCATATCCTATGCGGACGACACACAGCTGGTGGTCTCCCTAGCGCAGGAAGCCCAACATCCTCTGTCAGGGGGTCTAACAAAATGCCTGGAGGAGGTGAAGTCCTGGATGACCCTGTCATCGCTAAAACTCAATGGGGACAAAACGGAGCTTATGCTCCTGGGCCCGGCTGACCCGACCCTCTTCAAGTCATTATGGCCCACCTGTCTAGGCCCCCCCCCGGTTTCGAAGGATAACATCAAAAGCCTAGGGGTGTGGCTGGACAGGAATCTCTCTTTTAACACCCAGGCCACAAAGCTTTCTGCCACCTGCTTTGGACTTCTTCGGACATTGAAGAAGGTTCTCCCCCTGCTCCCAATGGAGGCAAAACAAATAGCCATACAGGGCATAATACAGTCACGTCTGGACTCGAACAACGCCCTTTACCTGGGAGCCCCAGAGTACACATTGAACAGACTGCAGCTGGTACAGAACTGCGCGGCCCGTACCTTACTGCAAATCCCCGGTAGAACCTCAGTTAGGGAGGCACTGACTAGCCTTCATTGGCTACCAGTACGAAAAAGAGTCTCTTTCAAAGTAATGTGCATTGCCCACCAGGCCTTCTGGGACTCGGGCCCCAAAATCATGCGTAGCCTAGTCAGCCAATATCATCCAGACAGAAACCTACGCTCTAGTCATGCGTTCAAGGCAACGGTTCCCAGAATTAAAAGGACTAGAGCAGGTGGAAGAATGTTCACCTTCAACGCTTCAAAAATCTGGAACTCCCTTCCCCTTCACCTGAGATCCAACCCCAATCTCGCCTCCTTTCGTAAACAACTAAAAACATATCTGTTTAAATCTGTCTAAATCTCGGTAACCATTCAGCCCCTCCTCCCTCCTCCCAGTTCTGCTATCCTCACTAAACCCCCCCATCTGGTTCCTCTAGCGCTTGGACGCCCCAGGGCAGCAACCGCGCTGTATAAATTTATTTTCATTCATTTCATTCATTTTCATTCTATCAGGCCAAAACAGTGTCAGCTGTGACATATGGGGCAGGTGTATGGGGCATGGCTCCGACTGAATTGTTAGTAAGCCTAATTTAATTCTTGAAATCTTTGATCTCCCTCCCACAGTCATACTCTAATTATATTTCTCACATCAAATTAGACGTCCCATACATCACTGACGTAATTCGTTTGGCTCCGCTTATGCTGTGGTTATCGATTTGGCATGGGAAACGGTCCCCCTGAATCAAGGGATTATTACTGACCTCCTTAAACTAGAGAACCATAGCAGAAGCGGTTGGTTACGATATGTAGAGGAGGAATTCACAGCCTTAGGTTTGTCGAATCTTTTCAGGGCCCCAATGACATGCCGGGCCTTTTCTAAGAGGAGGTTGACTGAGATTTTTAAGGCAAAGGCCCAATATGACCGCAGAGAGAAGAACTTTTGCACGCAGAGGGTGCGGATGTATCATCTAACTCCCCCAGTTGACGAGGGTGAGTTTTCATATCTGGCAGAGGTCAAACTATCACACCATAAGTTTATTCTAACGAGATTCTGCTTAAATTTGATTCCATTAATACTGGGATACCCAAACAGAAGTTTCAGGCTCTCTGACTTATCAACGTGCCCTTGCGACCTTAAGTCGACACAGAATGATTTGCACTTGTTATTCTTCTGTAGTTTGTATGCCCAAGAAAGAAAGTATTTTATTGTACCAATTTTAAAGAGTCTTAATTTTAGCCAATCCCGAGTTGCACTGTATTTTTTAAAATCGCTTCTGAATACATTTATCTGTTTTACAGTAGCATCTTTCCTTTGGGCATGTATGAGGAAAAGGAAATATGCGCCTTAATATCAGGAGAATCTGTTTATGGAATTTACTTGCAATCCTGATTAAGGGAGGGCTTGCTCATATGGAAGAATTGTGATTGGTCATATCTTAATTGTTTTATAGCTGATTTTATGTACTTTTATGATCTGTACACAAGAGATCGAATAAAGATTATAAATGAAATGAAAGAGTTTTATAAGAATGATGGTATTGGGCAGTGGTTCAAAGCCTATGAGGTTGCCATGTCTTCCAACCGAGTCCCTGAGGAGGATTGGGGAGCGGGGTTCTGGGGGCAGTTCCTTAGTGAGGGGCAGGATACACTGTTAGACTTGCCCTCTGAAAGGCATAATTCTTATAGCCACATGAAGGAAGCATTGATGTCCAGGTATGGGTTGACTCCTGAACTGTATAGACAGAGGTTTAGAAATTGCAAGAAGGTGGAGTCAAGCACCTGGGTAGAGTATGTAACTTTCTTTTGCAGAGCATTGGATGGTTGGATGAAGGGTAGCAAAGTAAATGATTTTGAGGGGCTCTTTGATTTAATTGCATGGGAGCACTTGTCAAGTAATTGTTTTCCAGAGCTACGCCAGCACCTGATTGATAGCAGGCTGACTAACCCTAGGAAGCTTGCTGTGGAGGCGGACTGCTGGGTGAGCACCCGGGTCCACAAGGGTCATGTGGGAGACTCAGTCAAGAGTGGGCAGGGTCCCCAGCAGAGGAGTGGGGGGACAAGGGTAAACCGAGGGAGTTCCAGAGAGGGCCCCAAAGTAATTCCCAAGGGAACCAAGGGAAAGGTTCCCAGCCTCCCCATGAGAGAAGCACGGGGCCCGACAGGTAACCCTGTTCCTAGGGGACCCCTGAATTTCTACATGTGTGGAGAAATGGGCCATAAGTCTAATGATCCCCAGTGCCCACAATTTGGAAAGACAGCACCCGCTGGTGCTCCACCCCGGCAAATGGCGGGTGTAGCCCTGGGGGAGGAGAGGGGTGTCCAAGTTAGGTGGGGTCCCGCAGAGATGTCCCTTGTCTCTTTAGGGTACTGTAAGGTGGTCCCCAGGACCCAACTGCCTGATAACACTAAAAAGTATAGGCAGTGGGTGACCATCAATGGCCGTAGAGTGGAGGCTCTTAGAGACACCGGAGCCAGTGTGACAGCTGACAAATGTCACCTGGTGTATCAAGAGCAGGTTGTCCCCAATGCATTTTACCCAGTTGTTGCCACTGACAACACAGAGAGCCACTGCAAGGTGGCTCAGGTTCCCTTTGAGTGGGGGGGTCTCTGGTACTCTTCCGGTAGCTGTGAGGCCCGCCATGCCTGTTGACTGTTTGTAAAGAAACGATTTGGAGAGCTCACCTTGGGCGAAAATGGAGCCAAATGCTCATTTGGAGATGTTGGGTCTGCCTGACTGGGCGTGTGTGACCACGTGGTCCATGGCAGCCAGTAAGGGTGTTCAAGAGGACCTGGAGCCTGAGAGGGAGGCCCAGGTGCCTGCCTTAAAGAGAAGAGGCAGGGTGCATGTGAAACTGGCCCCTGAAGTTCCCACGGTCCAGGAGGAGGCAGACCCTGAGGGTGAAGCCCTGGAGCCTACAGGGGAACAGGTAGCTGAACTGGGGGGCCTGCCTGAGCTGACCCATTGGCAGCAGGAAGGAGGACCCTCCAGGGAAGAGTTCTGCAAGGAGCAGAAGGAATGCCCTTCTCTTGTGGGTTTGCGGCAGCAGGCTGCAAGTCAGGCAGCAGGTGATCAGTCTGGATCACATTTGATCTACTGGGAGAATGGTCTCCTGTATAGTGAGCCTAAGGTTGCTGAGCCTGGGTCAGCCCGTGTGCTGGTGGTACCACAGCACTTCGGAGCCTTCCTACTGGGGCTGGCTCATGATGTGCCGTTGGCAGGACATTTGGGGCAGGACAAGACCTTTGAGAGGCTTGTCACCCACTTTTATTGGCCCCAAATGCGCGAGTTCAGACACTCATTGCAGGAACATGTCAGACTTGTCAGGCAAGTGGAAAGAGTGGGAGGAAGCAAAAGGCTCCTCTCCAGCCATTCCCTGTGGTCAGCACCCCCTTTGAACGGGTGGGTATTGACATTGTGGGGCCACTGGACCCCAAGACAGCCATAGGCAACAGGTTCATCCTTGTCTTCGAGGACCATGCCACCCGGTACCCAGAAGCCATACCTCTAAGGACAGTGACGGCCCCCGTGGTGGGACGGGCACTGATGGGAATTTTCTCCCGAGTGGGATTCCCTAGAGAAGTAGTGTCTGACCGAGATACACAAACTTCATTTCCAAGTATATGAAGTCCCTGTGGCAGGAGTTTGGGGTAACCTATAAGTTTACCAATCCTTATCACCCCCAAGTAAATGGGTTGGTTGAAAGATTCAACCGAACCCTAAAAGGCATGACTATGGGTCTTGAGGAACCTATGAGGCGTAAGTGGGACGTCCTCTTACCATGCCCGCTGTTTGCATACCGTGAGGTGCCACAAAAATCTCTAGGGTTCAGTCCCTTTGAACTTCTCTATGGTCACCCGGTGAGAGGACCTCTGAGTTTGGTCAAGGAAGGCTGGGAGCAATCTCCCAGGAAACCTCCCCAGGATGTATATAGCTACATGCTGGCCTTCAGGAACCAGACTAGGCAACTCGCTGAGGCGAATCTGGAAGCCAGCCAGTAGGAGATAAAGCTGTGGTACGATCAGAATGCCACTTTGGTAGAGCTTCAGCCTGGTCATAAAGTGTGGGTCATGGCCCCAGTGGAGCCTTGTGCACTCCAGGATAAGTGGACCGGACCATTTGAGGTGGTGGAGCGCAAAAGTCCTGTTACCTACTTGGTGGACTTGCGGTCTCCCAGGAACCCCTTGCGGGTCCTGCATGTCAACCGCCTGCAGCCCCACTTGGAGAGGTCTGAAGTGGGCATTCTCTTAGCGACAAATGCTTGAATGGAGGAGGAGACTGATCCTCTTCCTGACCCACTGTCGGCGAGCGAGATGGGTCAGTGGATGGTGTAAACCTCTCTTCCACCCTGACCCCTTAGCAACAGAATGACTGAGACCAGTTGCTGGGACAGTTTTCTGATCTGTTCTCCCGGATTCCCAGTGTCACTGATTGGTGCGTCCATGATGTGGACACTGGAGATAGTACTCCTGTGAAGCACAAAACTTACAGGGTGACTGACAGGGTGAGAGCTTGCATCAAGGAGGCGGTCTCCAAGATGCTTGCATTAGGGGTGATTGAGTCCTCTAACAGTCCTTGGGCCAGCCCAGTGGTCTTGGTCCCAAAGGCTGCCGCACCGGGTGCCACGCCAGAACTCCGGTTCTGTGTGGACTACCGAGGGCTCAATTCAGTCACGAAGACTGACACGCACCCCATTCCTAGTGGTGATGAGCTCATAGATCGGTTAGGGGCTGCCTGGTACCTCAGCATGTTTGATCTAACGTCTGGGTACTGACAGATCGCCTTGACTGATGGGGCAAGAGAGAGGTCAGCATTCTCCACACCAGATGGGCACTACTAGTTCTAGGTGAAGCCCTTTGGGATGAAGAATGCCCCTGCCACCTTTCAGAGGTTGGTCAACCAGGTGTTGGCTGGACTGGAAGAGTTCAGTGCCGCCTACCTGGATGACATTGCAGTGTTCAGCGCCAGTTGGGAAGAACATCTGTGCCACCTCTGGGAAGTGTTGATGGCGCTGCAGAGGGCAGGCCTCACAATCAAGGCAAGTAAGTGCCAGATCGGGCAGGGTTCTGTGGTGTACTTGGGACACCAGGTTGGGAGCGGCCAGGTGGCGCCTCTACAGCCCAAGATTGAATCCATCCTGGCTTGGGAACCCCCAAAACCCAAACAGAGGTGAGAGCCTTTTTAGGACTCATTGGGTATTACAGGAGGTTTGTCAAGGGGTATGGCAGCATTGTTGTACCCTTCACAGAGCTGACTTCCAGGAAGCAGCCCAAGAAAGTGATTTGGACTGACACCTGTCAGAAAGCTTTTGAGGCCCTGAAGACTGTTATGTGTACGGCACCCGTGCTCCTGGCACCCAACTTCTCCAGAGAATTTATCGTTCAGACAGACGCTTCAGAGCATGGTGTGGGGGCTGTTTTGTCACATATGAATGAGGAGGGCCTAGATAAACCCGTAGCCTTCATCAGTAGGAGGTTACTTCCACGGGAACAAAGGTGGAGTGCGATTGAGCGTAAGGCATTTGCTGTGGTCTGGGCACTGAAGAAGCTGAGACCATACCTGTTTGGGACTCACTTCCGGGTTCAGGCAGACCACAGGCCCCTCAGATGGTTGATGCAGATGAGGGGTGAGAATTCAAAGCTGTTAAGGTGGTCCATTTCCCTACAGGGGATGGACTTCACCGTGGAACATCACCCTGGTACAGAGCACACCAATGCTGATGGTCTGTCCAGATTTTTCCGCCTTAGTGATGAGAACTCCCAGGAGGTATTTATTTATTTATGCGATTTTTAAAGCGCTACAATTACCCATGGGTGTCTCGGCGCTAGGAGCTATAAATGATACCAATAAAGTGAGACTCTGGGCAGTTTTAGATTGGTTTAAGAACAGTCTTTGCTTTGAGAAAACAGCCATGTTTTTATCTGCTTTCTAAAGATAATCAACGTAGGACTGGATTTTATGTTAAGAGGAAGGGAGTTCCACAGTCTTGCAGCTGCAACAGTAAAGCATCTGTCTCCCCAGTTGACTTTCCTTGTTCTAGGTATATGAAGCAGATGAGCAGTGTTGGAGCGAAGCGTTCTAGAGGTTGATAAAGGCTTGAGTGACGTCCTAAGAAATTTTGGTCCCGTGTTGTTTACTGCCTTGTAGACGATATAAAGGGCCTTAAATTTCGTCCGACTCCTAACCGGAAGCCAATGCAACTGGTCCAAGTATCTAGAGACAGAACTAAATTTTGGAATGCCTAGTAGAACTCTGGCTGAGGCGTTTTGTATCATTTGTAGTTTGGAAATGATTTTTTTTTTAGCATTGAGGAGGAGGGCATTGCAATAGTCGATGCGTGAGAACACCAATGTAGAGATTAATGTTTTTCCTGTGGATGTGGGAAGATATGGGAGAAGTTTCTTTATTTTCCTTAAGATGTTAAATGAAGATGAGACTACGGTGTTCACATGGTGATGGAAAGAAAGTTTGTCATCAAATATTACTCCCAAGTTTCTTACTTTACTGACTGGTTGGGGTGGGGTCCCCATTTCCTCCGGCCACCATAGAGGAGACCACAGAGGCTCAATCTTACCAAAAAGCATGACCTCCGTCTTAGATGAATTAAGTTTTAAACAGTTGGAGGCCATCCAACTGCTGATAGCCCGCATGCCATCCTTGAAGTTTGCTGCTATCTGAGAACCGTTTTTATGTATGGATAATACCAACTGGGTATCGTCGGCATAAGTTGTTAAGTTGATGTTGTAAGCTTTTATTACCCTCGCTAAGTCCGAAACATAGATGTTAAAAAGGGTCGGACTTAGCGAGGAACCCTGCGGAACTCCACAAGGGTGGCTGAAAGAGGGGGAGGTAAAAGTGCCTAACTTAACTGCCTGCTTGCGATCCGCCAGGAATGAAGTGATGAGATCTCTGGCTTTGTGTTTAATACCGATGGCCTCGACACGGCCGATCAAAGTAGAGTGATCGACCGTGTCGAAGGCCGCCGATAGATCTAGCAAAATCAAGACAGCCTGTCCTCCATTATCCATAGTGGTTCTTATTTCATCTGCAGCCTTAATCAAGGCAGTTTCTGTTCCATGTCCTTGTCGGAATCCAAACTGAGTATCATCCAATAAGTTGTTACTTTGGATGTAGTCAGACAGTTGTTTATTCATGACTGATTCAACGATTTTGGCTGGAAACGGCAGAGATGCAATAGGGCGATAGCTAGACGGTAATGAAGGGTCAAGTGATGGTTTTTTTACAAGTGGTTTGATTATAGTGTTTTTCCAGATGGTTGGATATAGACCTGTTGAAAACATAATGTTACAAATGTGTGTCAGTGGAGTTGTGATAGTGTCTGGAATAGTATTGAATATAGAAGGATGACAAGGGTCCAGTGGGGAGCCCGATTTGATTGACAGAATTAGTTTATGGATATGGTGCGACTGTAATTTGGTGAATTCCGTTAGTACTGTAGGGTTCACGTTCAGTTGTGTGTTGGATGATTCAGTTAGGTTCAGGTTTGGGGAAAAGTCCTTAAATATAGAAGTGACCTTTCCAGAGAAGAAGTCAGCCAAAGTATTGCAAAGAGTTTGAGATGTTTCAGTGGGTGGATTAGATGGTTCAGCAAGATGATTCACCACTTCGAACAGTTTCTTCATGCTACAATTAGCTTGATTTATTTGGGTGGTGTAATAAGTGTTTTTCTCTGTAGCTATGTTCTGCTTGTAGTTATGGAGTGCTGCTGTGTACGTGGTTTTATCTGATGCATTGTAATGTTTGCGCCAATGGCGCTCTAGATTACGGCAATATTGTCGCTGTAGTCTAAGTTGTTCGGTGAACCAAGGGGCCGAGGGGGTCTTCCTGATGTGCTTGACTGTTCTGGATGGAACTAGTGTAGAGAAAGCCTCATCGAGAGTAGAGGTATATCTCGTGGCTGCCAAGTTAGGATCAGTTTCTGTATCTATGTCCAAAAAGGCCTCAGTGAGAGTCTGTGCAAGCTGAATGTAATCCAAACTTTTCCAGTCTCTAGTGGTTAGGTGGGAGTTCTGAGCTGTTCTTTTAATAGCTGGTGTTGTAGTTTTGATATCGAATAAAATGGCAGAGTGATCAGACCATGTTAAAGGCAGTGTTTGGTTAATGGTGATGTATGGGTTATTGGTAAAAATACCGTCAAGTGTGTGTCCCGCCTTGTGTGTTGGAACCGTTATCAGTTGTTTCAGTTCCACAGTATGAATATCATTGATGAGCTGGTCAGTGTCTTTGTCGGTGTGGGATTCTAGATGAAAATTGAAATCACCCAATATGGTGAAATATTTGTGCTCTACAGCTAGTTCACTGAGTTGATGAAGTTGTGAAAGAAATGTGGTACGGGAGCCTGGGGGTCGGTATAAAAGGGCACCCGTGAGTGTTTGGTTGTTGGTGAGTGTCACGGTAAATGCAAGTGCCTCACAGCTCGTGTGTTTTAAATCAATGGCTTTAATGCGGAGGCTGTTGTGGTATAGTATTGCTATCCCTCCACCTTTGTGCGCTGAGATACGATCCTGCCTGTAGACACAGTAATCTTCTGGCATGGCTGCTTTAAAATCTGGTCCTGATGCTTCGTCTCCCCAAGTTTCAGTGAGAAACAGGAGATCGATAGCATAGGTACTAAGTAATTCTAGTATGTCAATTTTGTGACATGGAAGCGAGCGAGCGTTTACGAGTGCCGCTTGTATTGGCTTCTGAGGTGTCAATGTTTCCAGGTTATGTTTTTGTTTTTTACAAAGAGTACAGCGAAACGGCCCTCCAATAGGATCAGTGAATAAACATGTTGGGGGATCATGCTTCTGGTGAAGGGTATCGTTCAAATTAATAAGGTCATTCGCTGTGTACACTAACCTTGCAGACCTAAGAGGTGCAGGGGGGGTGGCCCTAGGCCCGGTCGTGGCGCAGACGGGCGCAGACGGGCTTGGCTTTGGCGCGGCTTCGGCGCGCGCCCGGCGCGCCCGCTGCGCCAGCCCGCTGCGCCGTCTGGCCGTGACACACGTTATATGGGGAGAGGGGGGCGGGAGTCCGGCGCGACTAGAGCGTTGACCCCGCTACTCCCAAGATGGCGCCCAGTGCCGCCAGACGCCTGAACAGATCGTCCAGTAAAAGGTAGGAAGCGTGTGAAGAGTGTTAGAGTTCCTGAACTACGTTTCCCAGTTAATCTTAAATGAAACCCCCCAAGATACAATTCACATCAGTTTAAGAGTCTAAAAACTACCTACGAGAGTAAAACTTCTAAAAGATGCCGTCAAAGTAAATTCACAAGTAGGTTCGTAGGTAATGCACAATAGCTCGCAGCCCCAGTAGCAATCACCAGGGAGAGCCTCTAAGGTAGCGCAGCCACCGGGAGCAGTCGTTTAAGTATTCTGGGAGGGCGGGAGTCCGGCGCGACTAGAGCGTTGACCCCGCTACTCCCAAGATGGCGCCCACTGCCGCCAGACGCCTGAACAGATCGTCCAGTAAAAGGTAGGAAGCGTGTGAAGAGTGTTAGAGTTCCTGAACTACGTTTCCCAGTTAATCTTAAATGAAACCCCCCAAGATACAATTCACATCAGTTTAAGAGTCTAAAAACTACCTACGAGAGTAAAACTTCTAAAAGATGCCGTCAAAGTAAATTCACAAGTAGGTTCGTAGGTAATGCACAATAGCTCGCAGCCCCAGTAGCAATCACCAGGGAGAGCCTCTAAGGTAGGGTAGTTCTCCCCACATTTTAGCTGGAAGGGACACGTGTTAGATCTGGCAGCTTGGCGTGGGTCTCCCTTCCATTTGTTTGCTCTTGCCTCATGTGTTTTTGCTGGTTATCTGCTGTCTAGTGCCACAGCACAAGTGAGAAAGAGCTGGCCTCCTGCTGAAGACTCAGGGACAACAGACTTCAACCACCAGCTCCCCAAGAGTTCTTTGGAAGTGCCTGCAGTTGTGTTTGGCTTTCTGAGGGACTGCGTGTCGCAAGGAGCTGGAAGCTCGACTCACGATGGAGAAGCGTGTCACCGCCGCAACCACTGTCGTCGCATCACCGGAGAAGCGTGTCGCCGCCGCAGCAGCTGTTGTTGCATCATTGAAGGGTGTCGGCGCTGCAGCTGTCTCATTGCATCGCCGAAGCGTCTTGTATCACCGGAAAAGCGTGTCACAGGGCCTGTCGTTTAATCCTAAAGCAAATAAGGTGAAAAACATTATCTTAAAAAACTGGAGGTTAATTGACCAATTCAATATACCAAAACCACTATTTGCCTTCAGAAAAGGTAAAAATTTGAAACAGCATTTGGTCAAAGCAATGAGAGATCTACCGAAAAAAGACACAAGAACCTTGTTGGGTCTACCTGCATTGTTAGGGCACTACCGTTGCAATAATTGTGTGGCTTGTGTGAGTACGAATGCATCTAAAACATTGATGATCAAGAACAAGATACACGTGATGCAATCATTCTCTAACTGCAACACCAAAAATGTGGTGTATGCTGTGACCTGCCCTTGCGGGAAGATGTACATAGGGCAGACAACACAAAAGGTGAAGATGCGGATTATACAGCATAAATCCCGCATTAGATGTAAAACCCAGGGAGCCCCACTTGTACAACATTACACTGAGTTTGGCCACAATGAGAACGATTTGGAGTGGACAATCTTGGCTGTAATTAAGGCAAGTAATAAGGGAGATTTGGAGATGAGGCTGAATCGTACAGAAGCACGACTCATCGAAAGATATCACACAGCGACAGAGGGCCTAAATGAGAGAGATGAACTATGGGCGTTGATTTAAATTAATTAGAGACGCTCTTAGTTTCCGGATATTATTATCCTTGACCATAACGTGTAGAACTCCTTGATGACTATGAATTCTACTCTAACGCTTTGATAACTTGACATGTCATAGAAGCAGTACTATGAATCTAGGCTGTTCTTTTCTAGATTGTAAGCCCTGACTTTTGAACATACAGTGTTGTAGAATGGATGACATTCTGGATGTATATTTTTTTTGGACACTCTGAACACGGCACTGAGACCGGTCTATTTATTTACTTTGGAGTCTCTTTGGAGCTTTTTAATTGAACGGTTTGTGGTCTATTACGTCTGTGCGATACATGTGATTTGCTTTGAGGACCTAAGAATTAACCTGGAGATCACCTGCATTGGTGCACGGGTTGATGGAGATACTTTAGCAGTGGGAGTGATGAGTCTCATCCGCCACCCCCGTTAGTTGGATTTAGGGTGTAGTTGTTTAGAGATTGATTTACACTATGGGGGGGTTTTTAACATAACACACAGTGGTGTCGTTTCAGATGTGGGGATAGGAGTTGAGAGCCCGTTCGTTTGCTCCGCAATTGTTCTGATTTTTTTCGGTTGTTACATTATTACGGTTTTTGTTCTTTTTTACTTTGTCCTTTTTGAGTTGTTTGATTTATTTTTCCTGCCTGCTAGTGGAATTGTAGGGAGAGCACGCCACGAAAGTCGAGTCCATTGATATTGTTTTATCCACCTCCCGGGGGGACGGAATAGTTACGATTCAGTGTGTGATTGGCAACAATATCCGAGAATCAGTCCTATCTGTGTGTTTGGTGATTTAGGGACTTATGACGTAATTGCGTACATACGCATTTAGCCAAGGCCCGATAGGAATCAGTAACGCCAGTTCATTGATATGACGTACGTTCACGGAGCACGGTGTCGGTGAAAAGGACCAGGAAGAAATGTAAGTCCTGATCACTTGATTCCCTAAGTAGGAGAGACTGAGTAGGGTTTGCACACGTATAGAATTATTTGAGACCAAGATTACAGGTTTTGTGTTTCTTTTCGTTGTTGTAGCGACCTGAGATTACTTGAAGATAATCGAAGAATACCAGGGCTCACGAGAAGACGCAAGTGTATTGAGGTTCGGTTTCTAGTTCTATTAGATCTGCTGTAGGTCTCTACATGAAAGATAGAAGTTGCTATAAAGCACCTCTCCTCCTTCCCCGTAGGAGCCTGATACCAAGGAGTGGGGCCGTAGTATAAGCCGCCCGGCCTTTTTAAAGTGTGAGACCGGGTTGATTCGGATGAACCTACAGGAATTCCAGCCTTGAACCCGACTTGGATTTGATAATCTTGGGTAGCGTTGGCCTTTATGTCACAACAGTGGTGTTGGTGTGCATGAGGTTTTCAGGTCTCTGCGCTCACTTTACACTCACCAGTGTGGTGCCTCAGCGCCTTGAACAATATTAGTGAGGGCGCTCTATGACCAGTATTAGTTATTATTCCCTTTCACTTTGATTAATGGTATTTTCGCATTAATAGCTTGGAGACTATAACTATAGTTTTCAGTAATCTTACACAACCGCGCTGACTCTCCTCCTTTCTGAACACTGTCTGGGCAAATAAGGGACAGAACACAGCACATAAAAACATATGCTTTTTAGGAGTTCATTGTAGTTTAATTATTGTTGTAGATTATATCCCCGTCCTGAGGAAGCCATAAAGAAAGTGGAGGCTGAAACGCGAACGCGTCGACACATAGATGAAGGAGGAGTCCACCTATTTGTGGAATCAATACATGAGTTTGTTGGCATTACAAATTAAGATGGAGTACTAATACCTTTGTTTTGCCTATAGGACGACCTTCTAATGTATCACTAGGAGTGAGAAGTGTACATTTTTATGAAATATATCTTTAGGGGGAAGGATTTTGGATTGAGATATTTTGCACATGAGTATGTATATATGTATTGTTTTGTAAATTAATTTTTTGGTATTTGTGTAATGAATGTGTGTAGTTTTGTGAACCATTCGTTTTGATGTTCACCGATGGATATCTGTGCCTATATAAAATAATTATCTAAATTTGCCAGAAGAAATAGGCCTTTTGCCAAGGTAATTAATAAACTCTTGTGCAAAACAAAATATGATCTATCCCTCTATACCATTTGTCTATATATCTTAGATGTTTCTATGCCCAGGTATAGGAGGGTCATTTGGGCATCCCCCTGATTGTTTTGATCGTAGTTCCATTGCACTTTGTTAAGTGTGAGGGTGATAGAAAATTACCTGAGTCCTTAGTGAATTAGGTACGTCAGATATATTTCTATTAAACCTATGAGGCACAGATACCAGGGAGTGTCCATCAGGATCATTAGATTTCAGATATACTTTGATTTTTCCCTTGGTTTTTGTGTTTAATGTGACTGTGTTCAACCTCACTGACTTCACTTGAAGTTTAGATTTGTGATTATGATGACAGAACCCCATATGGTGAGTTATTCTGAAGAAGAAATTAACCGACTTAAACACTTCCCTTCTTTATTAGGGGGAGACATCACTGGAGATAGAACTGTTAGTTCTGATAAAGGAGAAAGATTAATTCAATTAAGAAAGAAAAATACGAGGACACAACTACATGCTCAAGTGCTCCTAGAATACTTGAAAACCAATACCATACCAGCTGGGTTGCAGGTGAGAAATGTCCCTGTAATCTTCATAAATGACAAACCATATCTAGTCGATTTCAGTGGAGTGGGGACAAAGTGTTCCCGAGATTGGATCGTGCTGTCGATTAACACCGCATTACGAATTAGCGAAGAGGAACTAAAAGAGATAAAAAGGTTAGAAGAAGAAATTGAGAGTGACCTTTCGATTACAGATACTAAAGCTTTACTGGAAAACATCAATAAAACACTCACTGAATTTAAAACACATACAGTGAACCTTAAGACATCTAAACTAAGTAGGGATATTAAGAATTTCAAACAGGAGTTGGTATATCCATATTTAAAAGAAGATTTCTTTAAAAATAATAATCCCAGTTCCTTGAATTTGCCAATCAAAGGAAGATCACGTACTAGGTTCGTAACCTTTTCTGATTCATCTTCAGATTCGGATCAAGGAGCAGGCCCATATTATCAACCATACCACCCTATTTACCAATATCCCAACGCACCCCCTCCTTTTTTAGACAGAGGGACCCACAGGGGGCGAGGGTACAGAGGGGGATGGAGGGCACCGATCCACCAACAAGCACAAGAACAGAATTTTTTTCGAACGCGCCAAAGAGTATACAGGCGATAAATTCTAATGCAGACATTGCCATCCCTTTAAATAACCTTTCTAGTGACATTCAGATGCCTATTTACAATTTATCCAAACATACTTTGACGCCATGGGAAATGAGAGTCCTCCAAAAGGGTTTATCCTTTGTGCCGCTAGTCTTGCAAGATCCAGTGGACACTAAGACTGAGATATTACAATTTCTACATAAGATTAGATTAAAAGTGTTCTTTGAACACCAAAAAGACACACACGAATACAACGTAAGTGGTCTAAAGAATAAATCTTCTTTTTGCCCAGAAAGCGAGATGATCCCAGAAGAGATTTTACTGTTTGAGAATCAAGTATTGAAAGAAATAGACAGTTTAAATTGTAAACACCTTACATTCAAGTCTAATTTCAATAAGCAGGAACATATGGCCTTGAAAGGCCTGATAGACAATCCCCTAACAATAATAAAACCAGCTGACAAGGGAGGGGGAATTGTTGTTTGGGACATCGATGAATATGACAGAGAGGTGATTAAGCAGTTGAATAACCCTGCCCACTACAGGAAGGTATGTGATAATCCCACCCCGATTCTAAAAGCAAAAATCCTGCATTTGACCACTAAGGCTTTAGAACATGGGTATATATGTAAAAAAGAATACGATTATCTAAACTTTACGAAGCAAAAAGTACCGCTGATCTATGTACTTCCCAAAGTACATAAAAATGCTACTAATCCCCCGGGACGCCCTATTATTTCGTCCTGTGGATCGATACTTGAACCACTGGCAAAATATGTTGATACATTTCTCAAACCCTTTGTGAGTATGACACGGGCATATGTGAGGGACACCATGGACTTCATTTCCAAAATTGAGGATCAGGTTTTCGATGGAGACCAACAATTGTTGGTCTCCCTTGATATCGAAAGCCTGTATACCAACATACCTCAAGACGAGGCACTCCTGGTAATGGAATTGGTGTTAGATCAAAGAATTAGGCCACACCAGGTTCCCACTGAATTTCTACTCGATTTGGACAGAATTTGTCTGAAAAATAATTTCTTCTCCTTTAAGAATGAGTTATTCCTCCAAGCAAAGGGCGTGGCGATGGGGTGTTGCTTTGCCCCGGAGATAGCGAACCTAGTAATGGATCAATTCGAAAGGCAATATATTTACAATGAGGCGACACCATTTTTTTCATACACCCATAGGTGGGTGCGCTTCATCGATGACATTTTCCTTATTTGGAATGGAAAAGTGGAGGATCTAGAGAGATTTCATATTTGGTTGAGTGGATGCACGCCAGATTTAAATTTCACTAAATGCGTTAGCAATGAACGTATTACTTTCCTTGATCTATGGATCTTTAACAACAAAGGGAGATTAGAGGTAAATTTGTACTCAAAACCGACTGATCGGAACACATTACTAGATTTTTCATTAGGGCACCCCAGGAGTCTCAAAGAAAATTTGCCTTACGGGCAGTTTCTTAGAATACGACGCAATTGCTCTAATAAAGATGACTATTTCAATAACGCTGAAAAACTACAGGTCAAATTATGTTCCAGAGGATACCCTAAAAAACTAGTGAGAACGGCATTGAAAAGAGCTTGGTTCACGCCTAGGGAGAGTTTACTCACTCCCAAAATAAAAGAAAAGACAGATCTCCTGACATGTATACTGACGTTTAATCCTAAAGCAAATAAGGTGAAAAACATTATCTTAAAAAACTGGAGGTTAATTGACCAATTCAATATACCAAAACAACTATTTGCCTTCAGAAAAGGTAAAAATTTGAAACAGCATTTGGTCAAAGCAATGAGAGATCTACCGAAAAAAGACACAAGAACCTTGTTGGGTCTACCTGCATGGTTAGGGCACTACCGTTGCAATAATTGTGTGGCTTGTGCCAGTACGAATGAATCTAAAACATTGATGATCAAGAACAAGATACACGTGATGCAATCATTCTCTAACTGCAACACCAAAAATGTGGTGTATGCTGTGACCTGCCCTTGCGGGAACATGTACATAGCGCAGACAACACAAAAGGTGAAGATGCGGATTATACAGCATAAATCCCGCATTAGATGTAAAACCCAAGGAGCCCCACTTGTACAACATTACACTGAGTTTGGCCACAATGAGAACGATTTGGAGTGGACAATCTTGGCTGTAATTAAGGCAAGTAATAAGGAAGATTTGGAGATGAGGCTGAATCGTACAGAAGCACGACTCATCGAAAGATATCACACAGCGACAGAGGGCCTAAATGAGAGAGATGAACTATGGGCGTTGATTTAAATTAATTAGAGACGCTCTTAGTTTCCGGATATTATTATGCTTGACCATAACGTGTAGAACTCCTTGATGACTATGAATTCTACTCTAACGCTTTGATAACTTGACATGTCATAGAAGCAGTACTATGAATCTAGGCTGTTCTTTTCTAGATTGTAAGCCCTGACTTTTGAACTTACAGTGTTGTAGAATGGATGACATTCTGGATGTATATTTTTTTTGGGCACTCTGAACACGGCACTGAGACCGGTCTATTTATTTACTTGGGAGTCTCTTTGGAGCTTTTTAATTGAACGGTTTGTGGTCTATTACATCCGTGGGATACATGTGATTTGCTTTGAGGACCTAAGAATTAACCTGGAGATCCCCTGCATTGGTGCACGGGTTGATGGAGATACTTTAGCAGTGGGAGTGATGAGTCTCATCCGCCACCCCCGTTAGTTGGATTTAGGGTATAGTTGTTTAGAGATTGATTTACACTATGGGGGGGTTTTAACATAACACACAGTGGTGTCGTTTCAGATGTAGGGATAGGAGTTGAGAGCCCGTTCGTTTGCGCTGCAATTGTTCTGATTTGTTTCGGTTGTTACATTATTACGGTTTTTGTTCTTTTTTACTTTGTCCTTTTTGAGTTGTTTGATTTATTTTTCCTGCCTGCGAGTGGAATTGTAGGGAGAGCACGCCACGAAAGTCGAGTTCATTGATATTGTTTTATCCACCTCCCGGGGGGACGGAATAGTTACGATTCAGTGTGTGATTGGCAACAATATCCGAGAATCAGTCTTATCTTTGTGTTTGGTGATTTAGGGACGTATAACGTAATTGCGTACATACGCATTTAGCCAAGGCCCGATAGGAATCAGTAACGCCAGTTCATTGATATGACGTACGTTCACGGAGCACGGTGTCGGTGAAAAGGACCAGGAAGAAATGTAAGTCCCGATCACTTGATTCCCTAAGTAGGAGAGACTGAGTAGGGTTTGCACACGTATAGAATTATTTGAGACTAAGATTACAGGTTTCGTGTTTCTTTTCGTTGTTGTTGTGACCTGAGATTACTTGAAGATAATTGAAGAATACCAGGGCTCACGAGAAGACGCAAGTGTATTGAGGTTCGGTTTCTAGTTCTATTAGATCTGCTGTAGGTCTCTACATGAAAGATAGAAGTTGCTATAAAGCATCTCTCCTCCTTCCCCGTAGGAGCCTGATACCGAGGAGTGGGGCCGTAGTATAAGCCGCCCGGCCTTTTTAAAGTGTGAGACCGGGTTGATTCGGATGAACCTACAGGTATTCCAGCCTTGAACCCGACTTGGATTTGATAATCTTGGGTAGCATTGGCCTTTATGTCACAACAGTGGTGTTGGTGTGCATGAGGTTTTCAGGTCTCTGCGCTCACTTTACACTCACCAGTGTGGTGCCTCAGCACCTTGAACAATATTAGTGAGGGCGCTCTATGACCAGTATTAGTTATTATTCCCTTTCACTTTGATTAATGGTATTTTCGCATTAATAGCTTGGAGACTATAACTATAGTTTTCAGTAATCTTACACAACCGCGCTGACTCTCCTCCTTTCTGAACACTGTCTGGGCAAATAAGGGACAGACCACAGCACATAAAAACATATGTTTTTTAGGAGTTCATTGTAGTTTAATTATTGTTGTAGATTATATCCCCGTCCTGAGGAAGCCATAAAGAAAGTGGAGGCTGAAACGCGAACGCGTCGACACATAGATGAAGGAGGAGTCCACCTATTTGTGGAATCAATACATGATTTTGTTGGCATTACAAATTAAGATGGAGTACTAATACCTTTGTTTTGCCAATAGGACGACCTTCTAATGTATCACTAGGAGTGAGAAGTGTACATTTTTATGAAATATATCTTTAGGGGGAAGGATTTTGGATTGAGATATGTTGCACATGAGTATGTATATATGTATTGTTTTGTAAATTAATTTTTTGGTATTTGTGTAATGAATGTGTGTAGTTTTGTGAACCATTCGTTTTGATGTTCACCGATGGATATCTGTGCCTGTATAAAATAATTATCTAAATTTGCCAGAAGAAATAGGCCTTTTGCCAAGGTAATTAATAAACTCTTGTGCAAAACAAAATATGATCTATCCCTCTATACCATTTGTCTATATATCTCACAGGGCCTGTCGCAGCTCAGAAGAATCGTTGAGTTGCCGCACGGCTGTCGGGCGTGCATGCATTGTGTCGCATCAAGAAGAAGACGCCATCTTTGTTTCATCGCACCAGATCTTCATCGCATCACGGCGTTGTAGGTCGCACCGCCACGGAAGCACAGTAAGAAACCGACGCATCACCGTTCCTGCATGTAAGGAACCGACGTATCACCTTTCCTGCAACACTTTCGTTGTATAGCGTTACGCATCCAAAGGTACATTGAACTCAAAGTGTCGCATTTTCAACATCTTAAGAGACCTAAGCTATTCCTACCATTTTTAAGTACAGTATTGTGGATTTTGTCGTTTGTGCTCCTGTGTTAAATCTATATAAAGAATACTTATTTTTATACTACAACTTGTGTGGTGTCCATCTGTAGTGTTGTCGCTGGGTTACTGTATGTGTTCACAAATGCTGTACACACTGCCTCTGAGATAAGCCTGTCTGCTCGTGCCAAGCCACCAAGGGGGTGAGCAGGGGTTATTTTAGGAGTGTACTCCCTTACGCTATTTGGTCAAAGGTACCTACCTCTGCCAACTAGAGATCCCCAGTTCTAACAGGCACGTAAAAGAATAAAATGTTGTTTATATTTAACATTGCATAACTGGTGTGGTGTTTCTTTTCCTTAGCAGGTGACTCTCTTTAAAACAATCCTGAAGTCAGATTGCTGTGCCTGAATTTTGGAGATCAGATATTTGAGACCGCTTTAGATGTCCCACCACTCTATTGTTTTTTTTTTTAAGTCCTACATAATATTCCTATTGAGAGGGGTTTTTGGTCAGTGTGTTTGAGAAAGTAGACAACTAGTTGGGGTGGATGGTAGTCCACCACAAATAATGATTGTATTTTTCTTGTTAGGCCGAGTAAAGGTTTCAGTAGCTTAAACCTGAAGCCAAACCCGGGTAGCTATGGCACTGAGCAGGCAGGCTTAACGTTAGATAATGTGTAACACATTTAGAAGTACCAAAACAATTAAAAAGTTGAAAATGCAACACAATAAAAATCCTACTTCAATTTATACAAATAGATAATATTTTAATGAACAAACTTTCACCAAACAAGAAAAAATATAATAAGGAGAACCAGAGATATTAATTTTTAAAGTTTTAAAAGAAAATAGTACAAAAAAGCAGAGTACAGAGTACCCTGTCTTTAGGGTTAGGAAGGAGGAGTACACCAATCAAGGGTTCCAGGACCTCAGGAACACTACTTGGGGGTCAGACTCACTACACAGAAACCATCAGCAGGGTCTGGATAACGTTCAGCTGCGATCTTCCAAGAAGGTGGGCTTCTTGCAGCTTTTCTGTCCCGGCAGCTTAACAGGAGGTCAGTCAGCTGACCCTTTGTAGAAAAATCTGACTTTTTGACCTGATCACCCCCCTCCTTTTTTTACTGATAATGGAGGTTTTTGACCCTGAAAGTGCACAGGGCTTTGCAAACCAGGCCCAGGGCCAGTACTCTGGCCTCTAAAGGTATATGGAAATTGGTATAATTATAACTGGCAAAGGTAACCAGCCTGTAAGTCCCCAGTGTAAGATAGGGCATGCAGGTATTGAGACCCCAGCGGACTTAATGCACTTAAATGTGCACTAATGTGGTGTTTGGTGTCATTTTAAAGCCAGGCCTGCCACAAAACTATGTCCAAATTTGACTTTGGAATTAAATATATTTCCAAAGGGCAAAACTATCTGCTTATGACATATAAGTCACCCCTAAAGTCTGCCCTAGGTGCCCCAAAGGTTGGGTGCATTGTTATAAAAAAAAGGATGTTGTATATGCCCTAGTAATGAAAAACAGCCAAAGTTGTTTTTAGGTCTTGCCTAGGCAGCACTTGTGCTGTCTCTTCGAGTCATTCTGTATTCAGGATATGTTTGCTCAAAATAAAGGTACCAAGGCTCTGATTTCATTAGCCCTTAAGGTTTATTTCACTTTTCTTTTTCCCAAAAATGTTTTTGCGTTATGACATGTCTTTTTAAAGGACAACACTTAATTATGAAACGCAAAATACAAACTTACATTAAACCACATTTGTATAGACATGAATTTCCAAACAACATATATTGACAAACCAACATATTCATATACATCACAAAAGCATCAAGTATGTGGCCTTTCTTTGACCAGTCCTTCATTTATACAATAAAATTAGGTGGATAGTTCACTTTGTGTTATGTATTGTACATCCTGCCACTGTGTATTGCCTTGGGGCCGCTGACTTTAAATGTTGTCAAGGAGAGAGCCACCACAATCTAAATCTCTCTCAGACACTATCAATGCGAATGTTCTTTTCTCCAAAGGCATGAGCCAACGCGTTTCAAGCCCCTAACAGTTTCAGGGGATCTCCTTGAGACCTGGACTGGGTCATTTCTGTGAAAAGTTAAATAAACGGGTGTATGTTAGGGAGTATTGATTCTAAATTAACCCTATTACTTTGCTCCAATCTTTCATTGATTTTTCAGCGTACCTCTAGTCGTGTCACTATAGAGTCCTCCAATGTAAAGTGTAACCTCAGTGGGTATTTGTGGGAAAACGAATACCTGTAGAGGGAATGCACCAGGTATTAGTCGAAGTTCAGTATGTGAATATAGACAATATGGATGCAGTGACGTTGATTTGAGTAACAAAAACTGTTGGGAAATACCCATATTTCAATTGCACTCTCCTTTTGATTCTGAGTGCACTGTTCTTCTTCCTTTGAGCCTTCCTCGTTCTACTGTGCTCCTGTGGAATGAAAAAACGTTGTTACCTCCCATGAGGACAGCCCCTTTTACATGTAACATTACTCTGTACATTTTATTTACAGTTTCGAAGCACTCTTTTGTTAATCACTTTTTCCTCATAGCTGGTGTTGCAGGCACAGATAGTCACTTCCCCCAACTCTGACTGATCATATGCTTCAGAGGTCATCTGATCATGCACTTGCCACTTCTTCATTGGCACACACGCATTTGCATCTCAGCACACGGTGTGCTTCCCACTAGTTTTCTTTTGGTAACATTGTGTTATATTTATTATAAGTTTAATTAAAATGTTCAACGTGGTCATGTATTTTATACAGTCGAGACTAGAACCGGGGTCTCCAGGGCCAAAGGCAGCAGCTCAGTTTGTTACGCTGCAAGCACAGTGCTCTTAGCATCATCTTATTTGGGTGTGAACTCCACAGTTTGAGACCAGTGGTGCTGCAGTGGTTCAGTGCATTACATATGATCACTTCACTGCAAATGGAAACACAAAAGTAAAAGAAAATTAAATTTTAGACACTAAGAGCTCGCAAAAGTAAAAAAAAGAATGTAATTTTAAACACTAAGATCTCAAACTTTCACAAATTCAAGACCAATTGCAAATAGTCCAGCAGTTTTACTTCCTGGCATGTTTAATAATCAGCCAGCATACGCGATGGGTGTGATTCACATAATGTAAAGGAAGAGGCCCCCTACTGCTTAGATACAGGTTCCTTGAGGTAGGGAAAAAAATCATTCAATGTACATATTTAAGGCAACCTACTAATAATGACAATAGAGTTTGATAATGAGACAATGATAAACAGAAAGAACCAAGGCAACAAAGATATTTATCAAAAGTACAGAAAAGCATGTATTTAATTATTTTTTACCAAAAAGCGACCTAAAATTGTCATACTCTCACATTCATTCATTGATCAATTTATAACACTCATGTACTAATTCATTACTGCACACATTGTAAATTTTTTATCTTTTTGTCTGAATGAGAGTGAGATTGATGGACATGAATGTGAGAGTATGACAATTTTAAGTCGCTTTTTGGTAAAAATAATTAAATAAATGTTTTTCTGTACTTTTGATAAATATCTTTGTTGACTTGGTTCTTTCTGTTTATCATTGTCTCATTATCAAACTCTATTGTCATTATTAGTAGGTTACCTTAAATATGTACATTGTGTGATTCAAATAATAGCAGACTCTCCCTGATTGGCTGCAAGTAATAAGCCTGCAGGATAGGTTGCTCCTCTGTGCAGCTTGCTTGCCTCCCATAATTGTGCGTGTGCTGCGGGAGCCAGTGCGGGAGCTGGAGATGGGTCGGAGGTCCCAGTGGCACGGGCAAATACTCCAGATGGAAATAATAAATGGATTTTGATCTAGTCAATTAATGACAGATTTTTTCCTGCAAAATGGGGGGCACTCTGTCGAGGCTCTTGCAGCACCCATTTCACAAGCGCCACACTTTAAATACTTGTTTTAAATGCAAACTTTATAATTGTAATGCTCACAAAGTTTTTAAAGATAAAAAGCTTATAATATTGTCCCACCAGGCAGAGGAAACTTTTATGCTTAAGCACGAAACCCGGAGTAACACCATTGACTTCACTAGGGTCTCAGCCCTTTACTATTCACCAAACCCGAAAGTCGCAGGATAACACTCCTAGGACCAGGGAACAGAGAGAGAGATGTTATCGCCAAGGGTTTGCGCCTTTCTTTGCTTACTGACAATCAAGTGACAGCGGGAAACAAATTGCTATAGGTCTGTAGGGTAATGACCCTCCAACTGCACGGGACAAGGTAATTGATTTTAAGTATTTCTCTTACCTCTTTTCCTTTTCCTTTCTCCGCTTTCTCTTATGTCTCAGTCTGCTGTTTACTTCTAGTGTATTTCGGTCTGTGTATTTGTGTTGAACTCTGCCTAATTTTGCCTGATTAGTTGTAACCTGAACACATCACAGATCAATATTATATGTACATACCAACTGTGTTATAATCCTTACATGTGACAAATATTATATCTACATGCCGCAACTGGTTCTTATTGTAGTACTTAAATATATTTTTCCCTTTCAGTTTTAATCACAGCACTTTGAAACTCAGCTTTATGGATTTCCCAATAATATATAAAGGAATTGTTACAAATGGGGGGTCTCTAATTGGCAGAGGTAAGTACCTTTGTCCAGGTAGGAACCCATGCTTCTAGTCAGGGTAAGGGGATACACACTTTTGATAACCCCTAATCAACCCCTTGGTAGCTTGTCACAAGAAGGCAGGCTTATTCCCAAAGGCAATGTGTAAAGTATTTGTACTCAAAGCACACAGTTACCCAGTGAAAACACCACAAATGGATATAAATCCAAAGGAAGGCACCGACTGCGAGGTGCGCAGCATTGGGCATGGAGTCACACAAACCCCTAAACAACAGTACCTTGGATGACAAAGTCCACGGATAATGCCTGGTGTCGTGGAGGTGAGGCATCAGTGCCAAGGTCGAGGCCAGTTCCCTGTTTGTCACGGGTGGCGAGGCGTTGTGTCCATGAGGAGGCAACATGTCAACTTCAAGACAGGGGGACTCGGCGGCGGCGAGGCGGCGGTTCCGGAAAAGCGATGCGAAGTCGAAGTTTGTGAAATCACCCTCATCAGTTATTGGATCCATGATAACGGTATGCTGGCGCTGATGGCGTCGGTGTGAGCACTGACGTGGGGAAAGTCGATAACTACAGGCGTCGGCAGGCATTGAAGGGCATCAGGGCTGCGGTACGGGTGGGGCGGTGCATCATGCACTTCATGAGGAGTGCCCCCAATTCTCAGTGAAGGTCATGGAGTCGCTGATGGTGTTGGAATTGTTTTTCTAGCTATTTTTATGTTTCTTCCAGCTCCCAACAGCAGGAACAACTGAAAGAAGCCCAAAACTGCAGTTGGCACCTCCTGGCAGATCAGAACTCCCAGCAGTGGAGTACAGTGGAGCTGGTGGCGAGGTCTTTGTGTCCCTGAGACTTCGGAACAGGAGGCCAGCACATACAAGCTCTTGGAAATTCTTCTTCAAGCAGGTTCTCAGCAAAGTTCTAGTCTTTGTCCTCTTCCTTGTCAGAAGCAGCAACTGTAGGCCAACCCAGGAGAGCACACATCAAGGTGGCAGTACTCCTCCTCACAGCTCTCCAGCTCTTCTCCTTGGCAAAAGGTTCCTCTTGAGTCCAGAAGTGATCTAATTCGCTGGGGTTTAGGGGCCATTAATTATACCGCCTTTTGTCTTTGCTCTCTTTGTGGCAAGGGTCTCTGATCCAAGTCCAAACCAGATCTGTCCTCTCTAGTGCAGCATCACTAAAGGAGCTAGTGCAGGTGGTTGTGGAGGAGAAAAAGGCTGATGTGGAGAGAGCCGTAGTTATGAGAGGATGGCGGAGGCAGAGAGGAACTTCACCACAGAGAAACTAGTTCTTGAGGATAGGTTGTCCTCTGAGCGTAGTTTCAGTGTTCTTGACTCACCAGTGAGGGTGGAGTTTAGTGGTGGCAGCGATGTTGTGTTCAGTGTAGAAACCTCCACTCCCAGATCCCAGAGCCTGGTACCTAGATCCCAGGAAGATGGGGTCACACCTGAAGGGTATAGATTGAGGTTCAGGGGCAGTAGGAAGCTTTCTCACCATTCTTGGATTGAGTTTGTGGGGGGTTGTTGTAATGCAATGGAGGGTTGGTTGAAGGGTAGCACAGCAAACAATTTTGAAGGGCTGTTCAATCGGATTGTCAGAAAGCACATGTTCTGTTTTTGTTTTCCAGGGTTATGCCAACACCTGTTGGAGTGTAAGTTCTCTGATCCCAGAGAGGTTGCACAGGAGGCAGACCTCTGAGTGGGTGCCAGAGGGTCTGGAAAGGCATTTGGGTGTGATCCTAAAGGGAATGGCTCAGGTTTTTCCCGACCTAGGGTGGTGGGAAAGGTTAGCGGTAGCCCAGATAGGTCTCAATGTAGTAGGATGGCTAGAGATTTCAATTTCCCTTCTCAGGGGAGGAGGAGGGGTGGGAGTGGGTGGAGTCCCAGGTTGCCCAAAGCCCAGTCCCAGAGCCTGGTTGGTTCCATGAATGAATGACAGGAGGGGAGCCTAGTCTGTACTGGAAGGCCATCCCATGAGGGGGGATCCTCTAGTGTCAGGAGAATGTGGACGGTGGCTGTCAGCAACATCCCATACATTCTGGAGTCTGGCAGCACCAATCCTAAGTAGAGGTTGCAGAAGCCCAGATGGAGGGGCCAGAGGTGGAGGCAGTCCCTAGTGGGAAAACCAGTGGGTCAGGAGCCAGCTCTCAGAGTAAAGCTCCCCAGGAAGGACCCTGGTGACACTGCTTATGTTTTTTTTTGGGGGGGGGGGGGTCTTCACGCACTACCAGATGGGCAGGAGTCAGGAAATCAGCGCCAGGCACTGCCACGCAACACATGAAGAATGTGTAATACAAACATATGAGAGGGCAGCCTCACAGCAGTGCGAAAACAAATAGGCTGTTTGTCACTACCAGGACTTGCCACACAACAAAGGAGCATGTCCTACCTTTTACCTACACAGCACCCTGCCCATTGGGTCTCTTGGGGCCTACCTTAGGGGTGACCTATATGTTGTAAAAGGGGAGTTTTAGATGTGGCAAACACTTTGAATTCCACCTGACTGCGGCAGTAAACTGTGCTTGCAGGCCCTGCACTGGCAGGGGCCTAAAACAGGTTTGAAAGGCTACTTCGGTGGGTAGCACAAGCAGCGCTGAAGGCCCACTAATAGCATTCAGGTTACCGGCCCTGGGTATATGGATACCACGGTATGAGGGACTTACAGGTAAATTAAATATGCCAGACAGGTGTGGACCAATCTTACCAAGTTAAGAAGAGAGAGCACATGCACTTTAGCACTGATCAGCGGTGGTAAAGCGCCAAGAGTCATAATACCAACAGAAACTATCAGAAAAAATACAGGAGGATGGCAAAAAGTTGTGGGATGACCCTCCAAAAAGGCCCAGGTCCAACATGAATATGAAGCATGAAGTTCAGGCAAGACAGCGTGTTCATTCCCCCAACATATGTTTTCAGTCAACACTGTGCTTGTATGAGCCAAATACCCAATAACAGCAAACACTCATGCTGACAAGAACATTGGCTGACTAACCCCAGTTGCATTTTCACATCTCTACTCCGGTTTGTAAATGCAGAAAATTGACTATAAATGGGTCCCACCAAATACAAGTTGTACTGTTTGCAGCCCTCGCCCCCTCCTGGAAGTGCTGCAGTGCTTGGCGTCTTCTTACAGCAAGGAGGGTTATGCTGAATCTAGTTATCCCCAGTGAAGAGAGCATCCCTTCATTAACTATACACTACACATTTACAGTGAGGTACAAACAGGAGCCGATAAGAGGCTGAGCCTATTGAGTCTCACTGATAACAAAGTGATGGAAATTAAGGAGAGTGGGAATGCTTTGCGTGGTTCCTGCTCATGTGCCAAACTGTTGTCATGATTCAGAGCCCACATCTGTGCTTTAGTGAAATATAAAAAAAACAAATTATGCAAGGAGGTACACAATGCTATGTTATATAACAGGTTTTTCCACAGTAATATAAGGATTGTCACCCCTCCAAATGGAATGTTTGAATAAGTGATAAAACAATGCTTAAAAAACTAAGTAAAGCAAGACAGAGTGGTTGCAAAGTGCCCACATTGGTTTTATTCACACCCACACACATTAGCACCACTTTACAGAGTTTTTACCGTGAAGAGCTACTTTAGTTTTATTGTCTTTCTTTGAACAGCATTGTTTTCCCTGGGTGGGGAAATGCACCATTCCCAGTGGTACTGCAATACCTGGCTGATGTGTAGAGTGGAAATGTTTAATATAATCCTTATTAGCTGTTTTCCTTATTTTAGTATATAAAATGTGTACCGCAATTCTGTGTTCAGGGATGTGGTTTCTTTAAACCATACTGCTTACGCTTTATAAGAGTATAGGCACTGACATTGAAACGGGTCACTTCTGGACCCTGTAGTCATGACCTTAACTCTTCAAGCAAAATGCTCATTGATTTCTTAATAAAAGTGTAAAAGCGTTACGGTACCCATGGTCACACAAATGGCAATAGTGCTATGCAAACATTATCACTTCACTGCAAATTAAAAAACAAAACTACAAAACATTGTCATTTTCAAAGCCAATAGCTCTAACTTTTTACAAATGCGAGACGGATTGCATTGCAAATACTTGTTCCCTATTGTAGTGCTGCTAGTCCCATAAGTTAACATTAGAAGGCTTTATTAAACTTAATGAAGTCTACCTTTCGATTGAAGCTAGCTCGACATATCATTCAAAGTATCAAAATAATGGTTAGAATACATCCAACAAATTGCCAACTTTTGGTTTATTATCATTTCATCATTATAACAGGAAAGTAAGTTTTAGAACTTACTTTCTTAAAGTTACCTAAAGCAGTCCTGTAGCAGCCTCTTCTGATTGGTCAGCCCTTGAAAGCCTGCGGCAAGTTGTTCCCTGAGTAGGTGTGAAGAGGCCTGGGGATGTTACAATATAGCTATTTGGTGGGAGGAGATTTGTTTCCTGGAGAAGCCAAGAAGAGGAAGAGGACTGGGGAGATAAGCTGGACTTCAAAGGCAGGAGAACAGATGTCAGGCCGGGCCCCACTTCCTTGATCTCTATCCAGATGGGAGCCCCCCATTTAGATTAGAAGAGGGGCTGGAAGGGGAGTGTAGTCAGTTATTAGCCACAACCCAGTGATGGGTTTCACAGACACAGATATCAAGGAAGGATTTTCTCCATTTTGATTTTTGGGAGAATAGCACATTTTGGGTCAAGAATATGCCACATTTTGCAGGAATGGTCATAGCAGGGGGATGTCACTTTACCCCTATTGGTTGGGGTGTCCCCCTTCCTGCAGGTCCAAAACGGAGGACAAATATGACAGAGTTTCAGGAGCTCTTCAGATCACTGCCCGGAACATCAGAAGAAGGACTGCCCTGTTGGCCCCTTAGACTGCACCACAGAAGGCTTGCACTCAGAATGACTGCACCTGATGCACTCACAAGGATCCACAGGAAAGGAGTGGACTCACTGCTCAACAACATCTACAACAGAGCTGGAAGAAGTCAGATGCCAAGCCAAAGAGAGGATTACCCCAGGTGACTAGATGTAACTGAATTTTTCCTGGACTATGCATGTACATGGTGGGAAATTGAATCCTAGCCCCCAAGAGGATGCTTATCTTCCCCAAAGGAAACAAGCAGATTTCAATGTTTGGAAACTTTTTACAAATTTTTGCAGAACAGCTCCAGGAGAAGACCGGCTCAACGTTCAGAGTCAAGCTGCCACTGTTGATTCGCGAATAGGACTTTCTACGCTGTTTTTTCATGCTGAAAGCTCCAGAGGTACTTCTATTGACACTGAGGACAAAGACTTCCAGAGGGTTACTGAGGCATTGCACTACAGCAGGCCGGTATCGTCAAATAGAAATTCAGATCCATGGCATCCGTGGACACGTCATTGAGAGAAAAGAAAAAAAAAAAAGACTAAGGGCCTGATTATGACTACGCCGCACCGGTGGTCTGACCACCCTATTTTGAGTTTGGCGGTCCGACTGCCAAAGGACCACTGCAAACGCCGGCTATCCATGATCCCTGGGCAGTGTTGCAGTGGTGTGAGGCTGCATTATGCTTGGCGGTGCTGCTGTGGCACCGCCAAACATATTACAAGTTTCCTGACCTCCTCACTTTTCAGGGCAGTGAGCCCTCCATGAAAAGTGTGGCGATGAGGAATGAAAGAGGGCCCAACAGGCCACCCTGTTGCCTCAGGGCCATGGATTGCATTCAGGGGGGTATATGGTGTGCACCTCTGTCTGCATTTACCCCCTTTCCTATACAGCATGGACTGCACAGGCCATGCCATACAGGAACGGGCTTTGGTGCTCCCATTGTGATGCCTTTTAATACACACTGCCGTGGAAACACCAAAGGACCGACCACCAGACCATGAGATAACTTGTAATCTGGTGGGTAGCAGGCAGTGAGTATTGGTGGTGTGGGAGCGGGGCAGTGGTGTGGCGGCCAGCTCCCACACCATCAAATTCATATTCCGGCCCTAAGTCAGTCGATGAACTTTTGAATAGAACCTAGCACTGAGCCTATCTGACCCACATTCCATTGTGGTTTACCTAAAACTTTTACCTTGTCCTGGCCCCATGCGACCAGATAGTCATGAGTGTTGCTTTAAGCATTTTGGTGCTTAAATGCACAATTTTTGCCTCATATGAGGTAGCAAGATTCCAGAGAGTAGTTGGGGTAGCTTGTGGGGACATTTTCCTCCAGTGTGGAGGGACACCCTACTCACACTGGAGGTAGCTGACTAGGAAGACCAGACAAGATATGCCTCCATGAAAGCCATCCTTGTCAACAAATTTGTACTCACCACAGAGAAAAGCATCAGGTTCAGAGATAGTCAACATATGGGTGGTTTTTCTTGATTGTGCTGGTAAGGCAGTGAATGGCTGGTTGAGGGGCAGCAACCTTAAGGATTATGATGGACTGTACAATCTGATTCTGAGGGAGCACATGTTAAATACTTGTTTTACAGAGCAGCACCAACACCTAGTGGACAGCAAGCTGACTGACCCCAGGAAGGACATAATTGGGTTCTGTTAGACCTGGCACCTTGGCGTGGGTCTCCCTTCCATTTTTTGCTGTTGCCTCATGTGTGTTTTGCTTTCCACACTGTGCCACTGCTATCCAGTGCCACAGTGCAAGTGCTCCCTATGGTAAATTGATGTATGGATTAGTGATTCCATGATTGGCGGGATTGGTTTACCTGTCAGACCCTAGTACAGTGCACCAGGAGTACCCAGGGCTTGTAAACCAAATGCTGCTGGTGGGCTTGCAGCACTGGTTGTGCCACCCACAGAAGCAGCCTGTAAAAGTGTGTCTCAGGTCTGCCATTGTAGAGCCTGTGTGCAGTCTGATACTGCCATGCTGACTGCATATTAGTCACCCCTATGGTAGGCCCAAGGGCAGGGTGCATTGTAAGTATAAGGTGGGACATGCCCTGGTGTGTGTGGCATGTCCTAATAGTGAATTACAGCCATTTTCGTTTTTCACTATTGCAAGGCTAACTGTTCCCCATAGGCCAGAATAGGCAGTTTGATTATTACATCTTATAATCCAAACTGACTCAGGGAACCAGGTAGAAATTCAAGTTTAGTATGCCTGAACTCAGAATGATAAAATAAATCTTTTAGTGAAGTTGGTTTTAACATTCTGTGTTTGAAAATACCACTTTTAGAAAGTAGGTATTTTCTTGTCTAGGAGGTGTCCTAGCTCTGGGACACTCCCGCGCCGCACGGCCACCAGCTGCTGCGTGTGCCTTCCTTCCTCTGTGCCTCGCTGCCCGACTGCCGCCTCGTGACCACGCCCCCTCCTTCGAGCGGCGTGGTCCGTGATCGGCGCTCCTCTCCCTGTGCCCCTGGTCCTTTTGCTGTGCGTATTTGTTTTCTCTGTGCTTAATTGTAATTTTGTGCTGATACTGTTTTGATTGCTGTTTCCCCCGCTGAATTGCCTGTCTCTCCCCGCCTGTCACCACCCTCCGTCTCCCTCCCCGCTCCCCGCTTCCCGCCTCCACCGCCGACCCCGCCCCTTCTTTCCTTCTGTTCCCTCCCCGCTCCCGCCTCCCAGCTGCTCCGCCCACCCGCGCACTTGGCCATATATGGCGACCGTGCGACGCAGGTGAGTGTGTCCTAGCTCTGGGACACTCCCGCGCCGCACGGCCACCAGCTGCTGCGTGTGCCTTCCTTCCTCTGTGCCTCGCTGCCCGACTGCCGCCTCGTGACCACGCCCCCTCCTTCGAGCGGCGTGGTCCGTGATCGGCGCTCCTCTCCCTGTGCCCCTGGTCCTTTTGCTGTGCGTATTTGTTTTCTCTGTGCTTAATTGTAATTTTGTGCTGATACTGTTTTGATTGCTGTTTCCCCCGCTGAATTGCCTGTCTCTCCCCGCCTGTCACCACCCTCCGTCTCCCTCCCCGCTCCCCGCTTCCCGCCTCCACCGCCGACCCCGCCCCTTCTTTCCTTCTGTTCCCTCCCCGCTCCCGCCTCCCAGCTGCTCCGCCCACCCGCGCACTTGGCCATATATGGCGACCGTGCGACGCAGGTGAGTGTGTCCTAGCTCTGGGACACTCCCGCGCCGCACGGCCACCAGCTGCTGCGTGTGCCTTCCTTCCTCTGTGCCTCGCTGCCCGACTGCCGCCTCGTGACCACGCCCCCTCCTTCGAGCGGCGTGGTCCGTGATCGGCGCTCCTCTCCCTGTGCCCCTGGTCCTTTTGCTGTGCGTATTTGTTTTCTCTGTGCTTATTTGTAATTTTGTGCTGATACTGTTTTGATTGCTGTTTCCCCCGCTGAATTGCCTGTCTCTCCCCGCCTGTCACCACCCTCCGTCTCCCTCCCCGCTCCCCGCTTCCCGCCTCCACCGCCGACCCCGCCCCTTCTTTCCTTCTGTTCCCTCCCCGCTCCCGCCTCCCAGCTGCTCCGCCCACCCGCGCACTTCGCCATATATGGCGACCGTGCGAACGCGCAGCGGTCACGCGCAGCGGGTGCGCCGATTGTGCGCCGAAGGCGCGCCAAAGGCAAGCCCGTCTACGCCCGTCCGCGCCTGGACCGCGCCCAGTGCCAGGACCCCTGGCCCTCGAGGACCCCGATCGACCCGCCGGACGTACACCGCCGCCACCCTCATCGCACTCAACACCGGCAGGACCCAGGGATGCTACCGAGCCACTCCGAAGCACACCCACGGACCCTTCAGCTGCCTCGCCTGCAAGTTCACCTGCATCCGGACCTGCCCGGCACCAGCACCTGCCAAGCCGAACACCAGCAGCAACCACCTCAAGTGTATCCTGCTCAACACCCGCTCCGTCCACAGACACGCCATCGAACTCTGGAACCTCCTAGACGCCACAGCCCCTGACGTTGCCTTCATCACGGAGACCTGGATGAACGCCTCCTCAGCACCCGACATCGCCATCGCCATCCCAGAAGGCTACAAGATCACCCGGAGGGACCGCAACGCCAACCAGGTGGGAGGAGGCATCGCCATCATCCACAAGAACACCATCCGCATCACGACCAGCACTGACAACACCCCACCCTCTGCCGAACACCTGCATTTCCAGATTCACACCGACCCGAAGACCACCCTCAGAGGCACCTTGATCTACCGACCTCCGGGACCACGCACTCAATTCAGCGAGGACATCGCCGACTTCGTCAGCCCGCACGCCCTCCCCTCCGCTGACTACATCCTCCTAGGGGACTTCAACTTCCACCTGGAGAACAACAACGACTGCAATACCAGTACCCTGCTCGACAACCTCGCCAACCTTGGACTCAAGCAGCTGGTAGCCACACCCACCCACCTCGCCGGACACACACTCGACGCCATCTTCTCATCCAGCAAAGACATCACCTTCAGCCACGCCACAGAACTCCACTGGACGGACCACAGATGCATCCACTTCACCTTCAGTAGAACGACAATCCACCACCACCAGCAACAGGTTGCCCGAAGAAGCTGGAACAAGATCACAGCCGACCAGCTCGCCGCTTCCCTGAGCCAGCACCCTCCGGACAGCTCAGCGAACCCCAGCCAGGCCGCCGACAACCTCTCGAAGTGGATCAGCGAATGCGCAGACGAACTCGCCCCTCTGAGGATCCCGCCCAGCAGACCCGGCAATAAGAGAGCCCCATGGTTCACCGACGAACTCAAGAGCTCCAAGAAGAACTGCCGAGCCCTCGAGAAAGCCTGGAGAAAGGAACCCACGCCGGACAACAGGACCACCCTCAAGCTCGCCACCCGGAAACACCACCAATTGATCCGCACCGCCAAGAAAACTACATTCAAGGACCGGCTGGACAACAACGCACACAACTGCAAGGAACTCTTCAACATCGTGAAAGAGCTCTCCAACCCCAACGCCGGAAACAACGACATCACCCCATCGCAAGACCTCTGCAACTCCCTCGCCTCCTACTTCCACAACAAAATCGCAGACATACACAACAGCTTCAGCACTCAACCGACGCACGCCACGACCACAGCAACGCCACCCACCACCACCCTCCGCGCCTGGACCCCGGTCAACACCGAAGACACCGTCCACATGATGAACTCCATCCACTCCGGATCTCCGACCGACCCCTGCCCTCACCACGTCTTCAACAAAGCCGACGCTGTCATCGCACCCCACCTGCGGGACATCATCAACACCTCATTCGACACCGCCACCTTCCCCGAGAGCTGGAAGCACGCCGAACTCAGCGCTCTACTCAAGAAACCTACAGCAGACCCCACCGAACTCAAGAATTACCGCCCCATCTCTCTACTCCCGTTTCCAGCCAAAGTCATCGAAAAGACCGTCAACAAACAGCTGGCCGCCTTCCTCGAGACGAACGGATCCCTCGACCCATCGCAGTCGGGATTCCGTGCCAACCACAGCACCGAGACCGCCCTCATCGCCGCCACTGACGACATCCGAGCCCTGATGGACAACGGAGAAACAGCGGCCCTCATCCTCCTAGACCTCTCCGCGGCCTTCGACACGGTCTGCCACCGCACCCTAGTGCAGCGCCTCAGCAACGTCGGAATCCAGGAGAAGGCACTGGGATGGATCGTCTCCTTCCTCGACGGAAGAACACAAAGAGTCCGCCTACCACCGTACAAGTCAGAGGCCACAGAAGTCATCTGCGGCGTCCCTCAAGGATCCTCGCTGAGCCCTACTCTCTTCAACGTCTACATGAGCCCCCTCGCGGCCATCGCACGCCAACACAACCTCAACATAATCTCCTACGCCGACGACACCCAGCTGATCCTCTCCCTGACTAACGACCCCGCCGCCGCCAGAGCCAACCTGCTCGAAGGGATGAGAGAGGTAGCCGAGTGGATGACGACGAGCCGCCTGAAACTGAACTCAGATAAGACGGAGGTCCTCATCCTGGGCTCCTCGCCCTCCGCCTGGGACGACTCCTGGTGGCCCCCCGCCCTAGGCACCGCACCCAAACCGACGGACCACGCACGCAACCTGGGTTTCATCCTGGACTCCTCCCTCTCCATGACCAGGCAAGTCAACGCCGTCTCCTCGTCGTGCTTCAACATCCTGCGCATGCTTCGGAAGATCTTCTGGTGGATCCCCGCAGAGACCAGGAAGACCGTCACCCAGGCCCTCGTCACCAGCCGACTGGACTACGGCAGCGCACTCTACGCCGGAACCACCGCCAAGATCCAGAAGAGACTCCAGCGCATCCAGAACGCCTCAGCCAGACTCATCCTCGACATCCCACGACACAGCCACATCTCCGGACACCTAAGAGACCTGCACTGGCTCCCGGTCAACAAGAGAATCACCTTCCGCCTCCTTACCCACGCACACAAAGCTCTCCACGATCAAGGCCCGAGCTACCTCAACAACCGCATCAACTTCTACGCTCCCAAACGCCACCTCCGTTCTGCCAGCCACGCCCTCGCCGCCGTCCCACGCATCCGCAGAGCCACTACAGGAGGAAGGTCCTTCTCCTACCTGGCCGCCAAGACCTGGAACTCCCTCCCGGCCGACCTGCGCCTGACCCAAGACCACCCCTCCTTCAGGAAGAAGCTCAAGACCTGGCTGTTCGAGCAGTAGCGGCACCCCCCCCCCCCCCCCCCAGCGCCTTGAGACCCTACGGGTAGGTAGTGCGCTCTATAAATGTCTTGATTGATTGATTGATTGATTGTCTAACCATCCTAGTCTGCCTCTGCTAGGTTGTGTATTCCTTGTCTGGAATTTGATTGACAGGGGCTGGGGGATTCCAGGATACAAGGTGAGTTATTTCAGGGCTGAATTGAGAGATCTGCATGTAGATGGGTGGGAGGAGTTGCACCTGGGACCTGACTAGGGCTGTGCCTTCCCTACACAATGCTGGCTCCACCTCCTGTGGTACATCTGATGTCTCTGCCCTGCACTGTGAAAGGAACGAAGGAGTCATGTAAACAGAGTGCTCCAGGACTGACCAGAACTGGTTTGGACTAGGCAAAGGCCTCTCTGCCTTCAGAGAACAAAGAGAAACTGTGTATAAAAAGGGGGACCCAGACGCCAGAACTATAGATCACTTTAGGGAAACAAGAAGAAACCTTTGGTGAGGAGAGGAAACAGAGAGACTGAGGGGAAACTATCCCTAAGCTTGAGGGATTGGCCTGCAGTGGTTGCCTGACTGCCAAAGAGAGCAGAAAGGAACTTTGTGCGTCCTTTATACAACTTGTGAAGGATGTCCAAGGGCTTGAGAAAAGAGCTTGCTTCCTGCTGAAGTCTCAGGGACAACAGACCTCACCAACCAGCTCCCCAAGAGTTCTTTGGAAGTGCTTGCAGTAGTGCTGTGCTTTCTGAGAGACTGCGTGTCGCAAGGAGCTGGAAGCGCGACTCACAAGCAAGAAGCGTGACGCCGAACTGCTGCTGTCGCTTCACAACGCGAAAGCACCTCAAATTGCCAGAGAGGAGGATCAACGTCGCATCAGACGCCGCCGCATCACTGGGAAGTGTGTCGCAGGGCCTGTCGCAGCTCAGAAGAATCATTGAGCCACCGCAGGGCCGCCGAAGCACCTCGCATCACCGGAGAAGAGGATCGACGTTGCATCAGAGGCCGCCGCATCCCCGGGAAGCGTGTCGCAGGGCCTTTCGCTACTCAGAAGAATCGTTGAGTCACCGCAGGGCCGTCGCATCATTGCCAAAGTGTCTCGCATCGTCGGAGGAGAGGATTGATGTTGCATCAGACGCCGCCGCATCACCGGGAAGCATGTCGCAGGGCCTGTCGCGGCTCAGAAGTATCGGCCGTAGGGCGTGCACGCATCGCTTCGCATCAAGAAGACGCCATCTTTGTCGCATTGTACCGGATCTTCATCGCATCATGGCGTTGCGGGCCGCATCGCCACGGAAGTGCAGTAAGAAACCAACGCATCAATTCCCCTCGCAGAGAAGAACCTACGCATCCCCTACGCAGCAGTAGGGACCCAACGCATCACCGTTCTTGCGTGTAAGGAACCGACGCATCACCTTCCCTACAACACTTTCGTTGTATAGCGTTATGCATCCTAAGGTTCATTGAACTCAAAGTGTCGCATTTTAACATCTAAAGAGAACTAAACTAATTCTACCATTTTAAGTACAGTATTGTGGATTTTTGTCGTTTGTGGTCTTGTGTTAAGTCTATATAAAGAATGCTTATTTTTAATATACATCTTGTGTGGTGTCCATCTGTAGTGTTGTCACTGGGTAACTGTATTTGTTCACAAATGCTTTACACACTGCCTCTGAGATAATCCTGTCTGCTCGTGCCAAGCTACCAAGGGGGTGAGCAGGGGTTATTTTAGGAGTGTACCCCCTTACCCTGACTAGACGCAAGGGCCCCAACTTGGTCAAAGGTACCTACCTCTGCCAACTAGAGACCTCCAAATCTAACAGGTTCTAAATCATTCTTTTTCTAATTCTCATTAAAAAAATGTATCAAATAACATGGTACACTGTGAACCAGAATTTGCCGTTACGTCTATTTTCTTGTTTTCAATAACTAAATCACATATGAGTGGAATATAGGGCTCCTCGTCAAAACGAAAAATATTAACATTGACAACATCATTCATATGAGTTTTGGATGCAACTCCAACAGTCTGACTTAAGGATACTTGTTCCTTATCAATATTAACATTTGAACATTCAAATACCCAAAAACAAAATTCTACCTTGAAAGTTCCTCACAGCTGAAAAACTCTATAATATTCTACTATTAGATGATAAACATACATTACTGAAGGGTTCAGTCTTCCCACACTTGAAACAGTCTTTACCTATGGCAGGAAAATTTTGAATTGAGAAGAATAATTTTTTGAACTACAACAATCGCAAGCATTCTTGGAAATATTAATATTGGATTGAACATACTCTTTGGTTTTACCGAATATTCCTTTAAATTTCCCTTAACAGTTTCATCCTTAGTAGTGTCTTTAATGATTAATTAGCCACTGCCAACACCTTCCACATGGATGGTTTTAAATAAATGAATGGAACTCTCTACACTTTTAGTAGTATTAATAGTTTCTTGTAACTTTGGATTACGTTGATGCCACAGTTGTTCTTGGATATTTTCATAAGTGCAATGAATATTTAGTTGATCCATTATGTAGATATCTACTTACCCCAAATCCACAATCCGCTGCCAAAATCCTTAAAGCAGATGACATGCATTCACTAGTTCACTCAAATGTTGAAGCCTTCTGTAAAAATGAAGGGGCAAATATACTAGAAACTGTCTGAGCAAAATTGGTTACGCCCTTTTTGTCAGTTTCTAAACTCAAGAATGCCCTCTATTTGCAAGAATGCAGAGCACCCCTGCGTTTCCCCTAGCACTGGCTCTAAAGAAGCTACCTAACACCAGCGCAGGCACCCTTGCGCCATGTTGCAAGGATGCCTGTGCTGAGGGGTGATTCTTAATGAGCAGGAAGTGACACCTCCCTGCACAGAAAGAATCATTACAGGCGATTTGCTGTATCTATGTGTGCTGCAGAGAGCAAAATATGAGGAGAAATGAAACATTTCTCCTTGTACCACCTGCCTAAGAACAGGTATTCCATGGCAATCTTTTTGGCACTGCTCCATACCTTGTATATATGGGGCAGTGTCAAAAAGCAATGGGTGTTACGGAGGAACACCCACTGCAACACCCATTGCATGCCCCTTTTACGCTAAGTGCTACGTAGATAGGGTGAATATTTTCAAGACGGCATAAAGACACATCAAGTGGCTTAATGCCACTTTTTAAATAAGGCGAAAGACTTAACACCACCAGAATGTCGGAAAAAGTGGTGTTAACTCCTTCTAAATATGCCTTGAAATCTCTCCAATACAATGTGTGACTCCACTATAAACCTCTTCTTTATTCTGTGCATAAAATTCTGCTCCGCTTGTGAGGTTTTGCAGACTCTGTGCTCCAAGTAGAGCGCGGAGTTCTGAAAAGCTCCACGTAGTGGTGCCGAGCTATCCTCTCGCACAGCTCGCCAACGTTAAGTTAGCAAATAAGGAAAATAGTGCACTAGATCACAATCCAGTGAGATTTATCAATGCGGGTGGTCGCGGTAGGTCACTACCACTCGGGTTGAGAAACATGCAGCTCGAATAAAACATCTAATCAAGCGGCAGAAAGAAGCAGTTCTCTCTTTTCCTGCATGTGGTGCTATGCCTGCTGATTTTACAGTGCGATAACTCCAGGTGCTAAAAAATAGCCTGAGCAGTGCAACTTACCTTACTCCACCATTTGCAGAACTCTGCATAGCGCGGTAGAGTTTTTTCTGCACTTTCTGGAATTCATTGTAGCAGAACTCCGCAAACTCTGCCCAGGTTTACTAATCACTAGCGTATAATTTTTGAAGTGTCCGAGCCATTTTTCCTACTAGGTTGATTAGGCCCAGAAAAGAATGGTGGTGACGGTTTACCATATAGAAGACTCATGATGATTAATAATTGCTCACATGTGATGAAATGTATTTGGAGAGTAAAAGCCTCTCAATGAACAAAAAAACAACAATTGACGATAAGTGTTAACACAGTTTAAAAAATCAACACTTTTTTTTTGCTTCTCAGCTGAAGAATTAAATGAATGATGCAATCATTTTGTGAAGGAAACTGCTCAGAGGTGCATTTGTCAGGAAGCAGTGGTGAATGACTCCATAAAAGTGCAGCTGTCTAGCTCACACAAACTTCCTTCATGAAGCATTAAGTGTGCGTTTCATTTTACCCAGAACACAACTTAAGGTTTAATGACATGAAGGGATGAATATTATTCCTAAAAATGCAGTGGTCTAGTTGAAATAATGTTCCTGTTTTAAGCATTAAGTATGAATAGCGTAACTTTACAGAAAACAGCTTGAGGTATACATGCCAGCCACTGTGAGCAGTTCACTCAATCCACAGCATAAGTCAGATAAACTCCTGGTAAAAGTGGCATGAACAGCCAATGGCACATCAAATGCAATTCTCCATCTTACCAAATTATTCCAAAGGAGAAGTTAACGGATGAGCAATCTCAAAGCACTGTACTACAATGGAGGTTGTAGCTGTGGATACATCTGAGTGCATACTAAACTCATCGCAAAAGGTAGTAGTGTTCTTAGAAATAAACAGTTCACATAAAGGTGACCAAGAAGTTGTTTTTTAACACCCTGGCACCCTGTTTTCACTGGCCAGGCTCTTAACTGTACTTCTCTCCAACAAATTATAAACTTAGGCAGCATTGCCCAATGTAACAGTTCAGAGGCAATGGGCATAGATCACATTTAGAACTCTGTAAATGGAGAAAAGACTTACTTGCATTCACCACACTCTGGCACTGCAGCACATGGTACAGCTGGTGTATTGCTTTTTCTACAGAACACCTGAGAAAGACTTAAAAAAACCCAGGACAGAACATGAACACTCTTCAAAATAGGACTCTACACACTTTAGAATACCAAAATACAACATAAACAAAGCTCAACACTCAGTTGCCAAGTAAAGGGGAATATTTTTTGCAGCAAGTTCCTATTGATCAAATGGCAATAATGCACATATAAAATAAATGCAAATAGTGAATGTATATACACAAGAATAAATACATAGAAAGATAACAGCATGTACACAATAATAAGTATTTAGAATGTGGAATACTTCTCTCGCTGTCTGTTTAGCATCATCATTGCCAGCACAACTGGGGAACCCATTGACAGTCAAAGGCAGGAGGTCTCAACCGGACACAAAAGCTCTGGGCAGCGCGTCCACTACCAGGAGAGTTCCTGTCAAAGTGCCAAGAGGTTCCCATCTTTACACTCTTTACTAGCACAGAGAGAGACCTCTTGTAGCTCCCCCTCCCTTCATCTGCACTATAGGTGCTGGCTACACTCTCTGCACTGAGGTCACTCAAAAGAGCTGGCCAGGCTCCTATGAGAGCTGATACAGAATTCTTCACATTCTCATCCTTGGACACTGTACACATCCCACATTGTCTGTTATTTGCTCTCTCACTCAGTGAAGTGAGAAACAAACAATTTATGTGCACAAGTAACCTGAGCCTGCCTGCATCCACAGCTGAAAGGCAGGGTCAGACAGATACAAGATGAAACTGTGCTCACAAAATGGAGTCAATCAATCAATCAGGCATTTGTAGAGCAGACTACTCACCCGTGAGGGTCTCAAGGCGCTAAAGGGGAGTGGGGGGAGGCAGCTACCGGTCAAACAGCCACGTCTTCAGGAGTCTCCTGAAAGCCAGCAGGTCCTAGGTCCGGCACAGGTGGGCGGGGAGGTTGTTTCATGTCTTTGCGGTGAGGTGGGAGAATGATCTGCTGCCGGTGTTCGCTCGGCAGATGTGTGGGACGGTGGCGAGGGTGAGGTCGGTGGAACGAAGCTGGCGGTTTGGGTGTAGAAGGACAGTCGTTCGTTGAGGTATGCTGGTCCGGCATTGTGGAGTGCTTTATGGGCGTGGGTAAGAAGTTTGAAGGCAAGCCTCTTGTTGATCAGGAGCCAGTGCAGATCTCTTAGGTGGGTGGTGATGTGGCTGTGGCGAGGGAGTCCGAGGATGAGGCGTGCAGAGGCGTTTTGTATGTGTTGGAGTCTTATCTGGAGTGTAACTGTGGTTCCTGCGTAGACGGTGTTGCCGTAGTCCAGCCTGCTGCTGACGAGTGCCTGGGCGACAGTTCTCCTGGTTTTGGTGGGGATCCATCAGTAGATCTTGCGAAGCATGCAGAGGTTGTTGAAGCAGGAGGAGGAAACAGAGTTAACTTGCTGGGTCATAGAGAGCGTTGAGTCTAGGATGAAACCCAGATTGCGTGCATGGTTAGTGTTGGGGCAACTCCCAGCATGGTCGGCCACCAGGAGTCATGCCATGAGGAGGAGGTGGAGCCGAGGATGAGGACCTCTGTCTAGTCAGAGTTCAGTTTCAGTCGGCTGCGACGGCCTTCATTCCCTCGTGGAGGTTGGATTTGGCGGTGGCCAGGCCTTTGGTGAGGGAGAGGATCAGCTGGGTGTCGTCGGTGTATGAGACAATGTTGAGGTGGTGTGCTCAGATGATGTTGGCGAGCGGTGCCACGTAGATGTTAAAAAGTGTTGGGCTGAGGGATGATCCTTGGGGTATGCCGCAGGTGATCATGGTGGCTTGGGATCGGAACAGGGGGAGGCGGGCTTTCTGGGTTCTGCCGGTGAGGAATGAGGTGATTCAGTCCAGGGATTTGCCTCATATCCCTGCGTCATGGAGGCGTGTGCACAGGGTGTGGTGGCAGACGGAGTAGAATGCAGCCGAGAGGTCCAGGAGGCTGAAGGCCACGGTTTCGCCTTTGTCCAGTATGGTCCTGATGTCAATCGTGGCGGCGATGAGGGCAGTTTTAATGCTGTGGTTGCTGCGGAAGCTGGATTGGGAGGAGTCCAGGATGTTGTTCTTCTCCAGGAAGTGGTTCAGTTGTCTGTTGGCAGTCTGCTCAATGACATTTCCCGGGATCGGGAGCAGGGAGAAGGGAGATGGGTCTTGAGGTGCTTTGGGTCCGCCTTGGTTTTCTTGAGGAGGACGTTGAGCTTGGCGTGTTTCCAGCTCTCTGGGAAGGTGGTGGTCTCAAAGGAGCTGTTGATGATCTTTCAGTCGGGGTGCGATGATGGAGCTTGCCTTGTTGAAGATGTGGTGGGGGCAGGGGTCGGAGGGTGAGCCGGAGTGGATGATGTTCATGATTTTGAAGGTGTCTTCGTTGTTGACATTGTTCCAGGAGAGCAGAAGGTCAGTGTGTTTGGTGGGTGTTGAGTCAGGGGGAGGTCGGCGTCATTCATTAGCACCTGGGTGTCGAAGCTGTTGTGGATGTCTGCGATCTTGCGGTGGAAGAAGGTGGCCAGGGAGTCGCAGAGTTCTTGCGACGGCAGTACGTCATTGGAGCTGGAGCTGGGGGAGGCGAGTTCTTTCACGATGTTGAAGAGCTCTTTGCTGTTGTGTGCGTTGTTGTCGATGCGTTCCTTGAAGGAGGTTCTTTTGGCGGATCGGATGAGTTGGTGGTGTTTGCGTCTGGCATTCATGAGGGCTGCGTGGTTGTCTGGTGTCTGGTCATTGCGTCATTGGTTCTCTAGTGTTCTGCAGGTGTGCTTGGAGTTCTGGAGGTCGGCGTTGAACCAGATAGCTCTCATGTTGGTGCGCTTGTTGGAGGGTTTTCTGATCAGGGCGAAGGTGTTGGCGCAGTCGTTCGATCCATTGTCTGAAGTTGTGGGCTGCTGCGTCTGTCTCGGAGGGCTCGGTGATTGGTCTCGGGTGAGTGTGGTGATGAGTTGGTCTTCGGTGACTTTTTTCCAGTTGCGGTCAGGGGTTCATAGTGGTTGGTTGTGTGCTGTGTGTTTCTCGAAAGAGAAGTGGATGCAGTGGTGGTCAGTCCAGTGGAGTTCTGTGGTGTGGCTGAAGGTGACGTGGTCGCTGGCGGAGAAGATGGGGTCGAGAGTGTGCCCGGCGGAGTGGGTGGGTGTCGTGATGAGTTGTTTGAGTCCGAGGTTGTCGATCAGTGTTGTGGAGTTGTTGTTGTTGGTGCTCTCGAGGTGGAAATTCAGGTCTCCCAGGAGGATGTAGTCTGTAGAGGTGAGGGCGTGCATGCTGATGAGGTCGGCGATGGATTAGCTGAACTGTTGTCGGGGTGCCGGGGGTCTGTAGACAGGGGTTCCTCTGAGGGTGGTGTGATCGACGTGGATCTGGAAGTGTAGGTGTTCGGCCGTGCTGAGGGCATCTTTGGTGTAGGTTGAGATTCTGATGGTGTTCCTGTGGATGATGGCGATTCCTCCTCCTGATTTTTTGTTGTTCCGGTCCCTGCGTGTGATCTTGTAGCCATCTGGGATGGCTATGGCTATGTCAGGTGCCGAGGAGGTGTTCATTCAGGTCTCTGTCAGGAAGGCAACGTCCGGGGTGGAGGTGTCGAGCAGGTCCCAGAGTTCGATGGCATGCTTGTGGACTGAGCGGGTGTTGAGTAGTATGCAGCTGAGATGGTTGTGGCCAGCGGTGTTGGGGAGGGTAGGACGTGCTTGTGTGCGCTAGCTGGTGTAGTTGTATTTCCGGTAAACACAAAATGGGTGGAGGGTCCAAGGGAGTTTAAAGACCAGCACGGGCAAATCCCCAAATACCAGAACTAGAACAACAAAAGGGCCCGTGGGTCTAAGGAGATCTACCTAACAATGAAACCTAGAAACCAGTTTGCATACCCCAGTAGAGGATCCTATCTACAAGGACCAAGTCCCATCACCCACCGAGGTGGCATGCTTCATCATCTGGGACCTCCCGTTAACCACACCTGGTGTGGTTAAAGAGCTACTACTCCTTCAGTTACTTAAAAAAGGAGGAGCTCAGGGATGTTTTTAACTATCCAACACGGGGGGAATCACTCCCAAAATGGAAGGAAGCTGCCTATGGTGTAGTGAAATGAAGTGCAGTGTGTGAAAAATGTGAATTTAAAATTGATTACCACGGGAAAACTGCTTTATTAAATATCCAGTGATATCAACAATAAAAAGACGCAGAAATGATAGAGTAAAACGTGTGCACCAAACAATACGGAACACGTACTCTACCTACACTTAGAGTACGTGTTCCGTATTGTTTGGTGCACATTGTTTTGTTGTTGTAGTTGTATTTCCAACAGGTGAAGGGTCCGTAGGTGAGCTTCGGGCTGGCCTGGAAGCAGCCGGGATTTCAGCCGGCGTTGAGTGCGTGGAGGGTCTTTGCGTTGTAGCGGTGTCGGGTCCTGTGGAGGTCGCGGGGGCCAGGGGGTCTTGCGCTGGGCGAGGTCCAAGCGTCGACGGGCAAAGACAGGCTTGCCTTTGGCACGACGGCGGCGTGACCGCGCAACGGTCGGCATTTGTAGGGGAGGGGGAAGGGACGAGCTGCTGGGAGGCAGGAGCAGTGCGGAAGGGGAGGGTCAGCGGCAGAGGGCAAACAGCGGGAAAAAAACAGGGACACAGATGCACAAAGTTGGAAAAAGCAAAATCACAGGCACAGTACAGTAAGTACAATAGAGATACAATCAAGTAGACAGGGACAGCGAGCAAGAACTACAGTGACTGATACTGTGAGAATAAACTCTCAATCAAGCGGGGGAATCATGGGCTTTTTAAATAATTAATTATTATTTATTTAGGTCCAGCATACATGCCCAAGAGACAGTGAAACAGAATTGGTATGCAGTTCCTAGTGGTGTCGCAGGGTATGATTAAAAAACAAGAGGTGCCAAGGTGTAGGTCAGGGGGCAAGCAGGAGAAGGATACACTCCTTATGGAAAAGAGACCCTCACACACCCAACAAGCGGATGTCTTGCTTCATCATCGGGTCTTGCTCCTTATCGGGTCGGCGGTGCAATACCCGATCAGGCACCCAGGTGGGGCCTTCTTAGCGGAAATCTTTTTTCCAATGCCGATGGGTGAAGTGCATGTGAGGTTCCTTATAATAACTAGTGTAGGTGCAAGTGGTGTGTAAGGTGGGTGATATAAAACAGGAGTAGGTGATCCACTCAAAACTATTTTAATGAAACGTGGTCACTACCCTGATTAAAACCAAAGTGAAACGCACATTCTCACCTTTAAGTGTATGAGTTTATGTGCTAAAAAGGTCAAAATGTTTCTTGCCTGTTTATTTATTAATTGGCAATTCTTCAGGACCAGGATGTTAGCTACCTACACTTTTTTGGTGGTGGTCACAACCTCAGGGAGGTATCAGTGGTGACCACACGTACAGCACCCTAAAAATGTGTGGTACCAGTGATTTTATATCACAACCTGCAAAGTAAAAGAAGTAAAAATTAAAATATTAAAAAACAACACAGCGAGGGCAATGCGAAGTATCAGGATTGCTCTACACAGTAATATCATATTGATAACGTGTTTGGTATAAGAGTCAGCCGTGACATGCATCGACTGTGTGTGGTGGTGTCAAGGAGACACGTTTAACAAACAGCAGTGAGAAATAACGTGGATAGACCCAATGTAGGGAAAGATCACTGTTCAGGTGCAGTGCAAAGTAACTCACCCTCATTAGGCTGTAGTAACGTCGAGACCAGTTTGGGAGAGCACTAAATTATAGTGTCCTGGAAAGTAAAATAAAAATGAGACAAATGGAACAAGATCCAAAAGAAACTGAACCATAAGGCCGAGTAAAGCCCAACGGGTCAGCGATAGGCTAACCTCAGTTATGGTGGTTCGAGGATGGGTGAGCCGGCAGATAGTGATCAACAAGTAAAAAGGCCAGTGGGGGAATATATTCACGCCACCGTCATTAACGCCAGCTTCCCACTAAATTTGGAGTTGCTGTGCATCAGTGTACTGAGAAGATGACCCCATAGCCAGACCACCTGTTCATACCAACCAAGTAGGTCTCTTAATGCACTCAAAAGGGCTCGCATACGCAGTCTCATTTGTTGGAACCTGAAATGTAGCGCGACACCCGTGGCGTCCCCGGCCCCTGAATCAATCTCAGAGGACCGTAATGATTGCCTGGGAGTGCACAACCCATCCGGATCCCCGAATGGAGGCGCTACTGCCTAGAGGGATCGTGTAGACCTACAAGAGTGTCGCATCTCAAGCATCAAAGCCCGCCAGTACGGGGGCAGTAGATACAGCGTTGCAGTACTCACAATTCCGTAGTTAGGAAACCTCCGTGTTCCTACCCCCTCTCTCCCCACCATGGACTGGTCTGCCAGGAAAGGGAGCTCGCGTCCATGCCTTTAAAAAACCGCCCGCCGGTGAGGAGCAGGGGGGGGGCGGGACTTCCGGTCGGACCCATCGGTCTGCGCGAATTCTGGAGAGCTGTACCGCCAACCTCCCTTAGAGGAAGCGCATGCGCGGCTCGTGCGCGATCACTATCGCTATGATTCCGTCTGCTTGAGGCTCCAATTCACACAGTCTCGTGGAATATGGAGAAACTAAAAGAAGTAACCACCGCAAACAGCACAGGGCAACATAAAAGAAGTGGCGTGTCCCTGTTAGGAATGAGTCCTACATAAAAGTAAGGATGAATATACACTGTATAGTCCTGCAACAGTGAGGGGACCAAAGGAGGTAGTGAGGTCAACAAATTTGCGGACAGATAATGTCGAATATGGGCTGAGTGAAGATGACAACACACTATCACTCAGAACGACATGCCCCCACCTCCTTCCAATGGGTAGTTCTAGAATCACACCCTAGCATGTCCAAACAGGCGCTATTCCGCCTAGAACGGCGTTGGGTCCTACGATTGACCTCGGTCACCAATGGCCTTAATGAGGACATTCCTTGGAGTCTGCTAACTTAAATCCAACTTTGGGTACTTATCTCTCATGAGCCTTAAGTCTATTTGTGAGATCTTATCCTTTATGAGACCAACCATGTATATACAGCGTTATTCATGGACGTTACTTTCTAGTGTCCTAATCTCTACTCCACTCCTTAGCCTTCATTATATATCCCACACTCAGCCCATACTCAACATTATCTATCCGCAACTTTGTTGACCTCACTACCTCCTTTGGTCCCCTCACTGTTGCAGGACTATACAGTGTATATTCATCCTTACTTTTATGTAGGACTCATTCCTAACAGGGACACGCCACTTCTTTTATGTTGCCCTGTGCTGTTTGCGGTGGTTACTTCTTTTCGTTTTTCCATATTCCACGAGACTGTGTGAATTGGAGCCTCAAGCGGACGGAATCATAGCGATAGTGATCGCGCACGAGCCGCGCATGTGCTTCCTCTAAGGGAGGTTGGCGGTACAGCTCTCCAGAATTCGCGCAGACCGCTGGGTCCGACCGGAAGTCCCGCCCCCCCTGCTCCTCACCGGCGGGCGTTTTTTTAAAGGCATGGACGCGAGTTCCCTTTCCTGCCAGACCGGACCATAGTGAAGAGAGAGGGGGTAGGAACACTGAGGTTTCCTAACTACGGAATCGTGAGTACTGCAATGCTGTTTCTACTGCCCCCGTACTGGCGGGCTTCGATGCTTGAGATGCAACACGCCTGGAGGTCTACACGATCGCTCTAGGCAGTAGCGCCTCCATTCGGGGATCCGGATGGGTTGTCCACTCCATCCAATCATTACGGTCCTCTGAGATTGATTCAGGGGCCGGGGACGCCATGGGTGGCACGCTACATTCCAGGTTCCAACAAATGAGACTGCGTATGCGAGCCCTTTTGAGTGCATTAAGAGACCTACTTGGTTGGTATGAACAGGTGGTCTATCTATGGGGTCATCTTCTCTGTACACCGATGCACAGCAACTCCAAATTTAGTGGGAAGCTGGCGTTAATGACGGTGGCGTGAATATATTCCCCCACTGGCCTTTTTACTTGTTGATCACTATCTGCCGGCTCACCCATCCTCGAACCACCATAACTGAGGTTAGCCTATCGCTGACCCATTGGGCTTTACTCGGCCTTATGGTTCAGTTTCTTTTGGATCTTGTTCCATTTGTCTCATTTTTATTTTACTTTCCAGGACACTATAATTTAGTGCTCTCCCACACTGGTCTCGACGTTACTACAGCCTAATGAGGGTGAGTTACTTTGCACTGCACCTGAACAGTGATCTTTCCCTACATTTGGTCTATCCACATTATTTCTCACTGCTGTTTGTTAAACGTGTCTCCTTGACACCACCACACACAGTCGATGCATGTCACGGCTGACTCTTATCCCAAACACGTTATCAATATGATATTACTGTGTAGAGTAATCCTGATACTTCGCATTGCCCTCACTGTGTTGTTTTTTAATATTTTAATTTTTACTTCTTTTACTTTGCAGGTTGTGATATAAAATCACTGGTACCACACATTTTTAGGGTGCTGTACGTGTGGTCACCACTGATACCTCCCTGAGGTTGTGACCACCACCAAAAAAGTGTAGGTAGCTAACATCCTGGTCCTGAAGAATTGTTAATTAATAAATAAACAGGCAAGAAACTTGTTGACCTTTTTAGCACATAAACTCATACACTTAAAGGTGAGAATGTGCGTTTCACTTTGGTTTTAATCAGGGTAGTGACCACGTTTCATTAAAATAGTTTTGAGTGGATCACCTACTCCTGTTTTATTTCACCCACCTTACACACCACTTGCACCTACACTAGTTATTATAAGGAACCTCACACGCATATCACCCATTGGCATTGGAAAAAAGATTTCCGCTAAGAAGGCCCCATCTGGGTGCCTGATCGGGTATTGCACCGCCGACCCGATAAAGAGCAAGACCTGATGATGAAGCAAGACATCCGCTTGTTGGGTGTGTGAGGGTCTCTTTTCCATAAGGAGTGTATCCTTCTCCTGCTTGCCCCCTGACCTACACCTTGGCACCTCTTGTTTTTTAATCATACCCTGCGACACCACTAGAAACTGCATACCAATTCTGTTTCACTTTGGGAATAAAAACAAACTTAGCCCAAAAGAAACGGGAACGGGGGTCTCGAACCCTGCACGGAGGTGCTGGCTGGCTTCAAGGTGAAGCAGAGAACCTCAGAGCTGCTGGGGAGAGTGAGGTCCTGGGACCAAGGTCTTAGGACTCACGTGCCCTCCCCCGCAGCGGGCGGCATTTGTAGGGGAGGCGGGAGGGACGAACAGCTGGGATGCGGGAGCAGTGCAGAAAGGGATGGTCAGCGGCAGAGGGCAAACGGCGGGAAAAAAAACAGGGACACAGATGCACGAAGTTGGAAAAAGCAAAATCACAGGCACAGTACAGTAAGTACAATGGTAAATACACGATCTCACAATGTATGTCTGCCTGTAGCATTACAGCTGGCCATGCGTATCAATATGTAAAAAGGAATAGGGGAGATTGGTGGATAGTAACTGAGCAGAGGAACATTATTATCACCCGACATGCCTGAAGTTGAACCCTATCTTCCATTTAATCCTTGTCTTAATACAGTAGATTTGTTTTGCATGAGTTAATGATGTCCAAAGCTCCTGAAGTGACAATAAATTAGGGATTCCCCTTTAAAGAAGATAAGAATAAAGCATGGCATCGGGGGGGGGGGGCATGTGATGCTTCAATTTGATATTTTGCTCAACCAAGTACCTGTCATTGATAGAAGAATTAAAGAGGGATCTTGTGTGTGTTAGAATCTACTTACTAAACAAAGAGAGATCCATTGTGACATAATCTAAGACATGGGTTAGCCATACAGATCACAATGTTACAAATCTCTGTCAAGGGACACTACTCAGGAACAGTGAAAACAAAAAAGGGAGCAATTACCCAGCAGGCCTAGAAGTGATGCATTTCAAGACAACATCTATTTGCTAAACAACTCTTAAGAAGTTGAGAGAGATGTTCCCTAATGTGGATGGGATATCCTGGAGATGGTGCGTGATAGATGACGATGAAGTGCATAACTGATTGTTTTTCCACAAATTGAGACAATTTTTGGAAAAGGTGCTGGGCTGAATAAAGAATGTCTTAGCACATCTGATTTTGGAGAATCCAGCAACAGTAATCTTGGGCATTTGTGATTTCTCACTACACTGTGTGTGTAGGTTGTATTGGACTAACTGAAAGAATGCTGCTCCACTGCCACTTGGTGCATGAATATTAAGGCTTTAGGATTTATCACTATGAAACTGTTAACAGCAATTGAGAGATGATGACTATAAGAGTTTTGCTTTAATTTATCAGCTGTTGCTTGACTGTTTTGGAAAACCCGTAATGTATTTTGAAGTGCATGCAGAGTGATGATACTATATTTTGAGATTCATATCTGAGATCCTTTCCTGAAGGTTGAGGTTAGAAATGGAAAATGGGGCCTGGTTACTATGGCTCTAGTTTAGCCTTTATGGTCATCAATGATGTCAATAAATAAATGAATGTCTTCATTTCACAAGCGGTCAATTGAGGAGACTGAGTTGACCAATGATATGTGTGGCATTAGCTGAAGCATTACAAAACTTAATACATACACCCTAACGAAAAAAAACACAATCAACCCAGTAGAGCAAGTTGATTTGTGGTGCCTCAGACATGTTCCACTGCTTTGGATCAAATGTGTAGGAACTCTCGATGAAGGTGAAAAGTAGCGGCAAAAAGCTCCAAGTAAAACAACCTCAGGTGGACAATACTCCACACAATGCTGATAGATCAAATTGAAGCATTTAGCCTAATTACCACCTATTCTCCACATTTATAAAGCACAGATGGGTCAAGCAACTAACGTTTTTGTAATGAGGCTAAACAGGGCACCTCAACACGAACATAAACAGCTGAAGACACCATTTCAGACTGGGAAGTTATGCATTTGCCAGTAATGTGCTCTTGGGTGGTCCAGGATCCCTAATTACTCTAAAGACACTTTTTTGGCTTTTTGGTGATGATATTGTATTACTCAGGTACATAGAATTTTGATGTAATCAGTTAGAGATGGCAGTGCAGGCATTAGCTCTCAGAATCTTCAGGCAAAAGCGTCTCTCATTCCTTCTGCACAAAGCTATACACTAGCATTTCATCAAGCAAACTCCTAACTTAGGAGAGTATGCACTACACTATATGAATTGTCCGGTCTTAATGGACTCCACTGTTACCATGTGATAGACATTTTATACATTTTATACTTGTTGCTCCAGTTAGTTTCTTTTTCTTTGATAGGGATTCAGTGAACATTTGCAAATAAATCTACTTGTAGGTCAGTAAACCCTAGCTTGTCGATGTAAGGAAAACCTGTACTATTGCTATTATAGCAATTTGTAAGCCTGTAGTGAACCAATCTCATCTCTGAAACCATTACCAACAATACACTGAAAATATGTAGAAAAAGACACAGGGAAATTGGAATGAGATGAGAGAGAGAAACAGACACTGATTTTTGTCATCCTGCCTAGGACTTGATCTGCACAGGGGCACTTGTATCTAAAGGCAGGAGAAGATATTTAGTTTTGCTATGTACTGTCTATGGCATCTAATTTATGATCATGTAGAAGAGATAATTGTGGACAATATCTTTATTTTTAACTCTCTATCGTTGAATGAAGCTAGTTGTTATATAGAGCTAAAAAACAATTAGAATGTCTATAATATATGAAAATAATACCCTGATCTAATTAATGTGTATTGTTTTCTGAAGAAAATTACCTCCACAGTTATCTGATAGTTATCTGTCATTTTGACTGTGTTTAATGCAACTGGTTTGTAAACTGTAACGTCAAATGTGTTCATCAATCTCATCAACTAATAGTATATAGTTCACCTAAACAACTAACAAGTATATGGTCATCTAAAGCAATACCTTTTGTGTTCTAAGAAGGATATAAAGCCTTTGCAAGATGAGCTTCCTATTTGCTTCTCTTGCAAAAACAAGGTAAATGCATAATTAAGTTGGAATTCTAATAAATAAGAAGATTTCTGAACATGAACAGGTATGAGAGCTCTTAATCGTAATGGATGACTCCTTGTGAACATCCACAAGTGCCACAATCCTTAATAAAGCAGTCCTGAAGTAATGTTCAATTACAAAGCTTATTTACTTTTACCTGAGTGTTGTGTATACTGACTCCAGTGCTATCTTTCATTGACATCCACGAAGTAACAGACTGTGAGGTTCCAAACATCTGAAGACAAAGTTGTGGCTGCAGCAACTATGTCTCAAAATTGTCTAGTAAAGATGCTATGGCCCATATACTCTAAGCATTCAAGATGTTCACCACCATCTGCAAGTCTTGTGACTTCCATGCCTCAATGGGACAGGTACTTATCATTGTTCATGCGTCTAGCATAGTGCTTCTATCAGAGACGTAAAGAATCTTTCTAGGTGGTGCCCAAACAATGGGTACCGCACCATCCCCTTCTGCCTGTGAAGGCACGCATGTGACATGTCTTCATGTGGGACCAGCACTTCCCACTTGATAAGAACATCTTCCCATCTAATTCCTATTCCAGAAGAGAGGCACTGATAACTAAGAGCAGGAGGAGAATTCCCTATTTTTAAACTGATCTTCTACTGTCAAATCAATATCCAATGTTGATTTGGGTTATGGGGGTACTCAGATCTATATCAGGCTTTCTAATAATCCTTCGCCTGGTATGGCTTGAGAGCTGGTGGTCGGGGACATCCAAACCTAGATGAATGGCAACCACCTACAGCTAAATCATTCCAAGACCGAGGTAAGCATGTTCCATGCATCCTGACAGAAAACTACACCCATTGTTACGAATGGTGTGACATTGTTAAAATATGTGTCTTCCCAAATCACCTATAATCTTCTCATATAAACTTACTTTGTCTCACTTCTGCCAGGCCTAAATGTGACAACAGTAATAGCAAGTATCAAATACTCTCTGAAGAACTGTCAACTATGTGATTTACCACCACAAAATCCAAGATAACCTTTCAAGGTAGGGGTGGTGACAAATGTTTCGGGAGGGATTAATCAAAGCAATGAAATAATATCAAGAGAAAGCAGGATGTGATTATGTTATTTACAGTGATAACCCTTTTCAAGTATTCTTCCTCCCAATGGTAGTCAAAATGCTGTCTCCATTTTAATATTCCTTTGTAGCTCTTAAGTTAGGGGCCTTTATGCTATATTTTTAAATCACTGATTCCTATTACTTTTATATTTTCATGCTTATTGTCCCAATTTAATATGTTCTTTCTATTACCTACCTCTTGAATAGGTCTAACATGGAGAAAACCTAACATCTCAAATTTCGACTTTCACAGTGTCTCTCTGAGTTCATAGCTGATTCCAACTTGCTCAACTGTCCAGATTTGTATTATCACCGTATGTGATGACACATAGGAACATATTGATTCTAATCGGCTGTTTTCAACTAAAATATCTCCTGGCAATATTAGATAATTACCTGGAACTGCATCACTGTATCAGAGATGTCTTTGACTTTCTTCCCTGAAGAAATTCTCATTTTGATAGACACGCAAAAGAACACGGTCTCTTTTATAATAATTCCAGCAACACAAAGTGGCTAAAGGGTCTATTTTAAGAGTTTGCTTTCACAGAAGAACTTCGTACTATTTTGTAATTAACGGCAAATAGTTGTGCATAGGCACAGCTATGAACAATGTAGCGCTCTATGTTCAGGTACATATCCACTACTCATTCAAAGCTCATGTATAGGTCTATAACTTACCGACAATGGCAAAGTTGGCCAAAATATAACAACTGCGATCACTAAAATTCTTTGACACTCCCACCCCACACAAGTATGAGTGCATTCTTTCTGTGCCCGTGTATCAAGACAGGTCTGCAAAAGAACATCTTCCCATCTAGAAGAGAGGCACTGATAAGAAAGAGCAGGAGGAGAATTCCCCATTTTTAAACTTATCTTCTACCTGTCAAACCAATATCCAATGTTGATTTGGGTTAACCCCTCACCTTGGTATGGCTCGAGATCTGGTGCTCAGGGACATCCAAATCTAAATGAATGACAACCACCCACGGCTAAATCATTCCAACACTGAGGTAATACTTGTGGTACTCCATTGTGCCCCTCAAGCATCCCAATGTGTATTATTTGGTAGTGGCGCACATTATGAAGTTCAAAATATCAAAGTATAGGGGTTGAATTTGATGCATACTTTGAGCTCAAAGTCTCTTCCCTGGTCAAATATTCTTATTACCAACTTAACCAGATGAAACCCATTCTCCCACCTGTCTTTGAACAGAACCGATTCATTGTGATGGACCCAGCCACAAACCTCTGACTAGATAAATGCCACACCCTATATGTAGGTGCCCTCAAAGTTCTGCTCGACTGGCAATAGACATAATAGAATGCTGGAGTCAATTCTATCTACAATCTGAATAAGAGTTGTTAATTTTTCCCTCAGTAGGGGCTACATTGGCTTCCAGTAGCAGGACATTATCAGGCGAAAGAAATCTTAAATTGAATTTAAATTTCTGCATCAACTCACTTCTCAACATCTTTCCAACACAATTAATTCCTTTGAGCCCATTTGATACCTGTGTGGCACGTACAAGGCACTACTAGTAGTCTCAACTTTTCATCTGACCACCAATGGAGGTCTTTTACTCTCCACGCTGACTCCCATGATTTCTTACTTTGCACTTTTGGATATTAGGTTCTCAGGTTCACTTAGAAGCTTCATGAAAAACCTGAAATCTTACTTGTATGGCTAGGAAGTATTAATACCAACAACACAAGACCTTCTGGGGTTGTTACCCTTCATAAATCTAGCAATTCAGCCAATCGGGCTGCCAGACATTTCCCAGACAGGTTCATTAGCATGTGTATCAGCTATTCAAATCATGAGACAATGTATATTGGCTTGGAGCAGATTCGTTTAAAATAACATTTTAAACCATCGTACAGAACTATCAATTTGTATTAGTGGTTTGTCAAACTAATCAACGATTCAGGAGTTTCTCATAAAGATGCATATACCTTCCAAAATGAGGCACATGCCGATTAACCAGTATTTATCTGCACTCTCCCAAAAAATGAGTGTAGTGTTGTGTGTGGTACTTTGTCCACTTGCACCACCATAGATGTTCAATAACGGACCCTATGATACTGCTTCTACATTAGTGCATGACCTGGAATAGAGGAGTAGTACTAAATCCCACTTCACCACAAGAAAACAGCTTTGTTCCTGTCCATCTCCCCCACAAACCCCCTGTTGTAGCATGGCAAGGTCCAACAGTTGTAGGCCTGGTTACCGCTGAAAAAATGTCAATAGTGTGCCATACTGCCTATTACAACAGCAGGGCAGTGCAATGTGCCACGATACACAATGGATTCCCAACTTTGGCGGCAGCGCCCAAATGTAATGAAGAGGAAGCGCGTGTGTTGGAACTGGCCCTTTTTGCAGGGTTATCCCCAAACTTTTTGCTTCTTCCTCCTCTAGTTTTTCTGACCTGTGGTTGTTGGCAATAGGACTCTGGGCACTTTACCACTGCTGATCAGTGCTAAAGTGCATATGCTCTCTGTATAAAATATCATATTGGTTGGATATACCTGATTGGCATATTTGTATCACCATGAAGTCCCTAGTAAAGTGCACTGTGTGTGCCAGGGCTGGTGATGACAGATGCTACTAGTGGGCCTGCAGCGCTGATTGCGCCACCCACACGAGTAGCCCTAAAATGGTGTCTCAGGCCTGCCACCGCAGGCCTGCCTGCAGTCCCTGGACTGCCATGTCCTCCTGGCCAGTGCCCACACTGGCCGGGCCTAACCCTTCCCTTTTTGTGCACATCAGTCATCCCTATGGAAGGCCCAAGGTACCCCCCTGGGCAGGGTGCAGTGTATGGAAAAGGTAGAGCATGTACTAGTGCAGGTACCATGCTCTGGCAGTGAACAGCGGCCATTTTGTGTGTTCACTGCTGCAAGGTTACCTTGCTCCATAGGCTAACATGGGGGAGGCTGGTGCCAATGGCCATCAGCCTATCTTCTCATAGGCACAAGATAAGACATGCGTGTTTAATATCCCTGAGCTCAGCATTTAATAACACATCTTTTAGGAGAGGTTGTTTTTAAATCCTGAGTTGGAGACAAGTACTTTTTAGAGAGTAGCTGTTCTCTTGTCTGACCCTTCTGTGTGTCTGGGCATGCTTGTGGATTGACTGTCTGGTTTTAGAGTGACAGGGGCTGGGGAGCCCCCAGGAGGTTGGCTGAGTCAGCCCTTTGCTGAATGACGACATTTACAAGTAGAGTGGAGGGAGGAGATAGCACCTGGGAGTGAATAGGGATGTGTCTGCCTACTACAATGCTGGCTCCACCTCCTGCTGGGCGGCTGACGACTCTGCCCCTCACTCTGAAAGGAGAGAAGAAGCCAGGAAAAAAAAGTGCTCCAGCAACACCCAGAACTGGATCAGACCGGGCTCAGGACCCACTTGCACAAAGACTTCAAAGACTTTTAGGGTATAAGTAAAGGACCCCTGACAACAGATTTTCAGATTCTACAATCAAGAGGAACCTCTGCTGAAAGACGGACTGCTGAAGGACTGAAGGAAGATTGCCTTGCTGTGTGCTCTAAGGGCTGACCTGTTCTGCTGTGCAACTGAAGCTGAGGAGGAGAAGGGGGACTTGCTGTGTGCTGTGCCCCTGCCTACTTGACCTAACAAGACTTTGCTGTGTGCTGTGTCTTCAACTTTGAATCTCCAAGGGCCTGAGAAGAGCTGGCCTCCTGTTTTGCAACCCAGGGACAGAAAGGTTGCCAAGACTTTAAGACTCTGCTGTGTCCCCCCTGTGCTGCTGTGTGCTGCAAGGACCGTGGGCTGTTTCTACCAAGTTTCCAAGCATCTGCCCCGGGAAGTACGCTGGCTGCTCTCTGTTTTGCTGGAGAGTGCCGCGCTGATCTTGGTCTGACACCGGTTGCCACATTGAGAAGACCGACGTGCTCATCGGCACGTGTATTGCTGTGGCCGCAGGATTGTGGGCGTCCCCCGTGCTAACCGAGCCGCTGTGAGGTTTGGTGGCGTCACGATCGACCCGCCGACACGGGGCGCTGTGGAATACCCTGCCCGCGATTCACCGCCACAGCCCGGGGGCCCGAAACTGATCAGAAGCTGCACTTTCCCGCTCTGCGAAGCCGCGGAGGAGAGAACGAGGAGGCCGCGACCTGATTGGTTGCTGGTGGAGGCTTGGCCGGAGGAGCCGCGCTGCGAGTGGCTGACTCCGGTGACATCTAACATCGTCACTCGGGCTCGTCGAGGGAGCCGCGACCGGATTGGTCCATCGCTCGGGAGCTGTGGAAGCCCTGCACCGAGCAGCCTGAGAGGAGTGCTTTAGTTATAAGCGCAGAGACACCGCTAGAGGAACATGGCTATTTAAACACTGAGAGCCTACGAACTTATTCTTTTTCTTTGAATACGAAGTCACACAAGAGACTAGAGACTATCTTCTTACGATCCTGACAACCCAAGAAAGCGATTAATGTGCAACCCTTTGATAATTTGATTTCCACTGCTGAAACTAGATAAAGTTATATTTTTTGATATACTCACCTGTGTGGTCTACGTTTGTGGTGTACTAGGGGGGTCATTGTAGTTGTTACGTACAAATACTTTACACATTGCCTTGGGGATAAGCCTGTCTGCTCGAGCCAAGCTACCTAGAGGGTGAGCAGGGGTTATCTACCGTGTGTGTCCCTGTACCCTGACTAGAAGCAAGGGTCCCTATTTGGTCTAAGGTACTTACCTCTGCCAACTAGAGACCCCCAGATCTAACAGCGTGCAATGGTCTTCTGGAATGTATGCATTGCAATAAACTAGCACATGGCTGAGATGCTAAGGTATGCTCCATGTTGCTCGCCCACCAGTGATCACATTATACATGGTTCTGACCATTGCCAGGCTTATCCCACAGTCACAGATCCTCCATCCCAGTTAGGAATGACACGGGTGGCTGAGTAGGATGCTATATTGGTTTATCTACTTAAAAGTAGTTGCTCTGCGTTGCATATGCGAGTACATGGTCATCTCCACATGTGGAGTGGAGTGATCCTCTCTACTGCCAACCAGTTGCCCCTGGCAAGCTCACTGCACTGCACATGTCCTGCATTTTAAGGCACTTTGCTGCACATGTGTACTATATGCAGATGCCTATAGGGAATTTTAGTGGCTTTGGGTTTAGATGAACTGGGATCGGTGTCAGCCAGTTGTTAGAAACTGCTAGGAAGCATTTCATGTGAGGCCACAAGCAGAGTCCTTTATGGGTTGTGGAAATGAAATGTGTCCAGTGATCCATACGGGGGAGGGGGAATTGGTGCATGGAGCAGACTGACCGTTGAAATTGGTCAATGGTCAAGGGTCTTAATATTAAATGAATGGGCACCTGGGGCCATATTATGGAACGTGTTGCACCTGGCGCATAGAAATGTGCGCTTTTTCATCTGCGCACCGCCCGTTTGAAAGTCTGTGTGCCATATTATGGTGGTGAGGCACAAAACCTAGAAGATTTCCTTCTGCACAGAATTCCGCGGTGGCGCAAACACAGAGTTAGCATGGCGGCAATAATGAAGAAGGACGCACGTGCGTGTAAATGTTTTTTTGGGAGTGAGCAGAGGCACTGTTTTCACTGCTTTGTTTTAGAAGTTAAAGTGTGCCTTACAGGTGATCGTTTTCTTCCAAATGTAAGTGGCTGCAATCAGAATTATTATACACATATTTACAAATCAAGAAAGCCATTCACACACAAACCTGGCCACCACCTATAAAAAAAGAACTATGAAAAAGCGGGAAACAATTTCTAAATGAAAAAAAACTATACGGTACACAGTATTCATAGAGAATTAAAAACAAAAAAAATTAAAACCTGCAATTCACTGTGTGATGATTCATATGTACATTCCTCAAGCCATAAAAAGCCCAACATGTCAAAACAATTCTATAACACGGTCACATATTTTAAAAAAAAAAAAAACTGGACATCCAGCAAATGCAAATGTAAAATGTCTCCTCTGCAGCAGTTGTGGAGTAATACACTGCCAAAAAACTCCATTTCCCAATCAGAGGTTAGGACATCAGATAACAGAAGTGAAGTTCACTCACCAGAGAGCCACCCTGGGAATCTGGAGCTGAATACTGACTATTTTTCAAATGACAGCTTCCAAACAAAATACCCAAACTGTATATAAATGTCAAGGCACAATAGAAATGCAAAGCAACCAGGGGCAAACATCACAAGCATGATAGAAAGCACAGAAATAGAGCACTCTATTTTTCCATGTCCATCTATGAGTTGCTAAACCAGGTGAGGTTTTCGCTCTACATTCTGTGACTTTTAGTCCAGATTTGGAAAAATTCCTTAACTAAACTACGGACACCAGGCTGCAAAACAAAAATCAAAATAGAATGAGCAACTCACGCATAGACATACACAAATGCAGAACGCATTGCAGAGAACATCAGTGAAATAACAGAGAAAAAGACAAACACGATGACAGACACAGAATAACAGACAAAACTGATAAAACGAGAGCAAGAAAGCAATAAACAACAAGCATTTGCAATGCAATAGGTCTCGCATTTACGCCAGTTTGAGCTATTGACATTGCAAATAACAATGCCTTTTATTTTTGTTTTCGTTTTAAAAACATAAATAAAAGGCATTGTCATTTACAATGCCAATAGCTTTAACTCGTGTAACTGCGAGACCTATTGCATTGCAAATGCTTTTTTGAGCTTGTGGAAAGAAAGCAAAGTAGAAAGAAAAAATGAGAAGTAGTAAGCAGATGGCATGATCAACCAATCACAAGCAGTTGATGTTATATGAAATGTTTTTGAACGAACTAAATTTACCTCCCTTTAAGTCTAAGGTTGCAATTCTGTTTATGATGGTTTGCACCTGGCCCTCTTGTAAGTGTGTGCAATTCTATGTGAGATTACAACGTTTTGCAAGTAGAGCTGCAGTAGTAATTCAGTCGTGTGTGCTGTAAGCACCTGTGTTCTGCCCCCCTCTCGGTTCCCTGTCTGCATTCTAGAAGATGCCTGATTTAGAAGCAACGGGGATTGTCGTCAATGCTGGTTAAATGGGCAGAAGGTTAAAGCCACGTGGGCGGAGTCATTCCAGGCGTAGTAGTTAGAGGCAACCCGGAATGTTGAGCAGTGTTCTGATTTAGGTTCATTGTATGTAAAATTACCCCCGTGGTTGTCCTGAAAACATGGAATGGATCCGGCTCTCCGGGGATAACGTGCAACCCCGGCTGAAACACTGGCAGGAGGACAGGCCGGAACATCTAGATAGGAAAATTCAGTAAAAATAATATTCACTTATTATTAATGGCAACCAGTGAAAGTGGAGAATAATATTTCAGTGAGCTGAACTCTTTCAGCTGACAAAAGGCTGGGTTCTGGAAGTCACCAGTCCGAACCTCAGCTAGAGAGGGTCAGCCTTCCATTCTTCCAAGGTCGGTAAAGTGGGTATTAGAAATATGTTTTTTTACAGTGCTTAGAAATTGAACAAGTGTTGTGTGTGGCGCTATTAAGAACATGTTATTCATAAAACTAGAAACAAAACTGATGTTGGATAATAGAACAAAAAAAAAAGACTTGTAACCATCCCAGGATCCAAGAAACTGGAGCAAGCCTCCGTGGTGGACGGAGGAAGCTGGAAGCTGATCACAAGAAGTCCCCAACCAAGCCTTAGGGGTGAGCACAGCGCTCACTCGGGTCCCAGAGATGGGACCTCCCTTCTAACTCATCCGCGCCTTCATTCTGTGATATGTTTTTATGGAGACGAGGAACAGTTTCTATATCCGTGGATGCGAAGTCATCAGTGAAGCATCGGTAATCTGGTAACACATGGCGTCCACACAGGTGACACCAAAGGGCAGAACATGAGTTTACCGTATCGCTGCAACCGGTTAAAGCAAGTTACTGTGCTCCCACCAACTTTCTTGATAATTTGTTTTATGGGATTTTCACCCAGCACATCTGATGTTAGAAAGATTTTCGTTGAAACGAGCAGGACAAATAAACCATGAATAAAGAGTGACCCATGATATAATGATGTATGCCTTTATCAATGTATTGCCTAACAGGACGACGATAGACCAATTCGCCAATGTAACGGTGCTTAATGTATCTGCAGTAGAAGGATGCAAGGCTGAGTTTGCCTCACTGGGATTCCAACGCGTGACCTTCAGATGTCAACAGGCAGCATTTAACTCACTCAGCCATTTTAGCAGATTAAATTACATTTTGAGACCCAGGTCAACCTATTCATGAGGTTCCCATGCTCCTATTTTTTTTATTCTGGAGTGATTGTTTTTTACCCCTTATAATCAGAATACTTCCTTGCTTGTGAGTATTTACCTGCCTGCTGAATCTCCCAGTTAGAGGGTGCGTGTTTATGAATTTTGGGGGAAAATGAAAGCATTTCGAACAAACATTAATGGGGAATTCGAAGACTGGGGTATAAAGTGTGTACAGAGAACTGAAGGGGCTGTCCCGGTCGGACGCCGTGCTTCTGTGGTGAGGGAAGCACGGCTGACAGGTCTTGCACTAAAGCCCCGTCTGTGTGCAGAGCTCTGCTGCAGTGAATCCAGTGTCCGGAGCACAATACATGGCCTTTAAGCTTCTAACAAGGGTGCTTGATTCCCGCAGAACCTTCGTGAATGGCTCCGCAGTCACCGGCCCGACTCAGCTGTACCACGGAGACCGGATCCTGTGGGGAAACAACCACTTCTTCAGATACGGACCCCCGCACCCCAATTTCAGAGCCGCATGGCGGATTCGCAGTGCCCCTTCTCAGGGAATGAGTCTGTACTGAATACTTGAGGCAATAGAGGGGTCAGGCTTCTGTTCTGCAGTGAGGCTGCATGCGTTATTTTCATTGTTCTGTCTTGTGGGGGCAGGGGCGTAGGAGACACTAAAATTCTGGGGGGGACGGGGACAACCTTGTGCACTTTCCAGTGACCCTATACAAATCACCGCCCGTTAAACAGATACAATCGCATACTTTCGAAGTGAAATATTGAGAAAAGCAGGCATGTAGTCACAGTTTGCATGTATGCTTTATTGTTATTTACATTCATATAGTAATGAGACCAAATGTTTAAAAAAAACATATATATGAATCTTGCATCTTAATGCACAAAGCAAACAAAGGCCGCTGGCTTAGGGTGGGGGCGTCGTGTTTGCAAGTGCATTAGGGTTTGAAAAGTACCTGCTGCTGCATTCCTGGTCTCCAGCATTTTTCAGGCAACAATAAAAATGTGAAGATAACTTTGGTGATTAATGTTCTTTAGGTCTCGTCTGAGCTAGCGCTTTAGCGCTGCTCTGGCGAGAATTTTAGTAAGCGGCATTTGGAAGTGCAAACTAGTGCTTCTTTGAGGGCTTCACCTACAGTGCATGTGCGCCGGGCGCGCGCACCATTTGTCATCCATCGTGATCACTTTCGCGGCTGCTTTGATGTTCTCAGTGAGCCGCGCGGCCACTGAGAACATCAAAGCAGCCGCAAAAGTGCTCACCATGCTACCCCCCTCCCTTATCCCACTTCCTGCTACACACTCGCACACACCACTTACGGGCAATCGCTGCGAAAGCGGCCAACGCTTGTTCTCTCTTCACCTCTATATCGTTGTTTCTCGCCTCTCTCTACCTCACCAATCAGTAAACCCGCCTTTCTCTCCCCAGCTGTGCTGAAGGGGGTTAGGTTGAGCTGAAAATGTGTCATGAATTTACAATTGTTCCAAACAGGGTACCCCAAAGTATGTCTGGCCCAGGGCCCCATAACTCCTTAGGATGGCCCAGTGATGACTGCTTGTGAAACACACGAGTCCCCAGTGCCTCGTCTTTCTCTGCTGCCAGTGTGCTCAGCCCTGATGTACTAGGGTTCAGAAGAGAGACTTAGCAGGGCTTAAGAGAACGAGGACAGGCTGTCCCTCGACATCCCGCGGCCCTGCCTGTCTATCCTAGCTGATTGGGTTAAGCGCTCGCTGCTGACATCTGCTCACATGTTCATTACAGGTGGTAGGAAAAAATCCCAACCGGGTTAAATATTGTTTATTAAAAACGTTTTGTTTCAACTTTTATATTAATACCAAGTTACCATTGGGGATGTCTGAATGTTTGCATACATTGACAAATTTGTTCTACAGCTCTGCGCCAGATTCAGTTAGATTCAACAGATTAAATACTGTATTTAGACATTAAAGTGAGAGCAGCATAAAATAATAATGTGAAGGAGTAAAAACAATGCATAAAAACATTGTCACCATGTACATCACAGTCAGTTCATAGAAAGATAAGACGCCAGCGGCACCGAGCGTGCGGAAACATCTGTCAGATTTCAGGACATGCGGCGGTGTATTCACATCACATGTTAAAACGGCCTGGGCCTCACTAGATGACCCCATGACAGTTTCCAATGACTGCTGCTGGAGGATGAGAGAGCTCGACAGTCTACTCTACTAACGGGGATTATGGTTCAAATTGTTGTTAATTTAAAACATCTGGAGCGGAGCATAAAGCGTTTCATAATTGTTTGTACCTTCTAAAAAGCAAAGAATTGGACAAGGGCCGTACTTTATTTGAAAATGCTAAATCATAAAGTGCCATGCGCTACCCTTAGAAATGCTGAAAATTCATAGGCTACTGTCCTAACAAATGTTTTCCAACATCAGAAGTTGGGCAGTAGATGTCTTGCCTACAGCCTGCTTTAGCTGTCTGGCAAGGGCCTCATGTCCCCACATAAAGAAAGACACACACATCCCCAACTGAGGTTTAGATGGATTTAAGGATTGGCTCCCAGATCTGTACATCAAGTGTTGGTAGCAACACATGGCATTTCGCGGATGTGAGCATCTGAGAAGTAGTGCCTTTAATTACACACAATGTCAGACCACTGAACGCTGCACCTTTTCCTACCCATCCCTCTCCTCGTGTTACCCCACCAGGCTGCTGCTTGTGTGCCTGGCAGGGCCCTGTAATACAGCTCCCTCTGCTTGCCCTCCCTCACACTTGGCATATGCACCCTGTGCTGGGGCGTCATCCCTGCCAGGCGGGGGAAACACTCATCAAAAAGAAGAAGAGGGCCCCTGATATAGTAAATATGCAGGCAGGAAAAACAGAGGTGAAGAAACCAACATAGCAGACAAAAACAACCAACCCACATACATAAAAGGGTCGAATGTCTCCCCTCAATATAAAGCACTGAAGCGTCACATTGGACCCAAGTGGTTCAATAGATCAAATAGTAAACAAGCATTTGCAATGCAATAGGTCTCGCAGTTATACGAGTTTGAGCTATTGGCATTATAAATGACAGTGCCTTTTATTTATGTTTTAAAAAACCCAAACTTAAATAAAAAGCATTGTCATTTACAATGCCAATAGCTCAAACTCCTATAAATGCGAGACCTATTGCATTGCAAATGCTTGTTTTTTTAGAGAGATCGAAGGCTTGTCTAGTGAAAGTTTTAATTCAATAGGTCAGTGAGTTACTGCTTTTGTCTGAGATTTATTTTGGTATTTGAAGTTTATAAGTTAAAATCCTAACACTGAACAGTGAGCTATTAACCGTCATCAAAGAGCTGCATAAAAACTTCAATGTATAGATTAGAACGTTATGGTTTTTCCCCAGTCTTTCCCTATCCTAATGTTGGAAAATGGGTTCATTAGGATAGAAATCAATTCTGATTATTGAAGAGAACCCCCCAACCATGGTGTTATGTTTTACATTCTGAGTTTGTGTTTCTCTAGTGTTGCAAAGCCGCCCTGGGCACTCCCCAACTTTTTGCTGACTGGTACTGGTGGTACCTGACTGACTGACCCTGGCCTCTGCCTAAACAGCCAGTGCTATTCTGAAAGAGGCACTTAAAAATACAGTGAAAACACCTACATACACTAGGGTGCACTATGGGTTAGGGTACCCCTATGATTGGCATGACCTCTCCTATAAGGCCCTAGTACATAATAGGGCAGGGGGTTAGAACTACTTTTAAGACCCTAGAATATAATAAGGCATGGCAGTTTAGAGGCCAGCAGCCCTTTCTGCGCTTGCATGTGTTCACTGCTGAAGCCTGAGGTCAGTTTCCTCCAAAACAATTTTGTAGCTCAAACGGATCCCAAATTACTAAAAGAAATGTGACTTGTGTTGCTGTGAAGTTTAGGGCCCTTTGCAAAGGTTAGTAAAGAAAACAATTCCTAAGAAAACAATTGGTCCCAGACACTCCTAATGACACTCAAATGAATACCTGTAGGAGAGTGTAGTATGCAATCAATTCATACAACAAAAATGTATAATGTAAAGGCACATTCAACAGGGAAATCTCATAGATAAGAGGCCAACCAAAGTCAATTAAATTGCAAACATCAATTTATTTCCCGCTGAATCATATTCATAAAATGCAAACTTAGGGGCTGACTACGATGGCAGGCGGACTTCAGTACCACCGCCATCGAATCGGGGAATGGGACCGCTGGCCTTCAAGGTGGAGGCCCCATGAAAGGCATTACAATGCGACTGCCACTACGGTGTTCGCAGTGCCTATCTTTTACATTGCAGCAGGTGCTGCTGGCTGCATCATCCGCCGCAAAGTAAAAAAAAAGGAACATGTTAAATATATCGGTGCCTGCCACATGGTGCAGTGATATGTTGTGGGGCATCATAGATGCCCCCCAGGACCCATGTCTGAGGGCCAGGGGTAAAGGGGCCTGCTACGGGCCCCCAATGTCCCTTTCGCCAGCATTTCCATGGCAGGTGAACCGCCATTGATAAGCTGGCGGGTAAGGGACATCATAATCCCTGCTGCGGAGCATGGTAGGCACCACCAGCATTGTAGGAACCACGAGCCCCTCCACCACACAGGCGGGCTCAAGAAGCCCGTCGGGTGCGTGGTGGTTGGTCTTTCCGACCGCCAGGTAACCACCCGCCATTGTAATATGGCGGGCTGTGATGCAGTCACCAACAGCGGTGGGACCGCCACCGACGGGGTGACGTGGCGGTCCCACTGCCATTATAATCACCCTCTAAGTTTGGTGTGCATGCAAATCCTACATTGCCAACCTGGCAAGTTGCACTGCTAGTGTTGGAAAAAGGCCAATGGAGGTACCAATGGGTGAGGTGGACTGGCCTCAAGGGTCTTGTGACCTCAGTGACAGATTCACTGTCGATCTAGGATGTGCTTCTTCATATGCCTGCCAGTAAGACTGGAAGTGAACTGCAGTATGGATTGTGGTGGACAGGTCCACCTGCGCGTGCTAAGACACCTGGGCTTCTAAGGTCTATTGGGCCTTCTAAGGTGTAGCATCGGAATAAGCTCTGTCAGGAGTGTGGTATGGTGAACTGTTCATGAAGGTCTGAACATGGTTCTCCAGTTCAAAATTCAGCAGCTCTGGCCAGAGTGCCACATTCTCTCCCACACTGAACACCATACTGCCCCACTGAGAGAAACTCGCACTGCCTTCAGCACAACTCAATTGTGCTGCGACTAAATTCAAATTATGCACTAGACAACAGTAAAATGCTGCCTGTAAAAAATGAATAACACCCTGGAAAAAGCAAACACTCATAGGGAATGCAAGAATAAGCAAAGCATGTGAACTGTAATCAGAAAAAAACATGGTTACCTTAAAGGTTTTAAACTCATTATTCAGAAATCAGTAAGTGATTTTGCCTGAAAAGTTCAAGACATGGCTACAGGACCAGGAAGGGACCCCTTTCAATGTCCATTGCTTATATCCTTTCAAAATGTATGCAGTTTGGTTTAAAAAGACCACATCCCCAAACACAGAGCCACATTTTATAAGCTAAAATAATTAAAAAGTTGAAAACGATCATATTAAACGTCTCCACTCTACCCATCAACCAGGTATTGCAGTCCCTTTAGGAATGGCGCACTTACCCACCCTGGGAAAACAATGTTGTTCAAAGAAAGAAGATAAAAAGAAAGTAGCGCTTTCACTGGCAAACTCTGTAAAGTGGCGCTAATGTGTGTGGGTGTAAATAACAGTCTGGCCTGTCTGCTGTCCACTCTGTATTGCTTTATTTAGGTATTTAACTATTTTTTCTCTCCATTCCGAGGTTTTTCTTTTCAATAGAAAACGGTCAGAAAATGAGGACATTTACAGCCAAAGTGTTCAGCCTTTTTTGGATCAATTTCACAGGGGGACAAATAAAGAAAAGGAGAGGCAAGAGAGAGTACCTTAAGAGCTGCCTCTTGAAATCAGCACGTAAGCAGGAGCGAGACAGAGACAGAAAGAGATGGAGGAATAAAGAGAGGAGGGCAGCCGCCAGAGGCAGATCAGGAGTAGTGGACACGGTCCTTGCCATGAAGGAAAAGAGACAGCGTTTATTTGTTCTCCGTTCTCTGCCCTTCCCAGAACGGCTGAGCCTTCCTGCAGCATAACAAAAGGCAGAGGGCGGGTGGCCTCTGACTCCAGGCAGGTCAAGTGCAGGGCCATTAGGTAGCGCTTTCGCGTGCTAATGGCTCTGCGATAACAGAAGGGAGAGGGGAAATTCCTTTGTCCCCTCGTCCCCCCCACCCTTGTCCCCCGTGTCCCCCCACTCCAAAATCTGGGGGTGATATATCCCCCGCGTCCCCCACACTTCCTACGCCCATGTGTGGGGGTGACTATCAGTTCTTCATGGGAGGTGTTCCTTGTCTTTGTGTGTGCTTTTTCATCCTGTCTGGTGCAGCAGCCACTGTTAGAACGGAAGCTGAAGGGTGCTGTGTCTTGTTACGAGAACGGAAGCTAAAGGGTGCTGTGTCTTGTTACGAGAACGGAAGCTGAAGGGTGCTGTGTCTTGTTATGAGAACGAGAAGTGCTTGGCTGAATGTCCCTAACTGATTGTATCCATTTTATCTCGAGGTCTCCTTCCTTAATGCCGCTGTGTACCGATTATGTCCGAGTTTAGTGTGTTATTTCGGTACTGTTTTTATATTAGGCTAAACATCACTGGGTCTGTTGTGTGAAAAAACTGGTGTCATGCAATTTACAGAGTTTGGCCCTATCCACTTGGGTATAGAGCCCAACTGTACTTCTGTAATCCGATATTCACAAACTGGGGAAACAGCGCCACCTTGTGGAACGCACGCGAACGTGCGCCTCAGGCACAATATCCTTGCTTGCATTAGGGCCCTAACACCACTGCTTCGCCTCTCGTCCCGCACGTAGTTGGCTACCTAGGTTTTCAGGGTATATGGTAGTATATCTGACGTCATGCGGGAGAGGCTCCACGCCCTCGCATACGTGCTCCTCCTGCGAGTCTAACGCCTGCAGCAAGTTCAGATCGCAGAGACGTAGCTGTAAAGAATGCCGGCTTGGCAGCAGCAGACAGAAGTGTGCCTGGTCCTGACAAGTTCTGCCTGCAGTCACTTCCCTGCCTGCGCTCGCTGTGGGCCTGCACTCTCTTCTCCGATCCGGAGCGCGAGGAACCCCCACTCCGGAGCACCAGGCCGCCGGTGCACAGGTGAGTGTGAACGTGTAAAGGATATTTCACATCCGTGAGTGTTTAGCACTTGCTAAGTGTGCCCGTCTCCCGGCCTCTTCTGGGTCCCTTTCCAAGTTACTCCCGACTGCCAAGAGGCCGCCAAGGACGGTGGCACTTTTTATTTTACAAATTAACCACTGTCTGCAGTTCATCACAAGCCGGAATATTTGGTGTACACATTACAGTCCTCGCGTGTGTCTGAGTGTGTGCGCGTCTGCGCAAGCGCGTCTCAGAAGCGCGTTCACAGACCCCGATCGCTGCGCGTGCCCCGGTCTGTCTCCCTTGAGAGGCATCACAGCAACAATAGTTCTCGTTGGCGGCAGCGCTTCGCGCTGCAATGCCAGGGAGACCTAAAAAAGGAGGAAAGGTAGGTTAATGGAACCACTGTGCCTACATTTAAAGTGCGAAAACACCTGCAGTAAGGTGCTGAAATGAAAGGCAGTGAAGAAGGTGTAATTATTCTGAAAAAAATAAGGAGTGATGAAATGATAAATGACCAGCCAAGAAAAAAATAGACCATAAGAATCAGAAGAAAGTTAAAATGAAAATATAGACAGTTTTGGAATTAAAGACATACAGGCACATGCATCAACCACAAAACCGGTCGCAAACGGGCAGATTCTCAGCATCTGCCCCTTTGCGACCGGTATTTTTGCATTTGGGATGCATCATCCCAAATGCAAAAATCGCAATTTAAGGAATCTCAAAATAGCGATTCCTTAAATAGTGATTGCATTTAAGGAATCCCTAATTGAGATTCCTTAAATGCAATGCATTAAAGTTTAAAAAATAGCGATTTCGCTACTAGCGGGAGCAAATTACCATGAAGCTCGACTTCATGGTAATTTGCTAAAACTTAGAAAAATCCACTTATTTGCATTTTTCTAAGTTTCATGTTGCGCACACACATGCCCTTAGAGCATGTGTGTATGCAACATGTGTGCAGAGTTCAAATACATGGGTGCAATAGGGTGTCATTTTGACACCCTTGCACCCTAGAAATTGCGGGAGCAATTTGCGAGTACCTACTGGTACTCGCAAATTGCTCCCGCAATCTCCAATGCATTCCTATGGGCCTGGAGGCCCATAGGAATGAATGGGAAGCCATTCATTAATTGCGACTCGCAGTTTGTGAGTCGCAATTAATGAATGTTAAGGAATCGCTATTTTAATAGCGATTCCTACATGCATAGGCTTTTGCGAGTCCTTAATTGCGATTCCTTAATATTCGCAATTAAGGACTCGCAAAAGCTTTTCTTGATGCATGTGCCTGATACTGTTGTAATCTTAGAGATGCTTGGAACCCTGCTATGTCATGGAATGTAGTGATGCATGCCATCTCATGAATCACTCATTCCAGAGCTGGGTATTCTGCTGTACAGTTGGTGCTGTACCGTTATGCTGTGTTCCTTGATTAAACACCCTTAACTTCTAAAACAGCGCCAAGATTCATCCTTTCAACACTAGCTACGAGAAGCTTCTGCCTGATTGGGGACAGGCAACTTTCAGCACCGACCCCCCTGTTTGCCAACTTCGTTTCATTGGACTGTGCTGTTATTGTGGATCCTCGCCACTGCCTTCATTATTGATTTTGATGAAACTAGGTTCTGACATTGCCTGCGGTCACCCGAGAACTGTATGTTTTACCTTATTAACCAAATTAACTTTAAGAGGAGCACGAGGCTGTTTTTGGAGGAATGTGAGGCTTACCGGTTTAACTGTCACCGCAAGCCTTCCCTCAAGCTCGAGCTTTGCTTCCTTGCGTTAGTCCTCCATCACCTGTTTCACGTCACTGTAACGCATTTTGGTTCCAGTTTTTAATTGTTTATGGTGAAGCGCATGCTGGAACGCACGCCAATATCGAGCACACATTCATGCTGTTTTCACCCGGTGTGCAACTGATTTGAGGATCATTTCATCTTGTCGGGACGGACATCATTTTATATCGTTTCTCACGCTAAAACCTCTGTACACGGTGAGAGTTGGCAGTATTTGAATGTTTTTAACTTGCCTCAAGTACAGCAGTGACATTGTTTACGAATATTTTTTTCTATGTTGGAATCACACCAACGGTCTTATTTTTCTTGCTTTCTTCAAGGACTACTGTACTACAAATTGGATTTTAACTGTTGTCACTTCAATTAGTTGCAATTTCCAGTCTATCCACTTCTATTTATCTCAAAGTTGACTTGTTTTTTTTTCAACTTCGTACCGTATTTCTAAATATTATAATGGCTGCCACAACAAGCATGTCCCAGCCCCCGGCCTTTTTATCAGAGAAGGGTGAACCGATTCTTCCTTGGAAGAGATGAAGAAATTTATTTGACTCTTATATTGTAGCAATTGGTGGAGAGAAGTTTTCAGCATTTAGGAAGCAAACTATTCTTCTCCGCAATTTAGGTGTAGAAGGAAGAAATATTTATGATAGTATGGATCTCATTCCAGTTGGTAATGGGGATGGAGAACCGGCTGATGTTTAAGAGATGTTTAAGAGATGTCTATGACTATGTTGGAGAAATATTTCGTCCCAGCATTAACTTTGTCTTAGAGAGACACAAGTTCTTTACCAGGGTCCAAGGTCTGGTTGAGCGGGTGGGAAGTTATGTTGCCTCCCTTAAGACTTTGGCACGGACCGGTGAATTTGGTGAGCTCTCTGACTCCTTAGTCAGAGATCAATTAGTGAGGTGCACCAATAGCACTCGAGTTCAGGAAAAACTTTTGTCAAAAAACCCGTTGTTGGCTGAAGCTGTTGCCATTGTTGAAGGTATGGAGAATACTTCTACTTGGGTGAGAGAGATGAAAAACCGTGAAGATAAAAAGGAGGGGCAAGGTGATGTTCATGCTCTAGCAGGTTGTGACACTTTGGAGGTTTGTGACAATGTAGCCAAAGTCTCACCTGTGGACAAGTATAAAGCTTTGGAAAAGGATACACGCATGCATGGTCCCCTCAAAGGATTACAGCGAAAACAGATCATGAAGGTCATTCTCCTAATACTAGTAGTAGTGCCAGCGACAAAGCCCCAGGGAAATTTCCTAAACCTAAGTGTTTTAGGTGTGGGAGTTTCTCACACTTCTCCAACTATCCTCATTGCTATGCCAGAGAGTCAGTATGCAACAAATGTGGTGTCAAGGGGCATTATGTTTGAGTTTGTAAGTCATCCACTAAAGTTCGTAACCCAGAGAAAGGAGCTGAGATTGTGCGCACTGTAATTCTGAGCATCAGTGATAATGATGGTGAAGTCGATGCAGGGAAAATAACAATACCTGAGTGCAACATCTTAGTAGACGGTCATGACTTTGTAGTGCTAGCTGACTCTGGTTCGCCTTTCACCATGATTGGCAACAAGCAATGGGATGAGATTGTGGGGTTGGACAGTATGACATTGTTACCACCTGACATAAATCCTGTCAGTTATGGTGGTGCAAAAATTAATGTCCTTGGATATGTTGAAGCTTGTATTCAGTTTAAAAATAGACGTACTGTTGGAAAAGTCTATGTGGCTGAGAGAGGGGACAATTTGTTGGGATGGAGACACCAGCGTGACTTGGGCATCATGCTCAATCCCAGCGCAAGAGATCCCAGAGATCAAGTCATGTTGGTGGACTATGAAGATCAAGGTAGTGAATACTTCAAAAAGTTTCCTGAAGTCTTTGTGGATACCTTGGACTGCCTTAAAGGGTTCGAGCACCGAATTGTTCTCAAGGAAAGAGCTGTACCCTTTGTGCATTAAGTGAGAAACGTGCCCAATATGATGATGGGACCATTGGAATCTGAGCTCAAAAGACTGTTAAGTTTGGGAGTCATTGAGGAGATAGAAACCTCAGAATGGTTGGCCCCCTTTGTTTTGGCCCCCAAAGATGGTGGTGCCAGCGTTAGGATGTGTGTAGACTTAAGGGATTTCAACGAATTGATTCGGGTAGATCGCCAACCCCTGCCCAATATTTCGGAGTCCCTTAGCATGCTCAAAGGAGCCCGGATTTTCAGTGTGTTGGATTTATCATCAGCCTATCACGAAATTCTCCTACACAAAGACTCGAGGCATCTTACATCCTTCGTGATACCTCTGGGAGCTTAACGCATCCTGAGAATGCCTTTCGGGCTGGCATCGGCTGCGGCATGTTTCCAGAGGGTCATGAAGATGGTCCTGGAAGGAATACCCAACATCATGTTCTTGCAGGACAACATCTTGGTCTATGGTAAAAGTGAAGCAGAACATGGTGAGACACTAACCTTTGTTTTGGAGAAGTTGAAGGAGAGGGAACTTACTGTAAAGAAACAAAAATGTTGCATTGGGTTAGGATCAGTTACATATTTAGGACATGTGATCTCAGGAGAAGGGATCCAACCCAAGTTAGAACTTGCAGAGAGTATCATGAAAGCCCCCACACCTAAAGATAAGGAACAAGTGAGGTCATTTTTGGGACTCGCTGAGTTCTATTCCAAGTTTGTGCAAGGATTTGCTAGTGTGACTGAACCCATCAGGGCTTTGCTTAAGAAGGATACACATTTCCTGGGGTCTGATGACTGCCAAAGAGCGTTTGATAACATCAAATTTGAAATTGGGAGGATGCCTACTCTAGGGCATTTTGATGTCAACCGAAAAACCATCTTAACCACTGATGCCAGCCTCAAGGGGTTGGGGGCGGTACTCTACCAAGTTGTGGATGGGGAGGAGAGGGCAGTCGCTTTTGCCTCTAGGGCTCTCAGGGATGCAGAAGTCAACTATTTGTGTATTGAGAGAGAGGCCTTGAGTGTGTTTTGGGCTGTGCAGCACTTTTAAGTTTTATCTCTGGGGTATTCCATTTTTGGTTAGGACAGATCATCGTCCCTTAGTCCAAATCATTTCGTGCCATCACAGTGAACATATCACACCCAGACTCAGGCGCAGGAGTGAAGGTCTCCAGGAGTATAACTTTTGTGTACAGTATATACCTGGTACCAGTAACAAGTCCGCCGATTGTCTCTCTTGGTTGCCTGTTGAGTACGAACAGAATGATGCTTTAATTGAGAGTGTATGTTGGGTTGCTGAGCCAGCCCTGTCCAGTGGAGAATGGTTGGATGGTGTAAAGAAAGACAAAATTCCTTCTTCTCTCAGGATATGGACGGGCAAGGGGTGGCCTGACTATAAGGCTTTAGACCAAGAAATGAATGCATATTGGTCTGCGAGAGATGAGTTGTCGTTTTATTGTGACAATCTTATGAGAGGAAATAGAGTGATTCCTCCCGTTGAATTCAGGGACAGAATAATTAACATAGCTCATGAGGGCCACTTGGGGAGAAGTCTCACCAAAGCTCGGGTGAGAGAAAGATACTGGTGGCCCAGTATGTATCACAAGACTGAAAATGTTGTTAAGGACTGTGTCGTGTGCCTCCAACGATAAGTCTTGCATTTCAAATCATGTGCCCTTATCTCCTGTAGAGGTCCCTGATGTTGTGTGGTGGAAATTGGGCTTAGATATTGTAGGTCCTTTTGAACTTTTGCCCTCCTACGAACGTCTTGTTCTTTTGCTAGTGGACTACACTTCCAAGTGGGTGGTTATCAAGTGTGTGTACACTGTGAACACTAAAACAGTTATCGACTTCCTTAGAGATGTATTTGTTTCTGAGGGTGTGCCTACATTTTTGGTTACGGACAATGGGGTACAATTTGTGTCTCATGAGATGTGCAAGTTTCTTAAGGATCTCAACATAATTCATCAGAAAACGGCCTTATATACACCGCAGGCCAATGATTTATGATTTGATTTATGATTTTATATAGCGCTGAATCACCCCGAGGGGTATCTCTGCGCTTGTAACAATCCTACTGCATCGGCGAGCTGATTAGAAGAGATAGGTTTTAAGAAGTTTTCTGAAGTGAAAGATGGTCATATCAGCACGGAGATATTGTGGTAGTTTGTTCCAGAAAACCGGGGCCAGATAAGAAAAAGCTTTACCGCCAGTACGCGATCTTCTAATTCTGGGGATAGAGAGTAAACTTTTAGATCCTGATCTAAGAGAGCGTAGAGGAGTGTAAGTAGTTATTTTGCTAGAGAGATAGGACAGGCTGAGACTGTTTAAGGTCTTAAAGACCATGCAGCCTATCTTAAATTTCACTCTTTTCCTTACTGGAAGCCAGTGGAGCTTAGTCAAAAGGGGCACGGAGGGAGCCCTGGGCGGGGCTCCCGTAACTAGTCGGGCCGCTGTGTTCTGCACAACCTGCAGTTTATTTAAGGAGGCTTCATGGGTCAAAAAAAGCAGAGCATTACAACAATCGATTCTGCTCATGATCAAAGCCTGTATCAATGTTTCCCTGGTAGCAGGAGTAAACAAGGAAAATATTCTCCTGAGTAGACCCAAAACATAGTAGCAGGTGCCAATCGTTGAGTTGACATGGGCATCTAAAGTGAGCTTTTGATCGATTTTCACGCCAAGATTTTTCATCACTTTTTTTTAGGAGTAGGGGCTTTACCCAACTCCTCAGGCCACCAAGTAGGGGACCAACAGATGGCGGCACATCCAAACAGTATAATCTCAGATTTTTCAGAGTTTAACTGGAGAAAATTACTTTGCATCCAAGAGGCAACAGCCATCATGCCCTGGGAAAAAATATGTTGAATATCAGATCTGTTTTTGTAAAAGGTAAGGAGGGGTTGGGTATCATCTGCATAAGAAATGGGATTAAAACCCAAACTTCTCATAAGTTTCGCCAAAGGGGTCACATAGATATTAAAAAGAGTCAGGCTCAAACATGAGCCCTGAGGGACCCCTTTGGTAACCCGGGAAGGGGCAGATTTAAAAGGGCCCAGGGTGACTGTCTGTGTTCTATCAGTTAAAAAATCAGTCAACCATTTCAGAGCGAGTCCCTTAATTTCCAACTCCTGTAACCTCAACAACAGAATCTGGTGGGAGATAGTGTCAAATGCTGCTGAAAGGTCAAGCAGCACCAAAAGTGCTGCCTAACCATTGTCCAGTGCCATCCTGATATTGTCAGTCACCTCTACCAAGGCACTCTCAGTACTGTGTTTGGCCCGATTGAGAAACATCAAGGGAATGGGTTGACTCAACAAACGCCGATAGGTGTTTATTAATGTGTCTTTCTATAAGCTTGCTCTGCAAGGGAAGCAGAGAGATGGGGCGGTAGTTGGTCAGCTCAAAGGTGTGGATTTTGAGGTTTTTGCGGATAGGGATAATTTGGGCATGTTTCCATTTCAACGGGAGACTCCCAGAGCTCAAGGAGCTATTGAGAATGGTGCAGATGGGTAATGCAAGTTGGGCCGAAAATTTAGAAGATACTTTTGCGGGAATAATGTTGAGAGGGGAACCAGACTTAGTACATTTCAGAAGAGATATAACTTCTGTAACAGCAACAGTAGGGAAAGTGTATAGTTGAAAGTGTATGTTCATATTGTTAGAATAATCTACTATAGGGAGGGAGGAAGAGGAATTTGCTGAAATGATTTTCTGGTAAATATTTTCAACTTTCTGAATAAAGAAAGAAGAAATTTTGTCACATAAGAATTGTGCAGAAATGTCACTAGTCTCGCAAGCTTTCGGGTTAGTAAAAGCTTTCAAGTTTTGAAAAAGCATCCTAAATTATTTCCAGCTTGATCTAACAGAGATGCAATGTGAAATTTACGTGCCTTTTTAATATTTTTTAGGCCAATGGTTTGACTGAGAGGATGAACCAGGTTGTCAAAAGTTGTGCTCAGCGTGCTCTTGAGTCAAGGGTATCCTTTAGCGGTGTCTTGAGAGATACGTGGTGGGCACACCGTACTACTCCTAACGTAGTCACGCAGAAGTCTCCTTTTGAGGTCTTGAGGGGAAGGAAGGCTGTTTCAAAGTTAAACCCGTCTTGGCTGCCTGCATGTACTGATATGGGTATTTCTGTTGAAACAAGGCGTTCTAGAATTTCTTAGTATCAACAAAAATACAAATTGAGTTATGACTCCAAGGTGCGTGTGAAAAGCAAGAAGTGGTGCCTTGGTGACAGGGTTATGGTGAAAATCCCAAGACATACTCCGAAAGGGAATTCTAGTTTCATAGGTCCTTTCACCATTGTTGCCACCAGAAAGAATGTAGTGAAAGATGACACAGGTTGCATGTGGAGCATGTCTAGACTGGTGAGATATACTGGGAAATCCTCAAATATACATACACCATTTGAGAGTAACTTATCTGATGGTTATGACTCCTTGAGTGAAAATACTTGCAACAGGAAAGCTGACACTTCTTCTGGTAGACGTAGAAATCTGCCTGTGAAGTTAAGAGACTATATCTTATATTGATGTAATGTTTCTTTTTTTTTCTTTTTTTTTAAATGTTGTCCTCATACAGCAATATTTTGGAATTGGAGGTGTCGGGGGCCCATTTTCCATTCTTATCCGACCCTCCGGGGCTTCTCTTGGGTAAACGCGATGTGTGCGTGGAGAGTTTCCGATTCTCCTCTGTGCTTGGACCCCTTTTTGTCCATTTCCAGTGCAAATCGATTCTGGATTGAGCTAGTCATTTTGACTACTCATTAAAGTTTCCACCTGAAGCTTTATTGCATTGCTTAATCATTGGACCATACAATGCATTTCACCATTCTAATTTGTAAGGTTATAACTTTCCTAGATGGTCCAAAATGTATTTCTCTTTCCTGTGTTCACTCCTGTCTAGTTTATGTGTTCTTTGTACTGAAACTAACAATTCTTTATGTGTTGAAGGTATACTTTTCACCCACTTGATGCATATGTCTCTCTTTGCTAAAAGTATCAGAAAGAAGAGAATTTTCTCTTGATCTTTACTCAGCTTCGATGTTATTTCATTGTTCTGACTTATCCCAAAAATAACCAAGTCTACACTCACCCCCACCTGCCGTCCCAGCACTTTAGACAAGGTCTTACCCGTCTCCTTCCAAAATTTCTCGAGTTGGGGGCACTGCCGAAACATGTGAAGGTCATCTGCTCCCATCTCACCGCATTTGGGGCAGCTTCTCTCCCCTTGGCCTTTGATCTTTAATAGCCTCTTTGGCGTCCAGTACGCTCTATAGATAGTGAATAAGTGGTTCCTTCTTAGTGGTGCAGATTTCACAATTTCCCAACAAGTAGCCATAGATACTTGCCATTCATGTGGGATATCCAGCTCCGGCAGTACTCCTTTTGTCGTCTTCCTCCCCTTCCTCTATCAGTTCCCAGTACCAGTATGCTATTTCTTTTTTGATAATCTTGTTTCCCTCTAGCATTTCTTCCACTTTCCCATTTCCATCTTGGCTATCCTTTAAATTCTTGACCCAGCTGGTTAGTTGATAATACTTGAATCGCGAGATTGTTCCCTTAATCCTTTCACTCAGCACTTCCTATTCTATGACGGTGTTTTTTGTTATTAATTCACCCCATCTTGTAATGTTGTTTTCCCTCAAGGGATTCGCTAGCTTGTCTTTTAGGCATTCTGGGGTTCCAGGGGAATCCCAAATTGGCGCATACCTACTATAGCATGGGATTTTAAGAGTTCTTCTCATTTGGTACCAGAGTACGGCTGCCGCCAGTGTTATTTTCTTGAAGTACTTTGGGTGACCAAATTTATATAGGTAGTAGCTACCTTCCTTGTCGGCTGCCGCCTTCAGATGTTCGGGATATAGCTCAAAGTCTCCTAGCAATTTCCTGATGTATTTGAATTGGAAAGCTCTACAATATTGTAGGATGTATGGGCTAGCGATTCCTCCTTGTGCCTTGTTCCTCCTTATCTTTCTCCAGGCTTTTCTTGCTCCTTTTGCGGCCCAGATGAAACTACTTAGTTCTCCTTGTAGTTTTTTTATCCGGTCCAAAGTAAATTCCAATGGGATAGTGTTGAATAAGTAAGTGAATTTTGGGAGTATAGCCATCTTTATTATATTGGATCTTCCCATAAACGAGAGCGGTGGACCCCCCCCCAAATGTTTAGCAATTTCCTTACTTCTTTTTGAATTCTCTCAAAGTTCAGGGCTGATATTTCCTTTATGTCCGTTGTGAGTTCTATGCCCAGATATTTTATTTTGTTTTTTACTCTAGGATCTTGAGAGTCGTTGTTCCATTCTAGGATTTCTGTCTTTGATTGATTTGCGAGATATCCTGATACCTTTCCAAATGTTTTCACCATTTCTTCTATTTTTGGAAGGGATACCACTAGGTTGCTAGTAAACACCATGAGGTCATCCGCAAATAGTGCAACCTTCTTCACCCAACTCTGATGTTAAAATGGTATTATTCCCTTATCTTTCCTTAATAATCCCGCTAGTGGCTCTATAAATAGATCAAACAGTAGGGGAGATAGCGGGCATCCCTATCTTGTACCCCTTTGTATCATAATTTCTTCCATTAATGTTTGGTTCACTAGAACCTTGGCGGAGGGGCTTGTTTATATTTGTTTGATTGTGCTCTGAATAGTATCTCCCAGGTTGAATTTAGCAAGAGTTGCATTTAATGAGGGCCAACTCACCCTGTCGAATGCTTTAGCGGAGTCCAGGGTTAAAGTTGATAAAGGAATTTCATGGTGAATTGCTATATCGATTGTGGTTATGAGTTCGTGTGTAAGTTTTTGTATGTATCTTCCCCTGATAAAACCTTTTTGGTTTGTGTGCACCACTGACCACGCAACCTTTCCGACCCTTCTCGCTAAAATGTGTGTTTAGACCTTGTAATCTGTAAAAGTGAAATTGGCCTATAAGATTCACATTTTGAGGGGTCCTTCCCTTGTTTAAGTGGGACACTAATAATTGCATCATTCCATGAGGCTGGGAGGGTCCCTTTCCCTATAAATACTTAATTTAAAAGTTCTGTCAGAGAGGTGGCCAATACTTCTCGTAGATGGATACAAATCTCATTTGGGAGTGCATCGGGGCCTGCCGCCTTGCTTTTTTAAATTCCTTTCAATGTCTCTAGTACTTCCTCTATACTAATACCTTGTTTAAGTTCTGCCATTTGTTCTTGTGAAAGTTTTCGTAATGATATTTCTTCCAAGAATAATTTGATCTGCTGTTCCGTGGCTACTGCTTCTTCCGAGTACAGGTTGTTGAAACATTTTGCAAACTCCTTCCTGATTTCTTCCTCTTCTGTGGTGTACTGGTGATCTTCTTTCTGAATTTTTTAAATCCTGTTTCGAGTTGCTTCTGTTTTCAGTTTCCACGCCAATAGTTACCCACATCCTTCCCAATACTCGCAATGTGAGATCTTGCTAGACTCCCATTCTTCTTTTACTATTATTACGAGAGTATCAGCCAATTTGTTTTTTTCCGCATTCTCCTCTCCTCAATATCCAGTTTCTGTTGCGTGGTATTAGTATTTGTATCTAATTCCGTCTTCAATAAGGCTATATCTTTTTCTAATTCATGAATCTTATTTCTTTTTAAATTGTTCTTATGTGCCGCAAGATTAGCTATTTTTCCCCTGATAACGACCTTATAAGCCTCCCAGGCAATTTGTTTTGTGGTCCTTTCTTTGTTCATATGGAAGAACTCCTCAGTCTCTTTTGTTAATTCTTCTACGCAGTTCCTGACTTGAAAAATTACTATATACTGTCCATCTCGGACTGGACATGGGGCACTTTAACTTAAGGTGCACGATCAATGTGGAATGGTCCGATAAAAGTGCTGGAATGTGTTTTACCCCATGCGTCAAATTTAGTAGACCCCTATCTATCAGGAAATAATCTATTCTAGAAGCATGCCCCAATCTCTTGTTATGCAGCGTGAATTTATGGGTCTCGTCACCTTTTTCTCTCCATATATCCATGATCCCCAAGTCTTTAATACAAAGGCTCACCCACTGCCTCATTTTAGGTAGGTTGGGATCATACTTGGTTGAGAACCTGACTTTCTTTGGGTCTAGTATGATATTAAAATCCCCCCCTCCATTATTATAGGTGCTTGCGCAGATAGGAGTTGTGAGTAGATTTTCTGGCGCGGCTCTGGGTCATCCAGATTGGGACCGTAGTACCCAACCACTGTATAAGGATTATTTTATATCCTCGCTTTCACCATCACCCATCTTCCTTTCTTATCCACCTCTGTGGCTTCGATCCTAGCTCTCAGAGATTTTTTTAATAGGATCGCCACCCCTTTCACGGTACAATCTTGATTAGTGCAGACACATGTCTCTACCCATTTCTGATTTTTAAGGATTTTCTCCCATTCTCCTTTCAGTAGATGTGTCTCCTGCAATATCATTATTTCACAGTCCACTATTTTTAAATATTCCAGAATCTTTGCCCTTCGATTCCTTATCCGAAGCCCATTCACGTTCCATGTCATTATATTAACAGCCATTTACCCCATCCCCTTTGGTGCGCATCCTTTTTGTGAAACCTTTCTGCATCCTTTGGAAGTAGCCTGGGCCCCCTCACCCTAACATTGCTTATATAGGACATTTTTTCTTTTTTTCCCTATTTTGCTCCCCACCTTGTGCATTTTTTTTATTATTTTTACAAAAATTTCTGTGTGATTTTCTTCCCTCTTTCCCCTCTCAGGAGAAGCCTCCCTTGGCTTTCTTTCGGGGCATTTTCTTAGCCCTTTTTCTGAGCTCCTAACTCTTTTGTTGCGTCCTGTTTCAAATTTACTTCATTGTTCTACTTTATTTTGCTTGATCCTTTGATTGTGCCTTAATTTGATCTTCAAAGCACTCCACCTCCTTGGGATCCCTGATATGCACATCACCCGTTGGAGGGGAGAAGATGGCGGCCGGCTAGAGAGCTCGGTCGTGAGCTCCTAACTCTTTTTATGAAAACACGCATAGAATGATTGTGCCGAAAAATGCTGACGAGGGATTTCTGACCATGAAGGACTTGAGCACTTGTTGAGCGCAAAACTGGGGTTGGGCAAACAGAGCAAATTGAACGTAAAAATTACCCGTTGAGCCGAGGCTGGAAGCTGGAGCAAGGCAAGCATGGCGAGCACAAGGGGCAAAGCATTACAGGGAGCCGGAAGGCAATGAATCACCTACAACGTGCCGACGTAGTAATCATCACAGGTAGGAGCAGGAGAAAACACGAAAGCAGGCACAGGCACAGGAAGGTGATACAAACGAAACTGATGAAAGTGGAGGTTAAGGGGGCACCACGCCGGTGCTGCACAATTTCACCAGGCGGAGTGTGGGCTGAGGCGGCCACGGCATGTCAAAACGCTAGGAGAACTGCAGCAAGAGTGCCGTATAGGGGAAAGACAACAGGGTTGCAGATCTCGCCGAAAGGAGAGAATCGTGGTAATCTGCCCTGCACTGTGGAGGACGGGACGGCGGCATACGAAGCATTTGTGGCAGAGGAGTTTCCGGTAAGTGAGAGGGGGAAAAACAGAGAAATACAGTGAGGGGGAGGCGGGGTGCTAAAGCTGGTGAACCACGTAAAAGTGCTCAAGACATTAAGTATACTGTGCAGCCAAAGGGACAAATTACGGAACTGGAGGAAGTAGGGGAGAAGGTGGTAAGTGCAAAAGTGACTACTAAAGAGAGCACAGAAAATAAAATAGTGATAGACTCCCCCTCCCATTTCACAGAGATAGAAGCATTGGAAACAGCTCAGAACAGCCAACCCAGGAAGAAAACAGGTTATTGTCTGAGGAGCAAAAAATTTCCATCTGAAGAAGTGGAGGTAGATTACTACCCCAAAACTAGAAAGCTGAAAACGAAGGCTAAACCCTCCTCGTCGGATATATCTCCTCCAATGATTCCTCCAGTGATTCCAAAAAGTACAAGAAAAAAGAAAAGACATACTGTTGTAGTGAAATCACAGCCTCCTCTGTCTAGAGCAAGTCAGGTTAAATTAAAAGCTTTGGACTCCACGAAACAATAAATAACACCATCCTTAAGGTCCTTCTTTAAAGTGCAGGAAAAAGAGAAGGTGGATTATCACAACAATAAGGACCTGAAAAAAGATCAAACAGAAGCTGGTAGAGAGGAAGCAATAAAAGAAATGTCAATGGACAGTAACAGGTATAGTCCCTTAATGACATTAGACCAACAAGTGCTAGCCACAGAAGCAGACGCCTCTAGCGCTAAACCTACCGATGATAGTCTACATCCCCAAGACAGTATGGAAAAAATGAAGGGCACCTTGATGAAAGAAATTAGGGCTAATTTTGTGACATCGGAGAAAAATCAGACAAAAATTCAGGAAGCATGCGAAGTATTGGACTAAAAAATAAACATGCTCATGGAGAGAGTTAACTCAGTAGAACTGGAAGTAGCGGTGCTTAACAAAAAAGTAGAAGAGAATAGGAAAGAAATTGATTTGCTGAAAACCACAGATGATGAGATAAGAGACAGGATGGAGTCCATGGAAAATCAGGCCAGGAAAAATAACCTAAGAGTTCTAAATGTCCCAGAAGGTTTGGAAGGGGAAGATATCAAAAGCTTCACGATAAAACTATTAGAGGAGTTTATTACCTGGACAAAGCCAATAGACCTAGCAGAGGACATTCAAAGAATTCACCACAACCCATTTGGGAGAAACAATGTTAGGAAAAACCCAAGGAAAATCCTCATGAACTTTAAAATTTACCGCTTAAAGAGAGGATTTTAAGCTAGGGTTTAAAAGCGGGGTCATTTTCCGAAAGCAACTGGTCATTCAAAATTAGATCTGATATTTCAAAAACAACACAAGATAGGCAATGGCAGCTCGGCCAATATATGCAACAATTTAAATCACTAGGAGCAACAGTACAAATGCGCTTCCCAGCTTTGTTGAGAATAATGTGGGGAAACAAGATGCAATGTTTCTTTTATGCTGTGTTTCCTTTGCAGGATGTTTGTGAAGTTAAGAGTCTATGACTTATATTGATGCAATGTTTCTCTTATGCCATGTTTCTTTTGCAGGATTCTTCAACCTTTGTTTTTCTTTATTGTAATTTTGATATGTTGTTCTCTTTGTTAATTGTTCTTTCTTTGTTGAAATATGGATGTGTTTTTATCTTAGAGCTGCTTGGAAGCCTGCTATGTCATGGAATGTAGTGATGCATGCCATCTCATGAATCACTGATTCCAGAGCTGGGTATTCTGCTGTACAGTTGGTGCTGTACCGTTATGCTGTGTTCCTTGATTAAACACCCTTACCTTCTAACACAGCGCCAAGATTCATCCTTTCAACACATACCCATACCCACTCGTTCTGTGTCCCGTCTCACAACCTCTATTGTGCTCTTTTTGCACTGTCACTGTAGGTCTACTTATAGCTGTTTTTGTTAGTCTGCGCCTCTGTCCATATCTCTCTATCTCTCTCTCTGCCCTCTCCCTCACCAATGTTATGTCCCAGTCCCTCTGTTCCTGTCTATCACGGTCCCTCTGTCTCTCCATGCAATTCTGACATTGTACCATTGTTCCCTTCTGTCTAAGTCTTTCTTTTCGTTCCATGGTCCTATCTCTGAGTCTCCATCACGCTCTCTGTCACTGACCCACACAGTGAGACAGAGACACATCTCTGAAACTCTGTCACCTCCCCCCTCCTTGTCCCTCTACCCGCCCCCGCACAAAGATCACACACACCTCTATGACTCGTTCCTCTCTCGGTCTCTGCCTCTTGATGTGTGTCTTTTTGTGTTCTCCATCCCACTGTCTTCCTAACCTTCTCTCTCTCGCACAGGTAGACGACCCAACTAAATAACGGGGAGAGCCAAGCCTTTAAAAACATGTGCACGAGCCAAGCCTTAATAATGTGCGGCATGTAAATTGCTGAAAATACAGCATATAAAAATAAAGGCTCATCACAATTCAAATTAACATTGTGCGCATGGTTGCAAACGTATATGAAGACAGAGAGCAAAGTCTGCGCCAAAATCATTGCGGATTAGAAGGTAAGCCTCCATAATGGCAACTGGCGCACAGCACAACTAGGGCCAGCGCAGCCAGTTGTAATGCGGGTTTATTAATGACCTCCCGCCCCAGAGGCGTAGCTAGAGCTTGTGGCGCCCGGGGCTATCACTCAGATTGCCGCCCCGGGGGGGGGGGGGGGGGGGTGCTGGGAAAAAGGACGGGGGGCACTTGAAAGAGGTCTGAGAGACACGTAGTATCGCCGCTAATAGTTACCTCGATCATGCAAGTTATATGCACATACATGACACGGTCCAAGGCTACACAGTTGAATACACCGGTGACCGGCAGTACAAAGGAGAAAACACAGATTGCATGATAGATCAGGGGACTCAGAAAAACCACGTGTGACATCCATCAGAGAGCTGCGTGAACGAATACCTGGTAATCTCCTCAGCACAATACAAACATGCACATACATGACACTGTTCGGGGATCCATCATCTACAGCTGACATTAAATGACCAAATATCATGGTCCCCCCAATTAACTGGCTTCATTTTAGCTTCTGTATCTATTAGTTATCTAATAGTTGATCGAAAGCTTTTCAATTGCATGAAAGAAAACAACGACTAAACGCAATATATCCATCTATCTAACTAACTATCGATCTATCTATAGGCAAAGTGTAATCTATTATTTGTCAGCAATGTTCTGGATAGGAGGGGAAGTGATTTACAAGAAGCAAAGCCTCAAGTGTGTCATGAGGAGTATTCCCTAACTCAAAATTGGTAGTACATAACATGACTTATTTAGTAGTTATAAACAAATACATTTATAATAAAAATTTAAGAGGAGATAGTGGATTAAATCCGTACAGTGAGATGCAGGCACACTGAATAGGCCTTGTGAGCATCAGCGGAGATAGTATACTCTAAAGACATAGTAGCAAATAATCTCTGAGGAAGAAGAGTGTTCTTTCCACATTAGATGGGTTGCTCTATGGCAATAACATAAAATCTGACATTTGTTCTGTGGTATAAAATGGGAGTGGGGGGAGGGCATACATGCATTAGTATACATTCTCCCCAGAAGCATATTTAATTTAGCCACATTAATTTTCACTGTCATAGCATAGATCTATATATTGTTCCACTAACATAGATGCCCATAGATATATACCCAAATACCCTTTCTCTTTACTTATACACATACATATGTACACATCACAAGCGCAAACGCACATTAATATACTGCTATTGATTGGTATTTAAATGAAATCTGTTGCCTATTGTGAATACGCAACCGTTCTCTTCTGCTCCAGAGTCCAAACTAGTTCTGCTTCAGACTCAACACAAAATGGCTTCAGTTTCTGCTAAATTATATAAACATTCAAAACACAAAATGGAAACCTGGCTCTGTGCTGTCTTAGACTCCTATTACTAATGGAGTAACAAACAGACTACTTTTTTATCTGTTCGAAGTGAATTTTTAATAAACCATTAAATAGTCTTTAGATTGATCGGAAAACGTTTTTTAAATGACTGTAAAAGAACACCATTTCCTCAAATTAACACACAAAACACAACACATATGTAAAACAATTCACAATGACCTACAATCATGGACATAAATGGACATACACACAATAAAAAATTACTTACAACAAATTACAAAAACAGAAACATCATCTGCTCGTTACTCCATTAGTAATAGGAGTCTAAGACAGCACGGAGCCAGGTTTCCGTTTTTTGTTTTGAAATTTGAATAGCCCTAGCTGGCCCCGGTCCTTTGGGCTTAACCCCTACAGTATTTTGAAATTATATAAATAAGCATTTGCAATGCAATAGGTCTTGCATTTACGCGAGTTTAAGCTATTGGCATTGTAAATGACAATGCCTTTTATTTCTGTTTTAAAACCTAAAACACAAATAAAAAGCTTTGTTATTTGCAATGTCAATAGCTCAAACTCGCGTAAATGCGAGACCTATTGCATTGCAAATGCTCGTTTTATAGGACTTGTCTGTGAACTGTCTGCCACTCTGCCACTCACTAAAGATCCTTTCTTCCCCTCTGAAACCCGTTTAGCTCATACCTTACACAGCCTCCTGTACTCCAGCAGCCAGGGTGTCTATGGCAGGGGTTGGCCAGCACTGACAAAGTCAAAAGCTGGTAGCCAGCTAGAGACCTAATGGTTTTGACAGTGCTTGTTTTTAATACAGCATTTTACACCTGGTTTTTGGGTTAAAAATAAGGTTTACATGACCAATGTATCCTGTTACGTGACAAGTAATGTTACTGAACGACAATCTATTACTTTAAGTCTCCAGCCTTACACAAATGAAAATATTTAGCAAATTTCTTTCTATGATAGTGTTTTAGATTCAGTGATAAAACAGACAAGTTCCTTTTTTGTGTTTTGGAACCCCAGTTCCTTTTTTCACAGTGTGCCCTATCGATTTGTTTAACTCTTTCCATATCATTATTTTATTTTTTTATGTATTTGATTGGATTTTAGTAAACATAAATCCTTTTGCCATGGACATTATCATACATTGTGGTATGGTCAGTAGAACAAGAACAGCTACACATACGTTTGAGAAAGCACAGGCATTGTGGGTTCCGCGATGAGCCATGGACAGGACATGAATTCGTAGTGTTATAAATCACAGATGGATTGAATAAGGGAAAAGCAAAAGTAGAGTACCACGTAACCTCCCCTCACTCATCGTCAACCATGTTAGTTCCACGTTCGCCATTCAATCAACATAACGTAATGAAAGTGCGAGCTTTCCCTCCACACCACATGTCACAGGAGTCAACGTACAACAAGGGTAACGGGTAGCAGAAGAACTTAACAGGCTAAGAGATGCCGGTGCGTGTCACAACGCGCATGGCAGGATCAGTGGCGTAACGAAACTCGAGGGAGCCCCCCTGCAAAGAACATGAAGGGGCCCCCTAAGGACTCACTCAGAAGCTCTCAGGCCAGGTTACTATGCTGAGGGGGACCCTGGTGCTCGAGGACCCCCCCCCCCCTCACTGCGGGGCCTTTGTTACTCCACTTGAAGTAGTACAGCAGGAGTACTCTTTTACAAACTCTGACCCCACATTATGAATCAGCTCTAAAACATCCAACTCCCTATTGGTAGAGGAGACGTTTTTAAGGCATGGAAAAAGTGGGCTCTGGCCCAGTACCCCAGCCTTTAAGGGGGGCGCCTGATAGAACCACCTCTGTTCTGCAGGGTCTTGGCTTGATGGCACTGAATGATTCTTAAACATATTGTTTTAAATACGACTTTCCTTTATTTTAAATGCGGGTGATATGTGTGTCTATAGCAGACATTTTATAGAGAAATGTGTGTTTCATGCAACATCCATAAAATAGTTTCTTTTAGATCAAAACAGGACCTCTCATATGAGAAATGGGAGGGTGTCACAGATTATTCGCAGTGATATTTGTGCGCTGCTTCTGTGTTACAACATTGAAAACACAGGTCACTATCCCTGAATATTAGATGTAAACATATTTAGAATTTAGATGAGTGTCTCTGTGCACTGTCAGTGGCTTGGCCAAAGAGGGCATGAAAGAGCTGAAATAGGATCATAAATTCAAAACTGTTCCTCACAGGGGCCCCCAACATATGCTTGGCCTAGGGCCCCCCAAATCCTTAAGATGTCTCTGATTGGTAGGAGTGCAAAGAGGGTAGGGGCGGCTCCTCTGTCGCCCCACTTAATCACACCCAAAGCCCCAGAGATGAAAAATAAAATGGTAATTCATTACCCTTTTATTTTTCATTCCCGTCCCAAACAGAACTTCAGGATGGGGCGGGGCCTGCTGAGTGACATCAGCAGGGAGGAGTGTGGGCTGTCTGCACTGTTTAAAGTGTGCATATCTGTTTGGCCGGCCAGCTTGCGATGGCCAACCACACATGCGTGCTTTAAACATCTATAACTCAGCTGTCTGAACAGCTAAATAAGAGCAAGTGCAGGCCTCCAGAGCGGTGTGGTGTGCAGAGAGAGGCTGCTCCCTCTAATCAGGGCACTGCTCTCATGCTGCATGAGAGCAGTGCCAGGATTGGTCAAGGGAGTTGCAGCATACAGTACCTGGAAGCAGAGGTCCGGAGCGGAGGCCGTCACGTTAGTGTTTTTTTAAATAATGTTTTCACACATATTCCCCCCAAATAGATGCCAGCTGCCACTGAAAGAGGGCAAAATACATTTCTATTTGTAAGAATTGTATAAACATATTCCCTGGATATGGTCACTTTATTCCAGTTGTAATTGTTTTGTGCCAATATACACAGGCATGTAAGAGTAAGTACAAGAGTCCTACACGGGTTCTACTCTACATTCTCCAAACTGCAGGTGTTGGTCTGTTTGCCTTGACGTTGCACAAGGACTGAGTTCAAATCCTTACACCTCCTTCACTTAGACTCACCAGACCTTATTTCCAAATCGTTCCATTATGTTCTAGGCCATTATTTGCACTTGGCTGACAATTGTCTGGTAGTAGTTTCTTCCTTCCACAGAGATTGGAAAGTGTGTGGTCTTAGTCCGTGCCTCGAAACTGTGTAACTCTTTGGTCCACACCAATCAGACAACCATGGACCATCTCAAGGTCAGGAGATGGTATAAAACCTGGTGTCAAGAGGCCAATATTTGGAAGGCAAACCCTATATAAACATCATTGGATATGTGCTGTAAATAATACAACTCAGTATATAACATAACGTTTATCTGAACAGGACCAGCACTTTTCAGCAAACCCGCCTTAGCTCAAGACAGGCAGTGACAGCACCGCTCAGAAGAGAAGTTCTTAGGGTGCAATGCCAGTCGGTTCATAAAACATTGCATGTTTATTTGTAAAGCACACGTTCACCCACACAGGCATGTTGGCACTGAATAACAGATGTTTGTTGTTACCCAACTCAATAATACTCATTTTATCAACCTCAGAAGGATGAAAGGCTGAGTGCACCCGCCAGGATTTGATCCTGTGACTATGAGGTCAAACACAGGCCCCTAGAGTGAATGGATGCATTAGTCTACTAAGCCACCAGACCCGGTTTATGAGCCCGTATCCTGTGCAGGGCTGTGAGGTTGAAATGAAATAGAGGTCTATGTAGAGGTGAGGAAAGTTTGCTTTATACTGGTGAACTTTTATCAAAGTTGTTGCTCTGTGAAGTTTCCCTATTCACTTTTGCCCGTGCAAAGTTTTATTGTAAATTCCCAAATAATTTTAAACGCAATTTGTGTGATAACTGCCTAACTGAAACCAGCCAAGCTAGGAAGGGCACGCTGCATTCCTCTCTGCAAGTTCACCCTTTGCTGAGGAGTTCTTTCTATGCTCAATAATGTATTATTCGGGGAAAGAACACGACTTTGTAAAGAGTGCGCCTGAAGCAGAACTTTTTTGACTCGTCCTGAAAAAGGTTTCAATCGTGACAGAAAGGTGCAAAGTTTTCTATACGCCTTTGCGCAAGTTAAAACAAAAAGCAAGCTTTGCAACCTGCACAGCTCTGGTTAAATGAAGGCCGGTCAACACACAGGCACAAAGAGCTGACGCCACCGAGCCTGCTCCATATTCGAGTCTTGTAAAGAAGAAAGGCCCTTCCTATCCCCGGGTAAGTCACCTGAATGAGTAAGTCCCTGCCTCCCATCCTGGCGAGGTTGCATTTTAAACAGTAAAAGGTTTTGTGGCAAAATACACTGAAATTGATCGGCACTCACCTTAGAGGGCCCGTCAACGCACGCGGATCCCTGAAACATTTCCGCCGTGATTGGAGGTAACTGAGTGGCATTAATCAGTGCCTGCAGCTTATTATTAACAGCCCATTGCCAAATAACACAATCCTGACAGGAATAAACACTGAAAAAGAACACACAGGCTCACCTGAGGCCTGGGCAGCCTGCAGCAGCTTCAGAGGCAGGCGCGAGCAGGCAGCCGAAGACAGGGCAAGACTGGCTAGCCAGACAGCAGGGGCTAGTAATAATTAATTATGGCCGGGCCGGGGCCGGTGCCGCCACATGGTGACAGTCGGTCTCTTTCTCAGTAGTGACTCTTGGTGGGATGTCTAACCTCGCCTCGTCGCGGCACGCCGACGCGCACTTTAAATTGCGCTTCTGCGCATGACAATGTGTATAGTCGACACCAGCCCCACCCTATGCCCCACACGCACTCGCGGAGACATTTGCGCGCGCGGCGCGCACCGCGCACCATAATTAATAAAGAGCGGCCTGGCTCAGAGAGGCCCGTCGCGGGTCCGGCGGACATGCGCACCTTTTAATTAATTATAACGCCGGCCGTGCAGTGCTGCGCGGCTGCCGCCCCTAAATAGTGCCGCCTGGGGCGGTCCGCCCCCACCGCCCCCCCCTAGATACGCCGCTGTCCCGCCCCCACCATTGGGAAGCCTCATTAGAGAAAGCAGATCAATAAAACTCACAAACAGAGGAAGCTGACTACACTTAGGAACGATTGCTGTAGCATTGTTTCAACAATAAGATTAATTCCGAATTAAAAAATTACACTCATGTATTAAGCCTTGTCTTCAAAGAAAGCAGGAGGGAAAGTGTCAAACCTCTAGTTGCTGGAAATTAAAACACCCTAAATACGAACATCTCTCTCACACTCCGCAGAGACTAGCAGTCACACACTACAAAAGAAATAGCATAACCCTTTCAGGATATCAGCTGCACACTACCAGAAGCATTCTTACACTTCTCATGTATAGGAGTCTACTGACAGCACTCCCACACCAATGACAATAGTCGATGCAAACTACCTTTGCCAAAAGATGGAGCTGCTGAATCAAACAGCTGTTCCACCTTTCACTAATGCACTTCCCCCAGGTCAGCAGTATGTTTGTGGCTGCACTGAAAGCAAAGCCTTATGAGAAATAGGGAGCACTGTCCCTCCTTGCCATGGCACACCTTGATAAAACTGCGCCACAGTGCACCCAAAGTGTAATGCTGCCCCTGAGGCAATCTCACAACCTCACAGCCAGCTCTCCAGCCAGACCTAAATGTATTTGTTGAGAGTAACTGCAAGCAGGGCTGGCAGGAATACCTATCATCAGGGAGATGTCAAAACCCACAATAGAGGCAAGCAATGTGAAAGCCAAAATATCTACCTTGCATGGTCAGTAAGATTCAGTGGCAGCTCCTCCGTTATGGCGGAGGAGCATCGCTCCACTGCTTTTATGCAGTGCAAATTACAAAACATAAAATGATATTAACTTTGAGTTAATATTAATATTTTATGCTTCGTGCTGCTTTGCGGGTGGGCTCGTTGGCGGGGCTGCTCTGCTCTCAGAGCAGGACAGAGAAAGGGGTGGTTTGCCCACTCGTAAGCGCCCAATGACTGTTTGGTCGGCCCTCTCTGGCCACCCAAACCAGTAATGCACACTTTCCCTGCTCTCCATGCAGGCTGAACTACAGCCTGCATGGTGAACATTTCCACCCCCTGGCTGAGTGCCATGTCACCGTGCTCAGACCAATCACAATGCTGCACGGCAGCATTGTGATTGGTCAGGGGAGCCTGGTTGTGCTTCCTGTTCCAAGAAGAGGCAAGCAGGAGCACAGACGAGTTATCTGGCGGCAAGGTAAGTTCATTTTTTTATATTGCCTACCCCGAAACTCCCCGCCCGACTCCCCGCCCGTGACACCTGCCACCCGTGAGCCATGCCAGCCGCCACTGGTAAGATGCTGATGCTGATAGCGCAGAAATTTGCAAACGGTTTTACCCTTAACTTACGGCAGAGAACTCCCACTCCGTGCCAACACCATCTCTCATTGACAGATCGTTGCCGCCATGTTAGAATGGAGAGCGAATCAAAAATCAACAACTTACAACAGTTAAATCAATGATGAGAGGGTTGGTAAGTTTAAAAGTTATATTTTTCATTAAGGAATTAGCAATAGTTTTTGGTCTTTTATTTAGATTAGTCAGATATACCCATTTAGAGAAATATCAAGAAAATTTGGTTAGAGACAGCATAGAAAATGACAGCATGTTTCATAAAGGAAATAGTCCCTATCTTAATCTAAAAGGACCTAACCTAACATGAAACCCATAAAGAGCTAATTTTGGGAAAAAAACATATGTTCAGAGCATCAGCAAATAATCTCAAATGAGAAAGAACTCTACTTAAGAGTAGTTTTAGAAAACTCAGTCGAGTTGCCCGACAGTTGCAGTAGCAGCCGCAAATCCAAGTAAAAGGAAATTAATGACAGCAGTAGCTATGAAGTAGCATAAGAATTAAGTTTCCTGACGTAAGGTAAATAAAGAAAAATCACCATTAGCAATAGCTCACAGCAATTCAGGAAAGCACAATGAAGTGCTAAGGGGCATGGCAGGGTATAGATCGAGAATGACGAGCCTGTGATCTTTTATTTAAGACGTGAGATGTCACGTCTTATATAAAAATCATAAATATAGTTGCAAAAACTGGTGCTTAAATAATCTTGAGCCAATGAAGAGGGATCTTCCAATTGACCATTGCCTCTCTTCTCGACTCACATGGAAAGCATGCGAGTTGACGTAATGTTATCTGAAGACTGCTAAAGCTTCACACAGTAGATACATACAATGAAGGTTCTCACGAGAACCCTTATTAAGTCTATTCTATTCGTTTTTGTCACAATTTACAATAGACTAGTCTAATAAATAAAACATTTTCTATTTGCAATGTCCTGGTTAGATTATGAGAAATGTTTTCTAAAACAAGCTTTAATTCTACTAAACATGTGATTTATCATAACAGATAGCAGGTGACACGATTTAAAACAATGAAATCATATGGTGTGAGAAAAGAAAGAAATACATTTTCTTGAAGCAGAACATGTTCTAAACATGACACATATTACAGTTAAATCCGGGAATAAATTAGTGTTTCTGAAAGGCATTTTTATTAAGTGGAATTAGAAGGCTAGAGAAGAAAGAAAAGAATAAAAAATATGAGGCTATGAAAGAAAGACCCCTGGAGGATAAGTTTCCATGTTTTAATGGAGAACAAATACAGTTTCATGCAGTAGGTATGCGGCCAACCAGGCCGGAAGACGCAGCCAACTGTCCGATTGTTTCAACAATAACATTCCAGGCATACCAATGTTCTAGCCCATGATTCTAGTCCCAACACATCTTTCCCTTATAAAGAAACACAAATTAAACAACTAAAAATATAAATGGAACTTGTATAATAGGAACACACAAACTGACCACCACCATATGTTGTAACAAGACAGACGGTGATAGCACATGTGTATTTCCAGCATTCACTGCACCCCATATCCTCTCACACTCACATTTCCATTCCATTGAGGTGACAACCTCTCCTTGTTCCACCATTTGTTATTTGTTGGGAAAACCTGGAATCACTCTTCACCCCTATTCCAGGAAGTCACACTTTAACAAATTTCCAGGTTTAATGGATTGAGTATGAACATTTTCCAGCCTCTCACCATCAACATACTTCTTTTGTCCAACTTCTCATCTCACCTTTACAGACGCAAGATCCCTTCCCTTGATTAAATCCCACATACAAAGACCACCTAACTTAGCACCAGTTCCTGTGCCTTGAGAAGCTTAAAATGTGAAACACCTGTGGCCTCATTGGCAGTGGTGCTAATTTCCCACAGTAAATCCTTAAGCTCATTACCCTAATTCAATCCACTGGCAATACATAACTGTATGTTGTCCTTAATGACCCTGTTGCATCTCTCAACCAGGCCATTACTATGGGGATGGTACAAAGACATTTTGGTTTCTTCCACACACCATTGAGATATAAATTGCTTAAATTTGAGAGACGTGAATAAAACTCCATTGTCCGACACAATCTCATCAGATGCACCTTCCCTCATGAATACATTTTGTAAAAACTCCACAACAGAAAATGAATCAACTGAGCTCACAAATTCTACTTCTGGCAATCGTGAAAAATAATCAATAAGCACAATTCCATATCTACTGCTTTCCTTCACTACAGTAATGGGTCCAAAAATATCAACCCCAATTTGTCTTCAACTTCCTCACATTATCCAAGGGCAAACGGGGCAAACCATCAACAAAAATGTTTCTAGCACAAGGAATAAACTCCAATCTATATTGAAACTCCATAAGTCTGAACCGCCACCTAACAATGCCTGGAATAGCATTGCAGGCACCATTAGTCAAAAAAAGGTTGATCAGAGGTTTATGGTCTATCGTAATGGTGAATTCCACACCCCACAAGTAATTTCTGAAATATTTACCTCCCCACCAACAAGCTAAGGCTTTTCATTCAGTAACCAAGTATGTTCTTTCAGCCCCTTTCACACCACAAGACGCGAAAGCAACCACTTCATCATTGAGTCTGCAACAATACAGGTCCTAACCCAAATTGACTGGCATCAGTAACAATGACAGAGGAAGCATGAGTGTCATAAGGATTCAAAGGAATAGCATAGGCCACTTCCTTTTTGATGACCTTAAACTCATGATCTTTCTCCTCACACCACACAAATCTTTCATTCTTTTTGAGTAAATTCCTTAAATTAGATGTCCTTTCTGCAAACTTGGGTATAAAATGGGAATAAAATGTCAACTCACTGAAGAACAACCGTACCTGAACCTTGTTAATGGGAACTGGGCAATTGCCTTCACTAAACGACCCTTAATCTTGTAGCCCAAGTAGTCCACACACTCAACAGCAAATTGCACTTCTCCGGTCTCAAAGTCATGCCTTTGTCTTTCAAAACTGTCAGAACCAATGTTAAAGAGTTGTCAGAGAGGACAAGTCTAGACCAAAAATCAGGACATCATCTTGAAAACAACATACATTGGTTACACACTTATATAACGCCTCCACTACTCTCTGAAAAACAGAGGATGCAGAAGCCAAACCGAAAGTCATGCGTTTAGATCTAAACACACCCTCAGGCATGATAAAAGATGTCAAGTGCTTCAACTCATGCTTGGGCGAAATCTGGCGATAAGCAGCAGTCATATCTAAGGTCGTAAACGCCTTAGCACCCTTCGTTTCTGAGTTCCTCTCTCATGTTTAGTGGAACTCATCTCACTTTGTGCACCACTGTATTAACCCCAGACTTTAATACAAGTTGAGAAAAACCCTCAAGTATTCCTAGTTTTTTTGAAAAATCTCTGGAAATGTTTTGACCCACGAACAATCACTCACAGTTGCCACATACTCACCCTTCAATAACAGTTGCTCTGGGTTGTTGGGATCAAGGATTGTTCCTAACTTCCTCTGCTCCAACCACCCCAACAAACATGATCAATCTTTGGCCAAACATACAGTGGCATTCGCTTTGTTTGCTTCAAAATCCTACACTGCATCAAACTCACCAACAATCTCTATGGATTTCCCTCCATATGCAATTGGTCGCACATTGGACTTTCTCAACTCAATATCTTTGAACCGTTCCCACTCTTCCGTGCCAATGAGAGTGAAAAAAGCACCTGAATCGGCCATAATATTAACTGCAACATCAGCTAAATTTACCAGACAAAACGACGTTTGCAATTCAATTTGCATCACATTTTTGGTCAGGTCATTCCCACCTTCTCATACGCAAAATACAACATTTTCATCATCCGAATTTTCAGGCTTATCACCCTTGTGACTAGAGTTTTCAACTACATTGATTTGTTTGGAATTACTCCTGAGGATATGAGATTTACACACGTTCTTACTATAGCAGGACACCTTGGGGAATTCCCAAGATGATTCCTGTTCCCACATGTTTGACATGGCACCTTGGCGTGGGTCTCCCTTCCATTTTTTGCTGTTGCCTCATGTGTTTTTGCTGGTTATAGATGCTTTGGGCACTGTGCCACTGCTGTCTAGTGCCACAGTGCAAGTGCTCCCTATGGTAAATTTATTTATGGATTAGTGACTCCATGATTGGATTATTTGATGTACTGGTCAGACCCTAGTACAGTGCACCAAGGGTGCCAAGGACATGTAAATCAAATGCTGCTAGTGTGCTTGCAGCACTGGTTGTGTCACCCACAGAAGCAGCATGTAAAGTGTGTCTCAGGCCTGCCATAGCAGAGCCTGTGTGCAGTCTGGTACTGCCATGTTGACTGGGCAAGTGCACCCACTTGCCAGTCCCTGAATCTTCCCTTTTCTTCATATCAGACACCCCTAAGGTAGGCCCAAGGGCAGGGTGCATTGTAAGTAAAAGGTAGGACATGCCCTGATGTGTGTGGCATGTCCTAATAGTGAAATACAGCCATTTTCGTTTTTCACTATTGCAAGGCTACCTGTTCCCCATAGGCCAGAATGGGCAGTTTGATTATAACACATTATAAACCTAACTGACCCAGGGAACATGGTAGAAATTCGAGTTTAGTATGCCTAAACTCAGAATGATAAAATACATATTTTAGTGAAGTTGGTTTTAACATTCTGTGTTTGAAAATACCACTTTTAGAAAGTAAGTATTTTCTTGCCTAACTATCCAAGCCTGCCTCTGCTAAGTTGTGTATTCCTTGTCTGGAGTTTGAGTGACAGGGGCTGGGGGATTCCAGGAGACACAGTGACTCAGCACAGGGCTGAATAGAGAGATCTGCATGTAGATGGGTGGGAGGAGTTGCACCTGGGACCTGAATAGGGCTGTGCCTTTCCTCCACAATGCTGGCTCCACCTCCTGTGGTGCGTCTGATGTCCCTGGCCTACACTGTGAAAGAAAAGAAGGAGTCTTGTCAACAAAGTGCTCCAGGACTGACCAGAACTGGTTTGGACTAGGCAAAGGCCTCTCTGCCTTCGGAGAACAAAGAGCAAATGAGTATAAAGGGGGGGACCCAGACCCCAGAACTTTAGATCACTTTTGGGAAACAAGAAGAACCTTTGCTGAGGAGAGGAACCAGAGAAATTGAGGAAGAGACTATCCCTAAGCGCAGTGCTATTTGGGGGATTGGCCTGCAGTGGTTGCCTGACTGCCAAAGAAAGGAGAAAGGAGAAAGGAACTTTGTGCTACTTTCATCAACTTGTAAACAATCTCCAAGGGCTTGAAGATTGAGCTTGCCTCCTGCTGAAGTATCAGGGACAACAGACTTCACCAACCAGCTCCCCTGCATTCCCTTGCTGGGAATTGAAGTGCCTGCTGTTGAGCTGGGCCTTCTGAGAGACTGCGTGTCGCTGGGAGCTGGAGGCGCGATTCAAGACGAAGAAGCGTGACGATGCCGCAGCAGTTGTCGCATTGCCGAGAAAGTGTGCCGCCGCTGTCGCCATCGCATCAGCGACGTGCCTCGCATCAGCGGAGATGAGTGTCGCCGTCGCAGCAGATGCCGTCGCATCACCGGAGAAGCGTGTCGCTGCTGCAGCAGCTGTCGGCGCATCGCTGAGGAACCGCGCCGCCGCTGTCGCATCACATCACCGAAGCGCCCCGCATCACAGGAGAAGAGTGTCGCCATCGCAGAAGATGCTGTCGCATCACCAGAGAAGAGTGTCGCAGGGCCTGTCATGGCTCAGAAGGTTCGTTGAGTCACCGCACGGCTGTCAGGCATGCACGCATTGTTGTCGCATCAAGAAGGAGATGCCATTTTGTTTCATTGCACTGGATCTTCATCGCATTACGGCGCTGCTGGTCGCATCACCACGGAAGCGCAGTAAGAAACCGACGCATCCCCTCCCGACGCCGAGAAGAACCGACACATCATCGTCCCCTACGCAGCAGTAGGGAACCGACGCAGCACCGTTCTTGCGTGTAAGGAACCGGCACATCACCTTCCCTGCAACACTTTCGTTGTATAGCGTTACGCATCCAAAGGTACATTGAACTTAAAGTGTCGCATTTACCATCTTAAGAGAACTAAGCTATTTCTACCATTTTTAAAGTACAGTATTGTGAATTTTTGTTGTTTGTGGTCTTGTGTTAAGTCTATATAAAAATACTTATTTTTATACTACAACTTGTGTGGTGTCCATCTGTACTGTTGTCACTGGATTACTGTATGTGTTCACAAATGCTTTACACACTGCCTCTGAGATAAGCCTGTCTGCTCGGGCCAAGCTACCAAGGGGGTGAGCAGGGGTTAATTTAGGAGTGTACCCCCTTACCCTGACTAGAAGCAAGGTCCCCTACTTGGTCATAGGTATCTACCTCTGCCAACTAGAGACCCTCAGTTCTAACACCACACCTCTAGCATTATATGACTTTCTTCTTGGAGTCCCCTTTCTTATCCTTACAGTTCATAGGGCACCCCACCTGAATAGCATGTACCTCTGTCCCAAGAGACATTTGTTCCATATGACTGGTAGGAGCTTTGATGCTACTAGCAACCTCCACTGCTCTGTCCAAGGTTAGGGCATCTGGGGTCAACAACTTTTCCTGAATCTTCTTACTCTTGGTATTTTCCACAATCTGATCTCTGATCAGTTTTCCCTCAATACTTAATACTAATGTTTGATTTCATTTAGAGGCATCAGGATCAATCAGGGTGTGCGAATCACCACACCTGCTTAAGATAACATGTAAATTTGAAGAAAATGTGTGCGAATCACTCGTAGCACCACAAGCCAAGAACACCTCCAAAGACACCAACCAGCCACCAAGGCGGACGTATGGCCCTGGCGACAGCACCAAGGGAGAACCACACCTAAACCGCAGCAAGCGCAAACCGCGTTGCTCCCATCGCTTCACAGTGAGACCGTCCAGCCCCGAGTGTCAGCAGTTGGAGTCGAGTGACATCCCTGCTCCTGAACGCAAATGCCAGAGGTGCAAGACAAGATTCAGAAGAGCCAGTCACGTGGCTACAATGTCCATCCAGAAACTTCCTCTCCTAGTTAATCATTGCCACCTGTCGTCCAGGCCCAATGGCAGCTACGTCATCAATGCCATGTGCACGACACTGCACTCAGCAAGAAACGTAGAAGTGTGACTGGAGGGTCTGCACCAAGAATCGGACAACCAGCTGATGTCAGAAGAGGAAGTCGTGAGCGGCAGGGCCGGACGATGAAGAAAACCCAAGCTACAACAGGAGTGAGTCCTGACACAGCAACAGCAAGGGAAGACGGGGATAACCCGGGAAGGAACTTACAACTGCACAGCGGGAGTCCGAGAGTAAGCCGCACAGTCTGCGTCAACCGAGTCCCAAGCCTTATGTTTCTCAGTGTGTTCATCTCTCCTCCGTCATCAAAGTCCCAACATCCCAAGAAGTCCAAGTGCACAAATGCATGTGCCTCCCCAGAGAACATGGAGGTACCTGGCCAATCCCTGCCTCAGGTGATCGACTCCAGGCTAGATGCCTGCATCCATCAAGGCAAGTTGTCACCCGCTGTCGCCCAGATTCACCACACGGCTGGCAATGCCATCATGCCAGTCCTCATCACGTGTGTCAACCGACACCATCTCGAATACACATGGATTGGAGTCCTTCCCTATTGCCAAACTAGCCAAGAAGAAAACACAGAGGCTACCTGCTAACCTGAACTGCGGCAGAGAGAGCATGGCCTGACCAAGACCCATACACCCTTGAGGTTTGTGCAAGAGACTGGCTACTGGCTCATCGGTGGTTTGCCGCTGCCCCCAGCCGGCGCACACGCAGCCCCATCGCAGCCTACCAGAAGTCCCGCAGCAAGCCCGATGAAGGGCCTCCCCAGGCAGGAGAGTTGGAAGAGACATTGCCCCACCGACAGGTCACCGGACACAGCAAGACAGCCTAATAGAGACTTCAGGCGATCCTGGAATAATCCAGTGAACTTTCACCATGGACTCCCACCATGATCTTGACGTACCCAGTTAATGAAGTATTATTACACACCACATACCATCATCCAGGTTAGCGGACGGAAGTTACGTGGGACTAAAGGACACGCTTACACCGGCACGTTCCTAGTGCGCAGCCGACTTCTCCAAGCAAGTGTTCGTGTCCTGAACCGGTCAGGTTAAATGAGGAGTGCCTGCTGAGATTGTCCTGCTACAGTCAGAATCACCAGTCGTTGTATGCTGTCTTCTGGATGCCTGACCCGAGAAGCTGATGGACACTGTGGTATATATTTAATTGTTGTTTTATCCCCACAGGTTGAACTAATGAGCTTTTGTTTTTCATAAAAATTTTGGAGGAATGTTGTGTCCTGCGAGACACGTTCTAGTGTCTCGACAGGCACAGAGTTGCTAACCTCTCCCCCTATGGGAGTGGGCACACTTGCACCCCTACACGCATCCATCACAGGCATCACGAGTGACGTGAGCCTGTCAATAAAAGGGCCCGGGTGCTCGTGCCTAGTTTCCAGCACCATATCTACATGTCTGTGTCGTCCTTTACATCGTATGTGGGCCTACGGCCCAGAACATAACAGACTCCACAAACTCCGTTGAGGTACACCGCCTCATGGCCAAAGACAACATGTATAGGCAGTCACATGCTCTGTCCATCGCAGTATCTTAGAAGTTGATCTCGGAAATGCCCACAGCAGCCAAAACAGTGCCTCGGTCAGCCACAACAGCTTCTCCCGCTCATTGTCAATGAAAGAAAGACCTCTGGTGGCTAGTAAGTTTCTGCATTTTAATGGAGAACAAATAGAGTTTCACGCAGTACGGATGCGACCGACCAGGCAGGAGGACACAGCCAATGCCTGATCGTTTAAATAACAGCATTCCAGGCATACCAATGTTCTACCCTACAATTCTATTCCCAACACTTAGGGGCATATGTATCAACATCTCCATTTGCGATTCTCAAATAGCGATTTTTAAAGAATCGCTATTTGAGAATTGCAAAACGGGATGTATTTAAACAACCGCAAAACTTTTGCGATTTCTTAAAATTCCTTAATTGCGATTAGCAAATTGCGAAATCGCAATTAAGTAATACCTTCCCATTCATTCCTATGGGCCAGGAGACCCATAGGAATGAATGTGAAGTAATTCCCAAATTGCGATTCGCAATTTGCTAATCGCAATTAGAGAATAATTTCAAAGGTGCAAGGGTGTCATGATGACACCCTGATGCACCCCTGAAATGAGCATGTGTGCGCATATGGCGCACATACATGCCCTAAGGGCATGTATGTGCGCCACGTGGCACTTTGTAAAAAGTGCATTTTGAAAGGAAATCGCAAATTACCACCAACTAGAAGTTGGTGGTAATTTGCGATTTCTTAAGGATAATTCGCACAACTTGGGTGCGTGTTACATATCATTTAAGAAATCGCATTTTGCGATTTATTAAATGCTTACGCAAAATTAAGAAATCGCTAAATTAGCAATTCCTTAATTTGCGATGAGATATTGGCTCATACATCCCGATTAGTGATTTTTTAATCGCAAACGCTGTTATTTTGCGAATCGCAGCGTTTGCGATTAAAAAATCGTTTGATACATATGCCCCTTAGTCATGTAAGCACGATGAAAATGGGAGCTTTCTGTCGCCTAATAACACATTTAGGAAATGCTCATTTCTACGGTTACTTCTTGCTAAGTATTCTCTACGTTATTGTCAAGTTACATTTTAATGTTCGTATAAGCTAATATTTTCAACGTTATCAATGCCAATGCTTTTTTTTAATAATTCAGAGGTGCCGCGCTCCTTCAGAGTCAATTACATCAATATTACGCTAATAATATTTGATCTGTTAAAAAAATATTGCTACCACTTTGGTAAATATTCAATTTCCTAAAAGGACACGATTTCAAAGAGAAAACCTATCCAAGCCGTTATAAAAGTAAAATCCCAGACGTATTCAGCAATAATTAAAACTGAGATGTAGACATAAAATATGCATGTTCTGTGCTTCCCACGTCTGATATTCGGGTGCCAAAACTAACCTAAATCTTTAAGGTACTTTACATAATAATTGCTGAGATTAATTGAATTATAATAACTGTAATTGCTGCTAGGATTATCTCATGAATATTCATCGTCGTCGCTATCCTGAAAATGTAACTAGTTTGCATCCGTCAAGGACAGAAAACGGACAAGCTTCAGACATTTACAGACACTGTCTGAATAGTAAAAGTTGGTCCACCGATTGCATTAGTAAGATGTGCACCATTTTCATGTTATCTTGCTACTTGTTCCGCTTGGGCACTGGTGACAGGCAGCAAAGACGAGGTGTTGCTTTTTGTGCAAAAACTAACAGTGAGCTGAAGCTTTGCGGCTTTTATATTAGGCTGTAAACCTGTAGGTAAATTTCCAAACTTTAGAATTGTAGAGGAACTGGAAACACTAACATTTGAATTTTAAAAGGCAGTGCAGAGTATACAGGGAATTAGCAATGCAAACACAAGATGCCATATCTGCTATAATATGCACTCGACTGGGGTGATTAAAAGCCTCTTGTGCTGTAAGTCTGTTTACTCTGCTCCTATTTTTGGACCCTCATGCTCCATATTAAAAAAAGATCAAACGAAAAGAAAAACAAAGCAGCCTTTTAACTATGTGCCTCTACGAGACAACAAAACGAGAAGTTGACAAAGTTGACTGCAATATATTTTATTCACGGATTATGATAATGTAGGGATCATTACGAATAACACCCTATATGCAGCCACGAACTCCTTAACTTTGATTAAAGGAAGTGCTGTCAGAATGTAAGAGACAAAAAAAATACGTTTGATAGGTCTGTCAATCAGAAGGTGATTGGTTGGTGCATTCAGGGCACTGGACAAGAAGAATCGTAACTTTGTAAAAAAAAACAAAAGGACCGCTTTTGGGGGATGAAAGCCATTCAGACCCTCAACCCACTCCAAAATAGGCACTAAAAAGCTCTATGAGACAAAAATTCCAATCCAAGCACCAACATAACAATAGAATGAACACCTTCTCTCGTACACAGCCCGACGTTCCCCCCTGAGACAAACTACACCATCAGTATTTATCATCTGTGCTTCATGTGGGGGGAACTTTGCCCCCGAGATGCATCCCCATCATAATAAAGCTAGGCTCTGCTGCAAGGAAATGGTTTTAGTTCATGCATACTACATAGACGTGTGGGAACATAGGTGGGTCCTACTGCATTCCATAATGGAAGTCAAATGTAGAGTGGGCTATCAGGGTTCATAATATGAATAGGCGCACTTTCCCCATTTACGACACGGCGTACCTTAAAACAGGTGCACCGGGTGTAAACAGGGAAAGTGCACCCTATTACATTGAATGCGCTGCCCCCAGGGAAGCTGCAAAGTCATGCTGCCCTGGGGGATGCGCATTCAAATGAAAAATGGAGCAGCTTTGAAGCAGCTGCTCCATGTTTCACTGTGCAGGCGACAACCTGTCTGTACTTTCAAGAGGGAAGAGAGATCCCCTTGCAGGCGCGTGCAGTGAGTCACTGCACCTACCTGCAAGGGTATTGAGACCCATTTACCCCCTCCAGAAGGGTGCTACCAGGGGGCTAACTGATAGTGACTGCTTCTTTGCCTCTGTTCCTGCATCTTTAGTGCGGCATGAGCGTAGAGGCGAAGGGATTCCCTCATTTGCATGTTGACAGTGCTGACGCTTTACATGCGCCAGCATTATCTGTATTACAGAAGGGGATGCTCAAGCATCTGCGGCCCCTTCTGCAATACCAAAGTTCCCGGGGGCACGCAAAGTGGGAGCTAACACCCATTGCACCCTGGGGCACTTCTGTGATACTGCCCAAGATCGTTCAATAAAAAGATTCTAGTAGTCAGTGTTCCCCCTCGGCTGATGTAGTGGGATGTTGTTAGAATTAAGCCTGGGCGAAGCACTACGCTACGCTCGCGTAGTTTGCGAAGTTTGCGCTACTTCGCACTACGCGAACTGCACGTAGCACAGTGCGAACACGCGTAGCGTAGTGTTGCGTAGTGCTGCGGTCATTTTTTGCTTGCTCGCGGTCCTCAACGTCAAGTTGGCGACCGCGAGCAAGCAAAATGACATCCCGGCGAGACTTTTTCCTTGTTCGCGATCAGCAACATCAAGTTGGCGATCGCGAGCATGGAACATAAACCTCCCGGCGAGATTCCCAACGCGAGGAGGTCAGGTTTCTCATTGCGAGGGGTCGCGTATACTCGCGACCGCTCGCGATGAGAAACTACCAGTTCGCGTTGAGAAAGCTGCCGCTCGAGTAAAAATGTACTCGAGCAGCAGAAAACTACAGCTCGCACTGTGCAAGATGCCATTTTCAATGATTGCACAGTGCCGGTTGCTTGTCCACACTGTGCAATCATTGAAAACAACATCTTGCACAGTGTGAACATGTTACTACGCAGTTCGCGAAGTGCTACGCGTAGCTCGCGTAGTGTGAACTTCACTTTGTGTAGCTTCGCGAAGTGCTACTTCGCGAACTACGCCCACCCTTAGTTAGAATCTGCATCGTTGGCGTGGTTTCCCTTGACTTTTGCTCTACCTTATTTATTTTTGTTGCTGTGCTGGATTTCTTTTCTGCTGGTTTAGGTGCTTTGGGCACTTTGCCACTGCTGATCAGTGTCAGAGTGCAAGTGCTGCGTGTAACAAGAGGAAGAGAGAGGACTAGTTAGCTAGTCCGAGTCCCCGAGGGTTTATATGTGATTAAACAAAGAGGACTAGCTTAAGTTGACCAAAGTGTTACAGTACTCAAATAAGTTCTGTCATGGGCACCTTGTTGGTGTATTCATGAAGCCCTCACCCACCAACCTAGTTGGTGGCATGCTTCATCATCGGGCCCACCCAGTGACACCTAGTATGTCCCGGGTGTGCTACGACGCCTGATTACAGCGGAGCTGGTATATTGCTGAGAGTGCAGTGAGGTGGGGTGAGTTGTGATTTAAAACGGCTTGGTGGTGGTCCCAGTACCCGAGGGTAAATTAAATTTTAATAACTGGGCCTTCACCAGCGGTTAAAAGTAAGGCTACAGGACGCGTGAGGGTGGCGAGTTACTGCCCCCTGCGTCCTTCAGATGGTCGACATGTTTCAGCCAGTGCCTTAGAGTGTTCTGGCTTTCCTCAGGACCGTTTTTTAAAAAAAGGTGTGGTGAAATAAAACAGACTTAGTGTTGTGGTACAGACTATGTGATACACTCACTAAGGCGTTTTTCTATATGTGAGAGGGGGATTCCCTTCTCATGCATATGCTTTGGGTTATTAGCCAAGGCTTCCTGGAGGGAAGCGGTAAGGGGATGACCAGTCTTTCTGGTCAGTGCCTGCCTTGTACCTGTTGTCCCGCCGTCGTCCTCCGGTAGTGCCAGAGTGCAAGTGCTCCCTGTGTAAATTGTTGTTACAACTGGTTCTCGCTAATTGGCATATTTGATTTACTGGTAAGTCAATAGTGAAGTGCACTGATGTGTGCCAGGGCCTTTTAATCAAATGCTACTAGTGGGCCGGTGGCACTGATTGTGCCTCCCACGTAAGTAGCCCTGAAAATGGTATCTCAGACCTGCCACTGATGTGTCTGTGCGCAGTTTGTTAACTGCCATGTCAACTTAGCAAAAACAGCCACTTGCCAGGCCCTAACCTTCCCTTTTCTTACATGTAAGGCTCCTCTATGTTAGGCCCATGGTACCCCCTGGGCAGGTTACAGTGTATGTGAAAGGAAGGATATATACTAGAGTGGGTGATATGTCCTGATAGTGAAATACTGTCAATTTCGTTTTTCACTATTGAAATGCTATCTTGCCACTTAGGATAGAATGGGAAATGCTTTATAACATCTTACAAGTATAACTTCCCATTGGGACAAGATAGAGGATTAAAGTTTAGGCTCTCTTAACTCATAATTTAATAATACATCTTTATGTAAAGATGGTTTTTAAATTGATTGTGTGTTTGAAAATGCTACTTTTAGAAAGTATGAATTTCCTTATTGAACCATTCTGTGTGCTTCTGCCTGTTTGTGTATTGATGGTCTGGTTTTGGAGTGACATGGGCTGGCGATGTGCATTCACTATAGCCAGCCGCTGGGGGGCGTCGAGGTGTGCCTGGCCCTTCCAGGATGATTAAGAGCTGAGCTGAATAGACCTTGACTGAATTCAGAGTAGTGGGAGGAGATTTCCTTGCACCTGAATATGACCCGTCTCCCTTGCACAATGCTGTCTACACTCCCTGTGGTCAAACTGCACCAGTGAGGTTTAGATTACTTCTGGACTCAAGAGAAACCTTTGCCAAGGAGAAGAGCTGAAGAGCTATGAGGAGGAGTACTGCCCCTTTGCTGTGTGCTGTCTTGGGTTGGCCTGCAGTTGCTGCTTCTGCCAAGGAAAGGACAAAGACTGGAACTTTTCTGTGAACCTGCTTGAAGAGGATCTCCAAAGGCCTATGTGTGCTGGCCTCCTGTTCTGAAGTCTCAGGGATACAAAGACTTAACCCAAGCTCCCCTGAACCCTTTTGCTGATAGTTCTAACATGCCAGGAGTTGCCTATTCTAGTTTTGGGCCTCTGGAGGTTGTTCCTGCTGTTGAGAGCCAGAGGAACTCTAGGAGAAGCAAGAAAACCTGTCGCCGACGCCGTCATCAACACCACCGAGACCAGTACCGAGGCCCGGGGCATCACTCGTAAAGTAAACAACGCACTGCCCAGCCTGCACTGCAGCTCTAAAGCCTGTCGACATCTGCAGTTATCGGTCCTGCCGACGCCAGCGCTTGCACTGACTCCATCGTCGCCAGCATCTGCTTAATGTTATCACAGCGCTGATAACCGCAGAGGGTGACTCCACAAACTCGCCGACTTCGCATCATCACTGGAACCGATGCCTCACAGCCTATGCAACTGTCATCCCCTGTCCTGGACATGACATGTCGCCTCTTCATGAACACAATGCCTTGCCTCCCCGGTGGCAGCCAGGGAGCCGGCCTTGACCCTGGCACGGACGCCTCACCTCCACGACACCGTGCATCGTCATAGACTTTGTTTCCAAGGTACTGTTTATTTGGGGATGTGTGTGACTCCATGCCCGATGCCACACTCCTCACGGTCGGCACCGTAGATTGAATTTAATGGTGTCACAACGTCGTAATAGCCCCTGGTGGAGCAATTTGTTTTCTACAAGTTTTATTTCTTGCAATAACTGTTCTCAAGTCATATCGTATTACCTGTATGTTGGATTTTTGTTGTTTTGGTCATGTTGAGTTTAGATAAAGATACTTTATTCTTCTAAACTGACGTGGTGCCTCATTTGTGGTGTTATCACTGTATTACTGTGTGTTTTGAGTACGAATACTTTATACATTGCCAGGGGGTGAGCAGGGGTTATCTAAAGTGTGTATACCCCTTACCCTGACTAGAAGCAAGGGTCCCTATTTGGACAAAGGTACCTACCTCTGCCAACTAGAGAACTCCATTCCTAACATTCGTGGCAGCAGTGGGATTGATACTTGTATTTGTTCTTGACCCACAGTGATTGGTGTACAACACTAGATTAGTGCAGACCGCTACGCAACCACAGACTGTTTTATTATAGTTCTATTTTTGATCGGACCCTTGAAATATCCACACACGATGTCTCTAAATGATAAATCACCAAGCGAGGCTGCAGGATGGAAGTTTGACAATGAAATGTTAAGTAGCTACAGAGTAGAGCAACTCAAGCAATTCTACAAGAGCTTTGAATGTCCCATGAAGAGCAACTCTAGGAAAGAGGGGCTACATAAGGCCTTAGTGGCCTGCTGGGAGGCCAAACAAGCTGAGGAGACAGATGATGCCAATGTGGATGGGGGGGTGCCAGAAGGCGGTTTCAGATCCCAGGATTTGGCTTTTGAGAGAGCCGTATCTAGGGCTGGTAGCAATCATTCTTCCAGGAATTTGTCTCCAGAGGAAATAGAGGAGAACAATAGGGTCAGAGAGCATGAGTTGGAAATCCTGAGGCTCAAGATGAAACAGATGGAAATGGAAATCCAGAACAAGCAGAGGAGAGCCAGAGTGCTCGTGACTTGAAAGAAAAAAGGTTGCTTTTTGCACATAAATTGAGCATGATAGAGCTGGACCTCAAGGCCAAACAGGCGGAGTCCATTATAAATAGTGGCAGCATACAGCCAGTGCAAGGAGGTAGGGTTTGCATTCCGAAGAACCTAGTACTGAATTTCCAGAAGGGGGCAGATATTTATGCATAGTTTGCATCTTACGAGGCAGCACTGTTAATAAATGAGTTCCCAAAGACGAACTGGGGGGTTGGGCTTGTGGAGACACTTTGAGGCCAATGGGAGGAACACCCTGACACCTTTGGAGGAAGCGGGAGTTCTGACCTATGCCAATAGGAAGGATTCTTTATGCCTCAGGTATTGGCTCACACTGGAGCAGCACCGGGAAATGGTTAGGTCCTTCAAGAAGCTTGAATCCAATATGTGGGTTGAGTGTGTGAATATTTATTGCAGAGCACTGGATGGTTGGATAAAGGGCAGCAAGGTAACTCATTACCAGGGGTTGTACAATCTGATTGGTTAGGAACACTTGAGTAGTCTGTGTATTCCAGAGCTGCGCAAGCATCTGATGGATAGTAAGCTGACTGACCCGAGGAAGCTTGCTCAGGAGGTAGAATGCTGGACGAGTACCAGGATCCACAAGGGGTATGTGGGAAACCCATCCAAAGGTGGGCAGGGATCCCCAGCAGAAGAGTGGGGGGGACAAGGGTAACCAAAAGGAGTTCTCTAAAGGGCCCAAAAATAGTTCCCAGGGTAAAGATTCCCAGCCCCCAGTTCTAAGAAGCCATGGCCCCCTAAGGGTATGCCAGACAACCGGGGTCTGCATGTGGTCAGGAGGGTCACATGCAGAATGATCCCAAGTTCCCTAAGGCACCACCAGCACCCACTGGTGCACCGTCACCAGGTTTAGTTAATGTAGTGCTGGGGGAGGAGTTGGTTCCTAGCGAGGGTGGGGAGCCAGCTGTAATGACCCATATCTCATTAGGAGATACAGAGATGGTCCAGGAAACCTACCTGCAGGATAACACTAAAACGTACCTGCAGTAGGTGACCATCAATGGGAGGATGGTGGAGGCTCTGAGAGACACTCAGTGTGATGTCTGTCAGGTGTCAATGGGTGTCAGTAGAGCAGGTCATCCCCAATGTGCTTCACCCTGTAGTTGCTGCAGAAAACTGAGCACCTGTAAGGTGGCGCAGGTTTCCTTTGAGTGTAGGGGGGGGGTCTCATGTTCCTTGAAGGTCATTATAAGTCCATCCATGCTTGTTGACTGTCTGCTTGGCAATGACCTGAAGAGCTCACCTTGGAGGGAGGTGGAGCGCCAGGCTTATTTAAAGATGTTGGGACTGCCAGAGTGGGCCTGTGTGACAACTAGGTCAATGCCAGCCTGTAGGGGTGATCAAGAGGACCTGGAGCCTGAAACAGTGGCCCAGGTCGCTGCCAGAAAGAGGAAGGGCAAAGGCATGGGACACCTGCCCCTGAAGTTCCCACTGTCCAGGAGGAGGCAGAGCCTGAGAGGGATGCCTTGAAACACGGGCGTAACAAACACCCCCGTGGTCCCGCAGTGTGAGGGGGTCCCTGTCTTGGGTAAGTGAAGGGGGCCCCCTCAGCTCAGCTGTAGAGAGCTGCATGTGTTGTGCACTCTTGGTCTTAAGCAGCTGCAGTGTGCAGCCTGCTCTGAGCTCCTCGGGTTGACCCTGGACTGAAGAAAAACAAAGTAACATGTTACATTGTTTCTCTTCAATCAGAGCCAGGCACAGGAACAGGATGGGGCTGGGTGCCCTCGGAGAGAGCATTTTCCTCAGGGCAGGGCACTGCTCATGACCCTGACAAGGGTAGGGACCCTCAGAGAGAACATTCTCCTAAGGACAGGGCACTGCTCAGGACCCTGACATGGGTGGGGGCTCCAGAGAGAGCATTCTCATCAGGGCAGGGCACTGCTCAGGACCCTGACATGGGTGGGTGCCCCAGAGAGAGCATTCTCCTCTGTGCAGGACACTGCTCAGGACCCTGACAAGGGTGGGGGCTCCAGAGAGAGCATTCTCCTCAGGGAACTGCTCTGAACCCTGACATGGGTGGGGGCTCCAGAGAGAGCATTCTCCTCAGGGCAGGACACTGCTCAGAACTCTGACATGTTTAGGGCCCCAGAGACAGCATTCTCCACACGGCACTGCTCAGGACCCTGACAAGGGTGGGGGTCCTCAGAGAGCGCATTCTCCTCAGGGCACTGCTCAGGACCCTGACTAGTGTGGGGATAGGGGCCCTCAGAGAGAGCATTCTCCTCAGGGCAGGGTACTGATCAGGACCCTGACAACGGTGGGGGCCCCAGAGAGAGCATTCTCCTCAGGGCAGGGCACTGCTCAGGACCCTGACATGGGTGGGGGCCCCAGAGATAGCATTCTCCACAGGGCACTGCTCAGGACCCTGACATGGGAGGGGGCCTCAGAGATAGAATTCTCCACAGGGCACTGCTCAGGACCCTGACAAGGGTGGGGGCCCACAGAGAGAGAATTCTCCTCAGGGCTCTGCTCATGACCCTGACATGAGTGGGGGCCCTCAGAGAGAGCATTCTCCACAAGGTACTCCTCCTCTGAGAAGGGACGAGGCAGCACAATGCTGACTGGGGCAGGAGAAGGTTTGTAGCTCCAGGAACAGGATCTGCTGGGACGCCTTGGAAGGTAAACAAACATTTGCAATGCAAATGGTCTCACATTTGTGAGAGTTAGAGCTATTGACGTTGTAAAGTACAATGTATTTTACCTATGTATATTCTGTTTGTAGTGGAGTGAATGTGTATGGTGTCAAGTGGACATGTGGTTTGGATTTGGAATTGTTAGTTGTGGAATTGTGTTGTGTGGATTGGATCTGTGTAGTGAAATATTGTAGCATGATGTGGAATTTTGTGGTGTAGATTGGATGTATGTGGTGTGTTGTGTAATTGTGTTGGTTTGTATTATGTAGTTTGTTGTTGAATTATGTGGTGTGGAATGGAAATGTGTAGAGTTGAATTGTGTGACGTGGAATTGTGCATTGTTGAGTGAAAAGTATGTCGAGTGGTATTACGAGGTATGGTGTGAAGTGTAGTTATGTGGAATGTTGCTATGTGGCATAGACTGGATTTATGTGGAGTGTATTTATGCAATATGGAGTAGAGCATAATTATGTGGAGGTTAATTATGTGGTGCTGAGTGGTATTATGTGGAGTGTAATTATATGGTGTGGTGAATTGTGTGGGAATGAATTGTGGAATTGTGTGGAATGTGGCATGGTGTGGTGTATATTTGTGCGGAGTAGAATTATGTAGCATGTTGCAGAGTTGTATTTTGTGGAAAATAATTATATGTTTTGGAGTTGAGTGTAAATATGTTGGGTGAAGTATAGTTATATAGGTTGAAGTGGAATTGTGTGTAGTTGAATTGTGTTGTGTGTAATTATGTGCTTTTTAGTGGTATTAAGTTGTGTGGAATGTTATTATATGATGTGGAATTATGTGGAGTGAAGTGGAAATATGTTTTTAAATTTTTAGGATTGTAATTATGTGGTATGGAGTGTTGTAGGGGGAAATTATTTATAGTTGAATTGTCTGGCATGGAATTATGAGATGTTCAAATGTGCTGTGTGTGGTACAATTACGTGGTGTGGATTTGAACAAGCTGTGCACGCTAAGGCGTTTATGTCATGGAGTATAAAGTTGACGATTGTCTATTTTTCTTTGTAAAAATAATATGGGCTGTTTCTTTACCTTCCGGTGCACTTTGTTAAGCTGAATTGTATTGTTGCATTGTGTGCGCATGCAGGGAAGAACAAGTGTCTGGCTGACATGCAAAAAATCATCCTACGTCTCAGTATTAAGTTGCACACTTCTAAGCAGTGGTTCCAATCCTAGAATGAGTTACCTATTTGCTTTACAACGACAGTTAGCAAAACAAGTAATTGCTTTGCGAGCCTGTATAAGTAGCAAAGGTTTTAAAGGGACTTGTTTTCGGGCAAGGTATTTCTTTTCCCAGTTCAGGGAAGGGATAAAAAACATCTCCAGATAATAATAGGGTTGACAGGATGGTGCAATAGCAGAATATTGATATGTGTGGATCTGGTGAGGACTGCGAGCTGTAAGTGCTTGATACGCTATTTGTATAAGAAAATACTATATTTTTTTTTCGTTATCGTCCATTAGTTATTAGTAAGGAAGTGGTAAGAGAAGTGTTCACCAACAGTATTCTGTTATTCTTAGGGAGACAAATAATGCTGTGGTCTGTGATAGATGCTGCCCAGAAGTCATAGGTATATGTATCAGGAGCTGCCAATGAAAGGAAGTGGAAATGCGCTTTAGATGTTGCGGTATTGATGGCCACTGTGCGGTTGCAGACTTCGCTGGGCTGACAGTGAGTGGGGAAATGCTATGTTGTCACTGTAGGTTTAGAGACAGGGGAGCGACACTTGACCCTGTCTCCAGGCAGGTCGCTCCCCACGCCGCACAGCACCACCTGTGTGTCCGTGTCCCTGTGAGCCCGCTGCTGCCGCTTGCTGGAAGTTCAAGGCCCTCCTCCACCCGCAGGCTACCACCTGCGCCTCATCCCTGGTAGCCAGTAGTAGGCAGTAAGCTCCTTGCGCTCGCTCTGCCCCTTTTTTCCCTGTCTGCCTTACTGCAATTTTGAACTCTGCCCTTGTATTGTTTTCAGCTGTATTTCCCCTTTATTCCTTTCTTTTGTACTATTGTACTGTTGTTGTGCCCTTTTTGACTTCTGCATCCTCCGCCCGCTCTACCCTCTCGTTTTCCCGCCGCTGTTTCCCCTGCAGCCCCACCACCCATTTTCCCATTTTCCGCCCCGCTCCCGCCTCCCAGCTGCTCCTCCCTCCCACTTCCCCTTATATGGCGGCCGCTGCATGGCCACGCGCAGCAGGAGCGCCGCTGGCGTGCCGAAGGCGAGCCTAAGGCCAGCCCGTCTGCGCCCGTCCGCGCCTGGACCGCACCCAGCACCAGACCCCCTGCTCCCCTCGGACGCCACACCAACCGCCACCACTACGCCGCCAGCACCCTCCACGCACTCAACACCGGATGACCACACGCCTGCTTCCTGGTGGCCCCGAATCACACCAAAGGACCCTTCTCCTGCCAGAGCTGCAGCTGCACCAGCCTCCGAGCCGCCAAACCGCTCGCCGCGACAGAACGCAACCACCTCAGATGCATACTACTGAACACCCGCTCTGCATGCAAACACACCGTCGAACTCTGGGACCTGCTCGACACATCCTCTCCGGATGTCACCTTCCTGACAGAGACCTGGATGATCACCTCCTCTGCACCCGACATCGCCATAGCCATCCCGGACGGCTACAAGATCACCCGCAGAGACCACACCAACGGAGTAGGAGGTGGAAATGCCATCATCCACAAGAACACCCTCAGGGTCTCGATTAGCTCCGATGACACCCTCGGCACCGCCGAACACATGCACTTCCAGATCCGTACTGATCACATCACCACCCTCAGAGGAACTTACATCTACAGACCCCCCGGATCCCGGCTTCAGTTCAGCGACTCCATCGCTGACTTCATCAGCACTCACCTCCACAGACTATATCCTCCTCGGAGACCTGAACTTCCACCTCGAGAACAACGATGGCGCCAACTCCACCACCCTGATCGACAACCTCGCCAACCTCGGACTCAGACAGCTCATCACAACACCCACCCACTCCGCCGGCCACACGCTTGACCCCATCTTCTCCGCAAGCTCCCACATCACCTTCAGCCACACCACTGAACTCCACGGGACCGACCATCGCTGCATCCACTTCACCTTCCAGAAACCCACCATGCACCACTGCACCCAAGAGATCCCTCGCCACAGCTGGAGCAAAATAACTGAAGACCAGCTAAACACCACCCTGGCCCGAAGCCCACTCGCTAACCCCACAAACCCCGACACCGCCGCCAGCATCCTCAGGCATTGGATAGACGACTGCGCCAACACCCTCGCCCCGATCAAGAAATCCTCCAACAGATGCACAAACAAGAATTCCAGCTGGTTCACCAGGGAGCTCCAGGCCTCCAAGCAAACATGCAGAAAACTAGAGAAGAAATGGCATCGCGAACAGACACTGGAGAGCTGCACAGCCCACAAGAACGCCATCCGCAGACGACACCACCTCATCAGATCCGCCAAAAGGGCCTCCTTCAAGGAACGCCTCCACAACAACGCACACAACAGCAAAGAGCTCTTCAACAGCGTGAAGGAACTCTCCAACCCAAGCTGCAACACCAACGACATACCACCATCGCAAGACCTGTGCGACTCCCTTGTCACCTTCTTCCATCGCAAGATCGCAGACATCCACGTCAGCTTCAACAACCTGACCATCTCAACAGCCACTGACACCTCAGACCCCACGGCCACCACCCACATCGATCCCCTGCTCACCTGGACCAACATAAACAACAAAGACACCATCAAAATCATGAACACCATCCACTCCGGCTCTCTGTCAGACCCATGCCAACACCGCATCTTCAACAAAGCTAGCGCCACCATTGCATCCCATCTCCGCAAGGCCATCAACATCTCCTTCGAGACCGCAACCTTCCCGGAGAGCTGGAAGCACGCCGAGATCAATGCCTTACTCAAGAAACCCAAGGTGGATCCGAGAGACCTCAAGAACTTCAGGCCCATCTCCCTGCTACCATTCCCCGAGAAGACCGTCAACAGACAGCTGACCCGCTACCTCGAGAACAAAATCCTGGACCCGTCGTAGTCCGGGTTCCGCAGCAACCACAGTACTGAAACTGCCCTCATCGCTGCCACCGATGACATCAGGGTCCTGCTGGACAACGGCGAAACTGCGGCCCTCTTCCTCCTGAACCTATCAGCCGCCTTCGACACTGTCTGCCACCGCACCCTACACACACGCCTCCACAATGCAGGGATCCGAGACAAGACTCTGGAATGGACCACCTCCTTCCTCTCTGGCAGAACCCAGAGGGTCCACCTCCCTCCTTTCCATTCTGAAGCCTCAGAGATCATCTGCAGCGTACCCCAAGGATCATCCCTCAGCCCGACATTGTTCAATGTCTACATGGCACCGCTCGCCCGCATCGCCCGACTGCACGACCTCAACATCATCTCGTACGCCGACGACCCACAGCTGATCCTCTCCCTCACCAAGGACCCCCTCACCGCCAAAACTAACCTCCACGAAGGAATGAAAGCTGTCGCCGAGTGGATGAAGAAAAGCCGTCTGAAGCTGAACTCGGACAAGACGGAGGTCCTCATCCTCAGCTCCACCCCCTCAGCCTGGGATGACTCCTGGTGGCAGACTGCACTGGGAGCAGCACCGACACCCACCGACCATGCACGCAAACTGGGGTTTACCCTCGACTCAACACACTCCATGAACAAGCAAGTCAACGCCGTCTCGTCCTCCTGCTTCAACACCCTCCGCATGCTCTGCAAGATCTACAGGTGGATCCCCACCGAAACAAGAATAACAGTCACCCAGGCCCTCGTCAGCAGCAGGCTGGACTATGGAAATGCCATCTATGCAGGAATCTCGGCCAATCTTCTGAAACGACTACAACGCATACAGAACGCCTCTGCATGCCTGATCCTCGACATCCCTCACCACAGCCACATCACACCCCACCTGAGAGACCTGCACTGGCTTCCCGTCAACAAGAGGATCACCTTCAAACTCCTCACCCACGCACACAAGGCACTCCACAACACCGGACCAGCATACCTCAACAGACGACTCACCTTCTACACCTCGAACCGCCAGCTCCGCTCCGCCAACCTCGCCCTCGCCACCGTCCCCCGCATCCATAGAGCAACCACCGGCAGCGGATCATTCTCCCACTTTGCCGCCAAGACCTGGAACTCCCTCTCCATCCTCCTACGGCAGACCCAGGAAGCTACTCAAGACCTGGCTATTCGAGCAGTAGCAGTGCCCCGCCCCCCCAGCACCTTGAGACCCTCACGGGTGAGTAGTGCGCTTTACAAATATTCTGATTGATTGATTGATTGATTGATTGAATTACATGAACCGCGCATTCTCTCTGGTGTTTGTCCTTGGGGTACTTGCTGACTGGTGCTACATATGAGATCAGGTTGCCTTTGACAGGAGGTATGGTTCAGTGGGGTACACAGTGTAAATTAATGTTGGCGTGAGGAAACACAAATCAGACCCTTTGTACATGTAATATTATTGTGTGCATCATGCAGAGGATGAAAAGTAGCAGGAATGGCTTTGATGCCGTAGAGGCTAGCAGGAAGAATGGTTTTGGGGTGGTCAGTTGAAGAGATTGTTTAACATGTTTTAAACTACTACAGTGGTACTGGGGAGGGCAGCAGCTGAAAGGCTCTGTCTTTACTGGTAGGCAGTGGTTAGATGGGGACCGGCCATCAGTCTTTCTGTCGGTGGTGGACAGGGGAGCAGTGGGCGGCGGTCACAGATCGCAGTGACATCCGAGGGGTGGTTTTAAAGGTGGGCGGAAAAGCATAACTGCAGGTTTCGTTGGGGTGAGAGTAGAGTGTAATGGATGCATTAGTAGCAGGCACGACAGCAGTGGTCTGTGTTTAGAGGTGGTTAACTGAGCGGGCTTCGCTTGGAGGTGGGTCATCAAGTAGGAGGATGTGTTTGGTGGGCCGGCTGGAGGCAGTGTTATGTAACTTTGCTGGAGGGTGCAGCAGCAGTATTTACTGATGTATGTAAACCGCCCGACGAAAGAGCGGGCGTGACCAAAGGGAGATCCAGAATCCTTTTTTTATGGCTGGGGTGAGACCCTGCTGTTTGGCGGGTCGCTGGCCTGAGAGGTCTTGACTGGTGCAGAGAATGGGGGGCCCCCTCCATGTACTTTGCAGGGTGGCCCCCTCAAGTTTTGTTACTCCACTGCCCTGAAATCTACAGGGGAACTAGTGGCCGAACTGGGAGACATGTCTGAGCTGACCCATTGGCAGCAGGAAGAGGTCCCTCCAGGGATGAGTTCTGCAAGGCGCAGATGGAATGCCCTACTCTTGTTGATTCGCATCAGCAGGCTGCAGACCAGGCAGCAGGTGGTCCATCTGGATCACATTTAATTTATTGGGAGAATGGTCTCCTTTACAGTGAGCCTAAGGTTGCTGAGCATGGGATAGCCCGTGTGCTGGTGGTACCCGCGTATTACAGGACCTTCCTACTGTGTCATGAACTGCCTTTGGCAGGACTTGTGGGGTACAACAAGACCTATCACAGGCTTGTCACCCACTTTTACTGGCCCCAAATGCAGAGACACGTTTGCACACATTGTAGGTCTTGTCAGACTTGCCAAGCAAGTGGCAAGACTGGAAAGAGGTGTAACGCTCCCCTCCAACCCTTTCCTGTGGTGAACACCTCATTCGAGCAGGTGGGCATCAACATTGTGGGACTACTGGAACCCAAGACAACCTTAGGCAACATGTTTATCTTGGTTTTGGTGGACCATGCCACCCGAAACCCGGAAGCAGTCCCTCTGAGGACAATCACAGCATCTGTGGTGAGCCGTGCATTGATGGGGATCTAATACCATGTCGGGTTCCCCAGAAACGTGGTCTCTGACCATGATAGAAACTTCATGTCAAGGTATATGAAGCCATTGTGGGAGGATTGTTGTGTAATGTACAAATTCACCACACCTTACTATCCCCAAGGGAAAGGTTTGGTTGAGAAGTTCAACTGAACCCTGAAAGGCATGATAATGTGTCTTTCAGAACACATGAGACTTAAGTGGGACATCTTCCTACCATGCCCGCTGTTTGCCTACAGGGATGTACCACAGAAATCCTTACGGTTCAGTCCCTTTGAATTGCTGCATGAGCACCCTGCGAGAGGACCTCTGAGTGAAGGAGGGCTGGGAGAAAACTCCTGGTAAGATCCCCCAGGGTGTGTTCAGCTACATGCTGGTCATCAGGAACCAGACTCAATGCTTCAGAAAAAGCCAGCGACGAGAAGATGAATCGATGGTACGACCAGAATACCAATCTGGTTGAGTTTCAGCCTGGCTAAAAAGTGTGGGTAATGGCACCAGTGGAGCCTTGTGCGCTCTAAGACAAGTGGACTGGTCCATTTCAGGTGGTGAAGCGCAAGAGTGATTTGACCTACTTGGTCAACGTGGAAACTTCCAGAAACCCTTTGAGGGCTCTGCACATGAACCGCTTCAATCCTCACTTTGAGAGGTCTTGAGTGACAATGCTCCTGGCTACAGATGATGGAATGGAAGAGGAGAGCAAGCCTCTTCCTAACCTCCTGGCAGCCAAAGAGCATGATGGGTCAGTGGATGGAGTGAACCTCAATCCCATCCTGATCCCAGAGGGACTGTCGCCAGGTGCTAGGACAGTTTGCCTCCCAGTTCTCCCTGACTCCAGGAACCTACAAATGGTGTGTTCATGATGTGGAGACAATGGACAGTTGACCTGTGAATCATAAAATTTACAGAGTAACTGACAAAGTCAGGGCCAGCATTAAGGAAGAGCTTTCCAAAATGTTGGCGTTAGGGATGATAGAGCTCTGCAGCAGCCCCTGGGCTAGCTCAATGGTCTTGGTTCCAAAAGCTGCGGCAACTCTGGTTCCGCATGGAATACTGTGGGCTCAATGCCATCACCAGGACTGACACCCACCCCATCCCCAGAGCTGATCAGCTCATTGATTGACTGGGAACAGCCCAGTACCTTAGCACGTTTGATCTAACGTCTGGGTACTGGAAGATAGCCTTGACTGATGGGGCAAAAGAGAGATCTGTGTTTTCAATGCCGGAGGGGCACTACCAGTTCCGTGTCCTGCCCTTTGGGTTGAAGAGCGCACCTGCCACATTCCAGAGACTGGTGAACCAGGTACTGTCCGGGCTGGAGGAATTCAGTGCCGCTTACCTGGATGACGTTGCTGTGTTCAGCTCCAGCTGGTACACTTGCAACACCTCCGTGAAGTGCTGAAGGCTCTGCTGAGGGCTGGCCTCACTATCAAAGCCATTAAGTGCCAGATAGGGCAGGGATCTGTGGTGTACTTAGGGCACCAGGTAGGAAGCGGCCAAGTGTCTCCCATATAGCCAAAGATCAACACTATTCTGGCTTGGGAGCCCACCAAGACCCAGACAGAGGTGACAGGACTCACAGGGTACTCCAGACAGTTTGTCAAGGGATTCAGCACCATTGTTGCCCCCTTGACAGAGCTGACTTCAAGGAAGAAGCCAAGGAAAGTGATCTGGGCTAATGCCTGTCAGACCACTTTTGATGCCCTGAAAGCTGCTATGTGCCCCTGCTCAAGGCACCCAACTTCTCCCAAGAATTTGTTGTGCAGACAGATACTTCAGAGCATGGTGTGGAATCAGTACTCTCACAATTGAACAACGAGGGCTTGGACCAACCAGTAGCTTTTATTAGTAGAAGGCTCAGTCGGATTGCTGAGAGGTGGTCCCAGGCCACACCCCTTTTTACAACACGCTGCAAATGCACCTCTTGGCGCATTGCTGGTGGGGTGATGAGGTCCCCTTGTGTCTTGAGGACTTCAGGACTAAAGTGGACTCCATCCCACAAGCAGCAGTGTGCCAGGAGGCACGTTTGCAGAGTGGTGTAAAAAGGGTGTGTTGCCTGCGACCACTTTCAGCAATCCCACTGTGTGGGGCTCACTGGAGGTAACAGGTAGGCTAGTTGGCCCTTAAGGGCCCCCAGCAGCGAAGGGGACTTCATTGCCCACAGACCACCAAAGCCATTCACCTTAGATGTGCTAAACTTGCTATCATGAGAAACTATTTTGAATATGAAGGAACGGTATACCTCCAGACTTTGTGACCTCCATGGGGAGCACCCTAGCGTGGCTCGTCTTTATGTATGCAATTTTGAAACCAAATACATCCAAAACAAAACCAATCAGTTCAAACAGAACATTGTCCATTTGAAACAATACATCAATGGCATCTGGGAGGGTAACAAATCCTCCATTTCTTGATTGGGCAAACACTTGATATTAATCTAAGATTTACCCATATAATGAGCAAAGAGTCCGTCACCTTTCTGGATGTTACTATTTTTTCTGATGATGGAAAACTATGCACGAAAACCTACCACAAAACCACAGGTAAAAACACCCTTTTGAGGTTTCACAGTTTCCTCCCAAGATGTTGAAGAGAGAACACACCCTACGGACAGTTCCTTCACCTCAGGATGAACTGCAATCAGATGTCCGACTTCAATGTTCAAACTAAGGCCCTTACAGACAGGACTAGAAGAGTCTGGCAGATCAGGAAGCATACTAATTGCAATTCACGCAATGTGGTTTATCTGATAACATGCCTCTGCAATCTCCCTTACATTGGCATGACCATGAGGAAAGTCAAGACAACTTTGAGAACACCACAGCAAAATGTTTTGTAAACGGAATACAATAAACATGATAGACCATTTTTTGAAAGAGAATCACACGCATGATGACGTTTACACAGTAAATAATCAGTACTCAATGCTAATGTTCAATTTTGTTGTTCCTCTTAGAGTAGAAAGATCAAATTTCATACATTCTATGCAATTCACGCTGAAATTATTTGTTTCAATTGTTCACAGATCCATCACCTGTAAGAGTATTTTCAAAGAGAACTGCTCAGTTTTAGTTAAGTGTGGATGTACTCCATTTTTTGTTTTATGTCAAAGCCCTTAACAATTTTCTGCTTTTTTTTCTAAGTTACTATCCCATGTAATGTTTATGAGAGAAATAAGTCTGCATGAGGATGAACCCTGCACTCCTTTTTTAGGTCTCGCCTGACCCAGCGCATGCGCTGGTCTGGCGAGACTTATTGAGAGGGCTCCAAAAAGTGCTACCAGGCCAGCCTGGAGCTACAGTGCATGTGCGCGGGCGCCGCACTTTACCGCGATTGCTTTCACTTTTGCGGCCGCACGGCCACTTTGATGTTTGATCGTGATCGCAATCGCGATCACTTTCACTTTCGCGGCCGCACGGCCCCTAGGTATAGCCAATAAGTCTCGCTTTTGGGACCTTATAAGTATTTAGTTATGCAACTGTTGCATGGCTAAACACTTATAAGGTCCCAAAGGCGAGACCTATTGGCTATGCCAATGCTTGTTTCATCTGTCGAGGCATGTTCTGCATTGAAGCCAGAGTGAAGCAGCGAATGTGTCGTATTACAAGTAGTGGATGGCAGAAAGAACTTGCGTAGCAATCTGAGAAGCCACCGAGTGAGGCCACAGAGGGGCCTGTGCCTGTGCCTAAGTTCGAGTTGCAGCTCCAATAGTCACTACTACTGGCCGTGATCTGTGGAGCTTCGAGTCCCTGAGAACAGGGAAGGGGTTGGGCCAGACTAGGGAGAGAGAGGGGAGATACAGTGCTGAGCAACGAGCACGAGACACTGCAGAGTGGTGTGTGGCTGGTAGGCAGACTCATGGCTCTCCGGACGCTGTTCCCTGCTGTTTGGGCTTGCTTTCTTGGAGAAGAGAGGCTCATGGCCTAAAAAACAGGGGGTTTTGGTGCACAGGAGAAAAGTGAGTTGGGGTTTAGGACCGCACTCAAGAGCTCCGCAGAGCTGCGACCAGGATGAGCTGAGAACCTTCTGAGAACCCACATGGAGCTCCGGTCTCGCAGCAGCAAACCACAGCTAGCCAGCTGAGCCCGCTCTCTCCCCCATTTGGGTTCACCACAGCTGCCTCGGTGCTGTAGCAGTTGGTGTCGGGACAGCACCAGAGCCAAACCCAGCAAGCAACGAGGGAGTCCGACACCGCGGCACACAGCCCCGCATAGAGCTACATAGCACTGTCTGAACTCTACAGGATAGATACCTGGCACCCCGGGGCCCTGGACCACAGGGGCACTGCCCCTAAGCTCCTCAACTCTTTTATGGCTCTGCATGCTCCTCACCCAGGATTCCAGGACACCACCCACACCCCACTTCTTTAACTTGTTACCCCTGTGGTGCCACAACTGAAACCTCAACTGGGGAGACTTCCGCTGGGGTCTGGAGTCTTACTGTAGTTAAGTAAGGCAGAGCAAGTGAGCACCGGCAAGCATTGATGAGGCAAAAAGTCAGAGGGAAGAGGGAGAGGAAAGATAGATGGGTAGTTCCACCTCACTAGGTCGAGCCCCCAGACCGTGGAAGCGGACTAGCTAGGTCGAGCATGGCTTGCAGCCGGGAGAGTGCCTCTCTGTGCTCACCCCTTCCACTTTCACCAAAGGACCCTCAAAATAGTCAACACCACCAGGCATGCTCCAGAAACACTTGTTTAGTTTAACTCAAATCGCTCCGCTTCCCTGAAAGTTCCAAGGCTCGTAAGGTTGGGTGTCACCACCATCCTAAGCCTAAACCCACCAACGCTCTGCAAAGCCTTGGCAAAATTAGTCCTGAAACAGTTTCAACTCTGCCTTTACTTTGCTCCTACCTGCCCATTTCCTAGCCAAATTCATCTTAGAACATCACCCTGCAATCTGGGAAGACAAGGGCCACCTCCCTGCATCACAGCCCAAAGGAAAGGCAGTCCCGACTAGGGGAGCGGAGTACAACAAGTGATCTACTGCAGCAATCATCATATCACCTCCGCTCAGCTCAATGCATTTTTAGCACGCATACTTTTACCGCGAATATGCATTTACAACGCATTCCAATACCACACATTTAAGTTAAGTTGGGGGGTCACCCCCACAAATTCATTGTTTTTAAATCTAAAAACAATGCTTGGTATTGGCATACGTTGTAAATGCATATTTGTGGTAAAAACATGCATGCTTAAAAATGTGTGGCAAAGGCATGCAATGTATTTACCTGCGTTGTACCATCGTACAACCAATGAAATCAGGTGGCAGCACCATAGATTTGACAAATCCAGAAAAGCTTGACACAACAAAAGCCAGGACCATCTAAGAGGAAAAAATGCCAAACCAAAATTGACACAAATTGCTTTTTTCTCAAGCACTCAGAGCCCACTATCTACGCTTCATTCTCAAATATCCTGCGCCTACCATCCCCCTTAGAACTAAAAATTATTAATCAAATAGCTGCCTATGGCATGGCTCAAGGCACACTGCAGCACACCCCATTTGGCAAGGACCCTCTGCTGCCAAAAGTTAAAGGAGCAATACAAACCACCCAAGGTGCCCTTGGAATTGAGGCACCTATTTCCATCACGGTCGATAACAGTCATCCTGGCAATGCTAACATCAGCACCAGATCAAAGGCGCAAGCCCCACACACTCAGAGAACATCACTGGCCTGATGTTCCCCCATGCAGCCAGGCAGCACAACTAAATACAGTGATGCTCCCAAATCAGTGTTGATTACCCTTGCCCACAAGCTTTTTGGAGAGCAGAGCCAGTGAAGCGGAGGGTGACTCTGCCCTTCTACATGAAACTACTGCACCTCAGTCCGAAAACACCAGGTCCCTCAACCATTGACACCCCCCAATCAAGCTCAACAATCCCAAAAGATTACCATCCCCTGCCACCTCACAGCCTCACCAACCACCAGTTTTCATCAACTTCGTCAACAAGAACAAATGGCTCAGCCATGCCCTGACAGTGAGCATCCTGGTAGCTCAGCCACTCAGGAGCCTTCGGAGGGCAGGCTCTTGCAGAATCCTTCCTCACTCACTTCTGTGGAGTAGGAAGCTAGGATGGCCATATATGGGAGGGGGAGCTAAGCCACACAAACTCTACCCTGCATTCCCCAGATGGATACTCAAGGGCCCTACTGAGTGTGCAAACAGATGTACTAAAAACTCCAAGGGGATTTAGTAGATGTTTGGGGAGTACTATTAAACACCTTGCAACTGACATTTGAAGCCCCTAGCAATCAATCAACCAAAATGGACACTCAGATAAAGTTGTTAAATACAATGGCCATCTTTTCATCAGGGATCAATGCCAAAATTGTCAAGCTCAACTTCTTAATAATCAAAGCTCAAAGGGTGGCAGAAATGATGATGCCGGATGGTCCCTGTGCCTGCCCTCTAATTTTGGACAAACTGGAAACTCTTCCAAGTATGCTGGGTGGCATCCTCAAAAACATATGGTTTTCTTTTAATCTACCAATCCCGATAAATGATCCTACAAGGGAAGCCGTCACATGCGTACAGCAGCAGGCATCCCAAATGGTTCCCCCTCCTACAGTAATTTCTCCTAAGATGAGCCAGGGGACAATTACACAGGTGTTGCCACTATCAGTAGACAAATTGCAGTTGGGAGAGTCCTTTGAAAAAGTGCCACTGCTTCACTGCCCTCATGCCACCTTGCGCGTCAGCTCTGACTGAGACTCCAGTGACTGCCCCTTGCACTTGAGTCACACTTCAGCACCAGCTCAGAGACACCAGCCTGAAGAACCACTGAAGAAAACCTGGCGTAAAGCGCAAAAACAAAGGGTTAAAATTTAAAGTGAAGAAAACAATCTATTCCTTTTTTTAGCAACCAGAGCAATAATTCCAAACTATTCAACAAGTAGTGCTAGAGAGGGACCCAGACCACACTGAAAACAATTCACAGAGCACCACTCAGGATTCCACGAGCAACAGCACAACGCAGCCCCAGGAGGCAGGTTCAACGAGATCCCAAAATCAAGTCAACACGGCACCCCAACTTGCACCCACAAACTCGATAAGCCCTATTGGACAACCTGACACAGGCCGTTCAAGAACTAGGGTCCCCCCTCCCCCAATGAAGCACTCTTTGCGATAGGCCCCACTTTGCAAGTGGGGTAGCCGCACTAATCTTGACTGCTGATCACGTAAAAATAATGCGCCGTTACATCTGTGCGGGACTTGGATGCCCATGGAGCTGTTAACTCAGAGCTGCAGGTCTCAAACAATAGAGACAGACTAATACCAGCTGAACGCACACCTTCAACTTTACCTTCGCCCATCAATGCTGAAAAACCCAGACAATGGCTCGCTCCTTCACCAAACCATCAGCAACCCCCTCCACTAAACCATCAGTAACCGGGCTGTCCTAATGCACCCAGAATATACGTCAAGAGGCCCATAAGGCTTACTCAACCGCAGAATCATTCTTCAGCTACTGAACCAAATACCTGACGCTGCAAACTCGTCCACAGCCGACATAGCCTCAGTTAAGTTCCTTCCATCCTCCCAAGCTTGCGGAAATGAAATATCTAAGTTGACTTGAAATTCAAAAACTGACTCAAACCTAGCTTTGGGAGTACCAGGACTCTTTATAAAATGGTGGCATTCAGATGACTCCTATTATCGAACCAGCGTACTCACATATCCTTCTTACGCAAACAGCTAACCAGGTGATTACATCTCCCAGCAACATTACTATCTCAATCTTAAGATGTGCATGAAGCAAGTCACCATTGCCTTTGACCAAGCAAGGTGCTTTGCAGCTACCACAAGACACCAGGGGCTCCCTTTACTCTCATGACTGGACTCGGCTTCCATGCACCCTGAATCTACCATCAGGCCAATTATGAGCACCTGAATTGGCAACAACTCTCTCTGGGCCCATAGGGACACCCGAAGTTTGTTATTGGAATATCAATGGCTTGCTCGACAAACTGGCAGACAAGAAACACTGAACTACTTCCTTTCTTTTCAAATAATTATGTTGCAGGACACATGGATTGAATCAGTACAGACGATCCCAGGGTATATTAACTACTTCATCCCAGCCACAAAGAGAGACGGGGCCTAGCAACGTATATGCATGCTGTCATTCATCAGACCCACTCTATGCATTCAACTACTTGGAATAGCTATAGCCTTTGTAATGCAACCTCCAGCCTCTGCTGCTAGGAGCAGATGGCAGCCACTTTGGGTGGGAAAACCATTGGGATAACTAAGAACAGGAGGTGTGCTCACCTCTGCCAACTCCAACCCTAAGGTGGGGTAGGCAAGATGAAGCACATCTTTCAGTCCCCACCATCTTGAAGATGGGGAGATGCCTCCAATCAGTGCTAGGTCTATCGCCACTCCCACAAGAGGGTGGAACAATAGAGGGTGCAGTCACCCCAGGTGAGTTGCTGATTGGCCCTACCTATTACTACCTTAAAGTGCCCCTAAATCTAGTATTTAGGAGGCTCCCTCAGACCTTGAAACTATTTACCTATGACCTAAGAAGAAGGATGATGAAGAAGCCGTGCAGCGAAGCCTGAAAACAACTTACTTGGCCCCAGCCCTACCGGCCTGTCTCCAGCTTCAAAGACCCTGGGAGAAGACGATGCTTGTTCTGCAGCCAGTGACTTCCTGAAACCTGCGGCAGACTGCCTGATCTTTGAATAGACCAGCATTCCTGAGGACAGCGGTTCTGTTCCCAAGAAATTAACACAAAGGACTCTGGTGCCTTCCGGGTCAGTGAGTCCTGACCACTCCACACTCGAAACCTCCTGGCCCATGTCCAGGTGGACTACCAACCCTGAACAGGTTCCCTAGTGATCCTGACCTACAGTCCAGCATTGGTTGACCTCACCTGGACTCCATGACAACACCTGCAGTCAGAATCCAGAGGCTCCCCCTGACCGCGGCTGGCTCTGGTAAGAAGACTCAGACGTTTAAAGGCGCCCCTACATCTGAAGCCCCTGGTGAACTTAATCAAGAGTGCCCTTATGACCCCATACATCTCTACTTAGATCTACTATCATTGGTTTCCCTCTTGCAACCTCCAGTTCATCGCCTGCAGCCTGTTTGTTGAAAGCAAAGTCTACATTGAGAAGCACTGTGTGTCTGACTCTGAAATTGCACCCTGCACCCAGCCACCGCTATGCCGCTGGTGGTGTATGTTTGGTGCTGATTTTTGGCCCCTCCTGTGCTTAACCTAACCTCCAACGCTTGGTCCCTGCAACTGATTTACCTACCTGCAAGCAGTGTGGTTACGAGCACCCCTTGTCTCCATTGAAACGCATTGGGCTGAACTCTGATTCTGACCTCTGCACCCAGCTGCTCCTGTGCCGCTGGTGGTGTAGTTTTGGTTCTTACTTGACCCCTGCCCCTTGCTGACCTTTGGTTCCAAAGACTGGAACTGTCAAGTGCTTACTTACTTGTGTAACCGCATTTCTGTTTTCCTCCATAGAAAATCTTTGCACTTTTGAAAGTGAAAAGTATTTTTAGTTAAGAAGGTACTTACCTTATTGCGAAGACCTTGGTCTTAAAAAAAACAGAAACAAAGCTTATTTTGAGAAAAATTGGTGTGGATCTCCTTTTTGAGTCATGTGCTCATTATTGCTCAATGTTGTGCAATAAATGGCTTACACTCCTCTGTGTTAGGCCTAAGGCTGCTCACCCACACTACCACTAGTAGAGCACTTTGGGTTTTATATTGAGCCCTGTACAGTTCTGGGGAATCTTTTGACTCTGCGCATGATATAACCATCTAGTGATATACCATATACAGAGCCAACTTTCTACACCCACCAATCCCCCTATGCCTACCCCCCCAAAAAAGGAGGGAAACAAAGGGTCACTAAGGCTGCTGCCGATGTTATAGGGTGCATTGACACCCCTTAATAGACGTCAGCTGTTGACAGCCTCCAAAGACGAGCTGAAAATCCTATCTGTGCACCGGTTTGCAGCTCGCCTTCCCTGCCACTGTATACCATCGACTCATTGGGTGACTGTGTAAAGGGTGCTGATATCGAATGACACACGTTGGCACTGTGCAACATGGTAGGGTTGTGAGAGTGGCATTGAATCTTGATAAGAGAAGACTTATTCTTTGACCAGATATACTAATTGTGTTTAAACTAAATAGACAAGCATTGGCAATGAACATAGGTCTGGCTTAAGTGTGGTAACACACATACTAACGGTATTTGAGCAAGCCTGTATAATCACATTAAAATCTGTCCTATTGGTACATTTCTTTACTCTGCACTTGCAGGAGCAGAACACCATTTTCTTATGAACCCAGATATTTCATTCACCCCAATTGTTACCTCAAATAATCCGGCTCTGCAATTCTCGTTGACCTAGCAGCAAGAGACACCACTCTTCCCAACATCAAACCCACCATTTAGCAGAGTATAATTCAAATAGGAACTGTGACCATTCAAAAACGGAGTTCTAGATTGAGAAGAAGTGTAAAGATTTATTACAGAATTATTAATATATATGATGCAGAGAAAATGCATAGCTGCCATGAAGGCTCAAATACAGAACATAAATCATAAAAACATGATAAAACTCCTAGTTATGCAACTAAACCTCTCCATATTTTAAGTGTCAAACTCAAGACAGTATTCTAAAGGAGTAGTAGAAGGTCTCAAAATAATTGGAAAGAGTCTCTGGAGAAAAATGAAAAGACGTCCCCAAACCCTTAAAACAAGGGGGTTTTTATACACATTTTATGCATAACAATTAGCAAAACTGCAGATTGAGCAGGATATGATCGTGGTTACATCACATTAGTAAATCAAAAGCAGCTTCGTAATTATTACAACTCTTAGTACTAACACATTTCTTAATGGTGAGGGATAGCTACCACTTGATTCTGCAGCAACTGCACTCCAGAGATCTAGAAAATAATATGAAACATTTCTCAAACTCTAGCTCATAAAACTATGCTCTTCTGCATGCCTACATCAGAACTTTCAGAGAAATTCCTTTAAATTGATACTTTGGGTAAATTATAGAAAGTTTCATTCACAATGTAAGCTATCTAATACAATCAGCTTTTATTCCATAAAATGATGTGCTCCGAAGACACTGAGATAAGACACTGAGTGGCTCAATGATTGGGAGAGCAGAATAAGGAGGATCAAGATGAACAGAATATCAGAAAACTCATCCATTCTGTTAAAATTGAGCCTTGCATAAAAATGTGGCATTACTATTTTGCATTATTAACCACTCTTCTAACCCACATAAAACCATATGCTTAATTGAAATCTTGAAATTCGTACAATCTGTCACTCGAATTTGCACATATAAAAAAATGGTAACACACACAGGCGCCCCGCTTGCCCTGCGCCCACAGAAGCACTTTGCATGCCCTTTATATAGCAGAGATTTCATCTAACAAATTTTATGACAACAGAAATGATTATAAATTTGAAAAACAAAAAAGCATTTAAACTCTAGATCACAAGTATGTTTATTTTTCCATTCCTAGTAACCACTGATATGAATATCCTGAAGAAGGCTTTGCCGAAACGCGTCGATATTTCGTGAATATGTCCAGTGCCATCTGATTTGGTTTTGATCACGTGTGTAATTTGACATTTCGTGAATATGTCCAGTGCCATCTGATTTGGTTCTGATCACGTGTGTAATTTACAACTCATATATATCATCAGGTGCCGATATGGTTTTGTTTACTCCATAAGGACATTGTACATGCTTATGAAATTGAAAATATTATTGACATTTTTGTATTTTCTTTCCAGTTTCTTGACATAATTTTCTCAGGTTATATTGTCATTTTTAATTATCAGATGGTTTCCATATGAATGGTTAATAATTATCATGTGTATGCCTTTCCCAGAGTAGAATCAATTCGTTATGAAATATCACAAATTGACATATGTATAAAATCAGCATATTTTTTCATAGAAAACATTTAAAAAGTTATTAATAAAAACACAGATTTATATTTTTTCTAAACATTTGGATTCACTCATTCTTGTGTTTCCAGAGTTTTTCAGCTTTTGTTAAGTCATCATAGCACTTAGCTTGGTGCTCACTGTCTTTCCAAAATAACAGAAATGATTATGACATTTACTCTAAGGATGACCAACGTGTGTACATTTCACGTTTTTGAAAATGTCATACAATTCTGAGTCAGATACTGCATTGTAAAAGCATGCACATGGAAAGATAGTTTTTGATATATTATGTGCTTAATTTCAATAGATGTGGTTAATAAACAAGTACTAATGTGTTGGATTCTCATGATTATGAGCATGATATTAATAAAACTGAACAAAATATGTGAAGTAGATCGATCTTCATGTGAAAAGTATGAAATCATAATTCCATGTTATAACGTCTACTCCAAAAATAACAAAAGAAAAGTAGGTTCTACATGAGTTTGCTTAAAGGTGTCTTCGTGAAACCTCAAACGTACGTTTAATATATGTAATTATCGAATAACTCTCAAACAATGAGATTAGTATGCATTTTCTTGTACGTGTAACGTTGACACCTTCAAACATTTTTAGGAGCACCCTTTACTTACATGAATTAATTATGATCAGGTTGAAATGTTTATGAATGTATTTACTTTTAAAATTAATGTCAGTCTCCCTATTAATGCATGATTCACAATTTAACACAATCTTGTCGTATATTAGCATATTTTTCATGTAGGCCTCATTTCTACTATCCCTTTTCCAGTGAGGTTATTGACTGAATATTTCAAAGCGCATGGGAAAATTCACTAAACTTGCAAATCGTATTTGCTAATAAAAATGGTTTCTTTTGACATCTTTTGAACTGAACAGTGAGATTGTAACAAATATTGTAACATTCTAGAGCAGCTGCAAGGGAAAATGCACTACCGAACTTTTTCTTTCTAAAATGTCCAATTATTTGACGTATCCTATGCCTACACGGCTTAAGGAAGCTGCTTAATCAATTTACTTGACTTTGCTGGATTGTATCTTCTTTCCTGCTATATCACCTTCATCTCATTTTGGACTGACCAGTGGAACAGGTTGTCTGATATTTTTGGTGATACCAGGGGGTGTCACCCCAGAAAACCTATGGAGTATAATTGTTCAAATCTTGGGAGAACGCTGCTACAGTTCGAGCATGAAAATCTGAGGACAGAGCAACTTGTAATGTAACACTGCGATTTGCTGCCGACCGGTGTGCTAGCGCAGATTGAACCTTGTCGGCTGAAGGGGTTCAAGTCATGCTGTTGTGACTTTGTTGTTGCAGCAACAGACTGAGACAAATTGCTGTCTTGACAAACTGGAATTGGTTACTTGGAACTTTGCTGAACTTTCCTGAGGGTCTGTATAGGTTCACCTGATTTCCTATCTCCTATAGACACATACGCTGTATGAGTCCAAATCTGCCTTGGCTGAGGAAGATTTTTTCCTTAATCATCCTTTATATTCTCCATGAATCTCAGAGGCTTGGTATTATTTCATTTTATCCTTTACTAATTTCTGTTACGACCTCCCATTTCTCACGTATGAGGTCCGGTTTTGCTCTAAAGGAATATTTTTATGGATGTTGCATGAAAAGTAAACACAACATTTCTTAGCAAAATGTCAGTAATAGACACACACTCATCCACATTAAAAATGGATGACAAGAAAATGGTATTTAAAACAATCTGTTTAAGAACATTTCAAGGACATCCGGGCAAGACTCTGCAGAACAGACCTGGCTCTATCAGGGGGTCCCGTGAAAGGCTGGGGCCCTGGACCAGAGCGCACTTTGCACCAATGCCATAAAAAGTCTCTGGGGATAGGATCTCAAGAGGAATTGAAGACTTGCTGCATAAGCCCAAGACCTGGAAGGGCCCCCTGTCCCCAAGAACTCAACCTGATCAGGTTCAAGCTCCTCTGGGACAGTTCCTTCTTCAGGCTCAAGATCATCTCCCTGAGGAGACTGATCAGTTTCCTGAGACAGGTGGGAAGGCTCTGTCTAAACCCTACTGCGCCTCCTCTTGGGAGGCACCTGGCCCATTATCCCAGAATCCAGGGCCTGTCCAGCTTTTGACATTTTAGCCTGTGACCTAGTCACAGCAAAGACATGTGCAGGGATCCCTAACATTTCTGAATGAGTCCTGAGTTCCACTTCAGCCCAAACTGATGTTTCCAGATCATTGCCAAGCAAGCACTGTACTGGTAGGTCTGCACTTACCACAACCTTCTTAAGGCCAGTTACCCCTCCCCAGGAGAAGTTAACAGCTGCCAGAGAATGGTCTGTTCTGCAATTGCTAGCATTGGTCACCTGGTACATTTCACCAAGTATAATCTGCCCAGGATCCACAAGATCTTTTGTCACCATAGTGACACTTGCTCCTGTATCCCTGAATGCCCAAGCTTCTACTCCATTAATTAAAGGCTGCTGTCTGTATTTGCCCAGGTTACTGGGGCTCACAAAGGGGGACATATCCATGCCCCCATCACTGACAAGCACAGCCTGAGTTGGTACTCTGACTAGGCCAGAGTCCATCTCAGAAACCAGGGTCAACTCTACTACTCCCTTGTTCTGTGTATTCCCACCACCAATTGTAACTGTACTAGAGGGAACAGGGGCATTGGTGGTGGTTTGAGTATTTTCTTTAGCCTTGGTGCAGTCACTAGTCCAGTGAGTTTTCTGCTTACAGATTTTGCACCAGAGCTTCTTTTGGCCTTTTCCCTTTCCTGACTGGGAATCTCCCCCTGAAGAAGATTTTTGGGGCCTTTGTGAAGACTTCTGGTCTTTACCCTCCTCCCCACCCTTATCAGAGTTTTTAGAATCTTTCTTCCTAGGGTTCTGTATTTCTGCCTCACCCTGGTTCTGACCCATTTGTCTGCCTTCTTTCCCAATTCTTGGGGAGAGGTCAGATCAGACACTACCAGGTACTGGTGCAACAGCTGATTTTGACAGTTATTAAGAATCTGCTCGCTCATTATCAGATTATACAATCCTTTGAAGTCACACACTTTACTGCCCAATAACCAACCTTCCAGAGCCTAAGCAGCACAGTCAACAAAGTCAACCCAGTCCTGATTCTGTGCCTTTTGGGTATCTCTGAACTTTAACCTGTATTGTTCAGTGGATAGGCCAAACCCATCTATCAGAGCACTTTTCAAGACTTTGTAATAATCAGCATCCTCTACAGTGAGGAGCGTGTCTCTGCCTTTGTCTGCAAAGGAGAGCCATAAGATTGCAGCCAACTGACCTTGAGGGACCTTCTGTACTTTACAGGCTCTCTCCAAGGTAGTTATCCATTTGTGGATGTCATCCCCACTCTGGTAGGGAGGGACAATCTTACTTAGGTTTCTATGGTTATAAGACCTCTCCCTATCTCTAGGGAAATTGCTGCCACCAAGGGACTGTAGTCCCTCCTTTTTAGTAGCTCTGTAGAGCACCAGGGCTTCCCTATCTAAGGCCATCTGCTGCTTTTTGAGGTTGAACTTGTCTTGCTCATACGTTAGCAGTCTCTCTCTCCTCGCCTGGGAGGTTTCCCTCCCTCTATGAGAAGAAATAGAGGTTCCAATAGAGGAGTTAGACTGAATAGATCCCCTTGACAGAGATCTATCCCTTCTAGCCCTGTGTTCAGGTCTACCAGGAGGAATGAATGAAGGAGCATTATTGTCCTCATCCTCATCCTGATTGTCTGTGTCGACCAGAGTCTGGTCATTGTCACCAGTCTGGTCAGCATCAGAGTTAGGGTCAGGGGAGTTTCCACCTCTGGACCCAGTCTCAAGTGCTGGCCCACCCACACTGTTTCTATCTACAGGCCCACTAGGACTTGTAATGTCATCCAGTTTCAGTATCTCTATAAGATGCTGTGTGGATGGACTTTTGCCTCTCCTCAGCTTCCTAATGGTGCATAAGGCCCTAAGTCTAGCAGAGGAGAGATCCTCATACTTGTAGGGAAGGAGCTCACTGGTTCCTGGTAGGGAATCAGAGGTTGCTGGCTGGTTAGACTTTACTAATGTGGTGTGGTGTACTGCACTACCTACACTACTGTGGCCTACTAAACTCTCTTGAGTTGTAGAAAGGGTGTGCTATCCCTTGACACACAACTCTAAGTTCAGTAGAACTTACTTTAGCTAACTTGATATTATATGTACCTCAGGTACCGATAGTGGTTTTCAGTTGATGAATTCAATTGAGATTATCTGGTAAAACAATAGCAAGCTGGAATCCCACACGCTGCACACCAATGTGAGAAGGTGGCCTGATATATGCTGTCCACTAGTTCTAGTGGGCACCTTGTATCAGTCCAAACAACCCCTTATGGTGATAGATTAAAGACAACCTTATGTGAAAGCTATCCTAGTGGTAGCTAGTGGAGAGCAGCCTTCAGGCTAAGTCTTGAAGGAATGTAAAGCAGCTTGTTTTACCAGTCTATAATCTCTTGAATGATCAAATGAAAAGACAACCACACCAGGTATATATTCAAAATATATGTATTTAAGATAAATCACACCCCTCTAGTCTCTTTATGAGACTGGAGTTCAAAGTACTTCAGTTACAAGTGTTTAAGCATCAGTAAAAGCACAAATACACATTTGGGCCCTAGGGGCGTACCAAACCATATACTAAAATAGTGGTATAAGAACCACGACTGAGATAGGCAAGGTGCCTATCACCTCTAGAATGGCTGGGACCCCAAGGAACCACCCAAGGTAGGGACGTCGGGGACCCACGGGAGCCGTATGCAGTGTGGAAACACAACCACGGGTTCCTATTTCTTTCTATGGGGAATGTCGCGGTTGGAATTTTAAAGATTAGGGACACTTCTAATCGAACTAGGACCAAACCCTTTTGGACTTAGACAATTCTATGGCTAGCACCCTCGAGAGTACCAGAGTACTGGAGTTACCTCACCCAGGGAAGCCGGGTGCATAGGTGTCTTTTGGATTCGGGTCGCGTTGTCGATTCCAATGGAAGCCTGCAAAGAACTGCAGCTGCCGAGAAGAGGAGAAGTGTCCGGAGAGATCCAAGCCTGGATCTAGGATGTGAGGAACCTGACAAAAAAGGGGACAGAGTCTGGGTCACTTGCCAGTGACCTAGGACAGGATGGACCAATGCCCACAGATGTTGGGTGCTTCAGGTGAGTTGTCTAGTGTCTTGACTCTTCAGCCACGAGGTCCAGGACATTGACGAAGTCCATGAGCAGGATTTGAGCTGTCCCACGAAGTCTGTCGAGTGCTGCGGTGTCGGCGACCAGAAAGGACCCAACAAGCCTTGGCAACGGCAGGTCTCAGGAAATCAGAGAAAGGACTGCGGTGCAGACCAGCAAGGTCTTTTGGACTCACCCAGCAAGGGTAAGTAAGCACAGATCTGGAGCAACCAGAAAAGCACAAGTAGAAGTGGAGTTGCCTTCATGGGGACCGGCTAGCCAACGGGGTAGTGATTGCGAAGGTGACTCAAGCGGTCGCACTTGGTGCTGGCCCACGGGTCACTCGTGGAGTGGAGGCCAACAATCTTTGGTGCAGGAGGTGCTCAAGACTGGGGCAACTCGGAGACCAAAGCACAACTTCGAGGATGACCAGGAAGGTATTGTTGCTGCAAAAGTTTACGGTGACCAGGGATCACGGATCCACGTTACCCACGATAGCCACAGGCCTCAGCTTTGCTGTGGACTCAGGGTAGCCTCGGGGAAGTCTGGAAATCCACCTCCGGTGATGCAGAGACTTCGGCATCCAGTGGGAGCTTCAGCAATGCAGACCGGTCAGTTGCTTCTTTGGTGCCTGCCAAGCAGGGGAGTCACTCCTTGACCCCAAGGGAGATTTCTTCCGTCTTCTAGTCGTGATAGAAAGTCGAAGGTCCAGGATATATGTTTCAGAGGTTCGTCCAGGGTAATCTAAAGTCCTAGGGACTGGGTTCCTATACTTATACTAAGTTTAGGGGATAGACCCTAAACTATGTACAGGGACATCTTGTGTGCCCAAAGCAATGTCTCAAAAGCATTCTGTGAATGCACCCACCCTGCCCCAATACACATCAGCCTGTCTGGGGAGGTGGTTACACCTCCCTGTGACAGGAAACCTATTGTCCAGGCCTCCCCTGCCGGAGTTTCCCCCAGCAGCAGGAGGCCAGACCCGTGTCTGTGAAAGTGGCATCCATTTTGTGATGCCAGGGCTTTAAAAGGTTTTAACCAGGTTCAGCAAGTGTGAACATGTCTCTCCCTCTCGAAGAGTGGAATGCTAGAACTGGCGGGGGAGGGAGGTAGTATTCCAAAGCGTTTGACACCAAACACAACATGTTTTGATGCAGCCATTCCAAAGTTGTACAAAAGGGGGTGGTGATGGACGGAGCATCAGAACCAATCAAACACTCACACCCAGTCAACAGATCTGGGTTTGATCCATCACCGTTCTTTAGCCCACTCTGCCACCCCGGTTCAGACATGGCCATATGCAAATCAGTCTGACCCTGTGCCTCATGGGAACAGTCAAATCCGAACTGCCAAGCCATGCCTTCCCTGGACCGGAAACAAGCTTCCTAGGACCGGTTTCTGGCATTTCAGCCGTCTTCAGCCAGGCTTGCTTGAATCCAGTGGCAAAGTGAGCAAGGGACTCACGTCTGAGCATACCCTGCCAACTTATGGCGAACAAAGCGGTACAAAAGGGGGTAGTGATGGACGGAGCATCAGAACCAATCAAACACTCACACCCACTCAACAGATCTGGGTTTGATCCATCACCGTTCTTTAGCCCACTCTGCCACCCCAGTTCAGACATAGCCATATGCATATCAGTCTGACCCTGTGCCTCATGGGAACAGTCCAGCCCGAACTGCCAAGCCATGCCATGCTTTCCCTGGACCGGAAACAAGCTTCCTAGGACCAGTTTCTGGCATTTCAGCCGTCTTCAGCCAGGCTTGCTTGAATCCAGTGGCAAAGTGAGCAAGGGACTCACGTCTGAGCATACCCTGCCAACTTATGGCGAACAAAGCGGTACAAAAGGGGGTGGTGATTGACGGAGCATCAGAACCAATCATACACTCATACCCAGTCAACAGATCTGGGTTTGATCCATCACCGTTCTTTAGCCCACTCTGCCACCCCAGTTCAGACATGGCCATATGCAAATCAGTCTGACCCTGTGCCTCATGGGAGCAGTCCAGCCCGAACTGCCAAGCCATGCCTTCCCTGGACCAGAAACAAGCTTCCTAGGACCGGTTTCTGGCATTTAAGCCGTCTTCAGCCTGGCTTGCTTGAATCCAGTGGCAAAGTGAGCAAGGGACTCACGTCTGAGCATACCGTGCCAACTTATGGCGAACAAAGCGGTACAAAAGGGGGTTGTGATGGACGGAGCATCAGAACCAATCAAACACTCACACCCAGTCAACAGATCTGGGTTTGATCCATCACCGTTCTCTACCCCACTCTCCCACCCCAGTTCAGACATGGCCATATGCAAATCAGTCTGACCCTGTGCCTCATGGGAACAGTCCAACCCGAACTGCCAAGCCATGCCTTCCCTGGACCGGGAACAAGCTTCCTAGGACCGGTTTCTGGCATTTCAGCCGTCTTCAGCAAGGCTTGCTTGAATCCAGTGGCAAAGTGAGCAAGGGACTCACGTCTGAGCATACCCTGCCAACTTATGGCGAACAAAGCAGTACAAAAGGGGGTGGTGATGGACGGAGCATCAGAACCAATCAAACACTCACACCCAGTCAACAGATCTTGGTTTGTTCCATCACCGTTCTTTAGCCCACTCTGCCACCACAGTTCAGACATGGCCATATGCAAATCAGTCTGACCCTGTGCCTCATGGGAACAGTCCAGCCCGAACTGCCAAGCCATGCCTTCCCTGGACCGGAAACAAGCTTCCTAGGACCGGTTTCTGGAATTTCAGCCGTCTTCAGCCAGGCTTGCTCGAATCCAGTGGCAAAGTGAGCAAGGGACTCACATCTGAGCATACCCTGCCAACTTATGATGAACAAAGTGGTACAAAAGGGGGTGGTGATGGACGGAGCATCAGAACCAATCAAACACTCACACCCAGTCAAAAGATCTGGGTTTGATCCATCACCGTTCTTTACCCACTCTGCCACCCCAGATCAGACATGGCCATATGCAAATCAGTCTGACCCTGTGCCTCATGGGAAGAGTCCAGCCCGAACTGCCAAGCCATGCCTTCCCTGGACCCGAAACAAGCTTCCTAGGACCGGTTTCTGGCATTTCAGCCGTCTTCAGCCAGGCTTGCTTGAATCCAGTGGCAAAGTGAGCAAGGGACTCACGTCTGAGCATACACTGCCAACTTATTGCGAACAAAGCGGTACAAAAGGGGGTGGTGATGGACGGAGCATCAGAACCAATCAAACACTCGCACCCAGTCAAAAGATCTGGGTTTGATCCATCACCGTTCTTCAGCCCACTCTGCCACCCCAGTTTAGACATGGCCATATGCAAATCAGTCTGACCCTGTGCCTCATGGGAACAGTCCAGCCCGAACTGCCAAGCCATGCCTTCCCTGGACCGGAAACAAGCTTTCTAGGACCGGTTTCTGGCATTTCAGCCGTCTTCAGCCAGGCTTGCTTGAATCCAGTGGCAAAGTGAGCAAGGGACTCACGTCTGAGCATACCCTTCCCACTTATGGCGAACAAAGCGGTACAAAAGGGGGTGGTAATGGACGGAGCATCAGAACCAATCAAACACTCACACCCAGTCAACAGATCTGGGTTTGAGCCATCACTGTTCTCTACCCCACTCTCCCACCCCAGTTCAGACATGGCCATGTGCAAATCAGTCTGACCCTGTGCCTCATGGGAACAGTTCAACCCAAACTGCCAAGCCATGCCTTCCCTGGACCGGAAACAAGCTTCCTAGGACCGGTTTCTGGCATTTCAGCCGTCTTCAGCCAGCCTTGCTTGAATCCAGTGGCAAAGTGAGCAAGAGACTCACATCTGAGCATACCCTGCCAACTTATGGCGAACAAAGCGGTACAAAAGGGGGTGGTGATGGACGGAGCATCAGAACCAATCAAACACTCGCACCCAGTCAACAGATCTGGGTTTGATCCATCACCGTTCTTTAGCCCACTCTGCCACCCCAGTTCAGACATGGCCATATGCAAATCAGTCAAACCCTGTGCCTCATGGGAACAGTCCAACCCGAACTGCCAAGCCATGCCTACCCTGGACCTGAAACAAGCTTCCTAGGACCGGTTTCTGGCATTTCAGCCAGGCTTGCTTGAATCCAGTGGCAAAGTGAGCAAGGGACTCACGTTTGAGCATACACTGCCAACTTATGGCGAACAAAGCGGTACAAAAGGGGGTGGTGATGGACGGAGCATCAGAACCAATCAAACACTCACACCCAGTCAACAGATCTGGGTTTGATCCATCACCGTTGTTTAGCCCACTCTGCCACCCCAGTTCAGACATGGCCATATGCAAATCAGTCTGACCCTGTGCCTCATGGGAACAGTCAAGCCCGAACTGCCAAGCCATGCCTTCCCTGGACGGGAAACAGGCTTCCTAAGACCGGTTACTGGCATTTCAGCCGTCTTCAGCCAGGCTTGCTTGAATCCAGTGGCAAAGTGAGCAAGGGACTCACGTCTGAGCATACCCTGCCAACTTATGGCGAACAAAGCGGTACAAAAGGGGGTGGTGATGGACGGAGCATCAGAACCAATCAAACACTCACACCAGTCAACAGATCTGGGTTTGATCCATCACCGTTCTTTAGCCCACACTGCCACCCCAGTTCAGACATGGCCATATGCAAATCAGTCTGACCCTGTGCCTCATGGGAACAGTCCAGCCCGAACTGCCAAGCCATGCCTTCCCTGGACCGGAAACAAGCTTCCTAGGACCGGTTTCTGGCATTTCAGCCGTCTTCAGCCAGGCTTGCTTGAATCCAGTGGCAAAGTGAGCAAGGGACTCACGTCTGAGCATACCCTGCCAATGTATGGCGAACAAAGCGGTACAAAAGGGGGTGGTGATGGACGGAGCATCAGAACCAATCAAACACTCACACCCAGTCAACAGATCTGGGTTTGATCCATCACCGTTCTTTAGCCCACTCTGCCACCCCAGTTCAGACATGGCCATATGCAAATCAGTCTGACCCTGTGCCTCATGGGAACAGTCCAGCCCGAACTGCCAAGCCACGCCTTCCCTGGACCTGAAACAAGCTTCCTAGGACCGGTGTCTGGCATTTCAGCCAGGCTTGCTTGAATCCAGTGGCAAAGTGAGCGAGGACTCACGTTTGAGCATACCCTGCCAACTTATGGTGAACAAAGCGGTACAAAAGGGGGTGGTGATGGACGGAGCATCAGAACCAATCAAACACTCACACCCAGTCAACAGATCTGGGTTTGATCCATCACCGTTCTTTACCCCACTCTGCCACCCCAGATCAGACATGGCCATATGCAAATCAGTCTGACCCTGTGCCTCATGGGAACAGTCCAGCCCGAACTGCCAAGCCATGCCTTCCCTGGACCGGAAACAAGCTTCCTAGGACCGGTTTCTGGCATTTCAGCCGTCTTCAGCCAGGCTTGCTTGAATCCAGTGGCAAAGTGAGCAAGAGACTCACGTCTGAGTATACCCTGCCAACTTATGGCGAACAAAGCGGTACAAAAGGGGGTGGTGATGGACGGAGCATCAGAACCAATCAAACACTCGCACCCAGTCAACAGATCTGGGTTTGATCCATCACCGTTCTTTAGCCGACTCTGCCACCCCAGTTCAGACATGGCCATATGCAAATCAGTCTGACCCTGTGCCTCATGGGAACAGTCCAACCTGAACGGCCCAGCCATGCCTACCCTGGACCTGAAACAAGCTGCCTAGGACTGGTTTCTGGCATTTCAGCCAGGCTTGCTTGAATCCAGTGGCAAAGTGAGCAAGGGACTCACGTCTGAGCATACCCTGCCAATGTATGGCGAACAAAGCGGTACAAAAGGGGGTGGTGATGGACGGAGCATCAGAACCAATCAAACACTCACACCCAATCAACAGATCTGGGTTTGATCCATCACCGTTCTTTAGCCCACTCTGCCACCCCAGTTCAGACATGGCCATATGCTAATCAGTCTGACCCTGTGCCTCATGGGAACAGTCCAGCCCGAACTGCCAAGCCATGCCTTCCCTGGACCGGAAACAAGCTTCCTAGGACCGGTTTCTGGCATTTCAGCCGTCTTCAGCCAGGCTTGCTTGAATCCAGTGGCAAAGTGAGCAAGGGACTCACGTCTGAGCATACCCTTCCCACTTATGGCGAACAAAGCGGTACAAAAGGGGGTGGTAATGGACGGAGCATCAGAACCAATCAAACACTCACACCCAGTCAACAGATCTGGGTTTGATCCATCACCGTTCTCTACCCCACTCTCCCACCCCAGTTCAGACATGGCCATATGCAAATCAGTCTGACCCTGTGCCTCATGGGAACAGTTCAACCCGAACTGCCAAGCCATGCCTTCCCTGGACCGGAAACAAGCTTCCTAGGACCGGTTTCTGGCATTTCAGCCGTCTTCAGCCAGGCTTGCTTGATTCCAGTGGCAAAGTGAGCAAGGGACTCACGTCTGAGCATACCCTGCCAACTTATGGCAAACAAAGCGGTACAGAAGGGGGTGGTGATGGACGGAGCAACAGAACCAATCAAACACTCACACCCAGTCAACAGATCTGGGTGTGATCCATCACCGTTCTTTACCCCACTCTGCCACCCCAGATCAGACATGGTCATATGCAAATCAGTCTGACCCTGTGGCTCATGGGAACAGTCCAGCCCGAACAGCCAAGCCGATCCTTCCCTGGACCGGAAACAAGCTTCCTAGGACCGGTTTCTGGCATTTCAGTCGTCTTCAGCCAGGCTTGCTTGAATCCAGTGGCAAAGTGAGCAAGAGACTCATGTCTGAGCATACCCTGCCAACTTATGGCGAACAAAGCGGTACAAAAGGGGGTGGTGATGGACGGAGCATCAGAACCAATCAAACACTCGCACCCAGTCAACAGATCTGGGTTTGATCCATCACCGTTCTTTAGCCCACTCTGCCACCCCAGTTCAGACTTGGCCATATGCAAATCAGTCTGACCCTGTGCCTCATGGGAACAGTCCAACCCGAACTGCCAAGCCATGCCTACCCTGGACCTGAAACAAGCTTCCTAGGACCGGTTTCTGGCATTTCAGCCAGGCTTGCTTGAATCCAGTGGCAAAGTGAGCAAGGGACTCACGTTTGAGCATACCCTGCCAACTTATGGAGAACAAAGCGGTACAAAAGGGGGTGGTGATGGACGGAGCATCAGAACCAATCAAACACTCACACCCAGTCAACAGATCTGGGTTTGACCCATCACCGTTCTTTAGCCCACTCTGCCACCCCAGTTCAGACATGGCCATATGCAAATCAGTCTGACCCTGTGCCTCATGGGAACAGTCCAGCCCGAACTGCCAAGCCACGCCTTCCCTGGACCTGAAACAAGCTTCCTAGGACCGGTTTCTGGCATTTCAGCCAGGCTTGCTTGAATCCAGTGGCAAAGTGAGCGAGGACTCACGTTTGAGCATACCCTGCCAACTTATGGTGAACAAAGCGGTACAAAAGGGGGTGGTGATGGACGGAGCATCAGAACCAATCAAACACTCACACCCAGTCAACAGATCTGGGTTTGATCCATCACTGTTCTTTAGCCCACTCTGCCACCCCAGTTCAGACATGGCCATATGCAAATCAGTCTGACCCTGTGCCTCATGGGAACAGTCCAGCCCGAACTGCCAAGCCATGCCTTCCCTGGACCGGAAACAAGTTTCCTAGGACCGGTTTCTGGCATTTCAGCCGTCTTCAGCCAGGCTTGCTTGAATCCAGTGGCAAAGTGAGCAAGGGACTCACGTCTGAGCATACCCTGCCAACTTATGGCGAACAAAGCGGTACAAAAGGGGGTGGTGATGGATGGAGCATCAGAACCAATCAAACACTCACACCCAGTCAACAGATCTGGGTTTGATCCATCACCGTTCTTTAGCCCATACTGCCACCCCAGTTCAGACATGGCCATATGCAAATCAGTCTGACCCTGTGCCTCATGGGAACAGTCCAGCCCGAACTGCCAAGCCATGCCTTCCCTGGACCGGAAACAAGCTTCCTAGGACCGGTTTCTGGCATTTCAGCCGTCTTCAGCCAGGCTTGCTTGAATCCAGTGGCAAAGTGAGCAAGGGACTCACGTCTGAGCATACCCTGCCAACGTATGGCGAACAAAGCGGTACAAAAGGGGGTGGTGATGGACGGAGCATCAGAACCAATCAAACACTCACACCCAGTCAACAGATCTGGGTTTGATCCATCACCGTTCTTTAGCCCACTCTGCCACCCCAGTTCAGACATGGCCATATGCAAATTAGTCTGACCCTGTGCCTCATGGGAACAGTCCAGCCCGAACTGCCAAGCCACGCCTTCCGTGGACCTGAAACAAGCTTCCTAGGACCGGTTTCTGGCATTTCAGCCAGGCTTGCTTGAATCCAGTGGCAAAGTGAGCGAGGACTCACGTTTGAGCATACCCTGCCAACTTATGGTGAACAAAGCGGTACAAAAGGGGGTGGTGATGGACGGAGCATCAGAACCAATCAAACACTCACACCCAGTCAACAGATCTGGGTTTGATCCATCACCGTTCTTTACCCCACTCTGCCACCCCAGATCAGACATGGCCATATGCAAATCAGTCTGACCCTGTGCCTCATGGGAACAGTCCAGCCCGAACTGCCAAGCCATGCCTTCCCTGGACCGGAAACAAGCTTCCTAGGACCGGTTTCTGGCATTTCAGCCGTCTTCAGCCAGGCTTGCTTGAATCCAGTGGCAAAGTGAGCAAGGGACTCACGTCTGAGCATACCCTGCCAACTTATGGCGAACAAAGCGGTACAAAAGGGGGTGGAGATGGACGGAGCATCAGAACCAATCAAACACTCACACCCAGTCAACAGATCTGGGTTTGATCCATCACCGTTCTTTAGCCCAATCTGCCACCCCAGTTCAGACATTGCCATATGCAAATCAGTCTGACCCTGTGCCTCATGGGAACAGTCCAGCCCGAACTGCCAAGCCATGCCTTCCCTGGACCGGAAACAAGCTTCTTAGGACCGGTTTCTGGCATTTCAGCCGTCTTCAGCCAGGCTTGCTTGAATCCAGTGGCAAAGTGAGCAAGGGACTCACGTCTGAGCATACCCTGCCAACGTATGGCGAACAAAGCGGTACAAAAGGGGGTGGTGATGGACGGAGCATCAGAACCAATCAAACACTCACACCCAGTCAACAGATCTGGGTTTGATCCATCACCGTTCTTTAGCCCATACTGCCACCCCAGTTCAGACATGGCCATATGCAAATCAGTCTGACCCTGTGCCTCATGGGAACAGTCCAGCCCGAACTGCCAAGCCATGCCTTCCCTGGACCGGAAACAAGCTTCCTAGGACCGGTTTCTGGCATTTCAGCCGTCTTCAGCCAGGCTTGCTTGAATCCAGTGGCAAAGTGAGCAAGGGACTCACGTCTGAGCATACCCTGCCAACGTATGGCGAACAAAGCGGTACAAAAGGGGGTGGTGATGGACGGAGCATCAGAACCAATCAAACACTCACACCCAGTCAACAGATCTGGGTTTGATCCATCACCGTTCTTTAGCCCACTCTGCCACCCCAGTTCAGACATGGCCATATGCAAATTAGTCTGACCCTGTGCCTCATGGGAACAGTCCAGCCCGAACTGCCAAGCCACGCCTTCCGTGGACCTGAAACAAGCTTCCTAGGACCGGTTTCTGGCATTTCAGCCAGGCTTGCTTGAATCCAGTGGCAAAGTGAGCGAGGACTCACGTTTGAGCATACCCAGCCAACTTATGGTGAACAAAGCGGTACAAAAGGGGGTGGTGATGGACGGAGCATCAGAACCAATCAAACACTCACACCCAGTCAACAGATCTGGGTTTGATCCATCACCGTTCTTTACCCCACTCTGCCACCCCAGATCAGACATGGCCATATGCAAATCAGTCTGACCCTGTGCCTCATGGGAACAGTCCAGCCCGAACTGCCAAGCCATGCCTTCCCTGGACCGGAAACAAGCTTCTTAGGACCGGTTTCTGGCATTTAAGCCATCTTCAGCCAGGCTTGCTTGAATCCAGTGGCAAAGTGAGCAAGGGACTAACGTCTGAGCATACCCTGCCAACTTATGGCGAACAAAGCTGTACAAAAGGGGGTGGTGATGGACGGAGCATCAGAACCAAACAAACACTCACACCCAGTCAACAGATCTGGGTTTGATCCATCACCATTCTTTAGACCACTCTGCCACCCCAGTTCAGACATGGCCATATGCAAATCAGTCTGACCCTGTGCCTCATGGGAACAGTCCAGCCCAAACTGCCGAGCCATGCCTTCCCTGGACCGGAAACAAGCTTCCTAGGACCGGTTTCTGGCATTTCAGCCGTCTTCAGCCAGGCTTGATTGAATCCAGTGGCAAAGTGAGCAAGGGACTCACGTCTGAGCATACCCTGCCAACTTATGGCAAACAAAGCGGTACAAAAGGGGGTGGTGATGGACGGAGCATCAGAACCAATCAAACACTCACACCCACTCAAAAGATCTGGGTTTGATCCATCACCGTTCTTTAGCCCACTCTGCCACCCCAGTTCAGACATAGCCATATGCATATCAGTCTGACCCTGTGCCTCATGGGAACAGTCCAGCCCGAACTGCCAAGCCATGCCATGCCTTCCCTGGACCGGAAACAAGCTTCCTAGGACCAGTTTCTGGCATTTCAGCCGTCTTCAGCCAGGCTTGCTTGAATCCAGTGGCAAAGTGAGCAAGGGACTCACATCTGAGCATACCCTGCCAACTTATGACGAACAAAGTGGTACAAAAGGGGGTGGTGATGGACGGAGCATCAGAACCAATCAAACACTCACACCCAGTCAAAAGATCTGGGTTTGATCCATCACCGTTCTTTACCCACTCTGCCACCCCAGATCAGACATGGCCATATGCAAATCAGTCTGACACTGTGCCTCATGGGAACAGTCCAGCCCGAACTGCCAAGCCATGCCTACCCTGGACCTGAAACAAGCTTCCTAGGACCGGTTTCTGGCATTTCAGCCAGGCTTGCTTGAATCCAGTGGCAAAGTGAGCAAGGGACTCACGTTTGAGCATACCCTGCCAACTTATGGCGAACAAAGCGGTACAAAAGGGGGTGGTGATGGACGGAGCATCAGAACCAATCAAACACTCACACCCAGTCAACAGATCTGGGTTTGATCCATCACCGTTATTTAGCCCACACTGCCACCCCAGTTCAGAGATGGCCATATGCAAATCAGTCTGACCCTGTGCCTCATGGGAACAGTCCAGCCCGAACTGCCAAGCCATGCCTTTCCTGGACCGGAAACAAGCTTCCTAGGACCAGTTTCTGGCATTTCAGCCGTCTTCAGCCAGGCTTGCTTGAATCCAGTGGCAAAGTGAGCAAGGGACTCACGTCTGAGCATACCCTGCCAACGTATGGCGAACAAAGCGGTACAAAAGGGGGTGGTGATGGACGGAGCATCAGAACCAATCAAACACTCACACCCAGTCAACAGATCTGGGTTTGATCCATCACCGTTCTTTAGCCCACTCTGCCACCCCAGTTCAGACATGGCCATATGCTAATCAGTCTGACCCTGTGCCTCATGGGAACAGTCCAGCCCGAACTGCCAAGTCATGCCTTCCCTGGACCGGAAACAAGCTTCCTAGGACCGGTTTCTGGCATTTCAGCTGTCTTCAGCCAGGCTTGCTTGAATCCAGTGGCAAAGTGAGCAAGGGACTCACGTCGGAGCATACCCTGCCAACTTATGGCGAACAAAGCGGTACAAAAGGGGGTGGAGATGGACGGAGCATCAGAACCAATCAAACACTCACACCCACTCAACAGATCTGGGTTTGATCCATCACCGTTCTTAAGCCCACTCTGCCACCCCAGTTCAGACATAGCCATATGCATATCAGTCTGACCCTGTGCCTCATGGGAACAGTCCAGCCCGAACTGCCAAGCCATGCCATGCCTTCCCTGGACCGGAAACAAGCTTCCTAGGACCAGTTTCTGGCATTTCAGCCGTCTTCAGCCAGGCTTGCTTGAATCCAGTGGCAAAGTGAGCAAGAGACTCGCGTCTGAGCATACCCTGCCAACTTATGGCGAACAAAGCGGTACAAAAGGGGGTGGTGATGGACGGAGCATCAGAACCAATCAAACACTCACACCCAGTCAACAGATCTGGGTTTGATACATCACCGTTCTTTAGCCGACTCTGCCACCCCAGTTCATACATGGCCATATGCAAATCAGTCTGACCCTGTGCCTCATGGGAACAGTCCAACCTGAACTGCCAAGCCATGCCTACCCTGGACCTGAAACAAGCTTCCTAGGACCGGTTTCTGGCATTTCAGCCAGGCTTGCTTGAATCCAGTGGCAAAGTGAGCAAGGGACTCACGTTTGAGCATACACTGCCAACTTATGGCGAACAAAGCGGTACAAAAGGGGGTGGTGATGGACGGAGCATCAGAACCAATCAAACACTCACACCCAGTCAACAGATCTGGGTTTGATCCATCACCGTTCTTTAGCCCACTCTGCCACCCCAGTTCAGACATGGCCATATGCAAATCAGTCTGACCCTGTGCCTCATGGGAACAGTCAAGCCCGAACTGCAAGCCATGCCTTCCCTGGACGGGAAACAAGCTTCCTAGGACCGGTTTCTGGCATTTCAGCCGTCTTCAGCCAGGCTTGCTTGAATCCAGTGGCAAAGTGAGCAAGAGACTCACGTCTGAGCATACCCTGCCAACTTATGGCGAACAAAGCGGTACAAAAGGGGGTGGTGATGGACGGAGCATCAGAACCAATCAAACACTCACACCCAGTCAACAGATCTGGGTTTGATCCATCACTGTTCTTAAGCCTACTCTGCCACCCCAGTTCAGACATGGCCATATGCAAATCAGTCTGACCCTGTGCCTCATGGGAACAGTCCAGCCCGAACTGCCAAGCCATGCCTTCCCTGGACCGGAAACAAGCTTCCTAGGACCGGTTTCTGGCATTTCAGCCGTCTTCAGCCAGGCTTGCTTGAATCCAGTGGCAAAGTGAGCAAGGGACTCACGTCTGAGCATACCCTGCCAACGTATGGCGAACAAAGCGGTACAAAAGGGGGTGGTGATGGACGGAGCATCAGAACCAATCAAACACTCACACCCAGTCAACAGATCTGGGTTTGATCCATCACCGTTCTTTAGCCCACTCTGCCACCGCAGTTCAGACATGGCCATATGCTAATCAGTCTGACCCTGTGCCTCATGGGAACAGTCAAACCCGAACTGCCGAGCCATGCCTTCCCTGGACCGGAAACAAGCTTCCTAGGACCGGTTTCTGGCATTTCAGCCGTCTTCAGCCAGGCTTGATTGAATCCAGTGGCAAAGTGAGCAAGGGACTCACGTCTGAGCATACCCTGCCAACTTATGGCGAACAAAGCGGTACAAAAGGGGGTGGTGATAGACGGAGCATCAGAACCAATCAAACACTCACACCCAGTCAACATATCTGGGTTTGATCCATCTCCGTTCTTTAGCCCACTCTGCCACCCCAGTTCAGACATGGCCATATGCAAATCAGTCAGACCCTGTGCCTCATGGGAACAGTCCAGCCCGAACTGGCAAGCCATGCCTTCCCTGGACCGGAAGCAAGCTTCCTAGGACCGGTTTCTGCCATTTCATACGTCTTCAGCCAGCCTTGCTTGAATCCACTGGCAAAGTGAGCAAGAGACTCACGTCTGAGCATACCCTGCCAACTTATGGCAAACAAAGCGGTACAGAAGGGGGTGGTGATGGATGGAGCAACAGAACCAATCAAACACTCACACCCAGTCAACAGATCTGGGTGTGATCCATCACCGTTCTTTATCCCACTCTGCCACCCCAGATCAGACATGGTCATATGCAAATCAGTCTGACCCTGTGCCTCATGGGAACAGTCCAGCCCGAACTGCCAAGCCATGCCTTCCCTGGACCTGAAACAAGCTTCCTAGGACCGGTTTCTGGCATTTCCGCCAGGCTTGCTTGAATCCAGTGGCAAAGTGAGCAAGGACTCACGTTTGAGCATACCCTGCCAACTTATGGTGAACAAAGCCGGTACAAAAAGGGGGTGGTGATGGACGGAGCATCAGAACCAATCAAACACTCACACCCAGTCAACAGATCTGGGTTTGATCCATCACTGTTCTTTACCCCACTCTGCCACCCCAGATCAGACATGGCCATATGCAAATCAGTCTGACCCTGTGCCTCATGGGAACAGTCCAGCCCGAACTGCCAAGCCATGCCTTCCCTGGACCGGAAACAAGCTTCCTAGGACCGGTTTCTGGCATTTCAGCCGTCTTCAGCCAGGCTTGCTTGAATCCAGTGGCAAAGTGAGCAAGAGACTCACGTCTGAGCATACCCTGCCAACTTATGTCGAACAAAGCGGTACAAAAGGGGGTGGTGATGGACGGAGCATCAGAACCAATCAAACACTCGCACCCAGTCAACAGATCTGGGTTTGATCCATCACTGTTCTTAAGCCTACTCTGCCACTCCAGTTCAGACATGGCCATATGCAAATCAGTCTGACCCTGTGCCTCATGGGAACAGTCCAGCCCGAACTGCCAAGCCATGCCTTCCCTGGACCGGAAACAAGCTTCCTAGGACCGGTTTCTGGCATTTCAGCCGTCTTCAGCCAGGCTTGCTTGAATCCAGTGGCAAAGTGAGCAAGGGACTCACGTTTGAGCATACACTGCCAACTTATGGCGAACAAAGCGGTACAAAAGGGGGTGGTGATGGACGGAGCATCAGAACCAATCAAACACTCACACCCAGTCAACAGATCTGGGTTTGATCCATCACCGTTCTTTAGCCCACTCTGCCACCCCAGTTCAGACATGGCCATATGCAAATCAGTCTGACCCTGTGCCTCATGGGAACAGTCAAGCCCGAACTGCAAGCCATGCCTTCCCTGGACGGGAAACAAGCTTCCTAGGACCGGTTTCTGGCATTTCAGCCGTCTTCAGCCAGGCTTGCTTGAATCCAGTGGCAAAGTGAGCAAGAGACTCACGTCTGAGCATACCCTGCCAACTTATGGCGAACAAAGCGGTACAAAAGGGGGTGGTGATGGACGGAGCATCAGAACCAATCAAACACTCACACCCAGTCAACAGATCTGGGTTTGATCCATCACTGTTCTTAAGCCTACTCTGCCACCCCAGTTCAGACATGGCCATATGCAAATCAGTCTGACCCTGTGCCTCATGGGAACAGTCCAGCCCGAACTGCCAAGCCATGCCTTCCCTGGACCGGAAACAAGCTTCCTAGGACCGGTTTCTGGCATTTCAGCCGTCTTCAGCCAGGCTTGCTTGAATCCAGTGGCAAAGTGAGCAAGGGACTCACGTCTGAGCATACCCTGCCAACGTATGGCGAACAAAGCGGTACAAAACGGGGTGGTGATGGACGGAGCATCAGAACCAATCAAACACTCACACCCAGTCAACAGATCTGGGTTTGATCCATCACCGTTCTTTAGCCCACTCTGCCACCGCAGTTCAGACATGGCCATATGCTAATCAGTCTGACCCTGTGCCTCATGGGAACAGTCAAACCCGAACTGCCGAGCCATGCCTTCCCTGGAACGGAAACAAGCTTCCTAGGACCGGTTTCTGGCATTTCAGCCGTCTTCAGCCAGGCTTGATTGAATCCAGTGGCAAAGTGAGCAAGGGACTCACGTCTGAGCATACCCTGCCAACTTATGGCGAACAAAGCGGTACAAAAGGGGGTGGTGATAGACGGAGCATCAGAACCAATCAAACACTCACACCCAGTCAACAGATCTGGGATTGATCCATCACCGTTCTTTAGCCCACTCTGCCACCCCAGTTCAGACATGGCCATATGCAAATCAGTCAGACCCTGTGCCTCATGGGAACAGTCCAGCCCGAACTGGCAAGCCATGCCTTCCCTGGACCGGAAGCAAGCTTCCTAGGACCGGTTTCTGCCATTTCAAACGTCTTCAGCCAGCCTTGCTTGAATCCAGTGGCAAAGTGAGCAAGAGACTCACGTCTGAGCATACCCTGCCAACTTATGGCAAACAAAGCGGTACAGAAGGGGGTGGTGATGGATGGAGCAACAGAACCAATCAAACACTCACACCCAGTCAACAGATCTGGGTGTGATCCATCACCGTTCTTTATCCCACTCTGCCACCCCAGATCAGACATGGTCATATGCAAATCAGTCTGACCGTGTGCCTCATGGGAACAGTCCAGCCCGAACTGCCAAGCCATGCCTTCCCTGGACCTGAAACAAGCTTCCTAGGACCGGTTTCTGGCATTTCAGCCAGGCTTGCTTGAATCCAGTGGCAAAGTGAGCAAGGACTCACGTTTGAGCATACCCTGCCAACTTATGGTGAACAAAGCCGGTACAAAAAGGGGGTGGTGATGGACGGAGCATCAGAACCAATCAAACACTCACACCCAGTCAACAGATCTGGGTTTGATCCATCACTGTTCTTTACCCCACTCTGCCACCCCAGATCAGACATGGCCATATGCAAATCAGTCTGACCCTGTGCCTCATGGGAACAGTCCAGCCCGAACTGCCAAGCCATGCCTTCCCTGGACCGGAAACAAGCTTCCTAGGACCGGTTTCTGGCATTTCAGCCGTCTTCAGCCAGGCTTGCTTGAATCCAGTGGCAAAGTGAGCAAGAGACTCACGTCTGAGCATACCCTGCCAACTTATGTCGAACAAAGCGGTACAAAAGGGGGTGGTGATGGACGGAGCATCAGAACCAATCAAACACTCGCACCCAGTCAACAGATCTGGGTTTGATCCATCACCGTTCTTTAGCCCACTCTGCCACCCCAGTTCAGACTTGGCCATATGAAAATCAGTCTGACCCTGTGCCTCATGGGAACAGTCCAACCCGACGAACTGCCAAGCCATGCCTACCCTGGACCTGAAACAAGCTTCCTAGGACCGGTTTCTGGCATTTCAGCCAGGCTTGCTTGAATCCAGTGGCAAAGTGAGCAAGGGACTCACGTTTGAGCATACCCTGCCAACTTATGGCGAACAAAGCGGTACAAAAGGGGGTGGTGATGGACGGAGCATCAGAACCAATCAAACACTCACACCCAGTCAACAGATCTGGGTTTGATCCATCACCGTTCTTTAGCCCACTCTGCCACCCCAGTTCAGACATGGCCATATGCAAATCAGTCTGACCCTGTGCCTCATGGGAACAGTCAAGCCCGAACTGCCAAGCCATGCCTTCCCTGGACTGGAAACAAGCTTTCTAGGACCGGTTTCTGGCATTTCAACCGTCTTCAGCCAGGCTTGCTTGATTCCAGTGGCAAAGTGAGCAAGAGACTCACGTCTGAGCATACCCTGCCAACTTATGGAGAACAAAGCGGTACAGAAGAGGGTGGTGATGGATGGAGCATCAGAATCAATCAAACACTCACACCCAGTCAACAGATCTGGGTTTGATCCATCACCGTTCTTTAGCCCACTCTGCCACCCCAGTTCAGACATGGCCTTATGCAAATCAGTCAGACCCTGTGCCTCATGGGAACAGTCCAGCCCGAACTGGCAAGCCATGCCTTCCCTGGACCGGAAGCAAGCTTCCTAGGACCGGTTTCTGCCATTTCAGACGTCTTCAGCCAGCCTTGCTTGAATCCAGTGGCAAAGTGAGCAAGAGACTCACGTCTGAGCATACCCTGCCAACTTATGGCAAACAAAGCGGTACAGATGGGGGTGGTGATGGACGGAGCAACAGAACCAATCAAACACTCACACCCAGTCAACAGATCTGGGTGTGATCCATCACCCTTCTTTACCCCACTCTGCCACCCCAGATCAGACATGGTCATATGCAAATCAGTCTGACCCTGTGCCTCATGGGAACAGTCCAGCCCGAACTGCCAAGCCAATCCTTCCCTGGACCGGAAACAAGCTTCCTAGGACCGGTTTCTGGCATTTCAGTCGTCTTCAGCCAGGCTTGCTTGAATCCAGTGGCAAAGTGAGCAAGAGACTCACGTCTGAGCATACCCTGCCAACTTATGGCGAACAAAGTGGTACAAAAAGGGGGTGGTGATGGACGGAGCATCAGAACCAATCAAACACTCGCACCCAGTCAACAGATCTGGGTTTGATCCATCACCGTTCTTTAGCCCACTCTGCCACCCCAGTTCAGACATAGCCATATGCATATCAGTCTGACCCTGTGCCTCATGGGAACAGTCCAGCCCGAACTGCCAAGCCATGCCATGCCTTCCCTGGACCGGAAACAAGCTTCCTAGGACCAGTTTCTGGCATTTCAGCCGTCTTCAGCCAGGCTTGCTTGAATCCAGTGGCAAAGTGAGCAAGGGACTCACATCTGAGCATACCCTGCCAACTTATGACGAACAAAGTGGTACAAAAGGGGGTGGTGATGGACGGAGCATCAGAACTAATCAAACACTCACACCCAGTCAAAAGATCTGGGTTTGATCCATCACCGTTCTTTACCCACTCTGCCACCCCAGATCAGACATGGCCATATGCAAATCAGTCTGACCCTGTGCCTCATGGGAACAGTCCAGCCCGAACTGCCAAGCCATGCCTACCCTGGACCTGAAACAAGCTTCCTAGGACCGGTTTCTGGCATTTCAGCCAGGCTTGCTTGAATCCAGTGGCAAAGTGAGCAAGGGACTCACGTTTGAGCATACCCTGCCAACTTATGGCGAACAAAGCGGTACAAAAGGGGGTGGTGATGGACGGAGCATCAGAACCAATCAAACACTCACACCCAGTCAACAGATCTGGGTTTGATCCATCACCGTTATTTAGCCCACACTGCCACCCCAGTTCAGAGATGGCCATATGCAAATCAGTCTGACCCTGTGCCTCATGGGAACAGTCCAGCCCGAACTGCCAAGCCATGCCTTTCCTGGACCGGAAACAAGCTTCCTAGGACCAGTTTCTGGCATTTCAGCCGTCTTCAGCCAGGCTTGCTTGAATCCAGTGGCAAAGTGAGCAAGGGACTCACGTCTGAGCATACCCTGCCAACGTATGGCGAACAAAGCGGTACAAAAGGGGGTGGTGATGGACGGAGCATCAGAACCAATCAAACACTCACACCCAGTCAACAGATCTGGGTTTGATCTATCACCATTCTTTAGCCCACTCTGCCACCCCAGTTCAGACATGGCCATATGCTAATCAGTCTGACCCTGTGCCTCATGGGAACAGTCCAGCCCGAACTGCCAAGTCATGCCTTCCCTGGACCGGAAACAAGCTTCCTAGTACCGGTTTCTGGCATTTCAGCTGTCTTCAGCCAGGCTTGCTTGAATCCAGTGGCAAAGTGAGCAAGGGACTCACGTCGGAGCATACCCTGCCAACTTATGGCGAACAAAGCGGTACAAAAGGGGGTGGAGATGGACGGAGCATCAGAACCAATCAAACACTCACACCCAGTCAACAGATCTAGGTTTGATCCATCACCGTTCTTTAGCCCACTCTGCCACCCCAGTTCAGACATGGCCATATGCAAATCAGTCTGACCCTGTGCCTCATGGGAACAGTCCAGCCCGAACTGCCAAGCCATGCCATCCCTGGACCGGAAACAAGCTTCCTAGGACCGGTTTCTGGCATTTCAGCCGTCTTCAGCCAGGCTTGCTTGAATCCAGTGGCAAAGTGAGCAAGAGACTCACATCTGAGCATACCCTGCCAACTTATGGCGAACAAAGCGGTACAAAAGGGGGTGGTGATGGACGGAGCATCAGAACCAATCAAACACTCACACCCAGTCAACAGATCTGGGTTTGATACATCACCGTTCTTTAGCCGACTCTGCCACCCCAGTTCAGACATGGCCATATGCAAATCAGTCTGACCCTGTGCCTCATGGGAACAGTCCAACCTGAACTGCCAAGCCATGCCTACCCTGGACCTGAAACAAGCTTCCTAGGACCGGTTTCTGGCATTTCAGTCAGGCTTGCTTGAATACAGTGGCAAAGTGAGCAAGGGACTCACGTTTGAGCATACACTGCCAACTTATGGCGAACAAAGCGGTACAAAAGGGGGTGGTGATGGACGGAGCACCAGAACCAATCAAACACTCACACCCAGTCAACAGATCTGGGTTTGATCCATCACCGTTCTTTAGCCCACTCTGCCACCCCAGTTCAGACATGGCCATATGCAAATCAGTCTGACCCTGTGCCTCATGGGAACAGTCAAGCCCGAACTGCAAGCCATGCCTTCCCTGGACGGGAAACAAGCTTCCTAGGACCGGTTTCTGGCATTTCAGCCGTCTTCAGCCAGGCTTGCTTGAATCCAGTGGCAAAGTGAGCAAGAGACTCACGTCTGAGCATACCCTGCCAACTTATGGCGAACAAAGCGGTACAAAAGGGGGTGGTGATGGACGGAGCATCAGAACCAATCAAACACTCACACCCAGTCAACAGATCTGGGTTTGATCCATCACTGTTCTTAAGCCTACTCTGCCACCCCAGTTCAGACATGGCCATATGCAAATCAGTCTGACCCTGTGCCTCATGGGAACAGTCCAGCCCGAACTGCCAAGCCAGGCCTTCCCTGGACCGGAAACAAGCTTCCTAGGACCGGTTTCTGGCATTTCAGCCGTCTTCAGCCAGGCTTGCTTGAATCCAGTGGCAAAGTGAGCAAGGGACTCACGTCTGAGCATACCCTGCCAACGTATGGCGAACAAAGCGGTACAAAAGGGGGTGGTGATGGACGGAGCATCAGAACCAATCAAACACTCACACCCAGTCAACAGATCTGGGTTTGATCCATCACCGTTCTTTAGCCCACTCTGCCACCGCAGTTCAGACATGGCCATATGCTAATCAGTCTGACCCTGTGCCTCATGGGAACAGTCAAACCCGAACTGCCGAGCCATGCCTTCCCTGGACCGGAAACAAGCTTCCTAGGACCGGTTTCTGGCATTTCAGCCGTCTTCAGCCAGGCTTGATTGAATCCAGTGGCAAAGTGAGCAAGGGACTCACGTCTGAGCATACCCTGCCAACTTATGGCGAACAAAGCGGTACAAAAGGTGGTGGTGATGGACGGAGCATCAGAACCAATCAAACACTCACACCCAGTCAACAGATCTGGGTTTGATCCATCACCGTTCTTTAGCCCACTCTGCCACCCCAGTTCAGACATGGCCATATGCAAATCAGTCAGACCCTGTGCCTCATGGGAACAGTCCAGCCCGAACTGGCAAGCCATGCCTTCCCTGGACCGGAAACAAGCTTCCTAGGACCGGTTTCTGGCATTTCAGCCGTCTTCAGCCAGGCTTGCTTGAATCCAGTGGCAAAGTGAGCAAGAGACTCACATCTGAGCATACCCTGCCAACTTATGGCGAACAAAGCGGTACAAAAGGGGGTGGTGATGGACGGAGCATCAGAACCAATCAAACACTCACACCCAGTCAACAGATCTGGGTTTGATACATCACCGTTCTTTAGCCGACTCTGCCACCCCAGTTCAGACATGGCCATATGCAAATCAGTCTGACCCTGTGCCTCATGGGAACAGTCCAACCTGAACTGCCAAGCCATGCCTACCCTGGACCTGAAACAAGCTTCCTAGGACCGGTTTCTGGCATTTCAGCCAGGCTTGCTTGAATCCAGTGGCAAAGTGAGCAAGGGACTCACGTTTGAGCATACACTGCCAACTTATGGCGAACAAAGCGGTACAAAAGGGGGTGGTGATGGACGGAGCACCAGAACCAATCAAACACTCACACCCAGTCAACAGATCTGGGTTTGATCCATCACCGTTCTTTAGCCCACTCTGCCACCCCAGTTCAGACATGGCCATATGCAAATCAGTCTGACCCTGTGCCTCATGGGAACAGTCCAGCCCGAACTGCCAAGCCATGCCTTCCCTGGACCGGAAACAAGCTTCCTAGGACCGGTTTCTGGCATTTCAGCCGTCTTCAGCCAGGCTTGCTTGAATCCAGTGGCAAAGTGAGCAAGGGACTCACGTCTGAGCATACCCTGCCAACGTATGGCGAACAAAGCGGTACAAAAGGGGGTGGTGATGGACGGAGCATCAGAACCAATCAAACACTCACACCCAGTCAACAGATCTGGGTTTGATCCATCACCGTTCTTTAGCCCACTCTGCCACCCCAGTTCAGACATGGCCATATGCAAATCAGTCAGACCCTGTGCCTCATGGGAACAGTCCAGCCCGAACTGGCAAGCCATGCCTTCCCTGGACCGGAAGCAAGCTTCCTAGGACCGGTTTCTGCCATTTCATACGTCTTCAGCCAGCCTTGCTTGAATCCAGTGGCAAAGTGAGCAAGAGACTCACGTCTGAGCATACCCTGCCAACTTATGGCAAACAAAGCGGTACAGAAGGGGGTGGTGATGGATGGAGCAACAGAACCAATCAAACACTCACACCCAGTCAACAGATCTGGGTGTGATCCATCACCGTTCTTTATCCCACTCTGCCACCCCAGATCAGACATGGTCATATGCAAATCAGTCTGACCCTGTGCCTCATGGGAACAGTCCAGCCCGAACTGCCAAGCCATGCCTTCCCTGGACCTGAAACAAGCTTCCTAGGACCGGTTTCTGGCATTTCAGCCAGGCTTGCTTGAATCCAGTGGCAAAGTGAGCAAGGACTCACGTTTGAGCATACCCTGCCAACTTATGGTGAACAAAGCCGGTACAAAAAGGGGGTGGTGATGGACGGAGCATCAGAACCAATCAAACACTCACACCCAGTCAACAGATCTGGGTTTGATCCATCACTGTTCTTTACCCCACTCTGCCACCCCAGATCAGACATGGCCATATGCAAATCAGTCTGACCCTGTGCCTCATGGGAACAGTCCAGCCCGAACTGCCAAGCCATGCCTTCCCTGGACCGGAAACAAGCTTCCTAGGACCGGTTTCTGGCATTTCAGCCGTCTTCAGCCAGGCTTGCTTGAATCCAGTGGCAAAGTGAGCAAGAGACTCACGTCTGAGCATACCCTGCCAACTTATGTCGAACAAAGCGGTACAAAAGGGGGTGGTGATGGACGGAGCATCAGAACCAATCAAACACTCGCACCCAGTCAACAGATCTGGGTTTGATCCATCACCGTTCTTTAGCCCACTCTGCCACCCCAGTTCAGACTTGGCCATATGAAAATCAGTCTGACCCTGTGCCTCATGGGAACAGTCCAACCCGAACTGCCAAGCCATGCCTACCCTGGACCTGAAACAAGCTTCCTAGGACCGGTTTCTGGCATTTCAGCCAGGCTTGCTTGAATCCAGTGGCAAAGTGAGCAAGGGACTCACGTTTGAGCATACCCTGCCAACTTATGGCGAACAAAGCGGTACAAAAGGGGGTGGTGATGGACAGAGCATCAGAACCAATCAAACACTCACACCCAGTCAACAGATCTGGGTTTGATCCATCACCGTTCTTTAGCCCACTCTGCCACCCCAGTTCAGACATGGCCATATGCAAATCAGTCTGACCCTGTGCCTCATGGGAACAGTCAAGCCCGAACTGCCAAGCCATGCCTTCCCTGGACTGGAAACAAGCTTTCTAGGACCGGTTTCTGGCATTTCAACCGTCTTCAGCCAGGCTTGCTTGATTCCAGTGGCAAAGTGAGCAAGAGACTCACGTCTGAGCATACCCTGCCAACTTATGGAGAACAAAGCGGTACAGAAGAGGGTGGTGATGGATGGAGCATCAGAATCAATCAAACACTCACACCCAGTCAACAGATCTGGGTTTGATCCATCACCGTTCTTTAGCCCACTCTGCCACCCCAGTTCAGACATGGCCTTATGCAAATCAGTCAGACCCTGTGCCTCATGGGAACAGTCCAGCCCGAACTGGCAAGCCATGCCTTCCCTGGACTGGAAGCAAGCTTCCTAGGACCGGTTTCTGCCATTTCAGACGTCTTCAGCCAGCCTTGCTTGAATCCAGTGGCAAAGTGAGCAAGAGACTCACGTCTGAGCATAACCTGCCAACTTATGGCAAACAAAGCGGTACAGAAGGGGGTGGTGATGGACGGAGCAACAGAACCAATCAAACACTCACACCCAGTCAACAGATCTGGGTGTGATCCATCACCGTTCTTTAGCCCACTCTGCCACCCCAGTTCAGACTTGGCCATATGAAAATCAGTCTGACCCTGTGCCTCATGGGAACAGTCCAACCCGAACTGCCAAGCCATGCCTACCCTGGACCTGAAACAAAATTCCTAGGACCGATTTTCTGGCATTTCAGCCAGGCTTGCTTGAATCCAGTGGCAAAGTGAGCAAGGGACTCACGTTTGAGCATACCCTGCCAACTTATGGCGAACAAAGCGGTACAAAAGGGGGTGGTGATGGACAGAGCATCAGAACCAATCAAACACTCACACCCAGTCAACAGATCTGGGTTTGATCCATCACCGTTCTTTAGCCCACTCTGCCACCCCAGTTCAGACATGGCCATATGCAAATCAGTCTGACCCTGTGCCTCATGGGAACAGTCAAGCCCGAACTGCCAAGCCATGCCTTCCCTGGACTGGAAACAAGCTTTCTAGGACCGGTTTCTGGCATTTCAACCGTCTTCAGCCAGGCTTGCTTGATTCCAGTGGCAAAGTGAGCAAGAGACTCACGTCTGAGCATACCCTGCCAACTTATGGAGAACAAAGCGGTACAGAAGAGGGTGGTGATGGATGGAGCATCAGAATCAATCAAACACTCACACCCAGTCAACAGATCTGGGTTTGATCCATCACCGTTCTTTAGCCCACTCTGCCACCCCAGTTCAGACATGGCCTTATGCAAATCAGTCAGACCCTGTGCCTCATGGGAACAGTCCAGCCCGAACTGGCAAGCCATGCCTTCCCTGGACCGGAAGCAAGCTTCCTAGGACCGGTTTCTGCCATTTCAGACGTCTTCAGCCAGCCTTGCTTGAATCCAGTGGCAAAGTGAGCAAGAGACTCACGTCTGAGCATAACCTGCCAACTTATGGCAAACAAAGCGGTACAAAAGGGGGTGGTGATGGACGGAGCACCAGAACCAATCAAACACTCACACCCAGTCAACAGATCTGGGTTTGATCCATCACCGTTCTTTAGCCCACTCTGCCACCCCAGTTCAGACATGGCCATATGCAAATCAGTCTGACCCTGTGCCTCATGGGAACAGTCAAGCCCGAACTGCCAAGCCATGCCTTCCCTGGACCGGAAACAAGCTTCCTAGGACCGGTTTCTGGAATTTCAGCCGTCTTTAGCCAGGCTTACTTGAATCCAGTGGCAAAATGAGCAAGAGACTCACGTCTGAGCATACCCTGCCAACTTATGGCGAACAAAGCGGTACAGAAGGGGGTGGTGATGGACGGAGCATCAGAATCAATCAAACACTCACACCCAGTCAACAGATCTGGGTTTGATCCATCACCGTTCTTTAGCCCACTCTGCCATCCAAGTTCAGACATGCCCATATGCAAATCAGTCAGACCCTGTGCCTCATGGGAACAGTCCAGCCCCAACTGGCAAGCCATGCCTTCCCTGGACCGGAAGCAAGCTTCCTAGGACTGGTTTCTGCCATTTCAGCCGTCTTCAGCCAGGCTTGCTTGAATCCAGTGGCAAAGTGAGCAAGGGACTCACGTCTGAGCATACCCTGCCAACTTATGGCGAACAAAGCGGTACAAAAGGGGGTGGTGATGGACGGAGCATCAGAACCAATCAAACACTCACACCCAGTCAACAGATCTGGGTTTGATCCATCACCGTTCTTTAGCCCACTCTGCCACCCCAGTTCAGACATAGCCGTATGCAAATCCGTCTGACCCTGTGCCTCATGGGAACAGTCCAGCCTGAAATGCCAAGCCATGCCTTCCGTGGACCGGAAACAAGCTTTCTAGGACCGGTTTCTGGCATTTCAGACGTCTTCAGCCAGGCTTGCTTGAATCCAGTGGCAAAGTGAGCAAGAGACTCACGTCTGAGCATGCCCTGCCAACTTATGGCGAACAAAGCGGTACAGAAGGGGGTGGTGATGGACGGAGCATCAGAACCAATCAAACACTCACACCCAGTCAACAGATCTGGGTTTGATCCATCACCGTTCTTTAGCCCACTCTGCCACCCCAGTTTAGACATGGCCATATGCAAATCAGTCTGACCCTGTGCCTCATGGGAACAGTCCAGCCCGAACTGCCAAGCCATGCCTTCCCTGGACCGGAAGCAAGCTTCCTAGGACCGGTTTCTGGCATTTCAGCCGTCTTCAGCCAGGCTTGCTTGAATCCAGTGGCAAAGTGAGCAAGGGACTCATGTCTGAGCATACACTGCCAACTTATGGCGAACAAAGCGGTACAAAAGGGGGTGGTGATGGACAGATCATCAGAACCAATCAAACACTCACACCCAGTCAACAGATCTGGGTTTGATCCATCACTGTTCTTTAGCCCACTCTGCCACCCCAGTTCAGACATATCCGTATGCAAATCAGTCTGACCCTGTGCCTCATGGGATCAGTCCAGCCTGAACTGCCAAGCCATGCCTTCCCTGGACCGGAAACAAGCTTTCTAGGACCGGTTTCTGGCATTTCATACGTCTTCAGCCAGGCTTGCTTGAATCCAGTGGCAAAGTGAGCAAGAGACTCACGTTGAGCATACCCTGCCAACTTATGGCGAACAAAGCGACACAGAAGGGGGTGGTGATGGACGGAGCATCAGAACCAATCAAACACTCACACCCAGTCAACAGATCTGGGTTTGATCCATCACCGTTCTTTAGCCCACTCTGCCACCCCAGTTCAGACACAGCCGTATGCAAATCAGTCTGACCCTGTGCCTCATGGGAACAGTCCAGCCTGAACTGCCAAGCCATGCCTTCCCTGGACCGGAAACAAGCTTCCTAGGACCGGTTTCTGGCATTTCAGACGCCTTCAGCCAGGCTTGCTTGAATCCAGTGGCAAAGTGAGCAAGAGACTCACGTCTGAGCATACCCTGCCAACTTATGGCGAACAAAGCGGTACAGAAGGGGGTGGTGATGGACGGAGCATCAGAACCAATCAAACACTCACACCCAGTCAACAGATCTGGGTTTGATCCATCACCGTTCTTTAGCCACTCTGCTTCCCCAGATCAGACATGGCCATATGCAAATCAGTCTGACCCTGTGCCTCATGGGAACAGTCCAGCCCGAACTGCCAAGCCATGCCTTCCCTGGACCGGAAACAAGCTTCCTAGGACCGGTTTCTGGCATTTCAGCCGTCTTCAGCCAGGCTTGCTTGAATCCAGTGGCAAAGTGAGCAAGGGACTCACGTCTGAGCATACCCTGCCAACTTATGGCGAACAAAGCGGTACAAAAGGGGGTGGTGATGGACGGAGCATCAGAACCAATCAAACACTCACACCCAGTCAACAGATCTGGGTTTGATCCATCACCGTTCTTTAGCCCACTCTGCCACCCCAGTTCAGACATAGCTGTATGCAAATCAGTCTGACCCTGTGCCTCATGGGAACAGTCCAGCCTGAAATGCCAAGCCATGCCTTCCCTGGACCGGAAACAAGCTTTCTAGGACCGGTTTCTGGCATTTCAGACGTCTTCAGCCAGCCTTGCTTGAATCCAGTGGCAAAGTGAGCAAGAGACTCACGTCTGAGAATACCCTGCCAACTTATGGCGAACAAAGCGGTACAAAAGGGGGTGGTGATGGACGGAGCATCAGAACCAATCAAACACTCGTACCCAGTCAACAGATCTGGGTTTGATCCATCACCGTTCTTTAGCCCACTCTGCCACCCCAGTTGAGACATGGCCATATGCAAATCAGTCTGACCCTGTGCCTCATGGGAACAGTCCAGCCCGAACTGCCAAGCCATGCCTTCCCTGGACCGGAAACAAGCTTCCTAGGACCGGTTTCTGGCATTTCAGCCGTCTTCAGCCAGGCTTGCTTGAATCCAGTGGCAAAGTGAGCAAGGGACTCACGTCTGAGCATACCCTGCCAACTTATGGCGAACAAAGCGGTACAGAAGGGGGTGGTGATGGACGGAGCATCAGAACCAATCAAACACTCACACCCAGTCAACAGATCTGGGTTTGATCCATCACCGTTCTTTAGCCACTCTGCTTCCCCAGATCAGACATGGCCATATGCAAATCAGTCTGACCCTGTGCCTCATGGGAACAGTCCAGCCCGAACTGCCAAGCCACGCCTTCCCTGGACCTGAAACAAGCTTCATAGGACCGGTTTCTGGCATTTCAGCCAGGCTTGCTTGAATCCAGTGGCAAAGTGAGCAAGGACTCACGTTTGAGCATACCCTGCCAACTTATGGTGAACAAAGCCGGTACATAAGGGGGTGGTGATGGACGGAGCATCAGAACCAATCAAACACTCACACCCAGTCAACAGATCTGGGTTTGATCCATCACCGTTCTTTACCCCACTCTGCCACCCCAGATCAGACATGGCCATATGCAAATCAGTCTGACCCGGTGCCTCATGGGAACAGTCCAGACCGAACTGCCAAGCCATGCCTTCCCTGGACCGGAAACAAGCTTCCTAGGACCGGTTTCTGGCATTTCAGCCGTCTTCAGCCAGGCTTGCTTGAATCCAGTGGCAAAGTGAGTAAGAGACTCACGTCTGAGCATACCCTGCCAACTTATGGCGAACAAAGCGGTACAAAAGGGGGTGGTGATGGACGGAGCATCAGAACCAATCAAACACTCGCACCCAGTCAACAGATCTGGGTTTGATCCATCACCGTTCTTTAGCCCACTCTGCCACCCCAGTTCAGACTTGGCCATATGCAAATCAGTCTGACCCTGTGCCTCATGGGAACAGTCCAACCCGAACTGCCAAGCCATGCCTACCCTGGACCTGAAACAAGCTTCCTACGACCGGTTTCTGGCATTTCAGCCAGGCTTGCTTGAATCCAGTGGCAAAGTGAGCAAGAGACTCACGTTTGAGCATACCCTGCCAACTTATGGCGAACAAAGCGGTACAAAAGGGGGTGGTGATGGACGGAGCATCAGAACCAATCAAACACTCACACCCAGTCAACAGATCTGGGTTTGATCCATCACCGTTCTTTAGCCCACTCTGCTACCCCAGTTCAGACATGGCCATATGCAAATCAGTCTGACCCTGTGCCTCATGGGAACAGTCAAGCCCAAACTGCCAAGCCATGCCTTCCCTGGACCGGAAACAAGCTTCCTAGGACCGGTTTCTGGCATTTCAGCCGTCTTCAGCCAGGCTTGCTTGAATCCAGTGGCAAAGTGAGCAAGAGACTCACGTCTGAGCATACCCTGCCAACTTATGGAGAACAAAGCGGTACAGAAGAGGGTGGTGATGGACGGAGCATCAGAATCAATCAAACACTCACACCCAGTCAACAGATCTGGGTTTGACCCATCACCGTTCTTTAGCCCACTCTGCCACCCCAGTTCAGATATGGCCATATGCAAATCAGTCAGACCCTGTGTCTCATGGGAACAGTCCAGCCCGAACTGGCAAGCCATGCCTTCCCTGGACCGGAAGCAAGCTTCCTAGGACCGGTTTCTGCCATTTCAGCCGTCTTCAGCCAGGCTTGCTTGAATCCAGTGGCAAAGTGAGCAAGAGACTCACGTCTGAGCATACCCTGCCAACTTATGGAGAACAAAGCGTTACAGAAGAGGGTGGTGATGGACGGAGCATCAGAATCAATCAAACACTCACACCCAGTCTCAGATCTGGGTTTGATCCATCACCGTTCTTTAGCCCACTCTGCCACCCCAGTTCAGACATGGCCATATGCAAATCAGTCAGACCCTGTGCCTCATGGGAACAGTCCAGCCCGAACTGGCAAGCCATGCCTTCCCTGGACCGGAAGCAAGCTTCCTAGGACCGGTTTCTGCCATTTCAGACGTCTTCAGCCAGCCTTGCTTGAATCCAGTGGCAAAGTGAGCAAGAGACTCACGTCTGAGCATACCCTGCCAACTTATGGCAAACAAAGCGGTACAGAAGGGGGTGGTGATGGACGGAGCAACAGAACCAATCAAACACTCACACCCAGTCAACAGATCTGGGTGTGATCCATCACCGTTCTTTACCCCACTCTGCCACCCCAGATCAGACATGGTCATATGCAAATCAGTCTGACCCTGTGCCTCATGGGAACAGTCCAGCCCGAACTGCCAAGCCAATCCTTCCCTGGACCGGAAACAAGCTTCCTAGGACCGGTTTCTGGCATTTCAGTCGTCTTCAGCCAGGCTTGCTTGAATCCAGTGGCAAAGTGAGCAAGAGACTCACGTCTGAGCATACCCTGCCAACTTATGGCGAACAAAGCGGTACAAAAAGGGGGTGGTGATGGACGGAGCATCAGAACCAATCAAACACTCGCACCCAGTCAACAGATCTGGGTTTGATCCATCACGGTTCTTTAGCCCACTCTGCCACCCCAGTTCAGACTTGGCCATATGCAAATCAGTCTGACCCTGTGCCTCATGGGAACAGTCCAACCCGAACTGCTAAGCCATGCCTACCCTGGACCTGAAACAAGCTTCCTAGGACCGGTTTCTGGCATTTCAGCCAGGCTTGCTTGAATCCAGTGGCAAAGTGAGCAAGGGACTCACGTTTGAGCATACCCTGCCAACTTATGGAGAACAAAGCGGTACAAAAGGGGGTGGTGATGGACGGAGCATCAGAACCAATCAAACACTCACACCCAGTCAACAGATCTGCGTTTGATCCATCACCGTTCTTTAGCGCACTCTGCCACCCCAGTTCAGACATGGCCATATGCAAATCAGTCTGACCCTGTGCCTCATGGGAACAGTCAAGCCCGAACTGCCAAGCCATGCCTTCCCTGGACCGGAAACAAGCTTCCTAGGACCGGTTTCTGGCATTTCAGCCGTCTTTAGCCAGGCTTACTTGAATCCAGTGGCAAAATGAGCAAGAGACTCACGTCTGAGCATACCCTGCCAACTTATGGCGAACAAAGCGGTACAGAAGGGGGTGGTGATGGACGGAGCATCAGAATCAATCAAACACTCACACCCAGTCAACAGATCTGGGTTTGATCCATCACCGTTCTTTAGCCCACTCTGCCACCCAAGTTCAGACATGCCCATATGCAAATCAGTCAGACCCTGTGCCTCATGGGAACAGTCCAGCCCGAACTGCCAAGCCATGCCTTCCCTGGACCGGAAACAAGCTTCCTAGGACCGGTTTCTGGCATTTCAGCCAGGCTTGCTTGAATCCAGTGGCAAAGTGAGCAAGGGACTCACGTTTGAGCATACCCTGCCAACTTATGGCGAACAAAGCGGTACAAAAGGGGGTGGTGATGGACGGAGCATCAGAACCAATCAAACACTCACACCCAGTCAACAGATCTGGGTTTGATCCATCACCGTTCTTTAGCCCACTCTGCCACCGCAGTTCAGACATGGCCATATGCAAATCAGTCTGACCCTGTGCCTCATGGGAACAGTCAAGCCCGAACTGCCAAGCCATGCCTTCCCTGGACCGGAAACAAGCTTTCTAGGACCGGTTTCTGGCATTTCAGCCGTCTTCAGCCAGGCTTGCTTGAATCCAGTGGCAAAGTGAGCAAGGGACTCACGTCTGAGCATACCCTGCCAACTTATGGAGAACAAAGCGGTGCAGAAGAGGGTGGTGATGGACGGAGCATCAGAATCAATCAAACACTCACACCCAGTCAACAGATCTGGGTTTGATCCATCACCGTTCTTTAGCCCACTCTGCCACCCCAGTTCAGACATGGCCATATGCAAATCAGTCAGACCCTGTGCCTCATGGGAACAGTCCAGCCCGAACTGGCAAGCCATGCCTTCCATGGACCGGAAGCAACCTTCCTAGGACCGGTTTCTGCCATTTCAGACGTCTTCAGCCAGCCTTACTTGAATCCAGTGGCAAAGTGAGCAAGAGACTCACGTCTGAGCATACCCTGCCAACTTATGGCAAACAAAGCGGTACAGAAGGGGGTGGTGATGGACGGAGCAACAGAACCAATCAAACACTCACACCCAGTCAACAGATCTGGGTGTGATCCATCACCGTTCTTTACCCCACTCTGCCACCCCAGATCAGACATGGTCATATGCAAATCAGTCTGACCCTGTGCCTCATGGGAACAGTCCAGCCCGAACTGCCAAGCCAATCCTTCCCTGGACCGGAAACAAGCTTCCTAGGACCGGTTTCTGGCATTTCAGTCGTCTTCAGCCAGGCTTGCTTGAATCCAGTGGCAAAGTGAGCAAGAGACTCACGTCTGAGCATACCCTGCCAACTTATGGCGAACAAAGCGGTACAAAAGGGGGTGGTGATGGACGGAGCATCAGAACCAATCAAACACTCGCACCCAGTCAACTGATCTGGGTTTGATCCATCACCGTTCTTTAGCCCACTCTGCCACCCCAGTTCAGACTTGGCCATATGCAAATCAGTCTGACCCTGTGCCTCATGGGAACAGTCCAACCCGAACTGCCAAGCCATGCCTACCCTGGACCTGAAACAAGCTTCCTAGGACCGGTTTCTGGCATTTCAGCCAGGCTTGCTTGAATCCAGTGGCAAAGTGAGCAAGGGACTCACGTTTGAGCATACCCTGCCAACTTATGGAGAACAAAGCGGTACAAAAGGGGGTGGTGATGGACGGAGCATCAGAACCAATCAAACACTCACACCCAGTCAACAGATCTGGGTTTGATCCATCACCGTTCTTTAGCCCACTCTGCCACCCCAGTTCAGACATGGCCATTTGCAAATCAGTCTGACCCTGTGCCTCATGGGAACAGTCAAGCCCGAACTGGCAAGCCATGCCTTCCCTGGACCTGAAACAAGCTTCCTAGGACCGGTTTCTGGCATTTCAGCCAGGCTTGCTTGAATCCAGAGGCAAAGTGAGCAAGGGACTCACGTTTGAGCATACCCTGCCAACTTATGGCAAACAAAGCGGTACAAAAGGGGGTGGTGATGGACGGAGCATCAGAACCAATCAAACACTCACACCGAGTCAACAGATCTGGGTTTGATCCATCACCATTCTTTAGCCCACTCTGCCACCCCAGTTCAGACATGGCCATATGGAAATCAGTCTGACCCTGTGCCTCATGGGAACAGTCAAGCCCGAACTGCCAAGCCATGCCTTCCCTGGACTGGAAACAAGCTTTCTAGGACCGGTTTCTGGCATTTCAGCCGTCTTCAGCCAGGCTTGCTTGAATCCAGTGGCAAAGTGAGCAAGAGACTCACGTCCGAGCATACCCTGCCAACTTATGGAGAACAAAGCGGTACAGAAGAGGGTGGTGATGGACGGAGCATCAGAATCAATCAAAAACTCACACCCAGTCAACAGATCTGGGTTTGATCCATCACCGTTCTTTAGCCCACTCTGCCACCCCAGTTCAGACATGGCCATATGCAAATCAGTCAGACCCTGTGCCTCATGGGAACAGTCCAGCCCGAACTGGCAAGCCATGCCTTCCCTGGACCGGAAGCAAGCTTCCTAGGACCGGTTTCTGCCATTTCAGACGTCTTCAGCGAGCCTTGCTTGAATCCAGTGGCAAAGTGAGCAAGAGACTCACGTCTGAGCATACCCTGCCAACTTATGGCAAACAAAGCGGTACAGAAGGGGGTGGTGATGGACGGAGCAACAGAACCAATCAAACACTCACACCCAGTCAACAGATCTGGGTGTGATCCATCACCGTTCTTTACCCCACTCTGCCACCCCAGATCAGACATGGTCATATGCAAATCAGTCTGACCCTGTGCCTCATGGGAACAGTCCAGCCCGAACAGCCAAGCCAATCCTTCCCTGGACCGGAAACAAGCTTCCTAGGACCGGTTTCTGGCATTTCAGTCGTCTTCAGCCAGGCTTGCTTGAATCCAGTGGCAAAGTGAGCAAGAGACTCACGTCTGAGCATACCCTGCCAACTTATGGCGAACAAAGCGGTACAAAAGGGGGTGGTGATGGACGGAGCATCAGAACCAATCAAACACTCGCACCCAGTCAACAGATCTGGGTTTGATCCATCACCGTTCTTTAGCCCACTCTGCCACCCCAGTTCAGACTTGGCCATATGCAAATCAGTCTGACCCTGTGCCTCATGGGAACAGTCCAACCCGAACTGCCAAGCCATGCCTACCCTGGACCTGAAACAAGCTTCCTAGGACCGGTTTCTGGCATTTCAGCCAGGCTTGCTTGAATCCAGTGGCAAAGTGAGCAAGGGACTCACGTTTGAGCATACCCTGCCAACTTATGGAGAACAAAGCGGTACAAAAGGGGGTGGTGATGGACGGAGCATCAGAACCAATCAAACACTCACACCCAGTCAACAGATCTGGGTTTGATCCATCACCGTTCTTTAGCCCTCTCTGCCACCCCAGTTCAGACATGGCCATTTGCAAATCAGTCTGACCCTGTGCCTCATGGGAACAGTCAAGCCCGAACTGGCAAGCCATGCCTTCCCTGGACCTGAAACAAGCTTCCTAGGACCGGTTTCTGGCATTTCAGCCAGGCTTGCTTGAATCCAGTGGCAAAGTGAGCAAGGGACTCACGTCTGAGCATACCCTGCCAACTTATGGCAAACAAAGCGGTACAGAAGGGGGTGGTGATGGACGGAGCAACAGAACCAATCAAACACTCACACCCAGTCAACAGATCTGGGTGTGATCCATCACCGTTCTTTACCCCACTCTGCCACCCCAGATCAGACATGGTCATATGCAAATCAGTCTGACCCTGTGCCTCATGGGAACAGTCCAGCCCGAACAGCCAAGCCAATCCTTCCCTGGACCGGAAACAAGCTTCCTAGGACAGGTTTCTGGCATTTCAGTCGTCTTCAGCCAGGCTTGCTTGAATCCAGTGGCAAAGTGAGCAAGGGACTCACGTTTGAGCATACCCTGCCAACTTATGGAGAACAAAGCGGTACAAAAGGGGGTGGTGATGGACGGAGCATCAGAACCAATCAAACACTCACACCCAGTCAACAGATCTGCGTTTGATCCATCACCGTTCTTTAGCCCACTCTGCCACCCCAGTTCAGACATGGCCATATGCAAATCAGTCTGACCCTGTGCCTCATGGGAACAGTCAAGCCCAAACTGCCAAGCCATGCCTTCCCTGGACCGGAAACAAGCTTCCTAGGACCGGTTTCTGGCATTTCAGCCGTCTTTAGCCAGGCTTACTTGAATCCAGTGGCAAAATGAGCAAGAGACTCACGTCTGAGCATACCCTGCCAACTTATGGCGAACAAAGCGGTACAGAAGGGGGTGGTGATGGACGGAGCATCAGAATCAATCAAACACTCACACCCAGTCAACAGATCTGGGTTTGATCCATCACCGTTCTTTAGCCCACTCTGCCACCCAAGTTCAGACATGCCCATATGCAAATCAGTCAGACCCTGTGCCTCATGGGAACAGTCCAGCCCGAACTGCCAAGCCATGCCTTCCCTGGACCTGAAACAAGCTTCCTAGGACCGGTTTCTGGCATTTCAGCCAGGCTTGCTTGAATCCAGTGGCAAAGTGAGCAAGCACTCACGTTTGAGCATACCCTGCCAACTTATGGTGAACAAAGCCGGTACAAAAGGGGGTGGTGATGGACGGAGCATCAGAACCAATCAAACACTCACACCCAGTCAACAGATCTGGGTTTGATCCATCACCGTTCTTTACCCCACTCTGCCACCCCAGATCAGACATGGCCATATGCAAATCAGTCTGACCCTGTGCCTCATGGGAACAGTCCAGCCCGAACTGCCAAGCCATGCCTTCCCTGGACCGGAAACAAGCTTCCTAGGACCGGTTTCTGGCATTTCAGCCGTCTTCAGCAAGGCTTGCTTGAATCCAGTGGCAAAGGGAGCAAGAGACTCACGTCTGAGCATACCCTGCCAACTTATGGCGAACAAAGCGGTACAAAAGGGGGTAGTGATGGACGGAGCATCAGAACCAATCAAACACTCGCACCCAGTCAACAGATCTGGGTTTGATCCATCACCGTTCTTTAGCCCACTCTGCCACCCCAGTTCAGACTTGGCCATATGCAAATCAGTCTGACCCTGTGCCTCATGGGAACATTCCAACCCGAACTGCCAAGCCATGCCTACCCTGGACCTGAAACAAGCTTCCTAGGACCGGTTTCTGGCATTTCAGCCAGGCTTGCTTGAATCCAGAGGCAAAGTGAGCAAGGGACTCACGTTTGAGCATACCCTGCCAACTTATGGCGAACAAAGCGGTACAAAAGGGGGTGGTGATGGACGGAGCATCAGAACCAATCAAACACTCACACCCAGTCAACAGATCTGGGTTTGATCCATCACCGTTCTTTAGCCCACTCTGCCACCCCAGTTCAGACATGGCCATATGCAAATCAGTCTGACCCTGTGCCTCATGGGAACAGTCAAGCCCGAACTGCCAAGCCATGCCTTCCCTGGACTGGAAACAAGCTTCCTAGGACCGGTTTCTGGCATTTCAGCCGTCTTCAGCCAGGCTTGCTTGAATCCAGTGGCAAAGTGAGCAAGAGTCTCACGTCTGAGCATACCCTGCCAACTTATGGAGAACAAAGCAGTGCAGAAGAGGGTGGTGATGGACGGAGCATCAGAATCAATCAAACACTCACACCCAGTCAACAGATCTGGGTTTGATCCATCACCGTTCTTTAGCCCACTCTGCCACCCCAGTTCAGACATGGCCATATGCAAATCAGTCAGACCCTGTGCCTCATGGGAACAGTCCAGCCTGAACTGGCAAGCCATGCCTTCCATGGACCGGAAATAAGCTTCCTAGGACCGGTTTCTGCCATTTCAGACGTCTTCAGCCAGGCTTGCTTGAATCCAGTGGCAAAGTGAGCAAGAGACTCACGTCTGAGCATACCCTGCCAACTTATGGCGAACAAAGCGGTACAAAAGGGGGTGGTGATGGACGGAGCATCAGAACCAATCAAACACTCGCACCCAGTCAACAGATCTGGGTTTGATCCATCACCGTTCTTTAGCCCACTCTGCCACCCCAGTTCAGACTTGGCCATATGCAAATCAGTCTGACCCTGTGCCTCATGGGAACAGTCCAACCCGAACTGCCAAGCCATGCCTACCCTGGACCTGAAACAAGCTTCCTAGGACCGGTTTCTGGCATTTCAGCCAGGCTTGCTTGAATCCAGTGGCAAAGTGAGCAAGGGACTCACGTTTGAGCATACCCTGCCAACTTATGGAGAACAAAGCGGTACAAAAGGGGGTGGTGATGGACGGAGCATCAGAACCAATCAAACACTCACACCCAGTCAACAGATCTGGGTTTGATCCATCACCGTTCTTTAGCCCACTCTGCCACCCCAGTTCAGACATGGCCATTTGCAAATCAGTCTGACCCTGTGCCTCATGGGAACAGTCAAGCCCGAACTGGCAAGCCATGCCTTCCCTGGACCTGCAACAAGCTTCCTAGGACCGGTTTCTGGCATTTCAGCCAGGCTTGCTTGAATCCAGTGGCAAAGTGAGCAAGGGACTCACGTCTGAGCATACCCTGCCAACTTATGGCAAACAAAGCGGTACAGAAGGGGGTGGTGATGGACGGAGCAACAGAACCAATCAAACACTCACACCCAGTCAACAGATCTGGGTGTGATCCATCACCGTTCTTTACCCCACTCTGCCACCCCAGATCAGACATGGTCATATGCAAATCAGTCTGACCCTGTGCCTCATGGGAACAGTCCAGCCCGAACAGCCAAGCCAATCCTTCCCTGGACCGGAAACAAGCTTCCTAGGACAGGTTTCTGGCATTTCAGTCGTCTTCAGCCAGGCTTGCTTGAATCCAGTGGCAAAGTGAGCAAGAGACTCACGTCTGAGCATACCCTGCCAACTTATGGCGAACAAAGCGGTACAAAAGGGGGTGGTGATGGACGGAGCATCAGAACCAATCAAACACTCGCACCCAGTCAACAGATCTGGGTTTGATCCATCACCGTTCTTTAGCCCACTCTGCCACCCCAGTTCAGACTTGGCCATATGCAAATCAGTCTGACCCTGTGCCTCATGGGAACAGTCCAACCCGAACTGCCAAGCCATGCCTACCCTGGACCTGAAACAAGCTTCCTAGGACCGGTTTCTGGCATTTCAGCCAGGCTTGCTTGAATCCAGTGGCAAAGTGAGCAAGGGACTCACGTTTGAGCATACCCTGCCAACTTATGGAGAACAAAGCGGTACAAAAGGGGGTGGTGATGGACGGAGCATCAGAACCAATCAAACACTCACACCCAGTCAACAGATCTGCGTTTGATCCATCACCGTTCTTTAGCCCACTCTGCCACCCCAGTTCAGACATGGCCATATGCAAATCAGTCTGACCCTGTGCCTCATGGGAACAGTCAAGCCCGAACTGCCAAGCCATGCCTTCCCTGGACCGGAAACAAGCTTCCTAGGACCGGTTTCTGGAATTTCAGCCGTCTTTAGCCAGGCTTACTTGAATCCAGTGGCAAAATGAGCAAGAGACTCACGTCTGAGCATACCCTGCCAACTTATGGCGAACAAAGCGGTACAGAAGGGGGTGGTGATGGACGGAGCATCAGAATCAATCAAACACTCACACCCAGTCAACAGATCTGGGTTTGATCCATCACCGTTCTTTAGCCCACTCTGCCACCCAAGTTCAGACATGCCCATATGCAAATCAGTCAGACCCTGTGCCTCATGGGAACAGTCCAGCCCCAACTGGCAAGCCATGCCTTCCCTGGACCTGAAGCAAGCTTCCTAGGACTGGTTTCTGCCATTTCAGCCGTCTTCAGCCAGGCTTGCTTGAATCCAGTGGCAAAGTGAGCAAGGGACTCACGTCTGAGCATACCCTGCCAACTTATGGCGAACAAAGCGGTACAAAAGGGGGTGGTGATGGACGGAGCATCAGAACCAATCAAACACTCACACCCAGTCAACAGATCTGGGTTTGATCCATCACCGTTCTTTAGCCCACTCTGCCACCCCAGTTCAGACATAGCCGTATGCAAATCCGTCTGACCCTGTGCCTCATGGGAACAGTCCAGCCTGAAATGCCAAGCCATGCCTTCCGTGGACCGGAAACAAGCTTTCTAGGACCGGTTTCTGGCATTTCAGACGTCTTCAGCCAGGCTTGCTTGAATCCAGTGGCAAAGTGAGCAAGAGACTCACGTCTGAGCATGCCCTGCCAACTTATGGCGAACAAAGCGGTACAGAAGGGGGTGGTGATGGACGGAGCATCAGAACCAATCAAACACTCACACCCAGTCAACAGATCTGGGTTTGATCCATCACCGTTCTTTAGCCCACTCTGCCACCCCAGTTTAGACATGGCCATATGCAAATCAGTCTGACCCTGTGCCTCATGGGAACAGTCCAGCCCGAACTGCCAAGCCATGCCTTCCCTGGACCGGAAGCAAGCTTCCTAGGACCGGTTTCTGGCATTTCAGCCGTCTTCAGCCAGGCTTGCTTGAATCCAGTGGCAAAGTGAGTAAGAGACTCACGTCTGAGCATACCCTGCCAACTTATGGCGAACAAAGCGGTACAAAAGGGGGTGGTGATGGACGGAGCATCAGAACCAATCAAACACTCGCACCCAGTCAACAGATCTGGGTTTGATCCATCACCGTTCTTTAGCCCACTCTGCCACCCCAGTTCAGACTTGGCCATATGCAAATCAGTCTGACCCTGTGCCTCATGGGAACAGTCCAACCCGAACTGCCAAGCCATGCCTACCCTGGACCTGAAACAAGCTTCCTACGACCGGTTTCTGGCATTTCAGCCAGGCTTGCTTGAATCCAGTGGCAAAGTGAGCAAGAGACTCACGTTTGAGCATACCCTGCCAACTTATGGCGAACAAAGCGGTACAAAAGGGGGTGGTGATGGACGGAGCATCAGAACCAATCAAACACTCACACCCAGTCAACAGATCTGGGTTTGATCCATCACCGTTCTTTAGCCCACTCTGCTACCCCAGTTCAGACATGGCCATATGCAAATCAGTCTGACCCTGTGCCTCATGGGAACAGTCAAGCCCAAACTGCCAAGCCATGCCTTCCCTGGACCGGAAACAAGCTTCCTAGGACCGGTTTCTGGCATTTCAGCCGTCTTCAGCCAGGCTTGCTTGAATCCAGTGGCAAAGTGAGCAAGAGACTCACGTCTGAGCATACCCTGCCAACTTATGGAGAACAAAGCGGTACAGAAGAGGGTGGTGATGGACGGAGCATCAGAATCAATCAAACACTCACACCCAGTCAACAGATCTGGGTTTGACCCATCACCGTTCTTTAGCCCACTCTGCCACCCCAGTTCAGATATGGCCATATGCAAATCAGTCAGACCCTGTGTCTCATGGGAACAGTCCAGCCCGAACTGGCAAGCCATGCCTTCCCTGGACCGGAAGCAAGCTTCCTAGGACCGGTTTCTGCCATTTCAGCCGTCTTCAGCCAGGCTTGCTTGAATCCAGTGGCAAAGTGAGCAAGAGACTCACGTCTGAGCATACCCTGCCAACTTATGGAGAACAAAGCGTTACAGAAGAGGGTGGTGATGGACGGAGCATCAGAATCAATCAAACACTCACACCCAGTCTCAGATCTGGGTTTGATCCATCACCGTTCTTTAGCCCACTCTGCCACCCCAGTTCAGACATGGCCATATGCAAATCAGTCAGACCCTGTGCCTCATGGGAACAGTCCAGCCCGAACTGGCAAGCCATGCCTTCCCTGGACCGGAAGCAAGCTTCCTAGGACCGGTTTCTGCCATTTCAGACGTCTTCAGCCAGCCTTGCTTGAATCCAGTGGCAAAGTGAGCAAGAGACTCACGTCTGAGCATACCCTGCCAACTTATGGCAAACAAAGCGGTACAGAAGGGGGTGGTGATGGACGGAGCAACAGAACCAATCAAACACTCACACCCAGTCAACAGATCTGGGTGTGATCCATCACCGTTCTTTACCCCACTCTGCCACCCCAGATCAGACATGGTCATATGCAAATCAGTCTGACCCTGTGCCTCATGGGAACAGTCCAGCCCGAACTGCCAAGCCAATCCTTCCCTGGACCGGAAACAAGCTTCCTAGGACCGGTTTCTGGCATTTCAGTCGTCTTCAGCCAGGCTTGCTTGAATCCAGTGGCAAAGTGAGCAAGAGACTCACGTCTGAGCATACCCTGCCAACTTATGGCGAACAAAGCGGTACAAAAAGGGGGTGGTGATGGACGGAGCATCAGAACCAATCAAACACTCGCACCCAGTCAACAGATCTGGGTTTGATCCATCACCGTTCTTTAGCCCACTCTGCCACCCCAGTTCAGACTTGGCCATATGCAAATCAGTCTGACCCTGTGCCTCATGGGAACAGTCCAACCCGAACTGCCAAGCCATGCCTACCCTGGACCTGAAACAAGCTTCCTAGGACCGGTTTCTGGCATTTCAGCCAGGCTTGCTTGAATCCAGTGGCAAAGTGAGCAAGGGACTCACGTTTGAGCATACCCTGCCAACTTATGGAGAACAAAGCGGTACAAAAGGGGGTGGTGATGGACGGAGCATCAGAACCAATCAAACACTCACACCCAGTCAACAGATCTGCTTTTGATCCATCACCGTTCTTTAGCGCACTCTGCCACCCCAGTTCAGACATGGCCATATGCAAATCAGTCTGACCCTGTGCCTCATGGGAACAGTCAAGCCCGAACTGCCAAGCCATGCCTTCCCTGGACCGGAAACAAGCTTCCTAGGACCGGTTTCTGGCATTTCAGCCGTCTTTAGCCAGGCTTACTTGAATCCAGTGGCAAAATGAGCAAGAGACTCACGTCTGAGCATACCCTGCCAACTTATGGCGAACAAAGCGGTACAGAAGGGGGTGGTGATGGACGGAGCATCAGAATCAATCAAACACTCACACCCAGTCAACAGATCTGGGTTTGATCCATCACCGTTCTTTAGCCCACTCTGCCACCCAAGTTCAGACATGCCCATATGCAAATCAGTCAGACCCTGTGCCTCATGGGAACAGTCCAGCCCGAACTGCCAAGCCATGCCTTCCCTGGACCGGAAACAAGCTTCCTAGGACCGGTTTCTGGCATTTCATCCAGGCTTGCTTGAATCCAGTGGCAAAGTGAGCAAGGGACTCACGTTTGAGCATACCCTGCCAACTTATGGCGAACAAAGCGGTACAAAAGGGGGTGGTGATGGACGGAGCATCAGAACCAATCAAACACTCACACCCAGTCAACAGATCTGGGTTTGATCCATCACCGTTCTTTAGCCCACTCTGCCACCCCAGTTCAGACATGGCCATATGCAAATCAGTCTGACCCTGTGCCTCATGGGAACAGTCAAGCCCGAACTGCCAAGCCATGCCTTCCCTGGACCAGAAACAAGCTTTCTAGGACCGGTTTCTGGCATTTCAGCCGTCTTCAGCCAGGCTTGCTTGAATCCAGTGGCAAAGTGAGCAAGGGACTCACGTCTGAGCATACCCTGCCAACTTATGGAGAACAAAGCGGTGCAGAAGAGGGTGGTGATGGACGGAGCATCAGAATCAATCAAACACTCACACCCAGTCAACAGATCTGGGTTTGATCCATCACCGTTCTTTAGCCCACTCTGCCACCCCAGTTCAGACATGGCCATATGCAAATCAGTCAGACCCTGTGCCTCATGGGAACAGTCCAGCCCGAACTGGCAAGCCATGCCTTCCATGGACCGGAAGCAAGCTTCCTAGGACCGGTTTCTGCCATTTCAGACGTCTTCAGCCAGCCTTGCTTGAATCCAGTGGCAAAGTGAGCAAGAGACTCACGTCTGAGCATACCCTGCCAACTTATGGCAAACAAAGCGGTACAGAAGGGGGTGGTGATGGACGGAGCAACAGAACCAATCAAACACTCACACCCAGTCAACAGATCTGGGTGTGATCCATCACCGTTCTTTACCCCACTCTGCCACCCCAGATCAGACATGGTCATATGCAAATCAGTCTGACCCTGTGCCTCATGGGAACAGTCCAGCCCGAACTGCCAAGCCAATCCTTCCCTGGACCGGAAACAAGCTTCCTAGGACCGGTTTCTGGCATTTCAGTCGTCTTCAGCCAGGCTTGCTTGAATCCAGTGGCAAAGTGAGCAAGAGACTCACGTCTGAGCATACCCTGCCAACTTATGGCGAACAAAGCGGTACAAAAGGGGGTGGTGATGGACGGAGCATCAGAACCAATCAAACACTCGCACCCAGTCAACTGATCTGGGTTTGATCCATCACCGTTCTTTAGCCCACTCTGCCACCCCAGTTCAGACTTGGCCATATGCAAATCAGTCTGACCCTGTGCCTCATGGGAACAGTCCAACCCGAACTGCCAAGCCATGCCTACCCTGGACCTGAAACAAGCTTCCTAGGACCGGTTTCTGGCATTTCAGCCAGGCTTGCTTGAATCCAGTGGCAAAGTGAGCAAGGGACTCACGTTTGAGCATACCCTGCCAACTTATGGAGAACAAAGCGGTACAAAAGGGGGTGGTGATGGACGGAGCATCAGAACCAATCAAACACTCACACCCAGTCAACAGATCTGGGTTTGATCCATCACCGTTCTTTAGCCCACTCTGCCACCCCAGTTCAGACATGGCCATTTGCAAATCAGTCTGACCCTGTGCCTCATGGGAACAGTCAAGCCCGAACTGGCAAGCCATGCCTTCCCTGGACCTGAAACAAGCTTCCTAGGACCGGTTTCTGGCATTTCAGCCAGGCTTGCTTGAATCCAGAGGCAAAGTGAGCAAGGGACTCACGTTTGAGCATACCCTGCCAACTTATGGCAAACAAAGCGGTACAAAAGGGGGTGGTGATGGACGGAGCATCAGAACCAATCAAACTCTCACACCGAGTCAACAGATCTGGGTTTGATCCATCACCATTCTTTAGCCCACTCTGCCACCCCAGTTCAGACATGGCCATATGCAAATCAGTCTGACCCTGTGCCTCATGGGAACAGTCAAGCCCGAACTGCCAAGCCATGCCTTCCCTGGACTGGAAACAAGCTTTCTAGGACCGGTTTCTGGCATTTCAGCCGTCTTCAGCCAGGCTTGCTTGAATCCAGTGGCAAAGTGAGCAAGAGACTCACGTCCGAGCATACCCTGCCAACTTATGGAGAACAAAGCGGTACAGAAGAGGGTGGTGATGGACGGAGCATCAGAATCAATCAAACACTCACACCCAGTCAACAGATCTGGGTTTGATCCATCACCGTTCTTTAGCCCACTCTGCCACCCCAGTTCAGACATGGCCATATGCAAATCAGTCAGACCCTGTGCCTCATGGGAACAGTCCAGCCCGAACTGGCAAGCCATGCCTTCCCTGGACCGGAAGCAAGCTTCCTAGGACCGGTTTCTGCCATTTCAGACGTCTTCAGCGAGCCTTGCTTGAATCCAGTGGCAAAGTGAGCAAGAGACTCACGTCTGAGCATACCCTGCCAACTTATGGCAAACAAAGCGGTACAGAAGGGGGTGGTGATGGACGGAGCAACAGAACCAATCAAACACTCACACCCAGTCAACAGATCTGGGTGTGATCCATCACCGTTCTTTACCCCACTCTGCCACCCCAGATCAGACATGGTCATATGCAAATCAGTCTGACCCTGTGCCTCATGGGAACAGTCCAGCCCGAACAGCCAAGCCAATCCTTCCCTGGACCGGAAACAAGCTTCCTAGGACCGGTTTCTGGCATTTCAGTCGTCTTCAGCCAGGCTTGCTTGAATCCAGTGGCAAAGTGAGCAAGAGACTCACGTCTGAGCATACCCTGCCAACTTATGGCGAACAAAGCGGTACAAAAGGGGGTGGTGATGGACGGAGCATCAGAACCAATCAAACACTCGCACCCAGTCAACAGATCTGGGTTTGATCCATCACCGTTCTTTAGCCCACTCTGCCACCCCAGTTCAGACTTGGCCATATGCAAATCAGTCTGACCCTGTGCCTCATGGGAACAGTCCAACCCGAACTGCCAAGCCATGCCTACCCTGGACCTGAAACAAGCTTCCTAGGACCGGTTTCTGGCATTTCAGCCGGGCTTGCTTGAATCCAGTGACAAAGTGAGCAAGGGACTCACGTTTGAGCATACCCTGCCAACTTATGGAGAACAAAGCGGTACAAAAGGGGGTGGTGATGGACGGAGCATCAGAATCAATCAAACACTCACACCCAGTCAACAGATCTGGGTTTGATCCATCACCGTTCTTTAGCCCACTCTGCCACCCCAGTTCAGACATGGCCATATGCAAATCAGTCAGACCCTGTGCCTCATGGGAACAGTCCAGCCCGAACTGGCAAGCCATGCCTTCCCTGGACCGGAAGCAAGCTTCCTAGGACCGGTTTCTGCCATTTCAGACGTCTTCAGCCAGGCTTGCTTGAATCCAGTGGCAAAGTGAGCAAGAGACTCACGTCTGAGCATACCCTGCCAACTTATGGCGAACAAAGCGGTACAAAAGGGGGTGCTGATGGACGGAGCATCAGAACCAATCAAACACTCACACCCAGTCAACAGATCTGGGTTTGATCCATCACCGTTCTTTAGCCCACTCTGCCACCCCAGTTCAGACATGGCCATATGCAAATCAGTCTGACCCTGTGCCTCATGGGAACAGTCAAGCCCGAACTGCCAAGCCATGCCTTCCCTGGACTGGAAACAAGCTTTCTAGGACCGGTTTCTGGCATTTCAGCCGTCTTCAGCCAGGCTTGCTTGAATCCAGTGGCAAAGTGAGCAAGAGTCTCACGTCTGAGCATACCCTGCCAACTTATGGAGAACAAAGCGGTGCAGAAGAGGGTGGTGATGGACGGAGCATCAGAATCAATCAAACACTCACACCCAGTCAACAGATCTGGGTTTGATCCATCACCGTTCTTTAGCCCACTCTGCCACCCCAGTTCAGACATGGCCATATGCAAATCAGTCAGACCCTGTGCCTCATGGGAACAGTCCAGCCCGAACTGGCAAGCCATGCCTTCCATGGACCGGAAGCAAGCTTCCTAGGACCGGTTTCTGCCATTTCAGACGTCTTCAGCCAGCCTTGCTTGAATCCAGTCGCAAAGTGAGCAAGAGACTCACGTCTGAGCATACCCTGCCAACTTATGGCAAACAAAGCGGTACAGAAGGGGGTGGTGATGGACGGAGCAACAGAACCAATCAAACACTCACACCCAGTCAACAGATCTGGGTGTGATCCATCACCGTTCTTTACCCCACTCTGCCACCCCAGATCAGACATGGTCATATGCAAATCAGTCTGACCCTGTGGCTCATGGGAACAGTCCAGCCCGAACTGCCAAGCCAATCCTTCCCTGGACCGGAAACAAGCTTCCTAGGACCGGTTTCTGGCATTTCAGTCGTCTTCAGCCAGGCTTGCTTGAATCCAGTGGCAAAGTGAGCAAGAGACTCATGTCTGAGCATACCCTGCCAACTTATGGCGAACAAAGCGGTACAAAAGGGGGTGGTGATGGACGGAGCATCAGAACCAATCAAACACTCGCACCCAGTCAACAGATCTGGGTTTGATCCATCACCGTTCTTTAGCCCACTCTGCCACCCCAGTTCAGACTTGGCCATATGCAAATCAGTCTGACCCTGTGCCTCATGGGAACAGTCCAACCCGAACTGCCAAGCCATGCCTACCCTGGACCTGAAACAAGCTTCCTAGGACCGGTTTCTGGCATTTCAGCCAGGCTTGCTTGAATCCAGTGGCAAAGTGAGCAAGGGACTCACGTTTGAGCATACCCTGCCAACTTATGGAGAACAAAGCGGTACAAAAGGGGGTGGTGATGGACGGAGCATCAGAACCAATCAAACACTCACACCCAGTCAACAGATCTGGGTTTGATCCATCACCGTTCTTTAGCCCACTCTGCCACCCCAGTTCAGACATGGCCATTTGCAAATCAGTCTGACCCTGTGCCTCATGGGAACAGTCAAGCCCGAACTGCCAAGCCATGCCTTCCCTGGACTGGAAACAAGCTTTCTAGGACCGGTTTCTGGCATTTCAGCCGTCTTCAGCCAGGCTTGCTTGAATCCAGTGGCAAAGTGAGCAAGAGACTCACGTCTGAGCATACCCTGCCAACTTATGGAGAACAAAGCGGTACAGAAGAGGGTGGTGATGGACTGAGCATCAGAATCAATGAAACACTCACACCCAGTCAACAGATCTGGGTTTGATCCATCACCGTTCTTTAGCCCACTCTGCCACCCCAGTTCAGACATGGCCATATGCAAATCAGTCAGACCCTGTGCCTCATGGGAACAGTCCAGCCCGAACTGGCAAGGCATGCCTTCCCTGGACCGGAAGCAAGCTTCCTAGGACCGGTTTCTGCCATTTCAGACGTCTTCAGCGAGCCTTGCTTGAATCCAGTGGCAAAGTGAGCAAGAGACTCACGTCTGAGCATACCCTGCCAACTTATGGCAAACAAAGCGGTACAGAAGGGGGTGGTGATGGACGGAGCAACAGAACCAATCAAACACTCACACCCAGTCAACAGATCTGGGTGTGATCCATCACCGTTCTTTACCCCACTCTGCCACCCCAGATCAGACATGGTCATATGCAAATCAGTCTGACCCTGTGCCTCATGGGAACAGTCCAGCCCGAACAGCCAAGCCAATCCTTCCCTGGACCGGAAACAAGCTTCCTAGGACCGGTTTCTGGCATTTCAGTCGTCTTCAGCCAGGCTTGCTTGAATCCAGTGGCAAAGTGAGCAAGAGACTCACGTCTGAGCATACCCTGCCAACTTATGGCGAACAAAGCGGTACAAAAGGGGGTGGTGATGGACGGAGCATCAGAACCAATCAAACACTCGCACCCAGTCAACAGATCTGGGTTTGATCCATCACCGTTCTTTAGCCCACTCTGCCACCCCAGTTCAGACTTGGCGATCTGCAAATCAGTCTTACCCTGTGCCTCATGGGAACAGTCCAACCCGAACTGCCAAGCCATGCCTACCCTGGACCTGAAACAAGCTTCCTAGGACCGGTTTCTGGCATTTCAGCCAGGCTTGCTTGAATCCAGTGGCAAAGTGAGCAAGGGACTCACGTTTGAGCATACCCTGCCAACTTATGGAGAACAAAGCGATACAAAAGGGGGTGGTGATGGACGGAGCATCAGAATCAATCAAACACTCACACCCAGTCAACAGATCTGGGTTTGATCCATCACCGTTCTTTAGCCCACTCTGCCACCCCAGTTCAGACATGGCCATATGCAAATCAGTCAGACCCTGTGCCTCATGGGAACAGTCCAGCCCGAACTGGCAAGCCATGCCTTCCCTGGACCGGAAGCAAGCTTCCTAGGACCGGTTTCTGCCATTTCAGACGTCTTCAGCCAGGCTTGCTTGAATCCAGTGGCAAAGTGAGCAAGAGACTCACGTCTGAGCATACCCTGCCAACTTATGGAGAACAAAGCGGTACAGAAGAGGGTGGTGATGGACGGAGCATCAGAATCAATCAAACACTCACACCCAGTCAACAGATCTGGGTTTGATCTATCACCGTTCTTTAGCCCACTCTGCCACCCCAGTTCAGACATGGCCATATGCAAATCAGTCAGACCCTGTGCCTCATGGGAACAGTCCAGCCCGAACTGGCAAGCCATGCCTTCCCTGGACCGGAAGCAAGCTTCCTAGGACCGGTTTCTGCCATTTCAGACGTCTTCAGCCAGCCTTGCTTGAATCCAGTGGCAAAGTGAGCAAGAGACTCACGTCTGAGCATACCCTGCCAACTTATGGCAAACAAAGCGGTACAGAAGAGGGTGGTGATGGAGGGAGCAACAGAACCAATCAAACACTCACACCGAGTCAACAGATCTGGGTTTGATCCATCACCATTCTTTAGCCCACTCTGCCACCCCAGTTCAGACATGGCCATATGCAAATCAGTCTGACCCTGTGCCTCATGGGAACAGTCAAGCCCGAACTGCCAAGCCATGCCTTCCCTGGACTGGAAACAAGCTTTCTAGGACCGGTTTCTGGCATTTCAGCCGTCTTCAGCCAGGCTTGCTTGAATCCAGTGGCAAAGTGAGCAAGAGACTCACGTCTGAGCATACCCTGCCAACTTATGGAGAACAAAGCGGTACAGAAGAGGGTGGTGATGGACGGAGCATCAGAATCAATCAAACACTCACACCCAGTCAACAGATCTGGGTTTGATCCATCACCGTTCTTTAGCCCACTCTGCCACCCCAGTTCAGACATGGCCATATGCAAATCAGTCAGACCCTGTGCCTCATGGGAACAGTCCAGCCCGAAATGGCAAGCCATGCCTTCCCTGGACCGGAAGCAAGCTTCCTAGGACCGGTTTCTGCCATTTCAGACGTCTTCAGCGAGCCTTGCTTGAATCCAGTGGCAAAGTGAGCAAGAGACTCACGTCTGAGCATACCCTGCCAACTTATGGCAAACAAAGCGGTACAAAAGGGGGTGGTGATGGACGGAGCATCAGAACCAATCAAACACTCGCACCCAGTCAACAGATCTGGGTTTGATCCATCACCGTTCTTTAGCCCACTCTGCCACCCCAGTTCAGACTTGGCCATCTGCAAATCAGTCTGACCCTGTGCCTCATGGGAACAGTCCAACCCGAACTGCCAAGCCATGCCTACCCTGGACCTGAAACAAGCTTCCTAGGACCGGTTTCTGGCATTTCAGCCAGGCTTGCTTGAATCCAGTGGCAAAGTGAGCAAGAGACTCACGTCTGAGCATACCCTGCCAACTTATGGAGAACAAAGCGGTACAGAAGAGGGTGGTGATGGACGGAGCATCAGAGTCAATCAAACACTCACACCCAGTCAACAGATCTGGGTTTGATCCATCACCGTTCTTTAGCCCACTCTGCCACCCCAGTTCAGACATGGCCATATGCAAATCAGTCAGACCCTGTGCCTCATGGGAACAGTCCAGCCCGAACTGGCAAGCCATGCCTTCCCTGGACCGGAAGCAAGCTTCCTAGGACCGGTTTCTGCCATTTCAGACGTCTTCAGCGAGCCTTGCTTGAATCCAGTGGCAAAGTGAGCAAGAGACTCACGTCTGAGCATACCCTGCCAACCTATGGCAAACAAAGCGGTACAGAAGGGGGTGGTGATGGACGGAGCAACAGAACCAATCAAACACTCACACCCAGTCAACAGATCTGGGTGTGATCCATCACCGTTCTTTACCCCACTCTGCCACCCCAGATCAGACATGGTCATATGCAAATCAGTCTGACCCTGTGCCTCATGGGAACAGTCCAGCCCGAACAGCCAAGCCAATCCTTCCCTGGACCGGAAACAAGCTTCCTAGGACCGGTTTCTGGCATTTCAGTCGTCTTCAGCCAGGCTTGCTTGAATCCAGTGGCAAAGTGAGCAAGAGACTCACGTCTGAGCATACCCTGCCAACTTATGGCGAACAAAGCGGTACAGAAGGGGGTGGTGATGGACGGAGCAACAGAACCAATCAAACACTCACACCCAGTCAACAGATCTGGGTTTGATCCATCACCGTTCTTTAGCCCACTCTGCCACCCCAGTTCAGACATGGCCATTTGCAAATCAGTCTGACCCTGTGCCTCATGGGAACAGTCAAGCCCGAACTGGCAAGCCATGCCTTCCCTGGACCTGAAACAAGCTTCCTAGGACCGGTTTCTGGCATTTCAGCCAGGCTTGCTTGAATCCAGAGGCAAAGTGAGCAAGGGACTCACGTTTGAGCATACCCTGCCAACTTATGGCAAACAAAGCGGTACAAAAGGGGGTGGTGATGGACGGAGCATCAGAACCAATCAAACACTCACACCGAGTCAACAGATCTGGGTTTGATCCATCACCATTCTTTAGCCCACTCTGCCACCCCAGTTCAGACATGGCCATATGCAAATCAGTCTGACCCTGTGCGTCATGGGAACAGTCAAGCCCGAACTGCCAAGCCATGCCTTCCCTGGACTGGAAACAAGCTTCCTAGGACCGGTTTCTGGCATTTCAGCCGTCTTCAGCCAGCCTTGCTTGAATCCAGTGGCAAAGTGAGCAAGAGACTCACGTCTGAGCATACCCTGCCAACTTATGGCAAACAAAGCGGTACAGAAGGGGGTGGTGATGGACGGAGCAACAGAACCAATCAAACACTCACACCCAGTCAACAGATCTGGGTGTGATCCATCACCGTTCTTTACCCCACTCTGCCACCCCAGATCAGATATGGTCATATGCAAATCAGTCTGACCCTGTGCCTCATGGGAACAGTCCAGCCCGAACTGCCAAGCCAATCCTTCCCTGGACCGGAAACAAGCTTCCTAGGACCGGTTTCTGGCATTTCAGTCGTCTTCAGCCAGGCTTGCTTGAATCCAGTGGCAAAGTGAGCAAGAGACTCACGTCTGAGCATACCCTGCCAACTTATGGTGAACAAAGCGGTACAAAAGGGGGTGGTGATGGACGGAGCATCAGAACCAATCAAACACTCGCACCCAGTCAACAGATCTGGGTTTGATCCATCACCGTTCTTTAGCCCACTCTGCCACCCCAGTTCAGACTTGGCCATATGCAAATCAGTCTGACCCTGTGCCTCATGGGAACAGTCCAACCCGAACTGCCAAGCCATGCCTACCCTGGACCTGAAACAAGCTTCCTAGGACCGGTTTCTGGCATTTCAGCCAGGCTTGCTTGAATCCAGTGGCAAAGTGAGCAAGGGACTCACGTTTGAGCATACCCTGCCAACTTATGGAGAACAAAGCGGTACAAAAGGGGGTGGTGATGGACGGAGCATCAGAACCAATCAAACACTCACACCCAGTCAACAGATCTGGGTTTGATCCATCACCATTCTTTAGCCCACTCTGCCACCCCAGTTCAGACATGGCCATATGCAAATCAGTCTGACCCTGTGCCTCATGGGAACAGTCAAGCCCGAACTGCCAAGCCATGCCTTCCCTGGACTGGAAACAAGCTTTCTAGGACCGGTTTCTGGCATTTCAGCCGTCTTCAGCCAGGCTTGCTTGAATCCAGTGGCAAAGTGAGCAAGAGACTCACGTCTGAGCATACCCTGCCAACTTATGGAGAACAAAGCGGTACAGAAGAGGGTGGTGATGGACGGAGCATCAGAGTCAATCAAACACTCACACCCAGTCAACAGATCTGGGTTTGATCCATCACCGTTCTTTAGCCCACTCTGCCACCCCAGTTCAGACATGGCCATATGCAAATCAGTCAGACCCTGTGCCTCATGGGAACAGTCCAGCCCGAACTGGCAAGCCATGCCTTCCATGGACCGGAAGCAAGCTTCCTCGGACCGGTTTCTGCCATTTCAGACGTCTTCAGCCAGCCTTGCTTGAATCCAGTGGCAAAGTGAGCAAGAGACTCACGTCTGAGCATACCCTGCCAACTTATGGCAAACAAAGCGGTACAGAAGGGGGTGGTGATGGACGGAGCAACAGAACCAATCAAACACTCACACCCAGTCAACAGATCTGGGTGTGATCCATCACCGAACTTTACCCCACTCTGCCACCCCAGATCAGACATGGTCATATGCAAATCAGTCTGACCCTGTGCCTCATGGGAACAGTCCAGCCCGAACTGCCAAGCCAATCCTTCCCTGGACCGGAAACAAGCTTCCTAGGACCGGTTTCTGGCATTTCAGTCGTCTTCAGCCAGGCTTGCTTGAATCCAGTGGCAAAGTGAGCAAGAGACTCACGTCTGAGCATACCCTGCCAACTTATGGTGAACAAAGCGGTACAAAAGGGGGTGGTGATGGACGGAGCATCAGAACCAATCAAACACTCGCACCCAGTCAACAGATCTGGGTTTGATCCATCACCGTTCTTTAGCCCACTCTGCCACCCCAGTTCAGACTTGGCCATATGCAAATCAGTCTGACCCTGTGCCTCATGGGAACAGTCCAACCCGAACTGCCAAGCCATGCCTACCCTGGACCTGAAACAAGCTTCCTAGGACCGGTTTCTGGCATTTCAGCCAGGCTTGCTTGAATCCAGTGGCAAAGTGAGCAAGGGACTCACGTTTGAGCATACCCTGCCAACTTATGGAGAACAAAGCGGTACAAAAGGGGGTGGTGATGGACGGAGCATCAGAACCAATCAAACACTCACACCCAGTCAACAGATCTGGGTTTGATCCATCACCGTTCTTTAGCCCACTCTGCCACCCCAGTTCAGACATGGCCATTTGCAAATCAGTCTGACCCTGTGCCTCATGGGAACAGTCAAGCCCGAACTGGCAAGCCATGCCTTCCCTGGACCTGAAACAAGCTTCCTAGGACCGGTTTCTGGCATTTCAGCCAGGCTTGCTTGAATCTAGTGGCAAAGTGAGCAAGAGACTCACGTCTGAGCATACCCTGCCAACCTATGGCAAACAAAGCGGTACAGAAGAGGGTGGTGATGGACGGAGCATCAGAGTCAATCAAACACTCACACCCAGTCAACAGATCTGGGTTTGATCCATCACCGTTCTTTAGCCCACTCTGCCACCCCAGTTCAGACATGGCCATATGCAAATCAGTCAGACCCTGTGCCTCATGGGAACAGTCCAGCCCGAACTGGCAAGCCATGCCTTCCCTGGACCGGAAGCAAGCTTCCTAGGACCGGTTTCTGCCATTTCAGACGTCTTCAGCGAGCCTTGCTTGAATCCAGTGGCAAAGTGAGCAAGAGACTCACGTCTGAGCATACCCTACCAACTTATGGCAAACAAAGCGGTACAAAAGGGGGTGGTGATGGAAGGAGCATCAGAACCAATCAAACACTCGCACCCAGTCAACAGATCTGGGTTTGATCCATCACCGTTCTTTAGCCCACTCTGCCACCCCAGTTCAGACTTGGCCATATGCAAATCAGTCTGACCCTGTGCCTCATGGGAACAGTCCAACCCGAACTGCCAAGCCATGCCTACCCTGGACCTGAAACAAGCTTCCTAGGACCGGTTTCTGGCATTTCAGCCAGGCTTGCTTGAATACAGTGGCAAAGTGAGCAAGGGACTCACGTTTGAGCATACCCTGCCAACTTATGGAGAACAAAGCTGTACAAAAGGGGGTGGTGATGGACGGAGCATCAGAACCAATCAAACACTCACACCCAGTCAACAGATCTGCGTTTGATCCATCACCGTTCTTTAGCCCACTCTGCCACCCCAGTTCAGACATGGCCATATGCAAATCAGTCTGACCCTGTGCCTCATGGGAACAGTCAAGCCCGAACTGCCAAGCCATGCCTTCCCTGGACCGGAAACAAGCTTCCTAGGACCGGTTTCTGGCATTTCAGCCGTCTTTAGCCAGGCTTACTTGAATCCAGTGGCAAAATGAGCAAGAGACTCATGTCTGAGCATACCCTGCCAACTTATGGAGAACAAAGCGGTACAGAAGGGGGTGGTGATGGACGGAGCATCAGAATCAATCAAACACTCACACCCAGTCAACAGATCTGGGTTTGATCCATCACCGTTCTTTAGCCCACTCTGCCACCCCAGTTCAGACATGGCCATATGCAAATCAGTCTGACCCTGTGCCTCATGGGAACAGTCAAGCCCGAACTGCCAAGCCATGCCTTCCCTGGACCGGAAACAAGCTTCCTAGGACCGGTTTCTGGCATTTCAGCCGTCTTTAGCCAGGCTTACTTGAATCCAGTGGCAAAATGAGCAAGAGACTCACGTCTGAGCATACCCTGCCAACTTATGGCGAACAAAGCGGTACACAAGGGGGTGGTGATGGACGGAGCATCAGAATCAATCAAACACTCACACCCAGTCAACAGATCTGGGTTTGATCCATCACCGTTCTTTAGCCCACTCTGCCACCCAAGTTCAGACATGCCCATATGCAAATCAGTCAGACCCTGTGCCTCATGGGAACAGTCCAGCCCGAACTGCCAAGCCATGCCTTCCCTGGACCTGAAACAAGCTTCCTAGGACCGGTTTCTGGCATTTCAGCCAGGCTTGCTTGAATCCAGTGGCAAAGTGAGCAAGCACTAACGTTTGAGCATACCCTGCCAACTTATGGTGAACAAAGCCGGTACAAAAGGGGGTGGTGATGGACGGAGCATCAGAACCAATCAAACTCTCACACCCAGTCAACAGATCTGGGTTTGATCCATCACCGTTCTTTACCCCACTCTGCCACCCCAGATCAGACATGGCCATATGCAAATCAGCCTGACCCTGTGCCTCATGGGAACAGTCCAGCCCGAACTGCCAAGCCATGCCTTCCCTGGACCGGAAACAAGCTTCCTAGGACCGGTTTCTGGCATTTCAGCCGTCTTCAGCCAGGCTTGCTTGAATCCAGTGGCAAAGTGAGCAAGAGACTCACGTCTGAGCATACCCTGCCAACTTATGGCGAACAAAGCGGTACAAAAGGGGGTGGTGATGGACGGAGAATTAGAACCAATCAAACACTCGCACCCAGTCAACAGATCTGGGTTTGATCCATCACCGTTCTTTAGCCCACTCTGCCACCCCAGTTCAGACTTGGCCATATGCAAATCAGTCTGACCCTGTGCCTCATGGGAACAGTCCAACCCGAACTGCCAAGCCATGCCTACCCTGGACCTGAAACAAGCTTCCTAGGACCGGTTTCTGGCATTTCAGCCAGGCTTGCTTGAATCCAGTGGCAAAGTGAGCAAGGGACTCACGTTTGAGCATACCCTGCCAACTTATGGCGAACAAAGCGGTACAAAAGGGGGTGGTGATGGACGGAGCATCAGAACCAATCAAACACTCACACCCAGTCAACAGATCTGGGTTTGATCCATCACCGTTCTTTAGCCCACTCTGCCACCCCAGTTCAGACATGGCCATATGCAAATCAGTCTGACCCTGTGCCTCATGGGAACAGTCAAGCCCGAACTGCCAAGCCATGCCTTCCCTGGACTGGAAACAAGCTTTCTAGGACCGGTTTCTGGCATTTCAGCCGTCTTCAGCCAGGCTTGCTTGAATCCAGTGGCAAAGTGAGCAAGAGTCTCACGTCTGAGCATACCCTGCCAACTTATGGAGAACAAAGCGGTGCAGAAGAGGGTGGTGATGGACGGAGCATCAGAACCAATCAAACACTCGCACCCAGTCAACAGATCTGGGTTTGATCCATCACCGTTCTTTAGCCCACTCTGCCACCCCAGTTCAGACATGGCCATTTGCAAATCAGTCTGACCCTGTGCCTCATGGGAACAGTCAAGCCCGAACTGGCAAGCCATGCCTTCCCTGGACCTGAAACAAGCTTCCTAGGACCGGTTTCTGGCATTTCAGCCAGGCTTGCTTGAATCCAGAGGCAAAGTGAGCAAGGGACTCACGTTTGAGCATACCCTGCCAACGTATGGCAAACAAAGCGGTACAAAAGGGGGTGGTGATGGACGGAGCATCAGAACCAATCAAACACTCACACCCAGTCAACAGATCTGGGTTTGATCCATCACCATTCTTTAGCCCACTCTGCCACCCCAGTTCAGACATGGCCATATGCAAATCAGTCTGACCCTGTGCCTCATGGGAACAGTCAAGCCCGAACTGCCAAGCCATGCCTTCCCTGGACTGGAAACAAGCTTTCTAGGACCGGTTTCTGGCATTTCAGCCGTCTTCAGCCAGGCTTGCTTGAATCCAGTGGCAAAGTGAGCAAGAGACTCACGTCTGAGCATACCCTGCCAACTTATGGAGAACAAAGCGGTACAGAAGAGGGTGGTGATGGACGGAGCATCAGAATCAATCAAACACTCACACCCAGTCAACAGATCTGGGTTTGATCCATCACCGTTCTTTAGCCCACTCTGCCACCCCAGTTCAGACATGGCCATATGCAAATCAGTCAGACCCTGTGCCTCATGGGAACAGTCCAGCCCGAACTGGCAAGCCATGCCTTCCCTGGACCGGAAGCAAGCTTCCTAGGACCGGTTTCTGCCATTTCAGACGTCTTCAGCGAGCCTTGCTTGAATCCAGTGGCAAAGTGAGCAAGAGACTCACGTCTGAGCATACCCTGCCAACTTATGGCAAACAAAGCAGTACAGAAGGGGGTGGTGATGGACGGAGCAACAGAACCAATCAAACACTCACACCCAGTCAACAGATCTGGGTGTGATCCATCACCGTTCTTTACCCCACTCTGCCACCCCAGATCAGACATGGTCATATGCAAATCAGTCTGACCCTGTGCCTCATGGGAACAGTCCAGCCCGAACAGCCAAGCCATGCCTTCCCTGGACCGGAAGCAAGCTTCCTAGGACTGGTTTCTGCCATTTCAGCCGTCTTCAGCCAGGCTTGCTTGAATCCAGCGGCAAAGTGAGCAAGGGACTCACGTCTGAGCATACCCTGCCAACTTATGGCGAACAAAGCGGTACAAAAGGGGGTGGTGATGGACGGAGCATCAGAACCAATCAAACACTCACACCCAGTCAACAGATCTGGGTTTGATCCATCACCGTTCTTTAGCCCACTCTGCCACCCCAGTTCAGACATAGCCGTATGCAAATCCGTCTGACCCTGTACCTCATGGGAACAGTCCAGCCTGAAATGCCAAGCCATGCCTTCCCTGGACCGGAAACAAGCTTTCTAGGACCGGTTTCTGGCATTTCAGACATCTTCAGCCAGGCTTGCTTGAATCCAGTGGCAAAGTGAGCAAGAGACTCACGTCTGAGCATGCCCTGCCAACTTATGGTGAACAAAGCGGTACAGAAGGGGGTGGTGATGGACGGAGCATCAGAACCAATCAAACACTCACACCCAGTCAACAGATCTGGGTTTGATCCATCACCGTTCTTTAGCCCACTCTGCCACCCCAGTTTAGACATGGCCATATGCAAATCAGTCTGACCCTGTGCCTCATGGGAACAGTCCAGCCCGAACTGCCAAGCCATGCCTTCCCTGGACCGGAAGCAAGCTTCCTAGGACCGGTTTCTGGCATTTCAGCCGTCTTCAGCCAGGCTTGCTTGAATCCAGTGGCAAAGTGAGCAAGGGACTCACGTCTGAGCATACACTGCCAACTTATGGCGAACAAAGCGGTACAAAAGGGGGTGGTGATGGACAGATCATCAGAACCAATCAAACACTCACACCCAGTCAACAGATCTGGGTTTGATCCATCACCGTTCTTTAGCCCACTCTGCCACCCAAGTTCAGACATGCCCATATGCAAATCAGTCAGACCCTGTGCCTCATGGGAACAGTCCAGCCCCAACTGGCAAGCCATGCCTTCCCTGGACCGGAAGCAAGCTTCCTAGGACTGGTTTCTGCCATTTCAGCCGTCTTCAGCCAGGCTTGCTTGAATCCAGCGGCAAAGTGAGCAAGGGACTCACGTCTGAGCATACCCTGCCAACTTATGGCGAACAAAGCGGTACAAAAGGGGGTGGTGATGGACGGAGCATCAGAACCAATCAAACACTCACACCCAGTCAACAGATCTGGGTTTGATCCATCACCGTTCTTTAGCCCACTCTGCCACCCCAGTTCAGACATAGCTGTATGCAAATCCGTCTGACCCTGTGCCTCATGGGAACAGTCCAGCCTGAAATGCCAAGCCATGCCTTCCCTGGACCGGAAACAAGCTTTCTAGGACCGGTTTCTGGCATTTCATACGTCTTTAGCCAGGCTTGCTTGAATCCAGTGGCAAAGTGAGCAAGAGACTCACGTCTGAGCATACCCTGACAACTTATGGCGAACAAAGCGGCACAGAAGGGGGTGGTGATGGACGGAGCATCAGAACCAATCAAACACTCACACCCAGTCAACAGATCTGGGTTTGATCCATCACCATTCTTTAGCCCACTCTGCCACCCCAGTTCAGACACAGCCGTATGCAAATCAGTCTGACCCTGTGCCTCATGGGAACAGTCCAGCCTGAACTGCCAAGCCATGCCTTCCCTGGACCGGAAACAAGCTTCCTAGGACCGGTTTCTGGCATTTCAGACGTCTTCAGCCAGGCTTGCTTGAATCCAGTGGCAAAGTGAGCAAGAGACTCACGTCTGAGCATACCCTGCCAACTTATGGCGAACAAAGCGGTACAGAAGGGGGTGGTGATGGACGGAGCATCAGAACCAATCAAACACTCACACCCAGTCAACAGATCTGGGTTTGATCCATCACCGTTCTTTAGCCACTCTGCTTCCCCAGATCAGACATGGCCATATGCAAATCAGTCTGACCCTGTGCCTCATGGGAACAGTCCAGCCCGAACTGCCAAGCCATGCCTTCCTTGGACCGGAAACAAGCTTCCTAGGACCGGTTTCTGGCATTTCAGCCGTCTTCAGCCAGGCTTGCTTGAATCCAGTGACAAAGTGAGCAAGGGACTCACGTCTGAGAATACCCTGCCAACTTATGGCGAACAAAGCGGTACAAAAGGGGGTGGTGATGGACGGAGCATCAGAACCAATCAAAAACTCGTACCCAGTCAACAGATCTGGGTTTGATCCATCACCGTTCTTTAGCCCACTCTGCCACCTCAGTTCAGACATGGCCATATGCAAATCAGTCTGACCCTGTGCCTCATGGGAACAGTCCAGCCCGAACTGCCAAGCCATGCCTTCCCTGGACCGGAAACAAGCTTCCTAGGACCGGTTTCTGGCATTTCAGCCGTCTTCAGCCAGGCTTGCTTGAATCCAGTGGCAAAGTGAGCAAGGGACTCACGTCTGAGCATACCCTGCCAACTTATGGCGAACAAAGCGGTACAAAAGGGGGAGGTGATGGACGGAGCATCAGAACCAATCAAACACTCACACCCAGTCAACAGATCTGGGTTTGATCCATCACCGTTATTTAGCCCACTCTGCCACCCCAGTTCAGACATAGCTGTATGCAAATCAGTCTGACCCTGTGCCTCATGGGAACAGTCCAGCCTGAAATGCCAAGCCATGCCTTCCCTGGACCGGAAACAAGCTTTCTAGGACCGGTTTCTGGCATTTCAGACGTCTTCAGCCAGCCTTGCTTGAATCCAGTGGCAAAGTGAGCAAGAGACTCACGTCTGAGAATACCCTGCCAACTTATGGCGAACAAAGCGGTACAAAAGGGGGTGGTGATGGACGGAGCATCAGAACCAATCAAACACTCGTACCCAGTCAACAGATCTGGGTTTGATCCATCACCGTTCTTTAGCCCACTCTGCCACCCCAGTTCAGACATGGCCATATGCAAAGCAGTCTGACCCTGTGCCTCATGGGAACAGTCCAGCCCGAACTGCCAAGCCATGCCTTCCCTGGACCGGAAACAAGCTTCCTAGGACCGGTTTCTAGCATTTCAGCCGTCTTCAGCCAGGCTTGCTTGAATCCAGTGGCAAAGTGAGCAAGGGACTCACGTCTGAGCATACCCTGCCAACTTATGGCGAACAAAGCGGTACAGAAGGGGGTGGTGATGGACGGAGCATCAGAACCAATCAAACACTCACACCCAGTCAACAGATCTGGGTTTGATCCATCACCGTTCTTTAGCCCACTCTGCCACCCCAGTTTAGACATGGCCATATGCAAATCAGTCTGACCCTGTGCCTCATGGGAACAGTCCAGCCCGAACTGCCAAGCCATGCCTTCCCTGGACCGGAAGCAAGCTTCCTAGGACCGGTTTCTGGCATTTCAGCCGTCTTCAGCCAGGCTTGCTTGAATCCAGTGGCAAAGTGAGCAAGGGACTCACGTCTGAGCATACACTGCCAACTTATGGCGAACAAAGCGGTACAAAAGGGGGTGGTGATGGACAGATCATCAGAACCAATCAAACACTCACACCCAGTCAACAGATCTGGGTTTGATCCATCACTGTTCTTTAGCCCACTCTGCCACCCCAGCTCAGACATATCCGTATGCAAATCAGTCTGACCCTGTGCCTCATGGGAACAGTCCAGCCTGAACTGCCAAGCCATGCCTTCCCTGGACCGGAAACAAGCTTTCTAGGACCGGTTTCTGGCATTTCATACGTCTTCAGCCAGGCTTGCTTGAATCCAGTGGCAAAGTGAGCAAGAGACTCACGTCTGAGCATACCCTGACAACTTATGGCGAACAAAGCGGCACAGAAGGGGGTGGTGATGGACGGAGCATCAGAACCAATCAAACACTCACACCCAGTCAACAGATCTGGGTTTGATCCATCACCATTCTTTGGCCCACTCTGCCACCCCAGTTCAGAAACAGCCGTATGCAAATCAGTCTGACCCTGTGCCTCATGGGAACAGTCCAGCCTGAACTGCCAAGCCATGCCTTCCCTGGACCGGAAACAAGCTTCCTAGGACCGGTTTCTGGCATTTCAGACGTCTTCAGCCAGGCTTGCTTGAATCCAGTGGCAAAGTGAGCAAGAGACTCACGTCTGAGCATACCCTGCCAACTTATGGCGAACAAAGCGGTACAGAAGGGGGTGGTGATGGACGGAGCATCAGAACCAATCAAACACTCACACCCAGTCAACAGATCTGGGTTTGATCCATCACCGTTCTTTAGCCACTCTGCTTCCCCAGATCAGACATGGCCATATGCAAATCAGTCTGACCCTGTGCCTCATGGGAACAGTCCAGCCCGAACTGCCAAGCCATGCCTTCCTTGGACCGGAAACAAGCTTCCTAGGACCGGTTTCTGGCATTTCAGCCGTCTTCAGCCAGGCTTGCTTGAATCCAGTGACAAAGTGAGCAAGGGACTCACGTCTGAGAATACCCTGCCAACTTATGGCGAACAAAGCGGTACAAAAGGGGGTGGTGATGGACGGAGCATCAGAACCAATCAAAAACTCGTACCCAGTCAACAGATCTGGGTTTGATCCATCACCGTTCTTTAGCCCACTCTGCCACCCCAGTTCAGACATGGCCATATGCAAATCAGTCTGACCCTGTGCCTCATGGGAACAGTCCAGCCCGAACTGCCAAGCCATGCCTTCCCTGGACCGGAAACAAGCTTCCTAGGACCGGTTTCTGGCATTTCAGCCGTCTTCAGCCAGGCTTGCTTGAATCCAGTGGCAAAGTGAGCAAGGGACTCACGTCTGAGCATACCCTGCCAACTTATGGCGAACAAAGCGGTACAAAAGGGGGAGGTGATGGACGGAGCATCAGAACCAATCAAACACTCACACCCAGTCAACAGATCTGGGTTTGATCCATCACCGTTCTTTAGCCCACTCTGCCACCCCAGTTTAGACATGGCCATATGCAAATCAGTCTGACCCTGTGCCTCATGGGAACAGTCCAGCCCGAACTGCCAAGCCATGCCTTCCCTGGACCGGAAACAAGCTTTCTAGGACCGGTTTCTGGCATTTCAGACGTCTTCAGCCAGCCTTGCTTGAATCCAGTGGCAAAGTGAGCAAGAGACTCACGTCTGAGAATACCCTGCCAACTTATGGCGAACAAAGCGGTACAAAAGGGGGTGGTGATGGACGGAGCATCAGAACCAATCAAACACTCGTACCCAGTCAACAGATCTGGGTTTGATCCATCACCGTTCTTTAGCCCACTCTGCCACCCCAGTTCAGACATGGCCATATGCAAAGCAGTCTGACCCTGTGCCTCATGGGAACAGTCCAGCCCGAACTGCCAAGCCATGCCTTCCCTGGACCGGAAACAAGCTTCCTAGGACCGGTTTCTGGCATTTCAGCCGTCTTCAGCCAGGCTTGCTTGAATCCAGTGGCAAAGTGAGCAAGGGACTCACGTCTGAGCATACCCTGCCAACTTATGGAGAACAAAGCGGTACAGAAGGGGGTGGTGATGGACGGAGCATCAGAACCAATCAAACACTCACACCCAGTCAACAGATCTGGGTTTGATCCATCACCGTTCTTTAGCCACTCTGCTTCCCCAGATCAGACATGGCCATATGCAAATCAGTCTGACCCTGTGCCTCATGGGAACAGTCCAGCCCGAACTGCCAAGCCATGCCTACCCTGGATCTGAAACAAGCTTCCTAGGACCGGTTTCTGGCATTTCAGCCAGGCTTGCTTGAATCCAGTGGCAAAGTGAGCAAGGGACTCATGTTTGAGCATACCCTGCCAACTTATGGCGAACAAAGCGGTACAAAAGGGGGTGGTGATGGACGGAGCATCAGAACCAATAAAACACTCACACCCAGTCAACAGATCTGGGTTTGATCGATCACCGTTCTTTAGCCCACTCTGCCACCCCAGTTCAGACTTGGCCATATGCAAATCAGTCTGACCCTGTGCCTCATGGGAACAGTCCAACCCGAACTGCCAAGCCATGCCTACCCTGGACCTGAAACAAGCTTCCTAGGACCGGTTTCTGGCATTTCAGCCAGGCTTGCTTGAATCCAGTGGCAAAGTGAGCAAGGGACTCACGTTTGAGCATACCCTGCCAACTTATGGAGAACAAAGCGGTACAAAAGGGGGTGGTGATGGACGGAGCATCAGAACCAATCAAACACTCACACCTAGTCAACAGATCTGGGTTTGATCCATCACCGTTCTTTAGCCCACTCTGCCACCCCAGTTCAGACATGGCCATATGCAAATCAGTCTGACCCTGTGCCTCATGGGAACAGTCACGCCCGTACTGCCAAGCCATGCCTTCCCTGGACCGGAAACAAGCTTCCTAGGACCGGTTTCTGGCATTTCAGCCGTCTTCAGCCAGGCTTGCTTGAATCCAGTGGCAAAGTGAGCAAGAGACTCACGTCTGAGCATACCCTGCCAACTTATGGAGAACAAAGCGGTACAAAAAGGGGGTGGTGATGGACAGAGCATCAGAACCAATAAAACACTCACACCCAGTCAACAGATCTGGGTTTGATCCATCACCGTTCTTTAGCCCACTCTGCCACCCTAGTTCAGACATGGCCATATGCAAATCAGTCAGACCCTGTGCCTCATGGGAACAGTCCAGCCCCAACTGGCAAGCCATGCCTTCCCTGGACCGGAAGCAAGCTTCCTAGGACTGGTTTCTGGCATTTCAGCCGTCTTCAGCCAGGCTTGCTTGAATCCAGTGGCAAAGTGAGCAAGGGACTCACGTCTGAGCATACCCTGCCAACTTATGGCGAACAAAGCGGTACAAAAGGGGGTGGTGATGGACGGAGCATCAGAACCAATCAAACACTCACACCCAGTCAACAGATCTGGGTTTGATCCATCACCGTTCTTTAGCCCACTCTGCCACCCCAGTTTAGACATGGCCATATGCAAATCAGTCTGACCCTGTGCCTCATGGGAACAGTCCAGCCCGAACTGCCAAGCCATGCCTTCCCTGGACCGGAAGCAAGCTTCCTAGGACCGGTTTCTGGCATTTCAGCCGTCTTCAGCCAGGCTTGCTTGAATCCAGTGGCAAAGTGAGCAAGGGACTCACGTCTGAGCATACCCTGCCAACTTATGGCGAACAAAGCGGTACAAAAGGGGGTGGTGATGGACAGAGCATCAGAACCAATCAAACACTCACACCCAGTCAACAGATCTGGATTTGATCCATCACTGTTCTTTAGCCCACTCTGCCACCCCAGTTCAGACATATCCGTATGCAAATCAGTCTGACCCTGTGCCTCATGGGAACAGTCCAGCCTGAACTGCCAAGCCATGCCTTCCCTGGACCGGAAACAAGCTTTCTAGGACCGGTTTCTGGCATTTCAGACGTCTTCCGCCAGGCTTGCTTGAATCCAGTGGCACAGTGAGCAAGAGACTCACGTCTGAGCATACCCTGCCAACTTATGGCGAACAAAGCGGTACAGAAGGGGGTGGTGATGGACGGAGCATCAGAACCAATCAAACACTCACACCCAGTCAACAGATCTGGGTTTGATCCATCACCGTTCTTTAGCCCACTCTGCCACCCCAGTTCAGACATAGCCGTATGCAAATCAGTCTGACCCTGTGCCTCATGGGAACAGTCAAGCCAGAACTGCCAAGCCATGCCTTCCCTGGACCGGAAACAAGCTTCCTAGGACCGGTTTCTGGCATTTGAGCCGTCTTCAGCCAGGCTTGCTTGAATCCAGTGGCAAAGTGAGCAAGAGACTCACGTCTGAGCATACCCTGCCAACTTATGGAGAACAAAGCGGTACAGAAGGGGGTGGTGATGGACGGAGCATCAGAATAAATCAAACACTCACACCCAGTCAACAGATCTGGGTTTGATCCATCACCGTTCTTTAGCCCACTCTGCCACCCCAGTTCAGACATGGCCATATGGAAATCAGTCTGACCCTGTGCCTCATGGGAACAGTCCAACCCGAACTGCCAAGCCATGCCTACCCTGGATCTGAAACAAGCTTCCTAGGACCGGTTTCTGGCATTTCAGCCAGGCTTGCTTGAATCCAGTGGCAAAGTGAGCAAGGGACTCATGTTTGAGCATACCCTGCCAACTTATGGCGAACAAAGCGGTACAAAAGGGGGTGGTGATGGACGGAGCATCAGAACCAATAAAACACTCACACCCAGTCAACAGATCTGGGTTTGATCCATCACCGTTCTTTAGCCCACTCTGCCACCCCAGTTCAGACTTGGCCATATGCAAATCAGTCTGACCCTGTGCCTCATGGGAACAGTCCAACCCGAACTGCCAAGCCATGCCTACCCTGGACCTGAAACAAGCTTCCTAGGACCGGTTTCTGGCATTTCAGCCAGGCTTGCTTGAATCCAGTGGCAAAGTGAGCAAGGGACTCATGTTTGAGCATACCCTGCCAACTTATGGAGAACAAAGCGGTACAAAAGGGGGTGGTGATGGACGGAGCATCAGAACCAATCAAACACTCACACCCAGTCAACAGATCTGGGTTTGATCTGAGGAAATATGAATTTTGTGATCAGTTATGTCCCCTATCGTAGACCCCAACGGCTCCATGTGCATGCTATAAGTACATGTATGTTCCCTCCAGTTCCAGTTTTGAAGACGCAAATACATGTGCGTCCACCGTCAACATGTCCTCTTTCAGATCCGCTATGAATGGGTCAGATATTCCATTCCTAAGTATGAAAGGCCACCGACTTTATGTGGTTCGCTTTCCACATTTTACAGACTCAGGCGAGTAGGCCCTGAATTCTGCCATCAAGCCTTTTCCTGCCTTCTGCCTCTGAAAGCTTCAGTCTGAGCCTGCATCTGTATCCATGAACCTTGTCCTACTCCCTGCGCGGCTAACGGTGCCTGATCCAGCCTGTTGCCTGCCAAAAAAACTGTATTTCACCTTCAAGATTATCTACTCCGCTCCTCATCCGATGCATTCCTGTCTAGTAGTTTAGGTAAACATTCCTCCAGCTACCGTGCAAGGGGGCCAGGCCTCACTGTCCTCATGCAAGTAATTCATAGCCCCTGTTACCATGGAAGATTCCTGCCCCCTCGCATCTCATGTAGACACTTAGACGCTTGTACACGCACTAACAGTCAGTATAGAATAGATTCCGTCCGAGAGACCTTTCCTTTTGGATAATACAGTTCTTTAAACATAAGATATTAGATATGATTTGGGATTAGGTTGACATGACCCCTCAGACTTCTGTCTCCACATGTAGAGCTAAATGTCAAGTCCCCTTCACCCTCTAGTTGCACGTCAATCACACGTCATGCGGCTGCGCACGCATCTCTGCCGAATATTTCTGCTGATATTGCAGGATTCTCTTATGGATCCACCCACTTGTGACATCATGTATAATGACGTTTTCTAAGTTACGCCTATATGTCCGCCTTTTTGGTTACGTATGCATATTTTATCTCTCTTATCAACTGTTACGCCTCCTGCATCTGTTTCACTATAATGCATTTCTTATAAAAGTGATTACCTGTCAATAATGTATGGCCTTCCTTCCTGAACCCTCATGGTGATGGAGTGTGAAGCCTGCAATTCGAATTGTATTTCCTGTGTAGAGGAATAAAGCCTATTAGAACCTCTAATACCACGGATTCTGCCTCTTATATTTACTGAGTTATTCTTACTAGACTTTACCGCATAAAAAATAGTACCGGTAATGAAATATTTACCACAGATCCATCACCGTTCTTTAGCCCACTCTGCCACCCCAGTTCAGACATGGCCATATGCAAATCAGTCTGACCCTGTGCCTTATGGGAACAGTCAAGCCCGTACTGCCAAGCCATGCCTTCCCTGGACCGGAAACAAGCTTCCTAGGACCGGTTTCTGGCATTTCAGCCGTCTTCAGCCAGGCTTGCTTGAATCCAGTGGCAAAGTGAGCAAGAGACTCACGTCTGAGCATACCCTGCCAACTTATGGCGAACAAAGCGGTACAGAAGGGGGTGGTGATGGACGGAGCATCAGAATCAATCAAACACTCACACCCAGTCAACAGATCTGGGTTTGATCCATCACCGTTCTTTAGCCCACTCTGCCACCCCAGTTTAGACATGGCCATATGCAAATCAGTCTGACCCTGTGCCTCATGGGAACAGTCCAGCCCGAACTGCCAAGCCATGCCTTCCCTGGACCAGAAGCAAGCTTCCTAGGACCGGTTTCTGGCATTTCAACCGTCTTCAGCCAGGCTTGCTTGAATCCAGTGGCAAAGTGAGCAAGAGACTCACGTCTGAACATACCCTGCCAACTTATGGAGAACAAAGCGGTACAGAAGGGGGTGGTGATGGACGGAGCATCAGAATCAATCAAACACTCACACCCAGTCAACAGATCTGGGTTTGATCCATCACCGTTCTTTAGCCCACTCTGCCACCCCAGTTCAGACATGGCCATATGCAAATCAGTCTGACCCTGTGCCTCATGGGAACAGTCCAACCCGAACTGCCAAGCCATGCCTACCCTGGACCTGCAACAAGCTTCCTAGGACCGGTTTCTGGCATTTCAGCCAGGCTTGCTTGAATCCAGTGGCAAAGTGAGCAAGGGACTCATGTTTGAGCATACCCTGCCAACTTATGGTGAACAAAGCGGTACAAAAGGGGGTGGTGATGGACGGAGCATCAGAACCAATCAAACACTCACACCCAGTCAACAGATCTGGGTTTGATCCATCACCGTTCTTTAGCCCACTCTGCCACCCCAGTTCAGACTTGGCCATATGCAAATCAGTCTGACCCTGTGCCTCATGGGAACAGTCCAACCCGAACTGCCAAGCCATGCCTACCCTGGACCTGAAACAAGCTTCCTACGACCGGTTTCTGGCATTTCAGCCAGGCTTGCTTGAATCCAGTGGCAAAGTGAGCAAGGGACTCATGTTTGAGCATACCCTGCCAACTTATGGCGAACAAAGCGGTACAAAAGGGGGTGGTGATGGACGGAGCATCAGAACCAATCAAACACTCACACCCAGTCAACAGATCTGGGTTTGATCCATCACCGTTCTTTAGCCCACTCTGCCACCCCAGTTCAGACTTGGCCATATGCAAATCAGTCTGACCCTGTGCCTCATGGGAACAGTCCAGCCCGAACTGCCAAGCCATGCCTTCCCTGGACCGGAAGCAAGCTTCCTAGGACCGGTTTCTGGCATTTCAGCTGTCTTCAGCCAGGCTTGCTTGAATCCAGTGGCAAAGTGAGCAAGGGACTCACGTCTGAGCATTCCCTGCCAACTTATGGCGAACAAAGCGGTACAAAAGGGGGTGGTGATGGACAGAGCATCAGAAGCAGTCAAACACTCACACCCAGTCAACAGATCTGGCTTTGATCCATCACTGTTCTTTAGCCCACTCTGCCACCCCAGTTCAGACATATCCGTATGCAAATCAGTCTGACCCTGTGCCTCATGGGAACAGTCCAGCCTGAACTGCCAAGCCATGCCTTCCCTGGACCGGAAACAAGCTTTCTAGGACCGGTTTCTGGCATTTCAGACGTCTTCAGCCAGGCTTGCTTGAATCCAGTGGCAAAGTGAGCAAGAGACTCACGTCTGAGCATACCCTGCCAACTTATGGCGAACAAAGCGGTACAGAAGGGGGTGGTGATGGACGGAGCATCAGAACCAATCAAACACTCACACCCAGTCAACAGATCTGGGTTTGATCCATCACCGTTCTTTAGCCCACTCTGCCACCCCAGTTCAGACATAGCCGTATGCAAATCAGTCTGACCCTGTGCCTCATGGGAACAGTCAAGCCCGAACTGCCAAGCCATGCCTTCCCTGGACCGGAAACAAGCTTCCTAGGACCGGTTTCTGGCATTTCAGCCGTCTTCAGCCAGGCTTGCTTGAATCCAGTGGCAAAGTGAGCAAGAGACTCACGTCTGAGCATACCCTGCCAACTTATGGCGAACAAAGCGGTACAGAAGGGGGTGGTGATGGACGGAGCATCAGAATCAATCAAACACTCACACCCAGTCAACAGATCTGGGTTTGATCCATCACCGTTCTTTAGCCCACTCTGCCACCCCAGTTCAGACATGGCCATATGCAAATCAGTCTGACCCTGTGCCTCATGGGAACAGTCCAACCCGAACTGCCAAGCCATGCCTACCCTGGACCTGAAACAAGCTTCCTAGGACCGGTTTCTGGCATTTCAGCCATGCTTGCTTGAATCCAGTGGCAAAGTGAGCAAGGGACTCACGTTTGAGCATACCCTGCCAACTTATGGCGAACAAAGCGGTACAAAAGGGGGTGGTGATGGACGGAGCATCAGAACCAATCAAACACTCACACCCAGTCAACAGATCTGGGTTTGATCCATCACCGTTCTTTAGCCCACTCTGCCACCCCAGTTCAGACTTGGCCATATGCAAATCAGTCTGACCCTGTGCCTCATGGGAACAGTCCAACCCGAACTGCCAAGCCATGCCTACCCTGGACCTGAAACAAGCTTCCTAGGACCGGTTTCTGGCATTTCAGCCAGGCTTGCTTGAATCCAGTGGCAAAGTGAGCAAGAGACTCACGTCTGAGCATACCCTGCCAACTTATGGCGAACAAAGCGGTACAGAAGGGGGTGGTGATGGACGGAGCATCAGAATCAATCAAACACTCACACCCAGTCAACAGATCTGGGTTTGATCCATCACCGTTCTTTAGCCCACTCTGCCACCACAGTTCAGACATGGCCATATGCAAATCAGTCAGACCCTGTGCCTCATGAGAACAATCCAGCCCCAACTGGCAAGCCATGCCTTCCCTGGACCGGAAGCAAGCTTCCTAGGACTGGTTTCTGCCATTGCAGCCGTCTTCAGCCAGGCTTGCTTGAATCCAGTGGCAAAGTGAGCAAGAGACTCACGTCTGAGCATACCCTGCCAACTTATGGTGAACAAAGCGGTACAGAAGGGGGTGGTGATGGACGGAGCATCAGAACCAATCAAACACTCACACCCAGTCAACAGATCTGGGTTTGATCCATCACCGTTCTTTAGCCCACTCTGCCACCCCAGTTTAGACATGGCCATATGCAAATCAGTCTGACCCTGTGCCTCATGGGAACAGTCCAGCCCGAACTGCCAAGCCATGCCTTCCCTGGACCGGAAGCAAGCTTCCTAGGACCGGTTTCTGGCATTTCAGCCGTCTTCAGCCAGGCTTGCTTGAATCCAGTGGCAAAGTGAGCAAGAGACTCACGTCTGAGCATACCCTGCCAACTTATGGCGAACAAAGCGGTACAGAAGGGGGTGGTGATGGACGGAGCATCAGAACCAATCAAACACTCGCACCCAGTCAACAGATCAGGGTTTGATCCATCACCGTTCTTTAGCCCACTCTGCCACCCCAGTTCAGACATAGCCGTATGCAAATCACTCTGACCCTGTTCCTCATGGGAACAGTCCAGCCTGAACTGCCAAGCCATGCCTTCCCTGGACCGGAAACAAGCTTTCTAGGACCAGTTTCTGGCATTTCAGACGTCTTCAGCCAGGCTTGCTTGAATCCAGTGGCAAAGTGAGCAAGGGACTCACGTCTGAGCATACCCTGCCAACTTATGGCGAACAAAGCGGTACAAAAGGGGGTGGTGATGGACGGAGCATCAGAACCAATCAAACACTCACACCCAGTCAACAGATCTGGGTTTGATCCATCACCGTTCTTTAGCCCACTCTGCCACCCCAGTTTAGACATGGCCATATGCAAATCAGTCTGACCCTGTGCCTCATGGGAACAGTCCAGCCCGAACTGCCAAGCCATGCCTTCCCTGGACCGGAAACAAGCTTCCTAGGACCGGTTTCTGGCATTTCAGCCAGGCTTGCTTGAATCCAGTGGCAAAGTGAGCAAGGGACTCACGTCTGAGCATACCCTGCCAACTTATGGCGAACAAAGCGGTACAAAAGGGGGTGGTGATGGACGGAGCATCAGAACCAATCAAACACTCACACCCAGTCAACAGATCTGGGTTTGATCCATCACCGTTCTTTAGCCAACTCTGCCACCCCAGTGCAGACATGGCCATATGCAAATCAGTCTGACCCTGTGCCTCATCGGAACAGTCCAGCCCGAACTGCCAAGCCATGCCTTCCCTGGACCGGAAACAAGCTTCCTAGGACCGGTTTCTGGCATTTCAGCCGTCTTCAGCCAGGCTTACTTGAATCCAGTGGCAAAGTTAGCATTTACCGCGAGGTTATAATGCACTTAAGAGTATATGGTATGGCTGTATCACAGAACAGCCATAAGGAAGTATTTCCGAATGCTGCAGAGGGGCTCAGCTCATGCTTGGGCACCCTCTCACATAAAACCAAGCACTCTGCCTTCAAGATTGTCAAGGCCTGCCATAGGAGTGACGTATAGGTTTATATGTGTCTGTATAAGGTAGTGATATAGGTAGCCTATACCACAGTAAGGGTTGCAAGCACACCCTTACCCAGGTTACAGTAGCAGACCTGTGGTGTCATTTTGGCGTGCTTCCCATGGGTGGCATAATACATGCTGCAGCCCCTGGTAGGCTTCTGAGGTACCTATGCCCTAGGTACATAGTATACCATATACTAGGGGCTTATAAGGCACTCCAGAATCCAATTAGATATGTACCTAATGTACATGGAAACCATTTTAGAGAGGAAGCGGCTAGGCTGTGGTCCTGATTAGCAGGATCACAGACAGATTAAAGTCGAAAAACAGTGAAACACCAGCAAAAAGTGGGGGTACCCAGGTGAAGCAGATCCTACTCTCCTACAGCCCTCACAAGTCTATTACTGTGCTAAAAGAAAAACATGCTTGCATGCCTGCTCTGTTTTAACAAGATCTTCAGCAGAGGGAGGATTCTCCTGCAAGAAGCTATCTTCAGGAGGCTCTAGCATGCACTGGACTCTTGGCCCTTTGGAACACGCAGATCCACCACTCAGCTTTTAAGAAATTAGTGTGGAAATCCTTGAGAAAATTGGCGTTGGTGGAGGACAAAGCAGCTTTTTCAGCAAGATCGCATGCCTGGATGACTGTGTATAATTACAAAGTCTTGGCCCCTCAAAAATATTTAAATCTGGGCTACCCGAAATCACAGAAATCACAATTCTTAAAACTTCGCCTTGGCTTGATCCCGTGCACTTAGAACCTTTCACCATGGAAGAGGGAGCCATCTCGAACATCTTGTAGTCTGTGCAAAAATGGCCAGGGCGACATTACCCATTTATTATGCTCCTGCAACGAGCTGATACAGGAAAGGAGACACCTGCTATGAGTCCCCCTAAACCAAAGGAATATTCGCTCAAGGAGACAAGCAGTTTTGGCATGCTTTGACCCAGCAACAACTCAATTAAACTGTAGATTCCTAGATGCAGATGAGAAATAAATGCCATTGAATGCCTAAGCTCCACCTAGGCTAAGGGGAAGCCGCGACTGTGTGCACTCTTAACTATGACATGAGACTGCCACCAATAAGGTCGACTTGGGAAACCTCCATATAAGCACTTGGGCTGTACTCTCAATAACATCCCCTTTTGGATAATAGCACTGCCCAGACAGAGTAATGAAGCCGGGCAGAATGCATAATTTACATTGAGAGCTATGTGTATGAAGAACAAAGCAATTTTTATTTGATAGCAATTTAACTGTTTTAAGCTTTTAAGGATACATGAATTTTACAAGTGTAATTATTATCTTATCATGCTCTGTTTTAACTTGGACACTGCCAAGTCATTATGAAATTGAAATGGCATTTATATAGCACTTACTATGCCTGAGAAGGTGTTCAGTGAATAGCACGCTACCCAGGGCTCAAAGTTATTGGTCAGTCCATTGATTACTGGGATTAGTCTTGTGGTCTCAAAGAAATCATTCCATGCATTAACTCCACTTCATTTGTGGTACGTAAATGATTTAGGTGGTCCCATTGGAGGGGGTTATTTGAGAAGCAATTGGTTTATAGAATGAATAGATATTGTTAGGTTACAGGGATATGGTGTCAAAGAAAGAGAGAATAATATAGATTTGTGGCTTAGGATAGTCTTTACACACACAAGGTATGCAGAAGGTAGAAGGGAAGGAGAAGAGAGGAGCACTCAAAATAAAAAGGGAGAAGCAAATTTTAATGTTAAGTCAAGGTAAAGGAGAGAGCAGAATTATTAACTTCCATCTATTTATGACAATTTTACATTTAAATGATTTATTGCACAATTTTACATGAAAACGACAAACTGTGTATTAAGCTTCATGTTTCAGAAACTACATGAAATGTAGACCTGATTTGGATACTGCATAGTAAAAGCATGCAAAATGTTAGAAGTGGTTTTCTGATAACACATAACAGTCAAGAAGTAGATGTGAAACCTGACCTTTTAGTGGCATGCGTACTTATGCTTAGGTAAACATGATAACTAAATGATAATGCAGAACACGGCAATGTGAGAATAACATTCTTCATGTCTTAGAAAAATAGATACCAATATTAGAATGTATAAACAAGAGTACTGTCTTTGACAAGAAAAGTAGATGCTACATGAGGTCATGTTATGACTGTCTTTCATAGAGTTTATCATTGATGCACCTTGTATGCTGTAATAATATCTGAAGTGCAAAAGAGATTTACAAAATGATATGTGAAATAATGGTGAATATGGTGAATATTAAAAAAACGTTTTGGGGTAGCTTATACTTACATGAACTAATTGTAACTCATAATGAAGTGATATTAATATGATATTAATATGCTTATTTGAAGAAATTAATGCACTATTCTACGTAATGCAAGATTCATATTTTAGCACAATTTCATCATGCATGAGCTGTGTATCATGAAGGCTTCAAACTTTGCTTCTTTTCCTAGTATGAACTTATGAACTGAACAGTCTGAGGCCTATGGGACCTTTCGTAAAGTTACCACTTGTGTTCTAACACTCAATCGTCTCTTTGATGTTTGTAGCTTGCTTGACTGGACTTGCGACAAAAGTATTACTTCCTAGACCAAACGCTGGAGAATGGAGAGACAAGGGATGAGAGCACCACCTACTTTCTAAATGCAACAAATAATTGAATGACTAAACTACAGTAGCTCTAAGGGAATGGCGAGTAACGTATTACCTAATTCTTCTGGAATCTGCATACTTTTACCTGCTACATCATCTCATCCCATTGTAAGTGACCAATGGGACAGAGTAGTCTCACAAATTTGGTGATGTCAAGGGGTGTAAACCTGGAATTGATGGAGTACAATTGCCTAAATTATGAACTAAGGGGAGTCTCCCCCTCTACCCACCTTGCAGTACAGAAACTGACAATTGGGACTTCCAGAAATAATGTGAACCGTAACAAAATACTGCGATTTGCTGCCAGCTGGTATGCTAATGTAGTGGAACCTTTTTGGCTAATAGTGTTAGCGTCAGAGCAGCTGTGGCATTCACGCTACAGTGCGGACAGAGACAGACGAGTCCATGTTTGAACTGAAACTGGTCATTTGGAAGTTACTGAACTTTCCGAATAGGCTTGGTATGAGAGACAACTGATTTCCCTACTAATGAATTTCCCTTAAGATAAATCTCCCTCAGCTGAGGAAGATTAGTTACTTCATATATAGATCTTGCAGAGCTTGCAAATGCTTATTAAATCTGATCTATCTTAAATTTAGGTTGTGTGCAATTATTCAAATCTAAATAGAAATACAATTTAAGATAAATTACTCTGCTGATTCTGTCTCAATTGGAGGTGGGATTACTTGGGAGTTTACACCCAATAATTCTATGTTAACAATTAACCTATTCCAGGTCCTCATATGATAACTGTTCATCCCCTAAGTTTTCCAGTCCATTCGATCACAGAACAAGATCTATCGGAAGAACTAAGGATTTGATATGATTGCTGATGTTAATTAGAAATAGGAGAAAAAAACTAAATAAGATAGTTCAGGAAGCCCAACACGTTACAAGAGTTTTCCTGGTAGCGTGTCAGATGGTTTACAGTCTGTCAAAACTTGGATAAAATGGGGATGTATATTAAGGTTGCTATAGGTTTCCCAAGCTCAAAGTTCAGTGACATTTGATGAAGTGCCAGTTCTGAAGACAATGACACAAGTGGTGTGAGTACCAATAAGGTTATATTGTTGCTTAAATGTGTTACTAATGAGAATTGGTAGAGAAATGTTTGTGTTTTGTGTAGAATAGGGTATTGTTAGGGTATTGTTGTATTGAAGTTGTTATCAGGTCTGAAGTGGCCTAAGATTCCGGGATATACAACTAAGGGTGGTCTCAGTGTGGCATAGGCTGAGTAAGTTTGTCTGCTGGTTCAAAGGTGCTGTATAAGAGACATCATCAGCAGTGCCACCAGAGTAGGTAAGTTTGTGAGAGTGTGTAAGAATTTAAATCGTTGGGAATTGCTTCAAGTGCACAGAGATTAATCATAAGGATTTTTAGGTAAAGTTGCGCTGGTCGAGATTTTGCTTAGGTTGAATAAATAAATTCTGATTGTCTGGAGATCTATAACTTCTTTTAGTGGAGTAGACAAGAACACATTTTTGTTTAGTGGGTTTTTAAGATCGGAGTTGAATAAGCTGAATTGTAAAGGCGGGGTTAGTTGCTGTGAGAAGTTGGCTTGACATCATAAAAGTGTTGCACTGCCATATCACGGTTGGAGTAAAGCTGTGCTGGGATTGATAGAGAGTTTCAGGGAGAGATGTACAGTGATTGTGAGCTAAAATGATAATAAGGAAGTTTATCCCTCCAGAAATACGAGTGAAATATTTGTAAAGGACAAAATAATATTATTTGGAAATCATGACATTTTAAAGAGTTTAAAGAGATTGATTCATGGAGATGTGCCTGTGTCCACTAGAGAGGGAGTACCAATAGCACCTGAAGGCAAGCCTGTTTTGCATATGATTTTAGAGAAAGGAAATCATACATACACTTGGTTAGAGAACTGGATAAAGTATACTGAGAAAGATGGACTTTTGGCTTTTTCTCAATATGGTGCTTTTAATGTAAGAATTCTTGAAAATGTAAGGAGGCAGATGAATATTATCAAGCCACCACCAAGACCTATGCCATTCAACTCTCTTAGAGAATGGGAACATGTGGCTCATCAGAAAGAGAAACATCATGGAAGATATAAGAACACTTTAAATAAATATGTAGAGCCTAAGTGAGGGGCTCAATGGAAAATGTGGTGAAGGAATATTGCAGATGGATGAATGTATCCCGTATTAGTTGGAAAAAAGAATGAGGGAGAAAAATGCAAAGAAAAGAAAAAACATCTTGAAAACTCTCAAGCTCTCACGTTAACGGATGAGTGATGATGAATTTTTGAGTGAATTCTTGATGAATCGACCTCCACAATATAATGAAGAACAGTCACAAACAGGGTCAAATCAATTTGTGGAAATTAAACCAAATGCACCCACTTTGCCAAATGGTTTAATTCCTCTAAATCCTTTTCTGATTGAAGAGCAAATGCCCAAACAAGTAGGACTTAACCCCAAAATACCGAATACTCCAGATGCTCTCTCAGTTCCAGTGACATTAAGACCTGTTGTGCCTTTGTATCAATCAGGTATGGGAGGTGGCAAGTACATGCTTTAACTGTTCCCACTGGATTGGGGGGGAGCAAATACAGTTTCACAGGAATTGAGCAGAGATCAAACAAATTCCAATTTAACATTCTCAAATGTAAATACTTCACAACAAGGGGATGAATCTGGAGTTAATACAGGGACTATTTGGACTACTGAAACCCATAATCAAGTGAGACCAACACCATTATCTGGTACTGCAGAGGGAATCACGGAAACTAATAAAGGACCACAGACTATGGTGTGAAAAACTTTACAAATGGGAACTCGAAGTTCTGAAAGCCATGTCACCCCACGGGTGAAGGGAACCAATGGAGGGTCACAAGAGAGTGCATTTAATCAAACAGTAGGGCCTACCCCACAGGAACCCGATGATTGGATTAAGGACATAGCTCCTTCTACTTTTAATAAAGGTGTGGAAGAACAGGGAACTACCGGGATGAAAATCTGTAATTGGCAGAAATGATTTTGGGAACCATTAGTCATGGAAGGATTGTTAGTTATTGAGATGATAAATTATTTTTCGTATGTAAGGATATCACCAAGAAGTCTTAAAATATTTGTGTGAAATTGGCTGAGATCGCCCAAAAATATGGGGTGGACAAACAGAAATCAAAAACACTGCAAACAACGTATTGATTGGATTTCCAGCGATAAAGAACTCAAGATTCTAAAACCATCATTAAAAAGATTACAGATTTAAGAGTTACTGTCAACACGTAGGATATGGGGTAGGTTAGAAAGATGGTAAGGCAGATGGGCTAAAAAGAAGGAAACCAAAAAGACAACTATGCCAATGTATCAAATATTTGAAGGGGAAATCGAAAATACAGAAACTAACATATTTCCAATGAGGAAAGTGCCAAGAAGAGGGTATGTTCATGTTCCATGGACAATGTCCTTTACAAAGGATTTTCCAAAATTGAGAGAAAAACAAGTTGAATGGTATAGACAAGTTGAGAGATTTGTGAAATTTTCAAAGGTTTTATTAAAGGATTTAGACACCTTTTTGATATTGGGGTCCCACTGAATGCAAGATTGCAGTAGATTGGCCAGAGATTTAACCTGCAAGAGATTCAAAAACGTGTGCACCACCACCTAAAGTAATAAAAAATGATATCCATTTCATTACTTATTTGAAGGGAGCAATTTCTCCAAAGGATACTGATTGGGTAAAAATCAACAGGACAACACAATAATTTAAAGAAACAGTACATGCATAATACGAGAGATTTCTGCAAGCATTTAAGCAATATAGTGGAAAGGAAAACCTGGCAGGGAAAGATATGGGACGTTTTGGATATCAATTTGTGGATGGATTAAGAACCAAGATTAGTGCAATGATACAGCAGCATTTGATTTGTTGGCAAAGCAAGGCCATAGACGAGATTCTGCGATCTGCAAAGTATAGCCGAGATGAAGTGGATTCCAAGCATAAGAGATTGAAGGAAAAGTTGATGTTGGCTCAGATGAAGGCAGCAAAGAAAGGTTATGTGAGAGTTGGTGCTGATAGTTCTAATATGAAACAGGGAAATGGTCAAAAGAATATTGGTATATGAGGAGTAGCAGGAGGTCAGCAACAAAACATGACAACTCAAGGCAGAGGAGGAGAGGCATCAATAGAGATGTTGAAAAAGATTAAATCATGTTATATTTGAGGCAAGTTCTGGCACTGGAAGAACGAGTGTAGGTTTAATCCACAGAATCAGATCAATGGGTAGGTAATGCAGGGTAAACATATACAGACCCAAGCAGGTGATATGATGTAGAATAAGGAGACTTAAAGGCAGAACATTTTAAATTTGAGTATGCCTCAAGCCCCTATGTCCCATACGAATGGTCATGTACAGAAATATAATGTGAACATGGGATTTCAAAATTATGATCAAATTGACACAAACCCGAAGGTAACCTGACAATACTTGATACAGATTGATGACAGTTATTCTCATTTGTCCCAAGGACGGAGTCTGAGAGGGGAGGGGAAATGCATGCTTGGCGCCTCCTTAGAGGTAGACCAGACTGGTCCTTGTGTGGACTGCAAGTTAAATGGAACACCAATTTCATTTCTTGTTGGCACAGGTGCTACCTTTCCACTGTGAGAACAGCAAAAGTTCCCAACCTAACCCTTGTGGGAGAAACAATCCAAGTTGTAGGAGACTCCAATCTATTAATGTCAGCCTCTCTAACTGAGCCTGTTACGGTGTGAATTGGATCGTTTGAGGATCTGCACAAATTTGTGATATGTAATTCCAGTCCAGTGAATTTTTTGGGTCGGGACCGGTTGTGCAAATTAAATTGTTCCATCTATTGTACTCAGTGGCGGCCATCATGGCTCATGGGTAGCGGGGCAGGGGCAGGGGCAGGCATAGGAGTGGCTTCGGGGGGAAGGAATATAAAATAAAAATCAGAACTTACTTTGCCGCCGGGTCCCATGTCACTGCTCCAGCTCTCCTTATGGAACTTGAGGAACAGGAAGCACAGAAGCCCCCACTGACCAATCACAACACTGTAACGCCTCGTTGTGATTGGTAAGCACCCAGACTCCCCATACCAATGACAATGCTGCAACACTGTGATTGGTTTTCAGCAACCTGGTTCGACACCCAACCAGGGAATGGGGGCCTGGGCATATTCTCCACGCAGGCTGTAATACAGCCTGAATGGAGAATGGGAAAGTTACTCATGCCGGTATAGGCCAAACAGTCATTGCGCACTTAGGAGTGGGCAAAGCTATTATCATTTTACGTTTCTATTATGTACGCACTGCTTAAAAGCAGTGGGGTGAACTCCTCCACCATAGCGTAAGAGCCGTCACTGATTGTACTCCGAAAGGAATAGAGTTTCAACCTAATGATGAAGATATTGTATTCGAAATGGCAAAACAAAAGACTGAAATTAAAGGGTTATTTCCTTTATTAACAAGTAATGCATTAACCGTAGAATTTAGAGACACTGTTACCTGAAGTTTGGGCTTTCACGGGAAAGGATATTGGGCTGATCAAAGGAGTGACTCCAATTCAGATCACTTTGAAACCAAATGCAGAATTTCCTCGAATTCCACCATATCATCTGGACCCCGAGACCATCACAGGTATAACACCTCGGATTGAATAATTGATTGAACAATGAATTTTGAGGGAGATTATGGGGAGCCCATGTAATTCACCTATTATGGGAATTCAGAAACCGAACAGAAAGTATTGTAATGTGCAGGATGTGCACAATGTTAATCAGATTGTGATATCATGTTGCCCAATCATGCCAAATACAGCTGTGATACTATATCAGATTCCATGTGAAGCTGAGTGGTTTTCTGTCATTGATTTGTGTCAAGCATTCTTCTCCATTCCCTTACACCCGGATAGCCAATATTTATTTGGTTTCCGGTTTGGAAACCATGTCTTGGCATGGGGCTGAGTTCCAAAAGGGTATACAGAGAGTCCATCAATCTTCAATCAAATATTGAAAAATAACTTGGAATCATTGATAATTTTGAACTCCTGCAAATATACAAGGCTAAATGTGTCATAATGGCAACTTATGGGGCAGGGGTCTGGGGGCTCACAAATGCTATCCCACTACAAACGGTTGAAAATTTATTTCTTAGGTACATTCTTTCTGTTCCCCTGGGTACCTCCTCGTAGGTTTCCCACAAGGAATTGGGTCTCCATTATATTGTTGACCTAATAAAACTGGAGCCAATACTCCTGTGGCATCCTTTGTACCCGGGACGTTCGATAGGTTTCTTTTAACTAGGTTTCGACTGGGAATTGTACACAGATTAGTGTCTTCACCGAAAATGAACGATTGGTCCCATGATTTGTTACCCTGTCCGTGCGATAATACCTCAGAACAATCTACCATCCACTTAGTCCTGTTTTGTAAATATTATGATGAGCCAAGGAAAGTTTGGATTATTCCTTTTTTTTTTTTTTTTTAAACCAGGGGCTTAGGCAGTGTCCTCCCGCTATGTATTTACTCCAGCTACTGGAAAATGAGCATGTAGCGTGGAGAATGGCTATGTTTTTAAAGAAGGTGCTTCAATACAGGAAATGCTGCATAATTATTGAGTTGTAGCTGAAGTATTTTATATTATATTAATTGAGGTTTCTTTTAATTTTACACTGTTGTGAATATATTATGAATGAAAATGTTTTTTATACTTATGTGCTTTTATGCCTGTTAAAAAAAGCAGTCGAATAAAGCTTTCCTTGATAATGCTAAATCACTCTGTTCTGGTACAGTACATTGACGACTTGTTGGTAGTGCCAGGTACTCAGGAGGCTTGTATATGTGACACCATCTCATTACTGAATATTCTGGCAGTGTGGTTATAAAGTGTCAACAACAAAGTGAAAGTTTTGCAGAAGAGAGGTCCCTTACTTAGGACATCACATCAAAAAAGGAGCCAGAACGGGGTCACAGGATTGGATTACTGACATTCGGCAGATGAATCTGCTGAGCACACAAAAGGAAGTTTTCATGATTTTGGGAATGGTTGGCTATTGCTGCCAATGGATTCCAAATTTTTCATTGACAGTCAAGCCACTTCAGATGCTTACACACGAGGATGTGTTCCATGAAATAATGAATGCATGCGCTCTTTTAATGAACTGCGAGAGAGTTTGTGCTGAGATCAGGCATTGGGAATGCTCGACTTTAACAAATGCTTTACTCTGTTCTGCAGGGAACGTGAAGGTTGTGCATTGTCAGTTCTAACGCAAATACACGGAACTGCTTGCAGACCTGTTGCATATTTCTCAGCTACATTAGATCCTGTAGCTGCAGTATTGCCTGGTTGTCTAAAAGCAGTTGCTGCCACATGTGTGAGTTTGGAACAGTGTAAGAGCAATGTGGTGGGTCACCTGCTGAAAGTGGATGTGCCACATTCTGTTGAGATTTTGTTCACTTGTTCTTGAATGCAACATCTCACAAGTAGCAGGTTAAGTAAATATGAACAGATAATACTGGGTGCTTAAAATTTGTAATTAGTGCAATGTGCAAGTTTTAATCTGGCTACATTGATGCCCTTACCAGGAAACGAAGTTGTGTGTGATGAGACTGATGATGACTGCTTGGGCATGACTGAGTTGTGAACCATGCCCTGACTGGACATTTTGGATGTTCCATTACCCGAGTCAGATCATGTGTTGTTTGTGTATGCATCATGTTTGAGGGATGCAGGAGGAAATTTGAGAGCTGTATATGCCATTTGTACAGTTGTAGGAGTAGGAATGGTTGGAGCTTTGTGGTTGCAAGAGTGTAATTAGCCCAGGTGGCTGGATTTATTGAACTAACCAGGGCTTGGAGCATTACTGAACAATTGAGAGTTACCATTTTCAGGGCAGCCAATATGGTTTGGGGGTTGTCCATGATTTTGGGCAACTGTGCCCTCGATTGGGTTCATGACCTCTTCAGTTTCACCCATCCGAAACAGAGAGTGTGAAATAACTACTGTTGTCATTACAATTGCACTTCCAAATGGTGGTGGAAAAAGGCCCAGCCCATTGACAGGGAAAAGATTATGTGACGCTCTGCATGTGCTGGTGAGACGGTGTGCTATTGCACTCTAAATTTTTACATTTTTAATGGGGGTCCCATCAAAAGAACAACCTGATGTCAAAGAATGCATTCTGAAGTTTTCAGTTGTGGAAACATGGGAGGAAATAAAAGCATTACAAGATGAAGTGTTAGAAACAAAAAGACAGTGATGGATCAAAGCAGGTTGCATCCAAAGGCAGGAAGAGGAGTTGTGGGTATACAGATGGAAGACCAGTCTTACCTGATAGTTTGTCACCAATGGCAAGAAACTACCATGATCCTGCACACGTTGGGAGAGGTGCTATGATGAGTCTTTATTTTACAAACATGGTTTAATCCCCAATTCCAACCTGTTGCAGATGTGTTTCGCCAGAAGTGTGTAATTTGTCAACAACAAAATGTGGGAAAGAAAATACTAGTCACAAGGAGTCATGTAGGAAGATCTGGAGGTCACTTTAATAGGATGTAGCTTGATTTTATCAAGCTGCTCCCTTGCAATGGACTGAAATATGTTCCAGTGATTGTGTATTTGTTCTCACGCTGGTTAGAAACAAATCAAATAAAGATGTAATGACAGTTTATTTCTAGATAAATTACTCCTTAGAGAGCGTATACCAAGGTTTGGATTTGAGACCTCTTTGGAATCGGATAGAGGGACTCATTTTAACAATGAGGTGATGTGAATGCTTTGTGCACAAAAATGAGCAGAAGTTACACTGTGCATACAGACCAGAGGCATCTGGAGTGGTCGAGCTGGTTAATGGAACTCTAAAGTCCCGTCTGGCAAAAGTGTGTGCATCCGCCTCTCTGAAATGGCCTGATGCTTTGCCCTTGGTGTTGATGAGTTGGAGAAGTACCCCAGACAGAAAAACTGGACTGTCCCACACAAAATCATAATGGGGAGGGCTATGAGACAGCCTACTGTCCCAGCCAATCAGCTACTAAATATAACTGATGATTTGGTACTCAATTACTGTAAAGGATTGGCTGATGTGGTCCGTTCTGTGTCCCAGCAGGTTGGGGAATCTGTCACCTATCCACAACAGGAGCAGTGCCATGACCTTTGTCCCAGTGACTGGGTCCTGGTGAAGAAACACGTGCGCAAATCGTGTTTAGAGCCTAGTTGACATGGCTATAGCAAGTGATTCTGGTTACCACAACTGCTGTCAAATGTGGTGGTCTTCCTAATTGGGTACATGCTGCCCACAATTGCCGAATCCCATGTCCCCTTGAAAATATGGTATCTGCAGTGGATGTGCTGGTGGTTACAATGAGACATCCAGCTCAGGTCAGTCAGAGCAGAGGGGGCGGCAGCTACTGGGTCTCGAAGCACTGGTTCAAATGAGGGTTCAAGAGTCAGTCCCTGTAGGTAGCAAGGGTCATGTGGAGAGGACCTGACCAGGCGCCGCATTGATGCAGCTGTTGTGAACAGTGCAAGTGAGAAGCGAGTGATAAGTGAAGACCTTTGCCCCAGAAGAAATGCTAAATTGAGACTAATTTTCGAAGAAGGCAAAGTACCCCCAACTGTATCCGAAGTCTCAAGCCAATCTGAACAGAGTGATGTGGAGGATGACGGACCAACAGTGAGAAAATCTAAAAGAGACAAGGTACCAAATCGAAGATATGCTGCACCTGAATGAACTTATTTTCAGTAGCTAAAGACTAGGAGAAAGCATATCAAGCTTTTTGCTTCAAAGATTTAAACTCACAAAAACCACCTTGAGAGACTGTTGCAATAAGGGACGTTGTTGAAAGCACGAAAAAAAACAAAAGAAATGGCCATCGAAGAATTGAAAAGACAAAATACACCAGATTATGCCAAAACTTGAAACCTGTGAACTGTAACAGTAGGGGAAACAAAAAATATCTCATTTAAAGAGCTCAACAGAAAATATTTGCTGCAATTTCTGTAATAAGCCTTCTCAAAATATAACTGAAAAATGTGAGTTCCCATTCTAGAGAGATGGGAGATCGAAACATGGTATTGTTAAAATGTAAACGCATATGTCCTTGCTTCTTAGCTCCTTTCACTATACTTATTGTGTTACTTATTGTTTAAAATCTTCTTCATCAAGTCTATGTCAGCATGACATTAATCCTCCCCTGTTACTAAACCGTTGGAAAAAAAGAATGATGGAAGAATAGAATGACATAACTGCTAAGACTTTACGTCATGATCAATCTATTAATGACTTTTCTTTAAATTTCTTCATTAAACTCTTATAACAGTATGTTAACACTATAGATGCTAGCGATTGTTGTGTGTGAGGGCGTGGCCAAGATAGCGGCTATAGCGGACGTGCTTTTCTAAGCTCCGCATCGAGCCCGCCGGAAAAATCCTGGATTCCCCTGCCCTGGAAGAGAAATCCTTGTGGTTTTAGTGGCAGAAGTCCCCCTGCACACTTCTCCGGGTCGCTTAACGCTATTGAGTGCTCAACGGGACAGCGGGTGCCTAGTGCACTGTACGGAACAGAGTGCAGTTCACATAACCCGGGAACCCAGCCAGAGATGCAGGGACTCTGCATCGGCTGACATACACAGATCCCGCACTGTCACTGCACCTTGGATCGGCGCCTTGCGACTGCGGCGAGGCCCGTTTCAAAACTTCACCTGCTGGGAGGCCGGAGTTCGCTGCTCGCGATTCTGCTGCTGGGGTAGTGCGATGCCTACGCAGCTCCCTTTTTCATGAGACTCACTAATGCCAACACGCTGAGCCCTGTGCCTCATGATTGGGCAGGAATGGCAGCCTGGAAACAGCAGGAGATCAGGAACACCACGTAGGTGAGAGAGTGCTGGGACCCCCCTGTGGTTGTGGAGGAGGCAGCGCGTGGACCTTGACTCTGTCCCCTTAATCTTCTCCCTCAGATGACTAAGTAGTGAGACCTGGCCTAGTCCCCGGCGCACAGTGGGGGCACAGACATGCTGCCCTTGGCCTGCATACTTTACAAACGCCGACTAAACGGCCAGTCCCTACACAGATCCGCTAACGGCGCCAGTAAGATCCCCATTTAGCCCCCGTTCAACTCCCAGTGAAGGAGACGGAGCGCCGGACTGCCTGCTCACAGCCTCATAAGGCGCATAGCTCTGGATTCCTTATCAGCGCCTCCTGGGAATGAGTCCCCTTGACAGGCTTGTCATAACAGAAAGGTGCCTATAATCTGGCCTCACATGACACATCTCACTCGCGCCCTTATTGATCTAGCAGCAGAGGACGGGGGTGCGCCCTTTCTACACAGGCTGGCATAAACACCTGACATTCTCAGACGCTTCGTTGGAGTCCCAAGAGCCTGTGTCCCAGACCTTAACGCAGTTTCCTATATCACAGAAGGCCCTCTGCACTTGGACCTCTACATCCTGCCAGCGACATAATGGGCAAGCCCAGAGCGGAGAAGCCCCAGGCACAGCCACCAGAGATGGAGTCAATCCCTCCGGCGGAGCAATCGGGGCCCTCCACATCGGCAGACCGTCATTATCACTCGCATAGATTTGATGAACTACTGGCGGCGATCCTAGACATAAAAACCACCCTAGGTACGAAGATTGACTCCCTGAGCATTGACATGGGTTATCTTCGGGAAGACCACAAGAAATGGAAGGGAAGGGTGGAGGAATCTGAATCTGCGCTGGCGACGCTGCTCCCTATAGTGACCACGATGACCACCCAGCCCGCAGTCCCTTCAGCAGGAGGTGGATTACCTGAGAGAGAGTATGGAGGACCAGGAGGGGTGCTCACGCCGGAATAAAATACGCATCGTGGGTCTTCCAGAGTGAGCAGAGGGCCCCAACATGGAACTATACCTGAAAGAATGGCTCTAGTGAGATATCCTGCAGGACAACATTTCAAAGTTCTTCTACATAGAGCGTGCGCATAGGGTACCGGGGGGTCCCCGCATCCCGGCACTTATCCCATACCGGTAGTGGCAAGACTGTTTAACTATCGCGATAGGGACCACATATTGCAGGTCACCTGGGCTCGAGGCCCATGGCATGTCGACAACTCTACGGTCCATATCTATCCGGACTGTACTCTGCTAGTACAACGTCGTCACTCCTCCTATCTGGAGGTTAAGAAGTGCTTGAGAGACAATGACATTCAGTATTCACTTCAATTTCCGGCGCACCTGCGCATCCGTCGTAAGGAGGGCATGGTGTTTTGCAACACACCTGAGGAGGTGTGGACATGGATCGAACAGCAATGCATGGCACATGGGCCACCCCCACCACTGACAGATGCCAATCAAACCTGGAAGCTGGTTGAACCCCAAAGAGGCCGCGGTGCAAGACTGAACCGCCGATCAACAAAAGACCAGTTAGCGCAGGAGCGCGCTCAAGCCATCAGGATGGTGGAATGTATAGGCTGCCCCTTATCATCCTCCCAGAGACCAGACTGAGAAAGAGACACGACAACTGATCAAACGCTGCCTTTCACGGGCTCACAAATAGAGGCACTGGTGGGGGGGCTGGCCCTCACCCCACAGACAGCAGATGCCCTGGGATGAACACTCTGGGCCTTATTGAGGCTCTCTTTGCCTGGACTATACGCCACACGCACCTGTACGAGCTACCAGGCTGAAACACAAGAGGCTGCACATCGATGCGGCTCCCCCTACAGTGTACGCTAAGTAGCTGATATAGCACCAAAAACGTAATTTTTGTTTTAATTGCTATGTGTTATTTTTCTACACGTTTACATTGCATTCTAGTGAGAATGGCTAATTGCTCATTGGCAAACCGGCCTAGGGTGGGATGTTGGGGATTTTTCTATTTTTTCCATATGTTTAATAAGTCGATCTCTCTCACTTTCTTGTATATTACGGAAGATGTGGGCTGCTACCACAATTTTATGTCATGGGTGGGGGTGGAGCGCAGGGGTGGGTGGGGGGACTGGTTGATATGGACTTACAATGTGCCAAACACTATTCTCACTGTTGATTAATAAGGATGGAGGATTATAAATTGCTGACCTGGAACGTGAGGGGCCTGGCGGGCTGCGCCAAGCGACACCAAGTGAACCAATACCTACAAAGTCGCATTGTTACCTCACACCACAAACACTTGCGACACTTTGGAAGCACTGGAGGGGCACGGTCTTGGGCACCATGTACTTGGGTTATGCTAGGGGGGGGTGCTAATATGGGTGGCTCCGGAAACACTGCTTCAGGTTACACGATCCCGGGTGGACACACAGGGCCGCTTTTCTGTTATGGAGGGCCAATTGAATGGATATCCACTGGCGTTGGTATCTTTATGTGCCCCAAACTCGGGGCTATCCCTATTCTTACAAACTCTCACGCCATCCCTACTGGTAGATCCTATGGTCCCAATGTATTGGGGTGGGGACTTTAATGGGATGTATGATCTCGACCTAGACCGCTTCCGCCCCCCTTTCTGGGGGCTCAATCCATCAAGCTGGCGCAACACATTAAAGAGAGGGTTACTAATATGCAAGTCAATGATGCATGGCGCAGCAAACATCCTCTGACATGCACATATTCACATTACTCAGCTCTGCATGCTTTATACACTAGGACAGATATTATATACTGTTTGGATAATGCATATTGCAATATACTGCATGCAGACTACTTGCCACAAACACTAACTGTTAGACTTGGGGGTCTCTAGCTGGCACAGGTATGCACTTGTGACAAATAGGGACCCTCTCCTCTAGTCAGGGTAAGGGGGTACACTCCTAAAAGAACCCCTGCTCACCCCCTTGGTAGCTTGGCACGAGCAGACAGGCTTATCTCAGAGGCAGTGTGTAAAGCATTTGTGAACACATACAGTAATCAAGTGACAATATTACAGATGGACACCACACAGGTTTTATATCAAAAATAAGTATTCTTTATATAGATTTACCACAAGACCATTAAACGACAAAAACACACAATACAGTTACTTTAGATGGTAAAATTTTACTTATTTCTCTTAAGTTCTTAGATGCGACACGTTAAGTCAATATATCTTTTAGATGCGACACGCAGGGCAACAAAAGTGTTGCAATGATGTTGGTGCGATGAAGTTTTTGGTGCAAAGAAATAAAGACGTGAAGATCTTCTAGATGCGGCACGCTTCTCCGATGTTGCGAGAAGACTCGACGCTTCAGCTGCAGCGGCGACACACTTTACGCGATACGACGACAGTGGCCTTGGCAGCGACACTCTTCTCCAACGTTGCAAGACGCTTCCGCTCAATGCGATGTTGCAGTGGCGACACCCCTTTACGCGATGCGACAACAGCAGCTCTGACGGCGGCACGCTTCTCTGTGGATGCGAGGTGCTTTTCTTGATGCCGTGCAATGCGACAACTACGATGGCTGCGATGGCGACATGCTTCTCCCTCGATGCGAGACTCTTCTCTTGATGCGGTGCGATGTGTCAGCTGTGATGGCGACACGCTTCGGCGGCGTTGCGAGACACTTCCTGGATGATGCGAGACGCTTCCGCTCGATGCGATGCTGCAGCGGCGACACACTTTACGAGATGCAACGACAACAGCTCTGACGGCGGCACGCTTCTCCTTCTTGAGTCGCGCTTCCAGTGCTCCTTGTGACACGCAGTCCCCCAGAAGTACCAACAAAAGCAGAGGGGCACTTCCAAAGTACTCTGGGGAGCTGGGGGTGAAGTCTGTTGTTCCTGAGACTTCAGCAGGAGGCAAGCTCTTTTCCAAGCCCTTGGAGATCCTTCACAAGTTGAGCAAAAGTACACACAAAGTTCCTTTCTCCTCTCTTTGGCAGTAGGCAACCCCTGCAGGCCAATCCCCCAGTTTCAGGGATAGTCTCTCCTCAGTTTCTTCTTGGTTCCTCTCCTCAGCAGAGGTTTCTTCTGGTTTCCCAAAGTGATCTAAATTCTTGGGATCAGGGTCCCAATACTTATACCCCAAAATCCTTTGTCCTCTGAGGGGCCTTTGCCTTGTTCAAACCAGTTCTAGTCAATCCTGGAGCACTTTGTTTACCTGACTCCTCCTTTTCTATCAGAGTGCAGGGCAGAGACATCAGACGCACCACAGGAGGTGGAGCCAGCATTGTGGAGGGAAGGCTCAGCCCTATTCAGGTCCCAGGTGCAATTCCTCCCACCCATCTAGATGCAGATCGCTCTATTCACCACTGGGACACCTCACCCTGTCTCCTGGAATTCCCCAGCCCTGTCACTCAAAACTCCAGACAGGGAATACACAGCCTAGCAGAGGCAGGTTTGAATGATTAGACAAGAAAATGCCTACTTTCTAAAAGTGGCATTTTCAAACACAGAATGTTACAACCAACTTCACTAAAAGATGTATTTTATCATCCTGAGTTCAGGCATACTAAATTTGAATTTCTACCATGTTCCCTGAGTCAGTTAGGATTATAAAATGTAATAACCAAACTGCCAATTCTGACCTATGGAGAACAGGTAGCCTTGCCATAGTGAAAAACGAAAATGGCTGTAATTCACTATTAGGACATGCCACACACACCAGGGCATGTCCTGCCTTATCCTTACAATGCACCCTGCCCTTGTACCTACCATAGGGGTGTCTGATATGAAGAAAAGGGAAGGTTTAGGGACTGGCAAGTGGGTGCACTTGCCCAGTCAGCATGACAGTACCAGACTGCACGCAGGCTCTGCAATGGCAGACCTTAGACACATTTTTACAGGCTGCTTCTGTGTGTGGCACAACCAGTGCTGCAAGCCCACCAGCACTGTTTGGATTTTCAAGCCCTGGGCACTCCTGGTGCACTGTACTAGGGTCTGACAGGTAAACCAAACCAACCAATCATGGAATCACTAATTAAACATTAATTTACAATAGGGAGCACTTGCACTGTGCCACTGGACAGCAGTGGCACAGTGCCCTAAGCAACTAACACCAGCAAAAATACATGAAGCAACAGCGAAAAAATGGAAGGGAGACCCACACCAAGGTGCCAGGTCTAACACGATCTGACCATAACCCATTAATAATTAGCCTGTCCTGGGGTGCGCAATGACCTAACATATTGACCTGGCGATTACCATGCGCCACACTAGCCGACTCATCATATCGGGCTACTCTTTTGAACCACATTGACGCATATTTTTCGACATACGCTGGTACTGCCTCGTCCATGGGTACTGAGTGGGACGCTTTTAAGGCTGTCCTCCAAGGGCATGCCATTAAAATCACGTGTGGTGTGGCAAAGCGCAATATAGCAACGCTATGGTCCCAGGCTAAACCTCCGACTGTGAGGCAGTGGAGGCGTGGGGTGGACTGGTGTGGAGCCCAGGAAGAGCTCCTCTTCGAGGCCAGAGGCTGTCCTGAACTTTTTTTGCAAAATATGGGGCAAATGGTTTAACTTGCTGGCCGCTTGAGAGGTCCGAGTCTGTTAGAGAACTATTTACTGATGGGCAAACGTTATATTTACTTCACCGGTGCTCTTTGAGTCTCAGACAGCGTGCTTAAATTGTAATTCACCCCAATGATATGTTTGATTTGCTATCACTGTATTGTTGTATCAAAAATGCAATAAAGTTGATTATCAAAAACAAAAACAAAAAACACGTGTGGTGTTCGTAAATCACTGACGGGCGCACTTCAGACCCATGAAACAGAAATAAAGAGATGTAATAACTTATTCCCAATGTCCCTCAGATCGGCCCTTTTCTGGCCCAAGCCCGACTGGCATAAAAGGGTGCGATGGATGACCTATGCGCACTAGACTACAAAATATACCTAGCACGTAGGCATAAGGTGGGAGATAAAGCGGGCAAGCTGCTAGCATGGCTACTGAAATCAGACACCTCTCAAGCACCTATTACTGCCATACACACATCCACTGGGACCCTTGTGAATACACAAGAGGCGATTAATCATTCCTTCCAGAATACTATACAACACTGTATGCGACTCCAGTACTTCAGGACCCTGACACCAAACAAGGCTTCCTCGCCGGGATTCAACTTTCACAAATTATACCAGCGCATTACAACACCCTGGAAGATCATATAGTGGTAGATGAGATAGCGGAGGTAATCGGGCAATTAGCAAGACGCTGGGAACGGACGGTAGGCTGTCAGAGTTTTATCCTACATATTCTAAGCAACTAGCACCACGATCGGCCAGCATGTACGCCAAAGACTTTTAGACTGGTGAGCTCCCATCCACCCTGAGCGAGGTGACACAGATAGTTCTACCAAAATAAGGCAGAGACCCTCTGTTAATGGTATTGTATCGTCCCCTATCAATGCTGAACATAGATTATAAGATCCTAAGGAAACTATTAGCAAATAGGTTAATTGCTGCGGTTCCTTTGCTGGTCCATGAAGACCAGAACAGTTTTATACCAGGATGATATACTGGGTTGAACCTACAACGTTTATTTATACTGCTGGAGTGGGCTAAAGGGGAAGTGGAAATGCGATGGATAGCATCCCTAGATATCGAAAAGGCGTTTGACATGTTGAAGTGGGACTACTTGCTGACGGTGTTAATGGCATGGGCCCAAACTTCTTAAGATGGATACAATTGCTATACCGCGGCCCATGAGCCAGGGAAAAGAGGGGTTGAGTTTTATCCTCACTTTTCAAAATAGCGTGAGGCACGCGCCAAGGTTGCTCACTGTCGCCGATACTTTTTGCCTTGGCTATGGAGCCACTGGCATGTAGATTGTGACACCGGGTCGTGGAGTGGGGACTACATGTGGACCGTCGATGCACTCTACGTAAAGAAACCCAGCACTTTCGAGGCTATTTGAACTACCATTACTGCACTATTCTCGCATAAGTAATTTGGAACCTTGAGATTTATCTCGGCCCGCACGTTGTAAAGAAATATCAAAAGAAATTGAGTGGAGACTAAATATTTTCTGAGAAACTGCCAGTTGCCCGTTCTCTACCTTAGGAGCCCACAGGCCCACCCTTATCAATTCGACCACCCAGCCAAATGTGGCTCACAGTGCCCCATAGCCAGTCCTGAGGAAGACCGCTTTGTAAGGATCAAGGTTACCTACGTCTTGTTGGGGTCAAAACATCGACTTTGTAATGCTTTAATGCCAGTGCGGTCAACAGTGTTTTTTCACTGTGCCTACTTAGTAAACACAATGGCATATCATTTGTTGATACTCAACTGTGAGGCTGGACAAGCCATTCCTTTGTAAATAATAGTGTTGATGTATGTATTGTCACTACCTTTCCTTTCCCATTTAACCCTCACTTTACGCACACAATCCCCTTTCCTTTCTTTCGATTTGGGGCACTTCTGTTGTACATAATTTCCAGATGTCTGCTGGTTTTTCAACATTCAATGATGTTCAATATGAATAAATAATATTGAGCAGAAGTTGATAGTGCAAGTAATTTAATGTATGTTGGTGCATAAATATTTGTGCTTTTTGAAGTTGTGCTACTGGGACCTCTTCCTCTTTTGTGCTGTCCTGTGTAAGAAAAACAGATAGTATTAGAATGTATAAATGTGAGTACTGTCATTGACAAGAAAAGAAGATGCTACACAAGGTTATGTTATGATTGTCTTTCGTAAAGTTTATCATTGATGCGCCTTTAAACCTTCTATGCTGTAATAACATCTAAAGTGCTAAAGAGATTTACAAAATTATACGTGAAATCATGGTGAATATTAAAACATTTTATAGGTACATTACACTTAAATAAACTAATTGTTATTCATAATGAAGTGATATTAATATGCTCATTTGAAGAAATGAATGCACTATTCTATGTAATGCAAGATTCATATTTTAGCACAATTTCATAGTGCATGAGCTGTATAACATGAAGGCCTCAAACTTTGCTTCCTTTCCTAGTATGGACTTATGAACTGAACAGTCTGAAGCCTATAGGAACCTTTCATGAAGTTACCACTTGTGTTCTAACACTCAATCACATTTTTGACATTTGTAGTTTGCTTGACTAGACTTGCAACAAAAGTGTTACTTCCTGGAGCAAACGCTTGAGAATAGACTCACAAGGGATAAAAGCATGAAATCGCCTACTTTCTAAATGCAACAAATAATTGAATCACTAAACTACAGTGGCTCTAAGTGAATGACGGGTAATTGTTTAGTGCGTTCTTCCGGAATCTGTATATTTTTACCTTCTACATCATCTCATCCTATCGTGAGCAACAAATGGGACAGAGTGTTCTAACACATTTGGTGATGTCAAGGGATGTAAACCTGGAACTGATGGAGTGTAATTGCCTAAAATTTGAACTAAGGGGTGCCTCCACCTTTGCCCATCTTGCGGTACAGAGACTGACGATTGGGACTTCCAGAAACAATGCGAATTGTGATGAAATACTATGATTTGCTACAGGCTGGTATGTTAAGGTAGTGGAATCTTTTCGGGCTGAAAGGGTTCACGTCAGAGCAGCTGTGGTGCGGACAGAGGCAAACGATTCTGTCTATGAACTGAAACTAGTCATTTGGAACTTACTGAACGTTCCTAATCGGGTTGGTATGAGAGACAACTGATTTCCCTACTAATTCATTTTCTTTAGGATAAATCTATCTTAGCTGAGGAAGATTAGTTCCATCATATATGGATCTTGAAGAGCTTGCAAATGCTTATTAAATCTGCTCTACCTTAAATTTAGGTTGTGTGCTAATATTCAAATCTAAATAGAATTTAAGATACATTACTCTGCTGAGTCTGTCTCATTATTTGTTTGTGGCTAAGTTAAATTTTATTTGGTGGTTAAATAAATTGGAGGTGGGATTTTTGGGGAGTTTACACCCAATAATTCTATGTTAACAATTATAATATTCCAGGTATTCATAGGATAATTGTTCATCCCCCAAGTATTCCGGTCCCTTTCAGCACCGAACAAGATCCATCGGAGGACCTAAAAGATTTGATATGGTAGCTGAGGTAAATTAGGGATAGGAGAAAAATAAGTAAATATGATAGTTTATGAGGCCCCACACGTTACAACATCAACTTGTTAAACAAGGTTTTAAGGATATAGGAGGTGGAAATTTTTATGCGAGAGCATGCAATCTGTGGATGGAAACATGTAAAAAGAAACCATTTTAAATTATATTCTAAAGGAACGTGGTTTTAACAGTCTTTCCAGATGCACAAACTTTCAAAGAGGTGTCAGAGACTTGCCTCTTGTGCACATTACCCCACTGTAGATCAATATAGATACTCACAAACCAGAACGACACCGGATGTAGCCATTTAAGCTTACCCTCTTACCATTTGTCATCCTGTTGGACCTGACAGCCCTAGGGTGGTCTCCCCTTCTATTTTTGTATCGTGCCTCATTTTTTTCCACCCTCATTTTTATGTTGGACTAGGTCTCCGGGCGCCTTTTCATTGCCAATCAGTGTTAAGGTGCAGGTGCTCCCTTCTCCCAAGATGGCTGCCACAGGCCCCTGCTACTGCAGAGTGGTCTTTCATAGTAGCACCCTAGCTGCCAGGAGCTGTCTGGAACCCCACAACAATGTTGCGACTCCAGCCCGCCTTATTGTCCCATAGGTAGAGTGGGGAAGCTCCTGGAATGTGCTGGAACCTTCTAGAAGGGAGGTGTGGTTTTTCTTTTGCCACCTTGGCCAGAGGTCACCTGACCTAGGGCTACTTAAGAGAGGGAGGGAAACTTTTGTGGTGAGTTGGCCATTGGGGTGAAGCAGAGCTGGAAGAATCCACCAGGAGTGTATGCGGTAGGGCCTAGCCAGGGACTTATGCCTCTGAGAGTGACAGGATTTAGGTGCTGCCTCTTAAGTGAGTGAGGGACCCTGTGAAACCCACTGATCTTGCCCAGCAGTAGGAGGACCCAGAGATTCTCTGCCCAGCCTGACTAGGAAGGACCTAGTCGCCTTCTCCATCCCTACCCCCCTGCAACAGAACCCCTTAAGGGCGCCAGATACATCTGCGCCAACAAGACCTTAGCTGACATCTAAGAACTTTCAACTTACAAGCCAAGCACTGAGACTGCGTGTCCAGACTGAACTTTCAACTTACAAGCCAAAGCACTGAGACTGCGTGTCCAGACTGAACTTTCAACTTACAAGCCAAAGCACTGAGACTGCGTGTCCAGACTGACCCCTGAACTCCGATGGGAAGCTGATTGGAGAACCACCGGGGATCAACCAGGTATTAGCGCTGTGACCCGTGCGCTCCCTGCCCTGGTCTGGGACCCCCGGCAGCGGGCTCCGCTGAACACAGAACCCCCATCCTTAATTTCAGCACCCCCCATGTTGTGCAAGCCAGCGCACTCACCGCCGCGACCCTGAGGCCGGAGGAAGTACCCTGCCGTGTCGTGAGGCCCGTGGAGAAGCCCAGGGCCCCGTCGCTGCCATCGCAGCTGTGAGGAGAAGTGCACGAGGTCGAGAGCGAGTGCCCCCATCATCGCGGGAACGGACGCCTTCCAGAGCGGAGATCGAGGTAAGCCCGAAGGCTGGGACCGCCCCCGGTGCGCCCCCTGCTGGTTAGGAACCACACCGCACCCTGGGCCCGGGTTCCCTCTCCGTGAGAGTTCCCCCTGTCATCGCGACGGAGAGACCCCGCCGAGGGATCCCTTCCTGGTACCCCCAGTGTCTGCCCTGAAGCGCGGTGCCTACGAACTGCATCGGAGCAAGAGACTCGCTCCGCAAGTCCCGTGTGCTCCCTGCGGACAGCCCCGTATTAGACACTGACTGCACCCGAGCACGAGTAGCGCTCTGTGATTCATATGCCATATTGAGGTGTTACGTGCTATCGATTCCGAGTAGCACCTTGTGATGCATATGCCATATTGAAATGTTACGTACTATTGATTCCGAGTAGCGCTCTGTGATTCATATGCCATATTGAGGTGTTACGTGCTATTGATTCAGAGTAGCGCCCTGTGATGCATATGCCATATTGAAATGTTACGTGCTATTGATTCCGAGTAGCGCTCTGTTATTCTTATCCCATACTGAAGTGTTACGTACTACTGATTCCGAGTAGCGCTCTATTATCCACATGCCCTCCTGAAATGTTACGAGCTATTGATTACGAGTAGCGCTCTGTTATTCATGTTTCCTACTGCAGTGCTAGGTGCCAGAAGTTACGAGTAGCGCTCTGCTGCTCCTGGGTTACCGTAAAGTGCTAAATGTCCTTAGTAGGGAGTAGCTCTCCATGCTAGATGCCCCGTTCTGAGGTCGTCACCGTTTAGCGTGCACACCGCGACAGGAAGGCGAGGAGCACGTGTACAGCTACGTGATTGGTAGTTGTACCCCAGGCAGTACTGTTATCTCATGAAATGCATATATGGTATGAACAGCCTTTATAGCTCCTGACTGATGTGTGCAACGCTAGCTAATGTATTATCAGCATATGAAATGTACTGCTACCTCATGAACTGCATCTAACGTGACCTACTTGGATAAACTTGAGTATTCACATAACTCTTACAGTGTGGCGTCACTTATTGTGTGTGTTCCTCGTCGCATGTGAGGTGCGTGTTGTATGGTTGCTTTACACACAGACCTTTGGTGGCCCGACCGCTCGTGTCACGTTACCACCCCATAGGGCCTGGAGACCCCAGGTCTTACACATCCAATGGACTTTTCTTTTTTGACTGAGAAGAGTTGGGAGTTAGCATTACATCAAACAAATTTCACTTTATGATGTATCCCATTTATTTAGAAAATGAGGGCCAGAAATACGTGACTGTAGTTAAAAGATGTACTGCGAATTAGCAGTCAAATTAAGGTACACAAATCTTACCATCCTGCTGAAAAGGTACAGAATAATACTGACAGCCCTACCTAGCGTTTCAGTATTATCACAACAGACAAGATACTTCTGCAGTGTGATTTCTTTACCACACTCTTCAAATTACTTCCAGGAATTTCTCAGGCACCTCCTGTACCTGTACTCTAAGACTACATATAAATAAAAACATTGACTCTTTAGATTAAAATCACATAACGAGTATTCAGTATCTATTACCTAATTAATCAATAATTTACCTTTGCTCTGCTACCAAGAAACTGATCCAGCGCAGACCCAATAATTTGGACAGGGACGAACATTCAATTATTCCATGTACTGTGGCCCATACACATACACCCAATGTCCCTGTTGCCCTGGTAGTCAAGCTTGCGATTCCCTTACCAAATCATATAACCATAATTCAATAGTTATGGATCTTCCACAAATTCACATATAATCACCTAGGATCAATTTTTCATCTACTTGATCGATTGATCAATTAGTTGAATAATTGAAGGTAAATAGTCATTTCAAATCATTGAAAGACGCAAATAACCGCAACCTTTTGTAAGTTATTAAATTTTATCTAACTCAATGCATTAATTCGGAAAAACACCTCATGAGAGAGAATACAATCTAAAAATCATCTAGCAAATACTCAATCTCAGCAATTACATGTGTCACAGAGAGGGGATAGATGAAGAGACATCGGACAATATAGGCATCAAATTAATTTCTCATTTTAGAAAAATAGATGAAGAGACAAAGCACAAAATAGATTCTCAAGTTATCAAAGATACCAACCCAAGGAAATAAGAACGAGGAAAACCACCACCCTGGCCTAGGTAGCGGCAATGGACCCACACGATCAGAGTGTCAGGGATCAAAGTCTTAAGATCAGGATAAGGATAGAACTGGATTGACTAGGCCTCTCTGCAACCGACAATCAGCAGCGCACCCTCACTCTCTCCGTCTCCCTCAAAGATCTCGCAGTAGCAACCCGAACCCCACCCCTAAATCACCTATTCTTTATACCCTTTTCGTACATGTCCATCACACTAAAGTTGCTAATGTCACCCATTCTAGCTACGGGATTGGTTAAAAACGAGGGGTGGATGGTCATTCGACATTAGATCATGCTTTTTTAAACTACCCCATTGTTCATTTTCGTTTACCACCTACTCAATATACATCCCTACTCTCTCATGAGGAAAATGTATCATGTTGAGGACAAAGTTTATACATTTTATAAACTCACACAGAAGCACAAAAGTTGTCTGCTCTTCAAGTGTCGTGTCCTTCACCGCATCACACTCTTTCAGCTGGCTCAGCAAGTTTATCCACAGTATCACATGGTTTGTGCACGCTGCAAGTTTCACTCATCACAGTTTGGGCAAGTTAAAAAAACATGGTGTCTTGTCCATTTACTAAAAGAACTGAAAGCAGACATTTAATAATAATGTGGTATTGAAGCGTTCACTGTTAACCACCCTCCTTCACGAAGATCCAAGTTAGCAGTAATTCTAGCAAAGCATAAGTAAAAGCAATGTTAATTAGCATTACTTAGACATCCCACGGCATGCCTTCTAATATACTATGCGCACAATTTGCAGGGCAAGCCATTCACAACACATTCTACTCACCATATTATTACATCTTTGGTTATTTAAGTTTGGTTAAGATTAATTGCAAGCAATTTGCGAAGCGGTTTACCCTCATGTAATGTATAGGTGCACATTACTATTCTATCTACTTAACGTTAGTATGTGTTACGGGGGTACTCAACAAGAGCGGGCTTCTTTTTTCGAATCCCCTCTCCATCAATCTCCCTTTGATGGATTTTGAAGCCATCACAAATACTCACCATACCGAGTACCACTTTTTATGTTATTAAAGCTTAGTATCTTTCTCCCTTTTCATGGCACTCACATCTAACCTTTTCAACATATCATAATATTCTTCATATTTCCTCAAGTTCTATCTCATCTCTTTTTCTCTTTACTCCTTTCTTTTTATACTTTTTATCTAATGTTACTTTCCTTCTTTTCATGCACCTACAACATTTATACGCTGTTAATATTACAAAAATGATTATTGCTATTGAAACCATTGGCATTACTACCTTCCCTAAAAGACTCTCTCCAAACGTTGTAAACCAGTTCTTCACAGCTGTAAAACCTTTTCCAACTCTTTCCCAGATACCGTCAACCTCCAGTTGGGATAAATCCTTATGTTACTTTGTAATGTTCCTAATGTAACCTTCTATCTCTTTACTTTTATCAGGAATATATGTGCAACAATGTTGAATTTTTAATGTTCCAAAGACTCCACCCTCTTTTGCCAAAATGATATATCAAGGGCAAGTCTATTTTACAAAATCATTGATCTGATTGCCACCATTTGGGTATAAATCATCAAAAATGTACCCGCAGTATCTGTTGATAATCGATCAACTACTGTAGACAGCTTTTGAATTTTATGCAAATTTAATACTACCACAACCGATGGTATCAGTGCAGAGAATACATCACCTATTTCAGTAAAACTTGCTCTCCTCCTGCATGTTAATCCTTGTTTTATTTCATTTACACTATTATCTTTTACGTTCAAATGATACATTTTTGGAAACAATCCCAAAGTAGCAACTCCCATACTAGTTGGCAGGTAACCTATAATAGACTTTTCTACCACATGCATAGTACATACCTGAGAAGACAGGATCAGTTCCACCATTTAATCCCCAACCTCCTGTAATTTGAAAGATATGTTCACATTCACTGGTGCCAATGAAATAATTATTGTCGTTAGTCTTTGATCTCAATAGACATAATTTCCCTCTCTTCGACCAGTCTAAAGACATTGCAGCATAAGTTTCACTCTTTTCATAATTTCCTTTCTTAAATGCCCATGGTGGTTGTTGTGTCTTTTGTTCAACTGCATTTTCTGGAAACTCTCTCTTCTATATTCTAACAATGCCAAAAACAACCATTCCTCATAATGCAGTCCACAGGTTAGGTTATTTTTGTTAAGCATGGTCTAAATCTAATGGCTTGGTAATATGAAAAATTCACCCATATGACATGCATGTTTAGCACTTTCTACTTTGTTTAGTCTACTTATTATTGGTACCGTTGAAAATACCAAATCTACATCTGTATACTGATACTCCAATTTACCTTCCATGTAAAATAGACTATTAAGGACACTACATGAAACAGCATATGTTAGAGAAAGATGATAAGTTATTCCCTCAGACAGATGAGGGTAATTTCATGCAAACATATCAATCACTCACATTCATGGTATTAGTATATTCATACAGCAACTTCGTAAATACATTTAATGAAAAATCATTATAAGATTCCTCATTATGGAGTATGCTTCCATATAACTGTTCTCCATTAGTATTTATGGTCTTTTTAGCAACATCTTTCATTCCTTTAGGAGACACTTCATTAGTATTACATCTAATGTTATTCACATCAAAAATTGGTATGATTACTGTTAGTAGGATCCATGTAAGTGTCATTAAGAAGATATTACAAAAGCAAAATTCAACATCTACGTTTTAGTTTAGATTTTGGTTGTTCAGTCACTTAGGTCTTCGCCATTTTAGTAATCTACAAAAATAGAAAATTTTCGCTAAAGCCTAAGAAAAATCTAAATGAGCTTCTACCTACAAAGAAAAAGAAAAACAATATAAAAAATATTGTGGTGTAATCCTATACCCAATGATATTTCTTCTTTACCCCTTTTAGAATCTGCAAATGATTTGCTCGGCCAAAACTTGAATCCACCTCAGGTTGGAACAGTTCTTTATTAAGGTGATCTCAAATTGCTCTCATCCTGATTCTCGGTATCGCTATTCTCATGCTCTGAATTTAGATCTAAAGTCTCAAACTCTTCAAGGAAGACATAAGTCCATTCAGGGGCCTTGTATTTTCTACAGGGAATTCTTGTTCTTTTTGATCTTCTTTTTGTGCTTTTTCCCCAAATCTTCTTGTTCTGTCTGACTTGATATTTTGTTGCTTTGTTCTAGTCTGTTTCTTAATCTTCTTCGAATTATTCTGTATTTCACTCTTTTCACCCCACTTGGCCAACAATCTCCCTTTCTAGGTTTCTTTGCCTATACTATTGTATCACCTTCTATATTCTGTTCGCTGCTTCTTTTGTTCAGTCTTATCTCGATCTGTCTTTCTTGGTTTTCTTGTGTTTCAGTCTCTGTGGGTTCAGTATTTGAATCTGACTCACTAGCTAATTCTCCCTCTTCTAATTCTTCTCCGATCTTTTCTCTTCTGAGACAGCATTTGGAATCTATGATGTTTCTTTTTCTGCTTCAACAGCCTTTTCTCCTTCTCCTGGTTCAATAACAGCTTCACATTCTTCCGACTCAACAGCAGTCTCTTCTGTCCCAGTATCTGGTGCCCATTCTACTGGACTTGTGCTTGGCTGTTCATCGTCCAAAAGTTCACTTGAATCTGTCACTCCAGATTCTTCAGCCTCACACACTTCAGCAACCGGTTGTGAATTTTTGTTCCTAAGTCGCGGTTCTTCAGGTCTTTTGATTGGAATTGGGACTAGATGAGTATGGCTTGCATGTTTCCAATTTGGCAAACCAAAACACTTCACTGCTGTGGTCGTCACCAATCCGATTTGGTAGGGGCCACTCCAACGGGGTTCTAGGCACGTTTTCCTCACGTGCTTTTTCATTTGCACCCACTCTCCAGGATTCAGGTTGCGTGCTTGGTCATGCTATGTCGGTGGGGCATCTCCTCCAACCTGACGGGACAAAGAACGTACCAGGGCAGGCATTCCTCTACAATAGTCCAGCACACGATCATCAGAGAGATTCATGAATTTATTTGCAGGAATGTATGCTTGTCTCATAGCTCTTCCCATTAGCACTTCGTGGGGACTTAACCCTGTCTTTTTGTCAGGTATACTTCTAAGACTCATCAGCACAAGGGCAAAGCACCATTTTAGTGTTGTGGATGCACACACCTTTCTTAATCTGGACTTTATGTTGCCATTAATTTGTTCAACAATACCAGATGCTTCAGGTCCATAGGCACAATGTAACTTCTGTTCAATTTGTAACGCAGCACAGATCATTCGAATTATTTCATTATTAAATTGCAATCCTCTATCTGATTCCAAAGTGACTGGAAAACCTAATCTTGGGATCAATTCTCTCAACAACAATTTGGCAACAGTCATACTGTCATTTCTCCTCATTGGGTAGGCTTCCATCCAGCGAGAATACAAACAATGACTAGGACATACTTTAGTCCGTTACATGGAGGTAATTAGATAAAATCGATCTGGAGTCTGGTAAAAGTTCCTCCCGCCTTCCCAATTACACTCCAACTCACCATCGTCTTTCTTCCTGGGTTTTGTTTTTGACAAACACACCTTTGGCACAAACTTTCAGCTATTAACCTAAACTTGGGATTGTACCAAGACTGTTTGAGCATTCTTACCATGGCATCCCGTTCAATGTGCGCATGTCCATGTTACATCCTAGCCATGTGGGAAAGTAATGAATCTGGCAAAACTGGTCTTTCATCATAACAGATCCATATCTGATAATAATTTTTTCTACAACCTGCTCTTTTCCATTCTTCCTTTTCTCTGTCACTGACTTCTTCCTGCTTTTGTCTCACCTCATCCCATGTCCCACATGTGGTGGCGATCTTAAGGTGGCATTCGGTACTTCCTCTTTCAATAGATCGATTTATAGCTAAGGTATTTTGTGTACAGTAACGCGCTAATTGATCCGCGTATCTGTTACCCTTTGTCATAATCTCCAGATTGGTGTGCAGCACATTTCACTACTGCAATTCTTTTTGGCAACTGTAAAGCTTCCAACAATTCCTTTATAGTTTTCCCATTCCGAATTGGTGACCCAGAAGAAGTCATGAATCCTCTTTGCATCCACAGCTGAGTAAAATCATGCACTACACCAAAGCCGTATTGGCTGTCCATTGTAAATTGTTACTTTTAGACCCTTTGCCAATTTACAAGCTCTAGTAAGACCAAACAGCTCTGCAACCTAGGAACCTAGGAAGATTTTATGCCTTTTAGCCAAGACGCTTCCAGGGCTCCAGCCAGAGTACAGACAGCATATCCAGCGCACAATTCACCTCTTTCATACCTTAAACAAGATCCATCTACAAACCGTTTGTAATCAGACTCTTCCAGTGGTTCATCTGAAATATCTGGGCGGGGCTTGGTACAAAGCTCTGTCACTTCCAAACAATCATGTTCTGCTTCTTCTTTCACCTCCTCACACCTTGAATTTGGTAACAATGTGGCAGGGTTCACAGTAGTGCATCTTACCATGGTCACATTTTCAGCACCTAGGATTACTCTCTCATACTTAGTCAGCCAACTATTTGTCATATGTTGAGTTTGAGTACCAGTTAAATTTATCTCAACAGAGTGTGGTACACAGACTTTTACTGGGTAACCCATCACAATTGATTCACTGTGTTCCAAACTCTCACAAGTGGCAGCCACTGCTTTTAAGCAACCTGGCAATGCAGCGGCCACTGAGTCCAGAGTAGCAGAAAAATATGCTATTGGACGCCTTGCCATTCGTGTTTCTGAGTTAAGACTGCAAGCGAAAAACCATCTCTCTCACAACAGTATAATTCAAATTCTTTAGAGTAATCTGGCATTCCCAGGGCTGACATCTGACAAAAACTGTTTCACAGTCTACTGAAAGACTCTATACTCTCCTAATTCAACACAATTAGATCTTTCACATCCTTTCTCGTCAATTTTTTTAAAGGCTTTGCAATCAATGAAAATCCACATATCCACTGCCTACAATATCCGACCATTCCCAAAAACATTCTCACTTCTTTCTGATTCCGGAGTGGATACATCTTAATTATACTGATTGTTGGAAGGGCGTTCTCCGGGGGGCTTCGGAATGTTCCTGACCACCCTTTGACCCACCTCTCCCAGGGTTAGACCGAGCAATGGCGGGAAGGCCCTTTCTGGAAGGGTCTCGTTCCTAGCATCGTACACGCTGCACTTACACTATTTGACAGAGGGACACCACACAGTAGTTCTTAGTAAGACAGTATACTTTATCGATAGTTTCAGGGGATCTTTATGATCCGAGATGCAGCGGTTGAATCAAGGCCACAAGCGGCGGCGGTTTCGTGATGGGGGTATTGGGGTAGCGGGACAGTCTTTTAGTTCAGTGTCTCTGCGGAGTATCCTTCGCACAGCTCTCAATCCTCGAGCTGGGGGATTTGGGTTCACTCGGCCATCTCCGCCGATTCTCCTGGAGGGGAGCACCGCGAGTCTCTCAGCAGGCACAGGTGGTTTCAGATTCTCGGGAGCCGCGACGGCGTCAGCAGGGCTCAGATGGTTCAGGGTTCGGGGAGCCGCGACAGCGTCAGCAGGGCTCAGATGGTTCAGAGTTCGGGGAGCCGCGACAGCGTCAGCAGGGCTCAGATGGTTTCAGAGTTCGGGGAGCCACGACAGCGTCAGCAGGGCTCAGATGGTTTCAGAGTTCGGGGAGCCGCGACCAGGTCAGCAGGGCTCTCGTAGGTCCAGGTCTTCTCTACCTCCTGTCCCTTCAGCACCCCTTGTTATACTCCCCCCTCCTCTTTAAAGTCCGGAGTCCTCGCAGAGAGGGGTCTTGGTGCCTGGGGGCGGTGTGTCGGGATTTCCTGCCGCTCAGCCCTTTGATCTGTTCAGGTTGGTCTGGGAGGGACTCCAGACGCCCAGCATACGAGGCGCCCGCTCACCGGGGGCCTGGTGGCCGATCGAAACCCTCCTTGGGGAGGAGATCAGAGGTGTGACAGAGACGGCGTCTCCCGGTCTTGCTAGGGGGGTTCTCTCTCCCTCCGCCGGGCATGCGTGGTAGTGTCTTGGGTGTTGCTGGGGCCCCGGCCGGCCATCGGGTTTGTTGGGCCATGGTGGCCGGAAGTCTGTGATAACGGGGATCAGGTGTGGTTGCAGGGTTGCTTACTGGTCGGGAGGGTCCACGCCACAAGGCCGGTCTCACACTGATTCTCTCTGGAGTCACTTTCCTTAGTCCTTTTTCAATCTTATGACCTAAGTTCTGAACTTCCTGTCTACAGTACTGTAGCTTTGATGGGGAGGCTTTATGTCCACCTTCAGCTAAATGATTCAAAAAGCAATGGAGTCTGTTACACATGCTTCTCGAGTTTTGGATGCCAACAGTAAGTCATCAATGTATTGGATCAGGACTGAGTTCCCGGGCAATTACAAAGTTTCCAAACATTTTTCAAGATCTGATTAAAGCTTGATGGACTTTCAGTATACCCTTGAGGAACTTGGCACCGGGCCAAAACATGATTTCCGAACCGGAAGGCAAATAAATGTTGACTATCCGGATGCAAAGGGATGGAAAAGAAGGCCTGACACAAATCAATGACTGTATACCATTCAAAATCACATGGGATCTGATACAGGATTACAGCAGTGTTTGGTACTATTGGGCAACATGGCACAACAATTTTATTCACCTTTCTTAGGTCTTGAACTATTCTATATTTTCAGTTAGACTTTTTGATACCAATAATGGGAGAGTTACAAGGACTGCTCATTATCTCTTTTAGGATACCTTGTTCAATCATCTAATCAATTACGGGCGTGACTCCAGCAATTACCTCTGGACTCATTTTGTACTGGGCAGTATTTGGATACACTGCTCCATCCTTCACTATCACTTGAATTGGGTCCGCATTTCTCATCAAGCCAATTTCTTTTCCGGTAAAGTCCCACACATCTGGACTCACACTACCTTTCAACTCCTCTGGTAAATCTTCTTCAGTCAGTAATGAATATAATTCTTTTACTTCGGAATCTCGTTGAGACATCAATAATTTGTATTCAACATCTTCATCCTGTGTCATTATTGCAACACCATCCGGTGTACAATAAACAGTGCAATTCATTTTGCACAACAAATCCCTGCCCAAGAGATTCACTGGACTAGTGTCACACACTACAAACCGATGCATATCTTTGAAATTTCCAATGTGAACTTCTACTGGGGGTTTAACAGGAGTTCTTATGTGTTTGTTTGCAACGCCTACAACTTGGATAGTTCCTCCTGAGAGGGGTAGGTTTGGGATTTCCGCTGCTCTCACAGTGGAACGGATAGCACCAGTGTCCAATAAAAAGGTGAAATTTTCCTTCTACCTTTCCATCAATAAATGGACCTGACTGATCTACCGCTAAAGATGTGCCAAGTACACATTCTTCCTCCCCCCTCAGGCACCGTCACTGCATAAACTCCAACTCACTCTCACTACTGCGCACCAAATACTGCGAAACTAACGGGCTTTTACCAAACTGCTCTTCTCCTCCATATCCCAAACTTGTACTGTACATCTGCATATGAGCATTCACATTTGGAGGTATGGGCGATTGTGGCACCTGTAACTGATGGTAACTACCTGCTGTTGCTGCTTCCCAATCGCTTCATTCTGCATCTGTGGATTTACATCTTGATTTGCACCATTACCCTTCTGTGTAGATCTACACTCGTTCTTCCAATGTCCCAACTTCCCACAAGCATGACAAGGAAATTTCTTTTTAGCCTCTTATCTACTCATTTTAAATCTTCCCTGAGTCTCACTATTTGTCGATCCCTCCGGACCCTGGCTCTGTGAAACAGTATTTGTCTCCTGTTGCTGTTCACCCAATTTTACTTTAGCCCACATCATTTTCTCTTTTAGCTTTTTCAATCGAGAGTCAATATCATCGCTACAGTACTTTGCGTATCTCAAAATGTTATCGATAGACTTGGTTTGCCAACATACATATGTAGCTGAATCATTGCACTAATTTCAGGTCTAAATCCATAGACAAACCGATACACAAAATGTCCCATATCCTTATTGCCAATGTTTTCAAATCCGCTATACTGTTTAAACACCTGTAACAGCCTCTCATAATTGGCATGAACAGATTCTTTAGGCTCCTGGGTTGTTCTATCAATTTTCACCCAATCGTTTTCTTTTGGAATGATTTTTCCTTTTAAAAAGGTTATCACCTGATGATAATTATTCGTTACCTCTTCAGATGGGGTACCGGTTTTTGCATCTCTAGGATATTCATCTTTTGGCCAATCAACCGTAATCTTGCATTCGGTCCACAAATCTGCAGGAACCACTATTTCAAACAACCCATCTAAATCTTTCAACAACACTTTGGATACCTTCATAAATTGATCCACTTGTTTATACCATTCATCCGGTTTTTCTTGTAATCTTGGGAAATCATTTGTAAAAGACAGTATATCTGGCCTAGACATACCCACCACCTAAAACTTCTCTCATGGGACAAATTCTTTCTGCCTGCTCCATTCCCTTTACTGGAAACATAGACGTTCCTTTTCCACTGGCTTCCTCTTTTTTCACCCATTTACCTCTCCATTTTTCTATTGTCCCCCATTTCTTTAAGATATTCATCAATTCTTTTATCTGTAATCTTTTTCCAGACTTATTCAAACTTTCTAAATCTTTGTCAGTAATGCCCATGCGGTACGGTTTCTGTAACACCTTTGATTTCTCAAGATCGACACCAAATTCACCTGCTACTTCTGCCAATTTCTCATGAAAATTCTTTGTTCTCCAAGTAATACTCTTGCACGGAAACAACAACTCATCCTCTGTATAAGTTCCTAATCTTTCTGGACTTATCGTTCCAATAATCATTTCTTCCAAGTCTACCTTCAATTGACTCACATTCACACCTGGGCATCTATCCTTATTAATTCTTTTACCCAAATACTAACCTCTTCTGGGGTTGGACCCGTCGAACTTCCTGTTACGGGAGTCATATTTTGACCTAAATTTCTTGGCTCTAACTGGGTATTTCTTTTTGGGGTTTCAGTCTTTAAATCTCCAATCGGTAGATCCAACAAGGTATTATTATTTGATCCACTTTGACTCTCGTTACTTACTATGTTACTACTTCTTGGAACGGTTAAAGTAGGTATTTCTATCATTTTAAGCTTTCTCCAATTAAAGGAATCACAGGACCTATAGTTACAGGTACTGTTACAGCTTCAGCATTTAAATTGAATTCATTTAATTTCTGTATTTGTTCTATTCTTGCCTTATTAAACAGTCTATCTTCATCCTCTCTTATTTGTTTAGCTAAATCAGTGTCTTGGAGAGTTAATGGTGTCATGCTTATCATTCGTGGGGCACTCGGAGTCACTTCCCCTGACCTTTCTTCATAAGGTGGAGGTCTTTTTGTCATTATATCTTCCAATAATTCATCATCCGATTCATTCAAACCCTCTCTGGATGTTTCCAGATGCTTATATTTTTCTTTACATTTAGCTCCCGTTTGACCCTCTACTGTCAAAACTGGGTATAATCCTTAAGTCACTACAGCCTTTCTCCATCTTTTCATTTGATCCTCTCGCCTTTCAAATGGGTAACCTCTGAACATCCTACTGCCGCTCTTACCCCCTCGATCCTTTTCTCTCTCGAAAGCTTCCACTTCCCATTCTTCTAGGGCTTAATACTGGGTGAGTCTCAGATTTGGCTCTAAGGAGTTCATTTTCTCTCTTAAATTTTGCTGAGTCCTCACATTAAACGTACCGAACTCAGGGAAAGCTAACGCTCCATCATCCTTTGTATATTTCATCCAGTTTTCCAACCATACACACGTATGATACCCTCGCTCCAGCATCATGTAAGATGCGGGCGTTTTCGTAGGTGGAATAGGAATTCCCTCCCTTGTCACAATTCCCTTATCTTTATTGAAAAGATTCTTTTGTTTCTTTCACAAACCCATCTTTAAACTGTCTTCTATTAATATCTTTCACTCAAACAAAACACCAAAAACCTTTCCATACTTCTTTATTCAATCGTCAACCTTTATCCTATCCCAGCTAGCCTTGCATTTACTAACCAATCTCAATAAACCACGTCATTTCAGTTTTGTCCAATGTCAGCGTGACTCACACTAATCGCCCAATCAACACTCCACTTACTCCTGCTGCCTGACCAATGCCAGCACAGCACTTTGTGACATCAGTATCACTCCTGCTACTCAATCAATCAATCAATCAGTCATTTGTTAAGCGCACTACATACCCGCAAGTGTCTCAAGGCGCTGGGGGGGGCGGAGGTGGGGCCGCTACAGATCGAACAGCCAGGTCTTAAGTATCCTCCTGAAGGTCAGCAGGTCTTGGGTCTGTCGTAGGCTCAGTGGGAGGGTGTTCCATGTCTTGGCGGCGAGGTGGGAGAAGGATCTCCCGCCGGTGGTTGTTTTTTTGGATGCAATACAATGGAAGATGAGCGAACCTACTGCCTACCACTGGCCACCAGGGATGAGGCGCAGGTGGTAGCCTGCGGGTGGAGGACGGCCTGGAACTTCCTCAGCAGCAGCAGCTAGGGCAGGGACACACAGGCGGTGCTGTGCGGAGGGGGAGCGACCTACCTGGAAGGGTCAAGGGTCGCTCCATTTACAAACTGCTCCTCGCTACACACCCCCTGTCTCCTCCAATACCAGCGGGGTACCTTGCGACGTCAGTATCACTCCTGCTACTGAACCTCCCTTCACAAAATCTTATGGCAATATTTTTCTGACTTTTTCTTAATAAAAACTAGTAACATAAAATGACAATGCTACCTAAGTAAAGCAATAGTATTTACTTTTCAAAGAGATTTTCTTACACTACAAGCAATAATAACAACCAGCGTTATCTCACTTTTCTATCAAGCTCCGGAATTACCTATCGGCTCCTCTCAAGATCGCACCGAGGTATCACAAGAGGGTCTCTTGAAGTACAAAGAGGGTTGTCCTGTTACTGATCTCGGCTTCCCTTACCAGAGTTTCAAATACGGTGACCCTTCACTATACCAATCTTTCCCCTTGCACACGAAAATTTCCCTAAACATAATACTGACAGCCCTACCTAGCTTTTCAGTATTATCACAACAGACAAGATACTTCTGCAGTGTGATTTCTTTACAACACTCTTCAAATTCCTTCCCGGGATTCCTCAGGCACCTCCTGTACCTGTACTCTTAGACAACATATAAACAAAAACACTGACTCTTAAGGTTAAAATCATATAATGAGTATTTAGTAACTATTTCCTAACTAATCAACAATTAACTATTGCTCTGCTACCAAGAAACTGATCCAGCACAGACCCAATAATTTGGACAGGGACGAACACTCAATTATTCCATGTACTGTGGCCCATACACCCAATGTCTCTGTTGCGCTGGTGGTCAATTTTGCGATTCCCTTAACAAATCATATAACCATAATTCAATAGTTATAGATTTTCCTCAAATTCACATATAATCACCAAGGATCAATTCTTCATCTACTTGTTCGATGAATCAATTAGTTGAATTATTGAAGGTAAATAGTCATTTCAAATCATTGACAGACACAAATAACCACAAACTTAAGTTATTAAATGTTATCTAACTCAAAGCATTAATTCGGAAAAACACCTCATGAGAGAGAATACAATCTAATAATCATCTAGGAAATACTCAATCTCAGCAAATACATTTGTCAGAGAGAGGGGATAGATGAAGAGACATCAGACAATATAGGCATCAAATTAATTTCTCATTTCAGAAAAATAGATGAAGAGACAAAGCACAAAATAGATTCTCAAGTTATCAAAGATACCAACCCAAGGAAATAAGAACGAGGAAAACCACCACTCTGGCCTAGGTAGCGGCCATGGACCACCGATCAGAGTGTCAGGGATCAAAGTCTTAAGATCAGGATAAGGATAGAACTGGATCGACTAGGCCTTTCTGCAACCTGACAATCAGCAGCGCACCCTCACTCTCTCCGTCTCCCTCAAAGATCTCGCAGCAGCAACCCGAACCCCACCCCTAAATCACCTATTCTTGATACCCTTTACATGCATGTCCATCTCACTAAAGTTGCTAATGTCACCCATTCTAGCTACGGGATTCAATAAAAACGAGGGGTGGATGGTCATTCGACATTAGATCATGCTTTTTTAAACTACCCCATTGTTCATTTTCGTTTCCCACCTATTCAATATACATTCCTACTCTCTCATGAGGAAAATGTATCATGTTAAGGACAAAGTTTATGCATTTTATACATTTGCAGACTTTCACACGGAAGCACAGAAGTTGGCCTCTCTTCAAGTGTCGTATCCTTCACCGCATCACACTCTTTCAGCTGGCTCAGCAAGTTTATCTACAGTATCACGTGGTTTGTGCGCGCTGCAAGTTTCACTCATCACAGTTTGGGCAGGTTAAAAAAGCATGGCAACTTGTCCATTTACTAAAAGAACTGAAAGCAGACATTTATTAATAATTCTGGTAATGAAGTGTTCACTGTAAACCACCCTCCTTCACCCAGATCCGAGTTAGCAGTTATTCTAGCAAAGCATAAGTAAAAGCAATGTTAATTAGCATTACTTAGGCATCCCACGGTATGTCTTCTAATATACTATGGACACAATTTGCAGTGCAAGACAGTCACAACACATTCTACTCACCATATTATTACATCTTCGGTTATTTACGTTTGGTTAAGATTAATTTTATGCAATTTGCGAAGCGGTTTATCCTCATGTAATGTATAGGTGCACATTAGTATTCTATCTACTTAACGTTAGTATATGTTACGGGGGTACTCAACAAGAGCAGGTTTCTTTTTTCGAATCCCCGCTCTATCAATGTACTGCAAATTAGCAGTCAAATTAAGGTACATAAATCTTACCATCCTGCTGAAAAGGTACAGAACAACAACTGCCGATCCCAACCTCCTAAAGAAGTTTAGGCAGACCAGTAATAAACAAATAAGAAGTTCAGTCACAGCAATACGAAAGATTACCATTAATATCATATGCTTAGAGAAGAGTTCTCTCTTCTCTCTTCTATACATGAGTAAGATCCAAGTTAAAATCCAAACTAAGGGTATGGGTGTATCTAACTTTATCTAAAAACTAGGGAAATCCATAAAGGAGAAAATTGGAACAGGGAGGTAAAATAGGAAAAACAAGAAGAATGGGAAGGTGACAGCATTGCAGAAGCTCTGTCAAGAGTCTTCTTGGGTCAAGGGGAAAGTGTTAGCCTTGTGCAACACTCTCATTATTATTATTAGGACACACAAGAAGCATGTACCAAGTGCGTGGTTACATCAGGAAATTGTGACAAATCAGGGTGGGGCTAAAATGACACTGTATTGCACCTGTGTGTGCCTACTACAACAGTACCTTCAGTAATATGAAGTATTGTTACAGGTTATGCATGCAAATCATTTTACATCATACATAAACTACAAAACATGTTACATAAAATACCACCAATTATATATTAATACATTAAAAAGGCAGATAATAAACATGTTTCAGGAATCATTCGTAAATTCACTGCATTGTTTATCTGACCCATTCATAACCTGGTTTAGAAGGGTGTTGTCAGGTGCTGCCCTGTCCTTCGCCTGCCTGAAGAGCACCGGACTCCACAGAGCCATCAACAGGGTGGTAGAACGAATGTGCCTGAGGTCACCATGACCCTTATAGCATTCACCTCGCCTTGTAGTGGCGTATACTTTGCCTTAAGCATGTTTATGCGAGTTGTCCACGTTCGGTGTAGGACTACCTGTCATTAACTAACAACAGTGCAGCAAGCACTCCATAGGTTGAGCATTCGAGACCTCTTTTATATACTTTATTATATACTTATATGTGTATGTACTTTGGGGGCTCTGGAGATCAGCCCTAGGACTTGTCTGCTTCTTCTTAGGGACTTTCTTTTCTGTTCAACTGCCTCTATTTAACTGTCTTGATAGAAAACGACCAGTGGAGGTCAGTAAAATACCAGAATTGCTTTCCGCTGAGGGACTTTCTTTTTTTTTCTGGCAACTACTTCTATTGAACTTTCTTGATCGAAAACGACCAGCGGAGGTCAGTAAAATTCCAGATTCACTTTAGCATTCTCTAGATTCCAGTCCATAGAAATTGTCTTCCACGAGCACCCGTAGACAATAATATTTTTATTAAATCTTGTATTTTCAGTGATATGACCACCGATTTAAATTAAAAACAGAGCTTTGGACTATACCATTTCCCGCTGAAAGGCAATATTTCTCTCCATGTGTTCCCATACCTGAAGTGTCACGCCGTTTGGTGCTTACTTTCCCTCCATGTTAAAGAACAGTAGAGGTTTCAGCACCCAGACTAATGTGCTACATAGCTAAATACATATAAGGTCCCAAATGCGAGACCGATTGCATTGCAAATGCTTGTTTTTAGATGCAGGCGCACAAATTCTGTTCATTCAAATGCTGTACTCGAGGAACCTAACGTCAGTGGAACCAAAGTCCCTCTCCGGGTAGAGCTTATTGAAGCTACTTTTGTGGTGCGCTGTCAAGTACGACCAAAAACGCCTGTGGCAATCCTTATTCCTGAAATGACAAATGCTTGTTAATTTTCGACAGTTTATGCAAAAAGAGGTAGAAAATGGTGCTGCAATTTCCAAAGGATTATTAGTAGTGTAGTGTCACCTGCATGAAAAGTAATAGATTCGTGCACGCACTGAAAGCAAAAGGAAGGCACGCGTTTGACTTTTCGAAAGGTGTTTGAGCTCGATATTCTCTAAGCAAATGTAAATATTCCAAACATTCCTGTCTGATTATTAATAGAGCTAAAACAGCCCTCGTTACCTAGAAGAAGGCCTTTTAATTTTACGCAGTCTTATACCGCCATCTAGTGCCAGGCTTTTAATGCTGCTCTGCGGGAGCCCTAGTGCTTCAGACTGAAAACCAGTGGGACATTTGTTGCATCGATTAGTTTGAACCTTCAGTCTCGGTAACCAAATATCACCGCCAAAGTGTTGCGACCCTTTACACGCAAAGCAGGCTGAATTCGGGATCAATGAAAGCACGCCGAGAAGCACATATATTGTTTACCTCAAACAGGCGGAACATGGCCTCGCAAACTCAGTGGTGAAAAAGATTAAAAAGAGAAGGGCGTGGCCGGGCGCATACCGGTTCACCCAGGGTGCATCGAAACACCCAATCTGTAATTGTCTGGCAATCCAATCACAACATTTGTAATTCTGCTACAACAAAACTTGGATACTAAATTAACGTATAATGTTGCGTTCGATGCTGCTGTGCATTGAAGGCCGGCCCCTGCACACTTTGGGAGGCATTCATCCATTCCTGCTTGGTTCAGCACCAGCCATGCCCCGAGACTGCACTGGCACAGACTGCATCATGAGTTTTGGGTCATGTTAAATTTGTGCCGTTGCTGTAGCAAAAGCTTGGAGATTCACATGTTGCCATCTAGTGGTTGTAGTCGGAAAGTACATCTTTGTTTTCTCTTGAAGTTAGTCATCTTCGAGGGATCTGAAACTGGATTCCTCGTGACGTCGACGATTTTGCACAAAGAGGAATGATAGATCCATGTATATATATTTTAATGAACTTCAAAACAATATGTGTAGAAGGTATGTAAGCCTCTCTACTCTTAAGCAGTCTGTCACACTAACTTTTCAAATCGTATACATGTCTGTGGGCCGTAAACGCAAACGGATTGGGAGGGTAACTCTTAATTATGTTCCGGGCGGTCACACTGCATGCATTCTTGTCCAGTTTCAGACTTACGTTCTGTATGTAATCACCGATGAAGGCGTGTAAGTTAGCAGGTCAGTACTACCCTGTTTACGTCATATAACAGACTATGTACATTAGCTTGGCCCACCCGTTACAGTAGGGGTTAGGTGTTTCTTCTTACAGGTATTGTTAATCTCAATCCACTGGTGCACACTTTTGAAACAACACTGAAAGGTATGACCAGCATTAGCCTGACGAATGGCCTACAGTAGTTGTAGATATATATAGAGATATATATATATATGTAATTTGTTTCTGTGCGCGGCATTCGAACAGCACAAACCAGCCGAAATGCAGCGGAGCACTGTGCAGGGTCAGAGATAATGACAGTCAAAGAGGGATTGGAGGGATAGCCAGAATGCGAGAGTAGTGATAGGTTACTATGTTGTGCTGTAGTGTTCTTTATGGTAAATTGCTTTGATCCCTTTCCTAAACTGGAAAAGAAACGGGCAGTTTCGATGCATATGGTGATGCCATTCAATACCCTGCACGGATGTCGGCCTTCATACCGTTTGATTGATGGAGAGCTTGTGAGTCGGATGAGCCAGGGCGCTAGTCATGCTGGTTTTGTGCGAGGCAGCTAGCTTTGAAGCTGGTTTGGGAGCACGGGAGAGCCAGTGGAGGTCCAGCAGGGTGTAGAAGATGTGGTATTCTTCAGGCTCTTCATGAGGAATGCTGTGACACTCGTGATGCCCATCGGGAAGGGCCACTATGGAGTCTATGTAGCTATGGAGCAGGGCATTGCAAAAAAAAAAAAAAAAAAACTGGCTACAAGTATACGAAGGCTTTAAAGTCCACTCTGGGAGAAACTTGTTCAGTAAATTGCAGGCACCAGTTTTTCTTGGAGGTCAATTCTAGTGACTTGGCATCTTTCAGGTTCATGTTATTTAGCCTCGTTTGAAATAGTTCTCGCTTGCAGTTCTTAGTGAATAGCTGTTTGGATGAGGTGCAGGCGGTGTTCGACATGTTACTTACCTTCGGTAACGCTTTGTCTTTTAGAGACATCATCTAGCTGCAGATTCCTTACCGCTGAATATCCCAGGGATGAGGCTGGATCCGGAAACCTTTGCTCGAGCAATACCATTGCACGCTGGTAGGTGGCATAGATTGGCTCTGCGTGACGTCGTCCACACCAGAAGTGATGTCTGCGTCTTCTATATAGGAACCACCTACGCACTCTGACAGTAGTTAATTTTCATTACTTTCCACGCCCGGAGGAAGGAGCCATGAAGTGCACTGATTGTGTATGGAACAACTAGGGCCCTGGCAGAGATCAGCCCTGACCCAAAAACCCTGGTGTGTGGAGGATGGGTGGCCAGGTAAGGAATCTGCAACCAGATTATGTCTCTACCAGATAAGGCGTACCAAAGGGAAGTAACTCTTCCATCTGATAGAGACATCTAGCCACAGAAACCTTACCTTAGAAAAGATCTCCGAACAATACCATCACCAGAGGAGACACTGCAGACAAGGTTAGACCAGGAAGTCCTGCAGGACAGAGCGGCCAAAAAGTCCAGCCCTGTGGACCTGACTGTCCAGGCAGTAGTGTTTGGTAAACGTATGCAGGGATGCCCATGTTGCTGCCTAACAAATGTCAAGGACTGGAACACCACATTGCAAGTCCGTGGCAGCACTCTTGGCTCTGGTGGAATGAGCTCTTAAATCTTCAGGAGGCTGTTTCTTGGCCAGAGTAGCAAAAATTCTGATGCAGAGGATGACCCATCATGAGATAGTCCTCTTCTGTAGTGCACGATCTTTCTTTGATCCAAACTACTCCACGAAGAGTTGGTCGTCCACCAGGAATTCGTTAGTGCAGTCTAGGTAGAATAACAATGCCCTTTTTGGGTCCGGACAGTGGAGTCGCTCCTCTTCTTTAGAGGGGTGTGGAGGAACGTATAAAGTGGGAAAGGTGACTGACCGTCCCATGTGGAAAGGTGTTACCACTTTTGGTAAGGAGGAGGCCTTAGTGCGAAGCGCCAAATTAGCAGGGAAGATGGTCAGGTAAGGAGGCTTGGATGACCGAGCCTTCAATTTGCTCAACCTCCTGAGAAATATTGCCACTTGAAAGCCTGTTTTAATAGTAAGCAGCTGGAGGGGCAGCTGTGCAGAGGTCCGAACAAAGCACTCATGAGATCCAAATTAAGGTCACACTGAGGCATGATGAATGGGGCAGGTGGGAACATATGTACAAGCTCCTTAAGGAATCTGCTAACAGTAATGATTTAAGTACAGAAGGTTGGTCTGTCAGCCTCAAGAAGGCAGACAAGGCCGAGAGGTACCCTTTAGAGTGCTCAAAGCAGAGTCCTGCTGGGCAGGGGTCAAAATAAAGATAAGGATTTGAGGGACGGAAACTGAAAGAGGGTAAATAGACCTTTCTGTACAATATTTTATAAATGTCTGCCACCGACAGGCATACACGGTATTGGTAAAGGGACGCCTGGCTGCCAAAATCACTTTACAGACTTCAGAAGGAAGGTCGAATGTGGTTAACTGTCACCGCTCAATTGCCACGAAAGCGTAGAGTGGAAAGGCTCGGGTGGAGGACCCTCCTCTTTTGCTGCGACAAAAGGTCCTCCCGATGGGGCAGCCTCATCGAAGTATCGATGCTCAGGTGGAGAAGCTCTGGATACCAGACTCTCCATGACATGCCTGAAGTCACTGGTATGACTTGGGCCCAGATGCTTCTGATCTTCTTGAGCACTCTGGACAAGAGTTGTATTGGTGGAAACGCATACAGGAGCCCCGAGCCACACTTGAGATGAAAAGCATCACCGAGCGAGGGCCACCCTGGAAACTCCAGCGTGCAAAACCGCTGACATTGCGTGTTCCTGACAGAAGCAATGCCCTCATCATAAGTCACCTACCTGGATCCCAGATGATTCCAATGGGGCGGCGATGCTAGTTCCCAAATCCTCCAGAGACTTGCCCTCTGTATACAGGAGGAGAGACTGCTCCAGTGGCAAATCCCTGGGGGAAGGGGTTGGGATGGAGAGAGCATGGCGAGTGAAAGATGCTGTGGCTCGTCTACTCAACAGCAACACTGCAGCAGGCATTCACAGCAGTCTGATGAATAGTACCAGCAGATATGGTATCTATAAACAAACAACAAATAAGGTTTTAGTCTAGGATTAACTATCTCTTAAGGTTCACCTCACGAAAGGTTTTCAAATATCAACAGACCTTTAGTTTTGTTTTCAGTTAGATTATCCATAGAGGCTCCTTTATCAAATTTTTCGAAACTGTAGTGAGTATGATTTCAGCATCAAAACCACACACAAATTTTGACAGGGTTAGCTTCAACAAAGTCCTCTCTGGCAGAGCCCTGCCAACAATATGTAGAAGTTGAACAAAAACACTGGTTACCTTTGTTTGCAGCACAATGTTGCGACTGAACTCAGCACATAGTAAAATCAAGTCTGTTAATGCATCGCTCCTTTGCTTCTGGTTCTTTTTTCCACCAAGGTGCAAGACTAATGCAGGACATGCTTTGCAATGAGGTCGAAGTAGGAGGCTCAAGGGAGCTGGCAAGGACCCGGAAGTCCGGGAAACAGGTAAGTGGAATGCGAAGAGGCTAAGCTAAGGGCAGGATTGTGGACAGTCTTCAAATAAGACTACTTTGGAATATTCATAAAGGTTACATTCTCCCTACTTCTGAAAGACTTTGTGCTACCTCCTGATGGAGACGCCATTTGTGATCTGTTGGACATTGACAGCTGAGCTTATCTGCCCTGGCATTCAGAGAACCTGCCAGGTGTTGAACCACCAGGGAGATGCCCTGCTGTTCCAGCCATGTCCAGAGACGCAGGGCCTCTTGACTAAGGGTCCAGGACCCGACTGCCCTGTTTCTTGCAGTACCATATGATAGTGGTGTTGTCCGTGAACACCTGAACCAGCTGGCCCTTGAAGGAAGAGAGAACAGCTTTTAACGTTAAGCAAATCACTCAGAGCTCCAGAAAGTTGATGTGGATACCGGATTCCGCCATAGACCAGAGTCCTCCGATCACCACCTCCCACGTATGGCCACCCCATCACAGGAGTGACACATCTGTCACTACTATGTGATCTGGATGGGTAAGGAAGAGGAGTCTATGTCTGTCCCAATCACTGTTGGTTAGCCACCACTGAGGGTCCTGTGCAGTTCCCTCCGATATCTTAACCATGTCAGAGGGATTCCCTGTATCCTACACCCACTGCAAATTCAGGTCCCACTGCAGAGCGAGCATATGCCACCTGGTATATGTCACTAGCAGGATGCACTGGTAAGGCCAAAGAGGAGCACCGCAAACTGAAAGTGCTTGTGGCTCTTCGTGAACAGCAGGTAACACCGATGAGCAGGCAGGATGGGAATCTGAAAATAGGCATCCTGCAAGTTCAATGCTACCATCCAGTTCCCGGGGTCTAGGGCACACAAGACCTGAGCCACTATGAGCATCTCAACCTTTTCCCTTTTGAGGAAGTAGTTGAGGGCTCGGAGATCTAGGATAGGATGCATGCTCTTGTCCTTTTTGGGAACCAGAAAGAAGCGGGAATAGCAACCATGGCCTACTTCTGGTGCAGGAACACTCTCTATGGCTCTCTTGGCCAAGAGAGCCCTAACTTCCTCCTGAAACAAGTTCAGGTGGTCCTCCGTCAGCCGGTCATAAGTCGGAGGCATGGCGGGAGAGGTAGTCATGAAAGGTATGGAGTAGCCCTTTCTGACTATCTGAAGAACCCACATGTCTGTGTGATGTTTTCGGGTTGTGGAAGTGATGACTGATCCTGCCACCAACCAGCTGCCTCTGATCCTGAAGGGCCTGACTTTGAAGATTTAGAGGCTGCAGGGGGAGAAGATGGAGTGGCTGATTCTCTGGCCACCTGATCCACAGGGGTCAAAAGGAGCTGAGTCTATTGCTGTGCACAGGGTGCTGAACTTACGCTGGCTTGTGGCTGGGGTATGGTTGGCGCAACTGAATGCCTCTTTCATGGACATGAAAAACAGACAAGTAACGGGTGGTCACCGAGACCCCCATGGACTTGGTCGTAGCCCGCAAGTCCTTAAAGCACTCCTTAGCCATGTCTGACTATTTTATATTATGTTATATGGTATTTTTAAAGCGCACAGGTACTCCCAAGAGTGTCCCGGCGCGAGGAGAAAAGGACCACATAACGGCAAACAGAACATCAACCCACAGCAGAAAACAGTCAGATCCTAATGTTGGAAAAGCCATGTTTTTAGCTTCCTCCTGAAAGTAAGGAGGTTCGGTACCTGTCAGAGACAGAGGTAGGCTATTCCATAGCCGAGAGGCCACCACTTGAAAGGATCTTCCCTCTACCCGGGAGAGCAGAACCTTTGGAGTAGAGGTCAGAAGCAGAGCAGAGGACCTCAGGGTGCGTTGAGGTATATAGGGTTGAAATCTTTCCCTAAAATAGGGGACTACAATCTTTTGAAAAGCTTTGAAGACCAACACTAGCGCTTTTAAATGAATTATTTTCAGCACCGGAAGCCAATGAAGGGAAGACAGAAGATGGGTTGTGTGAGTCCTGGGTCCTGTCAGAAAGATGGCCCTAGCCACCACATTCTGGATCACCTGCAATCGGCCAAGTAAGTAATCAGGGAGGCCCAAGTACAGGGAGTTTACATAGTCCAGTCTTGAAACCACCACGGCCTGGACCATTGTTTTCATGTAGGAGAGAGGGAGCAGGGGGAGAAAATTCCTCAACATTTTCATCACTCAAAAACATGTACCTGGCACCGATTGGACTTGAGCCTTCAATTTGACCTCCAAATTTTTCACGATGGTGACGAGGGGGGAGACATGTCCTGCAGCCACCAAGTGTGCCAAGCTGCACACATACTGGGGGCCGAAGAAGATAATCTGACTTTACAGGGTTACACTTCAGTTGGTTTAGTCTAAGCCAGGAGAATACCTCTGAGAGGCAGGTGTTAATCACATCGCCCTTGAACTCGACCCCATTCTCGCACGTGAACAACAATTGAGGGAAGTCCGCATACAACACTATTTTGGCACCGTATTTCTCGGTGAGGAGAGCAAGAGGGGCCATTTAAAAGTTGAACAATGTTGGGCTCAAGATTGAGCCCTGTGGGACTCCAACATTCATGGGAGAGATTGCGGCAGCGAAAGGCGGAGACCAGATTATTTGTGACGGGTTATTTAAGAAGGAGGTGAACTATCTCAATACCGTGCCTCCGATACCACCCTCCTTAAGTCTTTGCAATAATCTATTGTGGGGCACGGTATCTAAGGCGGCGGTAAGGCCAACAGCACTAAAACCGCATTGCCTCCTCTATCCAGCGTGGCTTTTAGCATTTCAGCAACTTCTAGCAAGGTTGTTTCAGTGCTGAAATTAGCTCTGGAGCCAGACTGGCTCGAGTGCAGAAGATGGTTGTCGTCCACATAGTTCGTGGTGACTGTATTGACATATTTCTCCAAAACATTGGAGATGAAAGGCAGGAGGGAAATAGGCCTGTAGTTGCTGGCGACCTCAGGGTCTGCCGTAGTTTTCATTAAGAGCGGGAGAATTTTAACGTGTTTTCAGGTTTGCGGCAAGTGCCCCTCCCGCAGGGCGGAGTTCAAAATCGAGTTTACTACAGGGTTAATCACTTCTGCAATAGAAGCCAACACGTTTGCTGGGCAAAGATCTGAAAGTGAGCCAGACTTAAGAGATTTCATAAGTGCCAGGGATTGCTGCAGAGTATTAGCAGGAAACTTCATAAGGGAGAAATCAGTCTTGCAACAGGCATCAGGGGGCGGGCCAATTGCTGCCTCTAGCGCTGGCTACTGAACTTCGAAGGACCCCTGGATGATTTTAATTTTATCATAGAAAAAGCAGGCCATACGACTGGTACAATCGCTCGTGGGAACAAACGGGCATCCAATTGCCTTGGGAGAGAAGACAATTTTGGGATTTCCTCAGTGAAATCAATTATCAAGTGGTACAAAAAAATGTCAAAGTCTTGTATCCCATAGCTGCACAACCAATGTAGGCAGCAGGCTCTGTATATGGTATTACCACTAGGTGGTTATACCATGCAGAGTCCTGGGGTCCCCCAAAAGTGTGCCAGGCTTAATGTAAAACCCAAAGTGCTCTATTAGTGATAGTGTGGGTGAGTAGCTATAGGGTTAACACAGAGGAGTGTGAGACATTGATTGCACAGTGATTAATAATGGGCACACAACTCAAGAAAGAGATCCAAACAAATTTTACGAAATTATACTTTGTATTTTATTTTAAGACCAAGATCTTCGCAATAATGTAAGTATGTTTTTAATAACAATACTTTTCACTTAGTAAAATCGTCAGTTAGAAACTATTCAGCGTAGTTCAATACTATCCTATGGTGAAAACAATATCGCGGATAAACAGATAAGTAATGCATTTCCATTTCCATTCTTTGAGACCAAAAGTAAGCAAGGGAAAACAATCAGGTGAGTACCAAAACTGCACCACAAGCGGCACAGGGGCAGCCGGGTGCAGCGGTCAGAAAGAGTTCGGCCAAATGCTTTTCAATGGAGACTGGGGGGTGCATGGAGCCACACTGTTGCAGGTAAGTAGATCAGTTGCAGGGGCCAAGCTTTGATGGTTAGGACCAGCACAGGGGCCCACAAAGCAGCAATAAACATACACCACTAGCGGCACAGGGGCGGCTGGCCGCAGGGTGCAAAATCAGCATCTGGCCCCTAATGCTTTTCTATGGAGATTCTTCTTTTAGCAAACAGGCTGCAGGCATTGCACCAGCCATTGCAGGAGGAAGACCAATGCCAGCCAAGGTAATTAAAGGTGTGGAGGTGTCATAGGGGCACCATCGGTTCAGCTCCCATGGCCCAGGAGCTTCAGGTGCATGGGGGCTTTTTGATGTCTGGGTCTTCTGACCGGAGCAGGTAAGCCAATGCTGGGCATGAGGTCAGGATCGCTGGGGAGACTTCACTGCACAGGTGAACCACTCGGGCCGTGGCCATCGCGTGCACAGTGGGCAGAAGACGTGGATCCACTTGGATCCGGAGTACTTGGAGTTGGTTTCTTATGGACGTCCCACTACCCAAGGGAGATTAGAGTCTTTTTCGAAGGCAGAAATCTTCCCAGGGTTTTAGAGGACACTGGCTGCAAGACAGGTCGCCGGATCGCAGAAGCTGGAGACAGGCCAGTAGGGCTGGCACCATGGCAGTCGTCTTCTTCAGTCTTTCCTGCAGGAATGTATTTTTTCTTCTTAGGTCATCATAGCAGATCTAGTTTCTAGGTCTGGGCAAGCCACCTAAATATTAGATTTAGGAGGTGTTGAGGGGAGCAGTAGGTTGAGCCAATGGGCAATTTACCTGGGGTGACTACACCCTATATTATGCCAACCTCCTATGAAAGAGGGCATAGACCTAGCCCTGATTGGAGGGGTCTCCCCATCTTCATGATAGCAGGGACGGAAAGATGTGCTTCACCATGCCTCCCTTACCTTGGGGGTGGAGTTGGCAGAGGTGGGCACACCTCCTACTCTTCTGAGTTTTCCCACCGGATTTCCCGCCTAAAGTGGGGATGTAAACTAGGGGCTGCAATCTGCTGCTAGCAACATGGGCTGGGGGTTGCATTACTAAGGCGGCAGGCATTTGAAGCTTCCCTCTTCTAGCACAGGCCCATCATAGCGGAGGAGGTGAGACACCTCTGCCCAGGATGTGCATTGTTGCTGGTCCCAGAAAGCACGGCTCTCTAGCCAGGGGTCCAGAAACATGTCTGGTTGTGGCTGGCTGCCTACAGTCGAGACCACACAAGGGTTGGTAGATTTTCAAGGGGCACCTCTGAGGTGCCCTCTGGGTACATGGTACAACAATCAGTGTGGATGTACTAAAAGGAGTAGTTTGATACCAAACACTCCTCTGTTCAGTGAAGCCATCATGGTGCTGTGGAACTCGAGTTGTTGAGTTTCCAGACCATGTACTCTCCATGGCTTCCCTGGCACTTACAACATGAAGGCATGAACCCCAATATTGTAGTGACATATATGCTCCTGCAGATATGCCCTCACCTGTGGCATAGTGCACCCTGCCTTAGTGCTGGGAAGCCTGCTAGAGGGGTGATTTATATATGTCTTCAGGCAGTGCAGGCTGGCATGGTACCAAACTGTTATTTTCTACCTCCCAGGGGCATGTAAGCTGCAGTGGCATGGTCCCATTACGTGGTGTCCCAAGGGGCCCTCTTCAGCTCCCAGGCCCAAGGTACTAGGTTGACTAGAGACATGCAGGGGGCAGAAGTACGAAAGGGGAATTTGTTATAAGGGAAGGAGCACAGGTATCCAGGCTGGCAGGGATCCTGTGCATTACAATTGAAAACGCATAAAACCAGGCAAAAGGTTGGGGCCAACCATGCAAAACAAGGTCTCTCTCTCACATCTCATGTTACCATAAACCGAGAGCTCTTGCTATTAATGAAAACGCACTCACCACGCAGGTAATAACACAGCTCATATTTTGGTTTGAGGTTATTGTACACGGCACATTGTGGTAAGCATATATGGTATGGAATTTAGTAAGTATTAAACAGATTCGTATAAATTCAGCACATTTTTCTCCCATTTTTCTAGTTATAGGCACTATGTTTTTCTTTTATGGGCCTCTCATTTCGGTACGAAATATGTATTTGTAAAATAATTAAGTGAAAAACTAGGATTAGATCAAGTCCACGTTCCCAGTATGTTTGATTCTGCTAATATGTTTTACAAACATGATGACCAACCTTGTGCAAATACAATCACATTTTCTCTTTTCTGCTGCACATATCACTGTTATTCAATATTAACAAAGAAGTTTCTAGAAAGTTCATGATTATGCGTTCAATTTTGGTGCGCTTCAAAGACCATTGCATAAATCAAAAATAGTGGGAAGGGCATTTTGCCACTGTATATGTTTTTTTTTTTATAACTGAAAACATTCAACAGACCTTCTTATTGAGTGCTTATTCTGAAAGGCTTCACCAGGCCTCTGATAAAGTACCATAAAACTGCATGAGGAATGGTAGAAATTAAAGAGGAGCTTCGTAACATCAGATGGGCATGACTTCAGCATCCACTTTATTCGAAGATTGCTATGCAGCCAGTGGGGCTTCACTAGCTGCTCCACGGCCTGTGTTTATTCCTCGACATTTTCAACTGCACTATGACAAATAGCATGCTTGTTATTCAGAAGGACAATGTGCTTTATTGATCCAGATCAGGTATGCAAGAGCACTCTGCCTTTAAAACAAAAAAGTGGATTTCTTAATAATCTGCTATAACCAACATAGTGCATCGAAGTACCAAATGAGGGCATTTGGGCTATAAGGAAAATGCTACTTACCAGTATGCATCTGTTCTTTGCATGTATACTGCAATCTAACCCATAATTTGCCTTCTGAGCATCGATTTATACATGGCACCGAGTGCCGAATATATATTAGAAATTGACCTGTTAGATCGGAAATGATTGTCTAAAGTTGATAGCCCGTCGAAGATGGCAGTCTCATTTATCCACTCGCTATTTACTATGGTGCGTATTGGATAATACGGTTTTACATCGTCAAAAAGAATAAATATGTAATTCATGGAAATCATGGCAAACATAGTAATATGTAGATAACAGTAGTATTTAGAGACTGTCGTTTATCTGGCAAAACATCACCAATATGATGGGAAACCGAATTTCCAATGTAAACTATCTTTAAATATAGTGGAAACTTACCAAATGAAACCCTTTCAATATGGCGGATACATTTCACACGAAACGTGATCATTTGCGCATGCGTCAACCTTGAGCTTCAGCTTTTTAAACCCGTGACTAGTTGCACTCGTCTTGCGCGTGCATTATGACGATGGAGTACCAGCTCACACAGGACTAGACGTACGGTAAGGAAAATTAAAAACTGCCTGCATTAGCTTAGTATATATGTCTGTGGCTACCTCCCTCTAGGCAACATTAGAGCAAGATACTATCCTTTTGTAATGGTGACAACCACTAGATATCTAGATTTCTAGGCTTTAGTTTTACGAATAAGCCTTTCTAAGATGGCGGATACCGTTGACCTGATATGTGTTGGATAGCGCTTGTGCCAATTCTGAGATTTAGCGTTTCAAACAGGTGTTCCGTGGAACGCGTCCTGCCTATAAGGAATAAGGATGGAGTGACAGCTCAGAATATACCCCTTTCACGGTAGATTAGGGTGAAAATCTTCTCTTACCGTGTATTTGTGTATTATGTAACTCTGTGGGCTGACTCTAGCGTATTACGATAATAATAGTTACTTGGCATTTAGAACCAGGTGCCTAGAGATCTTAAAGTATGAATATTCATGTATATACGTGATTGGGGTTGTCGACATGTGACAAAAATGAACGGAGACTGATCAAACGCACAGTAAAATGCGAGTAGAAAGCCGATCAAATATGGCGGCTCTCATTGACATAACACTAATCTGGTCAGCGAGGTCTATGACTTGTTGAACGCGCCCATCCTAACAAGCATTGCTAGAGAGTTACAACTCTTTGAGGTCCACCAATTCTGTGCCTCTCTTGAATTGGGCAATAATGGTGTCATGAATAGCCGCGCCTACGGATTATTTGGGACTAATGAGGGCAGTCAGCTAATTCTGCTGCACTTACTTAAACTGATCTGGAGCTAGGCAACTTGTTACTACCCGTATACGGTCATACTCAGTTTGTGTTTGTATAACATATATAAAGGAGTTTTGTTCTTACCTTTGCTTTTTAGATCCAGAAAATAGCGATGACCTAAAAGCTATTAAAAGATACATCCCCCTACATATAGGACATTCATCAATTTTAACACGGATTCAATAATACCACCGAACAGGTCTTAAAGGTATGGAAATAGTTCAATGATATTAGAATGTGTTATAAAAGACATTACGGCTGACGTGATCTGGTCACTTTTTTTAAGGACTTGAAATAAGAGATTTGGAAGTTGTGCTGATCTTTGTGTATGCATATCATTACTGATGCATTGATATACAATTGAATGTCTGTAATATGACTGCTGACACTATGTAATTACTGTAATATATACATTTCTCTAGAAAGAAAAGCGAGGTAAAACCAACGTATTGAAAATCATTTAAACACTGATAAGGAAATCAACTGTTGAGGTATTGAAATTATATTTGAATTTGCACATAAATATTAAATGAAAAAAAGACTTGATGATGAATGAGGCTATCTCGTAGCTAGGGATAAAAGGAATGCAATATAGGACTTTTCCATTTTTACATAAGCAAGCTGATAAGAAAATCATCTGCTGAGGTAGTGAAACTATATTTGAAATTTGCACATAAACATTAAATGAAAAAAACACTTGATGATGGATGAGGCTATCCTGTAGCTAGGGATAAAAGAAATGCAATATAGGACTTTTCCTTTTTTACATAAGCAAGCTGCATGAGCATTTATATTTATTTTTATTGGAAAAATAGGAAGAAATTAAGTGTGTGATGTGTCAACATGGTTCTTTTAATTATCTTTTGACAGTACCCTATGAGTTTCCCATACTGTCTAAATTTCTGTACTGACACACTGATTACTTCTGTTAATATTGTTCTGAAGGACTATGTGCCTGGTGAATTGGATTAATGAAACTTTGGAAATGTAAAAATTGGCATTGAATCAATACATTTGCATTTGTCAATCTGTCTGTCTTTTACAAAAAATATTTTAAAAAAAGAGAGAAAGATAAGCTTTTATTATAAAAAGTTTTTTTAACAATAGTTATTATTTATGTTGTAGCCCTGAAGAAGTCCTTAAACAGGACGAAACGCGTTGGCTACTAGAAGAAAGGATATGAAAATAAAGAACAATCTAAAAACAAACAAATTGGATGGACTTGTATTTTGCATATGAGTGCGGATCAAAATCCCTTATATTGCTTATAGTGAAAGTTTTCTTCCACTTTTTGGGAAGCGGAGGGGTCTTGCTTCTCTGATCCTTGCACCATACATTCACTGACATTCCCGAGACAGGGATAAGTGCTGTACCTATATCCTAGACCTCTTTTGTAAATCCTTAGCTGCAAATACTCACACTGGCATTAAATCGCCATCTGGTGTTGGGCTCGGATGCTTGCACGTTGTTGTCTTGGAAGAAGTCTTTGCAGTCACGAGATAGGGGACTCCTCCTTTGGACAATAGTGCGCATGGGCATCGACTCCATCCTTAGATTGTTTTTCGCCATGATGGGAAATGGAGTTAGTAGAAAGAAAAAGATGTCCATGTGTGTAAATCTAAGTAAGATAGAACTGGAACAAATACAGGTCCCGGGGAGGTGGGTGGGCGTGTGAGGATCTGCAGCTCTACATGCCAAGAACAGATTCATACTGGTAAGTAACATTTTCCGTTCGAGGCATATGAGCTGCAGATCACACACTTGCATAGACTGTACAGCAGTATCTCCCCAGTGGTGGTCACCTGTATCGGTTGCAGTAGTTTGAAAGAGTTTTAAGAACAGCTTGGCCCACAGAAGCTTGCTGCTTGGCTTGCACGTCAACACAATAGTGTTTAGTGAAGGTGTGTGTTGCAGACCATGCTGCTGCCTTACAAATGTCTTCTAGGGGAATGTTCCCTAAAAATGCCATAGAGGCCCCTAGTTTGCGTGTGGAATGTGCCCTAAGGGGGTATTGTCAATGTGCATTTCGCTTTCTGGTAGCATATTTGGATACATTTGACGATCCACCTTGCAATCCCAGCCTTGGAGATGGGATTACCCTTATGCAGTGGGGAGAAAGCTACGAACAGTTGTTTTATTTTGTGAAAGGATTTGGTTCTGTCAATGTAATAAAGCAGGGCTCTTTTTACATCTAGGGTGTGTAGAGCTCTCTCCACTGTTAACTCTACTGATTGGTTAAGATGAAATGGAGAGATAACTTTAGGAAGGAATTTTGTGTTTGTTCTGAAAACCACCTTGTTACAATGTAATTGTAAGAATTGTTCTTGTATGGTTAAAGCCTGGATCTCACTTACTCTTCTAAGAGAGGTGATGGCAATAAGGAAAGCTACTTTCCATGTGAGGAACTGCAGTTCGCATTTATGTAAAGGTTCAAATGGGGGTCCCATGAGCCTGGTAGGAACACTATTTAGATTCCACACTGGAGAGGGTGGTAACCTAGGAGGAATGATTCTTTTCAGGCCCTCCATGAAGGCCTTAATTGCAGGGACTCTAAAAAGTGACAAGTGTTGTCTGTTTTGCAGATAAGCAGCAAGTGCTGCTAGATGTAAACATATGGATGATTATGCTAGATTACATCTTTGCAAGTACAGCAGGTAGCAAATGATATTCTGGATGGAGGCATCCAGTGTATCAATATGGTTGTGGGTGCAGTAAATGGCAAATCTTTTCCATTTTGCAGCATAGCAAGCTCTAGTAGTAGGGTGTCTGGCTTCTTTAATAATTTTCATACAGTCCGGTGCTAGGTTAAGGTAACCGAACTCTGGGACTTCTGGAGCCAGATCGCCAGATTCAGCTGACTTGGATCTGGATGTCTGATCTCTCCATGGTTCTGCATGAGCAGGGATGGGGATAGGCGTAGTTTTTGGTGCGGAACAAGTGAGAGTTCCAACAGTATTGTGAACCACGGTTGCCGTGCCCATGTGGGAGCTACTAAGATTAGTTTGAGAGACTGTTGTCGGAGCTTGCGTACCACTAGTGGAATCAGTGGGAGTGGCAGAAAAGCATACGCAAATCTGCCTGACCAGTTCATCCATATCGCATTGCCCTTGGACAATGGGTGTGGAAACCTGGCGGAGAAGGTTGGGCATTTTGCTGTGTGGCGCGAACAGATCTGTCTGGTTGGTCCCACATATGGAAAAATGGTAGAAGAACTTGGGGATGCAGTTCCCATTAGTGAATCTGTTGTGTTTGTCGACTTAACAGATCCGCAATCTGATTGTGAACTCCTGGAAGGTGTTCGGCAAGTAGATATATATTTTGTGGGATGGCCCATCTTCAAATGTTCTGTGCGAGCTGGGACAGCTGCAGAGAATGTGTGCCTCCTTGATTTTGTATGTAGTACATGGCTGTCATGTTGTCCGACCGGATCAGGACAGCTTTGTTTTGTACATGTACTTGGACTGATTTTACAGCTAGAAATATTGCTAATAGTTGCAGGTGATTCATGTGGAGAACTTTTTATTGAGTGGTCCACTTGTCTTGGGCTGTGTGTCCGAGGAGATGGGCTCCACATCCTGTGAGTGATGCGTCTGTCGGTAGCACTACCTGTGGAACAGGTTCGAGGAACGGCCGCCCTTTGGACAAGTTTTGTGTGTTCCACCACTGCAGAGAGCGATGTGTGCGGCTGTCTACCGACACCAGATCTGTAAGTTGTCCTTGAGCCTGATTCCACTGATGTGCTAGACATTCCTGTAAGGGGCGCATTTGAAGTCTTGCATAAGGTACAATAAAAATGCAAGATGCCATCATGCCTATGAGTTGCATGAACACTCTGTTTGGGAGAGAGGGTTGGGCTTGAAATTTTGTGATGAGGGTTTGTATGCTGGCTATCCTGGCTGGACTGGGATATGCTATAGCTGTGGAGGTGTTTACTGTGGTCCCCATATATTGGTGTATATGAGAGGGCTGGAGATGTGACTTGGTGTAGCTGACCGTGAATTCCAAGTTGTGTAATGTTTGGATGGTCTGGTGAGTGTGTTGAACACATTGGTTGAATGACTTGGCTTTTATTAGCCAGTCGTCTAGATATAGGAAGACATGGATCTGTGGTCTTCTCAGATGTGCTGCTACTACCGCAAGACATATTGTAAATACTCTGGGTGCGGTGGTGAATGCGAATGGAAGGACTGTGAACTGATAGTGTTGTCCGTCCACTACAAACCTTAGATACTTCCTGTGAGCAGGATGTATGGGAATGTGGAAGTAAGCATCCTTGAGATCTAGTGTGGCAAGGAAATCGCCTTGTTGCAGCAGCGGGAGCACTTGTTGGAGAGTGATCATATGAAAATGATCCAAGTGTATATATAGGTTGAGGGGTCTGAGGTCGAGTATCGGTCTTAGAGTCCCGTCCTTTTTGGGTATTAGGAAGCACAGCGAGTAAACCCCTGGTCCTTGATGTTGTAAGGGAACAGGCTATATTACGTGTTTTTGAAGCAGTGAGAGAACCTCTTGTTTTAGTAGCGTGAGATGATCTGTGGACATTGGACGCTGCTTGGGTGATATGTGTGGGGGGGGTAGCTGTAAGTTCCAGGCAGTAACCATACTGGATAATCTGTGTCACCCACTTGTCTGTTGTGATGGAATACCAGACAGGTAGGAACTGTGATAATCTTCCCCCGTCCGGAGTGGAATGGTCTGTGGGAAGCGGAGGGAAGTCACTGTTTTGTAGTGGGGAGGCGCGAGTGTTATTCCCTCTGTATCTGCCTCTAAAATATCCTCTATTGGGGGATGTTTGTGTAATGGCTTTAAACGAAGATGAGGTGTCTGCGCCCATGTTTCTGGAGGCTCCTCTATAGAAGGAGCAACGAAAGGAGCCACATGTTTGTGGAGACTGTAACGCTTCCATGGACTTAGCAGTCAGTGTCTTTCTTCATCTTTTCAAGTGCGGTGTCTACAGCCGGGCCAAAAAGTTTTTCTTGGTTGAACGACTGGTTGAGGATGGTAGTCTGGACCTCCTGCTTTAAGCCTGAAATGCACAGCTAGGCATGTCGTCTAAGGAGTACACTTGTATTGATGGATCTAGAGGCAGTGTCTGCCGCATCAAGTGCGCGTTTAATTGACGCGTTTGAAATTAGCTTGCCCTCTTGGATGAGATCATTTGCTTGGGTTTTATATTGGTCAGGCAAATGGTGTAGTAGGGTTTCCAGTTGGTCATAGTGGGCCCTATCATATCTAGCCAGCTGTGCTTGCGTGGCTATGCGCCAGTGATTGGCTGCCTGCACAGTTGCCCTTTTGCCAGAAGCATCTAGTAATTTGGATTCTCTATCAGGGGGGTGGCGCATCCCCAGAGGTTTGTGAGTTGGCGCACCTTCTAGCGTTGGAAATGACTAGAGAAACCAAAGGCAGCTGTCCCTTAATGTAAGCAGGGTCAGGTCTATATTTCTTATTGATTCTAGCGTTTAGAATCCTGGCACGTATGGGATTTTTGAACACTTCAGGGGCATGCTTAATGATTCCCTTGATCATTGGCAATATTTGCACTGTCTTTTGGGACTGTTCAAATGTACCCAAAAGGAAGTCCTCCTCTGCTGTGTCCGAGTGCATTGTGACGCCGTGATAAACTATAGCCCTACTAAGCAGTTGTCCAAATCCAATATAATCGTCTGGGGGAGATGGTTTTGAGGGGTATGGCTGGGGGCTTGGGAGGTCTGGTAGATCTGTTGGGACAGGGTACTCCCAAACCCAATCATCTTGTGGTGGGTCATCTGGATCTGTGAACGGGTCATTTGGGTCACCCCCCACTCCTTGGTCATCATCATCATCAACTGGAGGTGGTGTATGTGGTGGAGAAGTTACAGGCAGAGGTGGTGTAACAGATTTAGGAAAAGGAGGTGGGTTAGAAGGAAGTACAGGAGAAGGAGGCGGCATAGGTGATGTAGCAGAGTCCTTTTTTACAGGCACTGGAGTGGCAGGTGCTGTGACCAACTTCCTCTTCTTACATGGCACAGCTGTGACATGTCCTGTTTTAGGATTATTATAAATCTTTTCTGCCTAGGATCGACAGGATCCGGGTGAAAAAGTTCCTCTTCCTCTGGAACCGCCTTCAGTGTCGATGTTTTCAGTTCAGAGCGTGGCTGGTGTTGATTTTTATGGTCTTTGGCCTTAGGAGGCGTGGTAGAGTCCTTAGGCTTGTCTTTTGGTTCCGAAGGTCTTGGTTTCGGAGTCGAAGCGGGATTTTTAGGCTTGCAAGCGTTCGCAGCCGGCTTATCCATGGACCTCGATTTTTTCGGGGCCAATTTCTCTTTGGAGGTGGAAGGCGTCGGAACCGATTTCGGAGCACAGTGTTCCTTTGGCTTTGGTGCCAAAGGCACCGGCGGGGCGATTATGTGAGGTTTGCTCGGTCCCGAGGTACCGGAGGCTTGTCTTTTTTTCTTCGGAGCCGGGACCGAAGGCGGGGCTTCTGAAGTGTATTTTCGGTCGCGACTGGGGCCCACAAGCGAAGTCTAGACCAGTGCCTTTGGTTTTGGTGGGGTTGGGGCAGTAGTACTCACTCGTTGACCAGGAGTGATGGGCTCGAAGTCGTCTGCCTCCGACACGATTAAGAGCTTCGAAATATTCTGGGACATCCGAGCCTCAGTCGAAGTTGTCCTCTGGTTCCGGAGCTGATGTCTGCGCCATGATGTGACTTCTCCTTCGATCTCGAATAGACTTCTTCGATCGAAAGGATGCGCAGGGTGGACAGCTGGAATCGTCGTGTTCAGGTGAGAGGCACAGGTTGCAGACCTTGCGATGGTCACTGTGCAGGAATTTTGCTCCACACTGGGGGCATTTCTTGAATGGTATCCTCTCCATGAGCTGTAGGCCTTACAGCGTGGATAGGCCCAGCGGCCCGCATCGACGACCGGAATAGAGCCAATGAAAGGCACGTTGAAGGGGAAGATGTTCTTAGTCAATCCGAAGAGTTTGTGGAAGTTTTGCGCGTCGAAAAAGTTTGAAATGGAGATTTAGAACCGGAGTGCAAAAGTTGCATCCGAACCCAATGGCGGAAAAAAACAATCTAAGAGTGGAGTTGATGCCCATGAGCACTATCGTCCAAGGGAGGAGGCACCTATCTCCTGACTACAAAGACTTCTTCCAAGACAACAAAGTGCAAGCATCCGAGCCAAACACCAGATGGCGATCTAATGCAAGTGTGTGATCTGCAGCTCATATGTCTCAAACATATTTCTTCCTGTTCACAATATTCATAAATTTCTGTGCTGCCATAATGTTTATCCTCAGTGTGGTTACAATTCATATTGACTGCACTAGACTGGGATTTTAAAATAAATATTTTGAAATGCATAATCCATGTTCTAGTGCTCAAGTGCATTTTTCATTTATAAAAGAGGATTTGGGTTTCCACTAATTGTCCCTCTCCCGTCTCATGGGACTGATCGTTACCAGAAAGACATCTTATGAAAACATCGCTTAGTAGGTTGTCTTTTGTTTGAAGTCCAACTGGTTTTCTGATTCGAGTCCAAAATAGGCCTCGTTGATAATGTGCAGTTTTCTCTTGCTGCTGCTTTCAAACTCACGACATAGGTGCAAGAGTAGGACTTTTGCCAGGGTCTGGAACTGCAGTGCTATGTAACTTGTATGCCTATGATCTGTGGAGCACTGCTAATCCCAGACAAGCAGGCTATACATCTCACAGAAACCTCTCCAGGTACAATTGCATTTTGTTAAGCGCAGCCACAAAAGCAAGCACAAGAAGGCAACGAATTAGATAGGTCAGCTCTATCACTAGTATCAAACTTTCATGTGAGAGGTTTACACAAGTATACTGTTGCAGAATATTTCATGACTTACCTGTAAAATGTCTGCAATATAGGCAACTAACATAAAATATTTGAATTGTGCTAGGCAGAGACTGTAATGTTCTGGTATTATTTGCTTTATTTTTCACTACAATCAAATAATTCAAGGGGTTACTTACCTTCAGCAATGTTCTTTCTGGGGGATACTCTAACCGCAGATTCCTCACCTTCTAAATTCCCCCAGGCACCTATCTAGACCTGGAACTTTTTCAAGCAATTGCTCGCAAGCACCGGTAGGTGGTGTTATCGGTCTCCAATGCATGTCAAATGGTGTGCACATCAAGAACATGAGGACCAAGATAAGGTTCCACCATGCCATGATAAAAGGCACAGGATACATGAGCCCTTTAAAAAAACACATCACAACGCTGACATAAAAGAGTGTTATAGTTAGGTAAATGCACAAAGGCCGGCAACTAACCTTCAACGGTGGCCAAAGCAAAGCCTTGCCTGGACAGTGACAAACATCAGATAGCTTGACCTAAAGACTATCAACACTTTTGGCCCTAGCATCATGCCTTAACTTCCTCCAGTGATCAGAATTAATCTATTTGATATACAGCACTGAGCCACTAGGATAGCATCCACCACTTCGATGAGCAACTCAAACCCACTCATTTGGTTCTGTTCTAGCTCCATGCATAGGGGTGTATATTGAGGAGATAGAAGTCCTGAATCCTGCTCTGTCGCTGAGACAGGAAGTAGATGGAATGAAAAACAAATGCCCTGGCGAAGAAGGTCGGATAACCACTCTCGCCTAGCCCAATCACACGTTATCAGAATGCGTTGAGCTCCATCCTTACCGATTTTCATCATAGCTCTGTGCAGAAGTAGCAGACAAGGAAAGGTATTCAGGAGACCACAGTCCCACTTTAGGTGGAATAGGTCTCTCAGAAAGGCTTGAAGGGGATCGCAAGTGAACAAAAGTCGCAACACTGTTTTATCAGTGTCGCAAAAAGATCTACCAAAGGCCAATATGAGAGATCCCTTGGAGGTCAAGTCACCATCAAGACTCTCAGCACCTACTGGCACAGTGCCACTGATTCCACACCATCTTGCTTCCTGCTGCACTGTATCTCAGTTGTGCGGTTTATCAGGACAGTTAGCAGCTTCCCCCTGATGGACCAAATGTAGGCTTTCAGGACCAATAAAATGTCAAACAGTTCCAGAAGACTGATATGGTGTCTCAGCTTCAACAAAGACCCACGTCGCCTTGATTTCCACCACATTCTGGTGATCATGCCATCCAAAAGGCAATGCATAAAACCTTATGTGAGCTCTGGGTCAGGTAGAAAGACTGACTTGTAAGAGTTGATGCTGGCTTCTGACAGCCACCACTGAAGGACCACTCAAAAAGGGGGACCCCTGAAATATGATAGGCAGGTAGAGCAGGATATCCCCTGCTCTACCTGCCTTTATCTTATTTAAGGGGTCCCCCTTTTTGAGTGGTTGTTAAGTCACAGCCCTTGTGCTGTGGGGGCTTTGCTGTGCTGTTCTTTTGGAATATCTGTGCAACCTATTTTCTGTTCTTTATTATTTATTTCTATTTTTTACATATTTCCTTATCTTTTCTCTTCCCCTTATTCTACGTTTTTTTGCATCATTCTTTATCTATTTATATTTTTTTCATACCTGGGACCCTTTTCCTCCTTTGGGTCCCTAGTATTTTCACATCATGGAGAGCATTAAAACCTTTGGGTTTTCAGACAAAGACTTTGCTAGAATGATTGGCTTATCGGCAGGTAGTGACAAACAATTTTCCATTAGCAAAGGCTTGGAGGGCGAATGGACAAAACCGTTGAATTTAAAGAAAAAATCAAAGCGCACTGAATTCCATGCTAATTTTATGCTGGAATACCTAAAAGCTGGAACCATCCCTATTGGTTTAAGGGTCAGAAATATACCTGGTCTCTTTATAGAGATCAGACAATTTCTTGAAAAATGGGCCCTGATATCCAATAGCTGTTCCAGAGACTGGATGATGCTGATTGTTGAGACCGCAAGAGAAGCCATAGCTATTCTTAACAAAGAAATAGAGGATTTGGAGGAGAAACTGAAAAGAGACAATTCAGGCGATCTGGGAAAGAAAAAAACTAGAGGAAATCAGCTTAGAACTGGATTCCTTCACAGATTATCTCTTAAAGAGAAAAACGGATAAACTCAGGAAGGATATCCGCCTATTCACCCAAGAACGCGCATATCCATACCTGGAAACTAATTTTTATAACACCTCAGAAGACCATGCGCCCGGGAGTGGCACCCCCAGATGGGGCAATAGGCGGGTTACCACTTTTTCGGACGCAACTGACTCCAAAGGCGAGGGCCCTAGCAACTATGACCCTAATTTCCAGTCTAGACAGGATTCCTTTGAAAGACAAGCAACGCCAAATCGTTTTTTAGGCAATATCAGGGAAAATTTCCGCCCCAGAACACAAAACCAACATCAGAGGAACTACCAACAGAGCCAGGCGCAGCCACAAATTTACATCCAGACACGACACCAACAATACTGGAAAACGTAAAAAACATTCCTATATTTAACTTGTCTACTACTGATGTTGATCCCCAAGCTTTGAACCTTTTATCTAGGGGTCTGTCCTTTCTACCAACAAGTAGCTTCAACAAATTTGAATTTGAGAGATTTATCCGTATGATCAGATTAAAAAAAGTTGGTAATATATCTGGTCTGAAACCTCCGTCCAACTTCACCCCCACTTTGGATTTAGTTGGACTAGAGTTTGGGATTTTTGAGAAAGCTGTGACCAATAAGATCAATAAAATCATCAAATTTGTCCCCAAAACCTCCACCCAATCTTTCCAGGGTAGAAAATAGTACTCTTCTATCCTTAAAAACCAATCAAAACCTTACCATCAAGCCCTGTGATAAGGGTGGAGGCATCGTGATCTTTGACACTCCCTCTTATGTTGAGAAAATGAACACCTTGTTGGCCGCCGATAGGCACTACAAACAAATTGGAAAGAACCCTGAGCCCGCCCTTAAACAACGTATTTTATCGTTGGTCATGGATGCCATTGATAAGGGATACATATGCCCCAAAGAAGCGGAATTTTTGACCCCTAGCTACACTCGCATGCCTATCATTTATGGGGTCCCTAAGACCCATAAAAATGTCCTTGACCCACCACTGAGACCTATTGTATCCACGATCAGATCAGCCACGGAACCCCTCTCCAAATACATTGACCGCTTTTTACAACCTCTGGTCAGTAAACTGGAATCCTTTGTTAAGGATACTGGCCACTTCATCTCTAAAATCTAAGGTATCCCCTATCATCCTGATAGAGAACTCTTGGTAACTCTGGACCTTGAGTCCCTTTATACTAATATCCCCCAGGAAGGAGCCCTGTCGGTCATACAAGAGATTTTGTCTGCTGAATCAGATATCACCAACGCCCCTTTTATCATCCAGTGTCTAAAGATAGTTCTCTATGAAAACTATTTTGAATTCAATCATTGTTTTTTCCAACAAATACAAGGAGCCAGCATGGGGGCTTCATGTGCCCAGAGCATTGCTTGTCTTTACATGGGTAATTTTGAACATAAAAACATATATAACGAAATGGCCTCCTTCTATGAGAATGTCCAAGCATGGGCCCGATTTATTGATATCTTTTTCATCTGGAAGGGCGACCATACCACTCTTGAGGATTTCATTCTGTGGATCAACGCTGCTGACATAAACCTTAAGTTCACGGCTCACTCCAGTATCTCTCAACTGGAGTTTCTTGATGTCTGGATCAAACAATCAAAACAAACTATGTATCGTTATTTACCAAACCTACTGCTAGAAACACGCTACTTCAGTATGGCAGCTACCATCCTCGCTGCAAAAGGGATAATATCCCGTTCAGCCAGTTTCTTCGAATTCGAAGAAACTGTTCAGACATCAAGGACTTTCTCCAGCAAGCTGATGTTGTTAAAGAGAAATTTATCCATCGAGGCTACCTCCATAAATTGATAAAAGAATCTTTCAAAAGGGCGAGATACTTCAATCAGGACACTATGTTCCTACCTATGGAAAACCAAACGACGGACAAACTGGTCTGTGTAATGAAACCCTCTAACATTGATCACAAACTGAGACAGACGATCAATTCATGTTGGTATCTCCTCAACATGGGCAGTGAAGATGACATACTCCCCAAACCGATTTTTGCGTTCAAGAGAAATAAAAATCTTAAAAATCATCTAGTCAAAGGCAAAATGCAGGAAGCATCTGCCACACGCCAGAAAGCCCCAACAGGCTCTGGACCCGTCTTAGGCAACCACCGATGCGGCAACTGTCATGCTTGCCCCAATGCCCTAATTGGTGACACCATTGATATTCCTGAACGCTCGGTCAAGTTATCTAGGATGACGAATTGTCGTACTTCCAACGTAATCTACGTCATCGTATGCCCTTGTCGTTTAATCTATGTTGGTGAAACTGGACCCGAGTGTAGAACCAGGATTGGGGAACACAAGTCCAACATTCGGACTAAGAAATTGTCTGCCCCTTCAGTTCCCCATTGGCTGGAGAAAAATCACTCCGAACTAGACCTTAAGTGGTCGATTCTGGAGAAAATTGTGGCCTACCCTGGCAATGACCTCACCCGGATTCGCAAAAAAAGGAAGGTGTTTTGGATATACCTCCTTAACGCCGTTACTAAGGGCCTCAATGAACACTGCCCCTGGGAAAATGCGATAATATAACCTTCTTTGCAAATTGACCTCTATCTTTCCCCCCACTAGATGGGGTTGTCTGGATCCCTTGAACCGTTTTTTTATTCCCTCGCACTTCACTATGTTCTACCGTTTTATTTTATTTGGTTATTCCCTTGCTTTGTCCCAACCCATTCAATTACTTCTTTAGCTTTTCCTGCGTTTTTTGACCTTTGAAGTTTCATGAAGGTCATTCTTGGATCCCTAGTCCCCATTTGATCAGTTGTGTTCCTTTTCTGAAATTCCCCCCCCCCCCCGGTCACCTCCGTGATACTGTTTGGGGATATACATCTGTCGCGTTGTACACATATACTTCTCTATCCCCTCTTCAGTTATTATTTGGGCGTTTCCATCATTGCTTTAACATCTTGTAAAATTGTTATATTTTCGGGTTCCTCTTATCACTTTTTACTTAATTCTATATTTATATTTTTAAATTTTTGTATTATCTTTTACCTCAATTGCTATCAGTATCTTCGCTTCATTACTTATAGGGTTTGACCCGTGAGAGGGCTATCTATTTGTTCGTTATGCCCTTTGGTGTCTCCACCACTACAAAATGGCCACCACGCTTTCTTCTGTATTCCCTTTAGTGCTCTTTTTATTTTTATCTTCATGTGTTATCCCCGCGATTAATCCTAGCAGTCTAAAGGCCAGCCCTCGCGTTGAAGACGGCTTATTACGTCCCTACACTCCCCTCCGTATATCCTGCCACCAGAGGAAGTTCACGTACGGGCTATTCAGAGATGAATCTCTCCCCGAACGCCGATCCATCTGATCATTGCGGTAAGCGTCCCTTGTATACTAGCTGGGATATTATCCCCCTCCTTTTTTGTTTAATACCGGCATGCGAAGTTGTTTTTTGATCCCCCTTCGCTTATCTGTACGTTAGTCTTTCGTTACTATTAGAATCTTTATTAGACTGAGCCCCTTGATTACCGTCCGTTAAAACCGGGCGAATTCTTGCTCTTTGTAAATATGGACACCTCCTTCTCATTGTAGTGAGGTTTGTCCAATTTCTGTACTTCCATCATTCTGGTTTTTTATAATAAAAAAAAATTCACTTGTGGCTTGATGTCTGCCTTTCTCTCCCACCTATAACAACACATGTTGTACTCCCCATTTATCCTTTTGGTACCTAGGTATTGTTTGTTTATTGTCCTGCTGTGATTATGTAGTTTATCTGCCTCGCCCTCATGACTTTATATTTCCTTAGGGCTTTCTTGAGGCACCTATTTTTATCACAGCGCCCGATTGGCGGAACAAACTGTTTTCCATATCCTTTGACGAGATTACGCATTTGCGCAGCCTCTGTTCAGGAAACAGACTACTTTTCCCTTTGGTCTACGCTGGTAGGTTACCTTTATTATCTTCTTTCTTTCTGTTGTTTTTTTTACCACCCTTTAGATTTCTTTTTGTTCTTTGATTTATCATCAAGCATATTCTTTTTTCCTTTATTATATTCCCCTGGATAGATACTTGGCAGGCTCTTCGATCATTCTGTGGAACTGTTGTAGCTTGACCTTCAGAAAAACACCTGATCCCTAGGTACCTTGCGATACCCCCTCATAGAAGCCCGCTCTCTATATCTTGCAGTGATGGGCTATAAGGGTGCCTCTTATATCCCCCTGACTTGATCTTTTTTCTAAAACTCTGTCCATTGGACATCCAGTATTATTATTATTATTCTAATATTTTCTTATTCACTTTTTTTTTTATTTATTCTTTTTTTCTATATTATCTTTCATTTCCTTTACTGTCTATTTTTTAATTTGTTTAATCCTTTGGTGACGCACATCATTCTGAGGAATCCCTCTGGTCCTTTGATCTATACACCATTGTTTCTTCTTCTCTGCACACGGAGAATACCCGTATTGTTTTTATTTCCTTTATCTCTTCTTTTCTTTGTCCCTATTTTGTCCTTGCACATTATTCCTTATTTTAAACTATTAAATTTATCACTTAAGAATTTAACACCAACACCGTGACACACCTGAAGTGACTAACTTCTTTAACCGTCTAGAAAATGTGCAGAATGTATAGTTACAATTATGATGAATATTGACACCGAAACGCGCGTTGGCGCTTCTTAGATCACTGGGTAGCTAAAACGCCACTACCCATATCTTGGGGATGGCTACTATCAAACTGCCATTTAATCATCCCATGGTAGTTCTACGATCCTTATGTATTTTTATTTATGTGAAAAAAACTATATTTTATATGCTTTTGTTATATTGATGTCAATGTGGAATGTGTGTCAGTATGATTGCGGTTTGTGAATGAGATGAGTGGGACAGAGTTATTTCTCTTTTTTGAATTTTGTAATGCTTGTTTATCAATTCGAGTAAAAAAGTTTGATCACGCTATAAAAAAAAATTAATAAAGTTGAGTGTGATTCAAAGACATTGCTGTTTATCGTGAAGTTTGTCCTGGTCTGTCCACGGTGTGTGGTATCTTATCCCCGGACCCCTTGTAGGGCCTTCTTGAGTTATCCTGGCAGGTAGCCTTCCTTATTAGCCACCACTGAAGGATCAGGGCTATCTCATCCTAGACTGTCATGGATTTGCTGAAGGGCATAATCATTTTGAATGAAACTGTGCCCAGGATGGCTACAATGAATGAAATGCTTCAATTGCAGATGGGATTTTAGCTTGGTGATTGAAAACCCCAGGGAGGACAACAGGAAGGTAGTTGTCTACAGGTGGCCTGGACCGGAGGGTGAGATCACCTTCAACAACCAGTTATAGAGGTACTGAAATATGTGCATCCTCCAACCTGAGAAGAAGGGCCATGACTAACACCATGACATACCTACACACCTGGCAGGCTGAGGAGAGGCCGAAGGACAATACTGTACACTGTTCCTATTGCAGCAGGGTCAAGACTGATTTGCATACTGCTGGGTCCAAACTGAGGTGGTATGGTGTGCAAAATAATGATGGATTGGGATGCGGCCCATAGTGATTACAAGTGACTGAGATCTGCTCAAGTCTGAACAAAAATAGAAGGAACATGAGGGGAGGTGGGCATAGATGGGAGGTAAATAATCTGCAACACCCACTAGCCTGAGGTAATTGCACTATAACCAGGTAGAAAAAAAAAAAAAAAGAAGTGTGCAGCCCTGTAGCGCGCGCACAGCCTTCAGGGACCTCAATGGCAAATTGGCAGCTAAGAAAGCCCTCTTTTGAAAAGCGTAAATGCACTTGGATTCTATATCAGGGGGGCGGGGGGGGGTCTGAGTGAAGAATTAATTATGGTTGTCATTGATGGAGGAAGCCTGAACTACTAAGTTCTCAGCAGTCTGGTGCTAGGTCATAAATAATTGGTACCTAGAACGTAAGGTAATGTTATACTTACAATATACAATTTTTGCACAATATTTTTTTAAGCACTTAAGTACATTTCATCATATGTTTAACTCACACTAAAACTAAACCCTGATGCAAAGAGGAAGTACACTTATTGAAGGCAAAAATGTTCCCTGTGCACTATGAAGCACAAAGGCATTGATGCATAGCGGATATTTCTGCACACGATAGCATGTGTAATACTACTTGCAATGTTGGAGCTTAGAATGTCTATAGCAAACATCTGAATAGCTTCTGTTATACCTGCTGCTTAGCCAGTATGAATGTGCGGTGTGGATTGTTGGTGCATGGTGATGCATTGGAATGCTAGTGTGCCCGTGAGTGTCAGTTGGGTGTATGGGCTGAGCAGAAGGGAGGCTGCTCCTGGTGAGGCTCATTACTACATCAATGAAGCTTATTATTGGAACCTATTGCTAACAATAAATGATCTTACAGAACTTACACCTCGGCTTCTAGACATTTTTGTATTACAACATTTTGGCAACAATTTTGAAGAACCTACGTGTGTAAGCTGAATAAAAGATGAAAACTTACAGAGAAAAAGAGCGAGAAACCAAAAATTACCAGAAAATGAAGCTTCAATATAAACTACGCGTGAGGAGAAATTTGCAGCAATTATACAAGAAACTACTTGAAAGAAACTACCAAAGGAAAATTTCAGTAGCCTGAAGTAAGCAAAAAAATGCCTGCCACCCCACCATGCTCCTCTCCATTGGACGGCCGAGCCAGGGTGTGATTCTTTCCTTATGTGATGTGGTTTATATGTGAGTAAAGTCAACCTCAAATACACAATGCATGACCAGCTACGTCGTGTTTGTAAGGATAAGTCATCCTTTTGTGCGAAGGAAACTGGAAGAGTAGGTTTAACAGGAACTGGTTGTGCTTTGGAGTGGGTTGCTTGCAGGTTTAAACGGGCAGTGTATGTGAGACTTTCTGCTTGAAATGGGATTCAAAACTTTCAACCCTTTTTTGTGTGAGTTTCTGTGCATTTCTGTGGCGGAGGGTCATGTTTTGCCATTAACGTTATCTGGCCATTTGAAAAGTCACATGCAGCTGCGAGTGGAGGGTACTACGCCAGAAGCGCATGTTGGAGTTTTACTGTAAATGCAGAATTTGAAATGCTCTCTATCCAGGGAAAACGGCGAGGGATGCCATGCGTCCTGGGAGTCCATTGATGAGATCTGTCTTCACTTTGTGGGACGTAACTTGCATGATAGAGCATGCATGGGAGTGACGCTTGCGAAGCAGGAAGAGGCGTCAAGTATTTCCAAGCGACTGACCTGCGTGCGGGTGCATTCGCAGGTAAAGCGAGGCCGCCCACGGTTTCGGCAGACACTGTGATGTTGTCCTGCTGTGAAGATAGAATGCACTCCATGGAAGCTAATGTGATATCTGCATTCATCGACAGAATCTGCTCTGGAGTACTGTACATGGCCGTCAGTTAGAGAAACTGTTGTGCGGACTGGAATACGTTAGTTGCGGTTGTTGGAAGTGCTGCCCTGAAACTTTATAATGACGGTAGGGAAAGGAAAAATCTGTAGATCAGCCCCAAGTTTGTGTTCCAGGGCGGCAGGAACATGCTCTGGTCTACGGAACCTGAGAACATGCCGGATCTTGGTCGAAGGCATTATATAGCCTTTGGAGGCATGTGCGACTGTGGAAAAAGCAGATCCATTTGTATTGGAGAAGTATTATCTCGACAATGGGGTTAAGTGTGTGCCTATATTCTTCATGCTTGCTGCTGAAATGTTTTATGTTGATGGCAATGCAGTAATAATATGGAATTGTTTTGCTTATACGGTTTGGTTTTAAGGTACGAGATGCCCAGTCATTTGTGGGGCATGGACGTGCACCCAATTTTGGGCAGTAGAGGGTTGTTTTTTATTGGGGGGTTTCTTTTCCCTGAAGGATTATGTAAGGATTGAAGGATGCAGGGGAAGTAAGTTATCCTTTGCTACATTACATGTTTTAAGGAATGACCATGAGGTAGTAAGCCACCCATGGTTTTTCATGTAGCGGATGCGTTGTGTGATGACTGTGCAAGGTTAAGTCACCAGTTTTTTCTTCAGATGTTTTGTGTGGGAGGACTGCATGAGGTTAAGACACCCTTTTTGCGTCAGATGTTTTGTGCGAGATGACTACGGGAGGTTAAGTCACTCCCCGTTTACTGTATACTTGCTTACTGTATGGTAGTTTTCCTTTCTTTTAGGGATGAAGCATGTGGTGGATTTCACCCATTCTTTGCTGTTGCACACTTTAGGTTTTGGGGTCAGAGTTAAATGGTGGGGGATTCTCTGTGGTACTGCGTTGATGGTGTGTGACTTCATGTTCACTTCATGCTGAGTGTTGTCTGCCACGCCACATGTGTTAGATTTTCTCTGTGGGCTGCCTTTCATGCTAGTCTGACCAACTAGTGTGCTTTGTGGCATGTGGGGTTCGGTATGAGATGTGGGGCGAGGGAGTGTGTGTGGTTTTCTAGTTTTGTTTTGAAAAGCGGGGAGATGGGGTGATTACATTTAATATGTTTTCATGCATGTCATTGTTGTCTCTTTTGTATCTTTATTAAATTGCAATATGTTCATCTGGTATTTGCAATGTATTTTTTTATTTATTGCTTTTACATGCATGGTCTTCTTTCATCTTTCCACCCGATATGTTTCCATGCAGGTCTTCTTGTTTCTTTATCAGATTGTGATGTGTCCATCAGTTATTTACATTATGGTTGCCCTCTTATTTACATGCATGTTCCATTATGTATATGCAATTCAAGTTGTTCTCACATCTAATTTGTTTTCATATGTTTCTTTTCTCTCCTTATGCGCTTGCGAGATCTTTACCTTGTAGTCGCAATGTTTTCTTTTGTTCTATAAAAAGGGGAGATGTGTTATACCTTCTACTCAGCCAGTATGAATGTACTGTGTGGAATGTTGATGAATGGTGATGCATTCGAATGTTAGTGTGCCTGTGAGTGGCAGTTGGAGTATGAGCTGAACAGCAGGGACGCTGCTCCTGGTGGGGCTCATTACTATAGCTCATCATTGAAGCTTATTATTGGAACCTATTGCTTACAATAAATCATCTTACAGAACTTACACCTCGGCTTCCAGATATCTTTGTATTAAAACAGCTTCATACCCGAAACACTATTTGTTTTCCGTTTTTCAAACATAGCTCATATGCCCTCCAGTATTATGGATTTTATAGGAACATGTGCCATACTTTATTATTTAATTGTGAGACACTCCCTTCTTCTGGCATTTTAAATTAACGAACAATTACAGTTACACATGGGCTATCATAGAAAGGATGGGAAATAAAATTAAAATAAATATTCAGGTTTATCAACTAGGAAGGGACACTTTACAAATGGAAAGGGACAACAAAACCTTATTTTATTAATAATTTATTGTCAGTAAGAAAGAGTGGCTAATGGTAGTAAAAACCTTTACAAGACCATTGCATCACAAATATACAGACACTATAAAAATCGTGTCTTGGTGGTTTTGGTTCTAAATAAGTATGCAGTGGGTCCCCATTACACTTTCCATGAAGGGAAAAATGTTTACAGTTCTAAAATACAGCATTTTTTTAAGACATTACCATACACCTGATCCAAAACAGTCAGATTGCTTCACAGAATATGTACAATTTGGAATTGCATGAAAAGGTTTAACCGTTATTATGAAATGGAAACTTCAGTAGGGAAAAAAAGATTGTACAGTGGAGCCCGGGTGTAAGAGGTTATGGTGCTTGCTCAATGGACAGTAACATAACTAAGATCGTCAGAAAGCAAAATTCACAAAATATCTACAAATTCTAATTAAAATCAAGAAAATCTAAACTGTACAGAACATTTACAAAAAAGAAGGAATTTAAAATGAATCTTTGATTATGGGCTATACAAAACATGTGTCATGCTAACATGGCAAAGTGGTACGTCTGTTTTCTTTCCCCTTTTCTTTTACATAGATATTGCAAGTATAAAAAAAAATGTTGAAATGGCACAGCCAATAATATTCATCATTTCTGTCCAATCAGGAGAGGTCAGGTAATGGAAATAGGCATATATACAAATGTTTAAGTGAGCTGCATAGACTTGGTGGAGTCGTGCAAGAACCAGCTCATTGAAACACAAGCATACACGCACTGCTGCTAACGAGAAAAATAAAAGATAGACTTTGACTATAGGATCTTTAAATTTGACTAACGTCCAGGCACTTTTTTTTGTCAGGTTACAGCATCAGACTTCCGTATGATGTGGAGAATCCAGAGGCGGGATAACTACATCTTCAAAGTGGCTATCATCCCCACTTTCATAGTCACTCATCATGACCTCGGACTCCACTTCACCACACGCAGACATATCGGAGCATGAAGCTGTAGAAGTGTACACAGACATGGACATGTTGTCCATCATCGGCTCTTCAAAGCCTCCCTCATACCGTAGAGTGTAAGACGCGTAGGGTTCTCTGTACCCACTGCTGTCTCCGTTGGCTGAGCTCTGAAGGTCAGGCATGTCTGCAGGGTAGTGGTGATGAGGCAAATACTGGCTGAGATTAAACCTCTGCCTACTTTTTGCTGAGGAACCCAAGCTGCCTACAATGGGCATGTCTCTGGGTGGTTCTATGGAATCAAACTGATCGCTGTATTCTGGCGGCAATGGTGGGAGATCATCAGGAGCAGTAAAGTCATCCGGCGGTGGTGGAAAGTCACTTTCAATGTCGAAGCCTCCAGGGTAATAGTCTGTATCGATGGCGCTTGGATCAGTGTAAGGGGGAGCCGGTTCCTCAACCGCTTCATAATGTGGGTATTCCTGAATGCCTGGTAACTGCACGTTTGGCATCCAGTCTGAAGTGTCCCAGTGATATCCTGTGAATGCAAAAACAATGATAAAATAACTTTCCAAAAGTTTTGCTCAAACAGGAATGGGGTTCAAAAACATTGCATTAGGAGTCAGTTGTTAGTGAAGTCATCATTTGTGGAGAACTCTTTACCCTAAAAACAAGAAGCAACCTGTATCTATAACAGAACCCCAAAAGCTCCTATTCTGCCTTAAGAATAACAAACATTTTGTGATCTGATAGGACTATTACTCCCTAGAAGGTAGATTACTAGAAACTACGTCTTGCAGAAATATGGCATGCCTTGTAAACTCTACAAGGACCTACATAAATGAGTTATTAGCAGCATAATACAGAGTCCAACAAAGTGGTCCTATACTGCGAGCACATCATAAAATACCCATCGCCTTTTAATTGCCAGTGTGTGGGTATCCTAAGGGATATCCAAAAAAAGGCCCGATTGATACCTGATTTTTTAGACAGCCACAGGCTATGTGCATATGTTGCATTTACAGTCAAATGTATCTTATTTGAATATCCTGAAACCATATCACTGGTTCAGCCCTCCTTCACCCACCATGGAAACTCCCGATTTACAGCCTGCCTCTCAAAGGCAACATTTGAAATGGGGAAACCGCACCGTTTTAAACCATGCAACTCTTGGGGCATTCTGATATCCGTATCAGTCAATCTCGTTTATGCACTTGGAGCAAAGGACACTCACATAGGACACTTGCATAAATGGTGTGACAAAGTGTTAAGATAATCATACGGAATTGGAAGCTTTTAAGCAAGTAGAACATTGGCTTTTAACTTTAACAAACAGATGATTAAGAGACACGATTGTGGAAAGTGAAGCACAAACATGCACTGACACACCGAGAAAATGACTGCCAGCAAACACTTGTGATAGTGAAAAAAGCAGGGGATTTTAGTGGTTAACATTGAATGGCATGCTGAAATCACCTCTTGAATTCCTGAGGTCAGGAACAGCTAAAGACTCTTTAGGAACCAAGTAAAAAGAAAAAGAGGAAACATTTGAAGTTAGAATTCTAATAATAAGTTTTCCAAGGTAAGGAGTAACAGTTATTTAATTAGCAAAAAAACACTCCCTTTTACAATCATTCCAGCTGAGCAAGCATGCTTCATGATCCGCTCAGCGGTGTCTGGCGCAGCACATGCTTGCCAAATGGCAAAATGCAAAAGGCAAGCGAGTTGGTGCTTTTTGGAGGTCCTTTATCGCAAATGGGAAATTTGGAGCCTAAGGTTTATGTTTTTCTACAAATTAAACAACATTTGTTCTTGTGATACTGACTTGAACAAAATTATAATTTTCTTTATGGATGTGAGGATATTTTTCCACACAAATTAGACAATTCACACAGTATTCAAAATATTACCAGAGCTACAGTTTCAGCAACATGCCTGAAATTTCTATAGATGCATCTGTAAAGCATGCACTACTTGCAGCGTTATTCTCCCCTACCCTAAATACAACACACAAAAACAAACTCATCTCCATGATCAATAGAGTACCTAATTATTTTTCATTACAAAACTACTAAAACACACAGAAGTTGCAAACATGCAATGTATCTGAGAGGGAATGAACTAAAAACAACTACGAATCAAACCACTGTATTATACCAAAATATTGCATTTTGATCGGTTCTTGGCATATCTACTGGGCACAATAATAGCCATCTGTTGACATATTCCTCCTGACAGTCCCATTGTATCTATCTTTCATTGTGCCTCACCACCATGTGAACGTACAAGGACTCTAGTAAGGAACTAGTGTTGTACACTAGCTCGCAGGTTGTACCAGAACTGGGGCATGCTGGGAAACACCTTTAAAATTCTTCACCTTATTGTGAGCCAGCTGAATATGCATCTAAAAATAGTTGTTCACTGTGCTGCTAAAAGTTCTAAAACTAGAGGAGACCTATGGACACTTGTCGTTCTAGGCATCAGCCACACGTTTAAAGAGGTTTTTTTTAAAGTACTGTTAAACGTGTGTAATTCCACTTTTGGAATAGATACTTGGGCTCTTGTACGATTAAAAATATTTAAAAAAATATTTGAGTAACCCTTTTCAGATACTTTTTCAAAACAGTTGTGCAAGGTGGTTGTGGGACGAGGTCTTATTATAACATTGTTAACCTTAGCTGCCAAATTCAAAAATTGCCAAAGCCTAACAGTGTAGGGCCTCTTCATGATCAGAAACATCCTAGTATGTACAACCAAAGTAAGAACACCATGGATTATGTACAAGCGTGTAGGTGAATGCACATGCACTGCATGTAACTTTCAATGTACATAGCACATCTTATAAAAACAATTGTGTGTATTATACCCAGAATGTCAAATGTTGGGTTTAAAATAACTATTACTAAAGGGGATGGGCACCCCCAAATAGTTATTGATCAGGCGAGGAGTAGGGCACAAAGTAAACTGCCCTCTCCATGCCTTGTTCATGTGACAAAAATTCACGCTGTCAGTACTGAATATCCTCAGAATTATGAAACAGAAGATAAAAAAAAGCATTGTTGGAGTCAGAAACGGATGGATCCTAAAATGTAATGGATTCTGTTAACTACATTTACAAAGTAAGCGTGGGTAGTCCAGATCTTAAAGAAAATGGTTTGGTAAAAATAGACTGTGCAAAAATAACAAAAAACAATTGGTGTTCTGTAATAATCTTATCTAAAAATAAGGATTTGTTTACTAAGAAACACACATTAGTGTGCTCTGCATACTATGGTTTGCACGGTGTGTAGATTTTGTAAGTACCAAAGCTGTAATGAAACCAGTGTGTAAGGAGGACAGGATGTGTGCGTTTTAAATTCTTAATGAGCAAGTAAGTGGAAATAAGCCTTACAAAACCACTGATGATAGCCTTGGGATGCTAGATGCAATAGATAGAGGACATGGTGCTCCTAGACTGGTCAGCTGCCTTTGATACCATTTTACACAACAGCCTTCTGGAGAGGCTGGCAAGAGTGAGGGTATCTAGGACAACATTAAAATGGTCCTTCTCCTTCCTGTCAGAACATAAGATGACAGTCTGCTTATGGGAGTTTTGTTACCCAGGCAAATCAATCTCATTACGGGGTCCAATGAGTATCTGCCCTGAACCAAACTTTGTTTAATGTGTAGGTCTCTCCCTTGGCAAGACTGATCAACTCCTTTGGTCATACATTTTTTTCTTCGACAGACAGCCCTCAACGGATTGTACGATTTAACAGGAATCCACAACAGCTCTCTGCTTGCTTCTCATATTTAACTGGCTGGATGAAAAGCAATTCCCTAATGTTGTGTTTGAAAAACACCTATTATGGACTGCTGCATAGTCTCCAGTCAAACAGGGTCTACTGCCAACATCAGTACCACATACAAGAAACTTGGGAATTGCATTTGACTCTAATCTTACATTCAAGGCACAAATACATAAAAAAGTCACAACATGCATCTTTCTTCTAAGAGTCATCAGAAAAAATATTACCATTACTACCACTTCATTCAGAATCACAATGGTCTGTATGCTGATTCTATCTTGCCTGGGTTACCAAATGAGTAGCTACTGTAACTTGGTCAATGGAATCAAAACAGAACAGCACCCTATGGTCCTACTAAGCAACTGTTATGCCGTATCTAAATTAAGGGAACATGCCTATGCCAGGAAGGAAGTAAATAATCACCATGCCAGAAAGATGGACCAGGTAGTCTCCACTAACCATTAGCATTTGCTGTGACCTGGTGGTCATCAGCTTGAATCCCAGTACGACCAAACCAACCCTCCTTTTTTTTATTTAGATTGGTAAATATGTAAATTGGGTGCCAATAAGCTGGAAAATAATAATACCTACAATTTCGGAAGCAGAAGTGTGATATGAAGCGCCCTCTCTATAGGAGAAAATATTCTAGAAGGACAAGTTACTTACCATCGATAACGATATAGCTGTAAGAAACATTAGTAGTGACGTTCCTTACCTTAGAATTACACCCAGGTGTCAGACTGGATCCAAAAAGTTTTCATCAGCAGTACCCCTGCGTGTCGGAAGGTGGCGTCGTGCGGCTCTGCGTCACTCGTTGTCGCCGAGGGGACTTCACGGCAGCTACTTAGACGCCGCCCTCGCGCGCTGACGTCAGTTCTGTACACAACTTTCCACGCCAGGAACGCAGAGCCATGCCAGATACTGACCACTGGTACCTTGAAACTAGGGCCCTGAAAAGTAATGACCTTAACCCTAGAAATCAGTTCGCAGAACATGGAGGATAGGTGGGGTGGTAAGGAATCTATCACTACTATGTTTCTTACAGATATATCGCTACCGAAAGTAAGTAACTTGTTCATCTGAAAGACAAATACAGTGATAGATTCCTTACCTTAGAATAGATACCCCAGCAATACCAACCCCGGTGGTGGGTCTGCGAACCAAGGTCACACCAGGAAGTCTCGGAGAACAGAATGGCCAAAGAAGCAGTCTCTCCGGACTTGGCTGTCCAGGCAGTAGTGCTTAGTAAAAGTGTGCAGCGAGGCCCACGTAGTCGCTTGACAGATGTCTTGTAAGGGAACACTACGTCCCAATGCCGTAGTGGCAGCTGTTGCCCTGGTGGAATGGGCATGCAGCCCCAACGGCGGCTTCTTCTTAGCCAGAGAATAACAGGCTTTGATACACAAGACGACCCATCGGGAGAAAGTCCGCTTGTGTACGGCCCGACCTTTCTTGGCGCCAACGTAGCCGACAAAGAGTAGGTCATCCACCCGGTAAAATGAGAGCACCTGTTTTGGGTCCACACGATGGAGCCTCTCTTCTTCTCTGGAAGGATGCAGAGGCGGAAAGAAGGTGGGCAAAGTGATGGTCTGCCCAATGTGAAAAGCTGTGACAACTTTTGGCAGAAAGGATGGACGGGTTCTGAGCACAACCTTGTCCGGATGGACAGACAGAAACAGAGGCTTACAAGAAAGAGCCTGGAGCTCACTCACTCTCCTAGCAGAGGTGATGGCAACCAGGAAAGCAGTCAGAGTTAAGAGACGTAGAGGACAGTTGTGAAGAGGATCAAAGGGAGCGCACATTAAGTATGTAAGAACCAGATCAAGTCCCACTGTGGCATGACAAAAGGAATAGGAGGGAAAAGGTGAGTAATGCCTTTGAGGAATCTATTTACAACAGGGGACTTGAAAAGAGAGGGCTGATCAGGGAGCCTGAGAAAGGGCAAAATAGCAGAAAGGTAGCCTTTGATAGTGCCCAGAGCAGAGTCCTGCTGGGACAAAGAAAGAAGGAACAAAAGGACTTCAGAAGGAGGGGCAGAAAGGGGATCCACAGCCTTTGCTGTGCACCATGCCACAAATTTGTTCCACCTGCAGGCGTATACCAACTTAGTGGAGGGCCGCCAGAATGAAATTACAAACTTCAGTAGGCAAGTCAAAAGGAATCAACTGCCGCCGCTTAATCTCCACGCAAGGAGGTGGAGACTGGACAGACAGGTTCATGTGGAGGACCATCCCCTGCTGCTGCGACAGAAGATCCTCCCGAAGAGGCAGTCGGATCGGAAGATCGATGGTCATACTGAGTAGCTCTGGATACACCATACTCTTCGAGCCCAGTCCGGAGCCACAAGAGTGACTTGGGCCCGGTCTTGCATGATCTTCAGCACTCTGGGCAGAAGTGGTATAGGCGGAAAGGTGTACAACAGACCGCAAATCCACTCGCGACAAAAAGCATCACCGAGCGAGTGCCGCCTTGTAAATTCCAATGCGCAGAACTGCTGACATTGCGTGTTCTCTTAAGTGGCAAATAGATCTAACCAAGGCTTTCCCCACTGCTGAAAGAGACCTTGCACCACGTCCAAGTGAAGATGCCATTCGTGATCCATCATGCACCCGCGGCAGAGTTCGTCTGCCATGGCGTTCAGTGAACCTGCCAGGTGTTGAACCACCACGGAAATGCCCTGATGTTCCAGCCATGTCCTGTGGCGCAGAGCCTCCTGACATAGCATCCAAGACCCCATCCCCGCCCTCTTTGTTGCAGTACCACATGGCGGTGGTGTTGTCTGTGAACACCTGCACTACTCTCCCCTTGACAGAGGGAAGGAATGTCTTCAGTGCAAGTCGGATCGCCTGAAGCTCCAGAAGGAGCCCATAGGCCTCTGATGTCCACCTCTCCCGTGTGACTGCCCCATCCCAGGAGGGACGCATCAGTCACCACTGTGTGCTCCGGTTGGGGAAGGGAGAGGGATCTGCCAGTGACCCAATGCCGGTTCGTGAGCCACCACTGCAGCTGTTGTGCAGTGCCCTCCCAGATCTGGAAAGACTCGGACAGGTTTCCCTGATGCTGCGCCCACTGGAACTTCAGGTCCCACTGCAGAGCCAGCATATGCCATCTGCATGATCAATCAGCAGGATGCAGGAGGCCATGAGGCCCAGCAGCCTCAGGGTCAGCCTGACCGAAACCCAGGATAGAGGCCGACAGATCGGAATCGGCCTGAATATCCTGGTCTCGACGTTCAGGAGGATAGGCCCGAAAGAGCGTCGTATCCAGAACCGCTCTGATGAATAGGAGCTTCTGAGAGGGAATCAGGTGCGACTTCGGCACATTGATGGAGAACCCCAGCAAAAGGAGCTGGAAGGCCTTAGTCTGGAGGTGGGAGACGACTGCCTGGGGCGATCCCGCCTTCAACAGCCAGTCGTCGAGATAGGGGAAGACAGGAACCCCTGATCTGTGCAAATGAGCTGCGACCACCGCCATCACTTTAGTGAACACCCGAGGGGCGCTGGTAAGGCCAAAAGGGAGCACGGTAAACTGAAAGTGCTCGTGGCCTACCGTAAACCGCAGGTAACGCCGGTGGGCCAGCAGGACGGGAATATGAAAATATGTGTCCTGCAGATCCAACGCTGACCATCCAATCTCCAGGGTTGAGGGCAGACAAGACCTGAGCCAGAGTTAACATCTTGAACTTCTCCTTCCGGAGGAAGTGATTGACGTTCTGGAGGTCTAAGATAAGACGCAGGCCATTGTCCTTCTTGGGCACCAGAAAGTAGTGGGAATAACAACCACAACCTACTTCTGGCGCAGGAACACGCTTGATGGCCCCCTTGGCCAAGAGGGTCGCAAATTCCTGTTGAAGACGTGCCAAGTGATCCCCTGACATGCGGTGGTACTGGGGTGGCATGGCTGGAGGGGTAGTCTCGAAGGGAAAGGAGGAGCACCTTCAGACTATTTGAAAAACCCACCTGTCAGTAGTGATGGTGCGCCAGTGGGGGAGGTGATGGTGGATCCTGCCACCCGCTGGCATTTCATGGGCCTGAAAAACTAGACTAGGAAGGTTTGGAGGCAGTGCTGGTTGGGGTGGAGGTGGACTGACCCGCCCGCTGGCCCGCTTCTGCGTGTCCCACGTCCGTGGCTGTACTGAGACTGCTGCTGCTGCAGCCTGTGGCTCTGAAGCGGATGTGTTGGGGCACCCCTTCTGTGGCCACGAAAGGAGCGAAAAGCACAAGGCGGAGGAGGGCGAGTGGCCAAAAGGCCCAAGGACTTGGCCGTAGCCTGCGAGTCCTTAAAACGCTCCAACGCACTATCTGCCTTGTTGCCAAAAAGGTGAATGCCATCAAAGGGCATGTCCATCAGGGTGTTCTGGACATCCCCCGAAAAGCAGTTAGTCTTCAGCCAGGCGTAGCGGCAAAGAGTCACTGTCGTGGAAATCGCCCTGCCCAGTGGGTTGGCGGTGTCAAGGTCACATCGTATTGTGAACTTTGCCACATCCCTCCCTTCAGCTAAAGCCTTTAGAGAGCACTGTCTGGGCCTCCTCCTGACACTGAGGCAGCACCTGCGCCACCGTATCCCACACAGAGTAGGAATAACAGACCAAGAGGCATGCAGAGTTCACAGACCGCAGCCCAGAACTGGCGGAAGAAAAAATCTTCTTCCCAAACTGTTCCAGTCTCTTGGATTCCCTATCCAGAGGTGCGATAGGGAAGGCGCTTTGGGATGTAGAGGGTTGAACAACCAAGCTCTCAGGGGTGGGGTGTTGGGAGAGGAAGAGGGGGGGGGGGGGGGTCACCCGGCGCAGGGCGATGGCATCAGACCACATTCCTATCCACAGGAGCTCCTGTGTTGATCCTGGACCAGGTGCCCAAAAGAACTTCTGAAAGTGCATCATTAAAAAGGCAGCACTGGCTCCGCAGAGGTAGCCAGCCGCTGAAGCACTTCTGTCAGGAGGTTAGTCCTGACGGCCACTGTAGGGAGATCGAGGTGGTGAGCCTCGGCTGCCCAACGCAACACCACTGCGTAACTCGCACCCTCCTCCGTAGCCACGGTAGGAGGAGTTAGCATGCCACGGTCAGCAGAGGTGTCAAAACCGCTGGCATCCCCAAATTCCTCAACCCAGTCCGGGTCAAACTCACACTGTGCTGTGAGAGGGTCATCAGACCCCTCCCAGTCCTCCCCTTCCTCCGAAGGCTTTGGGACAGACTGAAAATACGGAGGCTGGACATAGGGGCAGAAAGGCCCCACCGGCGCCATGTCCACATCAGGTCAGAAACCAGGGACTGCATCGTCCGGGGATGTCGGGAGTGGTGCCGGTGGTGGAGGTGTAGGTGTCACTAGGTCAACCGGCGTCCATCGGGATCAAGGCCTGGATCCCTGGGGGTCCTGAGGCACCAGGGCAGGAGCTGACAGCGATGGCGGAACTGGAGCCGCTGACAGATAAGGGCGAGGACCCCCAGTCGGGCCCCAGGGCCGAAAGGCGTGCTGGTGGGGCCTGACGTCCCAAAGAGGCGGGCCATGGCTGACAGAAATTCCTGCAGCTGGGCCGGAGTCGCCAACGGACCCGGGAAGGGCAGGTAGGCAGACGGCGACACCGTAGGTTCCGCCAGAGCTGCGGGGGTGGCACCACCCACACCTTCAGCCACGTCACTCGACTGGCGATGGGGAAGTCGGTGGGCGATGCTACTTCTTTGACTTCTTGTGATGCTTCGCCTTACCTGACCCAGAGTACGAAGACTTTGTTTCTGACAAATGATGGTGATGGCTCCGTGACTGGTCCCTCGACCTCCCACAGGACCGGGACCTTGAGCAACGCGGAGCTGACTGCCAGACTTCAAGCAAATTTCGGGACTGCTCCCGCAAAGTCTTCGGCGCCATGGCCCAGCAGTCGGGGCACGACTTGGAGTCGTGGTTCCGCCCCAGGCAGTAGAGACACATGCGGTGCAGGTCCGTCACCGACATCATTCGATGACAGTCCCCGCAGGACTTGAAACCAGGCATCCCTATGGCACCAGGATTCGATCGACTCGAAAAGAAAAGACAAAAAGGCCTCGAAAAACTCAGTCAAAAAGTGACTCGGGGTACCGCTCTCTCCGGATCTGGGCTTGCTGGTGCAGAAAAAGAAAAAACTGACTTCAGCGCGAGAGGGCGGTGTCTAAGTAGCTGCCGCAACTTCATCTCGGCAACCACGACGCCGACGACGGACGCGGAGCCCAACGACGGACGCGGAGCCCAACGACGCCACCTTCCAGCGCGCAGGGGTACTGCTGACGAAAACTTTCCGGATCCAGTCTGACGCCTGGGGTTAATTATAAGGTAAGGGATCTAACACTGTGTTTCTTTCAGATTTGCAGAGTAAAGAATATGCTAACTTTTCCTGAGAGATTATGTCAGTTCCTTTGATTTTTCAAAATATTTGTGTTCCATGCACGGGGTGCACGTTTTAAAGCCAAACATAGAACACTAAATCTCATTCTTGTTTAGCACCTTCTGGAGCACAATTCATTACTTTAAACCAAAGTTGTTCAGCAAAAAATAAACTTTTGAAAAACAATGGTTCCCTAAAGAGACTTCCTACTGGTCTTAAAGAGTATGTCAGTATGGCATCCATGGACGTTTAATTAAACAAAAAACAGACAACTAGATTGACTTCAGCAGTGGAAATTAAAAAACACAATGTTTCCTACTAACAGGAGGCACGAGAAAATGTCAGTAATCTGCTCCTGTAGTCAGAAATCTGCTACTGTAGTGTTATTACATTTTTAGAACAGATGTTTGTCTCTAGGGATTTACATAGGACCTCAAAAGTACTGCAGTAAATCTGCATCAAGATAAATAACTGGTGCAAAAACCTGAAGCATCCATGTGGAGGGCAAATCAAGTATGGTCCTGTAAGTGAGATTTACAGGGAAACTGGTGCTGGACACCATTTGTACTGACAATGTTTTACTTTGTCATAGGCCTCAGTCCAAGTCAATTGTGTTCACTCCGAGATGTGTTCCATTTTTGAAAGGGATGAGGTTGATTTCGTTAGCTATACAGCTTTCCCTGACCAGGATATTATACATATGACAGATACCTCGCTTTGCCAGCACCACCTTCTGTTTACAACACCACCATCTCAGATTACTCTTATACTGGCAAACTTTGGGGCATATTAACAAGCCAGGCGATAAAATTATCGCCGCTTTAGCGGCAGAAAACTGCCGCTAAAGCGGCGATAATGGGCTTGATAATATGCTCTATGGAATTCCAATTGAAGCCCATGTTAGACGTCCTTCACATTTAACATGGGTTTCAATTGGAAATCCATAGAGCATATTATCAAACCCATTATCGCCGTTTTACCGGCAGTTTTCTGCCGCTAAAGCGGCGACAATTTTATCGCCTGGCTTGTTAATATGCCCCTTTGTCACTTAACTTCTCTTTCCTTTACTACTCAAAACTTTACATATTCCATTCCTATTTACCCCAGAAAGTACCATTACAATATTGTTGCCTCTTTTTAGCAGATTGGAGTACCCTCATCCCCATTGTCCTTTATGGAGTGTTAAAACTTAACCGTGCCAAGAAACCGCACCATACTGTAATCTGCCCACTGGCTTTCCGTCTTCCTTGGAATCGCAACAGTTTCTTGGACATAGCAACTGTGTTATATGCTGCATGCCCAATGCAATCATCTTGGAGTCTGCAACAACCTCTAGATCACGTCACAACTCAAACTCCAAGATTCATCACTTTTCAAAACTAACTTAGCTACAATGTAACAATCCACCCACCATTTTAATCAGACCCTATACGAAGAGTCTGCCACACACACACACTGAGACTGCACAACTAATTCCAACACCACACCATATACTGGCCCCCATTATCATCCACAAAACCTGTATGATAAACGTAGTGCATACATCAATCACACTTTCAGGTCACATATTGCTGCTAGTGATTAAGCATAGCGAAAATTAGGAAATCTGTAGCTATAAAATGCAAGCATAAAGTATGAGAAATGCAGACAAATATGCTAGGGATCTAAATATTTTTCTTTGAATAATAAAGCGTAACTATTACATTTTTCACACCACTCAAATCTCTTTTTTGTGCGAGTTCCCAAAATTATATAAATACAAATATTACCAATTTTATGTTATCAGAGTCTCTGCTCACATTGCCTCTTGTGAAAAATAGGTCCTACACAAAATTGTTCCTCCGAGATCAGGCTTATAAAAAAAAAAAATAATAAACATTTTTTTAATTTTTTTATTGCACGGTTTATAAAAATGACCGTTTAGCAAATTGAGCAGCTATAGAGAATAAAGCAAACACAAGGAGATGATGGACCGAGCGCTGAAACTTTTCAGAATCCCCCAGTCACAGATTTGGGTTGAATCCATCATCCTTCTTTAGCGTGTTCAACCCAGATCTGTGACTGGGGGTGAGTGTCTGGAAGGTTTCAGCGCTCCGTCCATCATCTCCGCGTTTGCTTTATACACCCTAAGTTGGCAGGGTATGCCCAGACGCGAGTCCCTTGCTCACTTTGCCACTGGATTCAAGCTAGCCTGGCTGATGAGGGGTGTTACCCTGAAACAGGTCCCAGGATGCTTGTTTCCGATCCAGGTTAGACCTGGCTTGGCAGTTCAGGCAGGACTGTTCCCATGAGGCACAGGGTCACGACTGATTTGTATATAGCTGGATCCGAACTGGGGTGGCAAAGTGAGCTAAAGAACGATGATGGATTCAACCCAGATCTGTAACTGGGGGTGAGTGTCTGAAAAGTTTCAGCACTCCGTCCATCATCTCCTTGTGTTTGCTTCATCACTAGAGAATGCCAATTGGTAAACTGTGGGATCCTCAACATGTACGGATTGCCAGACTAAGTGAGGTTTAGAAATACAACCTGAGAAAATGAACAACGGAGTCCGTCTCACAGACATCAAGGCATGCAGTTGTCTCAATATTTACCCGAACTTATGGAAAATAGGTTCTAAAACCGAACCAGATTAGAATGGGGAGCACCGCCATGCCCGTTTTCCTATGCAGCCTGTAATGGATTGAATTTCTGTCGCTGTAACCGCTCTAAAGAAGTGCGCTCACTGGCTTGATATAGGTTCTGACGCAAACAGGATTGCTTAGGTTATATAAAAACACTACTTATGCAAAGATCCAACTCCCAACAGATATCAAGCCAGATCGTCCCATGGGCATTCACAAAAGGAAAGAAATTACTATGGAGCAAGCACCATGCAACACAAGAATTCAACAAATACTAAAATTGTGTGTGGTTACACTAGAAAAGGAATGTGTACTGAGGAAGACGACTGGAAATTATGTCTTTGCTGAGAAGTCATAAATGAATCACCAGAGGTCCAAACCAAGTGGGTTGTTTGTGGCAGGAGTTGCAATACTCTCATTTCTGCCATTTGCCATAAATGGTATTTCATAACAAAGCCTTACACACATTTTGACAGTCCTTTATTTCAGACTAAAAAAATGAGGTTTGATTTATTCATTTTTAAGTTGGGATTAGAAAAACAGTTTGTGAGAAAGAGATTTTCATAAAGATCAATGAACGTAGAACACCTTCAGCTTTATTCTGAACTGGATTTAACTCACAATAGCCTGCAGACAATTTATTTTACTACCGAAGCACCCCATTTGCTTGAAAGCAAGGAAACTCCTAACAACTGGTAACTGTAGGATTCGACTAAGAATCCCACTTAAAAAACAGATAATCCATTGGGGAGGACAAATGGCAACCGGGGAAATCCACAAAGACCAGAGATAAAAGCCATCAAAAGGGAGTCTTGTATTTAACCCAGGGTGTGCTTGTGTGCATGCCCGCACACTGGCGCAAGTCTAGGATGATCCAATAACAAGCCGGGTGTGTCATGTGTTCCCTATACGGACATTGTCGTTTTCCCTATGTTAGTTTAACTTTGCAGTCGTAGGCCACTTTTGCTTTGCACACGTTACCCAAGCGCATGCTTCTTTTTGGGCCTCATTTTATTTTCACATATAGTCAGCACATATCTTTGTATTTTGTCATTTTCCTGGGATTTAGTCTGCAGATCCTTGGCATGGTCAAACATTGCCTCTTGTTATTCTCTGTGGTCGGACTCTAGCACCCAGGCATAATAGAGACACCGAGCTGCTGTTTTTGAAACCAGATGTTTTGTCATATAACATGAGACATGTCGTTCCAAACAGAGCAGAGACTTGCAGACAGAGCAAGGTCCCAAGACAAGAGAACTGTGTCAGCTGGGATTCAGAAGAACTATCTCTGTATGCAAAAGTATGTATGGGGTCCGCCACTACACCCAGAGAGCTATATTCACTTTGTTTTTGTAGTGAGGGTAAATATAGGCAAATCTGTCAGATAATATGAATGGGCTTTTTATTGTATATGGTCTCCTAATCATGCTAATGGCATTACTGACCTGCATTTGCTTGCTAGTTGTGGCACAATTATTACTTATTAGAGCATGATAGTTTAAATAAATATTTAAAATTGTTGCTCGCGTCTCTTTTCTATTTATTGTGGACAAGTAGGAGTGAGAGAATGAAAGGGGGTGACCTGCTGCCCTGATCCCTGAGAGGATCAGGAGCTGTGTGTTCTGGGGGGCAAAATCACTTGTCTCTGGAAAGGTTAGGCGGTCAAGTGAGGCACTAACAGCTAGTCAGATCCGGGCCCCTAGATTCTGAAGGGGTATAGTGACTCAGTCCCCAAATGCTGATGTTCTAGGGTACCAAGCATAGTTCTGTTCCTGAGAAGAATCCCTGCAACAGGTTTTGTGGAAGTCCCACCCACATTAATGTCCAACATGCAGACAGATCAGGCAGTGTGTGGTGTGTGTGGTGTGGAACAACGGCAGTATGTAGAAGAGGGTGCTCACGGAAGATGTTGGCAGCAGATTTCTATAGGTAGGAATCTATCTGTTTTAAGAACTAGGAAGACCAAAAAGTAGTTTAAATAGGTGGAGACACTGAGTCTGGAGATAGAAGTGACAGGCAGATCCTTTGAAAACACTCCAACCCAACTAGGATGGCAGGAGACTCCCAAGGTCCCTTAAGCATACTTCATTAGCAAGAGTACAAGGACGAGCACAACAAACGATGTGGCTAGCTTTTGAGTACAAGATATATTGTGAAGGACCTTGTCAACACCCCACTGGGGCCTAATAAAATGCCTATTCTTGCGGGAAAAGGGCCTAAAAAGAGAAAATAAAATGGTGTCAACGAAAAGCTTACAGCATACCTGCAAGAGGAGCATTACCACTCCTGAACTCTTTCCCCACCACCATCGGATTTCAAGATTTATAATAATGAAAATGCAACATAAAACAGACCGCAACATTACCCAATTAAAAGCACACAAAAAAACCTCAAAAATATTTTTCAGTATTCTAAAATAGGGTTACTAAAGTCGAGAAGATGACAAAAATCAGCACAAGGAAACTAAGCTGTGGCTGAACTAAAGCATCAATGTAAAAGTGACCAGAAATTATGGGAGTTTGAAAAGCATGGATTTTACCCTTCGCTAAGCTGAACCGAACGGAGGGTAAAAAAATATTGGTTTAGGAGCGAGGAGGATGCGTAGAATTTGCTGACAATCTAAAAAAATGAAGATTTATTGGCTTTGTAGCTGGTAGTGTGCAGACATCACAATTCACCATAGAAGTAGATAGGAGCAACTCTTCCTTAATGCATGAGACCTGAAGAACCGTTACAAAATTAACCACAGAGAAGGGAGGAATCTGAGCACTGAGGTACTTTGGGAAGCATCACTGTGCTAACAGGATGCGAAAGGAAAATTTAATTTTATACCACAGTCCACCCCATACATACCTTGCACTATACTTCACATGCATGGCCCCAATACCAACACCCACTTTGACCCTCCCCACACCAACATTAGATTATCTGCTATCTACAATTATCTCTGTAACCCAAACCTCCTAATTCTGAATCTCTAAAAATCTGAATTCCTAAAGAACAGCCCAGAAAAATGCATACATTAGTACCATCTACTCTAGGTAAGAGTGTGGAATTACGGCAGGTACTGAATTTGCAAGACACTGAACATCAATAATCTGGAGATGAGGGATATCTCAGATTACAGGTTGATGCAAAATTTGACCATATTAAAGTCATGTTTTTATGGTAATAGTAGAAAAACGTTTTCAGAAAGCAATTTCTTGTAAAGTATGTTTTCTACTTGAAATTTAAAGATGACAGGATTACATCTTAAATACATTTTCTTATCATCCTTTGAGTTCGTCACAACCCTTATCTCAAAAACATTTCACAACAGGGCCATCAAAAGCAAATAGCCGGATTCCACATTTGACATTTTCTGCCTCAAGGTCTGTAAGGTATTTGAGGTAATTTTACTTACAATGCCTTCTTCTGGACATTGCAAGATTTTTCTAGGGTAATAGTTACCACACCTAAAAAGTGCCTAGCAGACAGGTCAGTTGAAGGTCATCAGCAAAATACGGGACAGCTTAACATACTGGAAGCGTATAGGAGTTGCAAATGGATAAGAGTAACTAATTTAAATAAAAGAACAATACAAACAGGAATAGATCTCGAATATGGTGGAATGCAAACTATTTTTCAAGAAGGCTAAAATGTTAGTCAAATAGAAGCATGCGTTGCTGTGCATGCAGTCATGAGTCCTGTTAAGTAATCCAGAACGAAATGTCAGCATATTTATGAAGATTTGTGTAAGATCAATGCAAAGCAACATGAACCAGATTGATCTTAATATTTAAAGAATGGAAACATACTATAATGCTATGCCCCACAACACACAGAGTAAAAAAATGAACATACTAAGAAACGAACATATACCTTCTTTTCCCACCGAGTCAACAACGGCATTGACAAGGTGTATCACAGTGACTATGGAAGCTTGTAAAAAGGCAGAAGAGAAGCATATTAGAAACAATACAAGAGAGCAGAAATCACAACAGCGTGCCTGATTCAGAGTAAAGCAGGAGTGAACAAGTTTACAGTTTCAACTGGAAACCTCAGCACTCTTGTCAATGATGGTTTAAAAGAAAATGCATGCATCTCTGTTTAGGTTCAATCAACTCTTAGCTGATATTTTCAAATCACCATCATTTATCTCAAGTCTTAAAAAAACAATTAAAAAGGCAGCTTACTTAAAAGTCTACATAAAAGATCACAATTTGAAGCAAATAAAAAAAAAAACTTAAATGGGCAAACCCTTCTACCACAGTTTGTTTTCTAATTAAAAACAAATTAAGATAACTACGTGCAAACATGAATACAGAAGTGCCTATTTGCCACATGAAGATGCCGATTAATTTCTGCTAATAAACTGGAAAATGTTCATCCATTCAACAAAGTTTTACTTATGTTATTCGAAATGTCATGTCGATGGCACAATTGTAGCACTATGGTGGAAGCACCACCCATCTGTACAGCTGTGCTCAAAAGTGCAGCATGTACAAATTAACTGCAGAGTGAAAATCCTATGTTAAAATATATGCACATGTGCAGTATCGAAAGTGCACTGAACACATGCCTAACAAAGGTTAGAATGCCGTCCTGCCACTAAAGTTGCACCTCTTCTGTCCCTACTTCCTACAGTTCGCTTCCTATAACGTTTCACACTTAGTATACCCTGCTTTGCATTTTTAATGCACCATTACTTATGTTTGAAAACTGGCATACTGGGAGCCAATAGCTGGTGAAACGTATGCACAAGTACGACTGTGTAAGAGTCACGAGTGGAAGCACAAGAACGTGGGAAATAACCAAACATGCATAACGATGGCTAAAACTCTTACTGTGTAATGTGGTCCTGTGTAACATGGGCCGCAACATCACAATATCTTGCAATTATCAAACATAACGCAAAACATTTAACACCTCGCGAATAATTGACACTGCACTGTGTTCATGTTTGCACTTCATAAAACTGGTTTTTAAAATTACAAAACCGTTTTCTGGCGGGGGATTTTGCACAATAGTCTTCTAGCACACACCACACACTTATGAATAAAGTGCTATTACAAAATGGCAATGTAAAGTGAAACGATAAAGCAGTTTGCTCACACAGTGATAGACTAGTCAAAGCAGAGATCACAGCCACTTTGGCTCTGAAGCAAACAGCGTCAGCCACTACAAAACATAAAAATTGCCCAAATCGAAAAGAAATAATTGTGAAAGAAATTGTGAGTCCGCTAAGAAACCTAATATGGCACATACATTTCCATTACTGCGGTCACAGACACTGCAAAAAAAAGCTGGAATGAAAAAATGCAAATGATTTTGATTTCACAAAGCAAATACTGAAGACATGAAAGTGATGCTCCAAATTATTTATCTCTAGAGAGGTACCCTCAGGATGGGCACACAGTCATCTACACCATCACAATGGAAGATAGAAAACTTTGGATTGTTAGAGTTTGGAACGAACAGAAATTGTTTAACATTAGGAGTTTTGCAGCTTGAAGAATTTGCTGGATTCAAATTATGAACATTATTCTGCCATCTAGTGGTTGGGACTGTAATTCTTCTTTGTATCTTTCTCGGTTTTATTGTTAACACGTTTACTGTTCCACCATTTGATGCCTAATCCTGCCTTTTCTGACACATGCCCTTCTTTGGCAGCCCCTATGCGTGGACACCCTCTTCAAATTCTTTTCTTTGTAATTGCTCCCTCATCTTCAGGGGAGGGGGGGTCGCAGGTGAATCCAGAACATTCTTCATGCTGTACAGCTACTGTTACAGCTAAGAAGCCATTTCGTTTGGCAGTGTGAATCTTTTCTGGATCCACATGCTGTGCATTAATTTTGTAGCTTTTTTTTTTTTTAACCTTGTGGTTGAGTTGAAGATTGCAAATAAATATTTTAACACTCTTTGTCCCACTTGAGCTTCCTTCTTCATCTGTGCACCTATGCAATAGTATTTTGTGAACGTGTGCACTGACACCAAGTAGCTTCCATGCAAATATCCTGCAATGGTATATTTGTCAGAAAGGCAATCATTGCTCCATTTTTTACAAGTGGAGTGTGCTTTAGGTTTGGTTCTGGTTATATTTCCGCTATTGCGTGACCCATTTGGAATTTCTGTGTGATCCATCTTGAGATGGTATTTCTTGTAACTAGTTTCCCAGGTTTCTGTCTTCGAATGACACAAAGAGCTGTTTTGCCCTCCTAATTGGTCTTGTCTTCCCCATATAGTGCATTACACCTCTTCTGGTGTCTAGCGCGTGTAGTGCTTTTTCTGCTTGTATCTTTGGTTCCTGAAAGAAACTAGTATTTTGTATTGATTGGTTTATGTGGAAAATATAAGATGACTTTGGGTAGGAAATGTGGGTCTGTCCTCATTACTATCCTGTCTTTGTGCATTTGCATGCATGGTGTTTGGATTGCGCGTGCTTGCAATTCACTTACTATCCGAAGAGTAGTCATTGTGATAAGGAAAGCCATCTTCAATGTGACTAGTTTGTGAAGTGGTTCAAATGGTTTTCTCATTAGCTGTGTTAACACTAAGTTTAGGTTCCATGTTGATGCCAACACCCTTCGTGGTGAAGCCATTTGTTTTGCTCCCTCCATGAATCTTTTGATTACAGAGGTTTGAAAAATCTCCTTCCTATAGGTCCTCTTGTGTAGGCCACCACTGCTGCCAAATATACCTTCAAAGAAGAATAAGTTAGTCTGTTGTCTAGTAGGTGTGTGAGATATCGTAAGACAGTAGAGTGCTTTGAATTGTCTTAAGAAGCCAAATCTGATGCACCACCTTGAGTATTTTTCCCATTTGGCTGTGTAGCATTTTCTGGTTGTTGGTCTTCTTGCTTCTCTGAGAATTACCATTGTGTTCTCTGGTAGACTGAGATGTCTAAACTCTGTCTAGGAGCCAAGCTGCTAAAAACTCATGGTTTTCGGCTCTTGATGGAGAACTCTTCTCCTAAACATATAGAGTAGGTCTTGTAGGCCCGGTAGCTTCTGCATATTGTCTTGGGCTATCTCTATTAGGTTCAAGAACCAAGTGTGTCTAGTCCTTTGTGGTACAATAAGAATTCATGTAATTTGATACAATTTGCATATGTTGATTACTTTGAGTAACAGTGGGATCGGGAGAAAAGTGTTAGCAAATCTCCCTGGCTAGTATACCGACACAGCATTCCCCACGGACTGGAGGTGTGTGTTTGGCTGCAAAGGATTAGCGTTTCTCATTTTTAGGAGTGAGAGGTGTGGTGCGGCAGCCAGAGCGGCTGACTCCAGAGCTCGGGGCTCACGGTTCAATCCCTGGTGCCAGCTCAACTCAGCACCATGTGACTCAGGGCAACAGCTCACTTGATCTCCCTGAGGGCCCCCGTGCCTTGAGACCCTTAGGGGTGATTAGTTTGCGCTTTACAAATACCGGACTGATTGATTGATTTGAGGTGTTGCAAACAGGTCTATTTCTGGTGTTCCCCATTGCCTGAATATCTGTTTAAGCACAGTTTGCTTGAATTCTCATTCATGTGAGCAGGATACTGGTCTGCTTAGCAGGTTTGCTTCAAAGTTTTCTTTCCCTGGAAGATGTTATGTTGGTCTTTGGATGGCCCACCTCCCGATCTCTTGCGCGAGTTTTTAAAGTACAAATGATTTTGCCCCTCCTCGTTTGTTGAGATTGATTATTGTTGTTGTATTGTCCATTTGAATTACTAATGACTTTCCCCACAGCCAAAAGGTTTTTAAGGCTAGGAACACTCTTTACATCCATTTATGTTGTACAGCTTCCTGCTCTTTACAAAATCCTTTGATTTTGAGGTTCCCCATATGAGCTCCCAAACCCATATGCACTGTGTCTGTGGTAATGGCTACTGTAGGTGTTGGCCGCAATAATTCAGTCCGCTGTTGTGATTCCTCGCATGTATGGAGGGTCTTATGAGGAGTGCTTGTATTTTTTCTCAGCCCTTGGTGCTCCTGATCTGCAAGTTGCAGGCCCCTTGAATGCTTCTCTTACCTGATCCAGTATGCTTGGCAGCATTAGTAGATTCTACCCTGTTTTGGGAAGGTAACAGTGTAACAAAGAAAACTACTGATTTCTCTTTTATTTGTACCCTATATTTGTCTGCTGTCCTCTTAATTGACTGCACACTGCAATGTCATCCGGGAGGAGACTGCCTCAACAGAACATATCTATCCCATCTTCTGGGGAGTCCATTTTGATGTCCTGCCACTGAGTCTCAAGATATTCTGACCCCTCTGTTTCTTGGAACAAACCCAGTGTTGCAGGATCATCTTCATAGAAGAATCTTGTTGTTCTTCCTCTTGTGGCTCTGGGGTCATTGTTGATTACAGGTCTTCTTGGTCTTTGTCCAATTGTGTTTTTTCCTCTTACGTTTTCAGCTGGATTCTAAATTCTCGAAGGGAGGTGTCAAAATCCTTTTTCTTTTGTAATAGTGCGACCATTTCGGCTTTGAGATGCCTCTTCTTCAGCTCGATTTCAACTTTGCACTAATTTCTTTGTCAAGAGAAGAAGTCTATTTCCGTTATGTCCTCGAGGATTCTTTTGTTGGGGTGTCAGAGACCCTATATTTGGTACCTCCCCACATTGATCGTCTTAAGATGTTGTCATCTTCTCAGTTGCCCCACCGCTTGCAGTTTCATTGCTGTCGGACCAGAGGGGTTCCTTCGGTGCTCTGCTTGCCGTCAGCAAGATCTTTTACGCCGAGACAGCCCTTTGTGATTTTGACTCTGTTTTTCGAGACACATCGCCGGATGTTTTTTCGGAGTTACTTATGAATGTTCCTCCTTGGGTTTTCGCTGCTCCTTTTCAACATTAATGACCCTCATTTCGGCATCTGAGCCTTCCGCAACTTTGGCTATGTTGTCTTCCTCCTGACTCGAGAACCCCAGGTCTCTCAGTGTCAGAGTCTTTCTGCCCCCACATTGTGTAGTGTGCTTGTCTCGGATTTTCTCTTATCCTTAAGGTCTTTGGCTTGAAATCGACTTCACAGTTGTCAATCTTGTGGTCCAGCAGAAGGCAAGGGTTGCACACTTGGTGGTTATCTTTTGATGCAAATTTATGATGGCTCTTCAGGCTAAATTGGAAGTGTGTCTTCTCCATGTCACACAGAACAGGAGGAACCCTGTCAGGAGTGTCTCCAGGTCACCTTTCAATGTGTAGTCCTATTTTTCTACATCGGTACATTGTTTCAGTGGTCTTCTCCAGTACAACTTCAACAAACTTTTGAATAGACGCCTTATTTTCGTAGATTGGACAGCCTTCAGCAATTCTTCCAGCCCCAACAGCGGAAAAATAATCTGAAAAGGGTGACCAAGGAAGCTTTAACGGGAGGGCGTATGATGTCAGAAAATGATGGATTAGGCGACAAATGGTGGGAGAGTCAACACCCCAAAAAAACAATTTTAAAGAAATATAAAACAAACAAATCATTAACGAGAAGGACTACGAACACAACTGAGAATTCTGGACCCAACCATTAGATGGCGAAAAATACACAGCATGTGAATTCAGAAAATATTCACACAGCAAAAATTGAGTTGTCAAAATAAATACACTGCCTCCATCTTTCTGCCTACCAAGTCTCTTCATGGTGAAAAGACTCAACAGAATAAATCTGATTTAAATAATGAAATCGCACCTTCATCCATAGAGTTTTAATGGCATGGAAAACCAGTAAAGTGAAACCACGGTGGCTGGAAAGAGGTCTTATGGAGGCAAGAAAGACTGTTCTGGAAACTACATATGGCAGTACAGATTGATACAGGGCATCACTAATCTAACCACATATGAAAAAAGTCCCTCTAATTCTGAAGGCAAATGGACCTATTTTATCAAATATGGGAAGATTTGAAGGAACAGTGTAACTAGTGAAATTAGGATTTAACTAAAATACAGAATGTTAATGCCAAAAGGTCTTATTTAAAGCTTGAAGTTCATGAAGTTTATCAATTAAATTACCACACTAGTCTTAAATGTCTTTCCTTTATGTCTTTTTTAACCAATTTATTTGTGCCTCGTTTCATCATGTGCAGGTTTAATTAGTCTTGAAATTTGCTATATCGACAGTAAAAGAATAATTCTTGAGTTACCTTAAATAAAATTCACTGTTAAAGAAAACCAAAGGGAGATCAATGGTACAGCATTGTGACCTCGCAAAAGGCATGCCATTAAATTATGATCCACAAAAAATGTATGTGATTTTTGGAGGAAGCAAGATCCAGTGACCTAAGGTAATGTTTATATACATATACTGCAGTTGAATTGTGTTACAGGCTGTCATAGTCACTTAGCCAATGTTTGAAGGTAGTTAGCATATGAAGAGACAACAATCTCTACTATCTATAGATGGCTATGCAAAAGAACTGCATTATTTTAAACCCGCTAAATGCACATAGCTAGGAAGTGGAAGTGCATTAAAGGCAAAATAAAAAGTCAGCGCAACTTCAAATCATCATAGCAAGCAAATTAGGAAGCAAGGAACACAGACTATTGCAAAGGAACTTGAGAACTGTTTCTTTAAACATACGACACGCTGCTAAAACATACATATAAAACAACTAATCAAAACCAAATCAAAATTATGGTACATCACCAACAACGTAAAATGAGTAATAAAGGAAGCTTCAGTGGATATATTTAATGATTCTAAAAGGATATTATAACTATAGGTACCGCAAAGATTGTCCTCCATCATATCATTTTCAATGTAATAGCTCTAGAATTACCGTCACTGGCTTACCCACTAATAGGATTTAACAAAATTGTATATTTTTTCTATTGAAAATCACCATAAACCCAATTTTGTTTAAAGATAATGTAAATAGGAAAATAAATATTTGACAAAGTCTCATATGCAGGGCTAAAAGGAAAGTATCTGCTTAAAAAACAAATGGCAATAGCTCATTTCTGAAAAAGAAAAAAAATCTGTACTGCTTCCTTTATTACAATTGCAACAAACTTACAAGTGCAACTTTCTTACACTCTGCTCTCGCTCAATGGTGATCTGATCCATATTGGAGCTGAGGCCGTAGTAAGAGGGAGGAAAAAAGGAAACAGAACCTTAAACCATCATCAGAGCATCAGATTCATTGTCAGTGCTGTTGCATGCTTTCAGAGGCAGAACATTCCCGGCTCCACATTTTGCAAGGACACGCTAAATGGTGCAAAACGTTCGTCTTTTCCACACCTGTATACAATATGAATACTTTGACTACAACGTAAATCTCCATAGAATATCAATAATGCTAATCACTAGTCTGGCTAAATTATCTGGACAAAAAAAGAGAATATGCTGCTGCCAGACATACCATTGTCATCACAGGATTCAGACTGGAAGGAGCTTAGTGACTGGATCTCAGACAAGCTTTCCCGAGGGTTGTACAGGTGGGAAGGTTTTTCCTCTAGAGACTTCTTTGACAGACAAGGCTCGAGGTCTACTACTTTCGCTGTAGGCAAGATGAAAGCAAGATCACAGTTAGATTCACATGAGAAAGACACAGAGTTCGCTTGAACCTAGGGGTTTCAATCAGAAAATTGACCCACGCTGTTTCATAGAAACACGCACAATCAAATGTGGGGGGGGGGGGGGGAACAGCACAAAAAGTTAATTTAAGGAGACATGTTCTTTTTAAAAAAGCATGGTGGAACAGAACTTAAAATGTAAGACCGATATACTATTAGACTTCAAAGCATGTGATCAATTAAGGGAAGATGATCCATTCCTTAAAACTGTGGTAGTTACGGTTCAAATTCCATCAATCACATATTCATACAATAACGAAGACAGCTAAACAAAACTGCAGCAAAAGGTAATACTTTATATTCATATTAGTATAAAATAAATTGTGAAAATTACTGTCCATTCAGTTTTACACCTTTCAGAGTGAGAAACCATTGATTTTAGTTGCACGAGACTGAGGACAAATCTCAACTGCAAAAGGGGAGTGGCAGTGTTAACAACCAACAAGGTAGAACAAAATTGATGGTTCAAGAGTGGGAGGTAGCTAAATAAACACAGTTATTACTCCCCTAATGTACAAATGCAATCTGGATAAACGGAGTCTCTTTCAGTATAGGCCATCAAAACTCCATGTGATGCAAAAATAGAACTGTAATGATATAATGCAATACTGAGTTTCCAATGTTTAAAAATACATAAAGACACTGTTAGGTTCAAATCTAGATCCTGAAAGCCAAGTGAATGGCACTCCAGCCATATACACTGCTAGAGTGAACCCATACATGCAGTGTTCCTTGTACCAACTCCTTCACCTAGATCAGATTCTGAACAAGAAGACAAAGGGACCGCTTGCTTAATGGAAGACAGCAGATGACTCTCAAACCAACAGTGTTAGCCAATGAAAATGCTTCTTCTTCAGAACCAATGTTACTAGATCTTCAGGCTACACTAAAGGTTCTCTTTGCTGTGTCAAAGCAAGAGGAGACAAGGGCCCATTGCTAAATATGGAGCCCCACAACCAGAGTCCTTGGGGGACAACAAAGGATGTACTCATACCAGTAAAGGATCATAGTCAGGGCCACTGGAATTATATGCCTGTGGTATGATTGACCAAATTATGTGGCACGGTCCACAAAAATGATGTGGCAAAAAAGGCAAATTATGCTATCCCATTCAGCTCATTTTGAGAATTTTAGTTAATGTTCTAAATTTTTCACAAGCTAGCACTGTGTGGACAAAGGTTCCACCTTGTCAATACTAGTTTAACAGCCAAATACAGTAATAAACAATTGGAAGCCCCAACAACAGATGTGAGACTTGTGGGTGGATTGCCACTCATGGACTTTTTGCCGCATCCTGCTGAGCAGGTCTGCAAAGTCGTTGTCTAATCCTGGTAGGTACTTCGCTACAAGAAGGATCTTGTGGTGCAGTGCCCATGGCCCAGTGCGAGTGCTAACAGCTGTTGTGAACGTGTGTCACTTTGTTTCTGGAAATAGCACATGGCGGTCACATGGTCTGTTTTGATGACTACCTTGTGCTGTAGGTGGCAGAAGAAAGCATTGAGAGCCAACAGAACGGCAAGTAAATCTAGGCATTTGAGGTGGAAATTCAAATGATGGAAGTAATCCCACATGCCCTGTGAGGGAAGCGCCCATCATGGTGGCCACTTGCGGAACTAGGTTGAGAAACGGCAAGCCTGCAACAGATTGTTGTAGTTCCACCACTAAAGAGAGCAATGGATGCTGCCCGAAATCAACACTAGATTTTACCAGTGACTGAATGCTTGTGACCATTGTGTGGCCAGGCACGCTTGCAGTGGACGCATGTGTAATTTCACATGTGGAACTATGGCAATATAGGAGGTGCATCACCGTTCTGACCATTAAATGGTGATATTGCAGAAAATGAGTCAGTAACTGGAAAGCTTGAACCTCTGCATGGCTGGGGGCTGCTTGGCCTCTGCTTTCCTGGTGACGGAGTTGAGAATTGCTCCCAGGAATGGCTGTATCTAAGGGGCCTGAAGGTCTAATGTGGTCTGGGTATGCGGCAAGCACTGTTTGTTTGCACTCTTGATCAGCCAGTCATCAAGTAAGGGAACGCGTGGACACCACCCCTCCTGAGATGAGCGGTAACCACAGTAGGACATTTTGTGAACACCCTGTGGGCCAGGTGAGAATGAAGGGCAACACTTTGAATTGAAAATGCTGGCTATTTACCACAAACTGCAGATACAGGCTGTGTGTAAGGTGGATTGGGATGTGGAAATAGGCGGCCTTCAGGTTGAGTACAGTCACGAAGTTGTCTTGATGCAGTAGTCCTGGACTGTAACAATGTGAAATGCCCTGACAGGATGAATTTGTTGAGGGGCCTGAGGTCAAGGATAGGCCTGAATATCTGTCCTTCATTGCGATAAGAAAAAATCGTGAGTAATCCATTATGCAGCGCTAGTGGTGTGGCACCAATTCATTGCCCCCTTGCAAATTAATGCCTCTTTACTTCCTCCCGAAGAAGGCGCTGATGTTCTGCGGAGAGGGTGTGTTTGTGTAGAGGAATGTTCGGTGGGGTTACAGTGAGTTCTATTAGTAACCCTAACCCTGCCTCATAATGGGGAGACCCCACTGGGTGGAGGGGATCTGTGAAGAAACCTCTGCAGTGTTCCCCCAACAGGAGTAGTGTGATCAGGGGGAAAGGAGAGGGACTCGCTGTTTAGCTCCCTTAGTAGCACCCCACTGCACCTCCCCCTGGAGTTGTTACCCCTACTGGTCCACTTGGAGTAACCCTATGTGGGAGTCTGTTGTTGCTGTTTCTGGTAGGAGGCAGATGCTTTGGCACCCCCTATGAACTGGGACCTATGATAAAAGCCCTGGGGAGAAGGCGTTTGGAGGACCCTCATAGCCTTGGATACAACAATGTCCTTTTTGATGTTCTCAAAATCTGATCAACCAGCAGACTTTAGAGGTCTTCCCCATCAAAGGGCAGATTGAGCAGATGCTGTTGAACCGCAGACTTAAAACCGGGGATGCGCAGCTATGCATGGCGCTTCATAATAAAAACACCTGAATTTATGCTCCATTACCAGTTGCATCTAGGGCAAACTGAATAGTGGTGTTTGAAATTATCTTGCCCTCTGAAATGAGATTGAGGCCACATTTTTTATAATGGTCTGAGAGAATAATATTAGTGTGATTTGTATAGTGCATAGTTTCTTCAAACCAAGTGTCTAAGTACTCATGGTCCAAGCAGAGGTCAAGTACATAGCAGAAAAGGGTAGTAGAATCAGTCTGAACTGAATAATTAAGCTTTTAAATTTTTACGAAGATTTGATTCCATCTGGGCCTGTCGTATTTGTAGAGGAACCGAGTTCCACAGCTTGAGTGCTAAATAGGAGCGGTCCCTGAAGCGTGCACTCTTTACAGTGGAGGTACAAGCCAGCATGGCGCCCGAGGATCTGCGGATCCTTGCAGGAAAGTATGGCTTGTATTAGAGATTCAGCATATCCAGTTGCTGGAGAAATTCCTCCATCTTGTCACCGAGGGCTCGATCATATCTATAGAGCAGTCCAACTGAGTTTGCGATTCTCCAGTGAGACACCGATTGGGCAGTGACTCACGTGTCAGCCGTGCCAATCTTCTTACTCTTTATTTAGTGGAGGGGCATTCTCATGTTTGTGCGCTGTATGTAGCAGTAAGTATTCCGGCGGTAGCTGGCCCTGGATATTGGGTTGGTCATAGGGTGAAGGCTTTTTAATTAAAACATATATTTTTTTTTATTCCAATAATCGACCCTTGGGATGAGGGCCTTCACATTCACTATGAAGGTCTGAGATGTGGTTTTAAGCATGCTATTTATGGAGAGGATCTGTGCTGAATAGTGGACAACATTTCGACAAGGAAGTCCTCATCTTCGTGGACTTTGTGCAATTCTACGTTGTGGAAGGTGGCAGCCCGGTGAATGAACACCTGGAAAAAGGTGGTTTCATCAAGAGGGAATGGTTTGGCAGGGTAGCGGTCTAGGTCAGTATTCCCAAGAGGATCAACAACATTGTCATACCACAGTTCGTCCTTAGGATGAAAACTCAAACAGGGCCTTGTATGGATATAGCGGGCAAAAGGGGCTTCCCTCCCTTTGAAAGAAAAATGATGGTAACTCTCTGGCAAATGAGGCAGAGGGGGGACATGAGGTGGTGTGGAAGGGGGAAGAGGAGCAGGGGGAGAGGAAGGTAGAGGAGAACTAGTAGGGGTTGGAGGTGGAATAGGACAGGTGACAATGTGGCAGAGGACTAGTGCCCTTATTCTGGTGCTTAGCTTAGCTGGTAATGTAGTCTCCCATGCACGCTCCTCCTAATATATTAGTTTCTTCTTCAGAGGAACATTGTCCTGGACCTTTGGAGAAGGCTTGGCAACAGTTCTCCTGCACTGTGGGTAGACAAAAATCTTTTTTTTCTGACTGTTGAGCTCCTCTTCGAGACGCTGAAAATGGACTACTGTTTGCTCAGATCCAGTGGAGGATGGGGCTTTGGGCAGCGAAGAAGTATTTTAGCCCACGGGGACCGATGATGATTTTGGCACAGAGAGCCAAAGATGACTTCGAGGGCACTATCAGTGCCAGTGTTAAAGGTGTTGTCAGTGCTGGGGGCTACCTCAGAGTCTAATCTGAGGCCTTCTGTCAGTGTCAACCATGGCCTTCAGGCAGTGGAGGATCGAAACATTGATGCTGGGCATTGAGGCTCAATGTCCGACACCCTCAAGGTGATGCTCGGCCTGTGTTCTATATCGGTGTGGTGGTGTAAGGAGGGATGTTGCACTCATGGTTGACTTATTGTCATGGGAGTATGCCTCCTCCACCTGCAGCTCTTCTGACTGTCTCAGAGTGACAGCACAGCTCTGGGCTGAAGTGGAGAGGCTGCTCGCCAAAGGGCCCTGTTTCCCCTTCGACTTTGCAGTCTCCGAAGAGGTCAGGGGTGTCATCCTCCTGCTGCTGTGTAATAATACATCAAGCGAGTCATTGTCTCCTGAATGTAAATTCTGTCTTTATTACATATGAAATGTGGAATTACTACTGTAAAATTATGTACTTGAGCATTTTTAACTCCTGTGTGGAAACCAATACGGAAGTAAAGCTGTGAAAACTTGATGCTGACGTGGTAAAAATGTATGGTTGCAGGCCTTTGTGATATGATAGAAGGCTGTGGATTGATTGATTGCTTGAAGATCTATAGGTGGTTCATTTATTTGCTTCCCCAAGGGGAGACTTGATTCTACTGTCAACATAGTGCTCTGTCCCCTTGGTCTGTGGATCCCATCTCTCTTGTCTAGTAAATCTCTAAATCTACACCTCACTCTACAGTGGACACTTTAAAAAAATATTTCTCTGGTGCGAAGGAGAAGTGTTGTTTCTGCATCGGAATTAAGAGGGAGCAACTGGTGTATGGTGGAATTAGGTCTACCTTCAACTGATGCGGTCATTGAAATTCCAAGTGTCAACACCAGACATCCTAGAAAATGCTTGGGTTATGGAAGGGAAGATACATTTATACACATATATCTTAAGTATATGAAGTTAATTTAAAAAAATGTAAAACACGAAGAATAATAAGAGAAGTGCAACGTAGGGTGAACACAATCCTTACCATCATAGTCATAGTCCCAGCTTGGTTTCTGTATGGAGTCACAGTCCGATGGAGAATTGGATGGGGGTGGTGGAGGCAGGTTAGGAGCTACACTGCAGACAGCCACAGTCTTCCTGTGTCCATGCACTGAATCAGGGTTAAAGGTACTGAACTCCGGATGCTCTGGAATAGCAGACCCTTCAAAGGAATTTCTGTCCAGGTTGTTTCTGGAGTCACTTGGAATGCTTGGTGTGTATGAAATAGGGCGTACTGGCACCTGGGGTGGGATGTCTGAGTAAATGTTCTTGTTCAATTTTGGATCAAAAAATGGTCTGGGCAGAAATGGTGCCGTTCCGAGGTGCTTCTCTTCTGGCTCAGGCTGCTGCTTTCTCTTTCGCCTGACCATTTTGCGACACAAAACAAAGATCACAACAAGGGAGAAGATTCCAGCAATAAAAACAATGATTCCAATTACTTCTGCTAAGCCAATGTTCCAGGAGGTGGAGACATATTTGTTGATGGACACTTCTGAGCAAACCTTTCCTCCGAATCCTTGACTGCAGTTGCAATGGTAAGAACCATACGTGTTCTCACAGTGACCACCATTAAGGCATGGGTTCTCAACACATTCATCAATGTCACTCAGGCACCTGCCAAGCACAAAGAATAGAACAGGGTTAAACAAAGAAACCGAAATTTAGTCACAACAGTGACACTTTTAGAGATAGTTTTTACTCCCCATTCCCATTCCTTCAAACTTATGTAAATGTCTTGCTGCAAGACTGCATACTGGAACATTCTTTGCACATCAAAAATGGAATTTTAAAAAGGGAAGACTGGCTCAAATGAGGAACTACAAACACAAACTCCCCAATGTGCTCACTAGGTTTCCACACAAACGTCCACTTAGGTGCAAAGAGCTAGTGAGTACATAGGGGAGGTGCATGTGTTAGAGGAAAATGACCACTGTGACAACAGCTCCTACAGGGAGTTCAGCAGTTTGAAGCTATTCTGGCTTTAGATTATGCATTATTCCACAGTCTTGAAGTTGGGCCTGGAACGGTTCCAATTTTTTCTTTTTTTTTGTTGCTTTTGGGCATCATCCAGATGAGGGTTAGTGCAAATCCCCCAAGAGCACAAAGCCCCTGTATGTGGTCACCATCTTTATACATTTTTTCCCACGCAGTGAAGACCTGTATCTAGTAGTGTGTAGATTTATTCCGAGGCACTCTCTTTTTGATTACCCTACTCATTTTAACTTGGGAGGTGGGCCAGTTGGATGTGAATCCAGATGAACTTCATTCTGCAAAACTGCTGTTACAAGCAAGTAACCTTTTCTTTTCACATCGTGAATCATTTCTGAAGTCACTTGCTCTGCTGATATAATTTAGTTGAATTAACTGCTTGTGGGAGAATGGGGGTCAAGTGTATGTGTGGCTGCGAAAAGATGTTTAAGTACCTTGTGGATCACCTGTACTCCTGGTTTGCATGGTTATTCACACAAAATGTTTTCTGAAAGTATAGGCTGACGACCATGTGGCAGACATACATATTTTATTGATAATTAAATTTGATAGAAAGGATAGTGGTGCCCCTTTTATCATGTGGAATGGACCTAAATGTGCAACATGTGCGCTATCCATCTTGTAATAGTCTCTTGACACTAGGGGGGTGGGGTGGTGGTGTCCCTACTTGCTGGTGCTTGTGCCATGAAATGCTTTTTTCTTCGCTGCTTTCTCTTGGAATTAATACAGGATGGCTCTCCTTTAATGTAGCATATTTAGTGTCCTTTCTGCTTGCTTTATCGGATATTGGAAGGTATGTAACTGGATTTGTTGGTTCACATGGAAATGTGATACAATCTTTGGAATGAAATGCTGGTTAGTTCTCATGACCACTCTAGTCTTCTGTACTTAAAGGTAGGGTTCTTGTGCATTGGTTCAAAGGGATAGTTCATGAGCTGTTCCAGCACCATGCTGAGGCTCCACATGGGATGGGGGCCAAACTGGGTGTGGAAATTCTCCTTACTCCCTCTAGGAGCCTTTTTACTACTTAAGTGGAGAAAATATTACTCCCAGAGGCGCCACAGGTATACGTCATTACAGCAGAGAAATTAACTTTCACAGAATCATAAGAGTTTTGAATCTAATAAATGGATCAGTTATCTCTGGATGACACCACTTTCTTTCATTTAGAGTCAAGGGGATTTGAAACACTGGTATTTTTTCATTCTACTGGCTCCCATTTCCATGAGGCCAGAGTATCATGTTTCGTGTGCCCATTATGAAGCTATTAGAATCAAAGTCATATTTGCATTTGCTGATCAACACTGTACCACTGGGATCAGTGGAAAGGCATAGACAAATGCTCCGAATGAGACTTTCAACAGTGCATTACACCAGGATAGGTGCTGAGGATGCTTGCAAGTGAAGTCCTGGTAATTTCCATTTTCCGTTTGCACATGCTGCAACAGATCTACTTTTGGTGTTCCAAGTTTCAAAGATTGAGTCTATGACCCATTGGTCTAACTCCCACAAGTTTTCTTCTTCCCTGCTTATGAATTGGGGAGGCTCTGACCTTGTTCAAATCTAAGCCCCCAGAAGGTCTTTTTTTGGATTGGATGGCATGAGGGTTTCTCAGTGTTCCTTAAGAACCCAAGTGTATACCTTACATTTTCACTGCCTGTTCTATGGTGCTTTGGAATTGTCTGAACAAGCTTTCCTTCTTTACCAGCTAGTCAGAGCAAACTCACACAGTATTCTTCATTTGGTACGTTCTCCAATTCCCCTTTTGCAGGAAATCGGCTTGATGTTGGAGCAGATTTTCTCCAATTCAATGCTATATTTGTATTTTTTAACATTTGGTAGCCATTCATTGGAGGTCTCCCACTCAAATTATATTCATTGTTTGGGGCATCCAGAGTGAAAGCTATCTGCCTGTGATGCCAGGCCCTTTTGAGGACAGTCTCCTGCTCTGGATGGAAATGTGTCTCCTTTGCACAGCATGTTGCCACTGTGAGCTTGCTCCTTGACTGCCTGTCCCCTGACTAGTCAGATTGTGGCTTTCTTTATCAGAGTGAATGGTAAGATTCACATCACCTTTGAGGATGTCTGCATTCCCATTTTAACATGAAAAGTAGTTGAAAAGTACATCCTCAGGAAAGACACAGACAGACACAGCAACAAAGAATAACAGTGAAGAACTAGCCGGAACTGCGGAAAAAGAGCACCCCATCCAAAACTCAACTTTGAAAAACTGCCACTGTCTACCAGTTCCCACCACCAAAGTTTATTTGGCTAATAAGCAGGTACCAAAATCATGTTCTTTGAAGAGTACGTTCTGAGGCTCTCTAATAAATTAGACAGAAGAGAAAGTGGTCAAGTAAGTGTAACAAAACTGGAAAGTATTTGCATAAGTATGCAAGCTCAGGTGATCCATTCTCTGGGGAAATGTCCTGATGGACTAATGGACGAGTCAAATGAGGCTCATCACCTAGTCCCACCACCCCTCTTTTAAGAGAGTGTGTGAAGCACGTGAATTCCTACCAAATCAACCAACAATTTCCAGAGTAACACATTGCAGTAGTATTTCCATTCTGGATATAAACCCCCAAGAAAAGTAGACTTTAAAGTTAAAACCTGTTCGGAATGAATCCCAATCTATGAAATCTGAGGACCCAAGCTGGTGGTTAACCGTAATCTTTGAGTTCTGTAATTTCGCAGATTCAAGGATACCATGAAATAAGGAGTTCTTTCTAGCAAATAGGACCACTGGGACAAAGGAGGTCGAAGTATGCCAGACATGAGATTCCGAGCGGATATATCCAGAACGGGGCAAGCTACATTTCAGTTTTGCAGGGGATACATGGGCTGCAACCATCATGCAATTGGTCTTAATTGGGCTCTCTAGAACAATTTGTCTGTGCTGCAGAGGCAAGTTTAGATAAGGGCGTGTGTATCCTGCTTAACCAGAACTTTCTATAGAGGATGGAAGCTTTGGCCTAATTTCATATCCAGAATAGCCAATGTAAAATTGAGAATCTGGGATGGAATAAAGGAAGACTTGCTTGTCTACATGCTTATAGTTATTAAAATCCTTTGGAAATACCAGCTAGGCTGAGCCGCATTCTATGGAAGCAACTTGTCAAGATGGGATCTTCAACTTCTCATCAATCATGCTGGTTGTGTGCAAGAGTTTTGCGTCCTTATACAATGGAGAAGCTGGAGAGGAAGCAGGATTTTTCTTGCCCTTATCACTGCAGACAAGAACCCACGTTGGTGTTAAAAGCAAGGGGGTACATGGCCTGATAAAGCAGATGGTGCATGTAATGTAATCCGAGGAACAAGAACTCTCAGATTTTAGGCAAAAGGACTCGCCTTAATCTCTGTACAAAGCATTATGTTTTAGGAGGGCAGAATTGACTTAATTTCAAGAGGCACCTTTAGGACCATGCAAGTGGAATTGCATTACTTTAAGCCAATGTGAAAGTCTCAATTGGGAAAAGTGTAGAGCAGAGGCTGTGCCTTGAAAGAAGTCTGGGCACTGAGGGAGGAGCTTGCGGATGTAGCCAGTGCTTAACTGAGTTAGGTACCTTCTGATGTTGCAGACCTCTTACTTCGGTTTCGCCTGACCATCATGATATACAAGTACAAAAAGACTTGGAAGATGGTCTCAGCCTTTCACACGTTATATGGGAACTAGTCTTTTGCAACTTAAGACTATTACAATAATGGCCATATGTGCCAAGGGGTTCCAAGCAGAGCCCTTATCATTCCCAAGCTTTGATGTATCCTTAGAACATCAGGTGGTCAATAGTGCTAAGCTTGCATGAAAACTTAGAACAAGCCCTAAAAGATGTACATTCCACATATACTTCACAGCTAACTATGGTAGAACTTGTTTTGGGCAGCACCTGTGGATCTGGGCAAGTTGACGTATGCCTCATTAGCATCTTATGCTGAACCTTTACCTTCTAAGAGGAGTAAAAGCAGGACAAATATTTTTGGTATGGCTTAAAGAGCACTTCCCAGATTTCTAAGAAGATACCTGGTCTCAGAAACCCAAGAAATGAAAAACCCATTTATCTTTCCCTGTCCCTTCTGCTTATGGCTGCAAAAACCTGAAACCCCAGCAGAGAAACCAACCCAAACAAGCTCTGGCAAAGCCAGTGAGTCTTGTCTATGCAAGAACTATTTGCTTTGTCAATCTTTTTGTTTTGCTATGCTGTACAGAGAAACAGCTGCTCTGCAACATGGCCGAAAGTATATAAAGAAAAATGTGACATTGTAAAAGTTGGCATGACAGATTTTTTTTTCTTCTTTCAACCATGCTGCACAGCAGACGGCCCTCCCATATTACATAGCAAAAAAAAAACAGTGACAAAGCCAAATAGCTCTACATTTTGGCTTACTCAATGCTTAAACTATGTTGTACAGCATCAATGCTGTAAATAATTAGAAAAAAGGTGCTGTGAAATGCTGCTGTACATGATGGCTATAAAACCATTGACAAAGCCAATAGATCTTGTATAGGCAAGGAGACTTGAATTTGCCAATACTAGTTTTCTTCTGATTCAGCTAAAAAGACTGAATTCAAGCGATTTCTGATCAACAGTCCAGAATTCTGCAATTTGATATGAGTGTGTTATAGATATAGAGACTGGGAATAAGTCAGCACCTCTCAAGGTAACGTTACTTGCAAACTTGCTCCATCTGATGCATTGTGTGTGACTAATGCACTGTGCATTTACATGTATTTCTTTTAGAAAGACGAACAAAATCAGAATGTAAATTCTTTTTTATTGACTTTTTATCTCTCTGAATAACTTTGGACACACCGGCTAAGTGAGGCAAATCTCAGATACATCTGTAGCTTTGTTGCCATAGCCATCACAAATTTAAAAACAGACAAGTCAATTGTTATATTTTGCTCATACTTAGTACAAACCAATTGGAGCATAAATTAAAGATTGGGTTATGCCGCGATTGAAGATTTTAAACACCAAGTTTACTACAGTACTGCTAAAAGCAGCTTGGCAAAATAAAACAGATTTGTCTACTTTCAGAAAACAGATTTTACGGTGATCAATTAACTATGTAGTTTCAAAGCATTGTATACATTTCTTAATCAAGAGGCGTGCGGTTTTTAGGCCATCATATTCACGGGATGATTGAAAGAGCTAATTAAGTGGAAAATGACTTGTCAAGTGGCAAAGCAACAACAAAAATAAAAGTACTTTAATCAGAGCATGAGCAGTGGAAGGACACTAATTGACATTCAACTGTACTCAGTCCATGCTTCATCGAAGAGACAAACACACGAATAGAGAACGTGAAACTGTTCAAAGCTGACCAATGAGAACCAAGGATGAGAGTAATGACAAAGCCAACCAATAGTAAGTAGTAAGCGGTCTCCAAGCCCTTTTTAGTTTTTAGGTCTCACCTAGCGTTGCAGCGCATGCGCTGCTCGCTGGCGAGAGATATTTTGAGAGATTGATTTCAGAAGGGGGCTTGAAACCCAGCCCCTCATTTTCATTGGCTGGCAACACCGTTTATGCTAAACGGTGGCCTGCCATTGGAAATGAGTATTTTTTGTTGCCGCCCTTTCGCCTTTTGGGACGGCCTCTCCGGACTGGATCGCTTGCTTCACGACTGTCGTGAAGCACTTTCTTATCTTCATGAGGCGTGCTATATAAACAAGCCATGATCCAGTCCGGATGGGCCTTCCTAAAAGGGGACAGGGCTGCAGGCAGGCACAACACGTCCCATCAGTCACTTTACTCCCTCCCTCCCACCCTTCCTTTGGCTCCGCCCGCTCTGTCTGAGCTCTCCTGGGCATCGTTGGCTCTTTGGGCCGTCGCAAAAGGAGGCAGGGCTGCAGGTAGGCACAACGCGCTCCACCCGTCACTTTACTCCCTCCCTCCCTCCCTCCCTCTCGCTCCGCCCGTTCTGTCTGAGCTCTCCTGGGCATTGTTGGCTCTCGAAGGCCGCAAGTGGTCCTTGGAGCCCTGGGCCTCCGCAGTCCCTTCCGGCACGCCGTGGTTTGGGGGAGAGAAGCCTCGCTGCCTCTGCGCCGGACCGGTCTCTCCCACAATTTCGCAAGATGGCAGAGCTTGCGGAGCTGAAGTTAAGGGGAAACCGAAAGCTGGGGTGTGGGCCCTCTCATGGCCCGAAGGGGAGAGACGAGGCCCTAGTTTATTTAGTAACTCAGCGCGGCGTCACAAAGTGAAAATAATGATCGTATACGTAGATTGCCTTAAGAGCTCAGTAACTTTAAGGGTGAGTAAGCTGTTTTCTGGGCTAGTACTTTAGATGCTTCCCGTGCCACGAGAGTGGAGACGGGGCTTCGTGATAGAAGAATAAGGACTCATGGCAGGGGCTCTTAGAAGAAAGGGGAATTGAGTGCTATGGACAGAGGCTGATAATCTGTAAGCATACGAGGCTCTGTGTGAGGAGATTGGCACGATGTAGTCTCCGAGGTGACTGACTCGGTGAAGTCCGTGAGGGGATCTGGACTTTGTGGCCCTTTGAGAATCGGTACGGCGAACGCTATAAGGGCACTGACAGCAGTTGTATTAGAAGGCTTTCTGCGCTACAAAGGGGAACCTACTCAACGGGGCACTGGGTTAAGGAGAAGTGGACTGTTCTATTAAGAAAGAGGCTTTGGGGAGTAGGTGAGATGAGGTTTTCAGGCTCTGGGCTCACTGGGGCAAATGTTTGACATTATCAAAGTCTTCGTAAGTTTTACAGTTGGGGGAGGGGGTGGGTAACTGGCAGAGCTGCTTACTTTGGAAATGGGGAACCAAGTTGGAGTCTCGGCGGCCGCTCAGCTTTCTGTGATTCTGGGAAAATTGCTTGGTTTCCCAGTGCCTAACAAAAATGAATGGGTCATTGTGTAATGTAGTTGGTGCTCATGTAAAGTACTCCAATACCTACGGTTCGAGTTCAAGTTATATAAACCTACCCAAAAATAGAAGCGGGTTTGAAGTCCTAGCAAAGTGTTACAAATGCAGTTACAAAACAAAAAGTTTCTCTCTTGGTATTGAGGCTGCAGAAACAGCCAGCCTCGAGGAGCAGCTTCAAGCATGGAGAGAAGTGATCCTGGTTTCCAATAGAGTGCTTCGATGGGAAAAACCTTGGTTTCCAGCTGCCCTGATTGGTTGTTTAAAATATGCATGCCCTCTTTGTGTTTAAATGTTGCACCCTTAATAGAGGAGTGGGACACACCATCGGATTAACTGTGAAAATAAATGCAAATCTGAACTCACTTCCGTCTCTCTATCCATTACCAGACACTGCTACCCCTCATTCTCCATCTGTGACGGTTTGCCCTTTTTTCTCCTCCTTTTCTCTGAGTTTTTCCTCACTTTGCTCACGGAGAATATCTGATGAGGAAAGATGAGTGCAGGTCCCAAAAAATGGGTGCCGGCGGGCCACCTAGCCAGTACACCAGTTGGACAACAAGGAATAGGATTGCCCATTTTAGGGAGGCATCACACACCTGTCCACGCTAGAAATTGAAATAGAAGCCCTCTGTAACTCCCAACAACAAAGGACATGGAATGTGTGCTGGTGTTGCTTCTTTTGTGTCAGTGAAAGCACTGCACTGTGAAAGAAGCTAGGTGATATGTGCAGAGGGCTGGAACCTGGTTCTGCTTGAAGGATAGCTGCCAAAACACAAATCCAGCAATTGTTACTGTATTCTAGCATTACTAGTTTCTTTTGTGATGTTGCACTGAGTTTGTATTGAAAGATTACAGTTATACAGCCATGTGGAATTGTTGCAAAGAATTAATTGCCTGTGAGGTAAAGTAAGCCTAAAAAACAATAGTCTTGGTTGTCTGTGCTGTGGTGTTATGTGGGAAGGGTGCCTCTTCATGTTTCCTTGTATGGCGTTCTTTGAATAAGTTATGCATTTGTCTCCAATATGAAGAACAATTTGCCTTATTCTAATTCTAGACCTTGATTCAGGTATTGTTTGTGATCCATCTTTAAAACGATTTGCACTTTGTTTACATGCAATTTCTTAGAGCTTACAGAAAGCCACTCACTTTTTAAATACCAAAATGTATTTTTATTCAATGGTAAGAAAAGGGTTCCTTTATTCATGCCACCCCAACACACTTTTTTTTTGTTTTACTTTAGTAAGCGCGGCGCCGTCTACACAGACACCGCGCTATGCAATGCAATAGGTGTTGCTTTTGATATTGTAAATAACAAAGCCTTTTAATTTTTTTAAAGGCATTGCTATTTACAATGTCAATAGCTCGAAATAATGTGATTGCGAGACCTATTGCTTTCTAAACGCTGGTTTAGGATGAGCCTGGGCAGCACATGCAAAGCTCTGCAAGGCATGCTGTATTGGAATAAAAGCTCTGCCCATTTCCCGCCCATCTTTTCAATTGGCTCCAGTTACGGTCCTTTCGAAATTGTTGCTTTGCATTCATGAATAGGCTTACTAGTTTCTACTTGATACCGCCTTGTCTGCATTTGTAACCTATAAGGACTGGACTTTTTACTTGCGGTGTTACACGGTCGGCTTTATTTAGTTGGTGAGCACTATTTTCTTTAATGATCTTCCCCTATTCCATCCACGCCATCGCAGCACGCCGCCCACTTATTATTGTTATTATTAATGTATTTATTTAATTTGCAGCGTGGTCCACTTTCACTTTTGCTGCTGTGCTTCTTTATTTAATTTACGGCGTGGTCCGCTTTCACTTTAGTGACCACGCTACAGAAACTTGTGTGTGAAAGCGCCTCATACCGCGCTTTCACTTTAATGTTGGCCGCGCCCCTTTCTTAAGTCGATGCTCACTGTAACCTGAATAGGGCACGCCCCATCTCAAGAAACTGGTGCAGACACCATTAAAGTGGTCTTACATTTGCTAGAATATGAACTATTGCCATTAGAAATGACAATGCCTTTCATATATGTGTTGCTTTTAAAGACACAAATAGGCATTGCTATTTACAATGCCAATAGCTTAAACTCTCGCAAATGTGAGACCTATTGCATTGAAAATGGTAGCTTTTATTTTTTAAGTAACAAAAGATTTTGCACGCGACAGAGTGAGCGCTGTCTCATGTGAGACCTACAAATGGAGGGACACATTAGCAGCTTGCAATAAATTTGATAATCAGATTACACGTTAAACTCAAGGCCTTGCCCTGGTCACTGAAGATGGACAATGCAGTTGGACTTTAGAGAAAAGTGACCGACATAAATAAAATATCACAAAAAACTAGCTGTTCCACCCCAAGCAAGGACAAGGAGCATATTTTAGAATTAAGCTGTTTGCATTAGAGGCCACAGACTGTTAAAGGGAGCGAAAGATTGGTACAATTGGAAAGAAGAAATGAAAGGCAGGCCTATGGCAGAACATTTCAAGAAATTACAGAAGAGACGAGTACTCCCACTTTGTAGCCCCACCTGCACACTAGGACTATTTTTTTATATTTATGTTTCTGATATACAAAGAAGTTTTTGAAGTTGCCTTGTATAGCTAAAAGTAACTATAAGTGTAAGGGAAAGAGAACAGAAATAGCTGCACATGATTTGTTAACAAGAACAAAGAAATACACTGCACGGTCACTCACCTTTCTCCACGGAAACCAGGTTCACATTCACAGACTGGGCCATCCAGGCTATCGATGCACTTGCCACTGTTTTTGCAGGGATTATCTTTGCAATACGGGCCCATCTGACACCTTAAATGAGATATCAAAGAACACATCTCTTTAATCCATGAAAGCAGTCTAATATCTGCATAGGCATTGTTACTTTGTTGTACCAGGCTCGCTCGGACATCAGAGGCTGCCTAAAATACCACATTAAAGTTATGTCTGAACTTCACACGGCGTGATACAGAATGTGAAAAGTATTTCATAGGAACACCAGCCGCTTTTCCATTTAAATAGCGGGCTCGATTACCATTCGTTTTTCCTTCACATAAACTTTCTGTGCCACTTCACACAGTCGCTACAGATACGGAAACACTAACTGAGCCTTTCATTTATATTTCTAGAGCAGTGCAAGTCCTACATTACGGCTCTGTGTCTGGTATTACAGATACCTAGGTGTATCAGTATCACAGGTAGTCACTATGAGAAATCTGTGACACAGCGCTGATTTCCAAAGTCATAAAGCAATTCCGAATCGTTTTCCAGGGACAAATGTCTCAAGGTTTTAAGTGGAAAATTTGCTCCTGGGAACCAACGCGCTATTTTCCATGCGGTAACACTGCAGGGTAGTTGGAATACAAAATTAGGTCCAAACATAATTTGCATCCGAATTGGTATCTAACAGTAACTCCTAGTTAAGAAAAAAGAGGGAGGGGGTCGTAGGGTTGGGCTCATAGGTTGCTACTCTCCAATGTTTCCAAAGTGGTTAATGCGCTCCGTGAAGTGAAGTCGTCAAGTATGGATATCAGTGAATCTATATTTACATGCTTCATGTCTGACTTTCCAAGCATGACTAGCCTGTTTGTGTGCTGCCCTGCATGGTTTACCATGGCTATCTAGGGGTTGCACAACTACCGGCTCACAAACGCGTCAGTGACTTGCAACAGGGCTTCCTTACAGTGAGGGGTGGGGGGGGGGGGTGTTTCCCTGCACATACCCATTTCCATAATCTTGAATTTCAAAAGCACTAGTGCGGTACCTGCTCTCCAAGGTTTATTTTCTAAATTGTGCACCTATGAGTTTTCTGGGTTGCTATTTTCTAACTCATGCAAGACTGCACTCACTGACTAACGAGAAGCTACTTACTATCGATATTTAACCAAACAATTGGAATTACACTTTAACACGTACATTTCAATGCGTTTTGAGTCTTGCAGGGATTCTGAACACAATATAGACAGCGAAAATAACCCGGTACAACAGTAAAGTGTAGCGTTTACGCCCAGGTGAGAGCATCGGCCAGTGCATGAGTCGTTTACATTTTACATTCACCGTTTTCCCTCTAACATTATTAGTTGCACAAGTCTTTAGAGCCAGAATACACCACCACGAGGGAAGGAAACCACCAATAAGTGAGAGCAGACCTTTGGCCGGTGTACTGTCCTCTGCACTGGCAGACAAAGTCGTCCTTCAGCACGATGCAAGTCCCACCATAGAGGCACGGGTTGGACGCACACGGGCTGACAATGACGTCACAGTGCGTGCCCATGAACAATGACGTACACTTGCAGAAATAACCTGAAACGGGAAAGAGACCATTTGTTTATTTATTTATCCTTACATGTTCAAGCAGTTGGGTATTTCGCCAAAACAAAATCTTAAGAGATGAAATGAGGATCTTGTAAATCGCACATCAGAAATAAGGGACGGTAACTAGCATACAACAACAGTGACCTAATTAACTAACACAATTACTAAGACTCGAGCTGACGTCAGTGAGGGTCAATATCCATCAAGAAGAAAGGAAGAGAGCTACAATGTGTTAAAGGCAAATCCACACGAGAACGCAGAGGAAGCAAGTGTTCAAGAACAACATGGGAGGGGGAAAAAAGGCTTAGGGACAGAGGAAGAAAAGAAATAAAGATGCTGGCAGAGGACAAAGCAAAGGAGTTAAGCTCAAAGGATTTAAAATTTAGTGCAGAAACACCAGTCGCATGTGCTGAAACAGGCTCAACACAAAAGCTCAAGGCAGAGAGAAATAAAGTAAAACTGTTAATGTAAATAGACATACAGCTAATTATCTGATTAGCAGAGTGAGCCCATCCATTTCCCAGATGAAGGTGCGTCTATTAGCAGCGTACACAGCTGGTGAAGCCAGCAGTGATGCTCTGACTTCCATCAGGCTCACGAGCCAACTGCGCCTCATCTGGAGAACAGATCATTAAAGCAAGACCTCTCCTGAGACCCGGGGAGCAGAGCCATTAGGGCCCCAGGGGCCCTGTAAGGGATATTTAGCAGTACAAATGGGATGAATAATAAATGCCTTATTTAGTGATGGCCGCTGGCTCGGCGACGTCCTTGGTGGCTGACAAGCGGTGGGTAAACATTTCACGTCGCAAAGTGTCAACCTGACATCTTCATGCATGGCTGGGCCATCACCAGGCAGCAGGAAAACAATAATTCAAGCTTAGAACGCGGTCTTAATGTTCAAGCGTCTCATTCGGCACTATTCTGCTTCACCTTCACACTTGGGCGCAGAGACCAACAGGACAAGAGCACAACTGTGGTGTGGGGGACAGCGTGTCGCGAGCAATCGGTCTGCAAATACGCTTCAGCACCTTGGCAGGGGTATACAGCGCCATATGAATGCAACTGCAATTCTAAACGATGCAAGAGAGACATGGGGCAAATACAGTGACTGTGCAGCTGTTTCTCGAAGCATAGGAAATGTACCCGTGTAATAGTGATACCGTTCACTTGCGGTTATGAATTCACAGTCGTTTTGGACATGCTTTCAGACAACTAAAAACCACAGTAGCCTTAGCCTGAAAGAATGAATCATATGCACATAGCACATTTCAGTGTCATTTCGGTCTATGAAGTTGGAAAAGGTCTAACTTGAACAATCAAAAATACAATTTGGCAGCGCACAATTGGACACAATAGGATACAGGTTAAAACATTTCAGGGGATATTTATCGCGCAATGAGTGACATGCTTGAAAAATGAAAGGATGGCCTACCTCCGCTGGCGGTTGGAGAGCACGTGCCTCCGTTCTGGCAGGGGCCACTGGAGCAAGGTTCCAGAGCAGAGAGGGAGCATCCCGGGGAGACGTCGACAGACTCCTCCATGTGCGCGTAGTTTCGGGACTTGCTGTTCAAAGGAAGCTCTAGTCCGTTGAGAATAATGGAATCCATGCAGCCTCTGAAGCCGTTGCTCACTTGCGGACTCCGCCCGTGACGCGTGCCCTGCTGTCGAATGTGGCCACCAAAGTAGACATGGTTGTCTAGGTTAAGCGTCCGGAGGGTTCCTGGAGCAGTGCCCGACGCAGTGTGAACCCGGTCCAGTACTAACCTGGCATAGTTTCCGTCCACCTCCAGCGACACGGTGTGCCACTGGCCGTCGCTGACCTGTGTGCTCTGAACAGACACCATTCCGGGACCACTGCCGCAGTCAAACTTGTACTGCAATCTGCCATTGTTGATCTAAAGAAGTAAAACACACATTTTACACATGGAAAACGTTCCTGTTGTGGAGTCGCAGTAACACAAGTGCACCAGACGGTGGCGGCAACGCTACATAGCAAAATAATAAAAAGTCAGCAAGGAAATGGAAAATAAAAATCTATTGCTTTAGTTCTAACGGCAAGCTGCATGTCAACAAAGTATAAACAGACATTCTGCCGATAATAGCAAGAGCAAATTCCTTATTTACTGTGTCCTCTACTTTACGAACGACCCAACTGGCACTTCTTTTTAAAATAACATGTTAAAAGAAACAGCAAATTTCAAACAAAACAAGGGGACATTCGTAAAGGTACTAAACACAGCACCCTGCAAAATAATATTAGTCTCACTCTAAATCAATCGTCAGTGTCGCGTTTCAAGGTCACTGATGAACCGCCAGGCAGGAAAACCATCGCAGATTCCCAAATCTTCATTAAGGGGCGCCTGATAACGGGTACAAATAATCATAAGCGAAATGGTGCGATTTTCCCTTTGCTTTTCATTCGTCTCTGTAAATAATTTATCAATATCTTTCTGTGAGAAGTTGTAGCATGATCAAACGTGTAATTCGGTGTTCGCTCCAGGGGGGATAGACAGCATGTTGTTCTAGCCATATCCAAGCTGGCACCCCCTACTGAGCAAATACTTTCAAACACCTCTAGTGTCGGAATTAATAGCTATGATACACGATCCTGTTCCACATCACAGCTTGGAAATATTGTTGTATAAATGCACGAGGCGTGCTTTCACATCCCAACACACTACATGAAATATTCCCTCGTTTTTTTTTTTTCCTCTGTGGGCAGCAGAGTTAAGGTCTCTGTGCGCTGCAGCCAATGGTATGTGCGCCAAGAACCCAACCATGAGTGTAGACAAGGGCTTTCAGTGAGATAAAAAAACAAGCATTGGCATAGCCAATAGGTCTCGCCTTTGGGACCTTATACGTATTTAGCCATGCAACAGTTGCATAACTAAATACTTATAAGGTCCCAAAAGCGAGACCTATTGGCTATGCCAAGCGGCCCTGCATCCGCGAAAGTGATTACGATCAAACATCAAAGTGGCCATGAAAATGAAAGTGAAAGTAATAGCGGTCAAGCGCAGCGCGTGCCCCCGCGCACATGCACTGTAGCTCTAGGCTGGCCTGGTAGCACTTTTTGGAGCCCTCTCAAAAAGTCTCTCCAGACCAGCACATGCGCTGGGTCAGGCGAAACCTAAAAACTAGGGGGTCTCTCAAAGGGGCGTGACCCATGTTATTAAGGGTGTGGCTTAAAAGCACATAGGGTAAAAATCTTTGCTTAGCATAGTGTGCCACCTGACTGATATTTTGCTTCTTCTGTCATTGCATCCAGATATATAATATACTTAACATTACACCTACAAGAAACCAGGACTATTGGCTTGGTCAATGGTTGTTTGTTGCATAAAGTTGTATACAATATTGAAAATGCTTCCGCTTTTGTGGTAGTGGCTTAATGCTCAAGCTGCCGACTTTAGAGATGGGTTTTGAGTCTCGGGTCTGCTTAACATGCTTTGATTCTTTGCAAATCAATTAATCTCCCCATGCATATCAAAATAAATAAATAATGTAAAGCGTTCCAATACTTTTGGGTTGAGTTCGCCCTATATAAAACTTCCTACATTTGTTTTCTAAATGCGGGGCAGATGGTTTGCTTTTTGAAAGAATTTACGGTAAATGCAGCCCATGACAGGCGCTGTGATTAACACAATTCTTTCACAAAGCCCAAAATCAGCCTCACAGTTGTCCTGCATTAAGAAAAGAATTGCAGCACGTCTACGAACACAACGTGCAGGGACATCTTAAGGGTTTCGGGGGCCCTGGGCCAAATGTAATTTGGGGGCCCTTGTTCATAACACCTTTGGATTTATGATCCAATTTCAGCTCTTTCTTGCCCTTTTTGGCCAGGTCACTGACAGTGCTCAGGCACAATTCTAAATTTGTTTACATCTAATATTCAAGGATAGTGACCTGTTTTCAATATTAAAATATACAGCACAGCTCACTAATATTATTGCAAATAATCTTTGTAACCCCCACCCATTTCTCGTTTGTGAGGTCCTGTTTTGATCTAAAAGAATCTTATTTTATGGATGTTGCTGCTAACATTTATCTGCAAAATATCTGCAATAGACTCCCACACATCACCCACATTAAATTTAAATTAAAGGAAACGGTGTTTAAACCAATCAGTTTATAAAAATATCCCCGGTCATTGGGGCAACACTCTGCAGAACAGAGGTGGCTGTATCTGTGATGGGGCCCTCCTGAAAGCCTGCTTTGCCCATGCCTTAAAAAGACTCACAACGTGTCCTTTCAGGATCATCTGAAAGCACACTTTGTGCTTTTAAACTTAATGCATTTATTGTCTTACAGCGCGGCTGCGGGTGGATTGTAGGCCTTTTGAAAGTATTTGTTAATCACAGCGCCCGTCAAAGGCTGCATTTAACAAATACTTTCAAAAAGGCAAACAATTAGCCCCACAGAAAAGAAATGCATCAAGTTTAAAAGCATGAACGTGTGCTTTCAGATGATTCTGAAAGCACACCTTGTGTGTTTAGAATTGCTGCATTTCTTTTCTAAATAGTGCGCGGCTGTGGGGCTGATGGTTTGACTTTTGAAAGTATTTATGTTAAATGCAGCCCTTGATGGGCACTGTGATTAACAAATACTAAAGGCTCACAATCAGCCCCGCAGCAGCGCTCTAGTTAGTACAGAAAAGCAGCAAGTACGGGAGCATTTTCTGCCTTTCGGTGCATGAATGCTCTCCCGTGATGTGCGGTGTGTGCGCACTTCATACACAGCACTGCGAGCTCAGGAAGACACACGCGCACCTTACAGGGAACAGTGACTACATGGGAAATTCCAGATGCACTGTTTGCAGACCACAATTGCTCAAATGCACTGCTTCTTTGGGGCACAATCTGCTAAAAAGGCGATGAAGGGCCCTTTAGAAAACAACTGGTAAAACGGTTCTCCGGAACCGATGTATATTTACAGCAGTGGTATATGTTTAAAGAAATGCAGCTGCCCCTGTCGCCCACACAGCAACATAGAAGGGATAGCTTCCCAGCGTTGCTGCCCTGCTGGTTAGGATTGCAGCTTTGGGCAGTAAGACCCACCGTAGGTGAGAGGGCTCGCCCAGCCCTCTGTGTATTGCCCTGTGTCGTCGGGAAGGGAGAAGTGAGGCCAAAAGGAGGTCGGCGGACAGGGCTTGACCGCTCTGTGGTCGGGGTCAGATGGTGTTAAAGTGTCATGCATGTGACTATTTACATATGGGCCACCAGAGGCTGCAGCAGCCAATGCTATAGGGTTACTATAGAACTGCCACTGGTGGGGCTTGTGCTTACGAAGCAGCATGTGTTAAAGGTACAGGGGAGCGAAGGCCACTCATGTCTAAACCACGTGACAGTCCAAGAGCTGGTACCCTAGAGTTGGAGAATACAGTTACTTTAAGATGTATTCTCAATAAACCAAACCAATTGGCTTTACATGACAAAGGAACTTGCCTGTAATGTGTTCGATTTACACCTGACACTTTCTCTAGCCCTGACACTTTCTCCAGCCCTGGCTAGAGGTGCTACCAACGGTAGGCGCATGGGTTCACAACCCTTCCCTGAGGGTAGAAGGCGGAGATTCACTAGTCTGGTGATTATCTAGAAACCTACGCCCTTGACAGAAAATACACAACATGTGGATGCAAGTCTAGATGTGAGGAATGTGTTTAACAATCAGGGGGTGGAGGGGGCATCTTCAGGTTAACTGAAGGCATTTTGAAAGCAGATTGCCTTTCCGTGTGTTAGGATGGGTTAGAAAAAAAAGTTAGGATGGGTTGGAAAAAAAAGTTACGTCTATAAACACATCTTTTGCTAGCTTCAATAATGTGCTACTGCACAAGGTCTGAACAGCCAATTGCAATACATAGGTTCACACACCAACAGAGGTGCATGAGACACCTACCTCGAGGATGCTGTAGTCTGTTCCTCGAGCATACATGACGACAGCATGAGACGAGTATGTCCTTAGCCTCATCGTGAGTTTCATTTCTTCTTTGTTTTCATGTTCTACCAGACGGTACTTCACATAGCTGTTTCCACTAAATGTTACTGATGAGGTAACTGATGGATAGAAAATAAAGATGCAAATGCATTTAAACTACGAACACTTAAACACAACTTGGAAGAATGGTACGTAAAAGAACTACAGAACGAATCTCACCAGGACAATGGCCAAGCTTGCTACCTTGGCATATGCAGCTGTACTTTGCATCATTGGCTTCAGGTATACATTCGGAACCTTCCGGACAGGGGTTTCTCTCGCACACACTGCTGACCAGGGGACACTTGCCACCTAAAAAACATATGTGCGAGGACAAGCAAATGACATGTATTTGAACTACAAATACCGAAGGATAACACTAACAACTGGGCATCCAGAGATCTGCATGAACATATTCACATTTTTATTATATATAGAAGGAAGAACTAGTAGGCATCCAAATTTATGCAAATCAACGGAGTCCGTTAGGGTCTCATTTACAAAACAATAAGATTCACCAGTACCTCATTTAGAAAACAATAGGATTCACCAGTACCTCATTTAGAAAACCAGTACCTCATTTATAGAACAATTAATAGGATTCACCAGTACCTCATTTATAAAACATTAATAGGATTCACCAGTACCTCATTTGTAAAGCAATGAATAGGATTCACCAGTACCTCATTTATAAAACCAGTACCTCATTTATAAAACAATTAATATGATTCACCAATACCTCATTTATAAAACAATTAATAAGGTGCACCAGTACTTCACTTACAAAACAATTAATAGGATTCATCCCTACCTCATTTATAAAACAATAGGATTTGCCAGCTCAATGAAAACAGGCGGGCATGCTGCCTGCCTCTTACCTTTGCAGAGACACACAGATGTCCTCTGGTGACGCGGCGTGACAAAGCTCAGTCTGGCTGTGCTGTGGGTTGACATGGCATTTTCATCCACCACCACCTTTTCATCGCAATATTTCAGGGGGCAATCCAAGTCAGCGCAGAGCTTGTGGAAGACTTTCAGAATCTTCACCCCCAGCATCTCTTCAATGTCCGCGATGGAGGAGTTTACCTTGTGGACCAGGGTTCTGGGTAGATGCAGTGCGCTGCCAGATTTATCCACAACTAAAAGCACATCCAGGTCTGAAGGAGGCTCCGATGGCTGCAAACTGACAATGTGAATGTCATTTCTGCGCACCCCCAAAATGTTCCTCAGTGCCCGCTGGAAGTTGCGCCAGTAGTCTCCAATAAACTCTTCTGGAGAAAGATTTGAGAAGCGTATTGCGATGCTGTGGTTCAGCAATTCCTGGGTAATCTGTGCAATATGAACTGTGACGTCAGCAGTGGTTGTAAACTTTCCATCAGTTACTGTGACATTTAAAAGATATTGCCCTATGTCTAGCCTTTTATGTGCGATTAGTTTTCCACCCGCGCTAGACACCGAGAAGAGGCTGTCCATCTTCGAATCCAAGCTGTAGGTGAGGGTGTCATAAACATCTTGATCGGTTGCATGGATCTTTCCGATGACTCCGCCCATGTATTCTTCCCCAAAGGTTGTAATGAATATTTCGAGTGGAAGAATGGCTGGTGGATAAATACTCTCTTCGATCACTTGGATGGTCACATAAGTCAGTGAGGACAATTGAGGTTTTCCATTATCCTCCACCTAAGCAGAAAGGTAGGAGCGTTATCTAGGTTAAGTATAAACAGGTTTGACAAAAAACAGTGGCAGATCCCACAAAGCGAATAACTAACTTTACTTGTTGGAATATTAGGGAGGCATTTATAGGAATTTTTCCAAGAAGCTTAGAGACTATAAAAACACAGAAAATCACTTTTAGGACATTCAAGCATGGGAAAGAAGATAGGACTATCGCAGGAAAATTTAAAGCACCTAAAAAACCTCTTGTGCAAAGAAGTTTAAACACACTCCTAAATAGCACTGCAATGTTGTGATTACATCACCACAGTAAAAAACAAAAAAATGGGACATAGCACAATTGACAGGCATCAAAAATGGAGGCTATTCAGCCTACTCCCTAATTGGAGCGTATATATATCTCCTGTTCCACTTCCTGATGCATCCCAAACTGACAATGTTAGTAAAGCTCTCTGTAGGAAAGTGCCCCTTTTTGACATGGTCACCTCAATTTTTTGTCTGGTATCTGATGCAATTTTGATCGAAGTTCCCGCTAACCAGGTCACCAGCGCTCTTTCCCTAAAACAAGGTAATTGTTCCCCATTTAGCAAAACTTTAGCACCTCTGTAAATCCCTAGTAAATGGTAGCCCTGGTACCTAGGGTAAGAGTACTAAAAAGGGTGGCTAAGGGTTGCAGAATGCATTGAGCCACCCAAGGGACTGACCACCAAACTCATGCAGACTGCCATTGTAGGCTGCGTGAAATGGTGCCAATGTGAAAACACACCTTGGCACACACCCTGTCTGCCATGCCCACAGACACTTTATGCAATATATATAAGTCCACCGACAGCAGGCCTTATAGCCCTAAGGCAGGGTGCATTATATTACATGTGAGGATATATCTGCACAAGCAGATATGCCCCCGTGTTGTCTAGTTCAATTGCTAAATACTCCAAGTGAACAGGGAAGCAATCTAAAGTATATGTACTGGTCATTACGAGTTCCCCAGCTACATGATGGCTTAACTGAAACCTATAGTGTTTGGTACTAAACACCTTCTTGTCTTAATAAATCCATACTGATGCCAGTAGTGGTTTTATTAAGATATGCACCAAGAGGGAACCTTGGTGGCGTCCCCTGAATACCTACCAGCCTCTTAGTGTGATGGGTGACTGGCATTGTCCAGCCTACCACCGCAGACATGTTTGAGACCCCCTGCAGCTGAGAGACCACGCTCTGAGTCCAGAAACAATGCCTTTTCCCGAGGAAGGTGGTCACATCTCCTCCAGCCGAGTGGTTAGTGAATCCGCATATAAAAGGCCAGGGACTTCAAAGCCCCTGCCGCTTTTGATATACGACCCCAGCTTTCCCCAGAACTGAGAAATGCCAATCCCTGCCCTGAGGTCCATTTGGCACCAAGACAGGTGGGAATTTAGCTATGCAAGGAGGCATGGTGCACTACCAGGCCAGTCACATCCCTAAGGAGAGTTAACTGATGTGCTCCACGAAAGAAGGGTTCTACCAATTTGGTGGAAGTAGAAATTCTGGGAGAGGGTTATGACCACTCACCACAGAAAGTAGTGATATAGGGGGGAGTAGTGACCCCAAGGGTAAGTAGCCCATTGGCTACAACCCTTCGCTCCCCTGAACTGAGTATTTAGGTGGCCCCCCTGACACCAGGAACTCAGATTCTCAGACACAAGGAGGACCAAGAAGACAGAACTGCGGACTGCTGGTGGACTTTGCGCTAACCCCTGCCTACTTGCCTGCTCGTGTTCCAACACTCGAGACAACCCGACTCGTCTTGCAGGTGTGCATCCTCCAAAAGCCTTGGAGAGACTTCAGCACTTCGCAAAGCAGTCAGCATCTCCCTTGAAGAGGAGGAGCCACTTCCCTGCAACCTGCAGGCACCGACCGCAATGCCCGGTTCACCGTTCTGATGACCACTGGGTGCACAGGGGCAGCAGCCATGTAGGAGGCGGTCACTGTGCTCCAGGAGGTCAGATCTGTCTCCCCACCAAGTGTGAAGATGCAAGGACTGTTCCGGAGCCACTCTGCACAAATACGCGGGGTACCGGACCCCTTGCAGCAACCACAGCTTGTTTGTAGTCCAATCTGGACTACAACGCCGAAACGACTTATCAGCCAATGTGGGACATCAGCAACTCAGAGGCCAGAACAGAGAGCAGACCAGCTGTCCTATTGTGCCCCCCCCTTCAGGTCTAACCAAGAACCGTGAGTGCCTTTAACACACAGGCCAGGCTGACCTAAATACCATGCACCTGAGCTCTACAGCCCGGGTCTACGACAACTAACTGTGCTTCCCTGCTTCCAGGACCCTCATGAACCAAACCTCCAACCCATTGAGAGCTCTTGGACTTGTTTCCAAGTCCCTCTCTGCAGCCTGTGTCTAGGTGTAGCTCACAAAGTTACCAACCCGTCCAGCACAACTGCACCCGGACAAGCCAGGGCAGATAAACTCAAACTCCTGGTGGAACTTTGAACCCTGGCTCCCTAGCACCTTAAGTTCCAAAGGAGACCCTCGGAATACCATTGCAAATACCTGTATGTGTAAAAACGCATGTGTTACATTGTTACTTACCTGCTACAATTGATATATTGAAAAGTACTTGCCCAATTACAAAGTTCTTTGTGTTAAAATATTTACAAAAATACCTGCTATTTTTCTAACATTGGTCTCGAGTTTTTTTGAGTGTGTGTGTCTCATTTATTGGCTCTGTGTTCAACAGATGCTTAACACTACACTCTGATAAGCTTAAACTGCTCGCCCACACTACCACAGCAGAGCGCATTAGGGATTATTAATTAAAGCGCTGTAAGTCAATAAGGGTCTTCTGGACTTTCGACATAGTGTGCCTCTTTTTGGTACACTACATAAAAGCCAGTTTCTTACACTCTACAACAGTGGAATAAAGAAATCTGCATTGATCGAGACTGGAGGGGTAGTCCTTTTATGATTTTTCCATGCTCATTGTTTTGACCCAGTCTTTATGCACTGCAGTACATTTTGTGTAGTGTTAATTTCTTAACAACACTTTGTGTCTTCTTCAGTAACTTCATATATTGATGCTTTCTAACACTCGTTTTAGCCATCCAACTGGCAGGCTTGAACTTTTATGTATGTTAAAGAGCAGCCACTTGGCATGGCGCACATAACTCTAGAAAATGTTCTATTAAAATATAAAGTTAATCATAACCTGGGTAAACTATATTTTACCAATTTATTCCCATTAAAACTCGGTCATTATGTAGGTCTTGGCAAAGGATAACAGCCCATTGTAAGTGATACGACAGTTACTCGGACCGATTTCTATCACACGGGCTGGCTACAGCAGAGTTTAAGGCCCACGCGGAGAGGGCAACATTTGCCTCTTAGAAGCATTTGTGGAGAGGAGAGAAATCGATAGTTCAGTCCACTCAGTTTCCAGTAGTTTATATCTTTTTATCTGGATTGTGCTTTTATCTGTGGAAGTTTAATGAAGAGACAACTCTCTAAGGGTTGGAACACGAACATTGAATCCAAACGAAGCACAGTTCGAAGCTGGCTGGCTGGATCACACAAGCTAACATTTCAAGTATACCAGAAGTTTCTCAATCTGAGTTTTTAAAATAAAAAAAAAATCCACAGTAAATCAAAGATTATTTGGCAATTAATGAAAATGCCAGGCGTTCACTGGAAACTTCTTAAATGCATCTGAAGTACAACAGACGTGCACGAAGAAGCAACAAGGCTACTCCAAAGCAAAAAACTGAACTCAAAAGGAAAGTCACCTAATATCGTGGGCTGATTTGTATAGTACAGTCCCTTAAATAAACAAACTCTACATACATGTGGTTTACATTAGTCCTTAACATGATTTTTAGAAACAGAAGATCTACTTTCAAATGCTGAGGCCTACATTGGCAGCACTGAATATTTTTTGAGTAGGACTGCATACCAAATGAGTAAAAGTTAGACATTTTTAAATTCTTCCTACTATTTCCATTAATGCAACTGTAGTCTAAAATGGGCTACTGAAGATACAAAAAAAAAGAGCAAACACAAATATGAACGCATACCCTAACATGCAGCACATAGTGGTCCTTCACTTTGCGGTTTAATGCCACTGTGGGTGTAATCACTCCTTGGGCGCTAATCTGGAACGCATTGTCCTCGTTTCCGCTCATGAGGGTGAAGGCAAAAGGTGGGCCATTGTGCGTCGAGTCCTTATCAGTGACCAAGAGCTGCAGCAAACTGAAGCCAGTTGGCATGTTTTCCTTAAAAACAAAAAAAATAGATAAATAAAACGTCATTAGGTAAATCCCGCTGTGCTTTTTGAATTATTTGCGTCCAAGGTAAACTGCATAAGCAATTACTTCAAGTGTACCACTGAAAACAACACCGAGAAGAGGCCTTTAACATCCAATCAGTATTCGCATCTATATATTTGTGGGTGGATTTAGGAATGTCACTTACAAGACTGACAATGCACAACCGCTCTGCTAACAACCCCTGTGTACCCTCATTTACCACACACTCCCCCACATGTGAAGTGTTGAGCTCAACACTTCAGGGGGTTGCCTTAGTGAGAGTGATGGAGTATAAGTCACTGCTACCAGGTGGAGACCTCCAAGTACAATGGGAACTGTTTGTCAAAAGCTTAATCTGCCTCATGTTACCATGCCGATTTCAAAACAGCCAAATGTAAATAAACCACCAGAGAAAAGCCCCTTTCAGATCCACGCAGACAGGGGAAAAACACTGAATGGAATGAATCATTCTCCGAGGCACCATCCATAACAGATCAGAAAGGTCTCAAGGAGCGGGGGGACGTAATTACAAATTGAACAAATGACAATCACGTTTCTGTAGATTTGTAATATCATGTGCATTTTCTGCTATGAATGCGCATGTGACTAAATATAAAATGCACACGTTCTGATGTGCAATGTTAACACCAGCATATTACATAGAAGCACTTGCTTATGGTTTGATTTCCAAGTTGCATCTAAAGGAACGCTTGCACATTTCTCTAGGCACAAAGCAGTATTTTTAAAATACAATTAGTCTGACGTTTTCAGAATTATCAAATGAGGTTTATGGGCTGAAAAGTACCTAAAAGGTTCGCCCACTTTACTGAAGTTGTGTTTCACGTTTATTAAGTAAAACTGATTATAGAGACAGACACCAGCTTCTCTTATTTAAAAAAAAAAAAGAAAAATGATCTTAAGTGCAAAAAGTATCTTAACAACGAGCTTATTAGAGCTCTGCACCAATCAATTTCGATCCCTGCTTTAGAAACTACAATAAGGCCCCTAGACTTCAGGAGGTGTACAAGACCAACGACGGTGAGGCACTATGTAAGATGGCACTGCTGTGATTCGCAAAACAGCAGCTATATTTTTTGTATATTTTACTGAGCACTGGATTACGATCGTAACACTAATGATTTATCCAATTGTTTGGAAGATATTTTTATTTATTTTACAGAGTTTTATATAGCGGGAGCTTGACCCGAATCGTGTATCAGAGCGCTTTACATAGCACCAGTTGCATTACATGAGGACACATTCATTTTTGTTAGGCACGGGGAGATTACGTGATTTGCCCAGAATCACAGGATGTGCAGTGTCATTGCCGAGACTCTAACCCAGTTCCCCAGATTAGAGATCGACCGCCCTAGCCGGTAGGCCAACTCCTCTCCCCAATATGGATTTCCTTTCTAATATTTTGTGTCAAGCCTTCCCTGCAGAGGTTCCTGCTGGCCACAAACTGCTAAGGGAAGTCACAAATGGGAAACACGAGTGTTTGGATACTTGACTGTGTGTTAAGGAAATAGGTTTAGTGAAAGAACTGGATGGATATATGGACTTAATACACATGAGTAAATACATATTGATTTAAAATTCAGACTTTTTAAAATCACGATTTGAGATGTTCCTGTGCCTACAAACTTGATTAGCAGTGGTTGTATTACTAAAACAGAGGGATAATCTCAAAGACAGGTTTTTTAAAAAAAAACCCTATAGTACCCATATGTTTTAGCATCTTCTGCATTCTATATTGTTCCTACAAAAAAGGACAAGTTGCCCCAGACCAATTTCCTTAAGATTAACCTTATACAGATCACAACCATCAAATCCTCTTTGTATGCAAATACTTGTCAGAATTTGAAATTCAAAAGTCACATAATTAAGAAAACATGCATGAATAGTCAAATGATTTTATTTCTTTTACTGCTCCTCTCAATTAACAGTGTTTGGTGGGGAAGAATGCTAAAATGGAGGAGGTATCATGCACAGATGTAGCAGTTAAAACATATAGGTATATATTTATGACTGATTTCAGTGCTCTCTTAGGCAACCTGTGTGGAATAGAACTGAGCACCAGAAACCTCTCTCTCACTTATTTATGTGCATGCAATTGAGTTTATTCTGCTGACAACAGATTGTCTCAACGTTAATCTACTCAAATTTGGTGATGGAGGCACCAAGAAAATACACAGCATAATTGGATATTTACAATAAGAAGCCTTGTAAACCATACATCCTTCACAAGTAACACTACAAGAAGCTACTTGTCTAGTTTTGTAAACTAAATTCCCCAAACAAGGCAGATTAAACAAGCATTGGCATAGCCAAAAGATCTCGCCTTTGGGACCTATTCACAGAAAGCCGAGTGTCAGTATCCAAATTTATTAAGCATTTATAATTACCTGAATGATAATACTATAGTTCTCTTGGGAAAAGGTCGGAGGATTGTCATTCACATCAGAAACATCAATGTTGACAACTGTTGTATTAGTGCGGGGAGGAGTTCCCGAGTCTGATGCCTGAATGGTCAATGTGTAACCTGAAATCTTGTGTTAACAGAAAAACACACATTTGTTGGTATTTGTAAGAGACGAACAAAAACCATTAAAAGCAAATAAGTATATTCTACAGATGCATCAGTAATGCAGGCAAATAGTACACCACCAGTTTATCTAGCAATTATACAGAACATGACGTTTTACCTCTGCGTAAATATTAATGTTAGAAAATATGCGGTTATTAATAGCACTTTAAAAATTACTCCTATTGCCTCCATAGATCTAATTATATGCAATATTTTCCAAGTTTAACTTATGATAGTGTGCACAACACCATCTAGGATGTGATTTAAACTATTTTCAAGTGCATGACATTTCCTATGTTATAGCCGGAGAGATATACATGTAAAGTAAAAGTTAACTGTATATTTTCTTTTTGCAGTGGAGGCTATTTTCATAGTATTTATAAAGCAGTATATTGATTACCTTTTCACGGTCAAGAAGTTTGGTCACCTTCACGTCACCTCTAACGGGGTCTATTGTGAATGGGTTCCCTTGGTTGCCATCAGTAATGGCATAGTGAATGTGGTTGTACGAGGGTCCATCTGCATCATCTGCGTTAACCTAACAGAAATTAGATTTAAAGTTAGAGCAGATACATGTATCAAGACTCCTGTACAGAATCATGCAGCCAATCAGTTTATGGTCCTATGTTGGAACAAGTAATATTTTATAAATACGCTCACAGTCATAAAACCATAATCCCATTTCCATAGAATGGATGAACATGCATTCAGTGTGCATGCAGAGGATTGTTCCCTCTACAAACAAGCATTGGCATAGCCAATAGGTCTCGCCTTTCGGAACCTTATAAGTGTTTAGCCATGCAACAGTTGCATAAATAAATACTTATAAGGTTCCAAAAGCGAGACCTATTGGCTATGCAAAGCAGCCGTGCGGGCGCGAAAGTGATCGCGATCAAACATCTAAGCGGCCATACGGCCGCGAAAGTAATCGGTAAAGCGCGGCGCGCGCGCCCGCGCACATGCACTGTAGCTCTAGGCTGGCCTGGTAGCACTTTTTGGAGCCCTCTCAATAAGTCTCGCCAGACCAGCGAATGCACTGGGTCAGGCGAGACCTAAAAAAACAGCTAGGACCACATGCTTTCTTTATATAACTCATTGTCATACCTGCCTGGCAGTGGCTCTCTGCTCTGCTTTCCAGTCTTCTAATTCAGTCTGATAGTGCTTTGTATAGATGTGGAGTTCCTTATAGCCAATCCTGGCTTGCCATTCTCTTTCTGTTGTCATGCAGTTTGGCCAATATTGTACAATGCTTCACCCATGCAGTGGATACCAATTCAAGATAGTGTCTCTCGCTGATACAGCAGATTATAAAAACTAAGCACAACTCAATCTGCCCGATTGTTAATGTTTTCAGGGGGCATGCCATCTTTCTATCCTTACAGTATGGTTCATTTGTTCAGAAAATATCTTTATGCACCATTGTACAAATCTCTGTGTATCTTAATTAACACAATCACTCAAAGCAAAAGGCTGCCTGACAAGGAATACTCCGCTTCTCTAACTCCATGGTTTGCACAAAAATGTCTTCTGCCTAGAAGAGTGTGCGATAGCCACTCTCACAATTCATGCATTTAACCTACAAGGCCCCAGGATAAAATAGCGCAAATAAACTATGACAAGCACCAACTCGCCACTGCAACAAAAACTATCAAGCAAATAATTGAAGTCTTACCAACTGTGGAAGCTGTCGGAAAATAAATGCACAGTTGCATACAATAATATCAAAACCAACAAAAGGATTGAAATAATCCTTCAAAGTTCTTCAGAACGGTTTCAAAAAGAGAATCCATTTTGATCCCTGCGTAACATGCTTTCCTTTTGGATGCAGAAACATTAACATAAAGCAAGGAATGGTCTCACTGCCAGGCACCAAGTGATTTCAATAATACAGTCAATACCTTTAGTAAATCACTCTTATTCAGAGTACATATTTAAGCCCTTACAACCATCCTCAAACCATTCAAGTAAACAGCATTCTCAATGGACCCATCCCAACTTTTGAGACCAGAGAATGCTGTCAATGGCACAATCCTTTTGGCACTGTGTAAACAAGCCAACATTCAAGACTTTCTCTAAAACCCTTCTCTTAACTTCCCAAGTAATCGCAGTTCAACCACTGTCTCCTAAATCCATAGAGGCCTTTATTGTCAAACACTTATTGATGAATACTTCTGCCTGAGGGGACGAATGGGGTTCAGGTCCAGACACGGGATGGCAGTCAAAGTGTCTATCCAATACGATACTAACTTAAGTCAGCTATTTTTATTGCAATTCCCATTGCGCTCTACAAGTGCAATGTTCCCAATATCACAGCATTAACGATAAAGTGGGAAACTTGACTGAATATTAAATATTGAATTTATTTTTTGATAACAAAGAAATGTATTGAATCTTCTCAAATTACAATAGAAAAAGGTTAAATTATAAAAAATAAAAAAGTAAAAAATTATCAATCTTTGTGGTGCATCACTGTTTTTAGGCCCTTTCTCTTCCCTATCACAATTAAATTGTATTACCAGTAATAGAGGTCGTGAGGGAAATCTTATTATATGATGGAAACTTGACTAAACACATGACACAACCAACATCAATATCGGAAATGAAGACAGGAACGGGTCTTGTACACCTGTTCTTGACTCCTGCCAGTAACTTTGAGGATTTTCCACAAGAGCAAATAAAAGAAGATGAGGTGATATTAGCTGCAAGCACCTGATGGATAGTGTCAATTTATTGCACCCATGCCATGCTCTTATTTGTGCTTTAGCTTTTACTTCCAATTAGACAGTAAAAAAGCGCAGTAAATTGTAAAATGGTGCAACGGTTTATCAAATTCACGTGTATGCAGTCAAAACCTTGTAGCAACCAGAAGATAAATTGAAGACGGTTTGAAAAATGATACATACTGAAATGACCCCTTGTCCAAGCATTGCATCTTCACTTATAACTGCAGTATATGTTGCTTGGCTGAAAACTGGTGCATTGTCATTGATATCAGTTACGTTAATGTTCACTGTTGCCACATCACTAAGGGGTGGTGTTCCTCCATCTGTAGCTTCCACAGTTAGATAATATTCATGAGAACTCTCATAATCCAGGCTTTCAATGATAAAAAGAGTACCTAAAAAGACATTTCAGAAATGAAACTAATAGTCTGAATTATGTAAAATCTGATTAAAGCAGTCTAGAACAATAAGTCGCACAAAAATGAATTTAATGGACAAAATCAGCCACATATGCGGTAAAAGCAAATTGCTTGTTAGATATACTTATTTTTTATAGCAACATTTAGCCAAAACAGATTTAGATCACAAAAATAAAATGAAAGAACAAGGAAAATTAGCCAATGTTTACACCTATATAACACATTTATGTAGATGATTAATGCAGATTGTAGCATGCCATATATGTGAATCAGTTTGAAATTGTGCCTAGGATGTGTGTTATTTGGCTCACTGGGGCCACAACAGGCTTCTGTCTTTGTACCAGAAAGGTGTCTGTCTGGGGTTTCTGTTCTGGCTAGAACTAGATTGCTGTGACTTTTTGGTGGCTATCACTTTAGCTGTCCCTTTTAAAGATAACAGTTGGTTGATTAGAACCATCTTGTCCATAGCTTTTTACTAATTTATGTTGCACTTTTAAACACTGCCCAAATTAAGCTCTCCTCCCTGCCGCCACAATAATGGATTAGTCCTCCGACAATGAGCAAAGAATATCTTTATAAACAGTAGGCAATCCTGCAGGTTTACAATATATATATAAAACAATACTTCGATTTACCAGTTAATTTGGTTTTGTGGAAGGCCCAGCAGGCTGTTATGTTCCTGGCTCGTGCTCTTCATAATTGGGGGAAAAACCCCAGGATAATGCATTTTTCTCAATGCGGAGTACTCCATGCAACTGCTACATGTTTATGTTGAGGAAGATATTTTAATGAAGTTCAAATGCGTTCCTTTTCTATGCCATAGACTATCCGCAATCTGACATTGCCATAACCGATGAATTAAGATCCTCCTACTGGGAAACTTATTAACCTCATTTTGAACATGTTAACTTCACTAAAATATCAACTCATTAGTGATTTGAATGGGATGAACGCCTTGAACCTTTGCTTTCAATCCATAAGGAAACTCAAGCTCTGAATCAGGGAGCAGGGTGCATGTGACGTTTGGATTATCTACAAATAAGCATCTAATGTAGTTATTTGGACAATAAAATTACTTTACTAGGTTATTCACAGAAAAAAACAGGCAGAGAAAAATAGACAAAGACACCCCACAATTCTCACCATTCGTTAGATGACAGTCTTTGCTTAGATACAGTTGCAAACCCAAACAATACCGTGTTTCCTACATTACCTGTGGCTGAATGGATACTGAATTTCCCATGTTCATTTCCACTGACTATTAAATAGGTGATTTCAGCATTGTGTTCTATGTCTCTGCTTGTTGCGTAAACTTGCAGCACCTCCGTTCCAACCGCTGTATCTTCAGAAACTGTAGCAGCATATTCTCTCTGCTCAAACACAGGCGGATTGTCATTTATATCCAGGACAGACACAAGAACATTACCAAGGGCGGATAACCTCCTCGGGTACCCTTGGTCCGTAGCTTTCACAGTCAAGGTGTACAGAGCTTGCAACTCCCGATCCAAGGGCTTTTCTAGACTAATGATTCCAGATTGTTCATCTATGGAAAACTGCCCATCTGCAGAGTTAACCATCGAGTACAGAATTTGGCAATTCTTCCCTGCAACAAAAAGTATTTATTATTTAAAAAAGAAAAAAAATAAATGAAACCGACCACAGATAATGCACCTTATTATGGCTGTAGGAGTTTACCTATTCCAAGCAGACACCCGATTTTTACAAGATTCCCAATATTCAACAGTCATAAATGTCAAGGAAACTTCATTATACTCTCAATTTAGTCAGGCAGATTCCCCGCCAGACAAAAGAGTTAAACATGATGAAAATGTGATTCGAAGATTTTAGTCAGTCAAAGAAATATTTATTGAGACCACAAGTCTATAAACAACATAATACATACAGACGATAATCACCTTATATAAATACCTTCTCTTTAATGGCATGCAGGGTTAAAAGTATTAAAACCATCCATAAAACATAAATGTCCATATGAGCAAAATATTTAGGTCTTCACCCAAGCCTTGTGAAGTTTATACTAACCCACTCTACTTAAAATACATAATAATGCCAGCCTTCTAACATTCACTAACGTTTTTACAGCTATCAAATCTCCCAATGGCACATGCTACATCCAGGAAGCGCATGGCGGTTAAAAACGCTACAACTTGCACATGACTCCTAATATCATATCATCAAAATTGGGCGCAAGATGGTTTTCTGGTGCGGCAAAACGTTTAGGGAGTCCATTAAAATATGCAAGTGTCACATTTGGTGCTCAAACCACATTTACCCGCAGAATCGGTCAATACTGATTATATCGGGTCATTGGCATAACACGGGTTAATACCAATTCTCAGCCTTAACACTTCATTTCTGAGCCAGCATTTGGTAATAAATCCACATACAGGTGCCATGCAACATTTTGCCAAGAGTTGTGAATAAACTGGACAGTGTTTCTCCCCGTTAGGCATTGCATATCATGTTCTTTAAACAATTCCTTTCTTAGTGCCCCAAGTTTCAGTCTTCGAAATTTCAATTTGTAAATTCTGAGAAAACATCTTAACCTTCATTTCCCTACATATAGCCTCCAAGTTATTCCGGACACACTTAGCCCATTTTAGTTAACTTTGACTAATCTCATTTTTCAACCATCAAGAGACCTTTTGTCTCTCACCAGCACCCAACTGTTGCCAAAAGCTTTTTAAAGCTACTTGAGCAAGTATACTCCATGACATAATACTTGTCTACTCTCACAGTCTGTATCATTGAAGACTGTGGGAGTGACTAGCTTTTTAGGCATTTTCCCTCCTCCAAATCCCAAGCCCTTTTACCACTAAGACATAGCAGCTCAAGTCCATACTGGAATTGGGGGGGGGGGATATCATGGCAGTGTAAGCTTTTTAAACAAGCCTATGTGACGCCTTGCCATAATTCCGATTACATTTTTTCAATCCACTTATCTAAGCATGTGCCCTTACTTTTAATGACTCAATGTGAACATTCCATTTCAAGAATTTCTCAAACCAGACACCTAAATACTTGTATTCCTTGACCTTTTCGGGGCCCAAATGTCAACTAAACTTTACAGTTGTATTGACATATCTCAATACCTTAATCTTGTCCATGTTTACCACTAATGCATTGTTGTTACAATAAACTATAAATGCATCCAACTTTCTTAGCAAGCCTATCTCAGTTTGGTCTAAAAATCACAATATCGTCTGCATACAGGAGGCATGCTGTATGTTTTCATTCATTTTTAGGCAGACTCTCCTTGTCTCTGCCAGAGCTGTTGGCAAGTCAGCTATAAACAGGGAGAAGAGTAAGAGGGCCAAGACACAACCCTGCCTTAGCCCATTGTTGATCGGTATTTTCTGGGTCAATGTCCCCACTGGGAAAAGCCCAGTACCTGAATTAATTTCAAAATACTCTTTGAGATATCTTGTTGTAGCAGAGTTTCCCATAAGCAAATCTAGTCCACCAATTCAAAAAGCATCCCGGAAGTCTAAGAAGCAGCAAAAATAACTGCCCCTCTGCTCCACAGACTTCCATCAATGAACCATATGGAGAAACCATGGTCTATCGTTTAATGACATTTCTTAACCCCCCCCCCAACCCCCCCCCCCCCCAACCCCATTCTGGGTGCACAATATAATTTAATTCAGCCCCTTCCTTAAGTCTGCCTAATATGATTCCTGCAAATAATTTTTCTCCCACATCCAGTAGGTTAATCAGCCTTTAATTCTTTGGGGCCTTTGTATCTCCCTTCTTGTGAAAGGATCTAATAATAGCACCTTTCCAGTTGCCTGGGAACTGGCCTGTGGTGAATACATCTGAAAACATCTGGTGGAAAAATTCTGACCACCAAACAGGCTTTATTATAAGGACTGGGAGATTATCCGGTCCAGCCGCCCTAGTCAAAACCAGATTCTGAATGGCACATTTAATGTTAGCTACCATGAACTGGGACCAAATGCAGTCTACTACCATCCATGAGGTTGCTCTCCTTGTCACCGGGCTCTCTCTTTACCATATCATTCTTTTAAATACTCCCCCATATACACTATTTTCAACCACACAATTCATAGCCCCCAGCATCTTGCCCAAATCTTCCTGTACTAACTTTAGAAACGACGTGTTTTTTGTTTCTGTTGCTTCCAACAGATTTCCCCACCATTTCTCCATATAAGCTTTTTTTCTGATTTCTGATCAACTTTTTATTTGCATTTCAGGATGCTAATATAACGCTCATGGTCGAACCTTATAATAAGGCTTCTTTCCCCTTTCTTAATCTGAGCCTTTAGTTTCCTACATTCCCCATCAAACCACTCACTTCCTTTCCTTTGGTTACCCAGAGTCCTCTTTCCACCTCTTTAATTACCATATAAACCAATCCTTAAACAGTGGACCATCAAGCTATTTATATATTTCACACCATCGTATGTGGTTTACAGGGGCATTAGGCAGCACTTGATTTTGCTGAAAGTCAGCTAATTTTTCCATCCATTCCTTAGCGATTCTGGTCATAAGGCGCTATGGTTAGTCCATCTGTAAGGGAATTACTGTTTCGCTTAACCTCCCTTCACCTTTCATTTTTATTTCCAGTTTTAGAGTGTATTGGTCTCTCCCTGTTCTTTGCCCTACCATGAAGTTCCTAATCTTATCGAAACACCAGGCAGTCATAAAAATATAATCAATGGGACACAATTGCGATCCATTCTTAAATGTCCAACATGCCGGTTGGTCGGACTCCATTAGACTGTTGGCACATAACAAGCCCCTAGAGCCTAGATATTTCCCCAGAGGCACATCTCAAGTCACAAGCATACTAGTTAGAAAACTGGTGGAATTTATATTAAACAAGGTCAGTACCTCTGAAAACCAGGGGTGGTCTTTCCTGGGGTCTAATTTATAATTGAAATCACCCAGTAAAATGAACAAAGCTTTAGGATATTTTGCACACAGGGACTTTTCCTTAATTCTTCCTAGTTCAGTCCTGTACTCTTCTCCCCCCCCCGCCCCCAGTGAATATACACATTAACTAATAACATACATTCATAACTCAATTCAGGGTCCTGGAGGTGCACTCGACAGGCCACCAACCAGTTACATTTTACTTCAATAGGTGCAACCTTTTTGGCTATTTTGTTGGTCCTTCTTATTTGGAAGATGGAGATTACTCCACCGCTTTCTCTCTTGGCTTACCCTTCCATCCCCTTTTTAGCTCAACACCTTCTTTGGTTCCTTAGGGAATATTACAGCCTTTTCCCCCTTATGCTTTTCTCTCATCCCCTCTATTGTCCTTTTCTCACTCTTTTAGTCCGGGGGGGGGGGAATATACTGCCTGTACCTAGTAAGTTCTCCCAGTTTCTCTACCAGCATTGAGGTTTTAAACACACATACTTTGGAAGCTGGCTACCAAGAGGTATCTCTTTCTAAATCCCCATGGCCCGGAATTTCCATTCTTTGCTTGTTTTCTTCACCAGGTCTCATCATTGTCGTCATGAGGTCCCTTATATGTTTTATTTACCTCACAATAATTTCCAGTTGACCTTCCTGAGCTTTCAAAATGTCAATGTTCATTGCAGTTACCTCCAATAGGCCTTGAAATGTATTTTTGTAAAATCAACATTGAAGTCAAGGGCATCGGTGATCTCTAAATTTAAAATGGAGGTTTACACGGAGCCATCCTTTAATGCCGTAGGAAACTGTTAACTTAACTTCTCAATCTTTCTTGTAATAGTTAGGGCCACTCTGTCTTGCTCTACATCTAAACCACCGTCCCCACTCCACACTTGTGACCCTCTATTATCTAGAAGGAAGAAATGTCATGGTGAGGAGGACAGCCTTGGACCGGGTAATTCTCGCTCAACATATCTGGGATACTTATGAAGGATAAACCTAAGTTCGAGAAGCAGTTCCTCACATTCTCAGATTCTCTTCGTTGCCCTTCTCCGGTTGCTCAGGCTTTGGGGAGGGATTTTTTTTTTTCTTAAAATATTAGTCCATAAAGGCCTGAATTCATTTAGCGACTGATGTCCCTCCACCCCGGTCTCACTCAGTGAAGGGCTTATACAGTGATTTTGCTTCTTTGCGGTTCCACGCCTGGACTTTATTGCTCCTCCATTGTGGGATGACTCGATCATATCTTGGGACCTATTTCCTGTTGTAGAAGCAGCATCCTCCTGTGGTGACTATTTAACCCCTTACGTGTTCTGCCCCTCCCCGGCGCCATCATTACTTATGGTGTATCAATATATATCCTGGGTTCAATTACTGCTCCCACTTGTTCTGGTAGACCAGGCTGCTTATTTTCTATACAGGTATTCTCTTGTTAAATATACCCAACTCCACACTATACTGGGGTATTTAGGGCCTAACGAAGGTTACATAGTCGCGTGGTTGCTTACCTCTGCCTTCCTGTTTGTAGCCTGGTGCCTAGGTGAGAGGCCTCTAGACTACTGCCTCCACCCCAGAACTCCTTGGCACTTTTCCCATGCAGACCTCGGTTCAGGAGGAGGCCTTCTCCATGCTCTCCCCTTCACAAAACAGTAAGCTCCGCGCATGCACTACGGTGCACCTTGCAGCTCCTCATGGGGGGCCGACACAATTGGCACATGCTGGCCCCTGAGAAATTCTCTTTTCGGGTGTAGGATTTTTAGGGCTTATAACCTGCCTCTTCTATTTGGCTCACGGGTCTCCAGTCACTCGCTCGCGACCAGCAGCCTTCCGTTTCCAATGTGGGTGGGCGGCGAGCACAAGCACAGAAGCATCCGCATCTCTCAACACTTTGTCCTGCTCAGATTCGTTAATTTAAAGTTTAACCTTTTGATTTTTTAGTTCACATCAAACTTTTCCAGTCGAGAAATCCCTTTCACGAATCCTCCATAAAAGGAGCATGCATTTCAATTCCCATTCCCACCCAATAATCTATGCCCTGACTATGGAACTGTCTTCAGTATGAAAACATGTATAATTTATAAATGTTCTGTAATTTTCTTTACTATCATCAATAAACACCCACCCAAACACTATACAATCTCTATACGATCTCACAAAAGCTGCTTCAAATATGCACTATTTAATACTGCTCCTATTGAAATGCTCATGATGCAAAAATATAAAATTTACTTCAAACTGCAACCGCAGATGCCTTGAATCTGATACCTTAGCAGAAAACAACAACAATTTTTTTTGCAGCTAAATCATTACATTCACTGGTTACAAGTATGTGCCTCGGTAATTTAAATCGAGCACACCAAAATAGAACAGAGAAACATTCTGAAACTATGGAATTTCATAAAGCAGAATTATTTGTATGTCACTATTTAGAAGGTGGCAACTTCCTTTCTTTACTAGTGAATTCTGGTGATAAATTAAATACTACACATTACCTGAACAATACCATTTTGAGTATCAAAACTGAATAAAGTAGCATTAAAGAGGAAAAGGTCCAGACAACCATTATCAAGTGCTTCACCTTCCCTGTAATGAAATGGTACTACAAAGTTTAGCAAGATAAAAATGCAATAAAACCAAGATCTGTGTCATGAGATAATAAAGAACAAAAAGTCAGGTGTAAGAGGTACTAAGTTTAGCTATCTTTACCTGCATCAGAATCTGTGGCTTGTACTCTTGAGAGAAAGGTTTTGGGCTCTGTATTTTCAAACACAGTAATGGTGTATGGATCAGCAGAAAACACTGGTGCGTTATCATTTACATCTTCCAAAGTAAGACGGACATCTGCTTGACAAAATCTTCCTCCTCCATCAGTGGCCTTGACCGAGAGGTGATAAACTGCTTTTAGCTCCCGATCAAGTGGGGCTAACGTTTTAAGTTCACCTGCAAAACAAGAGGAAACTATTAACCAGGACTATGGAATGTACTAATGTCATGGAAATGTGTAAGAGCATCTAAAATCATGGTTGATTTATTTTTAAAACGTTTACTCCAAGTAATTATTGGTGCTCCAATTTCCCTATCAGAGAAAATTCAGGTAGCATAATTTTCATTGAACACATGAAACACCATCTAAAGACTACTATAATATTGTATTTCAAAACAGATAACACATTGGTGCATAGCAACTTTAAACAGCATAGATGAGGAAACTGGTGTTACATAGAAATTAAATGGGAATAAGCTACTTACCAGTATGCATCTATTCTTGGCATGTAGAGCTGCAGATCTACACACTTGTGCGTAGATCGCCATCTGGTGTTGGGTCCGGATGTTTGCAGTTGTTTTTCCTCTTGGAAAGTCTTTGGAAGATACGAGGTCGGTGACTCCTCATTTGAATCGTATTGCGCATGGGCTTCGGCTCCATCCTCAGATAGTGGCCAGCAGGGAAATGATGGAGCGTAGTAATAAACAGTGAAGATGCCCATGTGTGTTGTATCTAAATAAGATAAACTGGAAAAGAGAAAGGTAGCTGGGGAGGCGAGTGGGCGTGTGTAGATCGGCAGCTCTACATGCCAAGAACAGATGCATACTGGTGAGTAGCATATTCCGTTCGAGGCATATGAGCTGCATTTTGCAAACTTGTGCATAGATTATGTAGCAGTACCCACCCTTAGCGGCGACCACCCGTATCTGTTGCAGTGGTTTGAAATAATGTTTTGAATACAGCCTGGCCCACACTAGCTTGTTTCTTAGTTTGCACATCTACACAATAGTGTTTAGTGAAAGTGTGCGGTGTTGACCATGTAGCTGCTCTGCAAATATCATCTAATGGGATGTTCCCTAAAAATGCCATTGAAGCCCCTATTTTGTGTGTAGAGTGGGCTTTAGGGGGAACGGAAAGCGTTAGTTTTGCTTTGTGGTGGCAAATCTGAATGCATTTGACAATCCACCTAGCTATTCCCGACTTGGAGATGGGGTTGCCCTTGTGTGGTGGAGAGAAAGAGACAAACAGCTGTTTGGTCTTGCGGAAAGGTTGTGTTCTCTGTATGTAGTAGAGTAAGGCTCTTTTGACATCTAGTGTGTGAAGAGCTCTTTCTGCAATGGTTTGTGGTTGCGAGACGAAAACTGGTAGTTCTACCGCTTGGTTTATGTGAAAGGGAGAAATGACTTTAGGGAGGAAATTTGGGTTGGTACGGAGAACAACCTTGTTATGGTGCATTTGCAGAAAGGGTTCTTGAATGGTAAGTGCTTGTATTTCACTGACCCTTCTGAGGGAAGTGATGGCTACAAGAAAAGCGGTTTTCCATGTTAGGAATTGGAGTTCACATTTGTTCAGAGGTTCGAAGGGAGGCCCCACTAGTCTGGTGAGAACGATGTTTAGGTTCCACACAGGTGAGGGTGGCAGTCAGGGTGGAATTATCCTTTTAAGGCCTTCCATGAAGGCTTTAATGGCAGGTACTCTAAAAAGTGATAGATGTTGCCTGTTTTGCAGATAAGCTGCTATGGCTGTGAGGTGCAGTCTAATAGACCTATAGGCTAGATTGCATCTTTGCAGGTGTAGTAAATAGCCTATGATGTGTTGAATGGACACATCTAGGGGATTGATGGTATTGTTGTGACAGTAGACAACAAAACGTTTCCACTTAGCGGCGTAGCACGCTCTAGTGGTGGGTCGCCTAGCTTCTTTGATGACGTTCATACAGTCAGGGGGAAGACTGAGGTAACCGAATTCTAGGATTTCAGGAGCCAGATCGCTAGGTTGAGCTGAGCTGGGTCCGGGTGTCTGATCTCTCCATGGTTCTGGGTTAGGCGGTGTGGAGAGAGGTGTAACTTTTGGTGCGGTACTACAGATAATTCCAGCAGTGTGGTGTACCACGGTTGTCTGGCCCAAGTTGGAGCTACTAGTATGAGAGTGAGGGAGTGTTGTTGTAGTTTGCGCACCCCTAATGGAATGAGTGGGAGAGGCGGAAAAGCATACGCAAATTTGCCTGACCAGTTCATCCATATCGCATTGCCTTTGGACAATGGGTGTGGTTATCTGGCAGCGAAGCTTGGGCATTTGGCGTTTGTGGGTGGCGAAGAGGTCTATTTGTGGATGCCCCCACATTTGAAAGTATGGGTGAAGAACTTGTGGATGTAGTTCCCACTCGTGGATCTGTTGTGTCTGTCTGCTGAGTAGATCGGCCATAGTATTTTGGACTCCTGGGACATGTTGGGCCAGGAGAAAGATTTTCTGGGATATGGCCCATCTCCATATACTCTGCGCTAGCTGAGAGCGCTGTGGAGAATGTGTGCCGCCTTGTTTTTGGATGTAGTACATGGCTGTCATGTCTGTGCGGACTAGGACTGCCTTGCCTGAAATCTGTGTCTGGAAGTATTTCAGGGCTAAGAATATTGCTAGTAACTCCAGATGGTTGATGTGGAGTAACTTGTTGAGGTGTCCATCTGCCCTGCATTGTGTGATGTAACAGGTGAGCTCCCCAGCCGGAGAGCGATGCGTCCGTTGTCAGTATTATCTGAGGAACCGGGTCCAGGAACGGTCGCCCTTTGGAAAGATTTTTGGTGGTCCACCACTGCAGAGAGCGATGGGTACGAGACAGTCTACCAACACCAGATCTGTTAATTGATCTCGGGCCTGGTACCATTGGCGCGCTAAGCACTCTTGGAGAGGACGCATCTGGAGTCTTGCGTGAGGTACTATGAATATGCAAGAGGCCATCATCCTGAGTTGTTGCATAAACACTCGAGCTGGAAGGGAGTGTTGTGCTATAAATTTTGTGCGTAGAGCCTGAATGCTTGTGATCCTGGCCGTACTGGGGTAGGCTAGCGCTTTCGAGGCGTCTATGGTGGCACAGAGGTATTGTTTTACGTGGGACGGTTGCAGATGGGACTTTGCGTAGTTTACCGTGAAGCCCAGTTGGTGAAGTAGTTGGATAGTGGCATGCGTTTATTGTACACACTGGTTGTATGAGCTGGCTTTTATTAGCCAGTCGTCTAGGTATGGGAAGACATGGATGTGTTGTCTCCTGTGGTGTGCTGCCGCGACTGCTAGGCACTTGGTGAATACCCGTGGTGCTGTTGTGACTCCAAATGGGAGTACCTTGAATTGGTAGTGTTGGTTGTCCACTACGAATATGAGGAACTTCCTGTGAGCGTGGTGTACGGGAATGTGGAAGTAAGCGTCCTTTAGGTCTAAAGTGGCCAGGAAGTCGTTTTGGGAGAGCAGGGGAAGCACCTGCTGAAGTGTTACCATGTGAAAATGGTCCGAGTGTATGTATGCGTTTAGGCGCCGGAGGTCTAGGATAGGCCGTAGAGTCTTGTCCCTTTTTGGTATAAGAAAATATAGGGAGTAAACTCTCAGATTTCGTTGGTTGGTGGGAACGTGTTCTATCTCCCCTTTTTGTAGGAGGGAGATTACCTCCTGGTTTAGTAATGCTAGATGTTCCTGTGACATTGGGCGTTGTCTGGGTGGAATGTTTGGGGGGTAGACATTAGCTCTAGGCAGTAGCCTGACCGAATTATTTGTGTCACCCATCTGTTTGAGGTGATGGTAGCCCAGACAAAGGAAATTTTGGAGTCTGCCCCCGACCGGAGTGGGATGGTCTGGGGGGAGTGGAGGGAAGTCATTGGGCAGGTGTGGGGGCACAGCGCGCAGTGTTTGTTTTGCCTCTGCCTTTATTATTGTTGCCCCTGTAGCCGCCTCTTTGGTAACCCCTTGTGAAGGTGGATTGGGTAGGAGCTTTGTATGACATGGAAGCGGTATCAGAGGAGTAGCCTCTGGATGTGCTCCGAAAGGAGAAACGGCGAAAGGAACGCCTGGAAGGGTGTGATTGTAAGGCTCCCATAGATTTCGCCGTGTCGGTGTCTTTTTTCATTTTTTCTAGGGCCTCATCCACTTTTGGGCCTAATAGATGTTCCTGGTTAAAGGGATGGTTCAGGATGGAAGCTTGCACTTCTGGTTTAAATCCTGAGATCCTGAGCCAGGCATGGCGGCGGAGGAGGACTCTAGTATTGATGGCCCTGGAGGCGGTGTCTGCTGCATCTAGGGCACAACGGATGGAGGTATTAGTGATGATTTTACCCTCCTGAATTAACTCGTTTGCCCTGTTTTTGCATTTGTCAGGGAGGTGTTGCATTATGGCTTCTAACTCGTCATAATGGGCCTGGTCATATCTAGCCAGTAAGGCTTGTGTATTGGCGATACGCCATATGTTGGCAGCTTGTGATGCAGTGCGCTTGCCGGATGCGTCCAAGAGTTTTGACTCTTTGTCCGGTGGTGGTGCATCGCCTGACGTCTGGGAGTTGGCCCTCTTCCGTGCTGTGGATACTACCAGGGAATCTAGGGGTGCTGGCCCTCTGATGTAGGAGGGATCTGTAGGGGCGGCTTTGTATTTTTTGTCAATGCGCGGGTTAATAACCCTGGCTCTGACTGGGTCTTTAAAGACCTCTGGCGCATGTTTTACAACTCCTTTGAGCATGGGCAGTATGAAGGTGGCCCTATGCGTGGTGTCGAAAGTATCGAGGAGGAAATCTTCCTCCACGGGGTCGGTATGGAGATCTACCCCGTGATAGTGTGCCGCCCTCTGGAGTAAATGGTTGAACCCCAATGAGTCTTCTGGTGGGGATGGTCTTGAAGGACAGAGATCATCTTGTGAGACGTTAGGGATGTCGGGGTTGTTATAGTCGCCCCATGGGTCTGGGGAGCCTGTGGGAGTGGGGTCTCCTGTAGGTAAATCATGGGGCACGTCCCCCATATCATCATATGTATCGTCATGATCATCATCATCCGGAGGGGGTGTTGGGGAATGATGAGGAGGGTGTGGAGAGGGTGGAGGAGGGGGAGAAGGTGGAATGGGTGGACGAGGTGGGGGAAGGCATTCTGAAAGGTGATGTAGCAGAGTCCTTCCTCTTTGGAGATGGGGTAGGTTTTTCCAGCTGTCTCTTTTTGATGCTGAGCATAAAATGTCCGGTTTTGGGATCCTTGGTCAATGTCTTTTGCAAGGGATCCAGTGTAAAGAGTTCTTCTGAAGGTGGTTTATCTGTCGGCGCCGAAGGCGTCGGGCCGTTGGTTTTCTGGCTTTAGTGTCCTGTATGGAAGTATGCGGCTTGGAAAGGGCTTTTTGTTTGGTCGGTGCCAGGATGTGTTTCGGCTTCGAGATCTCAGTGCCGGTGGCCTTGTGTACTTTCGTCGGTTCCGAAGATGGAGTCTGTATCGAGGAGGTGGAACTGGGTTTCGGCACCGAGTGTTTCGGTATGGGGCTCGGTGCCGAAGAGGAAGCCATTTTCTTTTTCGGTGTCGGTGCGGAGGAGTGTTTGTCGGGACAGACGGTGGGCTGGCTCGATCCCGAGCTGCCGGAAGGCTTAATCGGCTTCTTTACCGGTCCCGAAGGTGCGGTGTGGGAAGCAGTGTCTTTGGTCTTACGTAGGCCCGGAGGCATGGCCGATGCCTTTTTCGGTGCCGGAGAGGGTGTTGGGGGGGGGGGGGGGGTGGGTTGGGTTAGAGGCAAATTGGTACTCACGACCCTCTGTGCCGGAGTGATGTCCTCCACATCTGAATCGTCTGCTTCGGAGGCGCTGACTAGGCCCTCGATGTGGTGTTCTTCCGGAGCATCGACGCCCTCTCCAAAGATGTCATCTGGAATCGCCGTCGACTAGTGCGCCATGGTCCTTCTTGCTCTTCGGTCTCGAATCATTTTCTGGGAACGGAAGGACTTGCACGCCGGGCAGTCTCGAGCCTCGTGTTCCGGGGAGAGGCAGAGATTAGATACGTCGTGGAGATCGGTGTGGGGGAATTTGGACCCACATCGAGGGCACTTCTTGAAAGGAGTCCTTTCCATGAGCCAGGACCGGAGCTTGGGTAGGCCCGAAGGCTGGCGTTGACTACTGGAATCGAAGGTGTTGATCGATGAGAGCCGCGTCGAGTGTGGAGATCGCGATCGAAACACTACCGCAAATTGGGGTGAGGATTGCGCATTGATTTAACTGGAAACCTGTTCGGAACCGGAGCGCGAAGATCACATCCGAGCCCGATGGCGGAAAAAAAACAATCGGAGGATGGAGCCGAAGCCCATGCGCAATACAATCCAAAGGACGAGTCACCGACCTCGTGACTTCCAAAGACTTTCCAAGAGGAAAAACAACTGCAAACATCCAGGCCCAACAGCAGATGGCGATCTATGCACAAGTGTGTAATCTGCAGCTCATATGCCTCGAACATATAGTAATGCACCCTACGTCCACAGCAGTACAATAGTCCTGCATCAGAAGCAATAATCAGAGATCTGGGTGGTGACGATAAGACCAGCATGTTACCTCCACTTTTTTCCGTTTTTAAGTCAAGGTAAGTCCCCAGAATCATATCCTTTATTTTAGTTGCATGTCATGTGAACACAGTGTGCCACAATGTACTTACATATGATATGATAATGAGCAGATATTTAGTTCAAATCAGTCACCTGAATGGCAACCAAGAGACAACACTCTTCAGTAATACACTACAACCACAGAACTTTTTAAAAATATTTACTAGCATATCTATATGGTGCAAACAAAACTCTGGGATATCGGTGTGCTGTACATCTAACAACAGACACTGAGAATAAGAAACTAGTTACTTAACGCAATATTTAAGGCATTTAAGTATTATACCTTCAGGGGGAGGAGAAAAGTTCTACAACAGTTACAAAGTACCTAGGCTGTTTTGTAACAGAAAAGGAAGAATTCAAGGCCTTCAAAAGGTGCTATTTCAACAGACTGCTTTTTAAGTCTGTGTGATATGCAGAGAGAATAACTTTTTGGCTAGAGATATTATATATATATTATGAAATTGATCTGTGTCTTGAAATACAATGTTTTCCAAATGAATAAGATGTCTGCATTAAGTACATTGCATGGTATAGGTCATTTTATAAAATGTGTGTACTTCACAGAATGTGCTGTTATACATGAGGCTGCTCCTCTATGCATAGTCACAGGTTGAGCAATCTACACGGATATGCCCCTTTTGGCATTCCTGTAGAAACGACCGCCAGCACGCCTCTCCCTCGAGGACGTTGCATGGATAGATGCTTGGTTATATCTTTTCCAGCTCAGGTGAGCTGGGCGCTGCTTCTTCAACAGTGCGTCTGCGATCAGGGGATTGTGTGCTATTCTTTTGCTCTAGGAGTACGTTGGCCTCAACCAAGGTGGGTCCTCTCATATTTAGCAGAATTGCTTTTAATACTCACTGCTATGAACGGGAACATTTAGAAGTGCATTTTAATGCCCCGCATTTCCTCTACAGGGGTGAACTTCTTTTAATTCTTAGACCTACGTAGAAGGGTTCAACCAGTGGCCATTGGGTAACGTTTATCCTATTTCTCTATTCTTCTTTTTAACAGCAATACTCTCATATTATTTTAATTGCATTACACTAGTCATCCACATATTACAGGTCCAAATATGGGACATCCATGCCTCCTTGACTGGGTCATTTGGACCCTACACGGAAATTAACTACTCTGCTAGTCTAGCACACCTTTGAAAAAATTCACGTTGTTCGTACTTCTGGTTGCTGAAGATTTCAGTGGGCATTTATCCTAATGGATGAGAAAACTTAAAACAGTATGCATCTTGCCATATTCCTTTATATTAGAGTCTTACCAATCATTCCTTTCAGTTCCATAACTATACACATTTCCTCAGTCCCCAGGTTCACCATAGTCTTGATGAGACCCTAGTTTCTGGCCAAAGGGTCAAAACGCCACCGACAAACATAAAAGGCCGACATGAATTCTCCTCAGAATTAATTATATCAAAAGGATTTGGCTGTCTTATTGATGAAATAACTAACATACCGTATAGATTTTCACAATTGACCACTGTGCTCTTATTGGTGTTCTCATACTTGGGGTTTTTTCTCTTTTTTTAAAAAAAATGTTCATATCACTCATGTATTTGCCAATGCTTTGGTTGCTTATTGTTGGGCAAATGAAATAACATTTGATTCGGCTGAATCTAATTTAATTTCATTTATTGGTTGTACTCTTACCTTTTAATTAATTATATGTATGGATTAAGTCTAGACAGAAATTTACCCATCGCATAATAGAAATTTAATGTGTTAATATAGATTGAATCTACACAGAAAATTCTGTGCCACCCTATGTTGCTTGATAATGAGTTCCATGTGAATGCCTTTTACAAGTTATACATGTCACGTGGACATTAGGGTAGCTCTTGTTCTGGCTAAACCCCAAATCCCAGAGCATGGGAATAGTGCTCAAAAGGCAGCTGGCATTGACGGACCGGAGGTCCAAACTTGTGGAAGAAAATACCCTTTTTCTTAAACGTCTCCACTCTTTGGGACTCCTTATCGGGAGAGTAGTCAGAAAAGTATTTAGGTTTGTCTAACTGGTAGATGCCTGCCTCACTACGCACTCCGGCGATAAATGCAGAGTCAAATATGTGGGGTCACATGGGCAGGTCAGTGGAGTCTTGCTATTAGGTTATTTATTGGGGTGCCAGGTTGAGCATTTGCCCCTAGGAAAGTATCAATGAGTGCCTCGTTAAAAGGTAGCAGGGGCTCAGTAGAGTTATGCCCTGCCTGCAGCACTTCAGTCAGGATGCTGGTTTTGACCTCTAAGGTGGGGAGCTAGAGGTTTATAACCTCAGCTGCCCTCTGCATAACCACCGTAAATGGAGCGCTCTCGTTAGAGGTAGAACCTGGGAGTAGAGAAGGCCAGAATCTGGAGGTGTCAAGCCACTGGCCTTAGTGGTCATCATCCCAATTCTCTTCAAGGTAGGTTTGCCAATTTCATCACTGGTGTTGTTTTGGAATCTGTACCAAACAAGGAATACAAAGTATGGGATCTACCTCGTGGAGGTGGAACATCAAGCGGTACAGGCCATGGCTAAATGGAAACTTAGCAAAGCCTTGGTTGAAATTGTAGCAGCACCACCGGAGTAGGAAAGCACAATGGGTACCATGCGATCGGGCACTGATGGTGTCAGCATCGATGCTCCAGGAAATTGCATTGATCATGGAGCCGGAATTAGTACAGGAGCTAAGGGAGGCCCAGTGGTGGTTTCAGATGGTTCAACTGGTGCGGAGGATAAGCCTATAGGTGGCATCCTGGAAAGAAGGCCTCTTGGCTTCTTGAGGCTCGAAGGCGTGCCACAGGGAATCTGAAGGGATCCGAAGAGTCAGAGCATGGCCTCAACAAATTCTTGAATGAATCTGCCTTGGTTTTATAAACAATCCCAGAAACTCTTGTTGTGCTGGGGCATGCTGCAGCACTGTCCCTGAAGTCGAGTAATTAAGAGTACGAGATCGAGAGGTATGGTGATGCCCTTGCACCTTTTGAGGAGTACGAGAGTTGTGCAAAGAGGCAGAGTCCCGCTTGGATTTTTTGTGTCTGACCCCAGAAAAGACTCCTGCAATGTCTGGACAGGAACAGGATTGAGATTGACCTTTAGACTACGACCAATGTCAACGAGGAGTCTTCCAGTGCTTGAAGACAGAGTTGCCTTTGGGTTGATCGATGCACAGTCGGTGCAAGCCATTAGGAGTTGTGACTAAACCCCAGCCAGCAGAGGCAAACTTAATGAGGATCTGTCACAGGCATTTGCTTGAACCAAGTCCTTACACGGTTTAACGCCTGTCGGCTTAGAAAAGTGACATTTACCTTGCACACTGTAAATTTTGCAATAAGGAAGATCTCAGAAACAAAAGGTAGCTCTGCATCCGCATCTGGTGGTACAGAAAGAAAAGAGCTGATGTCAGTACGCAGGAGAGGCACTTATACAGGCCCCCATATCATTTCCAGGGCAGAATGTGGTCAGTGTGGAGCCACACAGCACAACCTATCGGCATGCAGAGGTACTGCTGGAAAAAGTGTTTCCTGATCCAGTCTGATGTTTGGGGAATATTCAAAAAGTGAGGAATCTGCAGGTAGAAAACTACTTGTTTGGCCTCTCCTCCTACGTGTGCGGATTAATATTTCTAGATAATCTTTTCCTCTATGTGACAACCTTATTCAGGAACTATCTCAAAGCTACCATTCTTCTCTATTATGATTTTATGCACTGACTCAACTTATAAGGTTGATCTGCTTTGGCTGTAAGTAAAATCCCTTTTCAAATCTATTTGAATAAAAATTGACATTACTGCATGCATGCAAAAAATAATAGTATTTCCAACCCTCACAATTATATTTTTAGGTTTTAGCAAACATGATATTTCACATGTTTACAATTTGTTTAAAAAAAATAATGAAAATAGGTTAGACAGATGAGTCAATTTGAAAAGACAGGAAAAAGGTGGGTGAGATTGTGCTGTGTGCAGGAACAGACCGGATATGTAAAATCTACAAAACGCGAACGATAACTACCTCCTTGTCAGTGCCTTGTGGGTCCATTTCTGGATCACTCATCTGACATACACCGCGCTGCACTCTGTAACTTTTTGGGATGACTTATCAGTTCTCTTTGAATCTTGAACCAGTTAGTGCTATAGAGGAGACTTAAGATCCACAGCCTTGTTTTCTCGTAGCACATCAGAATAAACACATGAAGCTAAATAGATTACACAATTCCTATTGAAAACGCTATCTATCCTGGAAACAATATTTAATGCAAAATAAATTAGAAAACACTTTATTTTCTTTGAGAATTAGTGAGGCAGTTTACCTGTGCTTGGGTGTAAACTGAATTTCTCAGAACCATCTCCATGCAGTGTGTAGGATATCTCTGCATTAGATCGAATATCTGCATCAGAAGCAGAAACCTGTAGAACCACTTTGCCAGCCAGGATGTCTTCTGGAATGGTTTCAGTATATAAAATCTAGATGAGCCAGAAACCAACACGGGCAGATTAGACCAATGTATTGCAGCACCCAAAAATCATTTGTTAAGGGATGAAACTGTAACCCAGTTGTGAGGAAAATCTGACATGATGCGAGCTTGGGATTTAAATCCTCGAAAGTAAGGATGACTGATTATCTAATTAATAGCTTTGCATTTAATGCATTATTCAATGAGGTAATTAAGGAATGACAGACGTTCACATGCTCAGAAGAGGGAGAAATTGATTAAACCAAGCACCTCTAATTTCTTAAATCCAATCATTTTGTAACTATCAAGACTTGGAGAACAAATTTGTCATTCTGTGAAACAAATATATAAAAATCACTGCATTTCAGAAAGAAAGGAATTGGAAAAAAATCCTACAATTTTTCTTTTTAGAACATATCCCAAAGCTATGCATGACTAATTCAATTTTTAAAATGATCTCTAACATTTTGTAAATATCTGACAACTTGGACAAAAATCAGCTTCAAACGGTGGCACTCAATACATCATAGAATATGCAGTTCTGTACATCAGCTGCATTAATCCATCAGCAAAGGCCACATATGAAAAGCAGCTTCTTTAAAAAAAAAAAAAAAAAGAAAAAACAAAAGCAGCTTCTCAGTGCCGTCATCAAAAGGGTACTAGGCCTTCCTGAAAGGGGCAGTTTGTGCTGTCGCCTAAGTATTTGTTTTCCTAGAAAAATATCTACTCTGAATGTGCATACTTTTTTCCAAGTTGGGGGAATTCTAAAGGTATCTGGGGTTTGTAGTTTTCTCTAGAAGAGACCAGCAACATGTTGATTTTTTTTATTGAAAAAAGGATGTTTTTATCTACAAATAGTACCAACAAAATGTTTGCATTTTTTCATCACAATTTTTTTAATTGAATATCTAGTGTGTGCAAGCCTGTTTCCACAGAGACTGTTCTATTGTGGAAAAGGTAAATAAATAGTCTCATTAATGTGGAAAGGCAAGACTACCTTTGATAGAAAATAAGAGTGAGTTTTAAGAACAACCTGATGTTTGTGCACCAGTATAATGGATTCTCAGCGGTTCAAGCTTTGAATCCAGTCACCATGTGCCGGAAGGTAACTAATGATGAAGGAAACTTTCGAGGGTAGAAAATCTAGTAGGCAAGAGTGTAGTGGGTTAAATGAATGCTCCCTAAGTGGTGTAAGAACCACTTACATAGCGGGGATACCCCTTTTGAGCCCTTCCATAAACGCTCTAATGTTAGGGATTCTGAGATCAATCTCGAGAGTAGCTAGCTGTATTGGTATGTAGGAATAAGCTAGTCCAACCTTTTCTAAGCGCAGCCCTGCATCATTGTTTTCAAAGCTCTTTGAATTTTTTTAATAGTACTGTACACATTTGTTGCATACAGCCACATAGCATGCACATGTAGTGTGCTTTCAAGCTTATTTGAGAATTTGCATGCCCTCCTTTGGATGTAGCAGGTAGACAAATACTGAGGTTTTAGGTGCAAATAGCAAGATTTATTGCCCTTAGGTTGGGGTGGACCAAAAGATCGTAGTGTCAAGCCAAGAGGTCTCATCATGGCGGGAACGTTTTGTGGGGATGAATAAACATTCTAAAATTAGCCGGTACCACAGGCTGCCACACCCATGTGGGAGAGTGGAGGATTAATTTTATCAATGTTTGCCGCATTTTGAATGCATATGGAGTCAATGGCAGGGGAGAGGAGGAGAGAAGGGGGGGTATAAATAGGTTATCTTGTTATAGGTTTAAACCTTTATTAACTGATAAAAACCCAATGAAAGGAGCACAGGCCTCATCAGTGTAAACATATAAACATTGATAAACATTTGCACAACCACAAAATAAAATGCCATTCAAAGAAAGGAAGGTGAGAGAGAATGAGCCATTTTAAATTTCTTTCCAAAGGGGCCAACACAACGCAACATTGTTATATAAGATAACAGCATGAAAGACTGGTCTAAGATTATTCTGCTTGAGTTTTGTTGTTTAAGGATGTCATTAAAATATTGAATCTTCTTAATTTTGCTTCTTCCTTTTGTTTCCTCCAGTTGTGTGTGCTTTGATTACAGATACTGGGTTTAGAATAATTTTTTAGGTCTAATCTAATTATTTTATTCACACTGTAAAGAATTTGTAAATACTAAAATCATAATTGAGCTTTTGGTAGTGGGTAATTCTTTCACTGACTGTTGAAACGGCTGGCTTATAAGAATCTTGGCTAATATGTATTAGCACATTTACCCATAGACACAGAATTGGTAAAAACCTTCAATACATCAGCTCACTTTTTTAAAACAACAGTATCGATAAGGCCAAACACTTCTGGCTTTAAACATTCAATTCATTGTTTAGTAATAGGTACATGTGAAAAGGGTGTTGTCACCATACACATTGGAAAGCGGTAGAAACATGACTATTTTCCACATACAAAGATAATTCATAGCTGCAAGGTGCCCCATCGTTATCGGATACCTTCAGCTAACCCTACACAACTGCACTTTACTGCTGGGGTTTCGAGTTAACAGTTAACATGTTAACAGCAATGTTTCAAGTCTTAGAATACAGTGTGAAGTGTGTTAAAATGTCAGGGCTGACGTAAAGTGAAACATTTGCATTGGGGCCTTATCGCAGCTATCAATGTCCTCAGAACTGCACCACCACCTTAATATAGTCCCTCAAAAAGTGCAGAATAATGGCAGTGAGCATGCATCAAGTTTCAGGAGCCTTAGCACACTGGGTTACACATTCATCCAACATCATTTCAAATTTTGTGAAAGATCTCTCTATTTCAAGTTTCATAAATTAAAAATTAAAAAACAGTAGAAGGATATAAACATAGAAGGGAAAACAGAGTGAATAATAATTTAAATATAGATCATGAAATTGTATGGAGTATTGACAGTACTCTGAAAAATGATGAAGGGTAAGGAGCTCGACTCAGGAGTGATTGATGAAATATGCCTATCTTGGTGAGCTTAGGTTCAATTGGGACTGGTAAATTAAACAGAAATATCATAATATTCAAGAAGGAATTGGTGAACCCTACCCAATTGTGTTTAGGAATGTAAGCATTTGGATAAAGCACTCAAGTGTTTAAGATCCATTATTAGTCCTCTAAACCATACAAAGTCCTGACACAGGAAGATATGGAAGGGTGATGAGATGCGAGTGAGAGAGTGCATTACACAGACTTTCTATGCTTAATTTAGTTTAACGTAATTTCATTGGACATGCTGCCAATGGGAAAACACTACGTGCCCTTCATGAGTTCTCCTTTCAATTAAATATGCAATTTATAACAATCACTGCAAAAAACATGTTTGAATACACTGGAAAAACACCTTTTCTCTATTTTGGGAGTTAGATTACTGAATAAACTCTGGTAAGCACTGATTTAATAACATTTGTAAAATGTTGAAAAAGTACCATTAAAAACAAAAACATGAACAATGAAAACAGCACAGGCTAAGCAAATACCTTTGAAAAACTGATCTTCTGGATTTGACATCCTCCTATATGCAGATGATACCCATAATGTGGTACTTATTGTCAATGACTCAACCATTCTTAAAAGTAAATTCCATCTATTTATGCAAGCAGTAAAGCTCAACTCAATAAGTCAGAGGTTTTTCTATTGGGTCCCATGTCCAATACTTAGTGCTCTGACGGGTTCTGACCTGCACCCTCCGTGGAATGTCAGAAACCAAGGGATTATTTTGATCTGGACCTTTCCAAGGGCCTCCAAGTGAATCGTGTTACCAAAACCTGCTTTGCCACTCTTCAAAGGGCAAAGAATAACTTCAAATTCCTCCCAGAGTCCTTACACACCCATAATTTATGCTTTATGTGCATCTAAATTGGACTTTCAACACACTAAACCTGGGCATTTCGACCAGGCTCATCTGCCAATTGCAGTGTGTTAAAAATGCTGCAGCCAGAGCCATTCTGCCTATCCGCTTGCAGATTGCTCCATACCTTGAAGCTTTGTAACAATAATAAATAATGAAACTGACTTACAGATTGCATAGCAACTTCTGCTGAAGCGTCCCAATGCTCAGATTCTCTGTTATCCGAAAGGCCCTCTGCAATTATAGGCCAAAGAATTAACATTGGTTGAAAAGTTTGTTTTTTCATTGCTTCCTAAGAAGAACTTCAGAAGGGAGTTGTTGAATTTCAACTGGCAAGGTTTCAGATTTTAGGAGCAAAAAATTTAAAGGGCCTATCCCCTATTTTAGCTAAATAAATCTTGGAAGCCTGCACTAATCTAGCACCACTGGATCTCAACTTTCTAGAAGGAGTTTAAAACTTAATTAAAATCTGGAGACAATATGGGCATGAGCTTGACTGTGCATTGTAGCTGTAGCACAGCTAGCTCCTAATCAAGAAGAGACCTCCCTAAACCACTATGCATGACTTGTAAGACAGTAAAGGGTTTTGGTCCAAAGTATGTCTGTAAATATATCTGAAGAACATGTGCCCCACTGTCTGCACTAGACTCCACCAATCTCCTGGTAGGTCCACATAGTCAACTTCTACTTACATGGCCCCAGAAGATGGAACACACTTCCTACTCATTTGAGACCGGAAACTAACTTCACAACTGTGAGAAAAGGGATTTCTGTGACAGTACACTCTCTCACACACCTTTTGCCTGGATTTTGATGCAACATTTGACTGCAATTGCCCAGTTTCCCAGTACCAGTGCTCCTTCCCTAAAAACGTGCCCGCAATGGGCAATTCTGTCCCCCTGCAAGTCCATAGTAAGTGGTACCCTAGGTACTTAGGGCCTGGAGGCTAGAGAGGGTCCCCTGGGACCCCTTCACTAGGACCATTCCACTACCCCTGCAGCTGGCATGCCCCCTGTGAGGTAAAAAAAATGACCAATTCAGCATGGCCACTGCCTGTGTGCCATTCCAGCTAGCACCCCTCTAGTAGGCCTTATCAGCCCAAAGGTAGGGTGCACTATATCCCAGGTGTGGACCTATGTGCAAAAGCAAATATGTCCCTACAGTATTAGGGTCTACTCCCTAGTATTGTAAGTGCCAGGAAAGCCATACAGAGAACATGGGCTGGAAACCTGAATACTCAAGTTCTGCAGCACCATGATTGCTTTAACCAGGAGTGTTTGGTACCAAACAGCTTTTTGTAATAAATTTACACTGATGCCAGTGTTCGATTTATTAAACATACTGAGGGCACCCCAGAGGTGCCTCCTGAAAACCTACCAATCCTTTTGTGGGCACAGACTGGCTTTAGGCAGCATTCCACGCACAGACACGTTTCTGGGTTGAGAGATCCTGCTTCCTGGGACCAGAAAATGCACATCCTGGGCAAAGGTGTCATGCCTCCTCACCCAGGATGGGCCAGTGCTCGAAAAGGGAAGCTTCAAAGGTCTGCCGTTTTTGTAATACGACCCCAGCTCTGCTGCTAGCAGCAGATGGCAGCCATTGGTTTACACCCCCAGTTTGGGAGGGAAAGCCAGTGGGAACAATTCAAAAGAATTGGAGGTGTGCCCACCTCTGCCAACCCCACCTCTAAGGTGGGGGAGGCGAGGTGAAGCACAACTTTCAGTCCCCCACTACCCTTCAGTCAGGGCTAGGTCTATGCCCCCTCCAACATGAGGGTAGCATGATAGAGGGTGTAGTCCCCCCAGGTAAGGGGCCCAAAGGAGCTACCTGCTAGTCCCCTAAAATGCCTCCTGAATTTAGTATTTGGGTGGCTCCCCCAGACCTTGAAATCAGATCTGCAATGACCTAAAAAGAAAGAAAACACCCTGCAGCAGAAGCCAGAAGACGACCACTGCCTTAGCCCCAGCCCTACCGACCTGTCTCCAGCTTCAAGGACCCTGCGACCTGTCTTACAACCAATGACCTCTAAAACCTCTGGGAGGACTGGTGCCTTCAACAAAGACTTCGATCTCCTGTGGACAGCTGACCTGACCAGAAGAAACCTACTCCAAAGACTCTGGATCCCAGCAGACCAGAGTTTCCTGCCAACTTTGCACCTGACTGCCACAGCCAGAGTCTGTGCAGTGAAGTCTCCTGGCGATTCTGATCTCAGACCAGCATTAGCTGACTTCTCCTACCCTCCACGATGGCGCCTGCAATGTGAACCCAGAGGACTCCCCACAACAGCGACTGGCTCCATTAAGAAGACTCCAATGTCAAAAGGCACTCCTGTTCACCAACGAAATACTAGCTGATAAGTCGTTGTGGATCTCTGGATGAGACAGAAAGGCTGTCTGGCCAAGGGGAAAAGATTGATGCCAAGACGAGTCGACATTTACAATTCTCTTCTTTCAATGTTTTTGCCTGGTGGTCTGATAAGCAATGCTCTAACTCCCAATGTGGGTATGTTGGTGGCAAATGGTGAGAATAGGGGGGGGGGGGGGGGGGGGGGGAGAAAGAATGCCTACCAAACCAGAAAGTGAGAGGAGTAGAAGGCTTAGCTATATTGGCACTGGAGAGCTATTCAACAATTTGTTTTTATATAGTGTTCAATAGCACAATTTTAATTTCCTCACACTGTAAATAACTTTTAATATTACTCATTTTAATGGCACCCAACTATTGACAAAGAGAAAGATGGGAAATTATGTTGGCCTTGCCAAGGTAAAGCCTCACGACCTGCACGTCACACCTAATGCCAGTAGCAAATGGCCGATTTGCTGACCCATCTACAATTTTGCAAAGTTTAAAAGACCTTATATCAAGGCCACTTATGGGAAATCATGAGAAAGACTATGAAAACAGTACAATACTTTCAACGGTTCTAAGGCATTTGTGCGCCAAAACAAATATCTGGATGGGGAGGGCCAACATGAGCTATGGCATCACCTTGAGCAAATCTCTATGGATATCCAATATCTTTTATATGTAAAGGCTTTTAAATAAAGCAGCTTTTTTTTATGCAGCCTTTTTTCCTTAAAGGAAAATGGGAGGCATTTAAAAAAAAAAAAACACACATTTAGTTTAATTTATTAAGGGCAGGCAGTGGTCCCTGGGAGTGTAAAAGCAAAAGACGTTAAAAAGGTTTTAAAGCCAGAAATAATGAGCTATTGCAATGGACGGACGTAAATTGCTAAATCCAAAAGCTTTGGAGAATACACAGTGGCAGGCAAAGTATTTTGTTTACTATAGAACACCTCTCGATCAACTATTTAAGACGTGTTCTTTTCTGCAAGTTTACAGGCAGAGGCTTTGTTGAATAAAATACCGACATGTAAATGATTTCAAGTACAGTTAAGAGAATATAAGGTATTCCTTTCTTTGTGCACTGGCTTTCTGCATCTTATATCCTCACAATAAAGAGTGAATCTGCTGAATAAGCAGCTAAGAGAGCTAAAATGTAAAAGAGTTGTTGCCCATTTGACAACCTCTTCTGCAGCAGAAGAAATAGACAGCAAACAGGAGGTCTAGGTAAAGAAATGCCGCCCAGACGAAAGTGTAATGGCACGATAATTTACAGTTGAATAAGGGGGTGGGGCGTACTTCTCCAACAAAAAACTTCAAAATCCTCAGTTTTATATCTGCACCAGTCGCATACATTGCATGACAGTCTAAAACAAATGAAAATAAGAGCCAAATTTCAAACAACTCCGCTAAAACATCGTGAACTCAATTAAAATAAATTTTGCATAATCAGGACAGCAAGACCTGCATTCTCAGAAATGCAGTTACCTTTTCACAAATGGGGCTGTTGTCATTGGCATCAAGAACCTTAACTTCCACCACGGCTCTAGTTGCAAAGGTCCCATCAGTGGCTGTTATGTTTAGCAGGTAATGGTCCTTTTCTTCCCTGTCCAGAGGCTTTCTTACATAAACCTTCCATTCGTTTTGCATGTATTCGATGCCAAACTGGTCCTGGTGATCTCCTCCTAGTCATAGGAAGAAAAAAGCGTTCAAACTACGATACACAATTAATCCTAACTTTATCAATCACATTAAGTTTACACTAGTCATGCTATAGGAAATGGCTCCATTCAATTTAGCACACGATCTGCTAGGTGTAAGAACCGTGCCCAGACACAAAAGAAATGTGGCTTGAGGGACAAGCATCCTCAAAACAGAATCTTTAGATCCAAGAAGAAACTAAATATGTAAAAATGGCTTTAAATCTGTAGATGCTTTTGTCTAAAAGTTATAAATCTGTACATAAAACTATGACTTACTTTGAATGGTAAATATTAGAAGCGGTTTTCATCCTGCCAACGTTCTCCAACAAATACTAACTTTTTGAACACAATAAACAATAGTGTTTGGTAAATTTTAGGAACGGACCTTTAACTTTAAGAAATTCAAATTAATTGGCTGAAATATTTAATTTTATTTAAGTACCAAACATCAATGCAGCATTAACAAGGTGGGATTTGTTAGTAAATGTTACTAATATTTGTTTAAACTATGAAAGAGTTGGCATTTTTGGTAAATGTGTCACTGTTATTTTAAGAAAATGCAATACTGTTGTAGTAACTTGCAGTGATAAATTCAGATATCCATACCAAAACATTACCTTTTGCAGAAATGACAGTAATCTCCACCTGAAAAAGCAATTTGCTGAGGCTTGAGAATTTTATTTTTTTTTTAATTTAATGTAGTAACCATCGTGTTAGGAATAAATATATTTTTAGATTTTGCACAATTCTTTCATAATTTGGGGTATTTGGTAAGCTTTATTCACATAGTTAAGGTAGAGCTGGAAGAAGTGTTGCTTGCCTATTACTATAGTTTATCATCCTAAAACTATTTGCGATGAAAATGCTGTGCCTAATCCAGCATTTAGTGGTCAGGTAAAAAAAAAATTATCTTGCTTTTATCTGCATTTACAACAAGACTCAGACAGCACTGTCCCACTGAGTAGCAGACGCATCTTCAGATTTATTTTTCAAAACATTATAATGTGAGATTATATACTTTTGTGTATGTATGATAAAGCTTTAGCACTCATCTTCGTCAAGGATATAAGAGGGACTACATGAATCTAAAATAGCTTCAAACTGTTAATTATTACAGTTATCTTTTATTTTGCTGTGCACATTTATTACAGATTGCTGTGCCTCGATTTTAAACCAGTATTTCCCACCTCATTGTGATTGTCATCAGAAGTCATAGCAAATTAACGCTTTAATTTTACCTGCAATACTGTTCTATTGCCTTGCCTGAATGGCAACAAGGTAGGGTTGAGTGATGACATCAGTTGACCTCCAACTTGTCTTTCGCTAGCAAACAACTGTAAAGTTACAAGTAAGACCCAAGAATATTTTTCAGAACTAAAGGCTCACTATGTCTAACTTGCAGTTGTATTTGCTAATGAATAGCATAAAGGAATCACATTACAATCGAGCAAGTATTCATTTTAGAATTGTCCTGCCGACGCTGTGTGTGACACCAGACACCAAAAGCCACTGATACCTACTGGTGTCCTTTGACATTTAAAGGGGACAAAAGAACTGGTCTCAGATCAAGAATATATAATGCATTTTGCATTGGGCCTAAGGACCTCAGCAGGACTCATAAAAGCTGAAATGCATGATATTTAATGTTTTGGCCCAAGTGACTTCAAGAATACAGGGGGTGATACATGCAGTTTGTGATTTTTGTCAACACTGGACCTGAGCGCAGATGTTCACAGAACACACAAAGCCGAATGCTATTCTGACAGAGGGCAACTACTGCCCCCTTATCAAAATGTATGTGGAGCACTGAGCGGTGGAAGAGACAAAACATACTTTAGTGCAATGGGTTTAGCCAGTCTCCTCTGAGAGGAGACTATCTTAGGGATCCTGCCAGTGAAGATCGTTATCTAGTCTCCGTCAATAGGGTATTACATTCATTATTTCTGACATGTATAAAGCACGTTATATTAGGTGTTTGGTGGGCCATGCTGTTCACAGGCGTGATGGTGAAACGTAGTTTTTATTATGGCCCAGAACAAAAAGTGAACCTCTCATGTTTGAGTTGTTTTTCCATCTCTGGAAACACAGACTGCATCATTCCTGTATACCCCTTGTACCTTGTATAAGGGAGGATTACAGCTACTTCCTGTACTTTAGCCATAAACCATGGCAATGGTAGCAGCATCAGCCCTTAGATAAAGGCCAATACACAGCAGCAGTCAGAACAGGTACATTGCAGACACTAGAATCAAAAGTGTGTAAAAAACTAGCCAGCAAAAAGGGCCACATACTGCTCCAAGAAAAGAGGACCATACAAATCCTTGAATATATAGCCTTTGCTTAACTCTATCTTATTCTGACCACCAAAGAGACAGTGTAGAGCCTTCTGCCAAGTATGAAGGCAGGACAGATGCATGGATCTTCCTGGGGAAAAAAAAAATTCTGTTTGAATCTATGGAGAGAAAAAGCCTACCTGATGTTTAGGACTTCGACTAGGTCTGCCAGGAAGCCCTCCTCCGATTCAGAGGAAAACCTGGTACAGGCCCATAAGACTGAATAGTATGCGTGAAGACAGTATCTAGTTTGCCACAGAGCCACAATGCTGTTATAGCCCAGCTTCCCAGAAGAAAATTAGATAAAAACATCAGTGAGAGAAATCATCTTGGTCAAGGTACTGCTCCTCCAGCTTAAAAAATCATCAAGATTGAGCTTGTGTAGCTCTGGCAAATTGGATTGACTTGGGTATCACCCTCATTCCAGACCCAGGTAGATGCGGACGCAGCCATCTTTCACACACCGAATGTATGGTGCAATTTTGCTGGTTGGAAAAATGTATCCTGTTCTACATCCATTGGCATTCCTAGCCTTCACTGTTCTAAGGATATTGCTGATTAATAGTAAATGTCGAACATTAAAAAGATGGGTCCTTCTTGACCAGTGGTTCCTGTTGAGGCACACGCCTAATGTCACAAGAGAGTGAATATGGTTTCAAACTGTTAACACTTGAAAAAGACAAAAACAAAGACTGCAAAGACGGACTCACCCACTAGATAATGAATTTAGGTAGCTGGCTCTTTATAGGATATATTAAAATGAGCTATATCGTGTAAAGAGTCCGAGGGTTGCCTTATGAATGGACAAGGTGCTCTTATAGGGGGTAGTGTGGTCAAGCAGCCTTTAATACAAACGACTCAATAAGGAGAGCCACACCTATTATAATAATAGCAAGTATCTTGATATAGGTTTAGGCACTAGAAGCAATTCATTCAGGTAAGTACATTTTTAAAGAGAAATATTTGAGTTCAAGAAGTCGACAGTGCATTTTTCAGGAATTGCAATGTTAAAACTTATGAGAGGAAAAACATTTGTTTTAGCAGTTCTTCGCAGCAACTTAGAGCCATTTTCTTGGATTAAAGGCGAGTGGAGGGCAAGGTCCCAAGGAAGCATCAACAGGTCACCTTCAGTGGCACGCAGGTGGCCGGGTGCAGTGGTGCTAACTGCGTCAGGTGTCCAATGCAATCCAATGGGAATCGGTCTGGTCACAAAGGGCCTGTGAGGGAGCAGGGGTTAACATAGTTCAGTCCAGTGAAACCAACAACTGACTTAAGGTCTTTTGATGTTGGGAGAGGTGGGGACACCTTGGGACGGGGTGTCTGGTTGTAGAGGGTCTATGGGGTGTCGTGTTTCTTTGTCTGTCAACACTTGCGGTGGAAGGGATCTGCACACAGAGGATGCAGGCAACGTCTTGAGTTCTTGAGGAGTCACTCCACAGTGGACTATGTAGCTTGAGGTCCACACTGACACAGTTGACCCACTTAGGCATAGGCTGGGGGTCTCGGGTGCAGTAGTGCTTGGAGGCGGCGGGTTTTGGAGGCCTTGTGGTTCATGTCTTGCTGTCTACAGGATGCAGGGGATAGTTCAGCAGTCTGTCGGGAGGTCGTTGTTACTGGGTGAAGTGCTGGCAGGTCTCCCAGGTTTTGGGGACTTAGCAGGTGCAGGACAAGTCATCTTTTGGCGCAATTTTCGAAGTCATCAGGCAGGCCGGCACCGTTAGCGCCAAGTCAGTTGCTGGGTCTTGTGTTCTTGCAGGTGCGACACTTCACGTCCGTCTTCTTTCTACAGGATCTGCTTTTCTGGTGCCTGGGGCGCCACTAAATACTAAATTCAATGGGCTACTGACCCCTGGGGTCATTACACACAATATGACCAATTCCAGTGGAAGTGGGCTTAAACCTGTCCCAGAACTCCTATGTTTGCCTTTGCAAAGATGGCTACTGCTTGAAAGTCATGTCAATCATTACATTATGCCACCTTAGGGGTGGTACTAGCCTGGGGGGTGGCACGCTAATTTTTTTCCAACTGTCCAGGTTACAAATGGCTCTGGACAAAGGGGGGTCGGTTTACTCTCCTGTGTGGGTAGCCAGACTCATTTTCAAAAGGTGGTAGCTTCTTTGAATACCTCCTGCCTTGGAATGCTAAATAGCATGTCATCCTGTGGGAAGGGGTGTAAACACCCTTTACCCAGCAGGATTATTTTTTCTGAACTTCTGATAGCAACGGCTCTCGCCCTGGGGGGGGTCAGACATACGTCTCTGGTGGCTGGCTCGCGGAAACCAGTCAGCCAACACACCAGGGGCTAGTAGATTTTCAGGGGGCACCTCTAAGGTGCACTCTGGGTGCATGTATTAATAAATCCAACACTGGAATTGGTGTGGGTTTAATAATGAAAAATGTTTGGTATCAAACATCCCCATCTTCAGTAAAACCATAATGTAGATGGGGGAACTCGATTTCACCTGTGTCCCAGACAGGTCTTAAGATGGCTTCCTTGTTCACTTGTGCTGGAAGTAATTGAACCGCAGTACAGAAAATAGACGGTCCCAGTGGGACAAAAAAAAAAAAACTAATATGGATGCTGTAGCCTCCATTAAATTACTTTAACTATGAAATTCTTGTTAAATGTTATTTATTTGTATTGAACGTCAATCAGAATGCTCAAAATCCAGCACAACATCTGGACCATATGTACATAAAAGTGCCCCGAATATGTAGAAGGGAGAAAGGAAGGATTTGTATGCAAAGTGAGGGTAAAATGAGGGTGGAAAGGAGCGACAGTACATACAGCAACAGTATTATTCTCAAAGAAAAGGTTTGTCCAACATGACAATTAAATACAAGCAAAATTAATAGTAGCCATTATGTCGCTAAATCAGCACAATGAAAAACCACTGTTGACCACACTGGCATGTATACAACACAATGTCAACGTTTTGACCCCAGACAGATGTAGGTAACCTTTGAGCCTTACAATGGGGTCTTCCTCAGGACTGAAAAGGGGCACTATCAACCATCTTTGGCTGGGTGGTTGGAGTGATAGCAGTGGGCCTGTAGGCTCCCCGGTCAAAGAGCGGACAGATGGCAACTTACTAGTCATTAGACATTTGCATTATGTTCCTTTGAAAAGATTTTAAAAAAACATTTACTTCAAATTAGGGGCCACAATTAAATCCAAAGGTTCCCAATCACTCGCAAATCCTTAAGTGGTAGTCAGAATTCACATAGGCCGCTGTGTTACCAAGTTTCTCGAAGTAAGGTGTATCCATTCTCTGCATCAGAACCCTATTGAACTGACTAGTACAGGGACACATCTGCTCATGCAGGTATGCCCTCACATGTAATATTAGGCACCCTGCCTTAGGGCTGTCAGGCGTGCTGTAGGAGTGACTTACTGATGTTACATTAAGTGCTAGGGGACAACGCACAAAGGAATGTTTGTCGCGTTTTCACTTTTGTCTGCACAAAAACACGCAGCCTGAAATGGCAGCGTAGCTTGTGTTTGGTGAGGAGTCCCTTAGGGCAGCCTAATTTGTGCTGCAGCCCAAAGGGGCCCTCTTTAGTACCTCAGGGCCTAGGTACCAGGTGTACTACTTACTAGGGATTCACAGGGTGCTAAAGGTAGTGCCATTTAGGGGAAACAATTAAACAGTTTTGGGAAAGAGATCTGGGACGGGGACCTGGTTACCTGGGACCCAGGCCAATTCCAGTTGATATCACATCAAATACCAGTCAAAACGTGGGGGTGACCATGTCAAAAAGGGGTACTTTCCTACAATGAACATGAGAATCCGGGAAAGATCCAAGCTTCAATACTGACCCATGCTAGGCTATTTTCCAGAATACAGGAAGCTACAAGATCAAGACATTTAAAGGACCATGTGAGGACTGCTTAACTAGTCCATCTGATTATATAAAAAATAGCCTGGCTGTCCTTCACTGAACTGTTCACTGTAAAATCACCTCCAGGAAACCCAAAGCACCAAAGACTCTGCTAGGCGAGATCCTAGTTCATTGTATGCTAGGTATTTGGGGTATATCTAATTTACAGGGCACACCTTTTAGTCAACCCCTTGGTCCAAAGGACAATCAACATACTGGTGTTGAGTGCAGAGTCCAATAAACTAAATCCTGGCCCTCAATTACCGTCCTTCTGCAAAGGTTATGCTCTTGTCAAGAAGTTGACCATTTCAGAAAATCCCCAAGTGGAAGCAAACTAAGTTCCAAAAATATAATATTGGTCATAGGGTTAAGGTTATCAGAAATCTAGCACCCAGGTTGGGAATGCATGATTAATGCGTGGGGCGTTATTGTAGTACCAGAAGATGTAATTTTAGCTAAACTATGTATTTACCTGTTGAATAAAGTCATGCTCTCTTGATAAATAAAAGCACTGATGGGGCACTGCATTTATTGAGCTCTTGTTACTATGTCACTCTGTATTTAAGTTTCAGACCCTTCCACCACCTGGATTAAGCCTTTAATAATTGTTCCAGCCGCTGTAAGAGAATCAAGTGCCCAAAAAGAGTAAACTGGCTATCCAAATTGAGTACATTAGTACTTTGAACATGCAGTATAAAATATCCTTACCCACCAGAATACAATTTGTTAACTATTGGCAGTTTGTGTATTTGTAATTAAGAGGTGCACTGTCAGCACCTGAACCTCACCATACTATACAGTGAGGTACTAACATTTAGTAAAGCAATCTTTAGGGTAAGGAATTTAAGTGAACAGCTATGCAATAGCTACATATGTGGTTGCATCAGTTATGTAAGAAGCATATTTATGATCCACACAACTGGTGTCCCAAACAAAGGGATGAATAACTCAAATGGGCATCTTATAAATAAAGCAAATACTGGATAATATCAGATGCAGAATACAACAGTGTAATTTGTCTTTGATATTAAGATATAAGCAAACACTTCACGTGACTGCAGAGAAACCCAGGAGTGTCAGACACATGATTTCCCAGGCTAAGTGTTCACATGCAGTGGAACCTGGCTCAGAGTGTCCTACTTACTCCTGGCTTATTCGAAGATGTGGTAGCATTGCCAAATTCTTGTGCTATGCGAGAATCAACACCATCTTGTCTTTGTTTGGGTAATCGGGGTATGTTTTATATGGGACTGCACACATTTTTTATCATTTGGGGAAAGAAAGAGATGGGTAAATAATTATGCAGGAGATCACAAATTCTAAACCATAGGGCATGATAACCTGGTCCCATCGGGGGGGGGGGGGGGGGGAATGGAGTCTTAGGTTAGACATTTTATTTAGCTCGTGATGTACAAATCTAGATACAATATCTGTAAACATACAATCTAAAACTGCTTCGTCTAGCTGCCGTTCATAACAACCATTAGAGAAGCTTGTTAAGGGCGGAAGTGACAGAATTTTTCACCAGCCATGGATGCCAAGGAATGTATTCCCACTTTCCGTTAGACAACAGTGTTAATGAACATTCAAATAACTTGTGTTTTACATTATAATTAACAATTGTGGTGCAACAAATTTTTATCAAGAGGGAAGCCTCAATTCATTCACTAATCTGTCAACATAAGGAGAAATCTGCACATCTCTGCTAACGACCATATATCTGACAAAACAAATAATTTTTAGATTATCGTGGGATTTTCTAAGAAACTTATTTAGAATGCAAGTACACTGGAATGCCTGCAACCAGTCAGGACGTTTAAGAGGCTTGAGTGATCATCTGTTGAGCACAAAGAAAATCTTGGATTAAATTGCTTCAGTTTCGGCAGCATACATTTGGAGATCAGAAAAACAAATCTTCATATAATTCAAACGAGTGCCTCTCAGTCACATAGTTTGCCACAAATCCAAGCCTCAATCATCATAATATAGATGTCTACGATATCTGCATTGAGAAAACGCTCAGTGTCCTGAGAAAAAGCTCTTTTGCAGTGAATTTCAGTAATTCCAAAATTGGTACACTCAACAAGCGAAACCTAAAGTAAAGGTTCTTGGAAATGTATGGTTTCTAGCAGCTTTATTTCTGTAAATCTACATCCAATCTCAAAAAGAATGCTCCAATTTGTGATCTGCCTCGTGTATCCCAAGGAGACTTGCTCAGAATACCCAATCGTCCACAATACAAATATTAACTTACAAAATTTACAACAATGAATTTTTCTTCTCATTAATAGATCACGCAAATGTGCTTCAGGTTTGCAGGACCACCAATGAACTGGAGGTAAATCATAAAAAGAAAATGAAGGACTGCTCAAGAAACCATTCACTGACCCAGCCACGCTTTCCAACTACAGACCCATCTCCCTCCTACCATACCCCCTTAAGGTTTTAGAGAAACTAATCAACCAACACCTCACCAATCATCTCAGTAACCACCAGCTCCTGGACACCACACAGTCTGGATTCAGGCCCAACCACAGTACAGACATTTGCATGTTATTTGACTAAGGAGACGCGTCACCCCTCCATCTCCAGGGCCTCTATGCAGCGCTTGACATGGTCTTACACCCCCCTCCTCATCAGGTGCCTGCACAAGGGCAGCATTAAAAGACCCACTCTCTGCTTGATCTGCTCCTTTTTAGGGATAGAACACAAGCTGTCAGACTGTCACCTTAGTCATCAGAAGCCCGCAAACTCACCTGGGGAGTGCCTAAAGATAAATCGATAACCTTCATCAAGTTCAAAGCATACATGATCCCTCTGGCCAAAGTCATCTGTGCAATATACATCAACATCCTTTCCTATGCAGACGACATGCAAGTTATACTCTCACTCTCAGAGAAGGCCCTCAAAACAAGAAACAGGTCATCACCGGCATGACCAAAGTCGCTAACTGGATGGAAGCTCAACACCGCCACAGAAGTACTGATATTCTGCAAGAACAACTCAGCATGGGACTCAAACTGGTAGCTGACCACGCTCGGACCCACAGGCACACCCAGAACCCAGGCCAGGAACCTCAGAATAATCACCAACAGGAAACTGCACATGACTGCGTAAGGCCATCGCTGCATTCTTCTTCCAGACCCTGACAACACTGAGCAAGTTCTTCAAATGGCTCCCTAGCAACACAAGAAAAACGGTCAATCACAACCTAGTCACCAGCAAGATGGACTACTGGAACACCTTCTACGTCGATATCACTAAACTCACTCGAAGGCTAAAAACCATCCAGAAATAGGATGCGAGACTCATCCTCAACCTCGCACACAGAATACACATCACACCACACCTCAGGAAGCTCCACTGGCTCCAGATACACAAATGTGGCTCAATCCAAACTCCTCTCACACACACTGAAGGCAGCAAACAACTCCGGCTCCACCTACCCGAATAGTCAAATCTCCTTCAACTAACCACCCAGACACCTCTTTTCTGTAGGACCTGAACATACATAGAACCAGATCAGGAGGATGGGCTTTCTCTTCTAATGCTCCTAAAACATGAAAAGGCCTCTCACGCCATTTCAGAGCTGCTTCCTTTCTTGAATTCCGCAAGACCCTGAAAACCTGGCTTTTCAGTTGACCAATCAACCACCCACAGTCGGGACTAGGCCCACACACCAGCTCTGCACCAGGATATCCTTGTGGTCATAGTGCACGTTACAAATACACCTATTATGACGGACAGGCTATAAAACAAGCAAACTTGCTATAGAGTACTTTATAATGAAAATCACATGAAACAGTTTTATGTTTACCTGTGATGTAGTAAGTGACTTGTCTGTTGATTTCTTCAGTGTCTGCATCAGTAGTACTTAAAATGGCTACAACGCCGCCAGGAGGATCATCTTCACTCACTGTGCCCTTGTATATTTCGGCAGTGAAGCGCGGGGGGTTATCATTCACATCTGTAATGATCACTTCAACAGTGGTGGATGAAGAATGTACATTTGCACCGCTGTCAAAAGCAACCACAGTTATGGGGTACTTAACCATTTTCTCATGATCAATTTCTCTCAGAGTAGATATCCAGCCAGTTTCCATGTTAATAGTAAAAAGCTCAACAATCTCTGAAAATTCTTGAGTCAGTGCTAAACCATATGTCACTTGCCCATTAGTTCCAGAATCTAGATCATGCGCCTTGACCTGAATGATTGCTGTTCCTCCGGGAAGGTTTTCCATTATGAATGCTTGATATGAGTTGGACTCAAAGACTGGTGCATTGTCATTGATATCTTTTACCTGAATACTGACATCCACAGAAGAGATTGTTTTAGGCTCTCCATTGATATTTTCAGCCAATACTGAGAACTGGTACCATTTTGTTGTTTCATGATCAAGCTTCTTCTCCAGTTTTAATCTTCCACTTTGTTTATCAATAACAAATAGATCATCTCTGTTACTTTCAGCTGTGTTTCCTTTAATCAATGTATACTCTAGAGGATGATTACTCTCCGCTCTAATGGCAGCAATTTCTGTTCCAATTGGCATATCCTCAGGAATGACTGAAGTATAAAATGGTTCAGAAAACCTTGGTAGAGGAACATCGGGTGGTAGGATTTTAATAAAGACAGAGACAACAGATTCCTTTCTTGGCAGACCACCATCCCGAGCTTTAACAAAGAAAGTGTAAATTTCATCCTCTAACCCAACTAAACTTTCCTTGGTGGTAATGACACCAGTGAACGAATCTATTTCCAAATTCTCTTGGACACTCTCAGAGTCTGCTTCAATGCTGTATGTTATGTCAGCATTCATGCCCTCATCAGCATCAAATGCCATAATTTTTGTGACCGATGTACCTCTTGGCACATCAGATGCAATGCTTACTTTATATTCTGTTGCACGAAACTGTGGGACATTGTCATTAACATCAGTTAGAATTACATTAATAGAACAAAAAGCAACTTTCCCCCCAGCGTCCTTGGCCATTAAACTAACGGAGATGAACTTTTCATTCGGATGCTCTCGGTCAAGAATTTCAGTTGTATACATCTGCCCATTCTCTGCAACGTAAAACTTATCTTTGGCAAAATCATTCAAAATGTGGTATGTGATTTGACCATAAGTTCCAGAGTCACCATCGGTAGCTGTAATGTCAGTGACAAGTGTATGTAGAGGAGAGTTTTCAGCAAGTTCCACTTCATATTCATGCTGGCTAAATGCAGGTCTGTGCAAATTTGACCCAAACACAGTGATGTGAACCCGAGCAGAACTTCTGAAAACCCCATCTGACACAGAGACAGTGAGGTTGTAAAAGCGTTTCAAGATTGGCCGCCGTAGGTTTGAGATGCTGATCACTCCAGTCATGCTGTTAATAGCAAAATTGGAGTGCTCATTTCCCATCAAAATAGAATAATCTAACTTGCTGCCATCAGAATTATCTGCATCATGGGCTTTTACACAGGTTACAAAATGTCCACCAGCAGACAATTCACTGATTTTAGCATTATAAACCATTTGGTTAAATAATGGTGGATTATCGTTCACATCGGTTATGTTAACAGTGACTATAATGTCACTGCTCAGTGATGGTACACCACTATCTATTGCCCTAACAATTAATTTGTATTGCTGAATCTCTTCATAATCCAGTGGCACTGCTGTCAGAATGAGTCCACTTCTGGCATCTATGTAGAAACGATCAGAGTTTTTGCTATCGTTCTCCACTAGGAGATAAGAAATAGCACTGTTCAACTCCGAATCTACATCAGTGGCAGCTACCCGTACAACAGATGTCCCAATTACAGATGCTTCTGACAGGGTTGCAGCATAAGCCTTTTTAATAAAAGTGGGAGCATTATCATTAACATCCTCTAAAATTATGTCAACAAACAAATCAGCATGAGCACCAGTAAGAGAGTCTGTAGCACGTACACTTAATTTGTAGGCAGGATGGGATTCAAAATCTAGAGGAGCCACAACATTTATAACTCCAGTGTTGAAGTTAATCATAAATTGATTAAATGGGTCTCCTTCTGTGATGCTATAAATTACTTTAAGTCCTTCTGGGCTGTTGGCCAATACATGGACAACAGGACTATGCAGCTGAATGTTTTCAGGTATTTCTGCACTATAAAAAGGCTTTTCGAAAACTGGCATGGCTTTATTCATCACAGTTATTGGAACTAAAACTTCTGCAGAAAAAGATGGCTCTCCTCCATCTTTTGCCACCACTGTGATCAGGTATTCCTTATTCACATTATCGGGTTCAAATGTCTTCTTTAGTGCTATTTCACCCAAGGGGCCAATTTGGAAATACTCATGATGTTCTTTCAGATAGTAATGCACTTCTCCATTTCTTCCAATATCTTTATCGATAGCAGTGACATGTCGAATGACCTGACCAACGTCAGCATCAACTTGAACAGCAGCATAGTAGGGTAAGTTGACAAAAACAGGAGCATTGTCATTTAGATCTTCTACAGTGACCTTGATCACAACATGGGCTATCTTTGAAGGTTTATGTTCATCGCTAACCTCTACAACCACATTGTAAACCTCCTGCTGCTCACGATCAAATGGAACACCCGTAGTGGAAAGAACTCCAGAAGTGTGGCTCATTCTAAACCTAACATTTGGATTGAGAATACGAAAGAACAATGGTTCATTTATATGGGTGCCAACTGATGTAATGATCGCTATCATTTTAGCTTGAGTAGAATTTTCCTGCACCACAGCAGTATAGGTGGCCTGAGTGAACTTAAGTTGGCTTTCTCTGCTTTCTTTCACATGTATTTTAACAAACGCAGCACTTGAAAACCTTCCATCAGAAGCTCGAACAGTAAGTTCATACCGGCTTCGTAATTGTGTTCCATTGTACAGAGTTATTGTTCCAGTCTTGGGGTCAATAGAGAACTTCTCTCCAATATTTCCATCAGTTATGGCATACATGAGTTCTGAAAATGCTCTTGAATCATCATCTGTTGCATTCACTGTGATCACTTGAACACCTTTGTATGTTGGTATTAAAACAGATGTTTCATACAATTCCTGTGAGAAAACCGGAGCACAATCATTTATGTCAATGACATAGATGGTGACATTAGCTGCATGTTCAGCAAATAAACGCGGGTTGCCCATGTCATGTACTTGAACTGTAAAGTGGAAAATATTGGTCTGTTCGTAATCTAAAGTTACTAATGTGCGAATGGCACCAGTACTAGAATCTATGGCAAAATATTTGTGAATAGATGGTTCAACTATATGATAAACAAGCACAGCATTGGATTCCTTATCAGCATCTGTAGCTCGGATCACAAGTGGGACATTTTCAGCAGTGAGAATTACACTATTAATTGAAGCAGATTCGCTGATGAGCCCAGTATATTCGGGCTGCATAAATACAGGCAGATTGTCATTCTCATCCCAGAGGTTGACAGTAACACTTGTGTTTGTCGACTGCCCAGCCATGTTGGATCCTTGCACAGTAAGCGTGTATGAAGGCATGCTTTCATAATCGAGAAGCTTCTTTGTGACAATAACGCCAGAGTTTGGATTAATATCAAAGACATCCTCAATATTTCCATCTCGTATCTCATAGATGACAGATGACTGGCTGAAAGCGGTGACCATTGCAACAAAGCTGCCAACCTTGGCAACCTCACTGATTTCAGCAGAATATCCATTTAATGTAAACTTTGGAGAGGAGTTATCAGAAATTGTAACAAAGATATGTACTGAAGTTACTTCACTCAGTGGAGGACTTCCATGATCAGTTGCCTTTACTATCAACTTGTACTCATTCTGTTTATTCCGATCCAGATCTTTTGCAGTTTTTATGGTACCAAGGATGGGATCAATGGTAAAGGAATGTCCAATGTTTCCTGCAATAAAATACGAGAAGATTAGAAAAACAATATACAGAAATATTGGACAGTAATAAAAAGAAGCAAATTTCTTTAATGTAACTCATAACTTTCAGGTATCCAACAGGCATGGCAATCCAATATTTAATGAAAGATTACAAGTATAAGCATTAACCAAACAACAATCTTAAAGAGCCACAAAATAACTTACCTGTAAAGATTTAGGTATTGTGACACAATGCCGGATAGCTACATTAGAGTGCTAGTACACGGAAAGTAGAGAGGCCAATGAGAGAGCCGGGCAGCAGGACATTACGAATTTTAATTCAATGATGATTGGGCTAGACTTCATAAAAATAACCTGGCAGTTTAAAAGAGTTTACAAATCAGCTTACCACATGTTCTAAACACAGAATTAGTGTATCCCTCTAACTTGTGATCTATGTTACTAGATCATGGTCAGAGTACACCAAGTTGCAAGAAAGGGCAAGAAAGGGGGGGGGGAGCGTCAAGACAAACTCAAACCTGTGATTAAAAATCCATGGACGAGTGTAACAGTTCTGTTTGCAAACACAGATAACAGTTTCCATACATTAAAATACTATGCACAATAGCACATTCAGTATGCCTGTAGGGGTGGACTATACCAGTAAAACAAGGAAAGGTTACAAAGGCCAGTTAGTGGAAAGGACCTTTAGACCAATAAACTGTACAACACTCTGCACATCAAAAAGTGCTGCTAAAAACGAAATGCACATCCTACCAATATGTCAATCGGGGTTGCGGATTGTAAATAAGTTACAAATTTGTGAATTCTCTTCTATGTGCGCAATCCTGCCTAATAGCAATTGCTCTACTGATGGCATAATATCCTCATTATTAGTGGAACGCTTTCTAATGGTCACCATTACTTCACCTCTGACAGGCTAGAGGTTTGGACTAGTGCCATGCCTGTGTACACAACAACAAAGACAGAATCAACCAGAATAAAGTTAGTGGCCAATATTTATATGGACACCATTTTGTCTAGTGGAAAGGTGGTGCTTCAAATCTTGCAGATACTTTTTAAAGACTGTCTCAAGGCACAGGAAAAGGGAGATTAAGTTTCAGAAAGAGGATTCTTGACAGGGATAGTACCTTAACAAGACCCTATTCGAGATCCACAGCACTAGCCCTCTTCCCAGAACACGATGTTATTAATGGCCCTAGTCACTGATATTAACATGGGGACTCTTAGCAGAGTAGCAGGATTCATAACGGAGCTAGTTAAATACATTGGGGAGATAGAGTACCTTACAAAGCAAGATAATTTGATTATGCAGGCAAAATTTGTGAAATTCTGAATTTTACATTCGAAATTTCTGAATTTTGTGTTAATCAAGATTTGAGAAATTTCTGAAAATTGCACATTACACAATTTTGCGCAACTTCTTTAAAAACAGAATGTGCATCTCACATTAAAAAGTCTTGCACAATACCAACAGCAAAGTGGTTCACACTATTGCTGGTAACTCATTAAACTTTTTTGCATGAGGGGCATAATCAGGAAGACTAAATGAAAGAGCAGCACACTGCTAGAATATTGCATTTCATGCCAAAAGTGCATTTTCACCAAATTCTCTCTGGCTCTAGTGAAATTTCACGAGAAACAAGTGTGCCATTTTACCCAGCCCTACTGTCATCCAGTTTCATGCCACCAGTCATTTCAAACAGTGGTGGTGTGGAAAGATATTTCTCGGTAGGGCAAGCCAGCAATGTTCCTTTATTGTTACATTTAACTAGAAGAACCTACAACCACTCTTTCTCTGTTCTTGCCACAAGAATTTGGAACGCTCTTCCTCCCGAAACCCGATCTATCCCTCCAACCTCCACATTCAACAAGCATTGGCATAGCCAATAGGTCTCGCTTTTGGGACCTTATCAGGGTTTAACTATGCAACAGTTGCATAACTAAATACTTATAAGGTCCCAAAAGCGAGACCTATTGGCTATGCCAATGCTTGTTTTTTGGTAGGCACGAAGAGCCACCCTCCCCCGTGTAATGCCAGCTGCTGCAACAGGGGGAGGGACGGACTCTGAGGAGAGAGAGCAGAGGAGGAAAGAGCAACAATGAACCAGTCTGCCAAGTAGGTGCGAACGTTAAAGTGAAAGTAATCATTTCGCGGGCGCTTTGATGTTCACAGTGGCCGCGCGGCTCACTGAGAACATCAAAGCGCCCGCGAAATGTACACGCAGGCTGCCAAATGGTGCGCGCCCGGCGCACATGCACTGTAGTTGGGGGCCTGAAAAGCACTCGTTTGCACTTCCAAATCCCCTTATTCTATAGCTCTCGCCAGAGCAGCGCTAAAGCGCTGGCTCAGGCGAGACCTAAAAAGCAAGTCAAAAGGTTACTCCTGAATAACCAGCTTCAACAATCGACCTGGAGACACCATAACTAACTTTTGTCTAATAGACAACATGAGTCTCTCATTCAATAATGCAATTTTTGTCACTTTACGTGTACTACGTGTGGTTTGCTCTTTTTGTAACTGTGCTTGTTAACTTACTATGTGTTTATTATGTACGATGTTACTGACCAGTCCTATCTGCTTCTTTGTACAGTGCTCGATACCCTTATGGGTCATGTTTGCCCAATAATAAACTTTTCTAATAAATAATTTAGAAGCTCACATCGACGAAAATCAGAAATTATGGAAAATATTTATATTAATACCGAAACCACAGTGTGTTCTTATCACAAAACCTCTTTACAGTAACCACTTCCTCCTTTCAAAATCCCTTTAAAGTCTATTTCCTTGACCTGAAAGATTTACAGCGGGTACACTGTGTCACATTTGAGAAATGCTGCTTTATGGAAACCAATATCGACATCTGCTGTGCATAGGTAAAATATACTCAGAAGTGTGGCTTGCAGAAAGGGGAAGCAACATTTAATGCGTGGTCATTACCATGCAATACCTTTACCATGCATCCATTGCCATGCGGGTGCCTTTACCACGCAATTTCTTACCAAGAAAATGTAAGTATTTTGCAGCTAATTATATACATTAGAAAGTAGTAGAAGTTCTTCGTAAGCCAGTACAGTCTTCCTACAAGTAGGTTAAAGAAGACAATGCACTTGACAACTGCTGGAAGCCCAAGGCAGGCATTTTTAAGTTGGGATTTCAAGCCCAAGATATTTCATTAGTTGCCTTATTCCGGACTCAAGTGTTTTGAGTGCATCCAATTTAGTGAGTCACATCTAGGCTCTCACTAGCAGCAGCTGCACTTCGCATTAACTGAAGGTGTTCAAAAAACTGACCAGGATAATTCAGTGACCACTTCAGGGTTGAAATCTATGTGCAAAGGGCTTGTGAATAGATCAATTTGAAAGATTTTGAGAGTTGACCTGTGTCAGGTGTAGCTGACCTAAAACACCCACAAGTTGTCTGAGGATGTATGAAGTCGCCGCAGTGCAAAGTGAGGTTTTATAAATACACAAACATAACAGAAAGGATGCATCTCATGACCTAATGAAAGGACGGTCAGACTGTCACTGCTGTGAATGGGGAAAAAAGTTAAAAGTTCTTCACAGTGGAGTTCACCTCCTTACAGCTGATGCCAGTTCAACCAGTGATCTAGGTAGTTTTTACAGCCAGTCCTCTCACAATAAAAAACACACATTTTTCTCCTTCACAGTTGGTCAAGTATATAGGCGGTGTGGAGCTAGAAGGCCCTGGAAAGGATTAAAAGTAGCTCCTGCTCGATATCGGAGCAGATTCAAAAGAAATCCAACGGTGCTGCTATCCTGGAAAAGGCTGTCTCTTCTGGATCAAGACATGCACTTCAGCACAGCCTCCATACTTTTCTTACCTTTCTGCAATACTGAATAACATTCTAGATCTATTTTACACAGGGGCTATTTGAGAACAAAATTCTCGTGCCCAAAGGGTAGAGAGGATATAGGTCAGAGTAACCCCTCCCAATATCAATAGTAACACAAAAATATTTTACTCCAACTGACCATGTCGTGGTCTTTAATATTCCCTAAAGATGGATTTATTCGATGAGCTGGGGAACTTATAACTTCACCCCTAGGTGAGCAAGGAAGCAATTCCTTTTAGTTTTTATTACCCTCACACACCCTAGTGGTGTCATGCTTCATCATCGGGTCACCCCGACGCCTAAAAGTCGGGGTGGGCTCGACCACAGTGTTGGGAGCGCTTTGAAGAAATTGCAAACCAGGGAGGCTATAAGATAAAAAACCTCAGGCAGATCCCCGGTTTCCCTTTATTCTTGGGTCTGTCTGGGTTAATTAAAAATAATAATATGAGTAGGGTTATGTATAGGAATATTATGGTCCTATGACCCTAGTGCCAACATGTTTCAGTCCACAGTGGCCTTAAAGGTCCAGGACTTTCTTCAGGGCAAAAGAAACCACCCTGGGATACAGAAGGGGGAATTCCCTATTCTGTTTTATTAATAGACAAGGGTAGAGTAGCTACTCCTTGTATGAGAGACGGATTAAATAATCTGTCTTGCGTTATGAATCCATCTGTAAGAGAAAACACAAAGAAACACATATCCAATTCATATAAATCGGTTTTCATCAAGGTATTTCCATAGTGACGTGTTTCAATTTCGTGTTTGAAATCAAGAGCCACACCTATAAGTGCCTAGTGGTCAAAAAGGCAAAATAGTGTGCAGCTGTATCCAAGTCTGTGTCACTCACAATTAGTGGCTCTGTACAGTTAATTGGCGTGTCTGATCTATTGTGCGGTGGCGATTATGCTCGCATTCTATATAGAACCAGTTCGTGACCGTGGATGCTATCAATGTAAAACAGACTCTCATAAAACTCCCAAACATACCTCAAACACACCTTATCTGTGGTAAACCACAGTACTTAAAAACATGCGTGACTCTTAATCTCTATGGGTAACAGTGCAAGTGACATTCATTCTTGCATCCTTGCTTACCCGCATTTCGAACGGAATTCGTTTCTCAGGGGATGGAAGGGCTAATGGAGTAGCTCTGTAGTCAAACCCTAACGTTAGCCCCAGGGAAAATATAAAGCGAAAAGTTGTCAACCGCTTATGAGGTTTAGGGCATCAGGGATCTAAAATCATAGATGCTAACTCTTTTTTCTCCTTATCTCGATAAGGGTCCCAATGTTAAGGAAATTCATCCTAGTATCCCAGACTTACTTCGTCAAGAGTCCTGCTCCGCTTCGCCACCTATTAGGACCCGATCCCCGGCGTTTCGCGCCGTGTTACGGGTCTCGGAAGGTTATTACTTCCGTGTTGGTGTAGCTATCGACGGGATTGGTCCGCGTCAGCACGTAATCGGGGTAGTTCCCCGCACAGGATTGGTCAGACATGACCTCTAACCCAATTTGGTAGCCAATGGGTAGCAGGAGCTGGTCAGAGGACCGGTAACTCGCTCGCTAATGGAACCGTGGTTCCGATTATACAAATATGTTGATGTCTACATAAACACTCGTAAATTGTGCACTTAAATTCCCAAAACGAGTATGTTTTATTATATTAGTAAATGGATAAAAACATAGATTAGGATGTATTGTCTCTACGCATGCGCAGGACCGGTAAATCGCTCGCTACTGGAACCGTGGTTCCAATTGTACAAATATGTTGACGTCTACATAAACACTCGTAAATTGTGCACTTTAAATTCCTAAAACGAGTATGTTTATTTATATTAGTTAATAGATCAAGACATAATTCAGGATGTATTGTCTCTGCGCGTGCGCAGGCTGGTGTCCCGATCAATTTCATCATCTGACGGGAGATCTAAAGCATCGTTCGTATCCCGGGGCTCATATGGTATCCGTGATAATCTTTGGACATCACTTACTCATAATTCTCGGACCAATCTTAAAAAGAATGTAAGAGGGAGTGTATATTCACTGATGGATAATGGTGTCATAAGAGTGTTGCGTCACTTTAGTGTACATGCTGCATATACAGGATGGTTGACCATTTTAAAGTCTAAGGTAATCAGTGTCTCACATTATGCGGTAACTACGGCCACCACTAGGGAGATGGTAGTTAGTAGAGGGTTCCCCACTGATTTCAGGCGGACACTTAGAATTATTCCCGTGCTTATCGAGATTAATGTGCTCCATCTATTTATTCAATTGGTTCCAAGGGATACCATCATTAAGACCCGTCTCGTGGGTCTTTAGGCGATACACCCATCGTTGTTCACGTTCTAGAAGTTTTCGCTGTAAGTTATTCCCCAACGTGGTAACCTTTTCTAATACTGTCCACTTCAGCTCTGTGTCCTTATGTTTTTTCTCTTGGTAATGGGCAGTAAGCCTTGTGGCTGTGACTGATCTGCGTATAGTGCTTCTGTGTTCGCTGATGCGGACTTTGATCATACGACTCGTCATACCAACATACATAAGTCCGCAGGGGCATTTTATCATGTAGATCACAGACTCGGAGTTACAATTGGTGTGTGATCTCTGTTCCCATGGAAAATTAAGTCCCAGTTCCAAAGTTTTAGTGTGTTCAGTGAAGGGGCAGGCTACACATGACCCACATGGATAATGTCCCATCACTGGTGGTAATCCCCATAGTGTCTGTTGATTAGTTTGTTTAGGGATGAAGGAGTTAGTGTGTACCAGGGCATTTCTCAAATTAGATTTTTTTCTAAATGAGAACATGGGTTTTTCAAAGGATAGCCTGTTTGATGTCAATATTGACCATTTCTTATTTATTATTTTTTTCAGGTCATTGGATGATGAGTTATATGTTGTTACACATATAAGTTGGTCTGATTGTTCCTTAGTGTATGTCTCTAACAGTGCTTCCCTTGGTGTGTTGCGTGCTCTTTTGTTAGCCCTTTGTATGATTTTGTTCGGGTACATCTTCTGTTGTAATTTTTCACTCAGAATGGTTGCCTCTTTTTTGTATGTTTGAAGGTTGGAACAGTTCCTACGAATCCTCAAGAATTGGCCTACTGGTAAATTCTCTCTTAAGGATCGTGGATGGGCACTATCAAATCTCAATAGACTGTTCCTGTCCGTTGGCTTTGTATATAGCGAACTCTCCAGTGTGCCATCCTTAGCTGTGAATGTAACATCTAAGAACGAGATACTTTCTTTGTTTACATTCATAGTGAAGTGGAGATGTGGGTTTAGGGAATTAATCCACATCTTAAAGTTCTCAAGACTGGTAAGATCACCTCTCCAGATCATGAGGACATCATCGATGTACCTATACCATTTACAGATATGTGTACTGTATGGATTTTGAGTCCAGATGTGAAGGTCCTCAAAATAACTAACGTACAGGCATGCCAAACTAGGGGCAAATGTGCTCCCCATCGATGTCCCATGTATTTGTAAGTATAGTTGATCTTCAAAGGTGAAGAAATTCTCTGTCAATGCCAGGTGTATGAGGGTGATCACCCAATCAATGGGTGCTGCCCATCCCCAATCTTCCTTCCTGAGTATCTCTTGGATCACTCTGATGCTTTCCGCCTGAGGTATGTTCGTGTATAATGCTTCTACGTCTAAACATACCAACAGATTAACGGCTGGATCGTATTTAACCTGTGTCAAGAGATTAAAGAGGTGTTTGGTATCTTGAACATATGATTTAATCTTCTTGACCAAGGGACGTAGGAACCAGTCAGTATATTTTGACAAGGGTTCCAGAATGGAACCTATCCCTGAGACGATAGGTCTCCCCGGGGGAGGGTTCTTCCCTTTGTGTATTTTTGGGATGGTATAGAACAAGGGAATTCTGGGGTTCTCCTGGTTCAGAAATTCATGTTCTTTCTTCGTAATCCATTCTTTTGTTAGTGCATCAGTTGTTAGTGTCATGATAGTTGTTTTTATCCGTTGTGTGGGATCCCGGTTGATTTTTTTGTAGTATTTCGTATCTGCCAGTAAATTCAGACATGCTGTTCTGTAAGCATTTGTACTTTGTACCACGGTAGCCTTATAAACCTTCCGAGACCCGTAACACGGCGCGAAACGCCGGGGATCGGGTCCTAATAGGTGGCGAAGCGGAGCAGGACTCTTGACGAAGTAAGTCTGGGATACTAGGATGAATTTCCTTAACATTGGGACCCTTATCGAGATAAGGAGAAAAAAGAGTTAGCATCTATGATTTTAGATCCCTGATGCCCTAAACCTCATAAGCGGTTGACAACTTTTCGCTTTATATTTTCCCTGGGGCTAACGTTAGGGTTTGACTACAGAGCTACTCCATTAGCCCTTCCATCCCCTGAGAAACGAATTCCGTTCGAAATGCGGGTAAGCAAGGATGCAAGAATGAATGTCACTTGCACTGTTACCCATAGAGATTAAGAGTCACGCATGTTTTTAAGTACTGTGGTTTACCACAGATAAGGTGTGTTTGAGGTATGTTTGGGAGTTTTATGAGAGTCTGTTTTACATTGATAGCATCCACGGTCACGAACTGGTTCTATATAGAATGCGAGCATAATCGCCACCGCACAATAGATCAGACACGCCAGTTAACTGTACAGAGCCACTAATTGTGAGTGACACAGACTTGGATACAGCTGCACACTATTTTGCCTTTTTGACCACTAGGCACTTATAGGTGTGGCTCTTGATTTCAAACACGAAATTGAAACACGTCACTATGGAAATACCTTGATGAAAACCGATTTATATGAATTGGATATGTGTTTCTTTGTGTTTTCTCTTACAGATGGATTCATAACGCAAGACAGATTATTTAATCCGTCTCTCATACAAGGAGTAGCTACTCTACCCTTGTCTATTAATAAAACAGAATAGGGAATTCCCCCTTCTGTATCCCAGGGTGGTTTCTTTTGCCCTGAAGAAAGTCCTGGACCTTTAAGGCCACTGTGGACTGAAACATGTTGGCACTAGGGTCATAGGACCATAATATTCCTATACATAACCCTACTCATATTATTATTTTTAATTAACCCAGACAGACCCAAGAATAAAGGGAAACCGGGGATCTGCCTGAGGTTTTTTATCTTATAGCCTCCCTGGTTTGCAATTTCTTCAAAGCGCTCCCAACACTGTGGTCGAGCCCACCCCGACTTTTAGGCGTCGGGGTGACCCGATGATGAAGCATGACACCACTAGGGTGTGTGAGGGTAATAAAAACTAAAAGGAATTGCTTCCTTGCTCACCTAGGGGTGAAGTTATAAGTTCCCCAGCTCATCGAATAAATCCATCTTTAGGGAATATTAAAGACCACGACATGGTCAGTTGGAGTAAAATATTTTTGTGTTACTAACATTCTAGATCTCCACAGCAGATATGTTCGGAAACTTCGATTCTCACCGCCCTTGCTCCTCTTTTACACAAGTAAGCACAGGATCAAGGCTAACAGGCCCTCTCCTTCTAGGGGTCTAGTGTTCGGTTTGATCTTTACCACTAAATGGTGCAACAGAAAGCTATTTTCCAGTAGGGCAGGGCAGGACCAGGATCTAATTAAGAAAAGCCAGGAAACGCTGCAGATTGTGCACCCTAGTAGTCCCAGAATTCTAATGGGAGTAGTCTTCTATACCCTGGTATGCAAGGTAAACCAATGAGGGACACTGAAGCAAGAGAGAACAGCTGCTCCTCTTAGCCAGAAATCAGAATGTTCACAGCATTCTGCTCAAGCTTTGCACCATACAGGAAAGACCTCTGATTATATTGTTACAACAGTTCATTGCAACTGAAGTGCACAAAACAATCCTTCTGTAACCTAACCTATATAAACTTCTCTACGAAGTGACCACACCAAAATTAGGTTTCTTTTAGGGATCAAAAGTCCCTAATAATATTTTACTCTAAATTCCGTGACAGAAATGGTTGACCGACACATAAGCTCTCATGGTCTTTTTTCAATGTTTATTTATTGCGTTTTGTATAGGGCGAACTTGACCCGAGGGCATCCGAGCGCTACACAGTTTGCATAATAATGATTACGTGGTTTACATTTGGGGTAGGTATAAAGACGTAGTAAAGACTGTTTGAGCTTCGTAGCGGTCTCTTGTGTCTGGCTTTTGATGATTTGAGAGGTAGATTAGTTTATCTGTGAAAAGAGAGCTTTATGACTTATGAATGCAGTTTTGATTACAGCTCTTGCCTTGTTTGGAAGTCAGTTGAGCTGCTTGAGAGTGGGAGTGATGTGGTCATAGCACCTTTACCCCTGATAGAAGCCTGGCTGCTCCGTGAAGAGTTGCTTTCAAAGGGGCCAAGTATATTTTTGGAGCAAACCTAATAACTGCTTTACCATAGTATAGCTTGGGGAGAATGAGGGCTTGCACTACAGTTTGTAGGTCTTTCATTGGTAGTAAAGGTTTGACTTTTTTTTTTTTTTGTTTTTTTTAGATGTTTCACCATGTGGAAGGTGCTTTTCGCAGGGACATGAATATGCTCGTTCATGCTTAAGTGACTGTCAAGAGTGATCTCCAGGGATTTAACAGAGTTTGAGATGGACAGTTTTTAGTTTAGTGCAGTGATGTTGTAAAGACCGATATCTACGAGAAAGGATTTTTCTTTGGGTTGGATGAGGAGGAGTTCGGTTTTGTTGGGGTTGAATTTGAGGTGGTTGCTGGATGATTTGAGAGTCCAGCAGATGGAGATCCCTGAGCTACTTTTCAATCTATCAATGCTGCGCCGGCCAATAGGAAGACAATAATTCACCATATGGATAATAAAATAATGGTCAATTCAGAGCTGGGCAAAAGTGAGAAATCCCCTTGTGGGTTTCCAAGAAAGTCAATAATCTACGGATTTTTGCAAACTCTTACAGAGCAAAGTGCATTACAGATAACATTAAAGATACATTATCACTTTATAAAAATGTAATTCAGAATAAAGTATCTACCATCAAGAGCGAGATTTTAGAAATCAAAACATTCCTCCTTTAGTGAGATAATGCATATAAGCCTCTGAGTTCATTTTTGAAGGCAAGCGCCAGCTCACAGCTGCACTAAGCACAGGTGGGGGCGGGAGATAATATGCCACTCATGGAACACCCATCAATATCACTGTGAACAGAGTAGTTGGATAGACAAGTATGCTCATTCATATTTCCAGGGTGAACTTGTATAGGGGAGAAATGTTGAAGAACCGAGTATAAAAGCATTAGTGCAAAGAGAAGGGCAAAACCAAGGTGACGAAAAAGTAAAGTGTCTGGGGTCCACATGAGAGGAGATGTCAGTCTTATAAAGTAGTTGGTTTGTTCAACTGGTTTATTATGTGCTAAGAGAAAATATAATTTTATAGAAGAAAAAAAAAAAAAAATCACAAGAGCTGAAACATGCCATTTCTTTTAAGTGTTTGGACACTAAAAGGCAGTCTAATTGCTTACTCCTCAAATATTTCAGGATTGGCTTTTTCCAAGAGAATAAATGATTCAAAGTAAATGTAAAGAACCTATTCAGCACAATAGTGGGAAAATTCCCCCAGAGGAGAATAGTCTGAACTGTAACCATGACCTAACTAACCCAACTCTCAAAGAGCATATTTTCTTTTATTTAAAGTTTGGAGGAGGAGTAAACGAGAATACCTGAACCATCTTTATAAGGTGCAGGCAAAACATTGTGTAGATGTATGCCTTCTGAGACTTAAGTTCGACTTTGAAGTTGAGGAAAACGGTATCTTGCCACATTACATTGTGGGTGTGGTGTTTGATGTTACTTAGCCCGGAAAGCTGTATTACACCCCAGCAGAAGAATATGATCGCATCAGGTTGGAGTTATATCAGCTTTCATGAATAAGTAATTCACAAGGCCAATATTTTGACAATATGTTATATTAACAAGCCAAAGTATTATGCCCAGTGAAAAGAAAATTAAACACCAGTTTCTTTTCAAAGTTCAGAAATGTTCCTTACTTCAGAGCACAGGATATTATAGATTTAATTGACCAGTATTTTAAAATTAGTTTCATACTGTTTTAGAGTAAACTGTCTGACAACTAAGTGAAGGGTGTTTTTATGTCTCTTTTAACAGAAGAAATGAGTCTACTCATAATTTATTGCTAACCTACATTCTATTCTATCAAACGTTTCCTTTTCAGCAATAAAGCTTGGAATCTCACACAAACTGTCAAACTAACTGTGAACAGGAAAATCTTTGCTTCAAAAATGAGGTTTGCGGTAAAGGCGCGATTACAAAGGGCAGTTCTGTACACAAACCCTGCCTGAAATACTCAATTACTGACTCAACCAAGCATCGCAAATATTTACGGAATGTTCATGCCGCATGTGAAAGGCTTTAACAGCTATGAGGTGCTCGCCAAGTGCCCGCCAGTCATATCAAAACAAGGTCAAGTTAAACATTACGGCCTACAAAAGGTCTGGCCGATTTTTCATGTGACAATTCCTCTCCTAATCTGCTTGGACATCAAAAGCCAAACTCATCTTTGATCTCTGGGAGGTCAGGGTTTCTCACTTATTCCCTGCACGCACGTAACAAACAGCCTCCTATAGTACACTGCTGTGCATATATTTATGGTTTTACCAAAATCAGCAATATTTTCATCTGTGGCAGCGAATACTTAATGCACGAATCTGAAAATACACAACTGATAACATTTGGGTGACGACCTCACAAATCATGCAGGAGAGGTCACAACAAATCGTTTAGCCCCAAATGTATCGAATGATTTTCAGAGACCTGCAAACGAGGTTTTTAGTCAAGTTCCAGATAAAACCAGAGACTATAGAAACAGCTTTGAAAAATGTTGAAAGATTCGGGATAAAAAGTCGAGCTATCGCGTCCAGACAGATTAAAAGACTAACAGGAAACACTTGACAAGAGAAAGCAACCAAAACCGTACGTGAAGCCAAAGCAATTTGTTCGTAAACTGAGGTTGTCAGAATATTAGTCAATACTGAAGACTATGCTTAGACCCCCCTCAATGGACAGAGGCTCATCTGGAATACAGTATTATGCACTAACAGCTTGTCAATTGCTTGTTTTTTGAGGAGTTATGCTAGAGGGATGAATGCTGAGGAGGTCAACCAGACAGAAAGGGTAAAGCTCTCAGCACGGAGTCCAACATGTTTGAAGACCTACGGAGTAGGTTTGACGTGTAAGCACAGTTAGAGCGACCTTGTATAGTGTAGCAAGACAGGAGCAGCAGCTGAGCTCCTGGTCTGTGCACAGCTCCCCACTGGCTGCTGCTTAGTGCAGTTGTCTAGAGACTCGCCTCCAAGCAGAGACCTCGCAGGATACCGCAGCCTCCCCATAGTCGTTACTCTGCCTTTTTTGTCCATATTTAGCTTTTCGTTACTCTAATTGTTGTGGTATTGTGGTATTTAATTAGTTGCACAGGTTTCACAGTGTTTACTGGTATCACATTAAATTGTTGTGTGATTGTCTCTTTGTGTGCTGCCCCATCACCCCCACCCGCTCCTGCTATTTTTTCTAGCTCGGCCCCGCTCCCTACCCACCCCGCCTCCCTGTCTGCCCCTCCCAGTGCTATTTATGGAGGCCGTCGAGCAGCCTCTGAGTAGGAGCTCACCTCCTGGTCTGTGCATCGCTCCCACTGACTGTTGCTTAGTGTGGTTGTGACTCTTCTCCCACATGAGACCTCACAGGTTCGATCCTGCTACCTCCCCAAAGCAGTTAGTCTGCCTTTTTCGTCAATGTTTTGCCCTTTCGTTACTCTAATTGGTGTTCTATTGTGGTGTATTAATTAGTTGCACAGGATTCACAGTGTTTACTGGTATTTGGTTAACTTGTTGCTCCACTGTCGCTGAGTACTGCCATGTCCCCCCACCTGCTCCCGCAATTCTTTACCCGCTCGGGCCTCATTCCCTTCTCAGCCCCTCGTAGCACATCTTATGGAGGCCGCTGGCATAATAAAGGCAAACCAATCTGCGCTTGGACCATGCCCAGCACCCAGTTAGCCTGGGCCTTCGCACTCCCCCACATATTCTGCCACAGATGACCGTGCCCTGAACCTCAGACGCAGCAAAAACTACTGCCTCGCATCACCTCACTCCACTCCACTGCAGGACCTTTCATCTGCATCTGCTGCTAGTTTACTTGCACCTCGCAACAGACTGCCATCACAGCAACCAATGCCATGCCAGCCCCTGTGGCAGAGACCTCAACTGCCCCCTGATTAATACCAGATCCCTTTCCAAACACACCACCGAAGTCTCGGACACCATCTCCACCCTCGCCTCAATGTGACCTTTGTTACTTAGACCTGGCTCATCTTCGCCTCAGCCCTCACCAAAGCAACACCCACCAGCTACAAGATTAAACAAGGCAACCGCACCAATGAACACCTAAGTGGTATCCCCATTGCACACAAGAATTGATCTCTTACACCCCCACCGATGATGAAACCACACCGATCATGGAACACATCAAATTTCATCTCTGCACCAACAACAAAACCACCATTAAAATCGCCCTTGCTTATCGACCACAAGGACCACGAACTGGCCTCAGCGATGCCATTGTGGAATTAATCACCCGGCTCGGCACTGAATCTCAACACTGGGTCTTCCTCGGAGAACTCTACTTCCACCTGGATGCCCCACAAACATCAACTCCACCGACCTCCTGGAAAGATTGGTCGATATCGGCCTCAAGCAGCTGGTCACAGACCCCATACACAAAGCAAGACCCACGCTATACCTAGTCTTTACATCCAGCAACAGAATCCGATATAGTTACACTACAGAACTCACCTGGTCCGAATACTCCAATGAACACTTGAACCTCCCCGCACCATCCCCAACCGACTGCCAAAGCACTCCTTCCACATCTGGACCACAGTCACTCAGCAGCAATGGGCCAACGCCCTCAGCATCACATGGCCCAACATCACCCCAACCTTAACCAGGCAGTAGAGAACTTCAACGCCTGGATCACCAGCACCACCCATCGAGTCACTCCCACCAGGGCCAGCTTTAGTGCTGCCTGCGCAGAGTGCGACAATCTATTTTAGCCACTGCATGACCTCACCCCTCACATTCCCTCACTACCACCTGGCAAAAGGGCCCTCAACTCGCCATATTCCCTCTCTCACATACATTTCCTTTATTTTAAAGGGCTGGTAAAGGCTGGCTTCGCTAATCCACTCAGCTACTTACTTTAAATACAGATCTATTCCTTTCAGCAGGCATATCAAATCTCTGCACTACATTATGGCAAGTCTAGTAGCAAGTCACAATTGCCACTAGACAAACCTCTGATTTGTCTCTCTAGCAGGAACATTAAGCACAAGAGTTAACTTGACATTTTATTGCCGCCTCAAAACTGCATGCACAAGGAACTCTGTATCAGCTACTTTTAAATCCTAAGTTACTGCGAAACACAGCGCCCCCACCTGAGGTCAGCGTCCACTGCAGCCGCACCAGTCATACTACCCTAAAGCCGGCCCTGACTCCAACAAAAACCAGCCAAAAAGCACAAATCCCCTAAACAAGCCAGCCTATAAATGCCGTAATTCAGCACACAGAAGCGCAGATGCAAACAACTGGAAAGAAGATGGCACACCAGCAGGAACAACAGACCGAGCCACATCCAAGCGGGCCTCAACTACCACCGCCAGATCAAAGCTGCAAAAAAGGTGGCCCGGCACACAGGATCAAGACCAGCACCAACAACACCAAGGAACTTTTCATCATCGTCGGAGAGTTTACCTGCCTGCCAGCCACCGAAAACCCTATTCCCTATTCACAGGCACTCTGTAAATCCCTCGCCGACCACTTCCACAACAAAATAGCAACCATCTACAGAAACATCGATCCACCACCAACAGACCTCAGCATCCCATCAACCACTACCACCGACCCCTCGTCCACCGCATGCAACTCAGAACACCGAACACAAATACTCTAAGGAACTCTATCCACTCTGGAGCACCCGCCATGCCGCGACCAGCTTTTTAACCTCAGCAGAGACTAAATCAGCCGCCAGCTCACCCCCATCCTCAACGCCTCCATCACCACAGCCACCTTTCCTGATGTCTGCAAACTAGCAGAGGTGAGATTCCTTCCTGAAGATAACCTCTGCAGGCACCAGGGAGCTCCAGAACTACCGCCCCATCTCACTGATACGGTTTCCCGCCAAAGTCCCGGAGAAGGCTATCAACCTCAACTCACCGAACAACTGGAGAGAAACGACCTGCTGGACCCTTTCCAATGAGGTTTCAAAGCCAATCACAGCACCGGGACAGCCTTGATCGCAGCAACTGACAAAATCCACACCCTACCCGACAGAGGGAAATCAGCCTCCCTGATCCTGTACTACCTCTCTGCAGTCGTCAACACAGTCTCCCATCACACACTCACAGATCGACCATCCCAGATCTTAATCACAGACGACGCGCTCAGATGGATGGCTTCCTTTCTCACGGAGCACACCCATTGAATCAGTCTCACTCCCTTCACATCACAACACAAGCACACCATCTGCGGAGTCCCTCAAGGATCTTCCCTAGTCCATCCCTCTTCAACATTTACATGACACAACTCGCAGACTTTGTCAGAGCCCATAACATCACCATCTCTTATGCCGACGATACCCAACTCGTCCTCTCACTCTGAGCGGATTTCACGTCGACGAAGACCAACTTCCACAACTGTATGTTAAGTGAACCAGCATTTATAGCGCGCACGGCTACTCGGAAGTGTCCCAGCGCTAAAACCTAGGCAGGGGGGCGCGGAAGTGAAAGACGTGACTGGAGAACTAAAAAAGCCATGTTTTTAACTGCTTTTTGAACACCCCAAGGTCATGGATGTTCCGGAGCTCAAAATCCGCTTGGATGAAAAACAACTGCCTGAAGCTCAACACAAACAAAAATAAAGTTCTGTTCTTCGGCAGACACCTCCCTCTGAAATGACTCCTGGTGGCCATCGGCACTTATTATGGATTGCACAGTAGTGGGAGAGGCTATTAGTTTTAAAATTATAGCTCACGGGAAAGCAGCCTTAAGACTTGTCTGATTGTTCCTAAACAATTATGAGACACTACTCCTTTCTTAGATATACAAGTTCATCATGATGAAGTGCTTCACTATTTATTCACCTCATCCCTGCTGGGAATATTAAAGACTTTAAATCTTTTGTATATGAAGATAACCGATGAATTCCATAACCATATATGTAGGAACAGCATCTGTCATGTGTAAGATGGCACGTATATATCAATGTGATGTGGGCTGTGCAAGTCTAGACAGTGAACAGATTTGGTGCTTTGCAGGATGCGACGACCTTTAAATTCCTTTGATGGTGTCTGGCTGCTTACAATAGATTCATTGCAATGGTGAACATGTTTTATGGGTCTCTCTGTTCTCACAGTGAAACAATCTTGTTTTTTTAAGGAATTAGAGACCTGTTAGGTCAAATCTGGTTTGAGGTCTTTGGATATTTAATTTTGAACTAACTGGAAAGGAGGTTAGTATGGAAGGGCAAAGGGGATAGCAAGTGGTCCAAATAATAAAATCATCTTCTGGTTTGAAGGTTGAGATTAGTAAATACAAGTTCTAATATTAAAGAATCCTCCATAGACATTCAGAATTTGCAGGTTTAGTAGCTTTTCGGGAGGAACCACTATTCCAATCTTATGGAGGTTTTTGAGCACTTGCAACTGTTTGATGAGGAACATCATGGTGAGATGGGTGGTACATATAAGGGAGCTATGATTGTGATGGAATGATCAGAGCTGGACAAGCATTTAAAGTTATTCAGATGGAAATCTTCTTGTCTAGTATCAGCCTCAATCATGGAGTATCTTTCAAATAATACAGATGAATAGCAAGAAACCCTGCAGTCTAACAGGTGAATTTCAGGGATAAAAGAAGATACAATTTGATTGTATTCACAGATTGCAGCAATGATGCTGGAAGTAAGACAGTAGTGGCCCCATTCTATGGAGACTTGTGAAGACTGCACATTTCTTAGAAATGCTGGCCACAGAGTGAAACTGGAGTGCCTTAACAACTCTTAAATCAAGATATTAAACCCAAGCCTCAATAACACATGATGTCAATAACATAAAATGACATATGTACTACAGGAAATTTGCTTGAAATGTCTAATGGACAACAGGTACTGAGAAGATTATTCACAGACCCAAAAATAGAATACCAAAAGCCTGGCCCATCATTTCCCATGTACAGAAAGGAAGAAGTTGCATTCAAAAAGTGTGCTTCAGGACTTGTGGAAAAAGATCTAAAGTCATCATATGCACCCTAACACAACACAGAGCACTATACAGTGCAACTACATTATCGCATTTTAATGTATGTACTTTTCTCAGTTGAAGTCACTGGTGCATGATAGGCTCAGATTCGTTGATTACCCCCAAGATGAAAATAAGTATTCCATTTGTGTCAATCTACATACAACAACAAAATAGAAAAACAAAGAACCAGGAAATGCAGGTGTTTGTGGGTTACAAAATCAGTCAAAATGTCACATTATTTGGTAACGGGATAGCTAACACAGTGCTCAAACAAACACTTTTTTTGTATTCGTCTCAGATCATCCACAGCCTGAAGCATTCATTTCCCATTAAAGGCCAGTTGCATAGAGCAAACCTACCAGACTCAATGGAATATAGGATTTCAGCATTTTTCCCTTTATCCTTGTCCCGGGCAGTTACTTGAAGCACTGCTGATCCTAGAGCTGCAGACTCAAAAACTCGCCCTTTGTAGGATGAGCTTGTAAACCATGGAGCATGGTCGTTTGTGTCACTAACATTTACAATGACTCTAGCAAAGTTGCGCTTGACAGGAACATCTTGATCTCGTACCTAAACAAAAAAAATGATAAAGACAAGAGCAGTCAAACAAATGCCAAGAGCTCTACACATCTGCAGCATACTACATAAATCGTGACTCTGGATTTCTGAAGTCATTATTCAAGAGAAGATGACGGCTTGTAGTAAATAGGATGCCACTTGTTAAGTTCAAGTATGCGACTGTTCAAGTTGCTAAAGCAATCATTTTAAAGACCTATCATTATTACACACTTCTTGAATTTATACCAAATACAAAAGTAAAACAAATTACTCTTCAGTCTATATAGCTACCTTCCAGCACTCAGATGGCTGCTTTAGATTCTTTCAATACCTACACATTCCAATGAACTGTAACAACATTCTGCCTGAAAGATAAATCCCGTTCATGAACGAGCTATGTTTTTCTCCACAAGACCCTTACTTCTAGCTATACGGCCATCACCTAACATTTAGACAGCAGTCTATGCGTGGAAGGCAAATATTGATTGGCAAATGAATTCTAGGATTGGCTTATTCAATGCAGGAGAATACAATGAAAAACGAAATAACATTTATTCAAGTGTAATAAAGCCCCTGAAGGATAAGTTTTAGGTAACAAATAGAAAAAAGCATACATTCATCCATTTAAAACAGGAAGCTGAAACCTTTCAACAACAACTATGATTAAGACCTCTGTTAACAGGATATGTGTGAAAGGTGCATTTTTAGGTCTCATCTACGTGACACCATAAGCTCTTTGTGGAACTTACACTGGGCTAAGAGCCCCTCCATTGGCATCATATTATAGGATTGGTAAATAAAAGAAAGATACCACAAGCATCATTTCATAGATGTGCCCATACATCTTAGCGCATGTGTGCACCTACAAAATGATGCAGCATTAGTAGTGGTTGCACCATCAGGCCTTTTTAGGTCTCAGCTAGACAGCGCATGCACTGTCTCCAAAAGACTTGTGTGCTATCTGGGGGGTTACTTGCCACCCACCTCCTACCTATTGGTAAACTTCAGTGTTGCCATCATTTGTGATGGCATGAGGGTGTCTTGCCTTCTTTTTGTATTTGGCCCTCCTATAGCGCATGAACCATGTACGTCTCCTTGCACTGCTCCCGGTTTGCAGAACTATTATTTCTTTGTTTTCCATAGGAGTACTTGCGTTTTCAGGCGGACTCCCTTGTGCACATACCACTAAGATGCATGTGCATGTACATAAGATAATGCATTTCTTTAAAAGTTGTTAAAACACTAACAGCACTTGTCTATTTTTTTTTAACGATCCGATGAGATTGGCGCACTTGCTCGGTTGTGCATCTTACCATAGCGCAAACACAGGCAATGATATCGGAGCACTTTAATTACTCAACAGTTACATTACACAATGAGACATTCATTTTTTGCACTAATCCTGCCACAATTACATTTTTTTTTACCCATTGTTGTTTGTCCAGCTCCCCAACCCTCTCCTGCTTGACCCATCCCCCCACTAACTCGCTCATCGCTGCATTCTTTATTTTTTATTTTTTTTGCATGTTTGGATAGTATTGGAACGCTTGTTCTGTACTCCATCTTCCCATAGTGCCAACACCAGCCGATGGCATTGGAGCACTTTCAGTGCTCACCAGTTACATTACACAATGAGACATTCATTGTCGTAGGCAGGGGAAAGCACAAGTAATTTGCCCAAGAATTAAAAATGTTCAGCCGACCCAGAGATTCGAACCTGGTTCCCCATTCGGCAGCTCTGGCTGTCACACCACATCCTAACTTCACTTCACAGCTCCTCAAGTGTTTCTCACTATCACTTCCACATTTGATCATCAAGACCCCGTCAACACTGAACAAGCACTGGCAAAGCCAACAGATCTCGTTAATGCCAAAGCTATTGGCCTTGTCAATGTGAATGTCTTTTATCCATGCTGTCTGCAGTTTAGCATGGCTGAAAGCCACTGAAAAGAGTGCTATGATGCGGTCAGTGCAGGCCACGCATAGCGATTTTGTTAGTTAAGAGGGGCAGGACAATAAACTCAACATGGGGGTGAAGAGACCGAGTCGGCTCAACATCCTGTGATTCTGGGCTTTCAGTAACTTTCAGCCATGTTGAACAGCAGTTGAGCTGCAAGACAACATGGCTAAAAGACATTCAGTTTGGCAAAGCCAATGCTTGTTGCCCCCTACCCCTTTTGTTTATTGGCTGTGCTTCACAGCATCTTTGCTGATGTTGTACACTATTAAAAGGTACTTGCATAGTCAATAGGTCCCAAAGACGAGATCTATGGGTTCTACCAATGCTCGTTTAATGAAGAAGCTAAATAATGAAGCCCAAGCTTACCGTCACAGTGAGGACATGCTGATGCATAGTCTCATGATCCAACTTTTCAACCACATAGAGGGAGCCAGTACCAGGATCCAAGCGGAACTTTTTCAGACTAGTGGGATCAATACTGCTCTGTAATGAGTAGATTAATTTGTTCTTCTCGTCCTTGTCAGTGGCACTGATCTGTAGGATTTCAGTTTCTGGTACCGTGTCCTCGGGAATAAGCACTTCATAGCTGGAAGCAGAAAACTCAGGCCGGTGGTCGTTTATGTCTATCACTTTGATGAACACCTGTCATGAAAGAGAGATTTGTAATAGTTTAGTATTTAGCAAGATGTGTTTACCAAGGATTAGAAAATGCAAAAGTATTACTTCAAATTTGATGAATACACTGTTTACACATCCTGAGAGGATTACCATTGATAGCAGGCCATAATATGGGATGGCAGGGTTGTGTGGCTTTGTGGGAATATTTGTAAAATGCCTTGTTTAAGCGCAAGTCGTCTGGCTGCATTTTATTGCATGCAGGCAGCAGTACCAAATCAGGCCACATAGAAGACCATGGTAATTATAAGGCAGAAGTAAACCAAATTATGTGGCAAGATTAGTTGAATACGATATAATGCAGCAATTTTGTGGCAGTTTTGGTTCATTATGTTCTAATTTTTAAACAATAACTCTGTCGGGCCAAAGGTTTCACCTCAACAGCATCGGTTTAACACCCAAGTACAGCAATCAGCGACTGAATGGTGACCAGTTAATCTTTGCAAATGGCCTGCCAGCACACAGCAATAGATGTGACAGTGTTTTGGTACTTATTGAATAGGAGTTAGAAACAACTGTTTTGCTCTTAAAATCTTGACATTATTATGCATCAAATTATGGATTATGTGAAAATTGTGGCAAATCAATTATGTTAAAAAATACCACACCCCTGAGTCCCGTATTTCCAGTAGTCCTGACTACAAGCAGCAAAACACCCGTTCTACAACTGCTGAATCAGCATGTACAATGTCTAGGTTAATTCTCCAGACTTTAGATTATGTGAATCAATCTGAAAAGGTGTCTGCTGGCTTTCTGAAGATTTTTGCACAAATTCCTAATTGCAGCTCTTCAGATTGTGGCTGTACACCTAGAGATAACGGTTAGAAGGATAAACAATTAGAAAGCAAATTAAGAACATATAAACATGGAAACATGATGCATTTTCGTTTTCCTGAAAAATGACATCAGATGTCAAAGTTAGCTTAATTTAAAAAAATTAAAAAAAATGTTTAAGCACGTTTTCTCAAATAAATGCGCATGAATTATTCCTTCTGTTCTTTTTTTTTTAATCTGAATAGTTAATTATCTCACTGTTCGGCCCAAAAATACGATTAGATTTCCATGGTCCTGCTGCAGCCAATACAACACTATTAAGACCCGAACAAAATCATCATGCGATCTAAATTGTGTTGAAACTTTAAATAATCAACATCAAACTATATACAGATCGTGTGTAAATATAAACTTTAAGGAGAAATTAAATGATAGGGTACGTAAAATTAAGAAAAAAAAAAACTGTTTCTTAAATAGCGGACAAGAAATCATTGATACCAATGAAACCCACGAGCCTAAAACCAATTGTTGACGGAAAAAACCTTTAAAAAAAGTCAGATACGGTTGGAAAATGTATTCAGATGGGGTTCACACCACCACATCATTAACTATGCCCAGAAAATCAGCCTAGAAATGTTGACATCCAGTTGGATTCAGAGCTTCCCTTTTCCTCCATCAGATTAATGCTGTGGCAAAGGGAGATAACAGGGTATTGACGGCTCTTCCGCTACATCACTAACTGCAGGGTGATTTAATTCAAGAAATAGCACAGTGTACAAAACAAGTCTGCTAGGATGTGTCTCAACCTGCATAAATGTGGTTCTGGTATCCCTGGCATTAAAACTCACTTTTACAACTGCCCGCGAAACAAACAAACAAAAAAATCTGAGCAATTAACATGAGGCCGGTTTTGCTGGACATCAAATAATTTCCAAAGTCTCTGCAATCCAGCCAATCGCTAATAATCGGCTACAATAGGGTCAGATTAAAGAAGAAAGATCTTCGGTGCACTGGCTTTCATGTTTTTAACAACCAAGCGGACTCCGTTTACCATAAACACGAACCAGTAAGAAAACACATCATGAACCTCTGAAAGGGTGTGGTGCACTTGAACCCACCCAGACACGCACCATCTACTGTACCGAAAGCATTTTCAAGTGTCCGGAAAGTAGTAGGTATGGCTTATCTAGGTGTCCAAAACAAAAGTTCACGGTTTATATGGTATTCAAATGTTTCACAAAAATCTGCAGGTACGAGCAACATATGAAATATTTCAACAGCGTTAGTTGCGCACTAAATGACCGGGTGATTTATCGTCAAATCCTATTACAGAGAAGAGCTCATATGCGGCACAAATGCAATACGTGGTTCCATTCTCTATACCTCTTTACCTTGGTAAAACAAACCCATCATTTAACTGAGTACCAGCTCACCAGTCGGCTTCTAAGAAAAGTTATCAAAGTAGCCAATACTATTGTTAAAATTTGATTCCCATCACTTAAAATATTTTATACAGAGCTATGGGTCAAATGTGCTATTTACTGGTCACAAAATACTCGTCACAATTTGTGACCAGTATTTTTGCAACCTGTAAAGATTTTTAAGAACTGACCTATGTGCCAACTGGTCGGTTCTTAACACTGCAAATTGTAGTGGGTCAGAATCCAACATAATTCTTTCATATTAACGAGGTAGGTCCCGAAATTACAACCCACTACAATTCGTCACCATCACAGGGATGCTGGCCTGCTGGTGTCAGAAGACCACCATTTCTGCAAATGCTTTATACATAAAACAACCTTTTTCATGTAAATGGGGTAAAAAATATAAAATTAAAACTCAATGTTTTGTAAAGCGCTTTGTTTTATTTTTAAAGTGGGTAGTGGTCCTATAGACCACTGCCTACTCCTAAGACATGTTTTTTTTGACCATTCACAAAAGGGGAATGGATCCCTTGCGGAAATACTTTGCCCTTTGCGAATCGGTTACCAATGGCTTTGAGTAGTCCGTACAACATTAACGATTGAGAGCAGATTTTGGTCGTAAAACATTCATGCATACTATAAGGAATAGGTATTTGGCAGGGATGCCTTAAAACAAACCCTTTCCAAATACAGATACAGTATGGTTTCCTAAACCCATTTATTTATTTCAGTAACCTGTTACCGAATCATTAAATGCGTTTAGTCCATTCCATAAAACCACATTTACTGGTTGCAAACTCTGCGAATTACCGAATTGCAGGGTGTGTGATCTGTAAATGTGTTCGAACACCTGCGGCCATATTAATGATAAACTATTTTTCACGGGAAAGAACTCGCAATAGATACCTTAACTGTTTTTATTAGGTTTCTCAAATAAATATATGATCTGTAAAATCACTCACGAGTGTTTTGGGGTACCAGTAATCAATGGAAGGAAATCAAGAATACTGTGTTGGAGCAGTTATACAAAATATTTGTCACAATTAAGCTCCAAGTCCTCCCTCCCCATGAGTTATATGATGATGCCGGCTCCTTTAAGAATATCTTTGTTGTGTCGCTTGTCTACAACGTTGGGCTGACTCGATCAGACGTGTACAATAACACTATAGAGGCTTCTTTATAATCATGCTCCAGTAAAGTTTCTGGGCTTAAGCTAAATGTCCGACCTGGGGCAGTATCACATAATGTGTTCTGTGGTGCAACTGGTACATGAGCTAGTTTTCTGCGTACCCAGGCACTGCAGCATTACAAAATGGGCCCACACACCTCTATAAACGCCAGCATGCACATCAGCTGTTTACTGTCACTCCTTGTGTGGCCATTAGTCTGACAAAGATACATCCATAGGACTGTGAGGGTAGAGGCAAAAAGGTCTTTAGGAGGTACACTAACAGTGCACCTCAAAAAGGTTGTGCACGTTCAGTGTACCCCCTGAGGATACACCTCTGGGTAGGGAAAGTTGGTTCCATGGACTCCCCATAAATCTCCCTCCATTGACTGCACCCACCTGCAAGGGGATCTATGGTTCCCTTTGAAAATGCAGGCTGCTACCACCTGCACAGTAAAAGATGGAGGGACTGCTTCACGCAGCCACTCTGCTCTGTCTTTCAGTAATGCTCGGTCGCCAGGACAGGGGCGAGTTCGCGGCTGCCATGAGTGCAGCACATTAATTGCAATAAAGTGCACTGTACTAGTGCGCACCCGACACACTTGTTTAAAGGTGCGACATGACTCAAACAGGGACAGTGTGCTGATTATACGATAAAGTCCCAGAGATCCAACTTTCAGTTCAGAAACACATCAATAAAATTGCAATTTACCTGGGTGTTAATCGACCTTGTTCCATCCGTTGCCTCTACTGTCAGGTTGTAATTTGATTTCTGTTCTGCATCAAGAGGTTTAGCAACTACGATAGTTCCAGTGCCCTTGTCCACGTCAAACCGGCTGTCGTGGTTGCCGCCTGGTTTTAACAGGGTAAAATTATTAAAAGACAACGTATGTGAAATAAAAACGTGAAATAATGTGAAACAAAAAGAGGTGTGCATGGGTAATTTAAACTTTAAGCAAATATGAAAGTGTGTGGCTGCTTGAAAGAAATGGAATTTACATAAAACCGAGGACATTAAGACGAGGTAAATACATCTTTTCTCAGAAGTTTATCTTATAAAGTGATGAACATATTAAACATGACTGTTTCATTTCTCCCCCGTGAGGAAACTGCCTCAAATTCACCATTTCCAAGCATAACATAAATGTAAATATGAAATACTGCAACAGTGAAAAAAGGGACATGAAACACATACATCTTTAATCACAGTTTAAAACATGCATCCACCTATACGTGAATATGTAAAATGTCACTGCCTTCTCAGCATTTGTGCTACAAAAAACATAAAAGGAGGGGTGCAAGCAGAAATCAAGCTATGTGCTAAACAATCCACTCGCTACGCTCTAGGGGACATTTCTAAGAGACCAAACTAGAAACGTGAGATCTCAGCAGATACCTTCTGCTGTACAGTTCAGCTCACAAGCCATCTGAAAGATGTAAAATGTTTCGCTAGCCAGTGGGCCACCTGGCAAGGACAACAAGGGCAGCAGAGGAAGCAAGGAAGACAAAATAGAAAGACAGGTCGCATTACAAAATAGTAACAGTTCAGACTAAAAGCAGATACTAAGTTTAAAACTACCCAGGGCAGAAATAAAAAACTTGATTAAAAAATAAAAAAGTTGTACACATGTTTTTTAATGTAAATTGACTCAATTTTACAAACCGTTTAGCAAACTACTGACCAAAATGGACGGCCAAAACAAATCTACGATGCTTCACTGCACCAATGTAGCGCTCTTTCATAGTCTACTAAGAGGTATGTAGATTTTCTTGGATTCCGCTATCACCCCTTCTTGGTGGATATCACAGACTCTTCATTGAAGTGTTTGTGGATTTCTTTGGGTTGCCCTTTCAGTTTCTTCTGGATGCATCTTCTAGACGCTAATACTGGGATGTCTGTTGATCTTCTTGTGGTAAGCGTTACCTGCTAGTGGGGAGACCCCCCCGGGGCCCAGCTAAATGTGGAGGTATCCTAGATATGGGTCTACACTGCTTCCAGTTGGATCCCATAGACATGCATTGTGTGTCAGAATTAATTTACTCCAGTGTTGCAACACAACACTAATTAAGGGGAGACAATAAACCTAGCCTGCATTATTCTTTGACCCACGCAGAATATTGAATACAGCACATCCTATTTCTCCCACATACGGCTCTATTTAATTTAGCTGTGCCAATTGTGCAAAGACAACCAAATCATGTCAGAAGTCATGGACCCATCACTCGGTTCTTCCCATATAGGTTGTTCTGCAAACACACATCCCTCAAACCAAACATGCATGTTCGACTGTAATGACTTGCGACAGTGTCATGTCATGTTATCTAGCCTGGCAAAAAATGTTAACCCATGCAGTACTGATCAGAATTCTCACAAACTAGTAAAGCTACTCAAGCCTATAGTTCTCCACACATCTAATCAGTAATCATCATCTATGCCCTGGAGGCACAAAGACATGTAATTAAGATTTCATGGACCAAATTTTCCATCTAAACAACCAACCTGAAACAGCCCACTCCTAGCCTAGTCGAGGTTAACTCATGTCAAGCGTGCAACTGTTGTGAGTGGAGATGAAGCAAAAGTTTCATGATGTGAAAAATTAGGGAAGCCATCTACATATTTACTAGCCATACTAAAAATAACACATGGTAAACTAAGCATTACACAGGTTCACAAGCATTCCGTAGCAGACGTTGGTAATATTTTTCCTTTGTACCAAGAAATTAAATGCAGAAAGTTAGCGAGCGCTGAGAAGACTAAAATAATGACTTGGAGAGAGAGTAGACCGTGACCCGAAACCATATGAAATTTTAAGCAAATATGAAATTATATAACTGTAGATGAAGGCTTTTGAGCTACTAATTGAGATAATGTTTATTCAGGGCCGCAACTAATCTGTGCATCTATTAGTACAACAATTTGATTTATAAATGTTATGCTAGTGATACGTTCTTATTCCTTTAGTTATATGTAAGAGTATACAGTCCTTCTTGGCAGTGTAGGACAAAATAATAATAATAATAGAATGCGTTTCTGCCTTTCAGTTTAAGAAAAATCTTGATGGGTCCGTCGTATAGCGCATGAATAATAACCTATCAAAGGAGACGTCTTATCGCGTGCTGCGCTGCTTTGAAGCCTGTATTGCTGAGCAGACTCTTGCGAGACAGCTGTCCATATTCCACCATAGGGTGGATACCTGACAAAAATGGTATGTTATTGTGCCTCAATAGGCCCGCAGTTATTTCGAAAATCTATTAGAATTATTAAAATGTATTTAAATGTGGAACATCAAATGATTTACCATAGCAATGTGTGCTCTTCAGCCCCGCAATATGGATCCGCACCCAATGAGGGACACTGAGGCCATCACTACGGATCAGCCACTACAGATCCCGGCTGTCAATTTCTGACAAATATTCATTAAAGGGCATTTAATTTTTAATTACAATGCACTCAAGAGATTAATGTTTTGATTAGTTCGGTTATGGGCCTGTGATTAACAATTTTCAGCTGCTGTACCTTAAGCCAGGACACCAGCCTACATCAGCAGTATTAAAGGGATTTACCCCTTAAGGTATTTCTTTGTTGTTATTCACTCTTTATAACCAGTACCACTTCTTAACAAACCAAATAAGTAAAATTTGACAGTGTCTCAGTATATGGCTATGAGACACTAACATACAGAACTATCCACTAACTTGAGATTTGTAAGTGAAGAGGTGTAGCAAAAGTGTGCCAGCCTGTTCCAGTGGGTGGAGAATAAAAATCATGAAGAGAGCTAGGCAGATACTACCCATCCCGGAACAACTAGTGAATCCATGTCAAATCGATGCGATTGTCCTGCTTCTTTTAACCTGCTAACACACACAAAATAAGTAAAAAGAGCTCCTTACCGGTTATGTCAAACCACATCGGTGTGCCAGGGGGTTCAGCAGATATGACACCGATCATGTGGGCGACAGGGTCACTTTCCATCACAGTGAAGAAGAAAAAGGATTCCTCAAATAATATTGGCTCTGGGGATGGTGTGGGCTTCAAGATCCATTCTATATGCAGTCGCGTAGATGACGACTTCTGGGGGCGGCCATTATCAACAGCTTTAATCTAGATGGTATAGATGTCATCCATTTAGTAAGGCTGGAAGTGTTTAGGTTAATGAACAGGTGAAGCAAACGTTGCAACAACAAAAATACTCAACCCACTTATCCAATGAATATTTTTCTTTCGGCCCAATCATCTGTCTGATGCTGAAGTATAAGTTGATGCCTGAGATTATAATGCAAGCTAAAAATCAGTGATGCTTGCAATCATTAAGAGGGGTATTTACAGAGTTGGAAGAAGCTAATATGAAGCTCAACAGATGTTCGCATTTTGAATGGATGTATTTCTGGAAGCCATTACTAAAATTAGCATTTGAAAGAATGATGCGATGACCCAGTTCGATGCCTAGCGAGGGAATCATGGTCTATGTGGAAATATTAAAGATGGAAAGTGTATACTGCAAGTAAAAAAACAAAGAAGTTCTACAAATACTGGCGGCAGTCTTGTCTCAACAAAACATGCAGACTCAAAACACTGCTCAATACGATGACTATAAGTGGCTAACAGCTACTAATCCCATTATTCCTCCACCTATTCCAATATGGCAAGGCACTTGGAGACGAGGCTAACATGTTAATCACTATTCTATCACAGACCCGTCTATGGCAATTACAGAAATTGCTGGTCACATTCAGAAAATGTTAAGTGCAGCCATTTATTTCCATCTCTGGCACACAAACGCATTACAATAACTATTACTGGAGGTCGGGAGTAGGCATGTGGCAGACTATTCTGCATGGGCATGGAGAAATGAAATATAAGCTGCCTCAAAACAGATATTCTAATACTGCATAACAGTACATTATGTAGAGGATGCGGCGTTTATTGCACACAACTTTGCCCCAAAAGGATTACATTTCCTGTGGCAGCTAACAACCTTTAAGAATCTAACCTGGGCTCATGCTACCCATTTAGACACTTACAAAATATACATATAATACATTTTTTTAACAAAAGTAATTAAGTACAAATATATATATCCAAGGCATGCAAGACAATGACCAACACTCACACTAAGAATGTCATATTCTCCTGCTCCTGAAAATGTCTTCGATGATACAAGTCCAGTTTTGGGTTCAATAAAAAATTTCCCTAGCTCGTCTCCCTCCTCGATGCTGTAAGATATCTCTGCATTGGGTCCTTCGTCCTTATCAACAGCAATGACTCTGTAGATGGGATCTCGCTTTGACATTTTTTCCCGCTCTGGTTTTTCTCTTTCTGGAAGTCTGATCTTGTAAAATTTCTGCAGGAACTGGGGTTTATTGTCATTTTCATCCAAGACCTTGACAATCACCCTGGCCACAGTAGACTTCGGAGGATGTCCATGGTCTGATACGGTGACCTGTGCAAAGACAAAGTTTGATGTATCAGCTGAGCCACAGCAGATTAACAGGTGTACTGGGAAAAAGGTTAGTGCCATTTAGGTTTATCAGCACGGCTTATCGTAGGAGTTGTAAGAAGGGCCAATGTGACATCAAAAACAGCAGAAGAATATCTGGGTCTTTCTGGTGCTGGGACTCTTCGATCTGAATATGTTGAATGGACTCACTTTCAAATATTCTAGCTGCTGAAGATGTAAAAACATCAAAACTGTTATCCCCCAAAGTGCTACTCCTAATATATCTTGGCCATACCCATTAAGATACCCTTTAAAGGTATACAGCAGCATTTTAAAAGTATTTTTACTATATATATATATATATATATATATATATATATATATATATATATATATATATATACATATATACATATATACATATATATACATATATATACATATATATACATATATATACATATATATACATATATATACATATATATACATATATATACATATATATACATATATATACACACACACACACTTCATAGATCTCATTATCAAATGATGGACTCGCTCAATGCCCATTTGAGATAGACATTTGCAAGGCATCACTTGAATGTACTAGCCACCACTCCCTACACATACAGCAGGCATAAGAAATCATGGCAGTGAGCAGCTCAGAGTCGAGCTGGATTCCTTACAAAAGGAGCTAGTGATTCCACTTCACAGAATTCCAAAATGTGGTCACAAATCTTACCAACAGCTCAAGTGACCTATTTAATTTGGTACTGCTTTGACATCAGGGCATGGAAATAGGACTGCAGCAAGTATGATGCATATCCCTCCAAGGAATGAAATGTTGATTTAAACATACAGTAGAAACCTTGCAGGGGAATCAATACCCAGTCAACAGAAGTCCAGAAGTAAGTTCCCCAGTCTCAGATGCCTTGTAGCAAATTGTTCTGTGCTACCTTATCATAGAATATAGGATGATATTCTGAAAGGCAAGTCAGTGTATATCTAAAAAGCATTCCCTTGACTGCAGTATCAACAAAAATAAATAAGAGGTACAGCTGCTCAAGAGCAAACGACACACAGATCTGTATCAACAGTTTATCACATTGGTCTACAAGCGATTTACTAGTCACCCCTTTCTAACTTACAATAAATGATTTACTCTTCAAACTCTTTGTTCTATTACTTGATACAGGGCATCAGCCCCTAAATCTCCATGTGCTGCAGCATGCATTAAAACAATCCAAATCAGATTTCCTCTACGCTAGAATTATCTCACCCTGGGCACCACAGGCCTATTTCCTGATTCAAGAAGACCATAAAGACACACGGTTTTGACCTTCACCAACAATGTACATCACACTTTGATACAAACTTGTGGTAGAATCCAATAGCTGACACTTCACTAGGTACAAATGTTACTCATTTTTGCTCAGGTCAGTTAATTATCCCACTTGCAATTCTCCACATCTTGATATGCTCTATTTTTCTATCTATCTGGTGCCCCTTTCACTACGTATTACACAATGTCTCTTCAGCTTATACTTAAGTCTTGCTGAGAATTACAAAAGTAAAAGTTAGAGGCTTTGTGAATATATAAAATGAAAAATAAGACATGAACATGAAGATCAAATGAAGTCAAAATGAGTGTGGGTGGTGGTTCACCTAAATTCAAATCTGCGGTAATATTTTATTATATTTAAATATACATAAATTAAGCTGCTTTTAGGCATGTCAGAAATAATATTGAAGGACCTCTGAATTTTGTGATTGCATACCTCCAAAATATGTTCTGCTTGCTGTTCACGGTCTAGCTTTCTTGATGTAGTTGTAATAACACCTGGAAAGAGGGAAAAATATAAGTTACACAGCAAAAATATATTTATGGTTTAGAATAGATCGAGTTCTGGAAGAAACTGTGGATTACTACTATAAAAAGCTGTGCGGCAAAGGTCTTAAATAAGCCTCTGGTCAGGCAATGTCAACCATATACTTACAAATTCACCTCTCTACAGACTGAAATAGAGGAATTCCCCTTTGCAGTAGGACGTTTTTCAGCCAGGGTGATCTTTAAGTGCAGGTTGCAATACTTCTTATTTGATCAGTATTGTAAACTAAATTATAGACACACCCAGATTCACTCTGCAAACTGGCTCCAGAAGAAAAACGTTACTTACCCTGCAAGCATCTATTTTGGGCATGTAGTGCTGTGAATTAACATGCTCGGTCTATTCCTGCCATGAAGTATTGGGCTCAGACTTGTGCAATGTGTATTTCTTCGAAGAAGTATTTTAAGAGGCGAGGTATAGCGACTCCTCCTATACCTCGACTGGTAACGTGCACAGGTATCAGCTCTGCGGCTAGATTGTTTTCTACATGGTGGGTGAGGATGAAGATGGAACATACAGAAGCGGATGACCATGCGAAAGAAAATGAAAGGCATCTGGCACAACCCGAGGCTTCTGTGGATGGCTGGAACTGTGAGCAAGAGATCAACAGAAAACCTCACGTCAAAGAACAGGCAGACATAGGACTGAATAAGGTTTAATACCACCAGCTGAGAAGATGCCTTCAGCAGCCAGTTGAGATACAGGAATATAGAGACCCTTGCCCTTCAGCACAGATATCACTTTCATAAATACAAGGCACTGAAGTCAGTCCAAATGACAAGACCGTGAATTGCTAGTGGCTGGAGCCCACTACCAACTGCAGGTACTTCTTCTACAACTGCTGGATCGATACATGAAAGTACGCTTTCTGCAGGTCAATGGATCCTATCCAGTCGGCATGCTCCAAAACCAGAAGTACCTGAGCAAACAACAGAATCTTGAACATTTTCTTGCGAAGGGAGGAGTTGAGAATGTGAAGGTCCAGAATAGGAGAGGACTTTACAGCAATTGGAACCACCCTACCCTTTGTATGCCCAAAAACAACATTGGGTAGCTGAACCAGCTGAGAGGGCAGACATCTCCAAAGGTGTATGCCTTAGGAATAATGCCTGATTTTGGGATACTTACTGATGACGGAATTGCTGTGCCAGGAGATCAGGTCCAAATATCCAGCCAGCGCCTATACTTGTTTAAAGTAATCCAGAGCGGAGTGTGCCTTGTCGACAAAGGCAGGAGCCATCAAGGGAAACATCCATTAAAGACAGGCATGACTGCGTATGTCGCCTGAGGAACCCATAGATCAGTAACCATGCCAACCACAGCCAAATCAATTAATCGATCGATGAGGGATTTATAGAGTGCACTACTCACCCGTAAGGGTCTCAAGGTGCTTGGGGGCGAGAGGGGTTTGGGCAGCTTGGAGGTCATCCCAAGAGCCAGGCCTTGAATACCTTTCTGAAGGCTTGCAGCGTGGGGCTTCGTCTGATGCGGAGGGGGAGTTCGTTCCAGGTCTTGGCCGCTATGTAAGAGAAGTATCTGCCTCCCTGTTCTGGCTGCGCGGATGATTTCGGCCAGGGCGAGGTCGGCAGAGGGGACGTTTCACCTGGGGTCATGGAAGAAAATTCTTCCGTTGAGGTATTGGGGGCTGGTGTTGTGGAGGGCTATGCAAACACGTGTGAGCAGCTTGAAGGTCACTTTTTTTCGACAGGAGCCAGTGGAGGTCTCCGGGGTGCTGTGATTGTGTCATGGGATGTGGAGGACTAGTCTGGCTGCGACGTTCTAGAGTTTGTGATGGAGAGATTTGCTGATTCCGGCGTAGAGGGCATTTCCCTAGTCCAGTCTTCTGGTGATGAGTGTGTGAGTGACTGTCTTCCAGATCAGAATATATATGCTTTGATGCATTCTGTCCATCAAGCACAAGATTTGTGAAGTAATACAGAGAAACAGACGTGGTTAGGAAGATTAGAAACAACCATCTAAGCCATCCACACAAACAAGTGAGTATAGGGCTGAAAGGCAAGCTGCATAAATTGTCCTTGCTGAAGAGAAGGCTTTCTTGCCCACTGTTTCAGTCTGAGATGTACAAGTAGGCTTAGGGTTTTGTTTTTGGAGTTGTAGATGCCTGCCCCACAGGGGTCTCACGAGAGGGGTGAGCTGCTAAGAAATTCAGATCTCCAGAAGCAGGACAATGACTGTGTACAACCTGGTGACTGAAAGTCGGTGCAGACGCTAGTTTCTTCCACGTAACTAAAGTGCAGCCCGTCAGGGAATCATTAAGGGGAGGTAAAGCATAGAATCTCCGTGAAGAGACTCGACATGGTTTCTTTTCCAGTGAAGTGCAGTTTGAGGACCCTGTGGCACAGTAGAGCTCTTACAGTTTCTGCATTCAGTCTGGCAGGATTTAAGAGGTGAGAAATCTGCGGGTAGAAGTATCCATCAGAAATAAAATTATAACCTAATGGATCTTATACTTCTAGTATACAGCTGTATCAAAATGAGTTGGCTTGACTCATAAACGTATCTGTTTTGAGCAAAACAAAAGATGGGACATAGAAGTGCTGGTGTACGAGTCACACTCGGATTTAAATGTCTGTGTTTTCATCAGTCAGTTCATCACAGCCTCACTGGGTCACTTTCGAGGCAGCGGGCCCTTTTTAAGCACACTGAAAAGAACTAGAGCCATGAAGAAGCCTCCCTTATTTACGTGGATTGTGGAGCTGAATACGGAAGCCTGTAGACCACCAATGGTTAAATCCAAACAATATTTCTAGTGTAACACAGGGGAGTCTTAACATTTGAACAGAAGAAAAAAAAAAAATAACTAGGCTTGGTCTTTTTTTATTTTTTAGCTTAAACTGTACACTTGGGACAGCTGAAGCCAGGGGTGTGCGAGTGCCCTTCCCCAGCCGCATGGTTTCCAAAACATTCATCATAAAAGAAAAATACATATATCAGGATATTTCGATCAGCCCTCTTCCTCTTTTGATCCGTTCAAAGTCTCTGGCACATTATCTTTCTGCCGACGATAGTATACAGGGGGGGGGGGGGGGGGGGCATAGGGGGGTCCGGTCATTCGTTTTGCTGCGTGCACCGCGAATGAGGACATTCATCTGATCCGCCTCAAATGAAGTGCACTTTACTGCCTGATGTGGCTCTACTGCCTGGCCACTACTTTAATTTGATACATATTTGCTTTGTTTGCAAACCGAGAGTTGCACAGGACAGGGGTTTCTGGCAGACGATACATGGTCGCACACCCCAAGAGGCGACTTGCATCTTTAAATTACACAATTACATTTCACATATTTACAAAATTGCCTTTTACACACTTTTTTTAAGACCTGGTTATTCAGTGGCATGGCCAGGATGTCATTGTCGGGCAAAGGCCGAAGCACATTTCCCCCAGTTTCAAAGTGTCAAAGACGGCGGCCTGGCCACTAGACGACCGCTCTTCTCACTTTACTATTATCACATTATTGAAAGTAGAACGATCTGTACACTGCTCTATTTTATGTTTCATTATGTAAAAGGTTTACACATTTTTCAAATTCCGGCCTTAAATAGCAGCAGCGGAAGAGTATGAAAAAATTATAAGGCGCTCTGGGCACATTCCTAACGTTCCCGAATAACCATAGACAGTAAGAGGATTGCTCTATTCATACAGCTCCCCTGTTCTCTTTGCAGCCACGTCTCTCTGCTCCAGGACACGTTAAAGCTGTGTGATAAAGAGTAACATTCCAGGCCTCTATCCTCTGTTCCACAAACAAAGACAAAAAGAAACCAGAGAAAAAGAAAAACAACTCAAACTAGCTGGCCACTGTATAAATACTGGACCTCTTCTCAGGACAGCCCAGACGTTTTGTCTGCTCTACAACAGCACCTTACTGACCCACCAATAAACAGTCCTCACTCACTCCCTTTGTTTATGCCTGCGTTGCTGCTGGTGACACTTAAGATTGAGAGAGTGTGTGAGCGAGACAGCGAGACGGGATCCGGGGATTAATGGCACATTTCAATGGTTTATTGGACCGTCAGAGGGCTGCTGCCCTGTCTACCCGTGATCGAGACCACTTGGGCTAGAAGGCATACATCATCCATGACCTGCCCATAGAAGGTCTAATGCCGTGCTCCAAGTATTGGTGCTCTCTCTTGAGAAGGAGAAATGACGGCACTCAAAATAACACCAGCACAGGCAGAGCCAATATGCTTCACATGGATTATTGGTTTTGTCAATTTATTTTTTGGGTGTGTTTTAATCTGTCATGCTGCCACATGCGAGGACTGCCTTAGCGAATGCTGGTTAAAATGCAGCAGAAACACAAGCAAATGGTCCTGCAATGGTATTTTTGTTTGTCCTTGCACTATTCCAACATGGTCGTCCAGTTGCACGATCGATATCTAGGAAAGGTAAAGTATTAAAATGAACGGTCATTTCAAGATGCCTTTCTACTGTGTCTACACAAAACATGACTGTCAATTTGGAATGGTACAAGTGTTAATTAGTACCATTTGAAGACAGCCACTTGCCGGTATTGCCTTTACAAATGTCTATGCAATACCAGCAGGCGACTCAAAAATGTCAAAGCTGGAGCAGGCACAAGCATAACCCTCTGATGTTGATGGTCGCACCAAAAGCACTGGCCTCAGAGCAATGGGCACGAAGAATGAGGCTCACAAAAAGCAAGCAGCGAGTGGAGGGGAGTGGGAAAGAAGAAAGAGTGGAGATCAGGAGACAAAGGGAGAAGGGTTGTGCCACAGAGAGAGCATCCACTACATTGCAAACACTGGCAGAGGGTCATAAAGCAGGACCTAAAAGGACCAATCAACTGCAGGCTGATCTACAACGTGAATGCCAATGTCCGAACTCAGTGGCTGAAAGATAATACTCTATGTCAACGGTTGAAGCGGGCGGACCCAAAATCAACTCTAAGTGTAAATTAAATGTGTACTGGCTACAACACGTTGGCTGATGACAGTTCGAACACGCTGTTTGGAAGCAAGAACCGAAAAACAAGGCAAGTGTTGCCCCGCTGCACAAAGGGGACCCTTAAGAGTAAGAGATTATCAGTCCCACAGTGGACTTGGGAAAACTTACACTTTGTTAAAAGGGATATGTTCCCCACTTCTTAAGATATGTGGACCGCAGTAGGTATGGTTAGTAAGAGGTGTTCAATGCCTGTAAAAAATTACAGCCACTGACAGCATAGTGTATAGTTATTATGCAAGTGTACTGTCCAATAAGAACCAGACACTGACCGCTCTTAAACAAGGTTGGAGGACAGACTGAAGCAACAGTTTACAAGGCAAGTCCAATCCATTTATAAGAGATGGCTAATTATAGGAAGACTGTCATCTCTCACAATAGTTCATTTGACGTTCTATGTTTCATATCTTAGGTAATATCACAGGTGACTCGGACCATGAAGGGTGATGGAGGGGAAAAGTAGAAAAATGGGGAAGCATGACCACTCACCCCTGGATCCTTGGGTTGGCAAGTGGCAGGGATTTCAAAGGTTGCGCAAGTGTCACTACACACCCTGCATCCTATACATCGCTCCCCATTCATTCTCCTTGACATAAGGTAAAGGGTAACCTTGATGCATTTTTGAATGTTGAAAAGAAGGTTAGTTAGGACGTTAAGCATAGTTAAATATTTAAGAGGGTTCCAGCGTTTAGTTGAATGTGTTAGTGTGCAGTCATTGGGTTGTTTTGCTACAGTATTCAAGGATACTAAAACGTATCATTAAAACAATCAATGTATTTGTATTATGTTTAAAAAAACAAAAAAAAAATAGAAAATTCCATTTAAAATCATTAAAGCAGATAATCACATTACAAAAGTTGAAAAAATCCATACAGACTGGTTAAAGCATAAACATTACCAATAATCTAGGTCTGATCTAAACATGATGTAGCAGCAAATCTGAATAATTTTACACATTTAAAAAAAAAAAATCAGGCCATAAAGTGATTTGTGCATGAAACTAAAAATGTCCTATCAACAAAAAGGAGAAGAGTCATGGGCATTTAACATCTGGTCAAACTGGCTCTCACACACTCACAAGTAATACATAAACCGTAGCATTGATTAAAGTAACAGTCATGTCCACAAAAACGTACACATACTCTGTTACTTGCCCACCATATTTTTCAGTCTTACTGCAGCTGAGATTAAACTATACATCATACAGAAGACCAATTTAGACTTTAGGAGTTTTAAGTAAAAAAAAAAGGGCCGGACTGCATCTTCTTATATTGAGTGATCTAGGTAAAGGAATTAAGATTAGTTTCCTTGTAGTTCATATAGCTTAGATAAAAAAATCTTTGAGTGGATTGAGCAGACTGGGTCACATTGACAGGGAATCAGATTCGTTTTCCCTCTCACATTTCTAGCGTGTGAAACCAAGAAAAGTGCAATGTTGATACAAAACCTGATCAGATAGTACCTGTGTTGATCATACAGTACATGTGAATAGGGCTCCATGGAAGTAGTGGCCACAAGAATTTGATGGGTCGCCACCCTTCTCTTACCACATCGGCTTCTCTTCTGCTCTCTTCTATAGCGTTGCCAAAAATCCTGTTGTAACACCAGATTTAATTGATGAGTTAACACTCTTAGATTTGTAAAAGGTTTGGGCACTCTACATGGTCCTTTCCATTTGTCAGCCCTGCAGTGGTGGCTTGCAGAGTGAGTGCTTCATGGCGGTGTACAGGGTTGTGGAGGGGCAGGGTGGGGGGTAGTGGACTCAGACTCAACACGGAACGGATTAAAGTAAATAAATATATAAAACTGTTCACCTTGCACGCGCTGCATCTCCCAACTCGGCAATGCAGAACGCGCAGGGTAAATAGTTTTATATATTTATTGACTTACTTCACTCCGTTCTGTCGTAAGTCCGAGTCCACTACCCCCCCCCCCCCCCACCCTGACCCACCCCAGCCCGACCCGCAGCACTCCCCCTGTGAGCCGCCACTGCAGCCATGGAATATTACAGGCTTTATCAAGCCACAAGCAGTCCGTAATCACAGCTTGGTTAAGTACTGTTTCTGTTTTGATAGGGAGCCATAATTAAGGTTGCAAATTTTATCCGTATGTTGATATTCGTTAGCCCCAATTCCGCAAGACAAGCACAGTTAGGTAAACTAGTTGGAACATACAGCTAACTTCTCAAAAAGGCATCTTCACTAAAGTGCATTTGTGCAGTATTGAAGACTCCACAAATACCAGCACCATACGAGGCCCCAGAAATACATCTAGCCTAGTAAAAGTCAATCATCGCAGCTAGAGGTTTGGAAGTCAATTTACCATCAAGTTTCAAATCTAGAGCAATGGACTTATCAAAATGGGTATGCCTCACTTTCACCAGATGCACTAAGGTGCCTTTATTATCAAAGGGAACCCCTAGATATGTGAAGATCTGTACACAGAGCAGTCGAGTATTATTAATATGGTGAGATTTTAGTTTGCAAAGAGAACAGCCATAAAGCATGTTGTAGGATTTAGAGTTGTTAATGGACAAACCCAATTGATTCATAAACAGGACAAAGTTATCCAGTAACTTCTGTAGTCCCAATCCAGTTCACTCCTCAGCATATAGAAAAGCTAGAAGTCGTCTTGCACCCACGCTAGGTGTATCTGCTTCTACATGTTACAAAGATGCATCAAGGTAATTGATGTAAAGGTAGAAAAGAAATGGTGCCAAAATGCACACATACGCCCGGTCTGATCTTAATAGGAGAGGTGTATTCGCCTTTGTGGCCAATCCTAATTCACCAAGTTACATCTGCATGGTGTATGTTCAGCAGGTGCACAATGGGTTGATTCACTCCTAATTCAAGCATCCTCCCCACATAATTTAGCTCAGTTGACACAATCGAATGAGGAACTATGGTCCACAAATGCTAAATAGAAACAGTCTTCACCTAGGTGCATTTACTAATGAAAAGGTGAAGATTCAGGCATTGGTTTATAGTTCCCAAGTCCTGTCTAGACCCATACTGAGCAGAAGAGAGGGGGCCACCATATATTGCACTCAATACGCTGACTAATAATGCGGCTCACAAATCTGTCTCTGAAAAAGTCAATAGGGACCCCATCTGGGTCCGGCACTTTGATATCTCCTTTAGGGTAATTTAGTGGAATCACTCCTATTTATGCTTCCTGGAATATCTATTAAAGTGGTGCTGTTGTACTTCTTAAAAAAATTGCCACCCATAAATGAGGTGGGGTAATGGTGTCCATGCTTGTAGTATGGGTCTCCTCAAAGCAAGGTGCATTTACAATTTTCCCAAAAAATGGAGAGCATTTTCTGTTACTCAAAGGAACGGGTGTGTTTGCTGTAAAGGGTCTTTCGTGACACCAAAGCTGCGATTAGTATAGATACCAAGAGCTAGGCAGTACCAGCCGGTATCAGCTTTACACAAAACATAAGTTAACTTTTTTTTTTACAATGGGCTTTATTTGCCTAGGTGCACCCGTCAGGAGGACGCCCTTTTCCACCGCAGCCAGAGCAGCGGTGCCTGCGTCCCTGCGACTGCTGTCGTTCTTCAGAGCAGTCGAACGGAAGCGCCACAAACCTTCCTTTTAATGCGCTGTACAATAAGCCTCAAAACGTGAATTCTGGATCTGGCCGCCTAAATGTATAAAGCATGCCCGTACACGTCTCCCACCGCAAACAGGATGCTTCCCTTGAAAGGGGAGCGAGTTCCAGATGCGCAAAGGAGGTCCCATGACTCTTATCTGTCCTACAATAAAGTGCACAATTACCCCACTAGCCACACCTAGCCAGCGTCATGGAAACCAAGGTTCATTCATAAAACACCGCTCACAGGAATTTCCCCTTGCCTGACCCCAGGCTGCTGTCAAGTCAGCTTTGCTCAAGGTGACAAATGCGTTTTCTTTAGAATACTGCACCCCGGAGCATCGGATTCCTTTGTCTCACTGCAGGTCCGGGGCGCTTCCCAGCATTCATATCGGGGGAATGTAAATGAAAATGAAACCTGACTACCTATTCATGCGGACCATTCTACTTCCAGCAGGTTTGTGAAAGGCCTGTGCGTCTGAATCACACTCCCAACAATCACCCGAAACAGACACTCCCAATGAGCTCTGTATGTTATGCCCAATCTTCAAGGGCAAATAGCGAACAGTAATCATTAAACCTGTAATGAGTTTCAAAGTCCACGTTTTTACTGTGCAACAAACACAAATCATTCCCATGGCTACAAGAAAATGCACCTCCTTAGAATCACAAGGAAGTTAAACTATCCTTTACTGAGACATTTAATTCGTTTTAACACCAGTGTCGTTTTTTAATGAAACAGAACATCGGTTCAACTTGGAGGTTAAATGTTTTCCAACATTTCCTTGATGGCACTGGAGTAAAATGGTGTAGAGGACAAATCCTCCAAAAATGCAACCAACAGGCTGCAGGCAGTCATATATTCAAGCCAGTGTTTCTGCTCGGAGCAGCACTGTGCAAACAGTCTGAGCGGCCTAATCCTGCCGTTTTCAGAGAGGAATGCGGGTCAGGGAGGAGGGGGCTAGGCCAACATTCCGCGCCTGCTGACTGCAGCGACCGGCGTTTCCGAGCCAATGATTGCAGAAGGGTTTTTAGCAGGAGTTTGAAGGATGTATGTATAGGGATTTGTCTGTGTTAGACATCCGAGGGGCTCGGCTTATGATTGGGATTTTATGTGACTTTGTTTGCTGCTAACACCATTTGAATATGTACTGTGCGCTTACGACTTTTGTTTATTAAATAGTATAAAGTTGATAATGACTGATCACAGTCATTCAGAAATTGGTTTTGGACAATTGCACTGATCTTTCCACTAGACAATGATCGTCTCGGGCCTTTTCAATGCACGTTATGAAGCAGCCTACTAACAGCAACTCCAGAACAAGGATGGCGTCGGTACAAGGTACAATTTGAAAATAATTCGAGATACTGCAACACTTTTAGGCTGGCGCAGGTCCAATGTACAGCGATACGCACGCTAGAAAAAGGCGGAGACATTTGAAGGCCTGGGCAAAGTGGGCTCCGGCCCAGGGCCCCAGCCTTTCAGGGGGTGCCCCTGATAAAGCCAGCTCTGTTCTGAAGAGAGTCTTGCCCAGATGACCTTGAATCATTCTTAAACGGGTTGTTTCAAATACCATTTCCTCCAATTTCTTTTTAAGGAGGGTGACTGAGAGTCTATTACAAACATTTTGCAGAGAAATGTGGCGTTTATGTTTCATGCAACATCCATAAAAATGTTTCCTTTTGATCAAAACAGGACCTCATATTCATATGTCACAGAGATTATTTGCAATAATATTAGTGAGTTGCTGCTGTGTTACAAATATTAGATGTAAAACACATAGAATTTGGACCAGGGTACCTGCGCACCTTCAGTCACCTGACCAAAGAGGGCATGAAAGAGCTGAAATTGGATCATAAATTTAAAGCTGCTCCAAACAGAGGCCCCCAAAATACGTTTGGCCCAGGGCCCCCTAAATCATTAAGATGTCCCTGGAAAAAGGAACTAAAACTCTCCATAGAGAACAGGAAAATTCCATTGGTTTTTAATGAAAACATGTAATCGGTTTAAAAAGCCACAGGGTTGTTGGGATTTCTTTAAGATCATCATTTTGCACAGTGATGTGCACAATTACTTCCAAAAAACACTACCTTTTAACAACCGGCCATAATTTGTTTCCTCCAGTCTGGGGTAAAGTGGAAATGCTCAGTTCCAGATTTAAAAGCAGACCATAGAGATAAAAAAATGTGCAGCATGCCGGTCCTCCACCTGCAGCAAATTCTGTATTCCTCAAGTCCTGCACCCAGTAACAGCAGAGACAGCATGCAGCAACACTGCAGCCCAACACGTAAAACAGACACCACCAAACATAGGCTTCATCTTCCCATGCCCTGGGAAAGGTGCTGCCTATCCATCTCAGACTGCTGACTAACAGCACGAAGAAACACTACATGTACAGCAAAACACCAGAAAACAAGCATTTTCAATGCAATAGGTCTCGCAATTTACGAGCGTTCAAGCTATTGGCATAAAAATGACATTGCCTTTTATTTATGTGTTTTTAAAAGGAACACATATATAAAAAGCATTGTTCTTTTTAATGTCAAGAGCTTAAACTCTCGCAAGGCGTGACCACTATAATGGTGCCCCGTCCCTTTTTTTTTATGCTGCTTGCATAGTCAGGTTACGGTGAGCAGCGTCTTAACAAAGGGGCGAGGCCAACATTATAGTGAAAGCGCGTAAAGGGCTTTCACCCACAGTAAAAAAAAAAAAAAAAAAAATCATTTCAAAAGCTTTGTAGCACGGCCGCTAAAGTGAAAGTGGCCTGCGCTGGTAATTAAATAATTAAATAGGCACGGCCGCTAAAATGAATGCGGACCGTGCCATATATTAAATAAGCGTGCCCGCTATGAAGCGGATCGAGCTGTAATTTTTATAAAATATACTGAAATTTAAAACAAAGTGGGCGGGTGCTCCGATGCCGTAGGTGGAATAGGGGAAGAGCATTAAAGAAAATAGCGCTCACCAACTTATAAAGCTTACAGCGAAACAACCAAAGTGAAAGAGCCAGTCATCGTGGGAGGTTACAAGTGAAGACAAGACAGTACTAAGGAGGGACTAACAAATCTATGTACGAATCAGAAGCCAGAATTTACGAAGGGCAATGAAATAATCAATGACAAATGGGGGCGGAGAGTGGGGGGGGGGGGGCTTCAAGAGCATACTTCAATACAGCATGCCTCTAGGTTCGACCTAAAAAACTGCAATGGCAGACAAGTTATAAATGTAACATAACATGTATTTCTAAAGCACATATTCCCCACTTGGAACATGTTAGCACTGAACACATTTAATGGTACTCATTTTATTAACCTTGGAAGCATGAAAGGCTGAGCGGACCAACCTGGATTTGAGTTTCTGACCCCGAGGTCCAACACAGATTCCTGAAGTCAAAGCATTAGTACATTAACTAAATCACCAGACCCTGCTACATGACAATCCAGAACCAAGTATCCTTCAATCACTACTTCATCACTAGAATAAGCATGTTCAGAGGTAAGCACTTCCGAAAGGTGGGCAAACTATAACGTCAACATACATACATCCCTCTCTCTTGCACTCAAGTTGTAAATCTTAGCAACGGCTCTTGTGTGCTGCCTCTGGTGCCATTCATTCATGATTTTTTGGCACCACGTGCCATGTACCACCCACTTCCAAGTCCTGATATTTGCACTAAACTTCAAGAGGGGCTCAAACAGATTCTAGCAAGTGCACCAAGTTAATTGGCACACTCTTTTCAGAAAATACACAACGTCAAATAACCCAGTTAGAACGTTGGCACTGAACAAAAAAATAGTATCCTCACGCTGCTTCCTACTTCTTAAAAGTCACTAAAAAACACACACGCCGGTCTGTGATGGAATCCTTCTGGAAGCCTTGATGAGATGGTACCAGATCCAAGGCTGCAAGACAACTCTACAATTTCAGAAATGTAGCAACACATATGTAGGTGCGTAATATACAATAACGTAACTACAAGGCAGAGGTAAGGACGCTTGTCGTAGTCAGACTAGTAACTAAAACGCTATTTTCTTATACAATACAAAATAATGTATTAGAAGTGCAAAAAAGACACTTCTGCAACAAACTTGGGTTGAGATATCCGTCCTATAAATAGATTTCATGACTCACAATCGACAAATACGGATTGTTTTAAAGCAGACACAATCAGAAACTCTTCTCTCATCCTTATGCCCCAGGATTTATAAACTGCAAAGTTACAATTCCATGCAATACCCAATTTCAGCAAATTGTAGTTCTTGATGAAAATCCACCCAGGAAGCCCATTAACCTTTAATTGGTGTTCAGTGGTCTTACTGAGATCAAGTCAATGCAAATGTACACGATTAGAGTTTGGAAAATTAATAAACTAACAAGTGAGAATAAAAAAGGCAGCATGGCAGATCAGAGTGCACCCTGGGCTATGACCGTGCATAAATAACAAGGAACCATGGAAAGCTTAGAAGCTGAAAGCATGACCTGAAAAATATACCTGTCGAGTTTTCACATCTACTCTGAAACGCATCTTCAATCTGCCATTTTACTTTACCCCGAAGGTAGGACGGTCTTTTTAAAGTTAATTATTAGAGATGAGACGAAAGATGAGGCCACATTAATGACAATTCCCCTGATGTTTAAGTAAAGCTGGCTCTTGAGTTTCCTTAAAAAGCAGCGGAAAGGCGAGGGAGACGAAACTCACTGAATTAGGAAGTTGTCGGTGGAGCAGCCATTTCCTATTGCCGCCTAAGCAGCGTGCTTTTCAGTACGGTTAGCATTGCACTGTATTGTAATTGTTTTTTATTATGTGTTGTTTTGAACAGTTAAAAACGACAAGATAACTATTCGAACTGATCTCGGCCTATCACGTATCAGACGTCAATTAAGCCCATATGCTCCTTACATTCTGCAGTTTCACGGTGTACAAAAAAAGATTGATAAAAATATAACAAAAGGCAGGAAAAAGTAAAGGACAGGACAATATGCAGGTAGTGCTACTGTGGGAGCAACATTATGCTTTCATCTACACTAACCCTAACGTTCAGGGCTTCGCCTATTTGTATTTATTTTTTAACAACGTGCACCACCATTGATTCATTCCATCCAAAATGCATATGAAAATGTCCCTGCTTGCACGTCCAAGATGTTTTAATTGAAGGACTTGATTACTGCTAAATGCTAACTTGTTAAAGAAAAAGGTGGCGAGTAGTCCAGGCGATTTTTAAAAGCTTTTTGAATCCCTCTTTATTATTATTTTTTTTGCACGAGACTCTAAAAGTCACTCCTGTGGCTCAGTGAATTTTCACCATGCGGCTCCTAAAGTCAGTAGCGACTAGAATTTAGATAGACCTTGCCATCAATCGTTTGCACTTCGTCTTAAAGACTAAACTAATCTGGCCACAGCTAAACCAAATACTTAACAACCCTTTGGGGTGAATAGTCAAACGAGTCACATATTCTTCATCTTTTTCATCTCTCAGGCACCAGACTGTATGTGGACATTTTTCATAGAACTGCTCCCATGGACTGGCACACATACAGCCATCAGGCTCCATGGCACATCTGTCTCAATTCTGGAAGGGATAAACAAATAGGTGAGACCTCTTTTCACGGACATAAGTTAAGCATTCAACTTCTGTGTCCTATAACACAACGCGACTGACCGACAGAAGTCCATCCCTGAACGAGGAGGCGCGCGGTGAGTAGTGTGAGGTGAAGGTATCCACCAGAAACAGTGTTCCCAAAATGAAACAAGCATTGAAAATGCAATAGGTCTCGCCTTTCATTAAGCTAAAGCCATTTGCTTCGCTATACAATACCAGCCCAGCTCTAACTTTAGTGGCAGGACCACCTCTAAAGGTGGGCTGCCTTTTCAATTCTGTATTTGGGTTGTGCCTGCACAGTGCTTGCTCTGTGCTTGACATATCTATTGTTTTTAATATATACTTAAAAGGGACTTACATCCCACCTCCTCTCTTTCCTTGGTCTCATTGGTTCCTGAGAGTGCCACTTACCTTCCCTCTATCTCTAGTGGCTGTAGCATATTTCCCTGCATTTACCAATGCTCGTTTCTCATCTTCTTCTCATCAGTTTCCGCTGCAAAATACTTTTAACATCAGCTTTTACTCTTCAAGTTTTGCCTTTTACTCTTGCTGAATATTTATATAACAATTAACCACCCAGACAGATGAAGTGATTTGCATAGAATCCCAGGATGTTGTCCACAGAGACTCTAACCGGATCCCCAGCTCGCAGTCAGCAGCTCTGGCCACTGCGCCACATCTTCTTCATGGAGCTCATTCTTTCATCCCGGAGGATGACTGATAAAAATAAGTCTATTGATCACATAGGGAAAACCGATGCATTGCCAATATTTGTGTAACATGCTGTCACGGCCATCTGAGTTCTGCTATCCATCCGCAGTGGATAAATGAAGTGTCTCTAGCGCCAATAGACAGTAAATGTGTCGCGCACGCTTTATGAAACGACCAAGTTTGTTACTATACTAACGCAGGCTGATTCAGGTTATGGTTTCCAATTTGTGGAACTTTTATCAAAAATATTTCACTCAAGAACAGCTGGACTGTTCATGAGCACTCTAGAGTGGGGCGGGATACGGTTTCTTTTATCCAAAAACGGTGACATGTTTATGAGTTTATCTAATATCCAGAAGGCGGGTGTTGTAGGAGCTGTGCATTCCTGGCCCACTCCTGGAAGCAGCGGCTTCAGGAGGAACGCACACCTATCTGGGTGGGGCTGACGGAAGAGCGCAGGAAAAAAATCCAATTATTCAAATGGGGAAAATGTACACTTCTGAAACAGACTAAGAGATTAATCAGCCCAGCTGGTATCACTACATAACGCGGGCGGCAGTGGTATGCTCCTAGCCAACCACAGAAGCCTTATATCTAGGGAGATATGTGCATCTGCTCAGGATCAGGCAATGCGTCAGAGTAGAGTCGGGATTCTAAACACAGACCCTTAATAGTTACAACAAGCATCAATCCGTAGAGCATTCATACCGTATGCTTTGTTATAGAACATCCATACAGTACGCTTTGTTATAGCTGCGGTTTTATTTGAACAAGGAGTTTCTTTCTGGTTCTCTCACGCATGGACCGGGCCACTTGAAAGTTTGGAGGGGCAGAGCGTTGCACACTAATAACGCATGGGCTCAATGTTTGGACTACTTGGCAAGGGTCATGGTAAGATGGCCGTGTCTATAAATCTGCACTCTACAGATACTAGCCTGTTAACAAAGGTTATCTTCGTCTGAGCAGGTTTGACTCAGCCTTTCATCCATGGATGTCAACACACTAAAATGGCAGGAGCAGCTCCTTCCTTCGTCCTGGACTCCGACCCGCTCATTATCCATCACATAGGCGAAGCCAATGCATTACCAATGCCTGTTACTAGTGTGAACTCAACTTGCGGGCTTTGTGCTGAGAGGAGGGGTGCTTTGTTTCATGGCGCCCACAGCTGAGGCAGTGTGCGGGATTAGAAACAGGTTCCAAAAGGGCACCTTTCAGGTTTCCCCTCCAACCCGTCCGCCTTGTTGAGTCTCTGCGGGCAGCCGTTTCCCTGAAATGTGCCTGGCTCGAATCCATCACTATCGGCCTTGTAGAGCTACTCCGAAGCCCTTCCGAGGGGACCTTGCCATATGACTGACTTTACTCCAACCACACTTGTTCTTTCAATATAGCCTGACAGAGGTTAACCTGATATGTGGCTGTCTGTCCCCCAGTCTTTCTCGGGCGCTAGCCTGACACGTGGCTCACCCTGACTCGCCCCTGGCCACCCTACAGAGGAACTGGCCACTGTCCCAGCCCAACTGTCCTTTCAGCAGCTCTACCCCAGCCATGCTGTCCTTTCGAGAGCTTGCGACATGGCTTGCTCTGACCCGCCCCCATGCCATCCTGGAGAGGCACTGGCCACTGTCCCAGCCCAGCTGTCCTTTAGAGTGCTTGCCGCATGACTTGCTCTGCCTCAGCCCAATTGTCCTTTAAGGAGGCACGCCCCCGTGACACCAGCCAGCCCGGCTCCCTACTGGTCTTCAAGATGTATTAGCCTGCTATCTGTCAGATACATCCGCCTACCATGAAACTCACTGTGCCCCAGCCCTGCAAGCCTTTCCTAACCACTCTCCTTCCACTAAAGCCCAGTGAGCTTTCACCGGAATATTACCTTTTTTATAAACTGTCCAATCATAAGGGACCTAACCCCACCCTGTTGACCGTCATTTGCATAAGGCATTCATCCCAGGATGCACCATTGCGGATCTCTTATTTGGCTGCATTATTTATGAAAGAGTAGGAGCGCATGTGAGACTGACAACAGAGGAAATCCTCAGGGTAAATGGACAATTTAAGTACAGCCCGAGAACAATATCTGTAGAAGCAGCCTAACGCCAAATGTAATGGAGAACTCGGAAGTCAGAGTAAATTAAGCAAAATATTCGGGCACCTAGCGAACATTAAACACAGTAAAACAGGAGATTCACATCTGTACAAGGTCACACAATACACCTGCTACGGTCTTGCCAGAGTATGTCCTGGGAGTTATGCATTGAGCACCTCACCATCTTACCCCCCTCCACCACACAGCACAGGGGAGCGATAAACGGCGTGTGGTCATTTACCTGGCGGAGGTGGCCCCGGTCCGGGCTGAGCATTGGTTGTCCTAGCAGTCACAGAGCCTCTTCCCTCCCTGAACTGGGCTGCGCAGTCACTGCTCTTCACGAGGCCCTGGGTGCGAGCCAGGGAGAAACTCTAATGAAGAAGAGGAGGAGGAGGGAAAGGGGAAGCAATAAAAAAAACACAACCTCGCCCGGTTCTTCCGACGGCGAGACCGAGGCAGCGGCACTAGCCAGTCTGTGGTGGTAAACCGGGCATGTGGAAGTCTGAGAGAGACAGACCGACAACGATAGAAAATCACACCAGGCAGTCACCGACAGCACACGAAGAAGACACCCACATACTTTCAGGCAAGCACAACAAACTGACAACAAGCATTTGCAATGCAATAGGTCCGATTGCATTGCAAATGCTTAAATTTAAAGATCAGCGCAGCGCCGCTTCACGGACACCGCGCTAGGTTTCTTTATATATTTCTTAACTTCAACACTGAGTGCGGTGTCCTTGAAGCGGGCGCTGCGCTCAGTTTCAAAGTTAAATAAAATACAAACACAAACAGGCACAGTTCACTCTGATTAGTACCCCGCTGAAAATGAAAACAAAAGAGTGCTTAGGGAGTAATAAAAGTGGACGTGTAACTCCGCCAGTATACTATCCAATCCCGGTGGGTGGGGGTAAAAGGAGACAGAGTGGCAACAAGCAGTGAGTGACATGACTTCGGTGCAATGCCTTTGGCATAATTCGCGACGCCAAACTATGCGCACAAATCACCACTGAAGGCGGAGCTGGGACGAGGCTTCTGGAATCGTATTGATTCCAAGAAGCCTCGTATGACAAGGCAGCACATGCGCTGCTTACGTCAGGCAGAGACCTAAAAAGTAAAGTAACTTGTTCTTCTGATGGGTACTTCTAACTGCAGGTTTTACATCTTTTGAATCAATACCAATGCAGTTTATGCACTAAGATAGAGGGTTTGGGGAGCGGATTTCACATTAAGACCTGGTGCAGGACTGAAGAGGCAAAATGCCCTCACTGAGGAACTGAGAATCAAGACAGTAGAGCTAGGTGAGGGTATGGATGGAAGCCCCTTTGGTGGCCTGGCAGATGTCCAAAATACGACCGCTTCTAGCCAAAACTGTAGTAACACCCTGAGGAAGCAGCACCTTCTTGGCCAAGTTGTAGCACAGTCTGATGCACAGAATGCTCATCTAGACAAAGTTTGTTTCTAGATTGTCCTTCCCTTCTTTGCAAAAATAAAGACTTGGTCGTCCACCCAGCGATCCTTAGTCCTGTCAATGTTGAAACTAAAGGCCCACCTTTCAGCTTGTGAAGTCTCTCCTCTAGAGTGATTTAGTGAATAGGAAAATACTCGAAGAGAGATGGCCTGCTCTATATGAAGAAAAGTTATCCATCTCACAGGAAGTTAATTCTCCTACCTCGCCGCCAAGACAAGAACACCCTGCCCCTCCACCTCAGGCAATCCGCATCGCTGACCCAATTCAAGAAGGACCTCAAGACCTGGCTCTATGAGTGATCCTCCACACACAGAGGGACCAGCAACCCCTGCCCCAAGCACCTCGAGACCCTCAAGGGCGAGTAGTCACCCTTTACAAGCCCTTGATTGATGGATACAAAGTACAGCTATACACTGGCTCAAAAGACATACACATCAAAAATGTATGAAGCAAATTAACGTTCCACAATGGCACACTTAAAAGTGCCAGTGGACACATGCTTGAGACTTCAAGCAATGCATCACAGCAGATGACGTCAATAGCAGGCACTAGTAAAGTCAATAGGTTTCACTTACGCAAGATCTATTGACTTAGTCAAAAAATTTTAGACAAGTAGCATAACATCCCAGGCTTGAAGAAAAGAAGAAAAAAACGTTGTAATGTGTCCAGCATTTACCATGTCAAAAGCTTTTTTGTTTCGTTTAAGCCACGTTGCACAGCAGTGCGAGCTGCTGTGCAATATGCGTGAAAAACATTGACCAAGCCAAATAGCTCAGGCGTATGCTATTTGGCTTTGTTGATGCTTTTTGTGGTGGACAGGAGGCTTAGAGAGGTCATGTCTTCATCTCTGTTTTCAGTCTGGACAACTAAGACTCCTTTGAAGATGTTCAGCACCTAAAGCAGATGAGCACTGAAGTCATGCCTCAAGAACAAGACCACGGAGAACATAGACGTGGCATTGGTGATTTGAGGCAACAAGGGCGACAGCAAGCTTCGAGGGCTACAAGAACTTAGAGATCTCGGCCAAGAGAAACTCTCAGCTGCAAAAGATGTTCCAGACCCTCTTCACAATGGCCAAGCTGCCGAGCGGGAGGAGCTCAGACTTGCATTGTAAGGTCTCAGTCCACTAATATGACATCCTGCACAAGTCATCTCTCAAGAAAACAAACATCAAGATGGCAGCGATGCCTATGGCATAGTGGCACTCTTCGCTAGATGTTCCAGCATCATGTACATTTGCAAGAAGGCCATTGGTGGTTGCCAAGCTAAAGACAAGGAGAGGTGTGTCATCAGATAGATGGTGTCCTACCAATAATGTGCACATATGTGTCGAGATAAAACATCTTTTTTCAGGTGGATTCGGTAAGGCATATCCTTGTGGGGGCAAGAGGTTGCCCAATGCCTCCTATGAAAATGCAATATCCTAAAGGCGGATGCCACTGGAGACCTTGGATAAGGAGAAGTTGGTCTTAGAGTGACAACGATGTTAAGTCACAATGCAAACCACAGGCAGAAAGACACAAACACTGGCCTTGTAGCAGGCACATGTGTATAACGAAGGACTACATAGAACAGTTAACTGAACTGTACATGCTTTTCAGAGCTTTTACGTGCATGAGCAGAAAAGGAATGGGCAACAGTCTTCTAGCAATCTTGTTGCTGTGTGCAGGCTCTAGACATAGGCTGTGTCTGAAAACACTACCGTATGACCATGGCTGGACTGGGAATGCAAGCCAACCCTGGCAATTAACTCGGACAGGCACCAGGGTGGAGGGTGCCGATGGAAACACTGCTGCTGCTGCTTTTGTTACAGGGGGTAGATGCTGCTGCAAAACTGGACTCTGGTAATAAGGCCCCCATTGGTCCAAAGCCGGCCCCTACCCTTCCGGCCCACCAGAAGAACGCCAGTTGCCCGCTACGGCCAGTCCATCCCTGCGTATGACTGAATGCTGTGCGAGTCACAAGACTTTTTATTGTTTACACTAGTCTGTCATTGCAAGCTCAGAGATGGCACTTTATATAAATGTAGTACGTTTATCATGACTTGATCAAAATCTTTTTTGTGCGGCTTATAAATGTGACTATTTTATTTTGATTTCTACATAATCAAAATGTAAAAGAACACCTCTTGGGGATAGGCTCCATTAGTTCTAGGAAATGCAGGATCACATGTGTTGCCACTGCACATCAACTTGTAGGCACACGTGGAGGAAACATTTCAGCCTCTGGCATAAGCAATACATATTTACATGTGTTGCTTCGGAGCTTTAAAAAATAAATACATTTTACATTAACACCAACATGCATGCAGTTTCAAGGTGCTGCAAATAACATACAATGCTATCGTAAATAAATGCTAATAAATGTAATGTTTAAAAACTGGCCTGCATCTGGCCAGTGTGTTTTACCTTGATAAAGAACCACACAGAGAGGTGGCAGCATAAAATTCAAAATGGCATTACAACAAAACCATACAGACAACGTAAACCACAAAACACAATGGGCAGAGGGAGGTAGGACAAGCAGCAGGAGGAGGGAGGTAAGTGGGAGGAGAGACGGGGCAGCAACACAATAGGGAGTAGAGGAGAAGCAAGCAACACAAGGCAGGGGTGAGTGGAGTAGGGAGATTGGGGCAGGACAGCAGGGAGGGGCAACAGAATGCAGACACGCACTCATACAGTGCATGAAAAAAAACACAGGCGTATAGCGAAACAGGGACTCTGGCCGCTGACAGGAATACGTACTTGGTCCATGCTCCATGGCAGGGATACACTCAAAACCACAGGAGGCGAACAGAAAGTCCAGACAAAGAAGAAGCAAAGGCACAAGAGTAACATCGAAGCCAAGCAATGGTAAGTAATAGTAAATAATGGGCTGGCTCTAAGCCAGTTCTAAGGCAAAACCTATCAAGGGCTGCTCAGGCAAACGAAGAAAGGGCGAAAGAGCCAACAAGTAGCTTAACCATGCCCAAAGAAAAGTGCTTCTGGCACAGGTACCGAACAAGTATAAGCACATCAGAACTTTTAGACTGAAGGAGTCAATGTGCCGATCCTTGCACCAGGCCCCAAACCTAGCCCTACAGTCGTTATAGAGGGACTTCGTGGAAGTGCAGTGATCTGCCAAAATCACATCTACCACTTCTGATAGCAGATCACAACCAATACGTTGCATGCAGGTGTAAATTATAGAGTTTTAGAGGTCAAAAACTATCCAATTTCTGGGAAAGCAGATTCTCCTGAAGGGTTAGCCAGAACAGAATCTGTTCAAAGAAGCAAACTCCCTGGGCTATCACGATGAATTGAACCTAGTTCCACCCAACATCCTTCAGGACTCGAGAATCAGAGGCAGAGAAGCACAGAGGATGTCAGAGAAACATTGAATGAAATGAAAAAGGATTTCTAAAGCGCATGGCTGCCATTGAGCGTCCCAGCGCTAAACAATACACAGAGCCACTACCCCAGGACACCAAGAGGAACCTACAGAGGGAAAAGATAAGTCTTCAATACTTTACGGAATTTTGCCAAATTTGGTTCTTTACGCAGGGCCATCGGTAAGGCATTCCATAATTGACCCGCATTAATGGAAAACCGGCGGCCACCCGTTTTCATCTTTTTTGCCCTGGGTATCACTACCAGGTTCCCATCATCAGAGCGAAGGGCTCACGCAGGTTTATAGGAGCGGACCAAATCTCTTAGAATGGGGGGGACCCGATCCTTGCAAAGCTTTAAACACTATACAGAGGGATTTGAATTTAATGCGCGCTCGAATTGGTAGCCAATGCAAGGCCTTCAAGGCAGGCCGAGCCGAAGAACTTTTGGCAGTACCAGTGAGCATACGCGCAGCTGCATTCTGCGCTCTTTGGAGCACATTCAATGTGGATTCAGGTGCCGCAAGGAAAAGGGCATTACTGTAGTCGAGCCTCGAAAGCACCAATCCCTGCACCAATAGTCTCCTGGAATTATCAGGGAGAAGCGACAAGATTTTCCGTGCTGACCGAAGCAGCCCGTAGCACGTCCCCGCCACTCGTTTGGCTTGAGTAGTCATAGACAGCTCAGGTTCCAGCCATACCCGAGACTTTTTATGGCCTCCTTAGGGGCAGGGGGGACAACCAGACTGGCCGGCCACATACATTTGGGCAATGACGTGCACAGATTGCCAAGGAGCATCAACTCAGTTTTTGTCCCATTCAATTTTAGCCGGGAATACGACATCCATGCCATGATGTTAGTAAGACAAGCAGCAAACTTCACCCCCTGGCTTTCCGACAGGGACAGAGAGAGAATCAATTGAGTGTCGTCCGCATAGGTTGCGATTTTCACCCCAAAGGGTGCCACCACCTCCTCCAGTGGGGCCATATAGACGTTAAAAAGCGTAGGGCTCAATGAAGAGCCCTGCGGGACTCCACACTGAAGGGGGGTAGGCAAAGATCTAAAATTGCCATCGCAAACCTGATAGGAACGACCACTCAGATATGACTTAAACCATTGAAGGGCCGACCCTCCTACTCCAATCTCCCCCAAACGGTGGATCAGAATATTATGGTCCACCGTGTCGAATGCAGAGCTTAGATCCAGGAGGACCATCGCAGCGGATCCTCCCGAATCTAAGATGCATCTGCCTTCCTCAACCATCGATATCAAAGCCGAGTCGGTTCCCTGGCCTGGGCGGAAGCCAGTCTGCGTCCGACCTAGCAAGTTATTAGCTTCCAAGAAGCATGAGAGCTGGCGATTGACATACTTTTCAGCGATCTTATTCAGGCCAGGCAGAAGCGAGATGGGCCGGTAATTTGCCAGATCAGTAGGGTCAAGGTCGGGCTTTTTCAAGAGCGCCTTGCTTCCAGCTGGGTGGAACTATGCCATGGGTGAAGGAGGCATTCAGAAGGTCAGTTGCAGGACCGGCAATGAGATCCGCAAATTGTTTGAGGATCCGGATGGGCATGGGGTCCGACGGGGAACCACTCTTCAGAGCTGAGAGCTCCTCACAGAAATCCTCCCTTGAAATGGGAGAGATTATATCTAGTCCCTTCTCAACTGAGACAACCTCAGGGGCTGCTATGCCCATCTTTCCCGAACTAGGGGGAAGGCTGGCTAAGATGTTCCGTATTTTGGTATAAAAAAACTGGGCCAGCTGATTGCATTTGTTAGAATTCACCACCTGAGAGGTCGGGGGAGTGGGGACCGTGAGAAGCTCTTTTAGAATCTTATAGGTTTCCCTTGAAGAATTGCCTGCCTTACTTATTCTATCCTCAAAATGGGCGGCCTTAGTTGATTTACGGGCCGCCTTGTAGGATCTCATGGCTTCACGATAATTGTCTTTGCTATTAGCGGCCCAGTCCTTCCGCCATTCCCGTTCAAGCCTTTTGCAGTTCTTTCTCATCCTCCCCAGCTCTGGGGTATACCAAGACGACTTGTAGTTGTTACTTTTATTTGTGAACTTTTTGAAAGGCAGAACTGCATCTAAAGCTTGGCAAAGCCAGTCATGGAAAGCAATGTCAGCTTCCACAGGACCACGTCCAGGGGAGGGAGTAGACTCAGCAAGGGTACGTGAGAGATTGTCAATAGAGAGTTGAGACCAAATTCTCTTATAAATAGGGGGTGTCTTCTGGTACTGAGAGAGAAAAGGCTCCAAGCTGACATTCAACTCCCCTGACACCAGGAAGTGATCCGACCAAGGCAGGGGGAGGGGGGAACTTATTCGAAGGTGCGCAGTGTTCGAAAACACACAATCCAGCAGGTGACCCTTCACATGCGTAGGTTCCAAATTGTGTAAATTAAGATTAGCTGTCCTAAGTTCAGATCTGAGGTCAGTTACACTTTTATCTTCCTGCAGGTCAAAATGAAGGTTAAAGTCCCCCAGTAGCACAAAATTAGGGGAAGATGCCGCTAGGATGGGAACATGGTCCAAGATAGAGCTGGAGAACTGTTTAATCGTCCCCGGGTGGCGGTAAACTAACAGTCCTGCTAGAGAGTAATTAGGAGAGAGCTGTATATGAAAGTGACCACTTTCAGCGTCCAGAATAAGACCCCTAACTACTCTGCATGTAAACTTGTCCCTGTAAATGATGGCTAAACCACCTCCTTTTCCTTGCGGTCTATGAAGGCACTGGATCAAATAGCCGGGAGGAAGAGTGTTAACTAGGTCAAAGTCTGAAGAAGCTGACGTCCAAGTTTCGGTCAGATATAGAATATCTAAATTAGTGTCTTGAATCAGCTCAGAGATTTGTATGGAATGCTTCGGTAAGGACCTACAATTAAGTAGTCCTAAATTAAGGGGCTCCTTAATAAGGGTTTTGTTACCACTAGCCTGGTTCCTAAAGGGGCAATACTCACAGGGTGTAAAAAGAACATCAGTTCTGACTCCATGTAGGCAGTAGCGTGAGTCAGAAGGCTTTAACAGGAGTAAATCTGCTTTCGAGTATTTAAGGGGATTACCTACAAAAACCGGCAGGGTCCCTGGTCCTAGGTCCGTCCTGGCCCGGACGGGCCCAGACGGGCTTGCCTCTGGCGCGCCCGCTGCGCCCGCCCGCTGTGCGGACGGCGATTCGCCGCCATTTATGAAGCGCGAGGGGCAGGAAACGCCCTCGCACTAGACCGCCAACCGAGCAACCACCTCACCAAAGATGGCAGATGCGTCCAGTCACGCTAGTCGGCAGCTGAGCACAACCCCAGAGCCCTAAAACGGCTCAAAGATGCCCCCAAGTCCCTCCAAGCATTGATAGCAGCAACACAGTGCAAAATACAGTTTAAAAAGCAAATGGCAATTTTGTTAAAAACGATCCCAAATATTTTTTAAAAAATTAATTTCAGCTCAGTGTATTCAAACGTCCAGCATAACTCATTGACAGCAGAATTCATCTCCCAGAGAGCCCATGAGGAAAAGGGTGGGAGGGCAGTGGGTATTGGGGGGAACAAAGGGTGCAGAAGGTGCGACAGTGAACATGTCATCTGTAGCAAAAAAGAAAAATCTACCAGAGGCATATCCCACTGGGCACAAGGACCTCAACATACTGCAGCAGGTTGAAGATATATACTGACTTCTGCCACAGATTACAAGAAATACTATGAAGACAGGAGGCCCCGTCTACTCCAGAGATGAAAGAACAACAATTCTTCCATCAGTATACAGCAACACGAATGCAGTGAACACCTGCAGAGGGCTTGTTAATAACCCCACTCTTAGTGTTCAAGTCATACATGGTTTGCGATAAGTTGCTACAGTAACTAAGGGACACATGTGAAGTCATGTGAACCGATCAGGGATACAATCAAGGTCACTGGTGAGGTCTCTTGTGACATCCTTGCATGTCCCAGGTTACATTCCTCTGCAGAAATAGCAAGTGTCTCTCGAATGGCACCTAAATATGATCACGAGTTGCTCGTTTGATTCTCTTGCTACAATATTTCTCTGTAATTTTGTGCAGCTTGCGAGTGGTTCTTGTTTAAATAAATCTCTCAATATTAACATAATGGGTTTTGTTGAGATAAGCATTCAAAAGAAGTGATCCATGAGGTATCACAAAATTAGTTGGAGCCCAAATTACATCATTTGTAGAATTAATTTAAAGAGCGCTCAAGTTTACCCTATCCATTCATGGGAAGCTCATACAAGTTTATTTTCTTTGTTTTCTAGCACTTATAGCTTAGTTTGTCTCACAAATTCCTAACTTCAACTACATTAGGAAAATAACTAGGAGAAATGGCAACAAAGATCGAAAGCAGCTAAGAACAAGTAATGAGAACTGAATAAATACAAGTGTGTTATACAGGATCGTCAGAAGTTACTAAGCACTGTAACAAAGGGGGTATGATATTTAAAATAACCAACTAAATTGCTTAAAATGCTTCAAGTTCATAATATGGCTTTGGACATTAGCCATGTCGATGTTAGAGGGGGATGGTTCTAAAGAGGATAATGAGTATGCAAAAATTAATTCAGTGAGTAACTATACCCCTCCAACATGAGAAGAGCTGCCAAGATGGTGCCTGGTGTACCCAAGACGTCGATGCAAGATCATAACCTGATGTAGATGGGAACTGTTAGAAATGAGGGGGCTCTGGTTGACGCAGGTGTGTACCCACAACAAGCAGGGACCCTTTACTTCTTGTCAGGGCGAAGGATGACTCCCCAGAATAACCCCTGCTCACCCTCTAGGTGCGTGGCGCGATCAGTCTAGGCTAAGTCTCAGGCATACACGGTTAAGCAAGTGTAATAATACATACAGTAAACCCCTTGCATGCACCACAAACGGACACCAATCAGGAAGTATATAAAAATAAGCTTTTATGTAGTTTCAGCAGATTCAATACAAGGCCCAGTAACGGTAAACTGTTGGGGCCACAATTCTTAGGAATACGGTAAAGTTCTCTTTGTTACGGAAAGTTCTTTAGGCGGGCACAAGGTAACTGTAGGCCTCAGCGCACTTCGTGCTGAGGCGGCGCCCGGGAAGCACACGGCAGATGACAGGGAAATCAGAACGTTGCGGACCCTGGATCCGATGCGAGCTCGCGGTCGAGTTCGTGAGTACAGTACCTTGTTTCTTGACGCAAAGGCGGGTGCGGGATTTCAGCGGCTCTTCGACAGAAGGGCGAGGCGGCGTCCGAGGCTCCCACACTTCACGATGGGTGTCTGATCTTCAGGCACACGACAAGAGCGGGGTGTTGCAGGTGGCGGGTGAACAAAGCGGGGCAGCCGGGCACGCAGATACGTCCGGGCCGTCCGAGGCTTGGAGATGCTCACAAACGCCGAGTCCGGCGGGAGGGTGAAGGTGCACAGAGAGCCTCCAACGAGCGAGGTGACAGGGGCAGATCAGCACAGCGTAGGGGGAGCGGCTCCGATCGAGCGAGGCTCTTCCCAAGGCGGGGGCGGCTAAGCAGTCCTGGTCACGGCTCAAGGAGGGACTGGGGCACAAGGGTCACAGCTCCGGCGAGGGAAAGGACACCACAGTCCAGCGGCAGGCGAGTGAAGATCAGGTAGAGCCCAATGGTCCTGGGGCTCAGTTCAGGGGGCAAGCTCAGTTCCAAGCCCTTGGAGATCGTTTTGGAAAAGCACAAGTCTTGAAAGAAAAGTAAAGTCTTCAGCAACAGTTTCTCTTCTCCCCTTTGGCAGCAAGGTCACCACTGCAGGCCAATCCCCCAGGATAGGGACAGTCTTCCTCCTACAGCTTTCCCGGTGCCTCCTCCTCAGGCAGAGATTCTTCTTGGTCAAAAGCGGATCTAGTTTCTTAGGAGCAGGGCTCCTCCATTTATACAGCAAATCTTTTGTTCTCCCAGGCCAGGGGGGCCCTTGCCTAGTTCAGTCCGGTTTCTGAGCACTTTGTTTACGCGATGCAGGCTTCTTCTTTCAGAGTGCAGGGCAGAGTCCTCAGACGCTCCACAGGGGGCGGAGCCGGCAGAGAACTGTCCTATTCAGAGCTTAGGAGTACTCCTCCCACCCATGTATCTGTCGATCGTCCTATTCACCACCAGGCTACCTAGCCCTGCCCATCTGGGTTCCCCAGCCCTGTCACTCACACCAGCCAGACATCAGCTACACATCACGCAGAGGCGGGCTGAAATGTTTAGGCAAGCAAAGGCCAGCTTTCTAAAAGCGGCATTTGCAAACCCGGAATATTAAAATAAACCTTGGGAAAAGATGTACCTTATTATTCCGAGTTCAGGCATACTAAACTCGATCTTCTACCATGTTCCCTGGGTCGGTTAGGATCATAGGGTGTAACAATCCAAGCCGCCCATACTGGCCTATGAGAACAGGGTAGCCTTGCAGTAGTGAACAACAAGATGGCGGTCATTCACTACTAGGACATGCCACGCATCCAGGCTTGTCCTACCTTAGGCTTACAACGCACCCTGCCCGTGGGCCTACCAGAGGGGTGACTAACATGCAGCTAAGGGAAGGTTTCAGGGACCGGCAAGTGTGGGCACTTGCCAGTCAGCATGTCAGTACCAGACTGCATGCAGGTTCTGCGGTGGCAGACCTTAGACATATTTTACCGGCCGCTTCTGTGGGTGGCACAACCAGTGCTGCAAGCCCACCAGCGGTGTTTGTATTTACATGCCCTGGCGCTCCTGGCGCACTTTACTGGGGTCTGACAGTAAACCAAACAATCCAATCATGGAATCCAACCAACATATACAATTTACATAGGGAGCACTCGCACCGCGACACTGGTTGGCAGTGGCACAGCGCGCTGAGCGGCCAACACCATAAAAACACATGAGGCACAGCGACAAAAAGAGGAAGGGAGACTCACGCCAAGGTGCCAGGTCTAACAGGAGCAGAGAGTACATAAAGAAATTAAGTGTTGTCTACATTTAGAACATAAAATCATCGATATTTTAGAAGCTGCGTTGTTCTAGAAAATTAGTTTTTTTTAAACTCAGCTTGAGAAGTGTTGATTATCAGTAGGAGTTTTTGACTGCAAGGTTGGAAAACTGGGTGGAATTGTCCTGCGATTGCCAAAGCTGAACTGAAGACTATATAGTATGTTAGATGCCACAACAGATAATACTATAGACTGAATATAAATAACCCTGTGGCAGTTTTCTGCTATGAATACAAACAAATATCCTTATTTAATAAAAAGCAGAAGAACGCAGAGTCTGGAGTGTAGAAAAATTCGAAAGCAATGGAAGAATTGAGGGCTCAAAGTAGATCAGTGAAAATACTGAGTTTGGAAAGAAAAACTTATTAGAAATGAGTGAAAGACAATGAAAAGATGCCAAAAAATAAGCAGCAGCTGATTTGTTGATAGGATGGAAAGGATGTAAAACACTAGATGTGTAAGACATGAATGCTCGTTTTCCAAGTCGTGAACTTTGCATTGCGAAAGTAGTCCATTAAAATGGATGCTTGAAGCTGCCCTCAACCGTGTAGAGAACTTTCCATTCTGTATTCCAGGTGCGCTTCCTTTCCAAGCTTGTGAATGTTGTGTGTGTTCATGCCATCATCCCCTTTTGTGAAATACGAGAATATTAAAGCCCAATTAGATGGACCATGATGGATTTCACAAGACAACTATCTGCACAAGTGGCTGAACAGATCATTATTTGCTAAAGCGATCATTTTGTATCTTGGACAGACAATTGAGGATAGCTGGATAATGATTTTTTAGAGTTTAATGGTGGGAATGCACCAGATTTGTCACTATTATCCGCACTTATACTTCAGCATGGACAATCCTTCTCAAGCAAAAACATCAACTAGCAGAAGAAATTGACTAAATGGTCAAATAAAGGCTTTCTGTACAAGTGCTATTAAAACCAACAGCCTAAACAGCCTCTTTTACTGCATCGGCTGTGCATTTATTGATCCAACCTGTCCCAGCAAAGCACCGCGCAGGTTGATGAATATGATAACTCCAGATGGCTAGTATTAGAAACAAATGTTTCAATTTAATGTACCAGCAAATCACTGCACAACTCGAATCTGTAAAGTTTTTCATGGGGTTTCCCTTCCATATATGCTCAATTAAAAACATTTTAATTAAAAAGTTCCACTCTCAAACACAAGAGGCTAAGTGAATCACTTAAATATCTATTTTTGATCACTTAAATATCTAAATTCCCTATCTCACAATTAAAAGTAGTGTCTAGTCCTTTGCTATCATCCCACCATGTGTAAAAACACTTACATATCTGCCCGTAGTCAGAAGTGGTAAACTGATCTTTACGCCTGCTATCAAAGGTGCTACTAAATGGTGGCTCACAATGGTAGCAAGTACAACATCGACGCCCTCTCTAGTGCAACGTTCCCATAAATGTGGGTTGGGCCCCACTTGTGGATCATGACCAGGTTTTTGATGGGCCACAAATGACCAGGTCTATATGCAAGTAATATTTAAAATGGTCAGTCTCGTTTGTGTACTACCAGTGCAATGAGGATGAACTATGTCCCTAAGTCCAGTTATAAAAGTAATCCTTGAAAGTATTCCCAGGAAAGATTTCATGTGAAACTCGCAGTATTAGTGGCTTTTTTCCCCTTCAAAGCCATTTCAACAGAGAATGTGCTCACTATACGCAAGTATACAGAACAGTATTACTTGTGCATGACTTTCACATATAGATTAAGAAATATTGACGTGGCCTTATGGCCAGAGTTGCCAAGTTTGGTTTTGGGGAGCCAGGTTAGAGTCCTGGCATTTGCTCAACATCATTCAATTCTGGCCAAATCACTTAATCTTCTGTTCCTCTAGTTGCAAAGGTGCGTTAGTGTCTGGCAAGAAGTCAGCGGGCCCAGAAGCAAAGCAAGTTAAACACCAGGCACAGCCCCTAGATGATGCACCATACCATTGAGCCTCAAACAGTCTCTTGTACATCCATGGGAGCCTTAGTTCATCGAGTATGCCATAACACCAATGCTCAATTGCATCAGTGGTATTAGGTGGGGTACACCGGCACTTCATTTTGGACCTGGCACTGGTTTTTCCTCAGACTTTATCCCAGAGTAAGAGAGAGAAAAGCATAAAAGAGGAGAAGGAGGAAGACAGATGGAAAAACAGTGAAAGGGAGAAAGAAGGGATACAAAAAAAAACCTGCGAGAGTGAGATAAAGAGGCAGACAGAGCTTAGTGATTGGTTAACCAGGCATGAGGTGGAGTAAGACTACGCAGCCCTGACAAGTGGCACTCTGACCTTCAATATCAGCGGCAGCAGGCATATTCTTTTACAAATTAAGCAGTGCTTGACACATGAAGACAGCGTGGCCATGTTCTTTTAAGAGGGTCGGGTCAGGGGATACTCTTCTCTCAAGGGGAACACAGTACCAAAGGATGACATAAGCAGAGTGTTTTGTTCCAATGGCATAGGGCTGTCCCTATCAAGAGGGTACAGGAAGCACAGTAACTCCGGTGTTCTGGTCAGGTGCCTCACCAAATTGGCGCTGTGGCACGTCTTCTAAAGTCAAGACAAATGCAAGAAACTGGTTATAGAGCACCAGTTTTTATGAAGTTCAGTATGACAATGGCAGGGGTACGAGGCTAATTATAAGCAGTGCACTACACTTAAAAATACATACATCGGGCAAATCAGAGCTCAGTAAATTTTATGAGACATTCTCCACAAAGTTGAAGTGGGAGAAACCACCAGCGGGTAAGATGTATGCATATGCCGAGTTACACAGTGTAGACTCCCTGAAGGGGGTGGGGGGGTTCTATGAGATTTTTAGACCAATCGCTGTGACGGGCAAATGACAGCCTCAGGGAGGTGTTCGTAAGGGTTGGACAGACATATCGATCAGTGGTAAGGTTTTCTTCAGTCATAACTGCTAAGCAGCTAAACCGGCTTTGGTCAGTACTTTGCCCTTCTTCAAGGCTTAGGATGTAAGACACTGAACATGGACTCCGCAATAACAGCATAGTCGCAGTAATGGGACAGACAAAAAAAAAAAAAAAAAAATAGAATGTGCAACTCAACTAAGGTCTCACCACATACACATTGGGAAATAAAGAATCCCCGTTATTGTGGACCCGAGTGAATTTTACAAAAAGACTGTGGTTGTACCCCTGAAGAAAGAGTCTTAAGTACAAAAACATGTGCCTTTAACTAGAGTCTCAGCTGACGCTGTCATTTTTCCCGTAGCTTAGTGAGGGGGGATTTTAGGAACAATCCATGGTCGGAGGGTATACACCTTGGATGCACACTCAGTTTATCAAAGCCTTATGAACTGCTGAAAAAGCACCACAAAGCACACGTAGTGCCTCCAGTGGGTTCAAACATCAAAGACATAAGGAAAAATACCAAAAAGCAGCCAAAGTTGCAAGAAAGGGCAGACTTGCACAGCCATTCGCACAACTCACAATTTTATTCACAACACATAGCATTGGTTGATTATCTGTTCAAAGTAAAGGTACAGCCTAGATGTGCTTCTTTTCTCTGAACAAGAGATGGCTGTTCCATTCTTCATTTATAAGCAGACCCGAGATAGGATTGCTCCTTTCTTAGGTATCAGCATGTGCATTATTTCCTTACTATAAGCTATCAATTCTGGCCTTGAATTGGGCCACCAAAAGACTGTTTGGTCTATGGGAGGCATAATATAAATGATATGATGCGGCGTTTGTCAAAAAACCTCCTTCGCTGGAGGTCCAATTTTAAATGGAAGTACTTAGTTCAAACAATGAGAAAAGTTTGTAGAAGATTTGAAGTAGGATTGTAGCTTTTAGTGAATACCGTCCAGCCTTTTGATCATTCTGATTTAATACCAACCAAAGCCCCAATGCTTACTAAAACAAAATGCTTTCTCTAGACCCTCAGTCCCATTCTGAATATGTGTTGCAACAGACCACCAACAGATCACCAAGAAAAACCCAGACAGGATGTTTAAAAAAAATCTGTCTCCTAAACTAGTATCCTTAAGTATTTTAAAAAATGCAGTCCTTTGGACCCAGCCAAGGAAGATCCGCCAGCTGAGCACACACCCCATCAGAAGAAAATTTATTTTTCTTTGTATAACGGAAAACATTTATTTCAAAACATTTCAGTGTGAAAATGACTTCCTATCTCGAGTTTTCTTTTCCCCAGCCGAAAGTTTGTTTTTTACAAGAGAAGCAAAAATTCAGTACACTTACAAGAAAAAGAAAAAAAATATATATATCAACGAAATAAAACAACCAGTGTAAACAGAAATGTGGTAAAAAAATCCTACTGTCTGCTGACCGTCACGCTGGAGCAATGTGCGTCTAAATACAGCTTTCATTCCAAACTTCAACAATATTTTTCAAGTACCGTGGTTTGGCAAGAAAAGTGATCTTAGCTGTGTGCATCAGATGTTCAGTCCTCAGGAAACCGTACACGTGACACATACAGAGCACTAAAAGCAGAAACCTCCTCTCTCTTCGTTCCAAGGCAACAAACATTATGTATTTTATTTCATGGAGCAAACTTTTCACGCCATTTCTAGTACTTAATTGCTGGCTTCGTGACGCTAGTGTGGCAGTGTTCATTGACCACAATGTGAGTTGGTGGGTTTCTCCAAAGAAAAGCAAGAATTGTATTTTATTTCTTTGAGAAGGCAAGATGTTTTAATATGCCCAGATAAAGAAAGATTATTATACAGGGCTCAACCAGAATGGTGTGGCCCAATACTCAACCCATAATGCAAAAATTCTGGATCTCAAGGACTTCAGATAGAGGAAAGCGACTGGCATTTTCTCTGAAAATCTTAAATAATCTGCAACTACTTTGTGACTTGGAAATGACTTTTGGAGGCACTATTGCAGCAATTACAGCCAGATCGCCAATGTGGATAAAACTAACCCTGCTAATCATGGAAGCCCATAAGAGAGACGTAGACTAAATTGTATTTCAAACATATTTTGAGCCACACAAGACGAAATCTTCAGAGTCCAGGAAAGGGGCACGATAGTCACTTAACTTAAGTAACAAGACCTGTGATTTGCCATACAAGGACTGATATTCTAATAAAAAGATCTCACTGTGCGCCTCATTACCAGCAATATTAGCCTAGCTCTGCAAGATTTTTGAGGAGAGGTACAAAGGTATTATACATCTACTCAAGAGACCCTCAGGGAACTCCCCCAAACCATTTCCAGTCTCTGCTTAAACTAGCTAGAGAATTCAACTTCACCACAAGTAAAGAGGTCCTTCTAACCAAAGGGATCTCCCCAGTCCATTACAGACAAACACTGCTTAGCCGATAATTTAGGTAAGAAATTTGCTGATTAAAAATAGAAACAAAGAATACTCATTGTAACTTTATATTAAACAACAGGGTTCTTGTAGGAAGCGGACTCTCTATGTAGGGGGCCAAAACGAGGTACACTGTGTAGAGAGTTCAGGCAACCATTATTGGGTTACTGAGGCAAAAATTATAGCACTAAATGCTCTCTTTTGCGGTAGTGTGGGCAAGTAGTTTAGGCTTAGAGGATGATGCTAAGCCTTTGTTGTACTCCGAGGCAATAAATGAGACGTACAATCAAGAATAAATCCGAGACCAACTTAGAAAAACGAGTCCTGTTTCTATATACATTTTGATGTACAGAACTTGGTTATCAAGGAAGTACTTTGTAAAAATCGATTTTTACAGCCAAGTAAAATGGCCACTTAAATGCGTCTTTACACAGCAATGCTTTCCTATAGGAAAAAAAGGCATATATTGCATACAGTAATTTAAGGTTGGTTTTTGGGGGTCACCTTCAAAAATTGGGGAAGTAGGGGGCCAAGGTCCAAAATACCACCAGCAGTTACTCGTTACCTGCCCTGGGGAATTCAGGTGCAGAGGTGCTGGTCAGGTTGATTGTTTTGCAAGCTATGCCAGTGAAAAGAAGGGGTGCCATTCAAAAACAGGTTGCAGAGGGTGAATTTGGGACACGTCTATAAGCTCCAAAGGGCTCAGGTCACAAGGGTCCTGGGAACAAGGCAGCACAGTCAGTTCTCTTGGACAATCGGGTGCAGAGTGGAAAGGCTGGCTGGGCTCTGTGCGTTAAAGGCCCTTGCTGTGGACAACCTCACTGGTTGAGGGTGCAGAAATCAGAAAGCTTGGCCACTCTGGAAGTGGTTATCTGCAGTGCTGATATCCCTCGACGGCTGCTCGTTCTTGGTGCAGTCCAGATTGGACTCTCATGGGCTTTGTTTACTACAAGGGGACAGGTACCCCAGGAATTAGTGCTCTGCGGGTCCGGTTGGTCCTGGTGTCCTCTCACTCAGTGTGGGTGGGTGGGTGGGTGGGTGGTTGGGAGGGGGGAGAACAGATCTGACTTTCGAGACCAGAGGTATCTCTTCCTAGATTGCTGCTGCGTCTGGCTGGCTGCGGAGCTACAACATGGTGAACCAGACTTGGCGTCTTTGGTGCCTGCAGACTACAGGGGAGTAGCTACTCTACTGCTGGCAACTTGTGAAGGTCTGGCAGTGTACTGGGGTTCTAGACAGTTGCTCAGCTGCAGGATGAGGCACTTGGTCAGGATTGTCGAGACTGGTGCAGGCAGGGTTTGGCACCACAAGTCCACAGCAAGGCTTCAGTTCTAGTTTTCTCGCACTTCTTTGTCTTCTGGATCCATCAAATCTAAGGTCCTGGCATCAGTGGAGCCTGCTAAATACTCAATTTAAGGGCACTAAAGGTAGTAACCAATGGGATACTTAGCTTTAGGGTGACTACACCCCCCTATAGGACCAGTTCCTGTGGAATTTGGCATACCATGACCAGGTGAGCCTAATTCCACCCAAAACTAAGATAGTGGAATTCTAGTTTTCAAGATCACATCAGGTAGTCCACCTTATGAGTGGAAATAGCCAGATCGGGAACACGTCTCCTGGCTAGCTAATTTTACCTCATGTCCTGGTGCCAAATAGGCCCAGGGTTGCATTTTCCCTGGGGAATCCCGAGTTGCATGTCAAAGGCGGCAGAGTCCGTTGAAGCCTCCTTCCTTGACATGAGGATTAATTAACCACCCTGCTTAGAGAAGGTGACAACACCTCTGGCCGGAGCAGGTATGGATTCTGCCCTCAGCGAGCATGGGCACTCACCTGCAGGAGGGTCAGAAACAGGTCTGTGGTGGCAGGTTGGTCTGCACCAGTAAGTCAGTACACTAGAAACTGATAGGTTTACATGGAGCACCTCTAAAGTGTCCTCTTGGTGCATGTATTAATAAAGCCATCACTGGAATCAGTGTAGACTTATTTATACGAGATATTGGATACCTAACATCTTTAGTTTCAGTGAAGCCATTATGTAGCGGAGTAACTTGAAATCACCACTGCCCAGCACATATACTCAAGATGGCTTCCCCGTTCACTGGCAATGTCCAAGAATCGACATGGACATCACAGAGGCACATCTGCTCATGCAGATATGCCCTCGTATGTAATATATTAATATAATGCACTCTACCTTAGGGCTGTAATGCCTGCTGTAGGGGTGACTTACTTATAATACATGCAGTGTCTGCAGGCATGACACACAAGAGGTGTGACCTGAAACGCATTGAGTCTCAACAACAGAACTGCTGTGGTAGCACGGATCTATGTCTAGCTGTATATTGACAGTGCATCAAATGTGAATCATCATGTGTATAATACCTCCACTAAAATCACTGATAATTATTCATCATGTTATGAATAAATGATATATGACAGTATGTTGATCACTGTTTAATCTATTGAATCTTAGAACACCAAGTAAAATTTGTCTATGGGCTTTTTTTGTAGTGCGCTTTGGTTCTAGTCATCCTCATGATTTTATAGATCAAGTTTTTCACGGGCACAGGAGGTGGGCCATGTCGTAGCTTCACTTTTCTCTATACTATGTCACGCAACCTGCAATGGCAGTTTGCACGAGTGTGGTGAGGGATCACTTAGGGTGGCACAATACACGATGTAGCCCTTAGGGACCCTCTTTAGCATTTCTGCCCCAGGTACAAGGGGTGCCATTTACTAGCGACTTACAGTGGGGGCCAAAGTTATTGCCAATTGGGGAACATTTTTACAACTTTAGAGAAAGAGATCTGGCACAGGGTACCTGGATAGCAGAAACCTAGTGCACTTCTGTCAAATTGCATAAAACAGACAGAAAGGAAGGGGAGTTTACCATGTCAAAAAGGGGCACTTTCCTACAGTTCTGGAGAGCTCATTTAGGTTTACAGTTGTAGTGGAACCTGGAAGTCTCCAAGTCATTTCTTGGTATATCACCGCCGCACCCACAAAGCCATGTTTATGACATATTGAGACAGTGGTTTGACAGCCATTTACTAATGGTAAACTATCCATGTTCCATAAGCGATGGTCATGAAGTGTGAGTAGAAGAAAGATTAATTCCAGCGCAGAACATTTGTTTAAACATTTCCAACAGAGGAGCTGCTTTAAACCACGTTATATGGAAAAAAACCTTTGCCTCAAGCATTCATGTCTACACAGAGTTGTCACAAAAAACTTTTTCTCTCAGTAAAAACAGAAGGAGTTGAAAGTGTATAGAGAAAAATGCTCATGGTGCTGATGAAGTAGTATAGGTAAACGTTCAGATATGATATTGATGCCACCACAGAAGAGTTAACTTGCTAATATTATCAGTACAAAGCTAAAGGCTCAATTAAATTAAGGACAACTGATTAACTGTACTGATATTAGCCCACTACTACACAGCTGATGAATCTTTGCTTGCTTCCGAGAATGAGATGTGGAAAATGAAGAACACATTTTAAAACATTTTCTAGGATGGATCCAGATCCCAGGATCCTGCACATGATTAGAATCTCAATGTTATCATGTGGCAAAACTTGGTTTATCCTGCCAAGATCTAGTATAAAATGATAACCCTAGAAATGTTGTTCTTTATTGCGGTAAGAAATAAGACATTCTGGTTTCTTGGCATGATGGAACCTGTTCTCTAGCCTTCAGGCTGAATAATTTTTGCACCTCTGACAGATGTTCTCACACAGCCACCAGCTGGCTCCTGGTGATAAGAACAGTATGACAAAGTTAAAATAATAAGAGCTTGTAATTAATGATAAACTTAAATTATTCAAGTGTCCTGTAATTGGCTATATCACAAGACTCCAATAGGCTGAAGTACTTTGCTGAAAAAAAGCAAGACTTGCATTTCTTATTTGTTTTCGTAGAAGTTAAGCAAATAAAAAATGTGCACTTTATTTAATCCTAGATTGAAGATTTAGCTAATTTATCTGGCTTCAATCCTGAAATTGTGTGCAATGTAGATATTTCCATGGAATTATCTGCATGCTTTTTTTCTAATGGCCTAACTTCTGATATGTAGGGAATCTTTGATTTACCAGTTCCACATATTTACTATCCTTTCTATAATGAAATATGTTTAGGCCTGGACTGGAGACCGCTTTAGCCAGCTTCATGTTTGTTTTCAAAAATCATGAAAGAAATACATACATCTACATAAATGCAGGGGCTTCTGCTAGCCTTCTTCATCCACTGGTCTGTTCAAGTGTCATTTACATTTTGTTTCCCACCATGAAATGCTGCATGGGCCCCACTTAATCCACTGGCTGTCTTGAATTCAGTGATAGCATTTCACCTTATCACATGTGCATGACCACCTGAAGATAAGTGAGATTCAGTAGCAGGGGTAGTGTGCTGTACCCATTCCTTTATTTTAGCCACTTTTTAATGCATATCCCATAAGTGTGCAATAAATAAATAAATATATAGATTTATGCAGCTGCAAGCTCGCCAAGGCAGACTTATTGGCTTTACCGATGTTTGTTTAATTTTGCTTCTGACCTACTGGCAAACAATAAAATGGCAATTGATTAAAGTATACAATTTTAAAAACACTTATTTTAAGGCCAAAATGAAGCCCACCTTGTCCAGTAAGGTTATGTCTTCTTCAATCAGATTTCTCCTGCCCTCTCTTCCTTTCCTCCCCTTTCATGACATTCTCCTCCTAATATCTTACTTCTACACTTCTTGAGGTGTCCTCAAGCCCTCCGGTATGTACCTTTTCTCAATACTATTCCTTCAAATGCCTACCACACTATACATTGGCCTAGCTCTCTTACTCATTTGTTTTTCCATCTCTGCTATTTATACACCTAAATTCCAATTTTTTCTGCTTGGTGAAAAAAAAGTAATAGAAACCTCCGGGTTTTCTTCTAAATCGTACCATAAGCTCGAATTTAACCACAGAATACCTGTTTTTCATCAGTCACGCTGACAGACACGGAGCATGATGGGGCTGCATACAATTCATAGAGGCACCAAATATGGATGGCCCTGAGGGAAATGTTCCCAGACTGCCCTGATGTAGGAGGGTAAGTGGCGGGAACTATGAAACCTGGAGAGACCATAACTGCAACAAAACATTGAAGGATCTGCGCAACCATGTATCACAACTAAAGAGCTGTCTCTGTGAGGTCACGAGCATGTCTACTTCTGTCTATTAAAGTATATATATTTTCCAAAGGGATTGAGGGTGCCCCACCACTCAGATGGGTGTATTTTCTGCAGGAGGGGATCCATTTTGAGAATGTCCAGAGAAGCAATTCATTTCACGCACATCCTTTCTTGTGAATAAGAGAAGATATCCTCGTTGCCAGACTAATTCTAACTAGCACCTTCAAAGCCAAGCGCTCTTACATTATAATGGCATTGGGTGACATTTTGACCTTGGCACTGCTTGTTTTCAATATGAACAGCAACGGATGAGCTGGGAGAGGCCACACATGATGCTGGGGGAGGAGATATGAAACAGAAATCAACAAATGCCAGTGAGAACAAGAAAACACAAGCATTTTCTCAGAGTTCTAAAAAAAAAGAAAGTAGTTCCATCAGACCAGCTGTGAAAAGATACAAGTCCTCCAATCAAAGCGATGGTAAAGAAGTTATAAAACAGGGTGGGGGGGGGGGGGGGGGGGAGAATAAAAAAAAAGAGGAAAGGAAACGAATCCAATAAGAAGCAAGCAAAGGAGCATGAACAGGCTATCGACAAATGATGAACAATAAATAGGCTGACCCAAAGCCAACTCTCGTATTGGTGTTGTGCACTATATGTTTTTTGACAAAATCTAAAAACGAGCATCCCGGTCATTTTATTTTACAGAATGCACGCCAGAGCATTTAATCCTAACTGCAAGAGCTTTAAACAGATCCTCCAAATTCTACAATGTAATTTTGTGGTGGATTTCACCATTACTCATTTTCAAAAATGAAGGAAAAAAAGTCATTTTGCAGCTGGTAAGAAAAGCAATAATATTTAATGCTAACAGTCAGCTCAAAGGTTTCCGCAACTGGTCAAAATTGCATAAGTACTTCCAGAAACCTGAAGTGGGAGGTTGAAAAAGAGCCGTGGCTATTAGATCACCCTTACGGACAGAATTCTCATTGTGCCGAATTACTGAAAGGATAAATAACGACCAAATGTTGCAATGATAAGATATGGCAACTGAACACAATCAACTACCATTCCAAGCTGCCCAATTTACTCAGGGAACTGGCCACATCTCAACGCACCCAAAGGAAGCTACACAACTCAATGAACCACTGTAGATCCCTGCCAAATTTAAATTCATATCACCATGTTAATGTAGAACATCATTACTTACATTTTCACAGAGAAATTGCCACTTAAAGATTAATTTATGGCGTGAACAGAAAAAGTTGCATCAGGGCTTAAACAAGATGTTTTTAAAAATGCACATTTCTTACGTGCATTTAGTGACCAGTGATCTGCACTATGTTTTTTAAAGTAATGCAGATATGCAGTTACCACAACCTGTTTACAAACAACCCATTATGGCACCACAGAGTTCAATCTGAAAACCCAGCCAAGGAGTGCTTATCGTCACTTACCAGTCTTTGAGTTAATAGTGAAGAATCCTTGGGGATTCCCACTGGAGATCTTATAGGTGAGCTTGTCACTGGAGCTGGTATCAGGATCAAATGCCTCAATCCGGATAACCGATACATCTTTGGGAGTATTCTCCATAACTTCCGGGAAATAAACTGGCTCTGTTGTCTGAGGAGCATTATCATTAATATCCTCTACTTCAATGTAGATTTCAACAAAAGAGGAGAGTGGTACAACACCAAGATCTGTTGCATACACAGTAAGCCAGTAATGGGAAGTAGTCTCACGGTCCAGAAGATCATTTGTTACTATGACACCTGGAAAACAGAAAACAAACAATCTATTAATGTCAATACAAATCGTAGTCAGTCAATCTACACAGTTTGGCTACATCATTTACAACTTATCAGTATTTCACCAGATGCTTTAGCAGCAGTTCAAAAACATTTTTGAAAGAAAAAAAAAAAATAACTGACGGACAAATTAAATATCACCAATTGATAGTTAATTGCTTTGCAGAGAATTTTGCTTACATTAGGCATTTTCAGAAATTCTAGACAAATGTATTTATTTGTACTTGGAAAAACGTAATATTAAAGGCATTCAAACTTTTTACCACCACACTCACGTGTCAAATCTTTAAAGGTATTGGCTAGAACATATTGGCAAGAATACATTTCTGCTGTGGTTTAAGGTTTAAGAATCAACACACAATGTTCATTCTTGTTGTGAATACTTTTGACAACATAATCCAGTTGAAGTGTACGATTTGCGAACAAAAGTTGTCAATCAGGCCATGCTGTGCTACATCACAAAATTGTTTTCCAGATGGCAAATGATGGATCAAGTAACACTACAACTGCTGGTTGTACGTGCGGGATTGATGACCATGGGCCGGATTACAAGAGTCCGACCGGCACCGTGGCGGACACAGGATCGCCAGACTCAAAGTCGGCAGTCTCACTCCCCAGATTATGCAATGTTTATATTTTCTATTGCGGCGTGCGCTGCAGCACATGCCCCAACAGGCAGAAAAGAAACACATTAAAAACATCCCTGAACTATGTGGCAAGCAACATGCGTGACCAGTCACATGGTGCAGGTATGTTTAGGGGGACACCATAGTGGAGGGCAGGGCGGCAACGGTGCCCTGCCAGGGGCCCCCAAAGTCACTTCCCGCCTGCCTTTTTATGGTGGGTGAACCGCCAGGAAACTGTAGTTGGAAAGGTACATTGTAATCCCTATGGCGGTGGCAGAGTAGGGATTACTGAACCTCTGACACATTGACGGGCTCCTTGAGCCCATGGGAAGGACGGTACCTCCGCCAGATGTCTCTGCCAGCCGGCTGGACTCATCGTAATCAAGCACTATATACTACATTTTTGTTCTCAGACAAGTACTCAATAGAAGAGAAAGAAGAAAATCAAATACATAATTTTAACACCCTCTAGCAAGAACTAACCACGAACGCCGAGCTATACTTGTAAAAATAAATGTAAAGTCTCAACACTCAATATCTTGAATGGCAAGGTTTACTCAATACTGCTCTGTAGTTCTATGGATGGGCAGGTCATGTACTGGCACTCTGTTGGTTGGACCTCTATTGCAGTAGGTTTTAAACTTTTAATGCCACACCCACCCCCGCGAATAAAAACGTCCGAAATGTTCACAATTATTTTATTAAATTGGAAATGTTAAAATATGTCTAGACTTATTCAAACATTGCAGTTAATTTCTGTTACCGTTTTATAAATGCAATCAAAGACATGATTTCCAAACATACAATTCTGTTCAGGCATGCCTTCTTACTAATAAAGTATCCACACTGTGATTATTAGAAATTGGAGTGGGGTTTTGATTTATTTTTGGAGTCCCTTCCCTTTTGGCACCTTCCCCTCAAAATTAGACAAACCATATACTCATTATGGTATCTTTTGAACATTAATGATGGCGATAAAAAACTTTCCAAACCTTTATTTGCCTTCAGGAGAAACAAAAATCTCAAAAACCATCTAGTTAAAGGAAAAATCGCTGACAATCCTCCTCTGCGTCAGAAATCCATCACAGGCCTCTTACCCATCAAGGGTAACCATCGTTGCGGCACCCGTCATGCCCGCCCTAATGCCATCGTGGGTCATACTATCAACATTAATGAACGCATCACATCATTGCATGAAATGACCAACTGCCGTACCTCCAATATCATCTATTTCATTCTCTGCCCATGTAATCATGGCTTACATCGGCGAATCGGGCAGAGAATGCAGAAGCAGGATTGGAGAACATAAGTCCAATATTCGAACCAATAAATGTTCTGCTCCCCTGGTTGGTCATTGGGTGGAATGTGGCCATACGGAATTCGACCGTAAGTGGTCCATCCAGGAGAGAATCAAAGTACCTACTGGAAAGGATTCCACTACCGTCAGAAGAAAAGTAAATAATAAAATCCCTTTTGTCCACTCCAGTTGGTCTTGGTGCATTTTTAATTCAGCTAGCCCTTGGCTCAACTGGGCCAACCCCTTTGCTCACTTTTTAGGTAGATTGTTGTTATTCTGTTTTCTGAAACTTATTGGCCCTGCCTCATTTTTATCCTTTTGTACTGCCTCCTCTCTGTTCCAACATGGCCGCCGCATCGCCATCCAGCTTGATACTCGGGCAGTTGTCATATGTTGATGACTATTACTTTCTGCCGATATGTTCACGCTTGATGCGTTTCTCATCTTGAAAACACAAATACTCCAAAATATATCTGCTCACCTAGATTGGCTAACTGGAGTTTTGTGCACTATCTATCCCTGGAATATACATCCCTTTGATGCGGCGTACAATCATCTCGGGTAAGTTTTGCGCTAATCGCGACGGTCAGTCCCCATACCTACTTGATATACTTCCTTAAACGCCACCACTAGGCTTTATATTCCCTATCACTGCTTTGGCCCTTGTGTATATATATATTTATTTGTGAATAGTCCGGGAGTTCACTCGGATCCAATTGATAAGTGACTACACACTTTTCACTCTTAACTCTTGCCCGAGTGACTTTAGTCCGCTCAAAAAAACGTATCCTTCCATAGGTTTGTGGTTTATATACAATTCATGGTCTTCTTTGTTTATCTCTAATGTATCCCTCCGTTTTCGCTATATCCCTTTATACCTTCTCACCTTTTGTCCTTTAACTGTGTAGAAATCCGTGAATAGCCGAAGGATTGGCCTATAGGCTTACTCGCTGAATTAAAACCTCGGGGAATCTTCTCTCTCTGCGTCGCCTTTAAGTCCACCGCCTCCAGGAACCAGGCGGAGTTGGCTTCTTTCCGAGTCTCTTGGGTAAGATTAACCTGATATACCTATAGATCCGTTTCCACTCCAATTTCTAGGGCGGTTCTCCGATTATATTTTACTTCACTTTCTAGATATTTGTCTATTGAGCCGAACACGGCCCTGATATGTTCTATTTAAAGGTCTAAATGGACATTTATATACAGTCAAGGTACATACATCCTCCTGGTTGCTTTCTGACTTGTTTTTGACTATATGCGTCATTTTTTTATTATTTATTCTTCATATGTTTCACGGGTGAGGTGTTGGTATCTATGCTGTATTAATATGCTGGCTTGAATATCCGCTCAAGGTTTCTCTGGCTTGCTTGGTGCACTCTACTCCATTATCCTGAATTTTAAATAGTTATCTATTTCTTGGATAAATTACTTCAGGTCTCCACCATGGCTGACATTGGTTCTATCCCTAAAAATCGTTTTGATCTTATTAAAACACTATGATAGGTTCTTCTGTATAGCTGTAAATGGTGTGTTAACGAATTTATAAACTGGATATGTTGATTAAGTTGTGTCTATACACTTTATCTCTATTAGGTGTATTTGGTGGTCCCACATTACCTACATATCCATTGCCCTGATGAAGGTGTAATCCCCCCCCCCCCCCCCCCCCCAGGCTTGACACCGAAAAACACGTTGGCGTTTATTTTCCCGTGTTTGTTTGGACTCTGCCTCCATCAACGACTGGGAGGAAACACGAGACTATGATATTTTACCCTTCCTGGCTGCTGACTATTTCTGATCTTGTTTTTAATAAATATGTATGATTATGCTTTGTAGTTGATGAGTGAATGAGTATGGTGTGGTTGAACTGTGAATGAATGTTGGTATGATTGATTGTTCTAATTGTCTTATGTGGGACCTATATATATGTTCTGTATTGTGCATCCATTTAGTTTTTATGTGAAATTTGATACAAATTGATTAAATGTCTGAACTATCACAATAAAATGAACCGAAATTTTGTAATAAAATTTTCCTTTGTAATTACGTCTTGATTTTGCCTGAGTGTCAGACCTGGTGTTTCCATATCATTCGGAGCCCATATGTATCCTAGTACATAGGCAGGTGTTTTTTTTTTCTAGTGGCACCTTCCCCTCACCCAGGATATACATGACAAAAGATGTTAGTGATGGCCCATTACAGAGTGGCTTACTGCTACTCATTTTTTCCATACTTAAAATAAAGCACGGTTATCAGCAAGATGCTTCTTTTGGCTGGAGCCTGGACCCCTCCCGCCAGGGCCCCCCCAGTTTGAAGACTGCTATTGTGATCTACAGGCATCGTGATCCCTTTCCTAGGTTGGCAGCAGAACCATTTCTGCTCCTATAGCATACCCCTAATCGACTGAGACAGTCAGGGTGGGCATGGCACATTGATAGGGTAATGAATATGTAGGTCTATGAGTCATTCATAAAAGTAAACTGCAAAATTTGAAATGTATAAAAAATAAATATCCACAACATGAAGACAACCAAAAAGTACACCCCCCGAAACTTTAATCATTTTCCTGTCCCGACACATTTCAGGTTATTTTTTACGTTTAGAATACCCTTAGGATCTGGGATTGAATTTAATCACATGTACACCACTGCTCGCCTATTCATAAAGAAACATTTATTTTTTATTTAGGGTTTTTATAAAACTGCTGGAAGCCACCAGGAAGCCTCAGACTGCTTCTGGTTTAGGACGATAATCATAAACCGTGATCTCATATGAATGGTAAGCGGATGGCAAACCATTGTCACTGGAGATATTGCAATAAGGGATGGGTCTGGTTTGAGGCATCTAATCAGACCAGCCCTCGCATAAGAGTGTGGTTAATTATAGGATTGGTTGAATAGGTGAGTTTTTCGCAGACTTCTTAATCAATTGAAGTCAGGTTTGATTCTTAGTTGCTTTGGGAGTAAGATATACAGGCATTATCCACACGAGAAGAGCACTGCATTGTAATGGCCAAATGTACTACGTTGTGATTGGAATATCTTGGGTTCCTAGATTTGGCATCATATTTTATTCATACATAAAAACAAATGTTAGAAACCTGCTTTGATGTATCTAATGGTTGTGATAGAGCCTGGATATATTGTTAATCGGATCTCTATGAACTCCCCCTGAACAAAATGATTTTTGACAATTTATGGGTATGAGAAATATGTGAGGAGTTAACATGCTTTAAGAATATGCACGGAAATGAAGATTGATTTAGTTACTGCATAGTAAAAGCATCCAGAATGTTAGACGTAGATTGGTGATGACACCTAACCATAGAGAAAACTAAAGAAATGTTAGTGAGCTATCGGTGTATGTTTTCTATATACATAAATGAACATTAACAGGCAAAGGATAACTTCAATTGCCTAAAATCGTGTATGAATAAAGTTGTTTTAAGAATAAAGAAATAGCTACTAAAATTAGAATGTGAAACGTGAGCACTGAGATCAACGTGAAAAATAGATGTGATATGCGCTTTGTAAAGTTAAAATTTTGTGATGCTTCTAATTATTGAATGATAGAATGCGCTTGTAACATGAACCAAGCATTGAGTTACTAATAAGTGAATTAGCTATAAAGTGTTATAAAAATCTTTTTATATTTAGATTTTCCATACTTGCATAATGTAGACGTGATTATTAATGGGCTTAAATGAAAAATTAATGGATTGTATTACGATAACGTGAAATTCATATTTTAGCGCAACCACAGAGTACAGAGGCTGCATTTCCTAAAGGCCTAAAACTTTGTAGTCCTAGCACGAAATAATGAACTGAATAGTCTGAAGACTACGAGAACTATTTGTAAAGTTTGTACTTGTGCTCCAATGCTCAATAATTCCTTTCAGTCTTGTAACCTATTTGCCCGGACTTGCAACAAATTTGTTACTTTCTAGAGTACATGCTTGGGAGTGGACTAACAAAGGATGAGAACATGGACTTGCCTACTTCATTGTGGGTCCGCTTGCTGTCTTGATGACGACAGTTTGAGTGGAATGGGAGACGCCCTCTTGATTGATACTTAGACTTGCAGGACTATATCCCCCAGTGATTGTTTTAACAAAAGGAAAAAGGAAAAATCTGGCGGCGCACATTTGTGATAAAGACTACACGCTACTGGTCCCAGAATGCTTTGGGGGTGATTAACATGCCAGATTGAAATAAAAGAGGGATTACACCACTGTGTGCGTTGTTTTGCCGTCATTTCCGAATTGCCTGTGAAGAAGGGTTTCATAATCCGAAACGCGTCGGTTGGAAGTACGGGGAGTTACCTGCTAATCTATATGTGGTGAGGAGCAGTCCTGGGTGTGCCGGCCCCTTAGGGGCAACCTGGAAAAAAAAAATATATATATATATATATATATCTATACACACATACATACATATACACACATATATATATACATACACACACACACACACACACACACATACACACAGATTGTATTTTATTGTATTGTATTTTAATTGCATTTATATAGCGCTTACTTCCCCTGACGAGGCGTTGAAGTGCTTTTTCGGAGAGTAGCATGCTACTCTGGGACCCATAGAGGATTAGTGTTGAATTTGTATAGTGAAACATGCAAGTAAAGTGCATACTAGAGGTACAGTTGGCCAGGAAAAATTATAAATTAAAAACAACTGAAAGGAAGGCCGCCCTGCTGACAGAACAGTGGGAAACACTGATTGAAAGCGCTAACTTGAAGAGCAGTGGCCCCCTCTGGTCAGCTGTCAGGAAGACGCAAGACATGGGGAAACTTTATTCCCAATAAGCTGTAACATAACTAGCAGTAGTTGGGAGGCTCACTTTGCTAAAATATATGCGACTCCTCTCAATGAAGTAATCATCTCTACTTCGGAGGAGTTATGCAGCCTCAAGATTGCTCTCTCTGAGGTAGTTATAGCCATCAAAGAAAGCCTTGGTAATAAGGCCCCCGGTCCCGATGGACTTCCATAGATATTATTAAGCATAACACGGATTTATGGGCACCAATTCTTCTTAATGTTTTTAACAGTTTACCCATGGTGCCTATGCCTGAAACTTGGGCCACTAGTACCATAGTTCCCATTTTTAAGAAAGGCGATAGGTCAGACCCAGCTAACTATCGTCCAATCTCGCTCTTGGATAATACTTTAAAAATCCTTGGACGAGTTATTTATAATAGGATGATAGAGTGGACTGAAGACACTGAATTATTGGACTCGTGCCAGATGGGATTTAGGAGCGGTGTGGGCACGGTGGAGCAATTTTTAAACTTAAAATTGATAGTTGATAAGTATAATGTTGCTCGATCAAGTCCAATTTATCTCGCATTCATGGACCTTTCATCCGCTTTTGACCTAGTTAATAGATCCAAATTATGGCTTATGCTTTCTAACTATGGTCTGGATGAAGCTCTTGTAAATTTTCTGGCTTACCTTCATACTGACCTCAAAGCACAAGTCAGGATCGGGTCCGGTGGCGATGTGTCCGGACCCATAAAAATAGGCAGGGGGGGGGGGGGGGTCAGGCAGGGGTGCGTTTAAGACCCCTTTCTTTGGAGGAATCCTGTTCATTATTATTCTCCCTGGATACAGATGAATTAATCTTTCACACTAGCACTTTTGAGATTAATAGTACGCGCACGCAAAACGATGGAAAATCCCTGAAAATTATTTTATGAGATTTGCATTGAAAATGAATTGTCTTGATTATGGTGTTTTTATGGATTGTATTACTGTGTAAATGAATTGTTTTTGTTGTACTTTTATGGATTTTATGAAACCCGAATAAAGGTCTTTTGAACTTGAAGTGGTGGATAGGTTAGTCAGGTATTTGGATTCGGAAGGATAGAAGTGGGAAAAAAAAAAACGGTTTGTATTTATATAGCGCTTGTTAACCCTGATGGGGTGTTTAAGCACGCTACTCTGGAAACCCATAAAGGATTAATGGTGAATTAATATGGTGAAATATGAAAGTAATTTGAGTGGTGGATATTAGTCAGTTATTTGGAGCGAGAAGGATAGCGGGTGGATAGAGGGGAGAAAGGTTTGCATTCATATAGCACCTGTTACCCCTGATGGGTGTTGAAGCACTTTTCTGGCAAGCAGCACGCTTCTCCGGAACCCATAAAGGATTAGTGTTGAAAACTAGTATAGTGAAATGTGAAGTAACTTGAGTGGTGGATATGTTATTCAGTTATTTGGATAGAGTAGGGTAGGTGGCGGGATAGAAGAGGGAAAGAGGTTTGTATTTATATAGTGCTTGCTACCCCGGATGGGGTTTTGAAGCGCTTTTTTGGCGAGTAGCACGCTACTCCAGAACCCATAAGGATTAGTTTTGAATTAGTATGGTGAAACATGAAAGTAATTTGAGTGGTGGATATGATAGTCCGTTATTTGGATTGAGAAGGGTTGGGGAGGTGTAGAGAAGGGATAAAGGTTTGCATTTATATAGCGTTTGTAAACCAGATGGGGTGTTGAAACACTTTATTGGCGAGTAGCGCGCTACTCTGGAACCCATAAAGGATTAGTGGTGAATTAGTATAGTTGAATATGGAATTTGAGAAGTGAATATGTTAGTCTGTTATTTTGATTGAAAAGCATAGTGGAGGGATAGAAGAGTGAAGGATTTGGATTAGGTCATAGCAGTGGGAGGTGGCTTTTGGAGGAGTAAAAAGGGGTTTTAGAGGGGAAGAGTCAGAGGGAAGAGTTTAGAAAGGTTTGTTTTGGCGGATCAATATAGTAAAAGGTGTAAGATGATGCAAGGAGGGATGGATTAGGAGAGATTCTAGAAAGGATTATTTTGGGAATCATAGTAGTGGTATGGGGTTTGGGATAAATGAGAGAGTGGATGTAGAAGAAAGTAAAATACATATACTTACCTCCTTTATGGATCTAGATACTTTCAATGTACTTATGGATCTATATATGTATCAAAGATTTTGATAGAGGTACAGGATGAGAAATAGGGTAGTGCATTGGATATGCTTTTTCAGGAGAAAAGTAGCAGACACACAGGTCCAAGTACATGGAAGGTACATACATTAAGAAAAGGCTGGTCACATACAGGACTCTTAAATGCCCTTATCATGCAGTGTCCAAGCCCACTTTGACAATAAGGAGTCTTCCAAATTCAAACACTGCAAGCGAGCTGACTGAGTCTCTCCACGAGTGATGCCAATTTTTTTATAAGTATTCGGTTCTAAGATTTTCCATCAGCCAAGAATGCAGTGTAGCTGAGAAGGACTGTGTTCCAGAGTCTTGTCTGATTGCTAGCTCCTTGAGGGACGGGGGATGCGACTGACTTGAATCATGTCCTGTTGGGCAGTCTTGTGAGAGAAGAGTCCTGCCTGCTGTGGAAAACAGCACCGGAGAGAGCCCTGCAGAGGACTGCCTGAATCAAAGTCGAATTCAGGAGCACTAATACCTTTGAGGACTATCAGGAGCTGTGGTGAGAACTGTGCTGTATCAGGATACAAGGTCACCAAGATGTTGACTGAGAATATGGATGCAATACATACACACATATACATACATACACATATATACACACACATACACACACACACACACACACACATATATACACACACATACATGTGCTATCACTTGCATTGAGAAAGCTGCCACTTGCGCGGTGGAAGCTGCCGCTCGAGTAAAAAAATCTACATCGAGCCGCCGAAAGAAGCAGCGCCCTCTGGCGCCCCTTGAGATGTCATTCACGCTGATTTTACAGCGCGGGAGGAATTCCGGATGCTAAAAATCTGCACGAACAAAAGGGATGTAGCGAACTGCAATGCTTGCAGAACTACACGTAGCGCAGCAGTTTTTTTTCAGTACTTTGTGGAACTCCGCGTCGCATGACTCCGTGAATTCCGCCCCAGCATCCTGAATATATTGAAACAGAAACTTAACTGAGATACTGACGTATATGAAAATGTTACTCCATTACATCCTATGATGCTAAAGATCCTGCTATATTAAAACATTGTTGTCCGAGAAACATTTTAAATGAACATTTATATACTTCGGGAGTGGCGGGAGCTAGCTTGCTAACATTGCTATTTTTAAAGGGAAATGAGATTCAGTTCATCGATATTTTAGTATACTGACAAATTCTCATTAACATAGCAATTTATTTATCTGTACATTTGGCTTTGCATTGTCCTATTTTTTTTATACCGAGACCTGTAGGTTGCGCTTTATGGGTTCATAATATTTCTACATGTAATCTAAAGAAGACACAAATGTAAACAACGTACCATATTTATGAACATATAAAATTGTTTTAGAAAAATGTGTATTAATACACATGTTCTTAGGGAATCAACATTTAGCATAAAGACCTTTTATATTTAGGCAATACTAAACCTCACTCTTATTCACCTAGTTCAACGATGCTGCAGGATTACAGGAACCAAACGTACGTTTGCCAACACAAATATAGATCAGGAGTACATTTTATGTAGTTCACTAATAGGTGAAAAGAAAAGGGCCCAAAACATAATGTACTACAGCAACAAATGATGGACGGAATGCTGAATGAATCAAACATTCACCCCCCCTCCCCCCCGTCAAGAGATCTGGGTTGAATCCATTGTGATTTTGCTTACTATGCCACCCCAGTTTGGACCCAGCCACATGCAAATCAGTCTTGACCCTGCTCCTCGTGGGAACAGTCCAGCCCAAACTGCCAAGCCCAGGTCCTCCCGGGACTGGAAACAAGCATCATTGGATCGATTTCAGAGTAACACCCCTCATTAGCCAGGCTAGCTTGTTTCCATTGGCACAGCAAGCAAGGGACACACATCTAGGAATACCCATCCCACTTCGGGCAAAAAGTGCTGCAGCAACAAAGCTTTCCATCCATGATTCAAGCTAGCCTGGCTGATGAGGTGTTAACCCGAAACTGGTCCCAGGATGCTGGTTTCAGGTCCAAGGAGGACAACATGGTTAAAAGACATTCATATTGACAAGGCCATTAGCTAGGGCATTGCAAAGACCTATTGGCCTTGTCAATGCGTGTTCGGGCTAGAGGCCACTGGCTCGAAATACACTACAGAAACTTCTAAACTCAAAAGCATGGAAATGATAACAAATGCTTAAGTAATGGTTTTATTCTAAGCATTAAATTAAAGCATGTTTATAAACAAGGATGACTAAAGTACAAAGCTAGGAACATCGTTTGTTGGAGTAAATCCCACAACAGCAGATCAATAAACATTTAGGAAACAAGACTTTTGTTCAATCAGGTCAAACATTTGATCATAAAAGTCAGTGGCCTCATAATGGCGGGTTGAGGATGCTGGCATGTGCCGGTAGGGGGGCGGGGAAGTGGTGCAATGTAAAGAAATGACGATCGAACTAAAATTTCTATTTAGCTCTTGATCCAGCTATACAACATGAACTCAAGCTAGAACAGTAAAAAAATAAAAAGGAGCTATCCAAGAACGCTTTAGGACTTTGATTAATTTCTCATTAAATATTGATGCAGACAGAAAACCATGAGAGTTAAATTCAGATTAAAGTTGTGGTGGATGAACAGGATACAAATAACATGCCCTCAAGAGATCAATACACCAAATGCTCTTTGCAGGATCCAGGCACTCGTGAGCATTCAAATGAAATGTACACGTTTCTCTCCATGCAACACTCGGTCTTCGGTCATTTAAGCAGAGAGAGACAGACGTTCGACGCTTAAGAAGTGCCAATTACGAGACCAGTTCATAATTAGACAAAAAAAATTGAAACAAAAAACATACGATGATAACCGAATATCAAAACAGAGCTGCGAGACAGAGACCGGAACTAGAGCAATACTAAAAATAATAGCAAACAGGCTGCGGTCCACTTGTCCGATATTGAGGTCAGACGAGATATGGCTGCTCACGTTCAAAGTGCACACAGGCATCCACGGAGAGGAATGAGAACAGATGATGCCATTAGAAGAAGCCCAACAAAGCGACCGCCAAATGCAGCCCATTATTTCCGGCCCAGGAAGCCTTTTGAGGGGAAAAAGGCGCACAGCTTTCATTGTCTTCCGCATGTAGGGTTATTGTAATAGCGTTGCCTCGGTTTTGTCAGCTAGACAGATTTGCCAGGCACACAGTAAAATTGAATGACTGGGGATAATGCTGGGCAAAAACTGTGCAACAACAACTTTCAGAAGTTTTAACAGACGTTGGAATGTTAGGGGAGGGACCAACAGGGTGCATTGTGAAGAGTAACAACACTAGTGCTCAATGCAAAGATAATCGGAAGATAAACGTAACTGTGGCTAAAATATTAACGAAGGGGAGTGGGAGTTAAAACAACTGCACCAACATCTGTATTTATGGGAAGGATTTTGTTTTCTTATGGTCAGGGGAAAAAGGTGTAGCTTTAGGCTACTAGGGCTTGGTAACGACGGCTATATATCCTGTCTCTGCTAGGGTTACAGCCCGCCGTGCTCCTTCCTCCCAAATATGCATGCTCATGTTACGTGAAGCACCCCAGCTTCTGCAACTCGTTTGTCATCTTCATCATACCGTTGTCATGGCGATGTGAGCCACTCACACAACTCGGCGCATAACAGTTTTCGAGTTCAGACACCATGTGGAAAAAGCGGCGAATTGGGACATGTCTTCCAACATTCAGACAAACAAAAATACATGGAGATCGAACATTAGTAAAGGAATTCAGCTTTTAAAATTAAAAATGACAGGTAATTAGAACTACTCACATCTTCCCTATGGCCATGGTGATCAATGTTTGGCACTACAAAACACAAGCTCTGACCCATCTGTTACAATGTGTTAGACCTCACATTCTTGGCGTGGTCTCCCCCTAAACTTTTTGCCTTCACCACTTCTGCTTTGTTGGACTGGTTTGTGTTAGCTTTATCACTCTGGGCATTTTACAACTGCAAAAGTGCTTGTGCTTTCTCCATTAAACATGTTAATATAGGCATACACCTAATTGGCACATTTAATTTACATTTAGGTCCCTAGTTAAGTGATTCTACAGGCACCCACGGCTGGTAAATTAAATGCTATGAACGAGCCTACAGCACTCATTGTGCCACCCACTGAAGTAGCCTTTTAAAACAGGTCTCAGGCCTGCTAATGCCTTTTTGACATAGCATTAATACACCTTTTGCCAGTCCTAAACCTTCCTTTTAAAAGGTATACTTCTCCCCTAAAGTAGGCCTTACAGGCTTTTAAGGCAGGGTGCATTTTATTTATAAAGTAGGACATGTAGGTTTAAGTTTTATTTGTCCTAACAGTGTAAAAGTCAGAAGTCGTTTTCTATTGTTTTAAGGCCTCTCTCACCCATTGACTAACACTTGGTTACCTCTTTACATTTAATAAATGGCAACTTTTGATTGGGAGCAGATAGAGATACGGTGTTTACATCCAAATGAATTGCAATTTAAAATCCTCCTTTATCAAAAAACTCAGATTTATGTCATAATTCTAAAAAATTACACTTTTGGAAAGTTGCCATTTTATAGTCCTAACCGTTTGTGCACTCTGCCAGTGTCCTGGACCAAATGACTAGGTCTGGCTCTGCTGATTGGATCTGTGAATTCCTCCCAGACAGTGACACAAAAGGGGACCAAGTTTGGACAGGAAGGGCCATCCAGTCAAGATGGCTGGGTGTGGATCTGTTCTTAGCCCCTTTAACACTTCAAAGGGCTTGCCGTCAGCAAAAACAAAAAGGAAAGTGACACTAGTCTTGGTACCCCAAAATTCTTGGAGCCTAGACAGGGGAAGGGAAGAACTTTGCAGAATCAGATGTGAGGTGGTGTAGGGAATCCACCCACTTCATAGGCTTGCACCAGGTATAACTATTGACCCTGCATAGCCACTCTTCAGTAAACTCCTAGACCTGTGGCAATCACAGAAGGACTGTCTTACCCCAGAGGACCGACCTGCTACTTCAGGACTATCTTGCTCTTTGAGAAGGAGTGTGGACCTGCTCTCTTCATCTCAAGTTAACCTGAGGAACTCCAAGGGTCTGCTGGCTGATCTTCTGTCCAGGCTACAGGGACATAAGCAGCTCCAGAGGTCTCTGCAACTGCCCAACTGACAGGTTGCATTGGACCTGCAACTAGACCTGCTGGATGGAGTGAGCTCCATTTTGTACTTTTTTTTTTTTTTTTAAATGGACTTTTATATAGAGTGAACTTGACCCGGAATCAGGTATCGGAGCGCTTTACATAGCACCAGTTGTGTTACATGAGGACACATTCATTTTTGCTAGGCACGCAGAGATTAAGTGATATGCCCAGAATCACAGGATGTTCAGCATCATTGCCAAGACTTGAACCCGGTTCCCCAGATTCGAGGTTGACCACTCTAACCTTTAGGCCAACTCGTCTCCTCCTGAAGCTCAAGAGGTGTTCCCTCGGGTCCTGGACTCTTTGCTAACATCAGCTGAGCTCCTTCTGCGACAAAAAAGTGAAAATCCTTTAGTTTGGGCTCTTTCAGGCCCATTCATGCCAAGACTCTTCAGCCTGTGATGACCAACAATGCAAAGTTCTGGTGAACCCGAAATTACACAATACGGCGACTGCCAGTGATGACCAGCAACACAAGACCTGCACTTTGCACTACTTCAATGACAGCCCATGGTGACTTTCCATGTGAAGACCCAGCAACAACCATCCGCAACGCCATACCGGCTCTTCGTACTACAGTGACGAACACCAGTCATGCTCCCCCTGTTTATCACAGTTTTGTCCACTAAAAATAGAGTTCTTCACGTCGGACTTTAAAAGGTAACTATTAGCTGGACTTCCCTGGTCCCTCTGTCTAGCCTGTGCTCCATCACAGTCGGCCTGAACATGTGACTTACACCCATTCTAGCACAACCAGATGACCATGAGTGCCACTTTGTGCTTTTATGTGCTATATTTACTTAAGAATGTAAAACTTAATATCTCCGGTTCAACCAATTGGATTTTTGTCATTCTGGTATAATTTTATTTATTAGACTGTATTCTATTTTTCTAAATTGGTTTGGGATCTTTACTGTGTTGTGTTTATTACGGTTTGTGTGCTGCATGGATACTTCACACTTTGTCTCCAAGTTAAGCCTGGCTGCTTTGTACCAAGCTACCAGAGGGTTAGGCGCAGGTTAATTTAGATACTTTTTTGGTTCACCTGGACTAGTATTGTGGTTGAGAACAAAAACCTTGAGCTCCACAAAAAATAGTTCAAATCTTGATGGATATTAGTATTTGTTGTTATTTTGTTGCTCCATGCTCCAATTCTAGCCAACATGCATTTTACCTGTTACCAGACTTCTTCAGGGCTAGAAATCACATGATACAACTATTATTAGTTTAAGGCAAATCAGTGAAAAATCCATACATAATTTATATTTAGGACTTGCATCGTGAGGAGACTTGATGGCCTTAAAGAAATGGGAAAGTCTAGAAAATATATAAAGATAAGGCAATAATGTAAAGTCCAAAGTCCAAGTGTAGTCCATAGATATCACACGTTATATCCATCTCCCAGTGCAAGGAAAATACCATCTTAGAGGTAAAGACAATATCTCTGTAAGAAAATTGTAGATGATCTTTCAAGAGTGATAGGTTAGAATCATTGTCAAGCAAGTTAAAATGAGCATCCACAGGTCGACCCTTAAGTAACAATCTGCCTTAATTTCATCCATTTCTGGACCTGTGCACCTTCATACCAGTTGCCTAGTTATCAACATTTTAATCAATATTGTGGTAGTTGACTCAGTGGGGTTTCCACCCCACTCAGCCAATAAACCCATTCCTTAAACATGGCTCCAGCTACATATTTCACACCTTATGAGTAGCTGAACAACGATCACAGTGAGATACATTTGGTAGGCGGCCATTTTAGTATGCAAAGCACCACTTCTATGTAAGGAAATTCAGAACTGTAAAGTTTTCGGACTTGCCATCCAAGTGAAATACCCATCTATTGTTTTTTTATTGGACAGTGGACAGCCGAGTCTTCAACAAGTTAGAATACTGTTCTATACCACCCTTTGTAGCCCAAGGTTCACATTCCACGAGAATGCACCCTATTGCAAGGTACTTTAGAAAACTGTGATGGACCAGGCCATTTTGTTTAGCTTTCCACTTTTGTTTTAATTTACAATGCCAGTACACTTTAAAGTAAGGTTTAGCCTAAAAGTACAATAAAAATAACAGAATGGCCCGGTTTCAAACCAAAAAAAAAAAGACCACATTCATCGTTATTATATTTGATCACTTTAAGAATATTCGGAATAGCCCTCAAAAAACACTTGTTTTAGATTTAGCCCCAAAGATGTTCTATTCTTAATGGGATTTTACGAATTGCAAGTAAGTTTGTATAATCGTGCACAAGTAATTGGAAAAACTGTTTTCAAAGCTAATCAAAAGGTTAACAAAAGTCCAGCTTACTAAATTTAAAAAAAAAGCCAAACACATTACTTGCCAGTCTGTTCTTCCTGTTTTGAGAACACGCGACGAGGGCAAAGGTCAGTTTCCCCAACTAATGGCTACTGCAGCCCATAAAATGAGATGGGGTGGAGAATAGAGGCCCTGGAGAGCAGCTGGCAGCCATTTCCTGTGACAGAACCAGCTGTTCTACTGACAGGTGGTCAAGAGGATGGTGGGAACTGTTTCCCATGTTCCCAGGTCCCATGTTCAACACAAATAGGACTTAATCATACTGACAATGGCGGCTCTGCAAAGTGTAGTTATATTTCATTTACAACTAAGGCCTTTTGGAAAGAATAAACAACTTTATTCAGTTCTCGGAAAGTGTCACGAGACAAGGAGCGATACATCAGAGGGAAAGGGCACAAAGGCACAGAAACATTCAAGTGTAAGGCTTTTCTCGTGTCTCCCATGACCATATTTTCAGGAAATACTAGCCCTCTTTGCGAACATGACGCTACTACTTCTGTAGACCCACACTTCTTGCTATTACAGGTTAAGAGAGCCGCAAACAAGAGAAGATTGATTCAAACAGCACAGAGCCTGCAAGCATGCAGGTGGAAAGCCGATACCTCCAGCAGTGTCCTTCTCTACATGGCCAACCCTCAGTGACCACAAATGCTTCTATGACACAGAAGCGAAACAGCAACCATTTTTAATGTAATAACCACATCAACCATATCAATGTTCCACCGCCGAGTAAAAACCTTTCATCAATAATGATCCGTAAAACCCCAGTACATTTTTCTTTAAAACATTATATGTTGCGGAAAGGTGGAAGTCCCAGACAGCCTGTGCAGCCGTGTCATTATTTCCTGGTCCATGAAAGCTCACTTATGTTTCATTTTTAGCAACATTTTTTAGGGCTGTTGATGGACCCCGAAAAACTACAAATTGGTGCTCATCAGGGAATCACCTTTAGAATTTACCGAGAGCAGATGATAAACTGGTCTCCTCTCCTAGTAGTCTAAGGCACCATCTAACCCTCCTCCTCCCCCCAGACACCCACTTAAGAAGCTCTGTTTAAATGCAGCATACCCACTTAAGAAGCACTGTTTAAATGCAGCATATAATAGTTCTTTTCAGGTGTAATGGATAACTTCTAGGCTCCCCGTGTTAAGTCTCTAGTGGCTTGAGCTGCACGCAAGCCCTTTCACATTGATTTTTGAGGATACTTGTAAACGTTTGCAAAAGTCATGGACGTTACTTTTCACAATACTTGATCAAGACATTCATGCATGATAAGAGCTTCACAAACACTTGCTGTGCACCCGTCTTTACTTTTACCATCAGTGTTTATTTTTGCAAGGATGCAAGTTGAGGATGCATGCTATCAACAGGGGGCAACCATTGCATCTCTTCCTCTGCTGGTTCTTTATTTCTGTGGCAGTCTGGGCCAGTAAGCAAGGCTTTCTGCAAGAGCAGCCAGTGGAGGATATATCTGGTCATCTGCATGTAGGAAGTTCCCACTGCAATCCCGCTAGGAGCACTTTCCCAGAAACCTCTATGAAAGGGGTGAACTATCTCATTTGCTGAATTTTGCAAATTTGCAGGACGCCCCAACTCTGACAGGCAGAGGGTCATGGCTCAACTACCTGAACCAGACCATATAAGCTTGAGCTGCCCTTCAACTTGTTTAACAGCTTTTGGGCACAGGCCTACTGCTGTCCGAAAATCCAGAATATAGAGCTGAGTGCTACATCTTTCCTCCTGGCTCGGAACCAGCATGAAGACCTCTTTTGGAGTTCTCTTCATTTGCCCCGATGCTGCTGTTAATTCTACCTGTTTGGAAGACCCATCAATCCAAAGGAGTCCAATAATAGACACAGCGCATTAAAACCAGTGCACTGGGGGCTGCTGTAGAAACTACAAGTGCAAATGCACGTTAGCGGAGAGGTGAAGCTCTAGTGGGCTGCCCGCTGCTGCTAATGAACCTACCCAAGAGGGGTCCTTCAGACAGAGTTTATAGATTCAGAGAAACCATCCGGAAGTCCATGTACCCTCAAGAGAGGTCAAAGGAGGCCTGCCCAAGAAACTACTGTTATTAGTTTAGGGGCGCTGAGTGGGTGACTCAACCTGGTAAGCACATTTCCTCTGTTCGTTAACTTTTGTTATTTTCATCTTTATTTAACCCTTCTACTTTTTGTAGTGGTGCAGAGCATGGATTCAACTCCTGCCTGGCCAAAACCAATACCTTTGGGTCTGTGGGCTTGCACTAGTATCAGTGGATAAGAATGTTTTAAAACCCAAAAACATGGTGTTCGTACCAGCTGACAAAACAAAAATGCCCCAAACATGAGAGATAAAAAGGTAAGACATGAGCTCTTTGTGAAAATGATTAGCCATTTGACATGGAGTCCGTAAGGAGACTATACCAATGCTGGGGAGCAAGAAGAGTGGCCATTCCACCATGTCTAGACTGACTAAAATGTGAAAAGTCAAACACAAAGAGATCCACAACTGAGGGGGCAGAGGAATATGCAGATGCACTTTGGCCAGCCGCAGTCCCTGCAGGTAATTGCGGTGTGGGGTATTTAATTTTTCCTCAGCATCGTCCCTCGAAATTCCCCCTTTGCCAGCCCCACCACCCCAATGCTGTTACCTGCACAGACCGCGGCTGACTTTGGCACAGATGCTGTTGGACCATACCTCATAAAAGAGCCAAAAGGTGAAGGAGTGATTGCTTTGAAACTAATTTAATGTTACACAGAATGCCAAAACAGTAAGTACCAGGTCTCGGAGACTTGCTAAAATTTTGAAAGACTGTATGCCATCCTGCCTGCTATATCCTGTACTAGTGGCAACAGATGCCTAGTCCACACTGATCTGCAAATAACAGTAACTGTCAGCTTCCAAAACAGAAGCACACCAAAGCTAAGTAACAAAGGGCAGAATCTTCTACAGCAGCAACTTGTCAAAATGGAAGCCATGTTTCAGAACTTGACTGGGGATGGGGTGAACACACCTCACTTGGCAATCTTAGCTTATCACTATTGTATCCCCATTATCAGAACCACAAGACAAAAATCTCCCACAGTGCCCCTTGAAATGAGCTAACCTTACTAAACACACACACACAAGAACCACACAATCAAAATATGAAAATATAAGTACAACCACTTCTACTGCGTGCTTATAAGTGGCAGATCCACAAAAGCACATCTCAACGACATGTTCATCCTCATTAGTGAAAATATTTTAGACGCAATCTTCATCACAGAATCATGAATGAATGAACAATCCAATACCATCTTTGACCTCCTATCACCAGAAATCCATACAACGCACAAAGCAGACAGACAACATGCAAGAGGAGAAATCAGATGCATGGTCACCACCGCACAAACATATGATACCTGAATCTAGTCATTTATCTCGCTCACTTCCCTACTGTGTAAATATGCACTCTATTCAGCACCCACATAAGACCAATACCAAAGTAATAGAATAACTAATACATGCTATCACTTAGAAATGTATTTCTAGGCTAGTTCAACGTTGACTGGGGAAAACCAAACATTTTCTAACATTAAAAAAAATCTAACCTCTTTACTCGACCTCATGCAATCAGTCTCGTACCACACTCATACAAAAGGCAAAATGCTACACCTCATACTCTATGACAATACACTTACCTGACCTTCACCACTTTTGACTAAGGCTGGCCTGACCACCGGCCTATTCCATTTCACATTCTTACCAGCTCTAAGCCTCACACAATAAAACATCTGATAACCAGATGATTCATACAGCCAATGAGAAAGTCCACCTCCACAAAACATCACTCCTAAGTATGAACTTCACGACCGCCCCACAGAAGCAACAACTACATTAACTGTGACAATGTGAATATCATTAGCGCTACAGTTGAAGAACTAACCCATCAACAACTGAAAATTCTCCACAGCAGACCTAGTCGACTACAGTACATTGGATAGCCAAAGCAAGAAACACGTGTAAGACAGTTAGAAAAAGGATTGCAAAATCTCAAGACAACCCCAGTTAATGTCCAAGCTCAGGCAATCAACAAATAATGTCTAATTGTATTTGACTCCGTGCACAGATACTCTATGCTAGCACATCAACAACTCTCAATTTAACACAGAGAACAACCTTTTTATTACCCGACAAAGGAAACAAATGTGAGGAATTCTTCATACACTTCATAGAAAAATTCCAACTGATAAGAAATAACTTTCACAGAAATTCTCATACTTAAAAAGCTTTTCATTCATGACTATGGAATTGGTAGAATCAATAAAAAACCTAAAACCCGTAAATTACTTCCACAATGTTACACCTGCCAAAATATAAAGGCCTATTTCCCTATATTTCAGGACACATGGTGCAGTCTGATAAATGCCTTCCTGAATCAAGGTATCTTCCAGACTCGACTGACTGAAGGCTGGCCAAATCACCCTATAATCAAAAGTCTAAGCTACTAATTACCCAGGCATCAAGTTACCATCAGATATTAAATCTGCTGTTTCTTGGGAAAGCCTTAGGAAAAATAACTGTGGCAAACCACCTAAACAACGTAATCCCGAAATGGCATCTATCAATCAGGATTTAGACTTGGCTTCAGCATTGAAACCACAACTCAAAGTACTGAACAACATATTCCACATTCCAGATAAAAGTGTCTCATGCATGCTAGTCTTGCTAGACCTATCATCAACCCTTGATGCAGACTATCATCGAAGAATACTGCAGACTTTATGAGACCACATGGGCTTTGCCACAAGGTTATATCCTAGTTCAAATCCTTCTGGACAAATAAATCTCCAGAATTCCTGTTCCTTCCCTCCATCACACAACAACAAATGGGATCTTAATCTGGAGCAATTCTTTAAACTCAAGTGTTTCTCACCAACATTTTCATCAGCAGCCAAGCTCCACAGTATCATTCTGGACTTGAACCTCGTACATAAACATCACATCAGCAATGTGGCCAAATCTGCAAACTATCTACTCAAACCCTCAAAACATAACACCTTAACCCCCCTCCCCCACCTCAAATCCTCTGAGAGCAGCAGATAATGTGTTCATTGTCTCAAGAGTCTACCTAGGGAATGCCATTTTAGCAGGAGATCCACAGACATCCACTGCCCTACTTACAGACATTCTAAACGGAGATACAAGTCTGGTACACTCTACAGGTAGACACAATCACAGTTTCCGGAAACTCCCTAACCTATTTATTTTCATTTTTTCATTTCATATGGCGCAACAGCTACCCGGAGGTTTCCCGGCGCCCACGGACCCATGCAGGGAAAAAAGAAGGAAGAAAGAACAGAAAATCAGAGGTTGAATAATCACGTTTTGAAGCTTTTACAGAATTTGGCATAATTATGTTCCTAACGAAGTCGGAGTGGGAGAGAATTCCATAAAGATGGAGCCAAGTAAGCAAAGGACTGTCCACCCATTCTAGTGAGTTTAATCCTAGGGACAATAAATTTAGCCTGTTTGACTGATCTAAGAAAGCGAGTAGGAATGTAAGGGTGAACTAAGGTAACGAAGAGCTGTACCGGTGTTAATCCTGTGCATGTATCAGAGGGCTTTGAATTTAGAACAGTTTTCTATCTTAAGCCAATGTAGGTCCCGGAGAGTCCCTGTGATAGATGCCATTTGAGGAAGCTGACAAAGAAGTCAGGCTACCGAGTTTGGGACCATTTGCAGCCTCAGAATCACCGCCTTGTTGGCACGTAAATACAAAATATTACCGTAGTCCAATCTGGACACGATCAGGGCCTGACCCATAGTTCTTTGTGTCTGTGGTGGCAGCATCCACAGGATTTTTCTAAGCCATTTCAAAATTAAAAAGAAAGTGGAGGCAACCTTGACCGATTGCTGTCGCATAGACAGTTGATCATCTATAGTTATGCCAAGGTTGCGAACAGATTGCAAATGGATGCCCTTCCCCAACCTTCTCAAAGGCCAATGTTGTGGGCCCCAGAGAGCTTTATTTCCACCTGGAATTAGGAGTTCCGTTTTTCCTCCATTAAACTTCAACTTGTTAGTGTGCATCCATCCAGCAATTTCTTGTAAGCCTGATTGAAGAGAGGATACCTTAGAAGTGTCTTTAGTAGTTAGGGAAAAGATGAGCTGGGTGTCATCGGCGTAAGAATATATGGTTAGCCCAGCCTCTTCTGCTAAGGTACACTGGCTACTCATTACAGCCAAAATTATGTTCGAAATGTGTGGCCATGCGCACAGCCATTCGCAACAAGGTCCTGTCCTACCTTACAGATTATACATACTCCTCTCCACTGGGAGATGGGTGAATTAAAAAGTCAGAAAACCTTTGTTCTAAAACTGCTTAATTGCATAACAGCTATAGCACAAAACAATACTTCTTCACCTGGTCAACCACTGCAGCCTGGCTCTTGCTGCTTCCAAAAACTGACCTCAATTTTGATCTTTTCTAAGCAGCTCAAAGGCTCAACTCCATTGACTCTTGCAAGGTTTAGCATCAACAAAACCAATAGCTTTCTTAATCTTTTCTATTAATCCCTCCCTCCGCATATCTATTTATATGAATATTATTGAATTCTCACACAGACAGGTATTCAATCAAAACGTAGAACCAGTTTGTAAGCATCAGCGTAAGAGAATGCATTCACATTGTAAAGACCTGATTATAATGTGCTGCCTGTCGTCAACAAGACTTTCCCCAAATGAGAGAGGATCCGGCATTTCACTCGATGGTCACCAAGTATCAAGGCATTCCTAGATGGACAACAGTAACCCTAAACCCAGGATGGAGACCCACTAGTTCACTGGTACACATCCAAAACACTGCTCCGCTGCTTTGCATGTTACAAATTACAACTTATCATCTGCTTCTGTGTTTACTTTGTTTCAGCTTCCTTTCCGGTGGCTGACAAAATACATTTGTATGACTTCATAACAAAGTATCTCTATGTTGGCAAGAGGATTGAGATTCTACACTACTAGTCTTTCAAAGAAGGAGTTCAAAATACCTCTCTGTTACTTTTCAACTATAATATATATTTCTGGGAATATATCTTGCTTTTCAACCTCGCCTTACTGCCTAAAACATCTACTTTTCTCCCACCCTACGCCGTTCACCTCTCCTTCTCTCTGTACTCTATTTTTCTTCATTCACCTTGCTTGTGACTATCCTTTACTGTTCACCCTTCACACACCTCAATAGTCACCTGTCTCCTACTTTAAGATATTTCCACCAAAAACTAAAAAGTTAACTCATACCTTCTGTTTTGTGACTTTTTACTCCCATTCCATTTGTTCAATTCCTTCTTCTCTGTGCATCTGCACCTGGTCCTCGTGCCATTTATATGGACAAGCTTTTTTGTATTGGGCTTTGGGGGTAAAAGCACTTTAAAACCAACATTAACCATAGTACTCTTAGGTATCATTTTTGGAGTGCACGTCTAAACGGTTTCATCTTTACAGCTTCACAGCTCATGAAAATGTCCAAATAACTGGGCACAATATTCAGAAGAAGCATTTACCAGCGACACCCACAGAGTTAAATGTGTGTGTCCATCCCAAGACTCACGTCGCTTTCTATATGGATTTGTTATATTGCTAAATAATTGAGGTCACCTGAAAGGCTCCAATAGCTTTGTGCAGGCTTGCCTTTGACCCTGCACAGCGCTCCACTGCTTTATCAGCTAGGTTTGAGCTATACATATAACACAAACGAGAATGCTGCGAATAATTAACAAAAATACTAGTTCAGCACTTCTACTTTTCATAGTTCCCTTCTTACTCATTCGACAGGGTCACCTCGTAAGTCCTTCCCTGCATGTTACTTTATTTTCATGCATAGCAACTGCCTGTGAGATCAGGAATCACGACCACGATTTGCTTTTTCAACAAATACATGTTTTTACTGTCAACATCTCTACCCCAGTTCTTTCTCGGTCTCTCTGAATTACCCTTTAAATGACCCCTTTATTAAACAAGGAGCAGGCTGCTTTGTGTGGGCTACTTTTGAGCAGGTCTACTACGGTCATTACATTGGATACACGTGGGTGAATTACAGTGTTAGTGCCTAGTGGCTGCTATAACCAATTCTGCCCTTTCAGAACTATTTCCATCTGTTGCTGTAATTTCTTCTGCCTCAGAAATGCACACCTTTGTGCTTTTACTACTGCGGTCTCCTCTGTTGAGGAATGTTTATGCTCTGAAAGAGCTAAAAATACTTTATTTTCAATGACTTCTTGGTGACAAGATCAAGAGATTCTTCCCTTTTCAGAAGGCACACTGTCAAAAGCCATCAGCCTCACAAAGTTGCCTCTTACAAAGCCTTGACCTGATTTGCACTGCTGAAAAAAAATGTTGTAAATATATTTACTCATAGGGGCTTTCAGCCAGTCTACTTCATTCACTTGTCTGATATATGATCATTCTTATTTTTCTCCAATTGGCGAAGCATATAGCATGGGAAAAAGGGTCAGTCCACTTCAGCACTTGGTTCCTTTGAGAGTGACGACATTCTGCTAAAGCACTGCTGTTGAGGGAGCCATTGTAAATTAATAAGATGTATGCACTATTGGTAGTGTGGAGATTATTAATCTACACTCTAATATTATATATACACACATATTTATATATACACACACACACACACACACACACACACACAGGATACCATTGCCTTTGAAACGATTTTGGCATTAATTTATAAACTAAAACAACAAATTAGTTACATAGGTCTGAAAATATCTGGACTTCCCTCAGACTGCCCACTGCCAGGATCCCTCCTGCACTGCTTCCTCCAAGGCCTACCTGTATGTTTGTGGATAAATGCCAAATCCACAAGAAGACCTAGCCATTGTCCTCACTAATAACATCTAGACATCCTGGTTGGGACAGACGAACAATGTAGAATGGGTGACAACTGCCACCTAGGTAACATGTACTGTAGGGCATCACTCTCTGCTCGCATCCACGAAGGCCAGTATCGCTCATCCCTTACGGTAAGGAACGAAGATGCATCTCAATGACATGCCCATGTTGATGACCTGCTCAACAATCAACTGCGTACACACCGGACACCAATAAAAGGATGCTATGCATGCCACCCACTCACGTACGACTCAATAGACGATGATAGTATATACCTCAGCATGCAGAACAGAGCTACCTCGGACATATTTTCAAAGTCATGGTGAAGTGTACGCCAACCAACTGTGCATTCTTGATTCATCCAGCATGTTTGCATGCTTACTTTGGTATTAAGTTACGTCTGCTTCGAAAAATGCTTCATATTGTTTTATTCCATCTCATGCAACTGTGGTAAATCATACTTTAAAGTGTGTTACATGCTTGAAACTGTGTATGTTGCTCTAGCCTATATACCAACGCATTTATACTAACGCTAATCTATATGTACCAATAAAGAAATAGCAAAAAATGATAGAGAGAGTAGATTGAACCAGAAACTAGCAACATTATGGTGACTATGTATTTTTCGCAGTGGGGTCTAGTGTGGGGCCTGCTACAGACAGCGAAATGGCGGCGTAGTTTATCTCGAATGTCAGCAGGAGAGATGCAGGCTGCGTAATGTAAGTTAAATAAAGGAATCATTTAAGACTGTATACTCAAAGTAACCAGATTCATGCTGCGAATATAAACACTGACAGATGCACAGTACATAAACTGCACAGAGCAGCTCGAGTCATGTTTGGCATTCTAACAGCCCCCTCAAACTGACACGCAGAAATACGGACAGCGATGCGCAAGAATTTTTTCAAGATAGCAACAGATCGCCTAAACAAAAGTCAAATAGAAACCGAACTGGCGTGTATTTGCTTAGCAGGGGGTTTCATGTCTAAAAATACTCAGTGAATGTTAAAACTATTCAACACACACTGCAGTTAACTGCTTGGACTTGGCTGGACTGGAATTGCGATCACAAAGTAACCCAGCATTTTTCTCCAAAGCAATCAACATTCCTAATGCAAATTAACTAACATTGGTTAACCATTAATCAGTTGGACAATAACACCTTCAGACGTTAGTTAACCCTGCAATACAAAGAAGTGCGGAGGAACAAGTCAAAGGGGAGATTTACTAGCCAAGAGCGCCGGAGAAGAAGCAGGCTTTGCATTCGTGATTTTGCATTCAGGCATTTTCACTTGCTAAAGATGCCAACCTCTAAAACTTAGGCAACTCTGTGTAAACAAAGACCGCTCTGAGCTCTGCATTCTGGAACTGGGAGGGGAGGCAGGGAGATGCCCTTCTAGGTCTAACATGGCAGAAACACGAGTTTCCAGCCAGTGTGGCAGTATAACTGCTAGAAATGGGCAAGGGTCGTCACGGACATGCTGGGTACAGGAGGTCACCAGTTCGTATCCCTGCAGGACAGATTCAGCCTGCCATGCTTTCGGGGTTGGCCAAAGAGGTTGTGCATTGGGAGGATTACAGGAAGTGTCTGAAAGAGACACGTTCGTGAGATTCCTTACCTTAGAACATCCAGAGGCCTCAAACTGGATCCGGAAAGTTTTGTGTCAGCAGTACCTCTGCACATCAGTAGGTGGCGTCATGCGGCGCTGCGTCAGTCGCTGGCGTCGTATGCGCCGAGAGGACATCACGGAGTCTACTTAGGCGCCACCCATGCGCGCTGATGTCAGTTTTCTTTTTCCGCGCCAGCAAGCGCAGATCCGGTTAGAGCACGTACCCTAGTCACTTTTGACTAACTTTTTGAGACTTTTGTCTCTCATTCTTTTGAGACTTTGACTCCTGGTACCACATAGGAATGCCTGGGTTTAAATCCTGCTGGGCCTGTCGCCGTACGATGTCGGTAGCTGACCCCCATGGCGTCTGTCTCTACTGTCTGGAGCGCAGCCATGACACCCGGACATGTTCCGACTGTCTGCCCATGGCTCTGAAGGCTTTGCGGGAGTGGTCCTGAAAGCTGGTGGAGGCCAGGCAGTCGTCTCTGTGCTGTTCGAGGTCCAGGGGTCGCTCGAGGGACCGACCGCAGAGCCATCATCATCGCTCCTCTGGGTCAAAGTCTTCACCCGCAGGCTCGGATAAGAGACATCACAAGAAGAAGTCTAAGAAGCGTGTTCGCTCTCCCATTTCCCCCCCATCAGTCTCCAGACGCAGAGGAGGGGGCCAGGGGTCTTTCCCCTGCGGCTCAGTTGGAGCCTGGGAGTCCCGCGGCCTACCCGCCCTATCCAGGTCCGTTTGCGACTCCGGGCCAGGTGCAAGAGTTTCTTACCGCCATGGACCGCCTTTTCTGGCCTGGGGCTCCCGCCGGCACGCCTTTGAGTCCCGCGGTCCCTATTGAGGGGCCTGGTTTGTTGCCGGCGGCAGCTTTGGTCCCGGCACTGCAAGGTCTTCCGCCGGCTGCTCCAGCGCCCCCTGCGACTCCGTTCCCGGCGCCGCAAGGGGTTACGTTTGTCCCACCTCTGCCCTTGCCCAAATTTCCGGGCAATTTTGCTCCGGCTTGGGACCCTAATTGGGACATGGAGCCGGATTGGCACCAACCGGCACCGTTGGAGCATTTGTTTTCCCCTGTGCCTCCCCCGCCACCTGTGCCTCAGGCCGTGGAGGAGGGCGATGACTGGGAGGGGTCGGAAGACCCTCTTGCATGGCAATGCGAGTCTGAACATGAGTGAGCGGAGGTCTCGGAGGATGCAGGTGGCCTTGACCTCTCCACTGAGCCTGGTTTTGAGTCTCCTCCCGCTGTCATGGAGGAGGGCGCCACATATACTGTGGTGCTCCGTAGAGCAGCTGAGGCTCTTTACCTTGGTCTGCCTACTGTCACTCACAAAACTAACCTCCGTGCTTCAGTCGGCAGCAAGCTCTATGGAACCTCTGCTTCCGTTTAATGAGGCCTTGACGGAGGTTTTGATGAGCACCTGGTCTAGGTCAGCCACAGAGGTTCCTGTGGATAAGAACGTGGCCAGGCATCATCGCCCGGCACCGGGTGCCCCGGCCTTTTTGACAACTCATCCGACTCCGGAGAACCTGGCCATTCAGGCCTCCACTTCCCTAAGTGCGTTCCCCTACCGCCAGATGAGGAATCGAAAAAGCTGGAGCAGTTTGGCAAGAAGTTCTTTTCCTCTGCCAGCTTGGGGCTGCGGTCAGTCAACACTGCATGTCTCAAGGGCTGCTACTCTCATGCTGTGTGGGGCACAGTGGTGCAGACACTGCCCCAGTGCCCGGAAGAGGTTCGGGCTAAACTTTCCCAAGCTGTTGCGGAGGGGAAGGATGCCTCAAAGTTCGCCATTCGGAGTGGACTGGACACCACGGATTCTTTAGGAAGAGCGATCTCCACGACAGTGGCCCTGCAACGCCATGCCTGGCTGCGGTCCACTGGGTTTTCGGGGGACATCCAGAGTTCCCTCATGGACATGCCCTTTGATGGTACTCGCCTGTTTGGCGATAAGGCACAGTGCGCGGGAGCGTTTTAAGGACTCTCTGGCTACGGCAAAGTCCTTGGGTCTCTCTACCACACGCCCGGCCACTTCTACCGTTCGTTCTTTTCGTGGCCACAGAAGGGGTGCCCCTGCACGCTCGTTCAGCCAGAAGCCTGCGCAGAACCAGACTCAGCGCGGCCATGGGCATGGAGGCCGCCGTGGCGGCACAGGGGGCCAGCGTGCGGGTCAGTCCACCTCCGCTCCAGCAGCATCTGCCTCAAAGCCTTCCTAGTCCGGCCTTTGGGGTGCACCCCACGCCAGTGGGCGGCAGGATCCAACATCACCACCCCCACTGGCATTCTGTCACTTCAGACAGGTGAGTGCTGCAAATTGCCCGGAGGGGTTACTCCCTCCCCTTCAAGTCTACCACCCTACCATGCCACCTCAGTTCCACCGCATGTTGGGGGATCGCTTTGCACTTCTCCAACAGGAAGTCACAGCCCTCCTGGCCAAGGGGGCCATCGAGCGAGTTCCTGGGCCAGGAGTAGGACGTGGTTGTTATTCCCACTACTTATAGTCCTCAAGAAGGAAAAAGGGGGCCTGCGCTCCATCTTGGACTTCAGGAATGTCAATCGTTTCCTCTGGAAGGAGAAGTTCAAGATGCGGACTCTGGCTCAGGTTTTTGCTGCCCTCGACCCTGTAAACTGGATGGTAGCGTTGAACTTGCAGGACGTATATTTTCACATTCCCGTCCTGCCGGCGTTACCTGCGGTTCACGGTAGGCCAGGAGCATTTTCAGTTTGCCGTACTCCCCTTCGGGCTTACCAGCGCCCCTCGGTTGTTCACGAAAGTGTTGGCAGTGGTCGCAGCTCATCTGCGCAGTTCAGGGGTGTCAGTCTTCCCCCTACCTCGTCGACTGGCTGGTTAAGGAGGGCTCACCCCAGACAGTCATCACCCACCTTCAGACTACGGCCGACCTCCTTCATTTGCTGGGGGTTTCCATCAACGTGCCGAAGTCGCACCTGAGTCCCTCTCAGAAGCTCCTCTTCATCGGAGCGGTTCTGGATTCGACGCGGTTTCGGGTTTATCCTCCCTAACAGCGAGTCCGGGATATTCAGGCTATGATTCCGATCTTTCAGCCTCTATCCCGGGTTTCATCAGGACGACCCTCCGGCTCCTGGGCCTGATGGCCTCCTGCATCCTCCTAGTGCAACATGCCAGATGGCTTATGCGGGCTCTGCAGTGGGACCTGAAGTTCCAGTGGTCACAGCATCAGGGAAACCTGTCCAATCATGTCCAGATCTCGGGAAGGCACTGCACGACAATTGCAGTGGTGGCTCACGAATCGCGATTGGGTCAATGGCAGATCCCTCTCTCTTCCCCAACTGGTGCACACAGTAGTGACAGATGCGTCCCTCCTGGGATGGGGTGGCCACTTGGGAGAGGCGGAGACCAGAGGCCTCTGGTCTCCGGCGGAGTCCCAGCTCCATATCAACCTTTTGGAGCTTCGGGCGATCCGTCTTACACTGAAGGCATTCCTTACCCCTGTCCGGGGAAGTGTAGTGCAGGTAATCACTGACAACACCACCACCATGTGGTATTGCAACAAACAGGGTGGCGTGGGGTCGTGGACCCCATGTCAAGGGGCTCTGCGCCTCTGGACATGGCTGGAACATCAAACATTACCTTGGTGGTTCAACACCTGCAGGCTCTCGGAACGCCAGGCCGGACGAACTCAGCCGCCGGTGCTTGATGGATCACGAATGGCGTCTAAACTCGGACGTGGCGCAAGGTCACTTTCTGCACTGGGGAGAGCCTTGGTTAGATCTATTCGCCACTGAATAGAACGCGCAATGTCATCAGTTCTGTGTGTTAGAATATCCAAGGCGGCACTCGCTCGGCGACGCTTTTCATCGCGAGTGGAGTTGCGGTTTGTTGTACGCCTTTCTGCCTATTCCACTTCTGCCCAGAGTGCTGAAGAAGATTCGGCGCGACCGGGCCCAAGTCATCCTTGTGGCTCCGGATTGGGCACGAAGATACTGCTGGGCTATTAAAGGTTATCTTTCGGCCATCTCTGCCTTTCTACGGCTTCCAGATATGCCTTCTGTCTTTAAGACCCGGTTGCTAACCGTTTCCTGAAAAGCATTACACACATGTTTTCTCCCGTGCCTTTCATAATGCCTCAATGGGACTTAAATCTGGTCTTGACCCATCTGATGAGCGCTCTTTTGAACCCCATAGTAACTGTCCTTTACGTCTTCTCACTCTAAAGACTGCTTTCCTGGTAGCTATCACCTCTGCCAGAAGAGTGAGTGAGCTCCAGGCTCTTTTTTCTAAACCTCCTTTTCTTTCTGTTCACCCAGACAAGGTGGTTTTAAGGACCCGTCCTTGTTTGCCAAAGGTTGCCACGCCCTTCCACATCGGGCAGACCATTACTTTGCCCACCTTTTTTCCACCTCCGCATCCTTCAAAAGAGGGAGAGGCTCCACCGTCTGGACCCAAAACGTGCGCTCTCGTTCTATCTGAAGCGCACACAACAGTTCCGGGTGGTTGACCAGCTCTTTGTTGGCTACGTGGGCGCCAAAAAGGTCGGGCCATACACAAACGAACCATCTCCCGGTGGGTCGTTCTGTGCATCAAAGCGTGTTACTCGCTGGCTAAGAAGGAGCCTCATGTGGGGCTGCATGCCCATTCTACCAGGGCGACGGCGGCCACTACTGCCTTGGGATGCGGCGTTCCCTTGCAGGACATTTGTCAGGCAGCTACATGGCGGGCTTTGCTGCACACGTTTACCAAGCATTACTGCCTTGACAGTCAAGTCCGGAGAGACTGCTTCTTTGGCTGTTCTGTTCACCGTGACTTTCTGGTGTAATCTTACTCACAGACCGACCACCAGGGTTGGTATTGCTGGGGTATCTATTCTAAGGTAAGAAATCCATCACTAACGTGTCTCTTTCAGATGCACAAGTTACTACTTGTGTAACAATATATCTGTAAGAGACATTAGTTAGTGATAGATTCCTTACCGCCCCACCCATCCTCCCCGTTCTGCAAACTGATTATGGTTAAGGTCATCCCTTTCAGGGTCCTAGTTTCATGGCACCAGTGGTCAGTTTCTTGCATGGCTCTGCGTTCCTGGCGCGGAAAGTATTGTACAGAACTGACGTCAGCGCACATAGGTGGCGCCTAAGTAGTCTCCGTGATGTCATCTCAGCGCATACGACAACAGTGACGGAGCCGCACAACGCCACTAACCGACTCGCAGGGGTATTGCTGACGAAAAACTTTCCGGATCCAGTCGGATACCTGGGGATATTCTAAGGTAAGGAATCTATTACCAACTAATGTCTCTTACAGATATATTGTTACACAAGTAGTAACTTGTGCATTATGTAGCAAATGAGCCCCAATCATAGTGTTGGAGCAGTTGTGCAAAAGAAAGCTCCATCCACCACTCTCACACTGTACCCACTGGACGAACGTGTCAGTGATATGTTTTCCACTGATAACACCAAACGTACTAGAATGAACGCCCATGACTGCGGGAAGCATTTAGCAGACCTTCCCCCAGAGATAAACAGTGCTGCTTAGCCACTCAGCATCTAAAGACCACCATGGCTCTCAGCTAACCACAGCAACAGCACATACATTTAGTTGAGCAAACCACCTATACTTATCTGGGACTACCCATAGCCCAAATGTACTAACCATCATGGCACTCCAAGCACCTTTTCACTGCCCACACTACCACTGACTTCAGCACTTGAACCCCATACCGCCTAGTATGCGGTCTGCTTGAACATCAAATCATACCTCCAATTAAATATTCAAACTCTAAGGCAGTACCTACTTCATCACACTGCTACAGCACTACCACACACAAACCAATCTGAGAGTACATGCTTGTACATAAGCATAAGACAGTCAGCACCCAATCGCAAATACATTACACCTAGTTTTTTCAGCGCCTCAGACAACAAAATGGCATCTCAGAGAACTGGGGTAGAGAATGGAAACAGTGCTCTATAAGCAACGGCAAGCATAAAATACAAATAAATAGAGAAATAAGAACAGTCTATGAATGTCAATGAAGATAGAGAAGCCGTGAATGAATATTTAATCAATATAGCAGTCTTAGTCTTCCAACTGTAGTGGGTGTGGAATGAGCACAAGGGAATTTAAGCAGGAGATTTCAAATGTCTGCAGAGTCCAAGCTACAGTTCGATCAGAAAAGGCACATGTAGAAGCCTCTTCTGAACTTCGGGAAGACTTTATCTATTTGCAAAGACAGAGGATGAGAGTTTCAAATGGAAGAGCAGTACCCCTGAAAATGTCTAACTCCTCATAATTTAAACTTTGGAGGATAAAGGGACAGTAGTGTTGTTGAGGACGAGCTCAGACAAAGTCTTGTGTAGTAGCGCTGAAAAAGTCTCCTCAAATACCCTGCTGCATGACCATTAACAAAACTGCCTATGAAAATCATTTTAACGTGGGATCTTTCTTTCATGGGTTATCAATCTACCGATCTAAGAGCGAATGTGAAATGGTCATTGCTACATAGGCTACAACTGAGTCATGCTGCTTGATTTTAAACTCTTTGGGGGTTTCACACACACAACTTCAAAGAGAGCAGAAAAAAAATTGTATGGGGGTGTTATACAGAACGAACTTGACCCAAAGGTGTCGGAGAGCTTCACATGAGCACCAGTTGCGTTACAGACAGACACATTCATTTTGTTAGGCACGGGGAAATTATGTGATTTGCCCAGAATGACAGGATGTTTAGTTGTCGCTGCCAATACTCGAACCCAGTTCCCCAGCTTCGAGGTCAACTGCACTAGCCATTAGGCCACATCCTCTCTCCAAATGTTGATGTTGATGCAGTGATCCAGGACTTAACGAACCACAGAAGGACTAGTGCAATCTTTGGGGAAGATTTGGGAGAATGGGAGCATGCCATGAGCTTGGTAGGGTGTTAAAATGCACTTTTGGGGACTCGGTCCACGTAAGGATTAACTGTTCGATTTACTGAAGTTCATATCAGAAAGCAAACCTTCTAAATTAATGTTTGAAGTGGATCTTCTGAATCATCTGAGCCCCCTAGCAAGATTTCCTATTACCGACTATTCAGGCAAAGCCATTCAAGATTCATCCAAGTTTGGACTTGCTTCAGAAAGTTTGGTATCAACCGTGAAATCCCTTTCTTCCTTCCAGTAGGTCTCATATATGTGTTAGCTGTCATTGTGAGCTTTCGTGATGTATGGATGGTTGGACCTAGCAAAAACGAAAGACTGAAAATATTTGGTTCTAAACAAAAAATTCATCCGGAAGGTCATTTTATAGTCCCAGGAAGATCTTTCTACCACTTAAATGTTCATTAAGTGGAACTAATCATTGAAAAGTTCGTACTGAACTGTAATACAGTGTTTAACAAGATTGATCTGGTTACTTGTACAGAACAGTCTACTCACCCCTAGCACCCCAAAGCAACACCCATCGCCATAGTCAAGTCAAAAACACTTTATTCGGTTAATAAAAACTATAAAAGCCGGACACATACATAAAAAAAGTCAATGAGAAGGATATAAACGTGTATCTTTCTATAAATACACATCACCAGTGATGATTAAAAATACAATAAAAAGATATTTAAAAAGACCTCAACTGACTTCAGCAATTCAAAGATTATTCCTGCCTCCAAGGGCTCCCGACAAAAAACTAGCCACATTAAAACAGAGTAAAGGGCACTGCAGCATTTGAAGGTAGATCAGGGTGGGATTCGTTTGCCAGAATCCCTTCCCTCTAGGCAAGGGTAAAAATATAATGATGCTGCAGGATGCTATAGTGATCACAAAATAAAGTGCACTGCGCACTGTGTCTTGAACCGAAAAGTTGTCACATGAACATGTCCCTTGTTCTTCCACATTATATTGACCCTGAGATTCTGCTAAAAGCCAGTGCATAAGATTCAATCTGAAACCATTAAGAGGAAGCGGTGGTGGGGTATTGTGACCACACTCAATTAGGGTTCCATACATAAATCTGATTTTACAAGTATACGAGCCATAACCATGGGTTTCTGGAGTTCTCCTTCTCTATCAGTTTTATCACTTAGCATAAATTGTGTTTTTATACGGGGCAGGTCTCTTATTGATCCCTTCTGGTGACCAATTTAGGAAGGGGCACCCTAATTTCTCGAATGACTCGTTAATATAATGTAGCCATGAGAAAGCATTACCTTTGCCCATAGAAAGAATCTCTTATGATGGCCCGATTGATTTTGAATTCCGTGCTTGACCAGATTTTAAGCCATTTAACTTGAGATGAAAGAGCCAGCCTTTCAGAGATGTATTCCAGCCCCATTTCTTCATGGACTACAAAAGTGGCAACTGACTGAGGGATTGACAACAATCTTCTTCTAAAATCATTTTCCACTCTCCATAGCTCTCCACAATCCTTATACCCCCATAAATCTTTCCCATAGCTAGTGATAGATAAACATTTAGGCTAATAGACTTAGACCATTTCCTGTATAGCTCTAGCCCCCAGTCTTTCGCGAAGTCAAATACTGAGGCTACTGATCTGGCCAACAGGTTTCTCTTAGCCCTTTGCAGGGCCCAGATCCCCTCTCATCAAAAACGCCCCGAACTCTTGTCACTTTCGGTTTACCTCCAATAAATCTCTTCTGAGAATTATTTCTCTGACCAATAGCCATTGCATGGGATTTAGAATAGTGTGTCCCCACATCAAGGGAGGTCATAAACTCTGACAGAATTAAGAAGTCGCTGGAGGCGCACCGTTGTTCTAGCTAGCAGGACAGTAGTATCATCATCATATACAAGTGCTGGAATAAACTGCAATCCCACCCGGAGATGTTCTTGATGGGGAGTACACAAAAATGGGAACAGATTATTAATGTATAGCGGAAACAGTGGTACCAAAATGCAGCCCTGCCTGACCATTTGTGTATCTTTGCTGGAGATGTCAAGGACCCGTTTTGATTAAATCGGACTACTGTGCGGAGGTCCTGGTGAAGACCGTGTAAAAATTTATAAAACTATGGTCAAACTTTGGGTCAATTAACAACCATAGTTTAGATCTGTTAACATGGTCAAACGCAGGCAACAAATCCATAAAGGCTAAGTGTATCCGCCCTCTTTTGGCCACCGTGTATTTGCCAATTATTATTGAAAGTTAAGGCACTGATTAAGTGTTCCTTTCCCTTGCCTAAACCCATACTGAAGCAAAAACAACAATTGATGGACAGAGTGCAGAACAATGTCATACATTCACCCCAGTACAGAGATCTGGGCCTAAATTCATTGTTTTTTTGCTCACCATGCCATTCCAGTTTGGTCCCAGCAATATGCAAATCAGTCTTGATCCTGCACCCAATGGGAACAGTCCAGTCCGAACTGCCAGACCCTGTCCTCCCTGGACTGGAAACAAGCATCCTAGGACCGGTTTCGGGCTTTCAGACCTCATCAGCCAGGATAGCCTGACTCCAGTGACATGGAGAGCACGGGACCCATGTCTGGGCATACCCGTCCCACTCGAGGTGACAACTGCAAATATAACAATTGATGGACAGAATGCAAAACAATGTCATACATTCATTCCAGTACAGTTGGCAGGGTATGCCCAGACGTGGGTCCCTTGCTCACTTTGCCACTGGATTCAAGCCAGCCTGGCTGATGAGGGCTGTTAGCCCGAAACCGGTCCTAGGATGCTTGTTTCCGGTCCAGGGAAGACATGGCTTGGCAGTTCGGTCTGGACTGTTCCCATGAGGCACAGCGCCAAGACTGATTTGCATATAGCGGTGTCTGAACTGGGGTGGCAAAGTGAGCTAAATAACAATGATGGATTCAACCCAGATCTGTGACTGGTGGTGAGTGTTTGAAAAGTTTCAGCACTCCGTCCATCATCTCCTTGTGTTTGCTTTTTTAACCCGTACTGAAGGCAAGAAATCACATTATTTTGTTAAAGCCAATAAGACAGTCTAGCCAGAATCACCCTGCCTAGAACGTTGACTGATGAATCAATAAAGGAGATTGGTTTGTAACACCAAGGATACAGATTTTCTCCCTTATTGAACACTGGGATGATTACAAAGCTTTGCAAGAAGCATGGGGACCCTTCCTCCAAGCAGCATTAAATACATGTTAGGATTTTTGCCCACCAGGAACCCCATCTGGCCCTTGGGCCTTGTTCTGGATCATAGTTGCCATGGTGGCCTCCATCTCCTCTTCCGTAAAGCAAAGGGAAGAATCGTCCCTCTGTGATCCATCACCTTAGTCTCCAAGATCACTCAGTTTAGCTCACCTGACCATAACCACCATTAGACAAGCTGATTCTCAGAGAAATGAATTTGCCAATCAAGCTTATAAATACAGTTCAGTATAGTTCATATAAAGACTATATCTTGACATAAATCGCAGAGCTAACAGTTTACTCTGTCCTCCGAAAATCTACTACAGGGATAGCATATTAAACCTTGCAGTAAAAACACACCAACTATCTCTGTCAACTTTCTCTTACACAGCTTTAACTAATGGTTCTTAAAAATGCAAAGGAGAAGAAGATATAGGGCAGCAAGGGAAAAGCAGCATGAAAAAGATAGGTGGGCTTTTACACGGTGTACAGGATTTAAAGCAAGACAGGTTTACTAAGAGTGAAAGTCTCATCTAACCACTATTTTGATAACACCAGTGTAAAAGTATCTCCCCACAACAAATGTCTGAGAGAATGAATCAATGATGTAAGAGCATTAGTCCAGCATGGCTTTCTGACTAGGTCTGTTACCATGTAAAGCCTTCCATCTTCCAATATTCCCATTACCAGCCTCCAAAAACAATGACAGACTGATGCACAAATAAATTATAATTTGTGGAGAAGATCCTTCTTTTAAAAAATAAAAAGAAATGCTACAATGACTGAATTTAGTATTCCAGCAAACAAAACACAATTTGGAGTTCTTACAATGTAAGGATGCAGACACTGAATGACACTTTAAATTTGGAGAATATTGAAGTGGTTTGCGGCTATCAGTTGAGAGGATGGGAGCAATGTTGAGTCAAAACAGTACACCAGTTGACCAGAAATCCTTCTCTCTAGACAAGAAATCCTTCTCTCTCAACCTACATGACAGGAACAACAAATCCTATTGAGCATTCTGAAATGACCATCTTTCTTTAAAACAGTGCTGGCCAGCATGGGACCCATGCATTCTCAAATCCTGCACTTCAAATCGGAGGCAAGAGGCACAGATTTACGATTGTTGTACTAAAAATACAAGTTCCCTGCACCAAGAAGTAAAACAATCTTAAAAACAAACAAAACGATGTTTGCAAGTTGTTTTAATTATGTTCTCTTCTTACAGCTTCTTTACTTTGTGCCAGCACTTGAGGTGCTCTATGTTTAAGACCAAAAACAAATACAGAAAACATATCAAATCTGCACATCAAGACTAAGATGTCATACATGACCAGATATTGCTTTCACTGATCAAACACCCTAGACCCAATTATCCAGATCCCAGCTACAGAGTTCAACAAGCCTGTTGCAAGCAAAATTACCAATGCTTAACCTCACTGTTCGTTCAGGGTTACCGGCTCTGGTTGAAGAGACTGCCAACAGGAATGTCGATTCTTCATCCTAAGAATAACAAAACATTCAGGCTTACAACATACGCCGAATTCCAGGCTGCTGAGCCATGAGCATTTGAATATGGAAGTGCAGACACTGAACTAGCCTCTACCAAGCAGCCATATCAAACTGGACTAGAAATAAAAATATGAAGACAGTACATGTTTCTTGTTTGTTCAAACAACTAAAATGAAGACTGAAGATACTGGCTCACCACATGGCACCAACAAGTTAATTTTGCTCATGAAACAAAACTATACTATTGGACAAATGAATAATTTTTCCAGAATGCTTTTGCCCAGCTGGGGGCGATCATAATAAAGATACTGGATTGGTTCATGCAGTACTATACAGCAGGTGACTAAGCGGTCTGTCCAAATACACCGTTGTGTTAATGTCAGAGGACCCAAAACGGAAAAAGCAAAACATAGCAAATATTGAAGCTCAATCAACTTGAGGAGCACTCTTCTATCATGTACAGCTATAAAGAGACTTTCATGAGAAAGGCTTGGTCACCGAAACCTTTCAACAACAGGGATGTACCACTGCCCAAGTTAGTTCCTGCAGACTCCAAAATAGGCTTTTATAGGACCAAGGTTTGCTGTGCATGCCTTTAGATTCAGTGCAAAATGAATATGTTCGACTCATTAAGGAAGGGTTAGGGGGTAACATTGCATCACACGTTAATTAAGAGAATGCTATAGATTATTATATTTGTACTGTGGTGGTGTACATAGAAGATATGCATGTTCCAACAATCAACTATACCTTATCAGTGGAGCAAGCAATCCGAACACCTGTGCTTAAAACCCTGAGGCATATGGTGGGCTTCTAAGCCAGCTCAGCTTACTCCAGTCCTAAAGTAGCTACAAGCTTTACATACAGCATGTTGCCAAAAGACCATCAAGGAGGTGGGAAGCATGCTCCATCATGAAACCATGTTTAACTTTCAGATAACTCATTTACATCCCATTAGAACATGATAGCATGAAAAACAGTTTGTCCCAAATATAATGGGTCACTCAAGGATGCCGTTTCAGGCTACCTCAGAAATGTGTTGTCTCTCTAATGCCATCTAGGTACAAAAGGTTATACATACACACAAGAGTCGTTTGTCCTTCGAGGACATTTAACTTTGGCACAGAAGATGGGTAACAACATAGGACCAGTCAATTGGCAGTTTAAAAATGAATTAACATCTGTGAAACAAACCTCTTGTGCATCTGGCCTCAACAGGCTCCCAGTCATCTTATTGACGTGCAATCCAGACAACTGGGGCCTCATTTTAACTTCGATCTTCAACACAGTTATACAGACAAGCCTAGTATTTCTTTCATGGGAAGGTTCAATGTTGCTCCCTATTTATAAGAGAGGACTGAAAAAATTACCAAAGTAGTTACCACCTCATAGCCCTATTGGATGCAAATAGGAAACTATTTGCTGAACCTCTTTAACTCATCTGCAAGCATGGGTTAAACAATCAAATGGATTAACTTTCCATCAGTCAGGCTTTCGCCCATACAGCAGACAATATTATAGCCTTAACAATGATCTGACAAAAAGCCTGTGGTCAGAAAAACAATATTTATTTGTTTTATTGAATTTTACAGCTTTCAAGAAGAGCGAATCAAACTCAACTTTGCAGGACGCTTCACAAGTGGAGTAATCCCATTGGTCTCTTAAAGCTGATAACAGAACTCAATAGTAATACTTGTGTTAGAGTCAAACTGTCTGATGGGAATGCCCCATCTGAGAAAACCATTACTCTTAATGAGCTGAAGCAAGGGTGTATTTGAGCCCTGCTGCTTTTAAATCTGTGCATGTCTGACCTGGCTGACTTATTAGTACATAGACTAGATGACGCCCCAAAGCTGGGGGCGACTAACGTCCCCTTTTTGGTTTATGCTGATAATCTGTTTATTTGGCAACCACTCAGATAGGCCTACAATGGCAACCGGATAGAATGCAATCACACAATGAGGAGACCAAAATGTATTAATAAAACTAAGATAATGTCCTTTGGTCGGAAGAGATCCAAGATTATCTGGAAAATAGATAACATTATGCTAGAAGACGGCCAGGAACGCACATATCTGGGGTTATAGTAGAGAAAAATCTAAATTAGAAAAGCAATGTCAATAAATTAAGAAGTAGAACTCTAGTACAGTGGAACCACTGAAAATGTTTTCTACAGTATATGGGGGGGGGGGGGGGGTATTACAGTGATAGGTCCTTTGTTGGGCTTCAGAGAAGCAATGATTATTCCTGTTCTTTTATACAGTTCTTTAACTTCGCCTTGTACAATCAATCATCCAAAATGTAGTTTCAATTGTTTCCAACTGTATCTGAAAAAGTCAACATTTAAGACAGTCTGCCCATTTGTACGGTTTAAGGCTTTACCCCCCCCCCCCCCCCCTCTGCCTGCTATGCCCGACAATGATCAAATCATTTATTTTATAGATTCAAAGGAGGCAGTAATAACACCTTAAGACCACTCATTAACAAAGCTTTAACTGCACTCGGGGAGGGGGGGGGGGGGGAGTGAAGGGTAACTGTTTCAGAAAGTTCAGTGGCAAAATTGTTGGTAGTTTATAATCTCCAGACCCCTCCCCCCACCCATAGCGGCGGTTCGGGGACGCTAGTGGTGAAAAAAGGAGCAAAGGTTCCAAGCGTGCTCAGGGATACCGAGGCTGCAGCTAGATAGAAGCATAAGAAGTCCCCCGTCAAAACTTAATCTTTTTTTTTTTTTTTACTGTTTGGTAAATATGTTTATTTGCATTGAAATCACTCAAAAAGCAGTACAATCAACATCCAACGCTTGCCTGGGCATGCCAATATACAACTCCCATCGCATTAACTTCCCAATTAAGAATCCGCAGTATATGGGGTAATTCGGTGCCACCCCAGGCCTCAGGTTAAGATTGCATTCCAGGTTTTTTTTTTTTTTATCTTTCTGGTGTCTGGATAGTTGTCAAAAGGGTCAACCTTCTACCATGAATGTACTAGAAAACCACAGCAACTCTAAATGTTAAAACTCACAATGGACACATAAGGAACATGAATATATGAAAAATTTATCTTATTTATTCATGTAACATTTTACAATACTTTCTTTTTTTTTTTAATCAGACTCTAAATGCCATATTTCTAGGATTGAATTACCGTTTGATATCTATAATTTAGTTTAAAAATATCATACATTGCAATACAAATACCTTATGCACAGCCCTACTGGATGTTTGGAAAAATACCTAAAGCCTATTGTTAACGCAGAGGGCATAGGAACGTCAGTGGCGCAAATATTTTGTTTCAATGACCATACACTAAAATCCATGGGCAACACGGTAAAATTGCTGTCTGGCCTTTAAGCTTTGGTAGAAAAACTGACAGCCCGATTTGAGTGGCTCCAGCCTAACGTACTAGTATTAATACACAAATTGATATTCATAAATATATTTTTAAAATCTAATTTATGAAAAAGAAAGATGTACTAGTTTTATCATGTACTGCACTTGTTCGACACCTTAGTGTTATTTTGATCAAATATTTATTATGCGTGGATTTGATCTTTGCAAGGTAAATGTAAATATCGTTTCATGTAAACAAACTATTTCTCCGTCACATACTCAATACTATAGTGACCTACAATGAAAATGGAAGCAGTATAAATCCTAACCACCTCTCAAATTCAGTGACGCCTCCGATGACTTGTAAAAAAAAAGTTCTTCTTGAGAACAAGACATTTTCAATAATACAACATTTTGCAGCGGACTGTGCTCACGCTCTTCACTGGCTACACATCCTGAGATGGTGCTTAACAAATGCGCGTTTATGAGGAACAAAGTAATACTTTGTAGCCCCAGCTGCGGGTTCGGGCTGGAAAGTGAACTAGTGTGTGTATTACAAAGATTCATCCGACAGCTCCCAACCCCAGACCTAACATTTGTTTACCATCCTCAGACTTCGCCTCTTAGTGTTCCTGGGTGCGGGGACAAGGAAGAGCGATGCAAGGGTATCTGAATCCGGAAATGCACCGCCTCGCACAGCACTCTGGTTTAACGGACTAGTTGAAAACCTGCTAGTCTTTCCTAGAGATGTGGGCGTTAGCCTTTCAGTGAAGCTTCCTTCTAGGATGGGTCTGGACTGTAGCTTCAAAGTGCCTTCCGTGTCTGCTCGTCTCGTGGAATCCTCGATTTCACAGAATAATTGACGTTGGAGCACTCTGAAGCCACGTGGTCCAGGTAGGGTTGCACGTCATTCTCTGGGGTGAGATGCAATATTAGGATTCTGCTAACCCTTAACTGACAGCCCTCTATTGTGAGAGAATATGACATAGTAATTTACCGTGTCTGCAGAAAACGGAGGTATCGTTTGTGGTTAGTCATGTTAATGTATCATAGAACAAAAATGTATATGGACTACAGATTACATTTATAGTAAAAATTCCTGGATTCAGCAATAAAAAGGTCACTGGTGTATGCGGGGTCTGTCTTCAAATACGGTCTGTGTGCCCGGATACCAACATCTGGGCCAGCCCACCTCTGGCACACCTCTCAGTCGTGATCTCGGACACATGCATTAACTCATGGCCTCCCCTGCAGCTGGGTAGCCACAACGGCGCGGATGTGCTTGCTGCATTCGGTTATGGAGTCGTCCAGCGACTTGGCCGGCCATCTTCACTGCAAGGACTCGGGCAGACCCACTCACCGGCCTAGATTGAAACTCGGCTCTGTTGCTATTAAAACGCACGAGTCTTTAATCCCCAACCCGCACTGTTGATATCTATTAATTAGTTTAACTGTTATCGACATCGCCTTCGAACAGTCTTTCATTCTTCCTTTAGCATATTTATACAAACTTTCTCGAGCCCTGGAAATGTAAACGAAGGTAGTCGGTTATGAACCGAAATTTCAGAAATATGCAGACTATTTGCCAAATATCCAAAACCTACGAGGCACCATGAAATCTGAAGGGAGCTAAGAAATCCGTATTTTCGCATTTTGGAAGTGAACTCTCCTACTTATCGCCATATGCACGCTGGGCAAGAAGTGCCCGGCATTTTACAGCCATGGGATCCGTCCTGGACTGTGCTGTGGGCACGGCCAGGCCTTGCAGCTACTTGCATCACTGCCTCCGATTGGAACACTGGCATTTCTTTACCTAGTGAGGCGGGGGGTCTAGCAAGGATATATAACCTGTAAGTGGTCCTCCTTCAAAAATGATTGACAAAATAAACACGAAGGGGGACAACGGCTAAAAATCGGGGGGTTAGCAATACTTTGGCAGCGGGTGCAGTGGCACCGGGACGTGTGAAGGGACTGTTGCAATCCAATTGTGGCTTTTTTTTTTAACCTCATAACCGTGGGGAAGGTGGGCACATTTTCATTTTTGGCATTAGGATTCATGGACACCCTTGCTATACTACCGTTAAGATTATTGATTTTAAATGGCTACTTAGAAAATAGTTTGGATCTATCGATTGTACAATCCATACTAAGCAAACGACCACTATACACATTTCCATAACAGAAATTGGATTCCACAAACATCCTTAAAAATTAGGTTTTGCTTTGGAAGTACTAGACAAACGAGCGCTTTTCCGATCTGGGTGCAAACCTGCCAATAGCAAAAACTGGTACGCCCTTTGTTAAACAACTGCAAACAGTGCGTCATTGAAATGCAAATCTTCAAAGCAGCATTACCTAATCGGTTTCAGCCCTACCTTTAACCTCCATGCGGACCTGTAAAGCAAAGCAGCTGCCCTATTTAGAAATACACGCTTATCGAACAAAGGCCCTTGTCCAATGAGCGCGAGGCCGCGGACAATGCAGCCGGCAGCCGCCGTTTGTGCTCTGTACCTGCTGCCTTCACCACCGGAGCTCGGGCGGGGAGATTTCCCGGCATCCTACTGGGGCTGCGGTGAAAGAAATAATGAATTAACATACGGGTACACTACACGCGGCCCTTCCAGGGTCTTATCTAGCGCGGGTAAACTCGCAGTGTGGCGCTGTCTCACCCTGGACTGGGACCTAGTAGCACCCAGGTAGCCTCCGAGTGGTCCAATCTCAACCAGTAAGGGGTGGCGTTTATGGGGAGCGGTCTCACCTGGGTAACCTGCGCGTAGCCTTATCCCACCCAGGTAAAGTTTACCGCTAGGAGGGCCCGGTCTCAACCAGGCAAACCTGGCACTCCCGTGGCCAGCCTCAACCAAACGACCCGAATAGCCCGGTTTCACCGAGGTAACCCACGTATTCACGAGGCCAGTCTCACGCAGCCCCGGAATGGTTTTGCCTCGCCCCTAGTGCTGCGGCTGCACCACCTAGGTTACCCCCACCACCACCCTCCCGATCTGGCCACCCAGATACCACCACGCTCCTAGGGATTGCCTCACCTAGGTACTCCGCCACGAGGGGCCTGGTTACACCCATTCAGTCGCAGGAAACCCAGGCCCCTCTCATACATTTAACCCTAGAGTCTCACACGTAGGGGGGGGGGGGGGGTCTGTATCACTCTGGTAACACCACGAGATCCAAGGGCCCCGTCTCAATTCTCAATTAGGAGGGCCATGCTAGCCTCAGGCTCTTCCTCACTTCGCGTTGCACGGTCTCACAGGGTACCCAGAGTTACCACCTGTGTCTTATCCAGCTAAACCCCGGCGCTCCGGGGACCCCGCCTCACGCAGGGAACCACCGAGCCTCACATGGCCCACTCTTTCCTCGGTGCCTGCGTGGTGGCGCGGCCCCTACGCGGATAATCCCTCACGCGTTTACGCCCCTCTCTCATCTAGCGTCATCGGGTTCACCCACGGAGATTGCTTGAGAGCATGCAGTTTCCATCCGACCTGCCGATGACCCATGGAGTGCATGACCCCGCAGTCTTGAATTGCAGGGGACGGGACGGGCAAAGCACAGTGCTACCGCTGTCCCCATCTTCCCATTCACTCACCTAATTAAATGCATCGGCAGAGTCAGCAGATTGCAGACTGGCAACACAGCAAACATGTTTGATCAAGCCCAAGTCAAATTCTTTGGCCTTCGTTATCGAGCGCGGTCCGCTTTTTTCAAGCATTACTGCCATCAGAACGATTTGAACTTTTTATATTTTAACTGAACAGGCTACTCCACTGTATTTTTTAATAAAACTGTGAGGCGCATGTCCATTTCAGGCACTAGCAAAGATGCCACCTGCGCACTCATTGGACAGAAACCAATAAGCCGAAGAGCTAAACAAAAACGAACAACAAAAAAATAAACCAAAAAAACAAATTCATTCTATAAACTCGACACTAAAATAATAAGAAAAAAATAATCAGTTTAGAATTAAGTTAAGTGATGTGACACGTACTCAAATTGAGGTACTGGGCATTTCTGAGTTAGGAAACTAAAAATACTGCATTCTTTTCATCATCAGTGGTCTATTTGTCAACAGTATCATCATTTTTTTTCTCCCAATATCTGGATCTTATGTATTTGTATGTTTAGGTTTTTTTTTATTTAGAGAGATTTATATAGCGCTGGCAGGACCCGTGGGTATCAGAGCGCTTTACAACATTTAACACAGACAATAAGAAAAATCTTTCCGTCAGTGTAAACAAAATGTTACGATTCTTTAATAAACGCATACATTTCCCCCAAAAAATCTGCACTAAAATCAGCTTTGCCCTTTAATGGCACGTGAAATAATATGTTAAGCATTTTAGCCTGCCAAGGTGCGCTCTACATCCGCACTCGGAGACCTGTGCTCTGCCGAACCAGAAGGCCCGCAGCATGGGCCAACAAACACCCTGCCTGCCGAGCTGTGCTGCTGGGCTCTGACCTGGGGCACCGCATCGACATTCACACTAACACCAGGCTAAAACCGAACTTGGAACAATAAAGCCGACGATAGGAGCTCCGCTGCCGGCATTCTGTGTACCTATCTTCACATCTCTGCAAGGAGATCTTTCCCATGGACACGAAGATTAACGACTTCCTGCAGCGACGAATCACTAATCCACAGGCTGGAGTCGGCTCGCCTTCTAGCGACGAAAACTCCAGACTAAATAAGAAATGTATCTCGCGAGCAGGCGCTGGAAGACGGGCTGGATTTCGTAAGTCCGTGTGAGTACTAACAACAATTAAATGTTAAGTGATAAACTCCAAGGCTCTGGCTGGATTGCTTTACTGTGAAAGTTTCCCCTGTAGGGAAATTCTTCCGCCCCCACCTAGGAAAACATCACATGCGGGTTCGAGAAGTAAGAGATCAAAACAAGACCCACCCTAGTGCCCCAGTCATACACTTTAGGCTCCACCCTTCTTGTAAACAGTTCTGACACACAAAGCCACTGTGCATGAAATAAGCCACTGGTTTACTAAAGCACCAAAGACACAGAAAAAATATTCACGATATCTTCACCAAAACATTTAAGTAAAGCAGCCTTGTGCAGAGCAAAATACCCTCAAGGACCAATGGGCTTCCTTCATCAAAAGGTGTGTTGGAAGAATCCAGATGGATAGTGTCACGTGTGCGAATAGCACCAATTTTACCTCCATGACTGTCAGCATACAGGGCTGGCTGGTGAACCCCAGCTGCAACATGCATCCACACCCTAACCCACAGGGATCATGTATGCATTTAGTGACCCAACACAAACAACCCGCTGCCACGGGAGGCAGAACAAGGACTACTCTACACAATCCTTATCAATGAATCCATGCAACAAACACACACTAGCTGCCTCAGGTAAGAACACTTTCCCTATACATATTTGCTAGGTTTGATTTCCACATGGATGCGCGTTAGAATTACAGACGCGGGGAACCAAGATGAATAGAAAAATAGCCCCTCTTCTATCCCGGCTGTTTAGAACCAGACATGACTAGACTGCATTTTACAGCACCACTACCCCGCAGATGGTCTCTTGGCGCTATACTAACTCCAGCAGCTCAACAGTTTCCTTCATCACCAATAAAGGTATCTAGGAGACCAACTTGGAGGAATGGCACCAAGTTCAAAGCACGTGTCCGATCCTGTCACTCTCATATTTACTGCCATTCCCATTGCTCCTTCCTCCTCGTTCATACTTGTGCTCAAGACAGCACAGTGGGTTCAGGTTTACAGCTGTCTGGAGCGGCGTGCATGTTAAAAGTTCATATCCCAGCAGGTCCAAATCCACCTTTCATCCTTCACAGCTCAACAAATAAAGTAAGCAATAGAAATACCCCGCTCTTTGTAATGTATTCAAAGGAAGAGGCACCAAGAAGCACTATATAAAGACAACATTGTAGCTAGAGAATGTTGCTGAAAGTGTGGAAGATTTGGTTGAAGGGAGAGGGTGAGAGACTTCGAATAACAACTCGCCCAACCTAAACAGAGACACACACACACAGAGACACACACACACAGAGACACACACACACAGAGACACACACACACAGAGACACACACACACAGAGACACACACACACACAGAGACACACACACACACAGAGACACACACACACAGAGACACACACACACAGAGACACACACACACACACACAGAGACACACACAGAGACACACACACACAGAGACACACACACACAGACACACAGAGACACACACACACAGAGACACACACACACAGAGACACACACACACAGAGACACACAGACACACAGACACACAGACACACAGAGACACACACAGAGACACACACAGAGACACACACAGAGACACACACAGAGACACACAGAGACACACACAGAGACACACACAGAGACACACACAGAGACACACACACACACACACACACACACACACACACAGAGACACACACACACACACACACACACACACACACACACACACCTGTTAACCAGGCAAGTAAGTGATCATGTTCAAGACCATTATAAAACCATGAACCGACTCATGCATCTTATATTTTTAACGATTTTATTGCCTTTGATTTTTGTTAGTACAGAGTCGAATATCGACCTGAGAACATGATTTCATTCAACATTTTTAACCTCCACAACATACCAAAATGTAAATTCGAAATTTCTGCAACAAGCAAAATCAGGATTCTACCGTGGGCAGATAATTAAAAAATACTGAAGCAGGACTACAAAAGGACGCACATTATCAAAGTATACAATGTTAGCAGGCGCCACGGTGATGTAATTTCATAAATGGGAATTCAGATCTGAAATTCTTTTTCGTAGAAGATGGCTTCCAAGTAAACAGAATTAGGTTATATTCGTGATGCAGGAAACACGTTTACAAAGGACAAGCAGCAAGGAAGAGCACATGTCTAGATGGTTTTTTAAAGTGAAAAGAGTTTAACTTTGAAGGAAGAATTCTTGTTTTTTTATATATTTCCGCATAGAGGGTGCCGACACTCGATGGTAATCTTAAAAGAGATTACAACTAGGTAAGGATTGACGGTCTGAATCCCCTCGTTACTATTCTGAGCAGGAACAACACAGAATAGTGAAAAGTGTGAGAATCGATCAGTCATTCTCTGCACTGCTACAGCATTCGAAATGGGAAAACATCGTCCCTGGTCATCGAGGCGGATGTATATTCGAGAGGGCTGTGGTGGCATTTTAGAGAACACGGAACCGGTAGAAAGGAAGCAGCCCTCAGTTATCTTGATGCATACCGAGCAGGAAGTGAGACCGAATCCACCAACCTCCTATGAAGTAGTACATAGATGGAGGCTTTCCAGGCCCTGGGCCGCACGTTAGGAGAAACAGCTTTCAAGACGCTCTTTTGCAAGATGGGATAATGCTACGCAGTCGGTGGCCTTGCATCACTAACTGGACCAATACCAGCATTTTGTATTTAGTGATCTCTGCCGATATTTGCTAACTTTTAGATTCACCATATTAGGTTTGCCTGCAAAATGCATGATACTTCTGTCTGCGGCCACAGATTCAATGATCGATGCAACATAGGGAGGAGTAAAATCATCTCGGGTATGATGTAGTGATGCTGCTTAAAGACACCCCTTTTTATCCATTTACACTAGCAAATAGTTCGTGAAATCTTTCAGGTGGTTTTTCTGTCTAAAATGCTAACTGAGGCTTATGGTCTTGTGTTTACAAGAGCTGACAGTGCAATAGCAGGCTACAACGTATCATGGACACCTGGAAACACGCCATGGTCACGCCCCTGCTCAAGAAGCCATCCGCTGGTCCAGCCACACTTTCCAAATACACACCCACTACAGACCCATCTGCCTCCTACCCTTCCCGACAACGAGAAACTAATCAACCAACGCCTCACTGACCACCTCTGTAACGGGAGGCTACTCGACGGCACACAGCCAAAATTCAGGCCTAAAAACAGACAAATATCCACATGATACTTGACAGAGGAGACCTGGCAGCCATCATTGTCCTGGCCCTCTCTAGAGCATTTTACATGGTCTCACACCCCATCCTGATCAGACGCTGGCATGAGATTGGCATCCAAGGGCTCATTGGATCTGCTCCTTCTGATCATATAAAACACAAGTTGTCAGGCTGGTACCTTACTCCTCGGATGTCTGCTAACTCATCTGCGGAATGCCTAAACGTTCATTATTTAGCCCCACCATCTTCAAAGCATACACTATCCCCTCTGGCCAAGGTTACCTGCTCACACGATATCAACATCCTCTCCTATGCCGACACAATTTGCACACTCATACTTGCTCTCCCTTTCAAACAAGACACTCGCTTACCAGAGACGGACGCACCTTGAAGGCAGCAGATTGACAGCACCCGTGAGGCTCTACTATACGATTGGCGTGACTGTGTTTCTACTTTTCAGTTAATTTTGGAACCTTGAAGTCTTCTGGGCTATACCAGATTTGAATAATAAATACTCAATTTCCTGATCGCAAGAGGTAATTTCCAGCAGTTTGGAAGCCTTGAGATTCATGTTAAGTGCCATCTTTACGCTCTCACGTTATGGAGCCACTTGGCCCACCTACACTTTCTCACCATCCAGTTAAGGGTGGTTTATGGTGCCCCACATTCAGTCCTGAGGAAGACCCCTTCGTAAGGACTCAAGCAGCCTGCTCTATTGTGGGGTCAAAACATCAACATGGTTTCCCTTGTGTGCCAGTTTCGTCAACAGTGATTTTTTACTGTGCTATTACAAACAATGGCTAGCTATTTATTTTCTGTTAACTGCGAGGCTGAGAAAAGCCGGTTTTACTGTAAATAGTGATGTGATGGATTTATTGTCACTACCTTCCCTTCTCACTTCACCAACCCTTACTTGATGCATACTACCTTTTCCTTCCTCTATCCCCCTCTTTACGTGGGGCACTTGTTTGGTACAAATTTGTATTTCCTGTTGATATATGAACATTTGTTTAATGTGACTAAACAAAATTGAATGACAAATTTTGAAATACTGGTGTGTTTACGCATATTGGCCTTTAACTCTGTCTGCTATTTAAATTTGTTCAACTGGGACCAGCCTCCCTACTGTAGGAATCTGAATTAGGGAGCATTACGGAGTATTTTGGAATGTCATAGGTAAAAATAAAAAGACCATCAGCATGCTTTTGAATTTTTTATTATTTTTCAGCTCCCATGGCAACAATGCAACAAAACATCCTGCTAATCACTAAACCCCGCCTTATCAACCTGCACAGTTATGCACGCCTATTCCAAAGAGCACGAGCGATATCCATGAAGCCACTGACAGGAAAATTCCACCAGAATTTTATTTTCTACAGCCTGCATGACAAGAGTAAGTATTAGTTATGACATGGTTAGCAACAATTCACACTCACAATAAAACAGCAAGCATTGACAAAGTGAACAGGTCTGGTTTTGCTTTTGTGCATGTAAAGACCACCACCGCTATAGGCAAGTATATGTGCATAGACTACTATCACCAAGTCACAGCACATGCACATACTTTCAAACGGCCCACATGCATAATCATGTGCTTGCCTGGGTTTATGTTCTCTGTGCATGCACAGCTAACTGTACTGTTGTCGGTCACTGCATGCACTATAAGAAAGAAAGACTGGATGGCCTGCCAATCCTTGAAGTTTAATGGAGGACTCCTAAACCCTGTAATTAGCAGATGTTACAAAAAATACATGTCTCAGTAAATCTGAATTTATACTTTGTCAGTTCGTTACCATGCCTTAAAGCAGGGCCACTGGAATTATGAGGCAAGAGGGGGGCCAAATTATGGAGGCATGGTTGGCGAAATTATACGACAAGAAAACGCAGATTTTGCGGCACAATTTCTGATCGCATTACTTCACTATTTTGTCATTTTTATACTTGTTAACACTGTCTGGGCATAGGTTGCACCTCATTAGTACCAGTTTAACACTCAAACCTAACCATAAAGAGAAAAGTTACCAGTCAACCTTTACAAAAGGGCCTTCCTCTTAACAGCAACACGTGTGCAGATTGTGCAGCAGATGATGGATTATGTGGCAAATGCAAGGGATTCATAATTATATGACAAAAGCAGGGGCCACACAATTGCAAAATTCCAGTGGTCCTGCCTTTAAGGCACCACTCAAGGCTAAACACAGAAAATAGACCTCAAATAAAACACATGGCTTGCCTTTAAAGCGGTGCCCCATAAAAACCACAACAAAAAAACACACGCAAGTTGAACAGGATTATCCATTCCTAGTCACCTGGCGTAAAGACAAATCAGAATGTGCTTAGGTGAAAGCCACAAGAGCTGCAATAAGAAACAAAAGCAATGAAAGCTGCTTGACCCCAATGAAGTGTCCACCATTTAAACAGCCAAAGATAACAAAGGCTGTTGCAGATGAACGCCAAGGGACAAGCTATCACCACAAAAATGCAGCTTGAACAAAGCAAATTTTCACCCTCAGATATGGCTTTAATCCATCATTTTATTGCTCATCACGCTTAGCAGTTTGGGCTGGACTGGTCCCATGAGGTGCAGAGTCCAGACTGATTTGCATATGGCTTGGTCCAAACTGGGATGACGTGTGAGCAAAAAATTATGGATTAAACCCAAATCTGTGACGGAGGGTGAATGTTTAAATTGTTCAGCATTCTGTCCATCATCAGTTATGTTTGCTTTTGCAGCCCTAAGTGGGAAGGGTATGCCCAGACACGGCTTCAGTGCTCACTGTGCCACTGGATTCAAGCTAGCCTGGCTGATGACGGGTGATACCCCGAAACTGGTCCCAGGATGCTGGTTTCTGGTCGAGGGAGGACCTGGTTTGGCAGCTCGGACTGGACTGCTCCAATGAGGCACAGGGTCAAGACTGATTTGCATATGGATGAGTCAAAACTGGAGTGGCATGGTGAGCTAAAGAACGATGGATTTAACCCAGATCTCTTGACTGTGGGTGAATGTTTGATTTTCTCTGCAGATCATCTGTGTCTCTTTTGCATTCGCACCGGGTATGCCAAGACGTGGGTCCCGGGCTCACAGTGCCTCAGGATTCAAGCTAGCCTGGCAGAAGAATGGTGATGCCCCGAAACCGGTCCTAGGATGCTTGTTCCCGGTCCAGGGAGGACCTGGCTTTGCAGTTCGGGCTTGACTGTCCCATGTGGAGCAGGGTCAAGACATTTATTTGCACACGATTGGGTCCAAACAGTGGTGGAGTGGTGAGTAAAAAAAACAATGAATTAAACCCAGATCTATGACTGAGGTGAATTTTGCATTGTTCAGCCTTCCGTCCATCATCTGTTCTTTTTGCCTTGGTCACCACAGGACACACGTTCAGGTGGCAATATAGGGTACAACTGACCCATTATATGTGGAGGCACAATATGGGGATGAAATATATACCAGGAAATGAATTTGCATTGCAATGACACGGCTGACCGGATTTCTCATGATTATTAGCCTAATGGAAATATATAGATTGATGGATTAAAAAGCTCTGAAGAAGTTCTCTTTCGAATGAAAAGTGCTGGCTAAGGCTGTTTACAATTTTATGAATATGAAAAAGGATATCAGAAGAAAAATAAAGAAGCCATAAGATTTGGATGTTTTGGACTTTCCACTTTTGGGTGCACCACCACATTAGTATTTCTATATTCAACTCTGTTGCGGTGTCTGTGCTTCTAATCACGAACGAATAGGAACCTGTCCGCATATGAAGTAAATGCTCATCTCCAACATGTGGTTTTCTCGAAGGTTTCAGTCGGGAGGGGTTATTTCTACGGATGGTTGTGGGAAACGTCACTTCTTGTGGCAACAGCTGCTCGCCTCCCTCCCAGAGCTGCGCACACCGACAGCTGGAGAGCGTGGAGGTGAACAGGAGGGTACAAAAGCCACTGTAAATGCCCATCTGTCATAAGGCAGCAGTAGGACTCGGAACAAAAGGCACGCTGCTGAAAAATGAAGTGCGCAGGGAGGAGATGTTTGCATCCCGGCAAGGCAGACAGCCATCATCCACGTAGGCCGTTAAACTGAGAACCAAAAGTTGAGCAATAGTAAAACGTTATTTACAGTGCTTCAGGAGTGTCGAATATAAAAACACAAGATCTGATTATTAGAATGTTCGGGAAATTAACGCCTTTTTGCATGTCACTAAATGTAAAACACCCACAAATGTCGTGGGCCGAGCCAACACCTGATAGACGCATTAGACAAGGAATGCGCGAGGCCGCTGAACCCAAAGAGGCCAGCTGCTCGAAGGGTCCAACCAAAATCTTCCCTATAGGTGTATACACGGCAAGAGCTCATTGTTGTACGCAAGACCTATAAACGAATTAAAACGAACTAACATCCTTCAACAAAAAGGTAACAACCAGAATTCGAGCCTGCTTTTTGCCGGCAGGAAAAAAAAGCGCGTGCCTTTTTTAACACCAAAACAATTCATAGCATTTCGATTTCGTTACCTTAAGCACCAGGTCATGAGAGACAGCTGTCCTGAACACAATAGCGTGTTTCAGGCTTCCCAGTACAACTTAAGTGCTTTGCTAGGCCACCGATAGAACGATAATATTACATTTAAAAAAAATGCAACACTGAAGTTTGGTACGCCCCAATGAAAAAGACTGGGAAAGATTCCCAGGAACAGCTGCCTTTTATGGCCTGGGTCTTGAAAAATGCCTCTGTGCAGCATAGACCGCAGGCAAAACGCAAGATGAAGTACTGGCAAGAATGAGTTGAAAAACAAATTTGTTAACACTCAGCATGAAAACCTAAGACATATTTCGGCCCACTGTACATTACTGCAGTGACAGTGCACAAAACGTACTTTATTAAAGCTAAGCGGTTCATTTCTGCCCTAAAAGGCCATCACTAAAGCTTATGGCGCACCAAAGAATTATTAGTGCCAGAAAATGTAAAGCCATCAATATGCAAATGACGTTTAGTTCCCATTGCTTTCCTTTCTTGTGCCCTCATCACTGTGCAAAGTGACAGATTTTGGGCCAGTGCTCAACTTGAATTGATCACGAGGATTAGCCAGGTTCACGCTGAGCATATGCGAATGAAGGCGGTGACTTGATCCGGCAAGGAATGTTCTAACATTGAAACATTCCATGAATACTTCTGACTTCCTAAGATTTAACGCCAGCATGTATGCTCCATCATTGGCTCAACACATTAGAGAGCCAAGGGGCAGGGACCAACTCGTAGAGTGAAACAGCTGCAGCCCGTGCAAATTGTTGCAACTGGATGAGCAGCACGCATCAACAGTGGCACGTTGCTGAATTCCAGCAGATCACCCTCATTCAGAGATCTTTCCTGGATCTCTCCCAAAGTCTGTGTTTGCTAGAACTTTAGCAAAGTCTCCCACTAACATTAGAAATAACAGGAAGGTCTCCTGCTCTAGGAAGTCTTCTCAGCAGGCTCGTTGATTTACACAATACGGGCCATAGCAAAGTCAAATCAAACGAAACAGTTTGACAGCTGGAATAATCCAAAAAATTCTCATTCACTCCTGGAATATTAGTATAATATCACACTAGATTTATTACACTCTCTAGGCAAATATTAGCACCGGCAGGAGCGGAAAACTGTTTTGCAGCAGCATCTATGCCAGGTTATGAAAAAATACATATATACTAGGAGCTAATCTGGCCCCTCCCCGTTCTTAGGTCTCGCTGAGCCAGCGCATGCGCTGCCCTGCGAGAAATTTAGTATGCGGGTTTTCAAAGTGCTGCCACAGGCTTTTGGTGGCATAGCGCTTGCGTCCACGCGAGCGTGCACGCACCCAGCCGCCATGCGGGTTTCTGTCAAGGCTCATTAAGTGCCTCAATGAGCTTTCACTTTCGTGCTTGTTTTTATTGTAACTTAGTTTGTGTGTAAAGGTTCCCAAAAGGAGAACACACTGTATTTAAACATATTGGAAATCAAACACACGGTTCTAAAATGCGACCTGGTAGAAACAAAACTTATAATGTAGTGAACGTAAAACTAATGTTTAAAACAATTTAGCTATTAGCTCCATTTCGGAAATAAAAACACATTTCCATCCCTAAATAAATTGTAAGACTTTGTTTCTTTGGACGTCGTGCTTGTGAGTTTTAATAATGTGTTTTTTTGTTGATTTTTAAATGACATTTATGAGCTTTGGAGCACGATGAAATATAGATTTTATTCTAAAATGCGCATTTACGCTGTTAAAAGTGCTTAACTGGCATCAGAAGGTTGTGTGGCTTTCCATTTAATGTATTTATTCAGGACTGAAAGTGTTTCTTTATGTCCAAAATGGACCCTGTTGGTACATTGTAAAGAAGCGTATATGCTGCCAACAGGAGCAATGCACACTGTGGAGAGGACATGTTTATACCGCGTCACAGCTCAATGTGCACTGTAGGGAGATGTGTTCAGACGCGCGCAGGGGGCGGGGTGCTCACTCGCCCTTGTGAATTTTGGTGCACACACTGTGTAAGTGTGAGCAGGTTGGCTCAAGCAGCTCTTTGAACTCTGGTCCAAAACATAGCACGTACCGCACGAGTTGGAGTCCCGCCAAGGCCACCTCAGCTCTTCATCATTCATAAATTGGGCAATTGAGTAGCATCAAATTGGACATTGGCGCCACCTCATATTTACTGCCCCTCAAAACGGTGGTAAAAAAACTAGTTATTACTACTGTCGAATGATGCCCAATGTAGGTTAAGTGTATCACAACAAGCAACCCACAACGGTACTACTTTCATTTAGGCCTCAACACAAGCACTACCAATCTTCCCTCAGAGTACCCTCCTCACGGCTGAAACCACCTGTGTGTTTGTGATTGTACAAGAGGGTGTGACCAAAGAAAGTGTGATCTCCGATCCATGTACTGTTGAGTTACAGGTCTGTTAATTTCACTTAACTATAGCTCCTAAACTGCCTCTACTGTGTTAAGCGCTATGACAACACGGAGGGATGATCAGCTGCATATAAACGTAGATAAATGAGTTACGAGTTAGCCCCCTCATTAAAACAGTCTATGTGAGAGAGAGAGAGAGAGAGAGAGAGAGAGAGAGAGAGAGAGAGAGAGAGAGAGAAAGAAAGAGAGAGAGAGAGAGAGAGAGAGAAAGAGAGAGAGAGAGAGAGAGAGAAAGAGAGAGAGAGAGAGAGAGAGAGAGAAAGAGAGAGAGAGAGAGAGAGAAAGAGAGAAAGAGAGAAAGAGAGAAAGAGAGAAAGAGAGAAAGAGAGAAAGAGAGAAAGAGAGAAAGAGAGAAAGAGAGAAAGAGAGAAAGAATGCACATATATACGCGTTCACACTCTTGATGGTTGCTATTAGGAAGAAGCCCCACCAGCTTGACCTGTGCGCCCCCACCCCCCTAAAAACAAGCATTGGCATGGCCAATAGGTCTCGGCTTTGGGACCTTATAAGTGTTTAGTTTTCCAGCACAATATCCTTGGTGCAACATCATCAACTGTTGCATGGCTAAACACATAAGGTCCCAAAGGTGAGACCTATTGGCTGTGCCAATGCTGGTTAAATCTTTTGCTTAGTTTTAGCTATTCGCACCGGCAGCCATGGAGCAAACGTGCTTAGGTTTTTAGTCAAACAGAGACGGTGGGTGTATTAAAGACGTACAACGTGTAAATCTGTCTATCTTACTTTAACCCTTAGAAACAACAAGCATTGGCATAGCCAATAGGTCTTGCCTTTGGGACTTTAAGTGTTTAGCTATGCAACAGTTGCATAACTAAATACTTATAAGGTCCCAAAAGCGAGACCTATTGGCTATGCAAAGCAGCTGTGAAAGTAATCGCGCTAAAGCTGGAGCGCGCGCCCGCGCACATGCACTGTAGCTCTAGGCTGGCCTGGTAGCACCTTTTGGAGCCCTCTCAATAAGTCTCGCCAGACCAGCACATGCGCTGGGTCAGGCGAGACCTAAAAACCAAAAGGAGGAGGCTGACAGTTTAGGTCACCAAACAATTTTACAAACTGAATTACTCTTAATTTTGTAAAGTAAAGTTTGTATATAAAGAAAACAGTGTTCACTCAGTGCGTGAGTAGCATCCCACGTGGCTACACTAAGATTTCTGAAATAGAAGCACAACTTACAAAATAACTACAGATGCGCCAATATAACGGTCTTTATTCCTTCCCAGGAAAACACTCTACACTATCCAACTGCAAAGAGCAATACACCAGTCAAGCCAACATAAAGCATGGTCTTGGAAATCATTAACGGCAAAGAGTGTACATTTCACTGCTACCATGACACAGATATGTTAGTAGTATAAATCTCCTTTTCAGGCTACACATGGTTTCCTTAAATGCGGCAGCACAAATAAACCTTGGTAGGAAGAAAAAAGGTACAATCTCTCTTCACTGAATAGAAATAGTATTAAGTTACTGTTGGACTTGGCAATTTTTGGCTAAAGTTACCTAAACTTTTTGCATTTCCCCAAGACCTTTTTAGGTCGAGCCTAGCGCATGCGCTGCTCTAGGAAAACGACATCTTGGAATTGCTCTGGGCTTTCCACATGCACTTGCGTGTGTTTTTCTTTTGCATTATCTTCACTGGTCTTTGCGTGTGTCTTTCTGAAAAAGACATCACGTAATTGGCCAAAGGCGTCCGCATGTATCCGCCCACGGCATAGCCTTGCGGTTACGAGCAGGGGCCATCTGTTCTCCCATCGGTTTTTAATTAGCGTGGCGCGCACCACTCTCGCGCTGGTTTGTTTGTTGGTTGGTTTCGTTTTGCACTGATTTGTGTACTTGGGCACCGCCGGCACGTGCGGCGCGCACCACTCGCGTGCTTGTTTGTTTGTTGGTTTCGTTTTGAACTGATCTGTACTTGGGCACCACCGGCTGTTGGGCGCGTTGGGTCCGGATGTGGCGGTTAGTAAACTTTATCTTTACGTTTGCACGCGCTGGTGTGTTCCGCGTACAGCACATGTTCCATTGTTATTGACTGGGATATCGCATGTGATGCAAATTCCATAGATGGCATCATCAGTTGCAGGCATAGTAATAAAAAAAAAACAATAGGAACGTGGGTGTGTGTTAAACTGAAAATAATGGAATCCTCGGTTTCCAGACACTGTAATTGTGGATGCCATACCTATGGTTCTGCTGAGATCGCATTCCCCAGGCCCATCATAGCTGGCAGGCATGTGGCAGGAGTGATGTGAGCTCTACGGCAGCTTAGTGGCCTGAACACAGCGCGATTTTTGAGAGTTGTGTTTAAATTGGGCACTAAGGTGGGTTCTGGTAGCAGTGGTATCAAAATCCTATTCGATGAAGAATTCCCCACTGGCGAGCATAGACCAGGGTAAAAGTGCAGGCGAGATGCAGCAACTACTCGGTCTGGTTTACCTACAGACCAGATTTTGTTTACAGAGACGCTAAATGCGCTATTGTCCAGCGTGAAACGCTCAAACCAAAGGCTGCGGGGCTTCTGTCTGGCATGTGTGTGGTGGTTACTGTCACAGTGATGCGTATTTTCTGCATATTTACTGCGAATTAATTTGTTCTGAGATAACCGTGGACAATCCTCTACCACTTAATTTTATGACGGGACATTCGGTCAATGGTACAGCATAGAGGGTGCTCTCCATCCAATAATCTAATGACATGCTCAGTGGGTTCGGCACGTGCGGCCGAGATCTGTTGTATATCGACCACGTTGCAAACTGAATCCTTGTAGTGCAACTCAGGATTTGAATCTTCGATTAAAGTAGCATAGTTGATTTAGGCAAAACCGTGTATTATTTCATTGCCAGTTTACACTTGTTTTGGTAAACACCCTATGTCAATGGCAGGGGCATTATGCTAACATTTTGAGGTCGTGTTTGTAGGCCAAACTTGGCATCCCAACCGAATGCCTCAATTTAAGGGCACTGCATCCCCTCTCTTTGATATCTCCTTTGTGATTGTTGAAAGCATTCATCCGCCCCAGAGATGGTGGCATCTTGTGCTGCATAACTAAATACTTATAATGTCCCAAAGGCGAGACCTATTGGCTATGCCAATGCTCGTTTCGGACATGGTGTTGCCAACTTAGATGCTTTGGGCACTTTGCCACTGCTGATCAGTGTCCAAGTGCTCCCTGTGTAAAGTGTAATGGTAATTGGTTGTCCATGATTGGTATGTTTGTCTTACTAGTAAAGTCCCTAGTAAAGTGCACTATGTGTACCAGGGCTGGTAAAACAAATGCTACTAGTGGGCCTGCAGCACTAATTGTGCCACCCACACAAGTAGCCCTAAAGAGGGAACTAAGGCCTGCCACTGCAGTGCCTGCGTGCAGTTTTTTAAACTGCCATGTTGTCCTGACAAGTGCACCCACTTGCCAGGCCTTACCCCTCCCTGTTTATGCACATCAGACACCCATATGGTAGGTCCAGGGTACCCGCCCTGGGCAGGGTGCAGTGTATGTGAAAGGTAGGACATGTACTAAGGTGTGTAACATGTACTGACAGTACAAATACTCTCCATTTCGTTTTTTACTGTTGCAGGGCCTTCTTGCCTATAGGAAAGAAAGGGGAAGGCTGTGTAATTTGTTTCCAGCCTATCTTCCCATAGGCTTAAGATGGAGAGATGAAGTTAAGTGTGCCTGAACTCACAATTTAATAACACATCTTTTTGTGAAGGTTTTTTTTTGCATTGTGTGTTTAGAAAACACTCTTTCAGAAGTGGCTGGGTTTTTGGGTTCTAAAATTTGTGCGCGTCTCTGCCTCGTTGTGGATGAACTGTCTGGATTTGAATGAGACTGGCTTTGGGGGAATGTCTTGACCCAGGGGAGGAGGTGAGACAGCAACAGGTTGACCTGCATCTGGAGTGTAGGAGGAAGGAGTATCCCCCGGAGGTGAAGAGGCCTGGGCTGCTGCCTTAAAACAATGGATCCATCTCCTGCTGAGTGATTGAGGATTGCGACCTCCACTATCAAAAGGAAGAAGGTGTCACTGGCAGGGAGACACCCAGAGCTGGTTTGGACAGGGGGGGGGGGGGGGGGGTCAGTGTCCCCCTGAACACAAAGACTTCAAAGACGTTTAGGGGTATAACTAGGAGAGAAACCCCCGAACGTTGGATTGATCTAGACTGAAAAGGATTGAAACTACTTTGTGGTCAAGAGGAACCTCTCCCAAGGAAGAAACAGCTGAAGAGACTGAAGGAAAGTACTGACCCTTGCTGTGTGTTCTGGGAGTGGCCTACAGTTTGCTGATTTAACCAAAGAGAGGGTAAGGGACTTTGCTGTGTGCTGTGTCCCCCTGCTTGAAAGGACTTTGCTGTGTGCTGTGTCCTGAAGTTACTTATCCCCAAGGGCCCGAGGAGAGCTGGCTCCCTGTTGTGGAATCTCAGGAACACAAAAGTATCCAGGTGTGTTTCAGCAACGCTGTGTGCGTGTGCTTTTTGCAGCCTGAGACCCTTGTAAGAATTGCCCTGTGATGGTGGGCACCTGGAGTCCAAGTGTGTCTCAGCAACGCTGTGTGCGTGTGCTTCGTGCAAGCCAGAGTCCTGTGGTGACTGTTCTGTGATTGTGTGCACCTGGAGTCCAAGTGAGTCTCAGGGACGCTGTGTGCTTCATACAGCCCGAGACCTTTGTGAGGATTGTCCTGTGATCTTCCCCCCCCCCCCCCCCGAAGCTCAAATGAGTCTCAGTTACGCTGTGTGCGTGTGCCCTGTTGCAGCCCGAGATCTTCGTAATTGCCAGCGGTGCGGACCGGCATCCCCACAGGAGCTGTGCCGCCGGCCCGAGCCCGCCGTTGCCAGAGTGGGACCTCAAGCCAACCCCATCGGGGGAGGGCCCGGGTCCCCCTGCCCGGAATCCACAAAGTTGCATCGGAGGCCCATGTCGCTAGAAGAGGAGAGCGAGGTCGCACCCCCCAGGTAACGTGTGTTGCCGCCTTGCAGCACGAGCCTCTGTTTCAGCTCGTATCATGGCCCGTACTTGCCAAGGAGTGGCAGTACCGGGGCGAGAAGCTGCACTTTGGTTTACACCATACACGTGTTGGGGGCATCTGTTGGCAGAAGCTGACCACAAGTCAGTACGAGTGGCGGAGACACCGTCTAAAGCACCATGATCGGTGCTGGAGTGTATTATGCATTGCATTATTTCTGCATAACGAACTACCTGATTGTTGCAGAACGAACTGCATTATTTTTACATTGCGAAGTGCCTGAATCTTGTATTACGAACTGCTTAGCATTGCATTAGGACTGCAGTGGATCATCTAGAATTACTCATTAATATCGCTAGAACCTACAAGGGCTGGCTGGTCTAATACCTGGTCAGGAGGAATATTACAAATACGCATATGTTGGATTTATATTGTGTGGTCTCATCATATCTTTTTATATAAATATATACTTGTTTTTATTAAACCATGGTGGTACTTTACACACTTGCCTTGAAGAGAAGCCTGGCTGCTCGTGCCATGTTACCGAGGGGGTGAGCAGGGGCTATCTGAGAAGGTTAAAAGAACAGCAAAGGTGCACCACAATACAAGGAAAAATATTAAATGCGTGTCCAAAAGGTGTATTCTTCAAAAACTCTTCTTTTATTTAAACAGAGTTAAAACAACGATCAGGATGAATTAAACAGCCGACACGTTTCGTCCATACACAAGGACTTCCTAATCCAAGATGGCTATTGAGTAGAGCTTGTAGAGAACCCTTCTCATGAGTAAAATACACAACCATGGGTTGGGATAAAGTCGTGATGAGCCTTGGTTCACCAAATATAATGCAGGCCCAATTTCAAAGGCTGAATGCTGTAACCGGCCTTAATTACCCAGGGTACGCCGTCGAGAAAGCCTCTCGTCGGGTCGCGTCAGGAACAGACTGAGAATGTGTCCTTCCTTTCCCTGACGTGGAAGCAAGGGTCCCTATTTGGCCTAAGGTACCTACCTCAGCCAACAAGTGACCCCCAGTTCTAACAGTTACTAATACATAGGTTTGGTTGTAAAAGAGTACATTGAGCAGCAGTGGTTTCGCTTCACCTTCTAAAGAAAGCACGTTCTCCATTTGATCGCAAAAGAAGAGAGTACTATACAGGGGAAACTTGCATAGGTAGAAGTTGGGTTTGATATTTTTTTCCTCAACTAATTCCTCTTGTAGGGAAAGGTGGTGTCATGCCATGAAATTCCAGCACATTATGATAATTCTACAACAAAATACTCAGGGTCATCAGTAAATAAATAGAACTTCTCCATAAGGTTTCCATTATTAATTGAATGGGTAAATATTGTGCCAGGGTATCCTTGCTGGTGAGCAAGAGACCAGTATTTTGTTCCAATTTCTTCGCAGAGGAGCTGTAGACACTTTTCAAGGAAGCCTTACCCACAACAACGTAAAGCATCACTGACAGTTGTGGAAGACTCAGTCTTCATTAATGGCCTTAAATCGGCCTCATATTCATCCTTCCATCTATTCATTTATATTGAACTTATAATCATTAGCCATGTGCTATGCCGGATGTCATCAGAAACGTATTCATATCCATTACGAAGTTAATCAGGTACCTGAGGATGCACTGGGAAAAGATTATCTCTCATGGTCCTTAGGCAGGGATATGTTCGTGTTTACACAATGGTTGGCAGCATGGATAGCTCCCTCCGTATTTCGAGCATCTTACAGCACAGAACTAATGGAAGGGGAAAAACACGGCCAGCCATTAAAAGTGCTAGCTATTATGTTGGAGGTGCCTAAAGAAAGAAACCCAGTTGCACTTTAAGAAATAGTTTTTTTTACAAACAGCTCTAATTCACTACTAAACCGTTTAAATGGGAGAAGAGGTATAATCATTAGGCTGACTTACCCACGAATTCCATCTTAAGTGGACATACAACTTATTTTGTATGCTCTACCCAAAGAAGAGACTTGGTAGTAACTAAACAGATCCTCAAGAGAAAAGCAACAGTCTCTCACCAATTGCCTTTTAATCTGATGGCAAAAGAGCGAATTTGCTCTTAATAGTACACACAAGAAAGACCCGCCCTTTGGAACTCTTTGCCACTCCCTATCAGAAACATCACCAATCTTCTGTCTTTCAGAAGGGCCGTGAAGACCTGGCTTCCCAGTTGACCTAGCATTCCCCTGTACATCCTCTCCTCCTGCATTTAGCGCTAGGATATCCTTATGCCAGGACAGCCATGCGCTGTATAAAACCTTTAACATAACATAACTTATGTGGTAAATTGCAACTTGCTGGTTTGCACCTAACACTTCTTTAAACAGGAAATATTTCTATTTTGGAGGGAACTATGAATCAATCAATCTAGAAAAAAAGCTTTCATATAGAATGCATTGTATCTCAACAAATAGAGCATGCACGCAAATAAGGTGCATCCAAGCATATAGATACATAAAACAGAACACCGGTTTGGACTGTACTCATTAATAAACTGTTTTATCCTAATTTATACCACACATGCACTGTAGCATCGTTAGTGCATGTTCCAAGCGGAAATACGTCTTTTGCATGGATTACATTTATTTTTGGGGGTAGGGCAAAAGAATATGTTCACAGCCTTAAGAAAACATCAAAAAAACCTTTGGTATATTGTTCTCAGAGAAGCAATTAAATCACCTGGAGACACGATATGATTTTAAAAAGAGTAGGTTATTTCAAAGGGATGATCTGATCAATGTCAGGAATGAGAAGACTAATATAATTCAGGGCAGAATTACAGGTGTTCTAGAAACCTTCAGGGTAACAATTATTCATACTGGGTAAATGGTGATGCACTGCCGTAGAGTTAAAGCTTGGGAGAAGAGCTGCTTCGGGAGCTAGGACTCAATCACAGACAAAGATTATATAACAACAAGTATCATTGTTTTCTAAGAACCCAAAAAGGAAAAGGGACCACTCGAGTAATTCAGGCAGATATATTTTTTTTTACATTTGCTTGCTGCTAACACGTATGGCAGATGCACATTCAGTGGCCCTTGCAAAAGAAATCTATAGCAAAGCTTAAAACATTGGGGATTCAAAAAGAACCAAGCCCAGACAAGATTTGTACCTCACTGTATGGGGTCCTGAGTGACTGGTTGGATCAAACCAGTTAAGCCTTGAGTGGAGATTTAGCAATTATATCATTTATGAAGTGGCCATTCAGCATGTTTTGCAATCTGAAACAAATGTGGTTAAATTGAATTTAGATCAATAAGTATCCCAAGTAATACTACTCTTATCACCGAATAAGTGTCTCTAATAATTGCCAAGTCTAAATCAAATGACATCTGGCACTACTCGTATTATGAGCACAACTCCATACCAGAAAGGTTCATCCGTACTTAAACTTATAGTTGCACTAAATGACCATAGCACAATGCTCTGCAGCCATTTCCTATTCCAACTGTCAATGCTGAAAAAATACTTGATAAAGTCTACAGACAATTTTTTGGGGGCTATGACAAAGGGTATGATTTTCAAAGGGATGCTTGGGCAGTTCTCTATAAGAACTCAGACATTCAGTCCAAGTCTTTCCCCATCTACAGAGGCAGCTTGTAGGGCTGACCTATAATTGCTGCATTCTTTAATCTGGTCACACATTTTCAGCCGCACAGAAGACATTTATTTAATAGCTATGCGGAGGACTTTATTCTCCGGAACAAAGATAGGAATTCTTTAGTTGGAAACAAGCTAGATAATAGAGCATGCGAATGACTGAAAGGTAAGATGTTATGTTATGTTATGTTATGTTAGTTGCATTTTAATGCGCACAGCTGCTCCAGCGAAGGAGCGTCCTGGCGCAGGGAAAGGTAAACACAACACAACACTGAGTCCGGTAACAAGAAACAAACAATAAAAGCTGGAGACGTTTAAAACAAAAAGGTTTTCAGGGCTCTACGGAAAGACATTAGGTCATTCGAAAGGCGGATTTCCAAGGGGAGTTCATTCCAGAGGGTTGCGGCCTTCACGCGGAAGGAGCGACCCCCCATCCGACTAAGTCTGAAACGAGGGACGACCACCAAGGACTGTCCAAGGGATCGTAATGAGCGGATAGGAACATAGGGAGAGACCAATGTATTAAGTATTCCGGGTGCCAACTCTCTCAGAATTTTAAAAACCAGGCAGAGAGCCTTAAATTGGATACGCTTGCATATCGGGAGCCAGTGCAAGGACCGCAGGGTGTTAGAGGTAGGGCAGGTTCGAGGCAGACCAACCACCGCCCTAGCCGCCGCATTCTGGACTCGTTGTAAACGAAGAATCTCGGCTTGGTTCGCTCCTAATAGGAGAGAACTGGCATAATCCAACCGCGAGATGATCATTGCTTGAATGACCAGCTGTCTTGTAGGAGCATCGAAGAATCGCAGCAGGGGTCTTAGCCCGCGTAGTACTCCAAAACAGCAGGCCGCCACTCTCTTTGTATGAGTCACAAAGCTTAGCGTATGGTCAAGCCATACTCCGAGATTCCTGAGTTCCAGGACAGGGACCGGCACTGAGCCCAGCTCTGGAGGCCACCATTCATCCCCCCAGTGGTCCGCTTCCCTTCCGACGATCATCACCTCTGTTTTTGACGCGTTCAGCTGGAGACAGTTGTTATTCATCCAGCTGGCCACCTCTCTCAGTCCACTTCGGAACCTGAGGGCATCCTGCTTGGCATCCCCGCTGATCGTAACCGCCAACTGAGTGTCGTCAGCATAGGAGACCATGGTAAGGCCCCATTGCCTGACGACCTCAGCCAGCGGCTGCACGTACAGATTAAAAAGCGTGGGACTCAGCGAGGAGCCCTGAGGGACCCCCAGGTCCAAAGGATGGTACTTGGACTGAAAAGGAGGGGTGGCAACGCAGAAGGAGCGATCACTGAGGAAGGAGCGGAACCACTGCAGGGCAGAACCACAAATGCCAATGTCCTGCAGGCGGTGTAGCAAAATGCGATGGGAGACAGTGTCAAAGGCAGCGCTCAGGTCTAGTAAAATAAGCGCTGCCGTTTGACCTGCATCGAGCACACTTCGCAAATGCTCAACCATTGCCAGAAGGGCCGTCTCAGTGCTGTGACCAGCACGAAACCCATTCTGCGTTGGATCCAGGACATTCACAAGGATCATATGCTCCGTGAGGGCCCGATTTACATGGGCCTCCATAACCTTGGCCGGCCAAGGGAGCAAGGATATAGGGCGGTAGTTTTCAGGTCTCGATGGATCCAAAGATGGTTTTTTTAGGATCGGTGAAACCACCGCTTGCTTCCATTTGACAGGGACCAGGCCAGAGGTTAGGGAGAGGTTAATCAGGGAGCACACTGCTGTGCGTCCCTGAAAAGCAACGTCCCTGAAAAGAGCAGATCTTACCGGGTCTGCAGGCGATCCAGACTTGACTCGCAGGGCCCACATTGCGAACTCCTCATTGGAGATGGTAGGAAGGGAGTGCAATGATGGACAGCTGCTAGAGCCGCTCCAGGGAATCACAGGAGACAGTGTGCTTGGAAACGCCAGATAGATTTTCCTGACTTTATCCAAAAAGAAGGTGGCTAGGGTTTCACAGTGGGCGATGGAACTGTCCAACTGTGGGGGAACTCTCTTTGCCATTAAATCTTTTATGGTTTTAAAGATGGTTTTAGTTGGGTTAAGGCTATTTCGAAATTCGGCTGCGTAAAACGCCGCCCGGACCCTGCATATAGCTCGATGGTAAAGCTTAACTAGGGCCAGGTAGATGGATTTCTTGTCGGCATCGTACGACTTACGCCACACCCTTTCCGCCCGTCTGCAAGAGGACTTCATTGCACGCAGCGCGCTGTCATACCAGGGGCTAGCCTGCCGGGGACTGGACTTACTGGAGATGATAGGTACCAGGACGTCCAGCGCCCTGGTAATCCAGTTACAGAACCGGTCATAGCCCGAGGTGGCATTCAGCAAGGGACCTAATGGCTCAGCACCCATAATGCGGTGAAGGTCCTCCAACCTGAGTTTGTTCCAGTGGCGCCGGGGTATCCGCAAAAAAGGCGGTATAGTAGGATTGGCAGGAAGGGGAAGCCAAGCAGACACCAGATAGTGGTCAGACCATATCACAGGATCAACCGCCACAATCCGAACATCAGAAAGAGTGGTAAAAAACGGATCAAGGGTGTGGCCAGCCACGTGTGTAGGCTGAGAAATAAGCTGGGTCAACTGCAAAGCCTCTAAATCAGCCAAAAAACCACTGATGGCCAGAGACTCTGACCTATCAACGTGGAGATTTAGATCGCCCAAGATTGAAAAATTTGCACAACCGCTAGCCAATAAGCTCACAGCCTCCGGAAAGGCACCTCTAAAAGCAACATCGCTGCCTGGAGGGCGATAGACAACCATCCCTGACAGCGAGAACTGAGGGCTGATGGAAACCTTAAACAGTGCACTCTCACAATCTGCAAGACCGTCCAGGTACATGTAAAGGCGGATCTGATAAATAAGGTGATCCCTCCACCTCTAGAATGGCGGTTAGATCTGAAGCATGAATAGCCCGGAGGACAGACAAGATTGACTATGGCGTCATCAGTATCTTGTAGCCAGGTTTCAGTTACAGCCAACAGATCTGGTGTCTTATCCAAAATGAGATCAGCCACAGACAGATGGTGTTTCACTAAAGATCTGGTGTTCAGATTTAAAAATCGTAGACCAGATCCCACACTACCAGGCAACGGAGAGAGACCAGGAGGAGCTCGTGGAGCGGGAGAAGTGGCGAGCTCACGAATACCTACAGGCTGGTCCAATGACCATCTGTTGCAAGCACACTGAAACGGGCCACACAACGGATGGTGGGGTGTGGCAGAGCAGCGTGGGAGTGTGTCTCTGATGGCAAGAAGCGAGGCGCCGGAATACATAATCATCCTGACAGGGCGAAAAATACGGGCACACAAATATACACGCCGCGGAAATACAAGATATAATCCCCAGCGTACCGCGCGTGCTTAGCGCGGACGGGCGCAGACGGGCAGACTCTGGCTCGACTCCGGCGCGAGACAGGCGCTACCGCTGCGCGTCACCGCTGCGCTAGCAGAGTGAGCTTTAAATACCAGCTCACCTGGGCTACATGAAGCGCTAGAGCGCTGCAGCAAGTGGCACAGGAGGCAGAGACCACCCCAAGATGGCGGCCAAGCGCCACGAAGAAACAACAAACCGGTGAGATTCCGCGATAAAACGCGGTGGGGGCACAGTTTAAAATGCAGGTATGAGGCCAGAGAGAATTTCCACAAATAGAACGAGGCTCCAAACAACAAATAATGCAAAATAAAAAACGAGCTTTAAAATCAATAATAAGCGCGACGCGCTTAAATGCAACTAATGTAGCGCATGCAGGCACCTTTCCCAAGGGAGGACAGTGGGAGAGCTCGCCTTAAATACCAGCTCACCTGGGCTACATGAAGCGCTAGAGCGCTGCAGCAAGTGGCACAGGAGGCAGAGACCACCCCAAGATGGCGGCCAAGCGCCACGAAGAAACAACAAACCGGTGAGATTCCGCGATAAAACGCGGTGGGGGCACAGTTTAAAATGCAGGTATGAGGCCAGAGATACAGGTTTAGCTGATACAAGTTTTTGTTACAAACAAATTCTAGCAAGTTTGAAGTATCCTCTTAAGCCTCTCTTTGGAGGCTTTTTAATCTCTCCTATTAACAATTATTTTTTTATTTAGCTAAATTACCTGCACGAGGACAACCATAGAAATCACTCCAGGACAAGGTCTGAATATTGGTCACTGCTAACCTAAATGACCACAACTTTAATTGTGACCTCAAAATATCAAAGAGCACCTCTCAGAAAACCAGTAATGCTGGAGTTGAATAATAATTGGAGTAAACAACTTATGCTAAGGTGACAACATGTCCAGGTATATGCTGTCCAGAGCATTTTCCAGTTTACGGCATTATACAGCTAAAAAGGGCAAGATCTACTTTGAGAAGAAAAAATAGACCAGTAAATTGAGTTATTCTAAAGATAAAAAGTGAATGCCTCCATTTAGAAGCAAAGGACCATCAACCACCACCAAGTGACAGGCATATTGCCGTCAGGTACTTCCTTTCAGGTCTGAAAATTTTGAAGGATGTATGACGATGCAAACAATACAACACTAAGCTTGTAATTGAAGCAAACCACGATTATTCTTGGTACCAAAATCTGGTCTGATACCGGGGAAGAGAGGATCGGTTTAGTTGTCTGACTGACAACTCACACAACCAAAGAGAATCTCAACTCCCCGTGAAAATTCTTCTGACTTTTCTGGAACCAATGAGTCCAAGACAACACAGCTATTTTGAAGCCACAACATAGCAGGGAAAGGATCATCACTGAATAACAGTTGAGTGAATCGAAGCACAAGGGATATGAAGAATTTATAAAGCGCAAACTATGAACTCTCAGCCCAGTGCTCAATCTGAAGAGGTAAAGTCATTCCACAGAAGAATGCTTTGGAGCTTATTTTCATCAACATGCCATGAATCGAGATACTTAAAACCAGGAGCCTGGCCATAAAATGTGTGATACCACATGCAGAACCTCAGAACAGGGGAACTATCAGCCGAGGCAGCTTCTCTGAAGCTAGTGTGCCGCTTCCTGTACTCGATTATCTTGCTGCATGAATATGGTAAGTATTCAACTGCGCATCTAAAAAAAGTAAGAGCTGAATCAACTCTGAAACACTTGGATTTCAAACAAATGTAGAATTCATGAATTAACAGATGTTTATGCCTCAACATCACACCAATCAAAACATGTATTGGAAATGGAACGGGGTCCATGTGGGGAAGAGCAGAAAGAGGTGTGGGCAGTCAACTTATAGATTTGAAAACTACTACAGTAAGACTCACAAAGAACCAGGACAATAACAACCAAACATTACGGATATTAAAAAAAAAAAAAAAAATCAGCATAAATCACAGCAAGCACATTACTGCAAGTCACAATGTATTATATTAGTTCTGATTTTCACATTGGTCACTGATAATCTCTCGTTTATTTCCTTTTGGGTTAGGCTCGGGCATTTTTGGGGATAGGTGAAGCACAAACCTTAACAAAAATTACCTGGATGAGCGTAAATAGTGTGGCGTCAAGACAACAGCAACGGCTGGAATGGATAATAAACACATTTGCTGGCCTTAACTACAACTTGCCCCGCCACTTATATTTCGGAGTCAAGGTGTTTAACAACAAAGTAGAAATGAACAACATTGCTTACTAAAATTAAAATAAAATATGTTTCATTTATTACCAAATAGGTCAATATTGTGAGAGGTAATCAAATCAGAAAATAAGCAGATACCCAGCTACAAAAACATAAGAGCACAGTGCACAGAAGGGAGATTGGGTGGAAGTGAGTTTGAAAAACAATCTCACATATGTAGCTTCAAAACTTCACAAGCTAAATGTATAGTGTGGAGATTGACATGAAGCATGGGTCTATGCAGCACACTCCACAAAAGGGCTAGAACACATTTACGATTATGAAGACTTTTTTTTTTGCAAAACTAACAAAAGTGTTACTGTATACAGTGCAAAGCCAGAACAACAACCGCAAATCCATCAAGCTGGCACCACTATTAACCTCAGATGGCCGTGTAAGTGAAATAAGTTGCTTGCAGACAGACCGAGGTGCGGATTCATAAATGGAGACAAAGTAGGAGGTCATTATGTTATTGCAAGTTCCTGTTCACGGAGGAAGACGCCAACAAAGAATAAAGTCAAGAACACAAAGATTAGACGTCAATCCCGCCTCGGGCCCTGCAAGGCCCAGCTGTTGCCTCATCCTGAATGTTTAATGTATTTTGTCAATGACTTGACTGTGCCCCCGTCTGCACAGGACGCATACACTGTCAACACCATGCATTATTAACTCTCTCAGGACGCATAAGACATCAGTGAAGGCATTAATATCGGCGAAGTAGAGGGCAGCTGCCAAAGCAAGGAGTGCCAACGCATTTTGTTAAAATGCACCTACGCTTAACAAGTAGTTGCTTGGTCTTGAGTGGATGCTCACAACAAACATCTATCGGCAGATGCTGGCCCTGTATTGAATACAGATAACACTATACTAAGAGAAAGTGATCAATTACTGGCGCAGCAGCTTGTAACAGTAAATAAACCTAAAAATACCAGTTAGCATACTTTGTTTCAATTTCTCAAAACATGAAAACTGTTATTGAGAAACATTATGATGGAAAGAGAGATTAGCGGGGTTGCCGTTCTTTAAAGCACAGAAACCCGAGATAAGGGGGGGGGGGTTACTTCTTTGCGTTAATCATCACAGGCCACAACTAGACTGTGATTAAATATACCGAGAGATTATCAGATGAGCCGAAATAGGCTGGCTTCTTGGCTCCAATTACAGGTCCCCTCCCTAGGAGACCAATTAGTCAAGCATGCATAAAAAGCTGAATTACCAGGGACCGTCCGGCTATAAAATAAACGATCCCCTTGAATCAAGGCAATTTATGAATCAAAAAAACATGGAAACAGAAGAAGGACGTCCCAGTCGCGCAGATCAAGGCGCGCGCCGCCCTGAAAGCTCAGGAATGAGCTGACAATGTGGTTTTATTTAGGCCCCGCCGCGTCAAAAGAAATAGCGGCACAGCTATTTCCATGCAACACAAACACTGAAAAAGTTGCAGGCCCCTGCTTGGCATTCTCGGAGGCTGACGTCTGAAGTTCCTATCCCCCCGTGGCCGATAGCAGATTGCTTTCTATCGGACTGCCTAGCCCTTTAGAGAATGCCTAAAACACTGCAGATTAAATTCATGTCCCAAGATCCATTTGAATGAAAAAGAGGTTCTTCCTACCACGCTCTGAACTTGATTTTCGTCCTAAGAACTTCATCACCATTCAATAATTTTAGAGAACATCACAGATTTACATATTGTATACCGCAGCAATGTATACGGGAATCCCCGAAATGCTATTGTGTTTATTAGTATACATTATCAAATGTGTTCCACAATGCCAGCTCCAAAGCTCTATTCAAAGACGCATTATGTCACAGAGACACGAGGAGAATATATTTGCCCAGGATCACAGGAGTTAACAGCAGCAAACAATCTATTGATTAAAAAGAGTCCAAACTTGAAGCTATGCTTCAAATCTGGACTATCTGTGGGCTATTAAAAGAGTTACTTTCATTCTATTAGAAACACTGTCCATATTATCAAAATGTGTAAAATAACACTGCCGGGCTACTTGATACATATGGTGGCAGAGAAGGTGTTGTGGAGTACACCATAACGGAAACTAGGTTACTTAAACACAAACACCATGTATCTTGTTAATCATATATTTGAGCAGGGCTCGATGGAGATGTATGCTGGTACTAAGGGATTAGGGAACTATGGGGAGTTGGTTTATAGCCGTGGTACTTTCCTAACTGAATGCGAAGGTGCATCTTAACGTCCATGTTCAACAGTGAGGCAGGCAAATTGCTTATATATAACCTGAGAGGAAATCCAATGGAGAAATTCTGAAAGCCTAAAAGACTGGAATATCAAAACAGAGGATGGAGATTTTGGGATGGTGTGAAGTTAGAACTGGCAGAACAAAAACTTCTTCCCAGTGCACACCAGAAAAAGGTTTCAGTTAGGTACACAGGCATAAGTTATATGCATGGGTTTGAGAAACACTATCAGCAATGTGTGGAGTTTCCTAAACTTGGTACTTATCAAGCCACGCTAATGTCAAGAGGTGGGAAAGTGTGACCTAGGAGACTGAAAATTGTGCACCTGAAGCTCACATGAAGCCACTACAATAGTAAACTTTGTTCAAGGGTAAGGCATTGATTACGGCTCTGGTTGTATGGAATATTACATAGATCTTGTTAGTTCAGAACCTGCTATCTGGCTCATGTTGCTGCGACCGAGATGAAGGCTTTCAGCGAGTATGCATTTTTAGGGTGTCTGGTGGAGAAAATAATGGGAGTAAATTGGAGGCTTAATGCGATTGAAATGCAGAAGTATTGTATATCTTTTTAATGAAGCAGCACATAAGGTAGATGAAGGAAGGATGCTGGAAATTATGAAAATAACAGTTTCATCCACAGAAAGAGAATATGAAAAAAACAAGATAAAGACAGAAATTAACACACGCAGCCAAATTTGGGAAATTCATAAATATCACACGAAGGGACCTAAATGAAAATATCAGAGGAAGATCGTCTGGTAGCAATTGTCGTGTCACCGAGAGTAACAGAGGGAGAAAAACGGTAAAGAGCCCCTACCAGGAAAGGACCGCACAGTCCTCACAAGACCCCCAAGGTACCAAGTGACTCAGTCTCAAGAACAGATAGGAACAGAGACTTTTTCTAATATGCAATTTTTAAAACCAATGAATTTTAGAATGTAGCCCACATTTTAGAAATGGTCTCTCACTGCGGTTTGACACTTTTTAATTTCTTGTATACGATTAGATACTTGTATTATAATGGTGCGAGTCACTTATTTTAGCATAATTTTGATAACGTTCTGCAACTTTGCAATGATTTTAATTAATTATACAAATAAAAAAAAACTATTCATTCATTCAAAAACACACGCAGGTGGTGTATAGATTTAAAGAAAAGATCGAACCAAGGATTGGTTGGTGGCAAGTTTGTAGTACAGCTGGGAACCAACCCGAGAATCAGTGATACCAGTCCATAGCAAATGTGCTGCGAAGAAGAGATAAAACCTATCTATTTAACAAGCGAGAAACTGTGGATCTAATGATACAACTTAACCAAGGACTTACCCACATTAATCTAATGGTTCAATGACGAACACCACTAAGATGACCAGTCTTATTTTTCTGAGCTAAATAGAAAGCTGTTGTGACAACAATTAGCATAGAGTCTTATGTCTATAAAAGTTAAACAAAACACATTTGCTTTATTTATTAACTCCACCATTTAAAACCATGTTCTATCTTGGTCAAATGAGTCCCCCCCCCCCCCCAAACATTTGACCTGATCAGTCCTCTTGCACAGGACACCACCAGAAACATGTTGCCTGCAAATGTCCCCACAAACAGTGGTGACCCCCCAACCCCACTTAAAGTGCTCGGCTTTACATAAAGGTGGATTGTCCTTTTTATCATGCCAGGAAGGTAACGGCATTAAAAGTGTTTAATCCAAGCAAGATCCTTTGTCAGCAAACAGTTACTCGCTAAACTGGAGGAACTCTGAAACGGTAGATTAAAGCTATAGACCTGTGGCAAAGAAATAGATAATCCTTTGTGCTAATAGATGTCATAATCTCTTGGTAGAACCATACAACTTTCTCTGTAGAAGCCAAGGAACTGATCAGCTAGATTTGTCCTAGACCCAGTAACTTACGTTACCCACAAATGCAGACTCCCGTGTAGCTTTATGGACCACTTGCAATTTTACCAGCATTGGTTTCAGCCATTTTCTGCACACTTTTAATACAGACTTCCTAATGTCAGCCTCAAATTAGGAATATTCCCGCAGGTAAAAGAAGAGCTATATCTACCTGCAAACTCTAGGTGCAATGTATGAGACATGTTGTAGGAGGCATGCACATTCCAGCTATCAGCAGTTTCATTTTATGCTTTACACAGAACACAACTGAAGAACTTTGCTAACTTAAAGGAACTGTAGAACTGAACTTCCCAAGTCTAACATGCTGGCTGGGCCCTTAGTAGCTCTATCTCCCACTCTGAGGACTACAGATAGATGTAGAGATGACAAGACCTAGGGAGGAAGAAAACAAGATATAGAAGGGTCTCTAATCACTGCTAAATATAAGGATTCAAAGAGGGACTGTTCATTCACAGGTCGAAGCAACGCCTCATTTCGGGGGCTACCTCATTAAGAAAAAGCAATTTTACCCCCAGGAATTCGTCCACACTGAGAAATTGTACTCACTTTACCAAGAGAGTCAATTAATTTCCATGAAAGGCCTTGGCACACAAAATCCGACGCACAAGGGAAACACCACTTCGTAGCATACCGCGGATAGGAAGATGGTAGCAAAGGAGCTCCCTATCACTTGCTCAGACGAGGAAACCGCGAAAAACCAAGCACTGTTCAAATTATGCATCATGTCTGCTGCAAGAATATCTAACCACACACTTCAAACGTGCAGCAGGCGAGCGTGGCCTGATGATTGTCTTGGTTGCATTGTAGTGTTCATGAAGAAAGCAAATACTAAGTGCTACACATGGATAACCTGAGAGAGCCACCTTTTAACCCCACCTTATTCTAAAAATACATCACAGGGGTAAGGACTAAAATCAAGACAGGTGGAGCTCAATGGACAGAGGGCTAATGAGATCATCTGTTCCAATAGCCAACGAGTAAACAATGTGAAAAGAGCCCAGTCATGATGGGCATGTCATAGGGGATGCAACTAATCCTGGAGGATCCGATGCATGCAACAGGCTGGAAGAAGAATGTCCAAAAAATTAAGCACGATTATTTAGCATAACAATTTTTAGGGGGGGGGGGGGGGGGGGGGGGGGGTTAGTCAGATTAGCATTCCTTCTGAATCCAATGAAAAACTATGAAATTGTTGGAAGTCTTTAACCAGGATTCACAAAGGTATCTTTCAAGTCTTTTGTCTGACAACAAAAGAAAGAGCCTTTTTGAAACGTCAGTCCTTTTATCCCCCACATCAAGGCCACAACAATCACGCCTAAGTTGCCTGAAGCCTCCATAATGAACATAAAGGAACACACAAGTAAAAACTGTATGATACGATTTAGAATTTTCAAGGTGCAAGGCACTAAGTGGCATGAGGCCAGAAAAGGCTTTATTACAGGTCAGCATCTACCTGAAAGGCAACTTAAGCAATTATTCCATTTACTAATCATTAAAAAAACGGAATTTCACAAACGTTCAATTTTTTTTATATTTTAGGATCATAAATGGCATCTGAAATTAACAAACCAGCTCTGCTGGACTGGATTTTTTCTAGAACTAAATAAAGTATTACACTCTGCATCCCCATATTAACACAATTCTATCGAACATGTGATAAAAGGGAGTTTGGTACAGACAATTTGCAAAACCAATGTATTATAAAAAATAAACACAATAGGCTACAATTTCAGAAAAAGACATGAAACCAGTCAGAATAACTCAAATGATCTTACCTTTTTGTTCATCTATGCTGAAGGTGCCAACACCTGACCCATCTCTTATTGAATAGTGAATTACTCCATCACGTCCTGTGTCTCCATCGTGAGCAGATAGCACCATGACTGGGGTCCCGATAGGGACATCTTCTTTAACAGAAACTTTCTCAACAAAGTTGGAAAACAACGGAGGGTGCAAATTCTCATTTACATCGCCAATCTCAACTTCAACGTAACAAGTGGAAGACAATGAAATGGGCTTTCCCCTGTCTTTTGCCCGTACACTTAGGTTGTACATTTGTTTCTCTTCAAAATCCAGCTCCTTTACAATCCGTACTGCTCCAGTTAATTTATCTACATCAAAGTGCCCATCTCCAGACTCTAGCAGACTGTACCGTACTTGACTGGACTGTCCCAAATCAGGATCGTGGGCTTCCAACCACATAATGATGCTTCCCACTGGAAGATCCTCTCGAACTTTTGTGCGGTAATTTAATGGAATACATTTAGGTGGGTTATCATTGACATCATCTACTAATACTCTTAGAATCACAGATGAAAATAACGGAGGATCTTCCTCCGCTTGGTCACGGGCCTCAATCCGAAGGTAATGCACAGGTTCAGCTTCACGATCTAAGGGCTGTACAACTTTGACTATGCCAGTTATGCTGTCAATCTCAAATATGGATGTATCTGTAAGGATGGAGTACAGCACTTCCCCATTTGTCCCTAAATCCTTATCAAAAGCTTCAATTTGGATAATTTCACTATTTAGCTCTAAGTTCTCACTAACAGTTATAAAATAGCTGTCCTGCAAGAACTCGGGATGGTTGTCATTGGCATCCAGAACCTTTAGATTAATAAGATGCCAAGCTGATTTTTGAGGGATTCCAAGATCATACACAGTAATGTTTAGAACGTACTGATCTTTTAACTCTCTATCGAGGGGAGACAGCACTTTCAGCCAGCCAGTGTCCATGTCAACAGTGAAACTGCTATCGTTGTTGCCTCCCGAAATAACATACACCAATTTTCCATTAAAGCCACTGTCGATATCAGTGGCATTCAACAATTCAACGTGTGATCCCACAGGAAGGTCTTCCTTAACTTCAACTGAAGCGGGGACCGTGCTTTTAAACTGTGGGGCATGCTTGTTCACAGAGTACGAGTCAAGGAAAACATCTTCAACCTCTCCACGATTATAAAGTTTATTAGCATGCAAGAGCTTCTCTGCAAGCATTTTAGCAACACCAGTTTCTTCACAGTGCATGATGGCTGGTTTGCGACTAGTCGTCACAGTTATGTTTATGTACAGTGGCACAGCTGTGTTTTCTCCATCTGTAGCAATAATCTTTAGACTGTGAAATGACACTTTAGCACCTGGGCCATCTGAAAGAGATTGTTTCAGTGAAAGTACCCCAGAGTTTGGATTCAAACTAAATAGATCAAGTTCGTTTCCAGATAGAATTTCATATTTCACCAACTGGAGCTCATCGGCATCTATAGCAGATACAGTAGTTATTTGTTCTCCGGCAGCCAGCTCCTTCGAAATGGTCCCTTCACAACTGACCTTCTCAAATAATGGAGTGTTGTCATTTAAATTGTTTAAAACTATAGTGACAGGAATCTCAACCTCCCTGCGATATGGCAAGCCCCAGTCGGAAGCCCGGACCCTTAATGTGTAAACCCTTGGCATTAACTCATAATCTAGGTCTTCAGACGTGCTGATAGTGCCAGTGAAATGATCAATTACAAAAGGTGAGCGGTTCAGGTTTGCAATGCTGTAACTTACATAGCCATTTTCACCCTCATCAAGGTCTACAGCACTTATGGTCAGGACACTGGTTCCGACTGGGACATGCTCATCAATGGTAGCTTTGTAGGAGGTCTGCATAAATTCTGGGGCATTACTATTCATCTTTTTTACTTTAATCAGAACTTTTGTATAGGCCTTTTTGTCACTGGTCATAACATCTAGTTCAAAGTGTGCTACATCTTGGGCTTTTATTGGTTCTAAAGTGGAAATTAGACCAGTAAAGGGATTTAGGCTGAACTTGCTATTGTCGGCTGTGTGTTTAAATACATATTTTACATTGGAATAGTTCGGTATTGCTTTTACCATGACGATCGCCGTTGATGGTGGAGCAAATTCACTGATCTCTGCTTTGTACATATCCTTTTCAAATTTGACAGGCCCCGACCTGAACCTCGGGGAACTTACATGAATAACCTTCACAGAAGAGAATTGGGATGGACTTCCCTTGTCCTTAGCTTGCAATGTTAGATTATATCCATAGGGCTGGGCTTCCCAATCAATAACTCCAACAGCTTTGATTTTGTATTCCTTACTTCCTGGAGACGTTCGTACTGTTCTGAACTGCTGCAACGGGTCCCCTGCCACAATGCTTAAAGATGCTATCTCTCCATTTAATCCCTGATCAGCATCATCGACTGTTACAATGGCATATGTGGAGTCTCGGTCCATTTCCGAGGGGGTGAGTGTGACTGCTGTGAGGACAGGCGCATGCTCGTTTGACTGTTCTATATGTATAGCTATTCTTGCCATGCTACTAATGCCACTGCTACCATACAATTTCATCCCACGATCCACAGCAAGGATTTCCAGCTCATACAACTTGGTTTCCGAATAGTCAAGCCTTCCCGTTAAAATGATAACACCGCGGGTTGGATGTATAGCAAACATATCTGTCCTCTCTTTAAAGCTGTAGTAAAACTCCCCATTGGTACCAATATCGGCATCCGTGGCACTAACACGCGCAACACTGGTCCTTATTGCTGTACTTTCAGGTAATGAAACGCTGTAGGAGGTTGGTGAAAATAGAGGCCTCAAGTCATTTGTATCCAGAACCTGTACCCTGATCACTGCCCGCGCCTCAGCATTGGTGTTTCTATCCACCGCCTTCACAGAGAGTGTGTAGTGGTCTTTCACCTCTCGGTTCAAAATAGCTGTATTTCCTCCCTTGGTCCTGATCCTCAAAAAGCAGAAATCTCCCAGAGTGTACTCTTCAGCTTTAAAGAGGTTTTCATTGTCACCAGACACGATTTTGTACCTTATATCCCACAGTGGGTTTGTGATGTAAATGCCCATTTTTACAGGATGCTCCACATAGGTCTTGGCAGCAGAATTCTCATAAATAGTAGCATTATACTGGTGTTCAGTAAACTGCATAGGAGCAGCATGGTCGGATCTGTGCCTTCCTTCACAGTCGCCAGACAGCAGCAGCAGCATAGTCAAGTATCTCCACATGATGGCAGGTTATCCCCCAAACTCCTGAAACAAAGAAACAAAACTGATGAGAACCAAGAGCCAAACGTTAAGACTGCAGTTTCTATTTGCAGACTTCACCCCCATCCACACTTATTATTTTAGAAGCCATGCACCCACGAACAGTTTGTTGTAATGCACGATAAACACCCACTCTCACCTTTTGGTTATGAGGCATTAGCAAGTTTTACAACAATAAAACGAATCGAGGTCACTTTTGCCTTTTATTAGCATTGTGCAAAGTTAACTGGAGTTGAGCTAGAATTTTCTATAACGTGTTTATTGCATTTCCAAATGCTAGTTCTTTAAAAGGTTCAATACTACAGTTCCCAAAGGACACCGCTCCTGGCTAATAGTCTACGAAGTTGTACCAGTGTCTGGACCATTCTGCTGTTCCACAAGTGGGTGAATCTCAGTTCTGGGATAAAAGTGAATAGTCTTGCTCTTGGGATACACGGGAATATTCTGCTGTCCTACAAATACCTCGGTTTCCGTTCTGGGATAAAAGTGAATAGTCGTGCACATGGGGTACAGAAACCGACATCTGCCTCTTCTCCAACATACTTTTCTACAGCCAAACTTACAAAGACAGTGATAAACATGATCAATGCTGTCCTGCAGCAATGTATATACAGACCCTCAAAAAGATAGGCTCGATACACAGGAATGAAAATTAATAGGGAAAACTGACAGGTCAGGACAAAAGCAGTTAAAGGATTATATCTGCAGAGTCAGCAGTAGGGCGTTTTGTATCTTTCTGTTTTTAAGAAGGTATATTGCAGGGTTAGGTCTGCTCAAAGGTCAGGACAAACCTATTATCACTGCATGCCTGCTATACATCTCACTTGCAAACCAGAGCAATGGCATTGACTGCCAAAGGGAACACGGTTAACTGTACTCTTCCCAAGGATATCCGTCGGAGTCTGTCTAGGAACCAGAGACCCCCCGCCAGGAGCCATTCACCTGTGTCTTGCACAAGTAGATGATGCAGGTGCATTATCCATCAATCAATAGTTCTTTATTCGGTGGTTAAAAACCATCATAAAAGAGTACATTTATATACAGTTTAAAAAAGTATTACATCATTATACAAGAACAATGACTGAAACTGTAAACATAAAGTAATTCATTTTTCACTATACAGGCCTCACAAGAAACATAATCACGATGTCAAATGGGGAATCCTATAAAGTTCGTTAGTAGAGCTATCCTCTGGTTACCCTAAGTCTTAGTGCAAATTTCGGAAACTAGTAACAGAGCATAGAGTTAATGGGTTGCTGGCCCTCTGTAAAAAGATCAGTGCATCTTTAGCACGAGTGAACCTAGACTTTAAAAATCTACGTCTTGGAATTGCATACCAAGGACATTGAAGTACAAAATGAAGGGTGTCCTGCGGAGACTTATTGTCGCAGCCGCAGGCACCCTTCTGCTCAATTGAATGACTAAAACCAGCTGGTCCAGCTAATAAGAATGGTAAAAAATTGAGCCTAAAACGTGACATTAAAAACCTTTCTTGGGCATTATACACAACACAGAGGTACGGTTCAATCCCATCATTGGTTTCAAGTCTGCTGTAAGTGATCACTGAGGGTTTAACCCCTTCCTCTGTGGATCTGGCAAGAGATCTTTGGTCCCAAAAGTTTCTCTTAAGGGTCTGCTTGTCCTGTGGGGTGATCCTTAACGGGTTTAAGTACAAATCATTACGACTCATGCTATCCAGACTGGATTTCACATAATTCAACCATGGGATATTTAGACTTTTATCCCTCCCTAGGCAATCTGTTAGAATCTGTCTACTTAGTGCGGCTTCCGGATTGCACCAAATTTTTAGCCACACCAGAATTGGTCTAAATTTAATCAGATCCTCTAGATAGGGTCGTCCTAGTTCTCTATGTGCAATAAAAGCAGGTGTGCAATTGGGGACTTTTAGGATTGAGCGGAAAAAAAATTTTCTTCCCTTTGCAGTGGGTGAAGATTTATGAAACCCCACACTTCTGAACCATACATGACTTTGGGGCAGCACATAGAGCCATACAGGTTCATTGATTGTTCCGGGGACCAACGCCCGACTCTCCTCCCGTAACCTGCTATTGCCCCAGTTGATGCCACCAATTTGCCACACCTTTCCTGTACCAGTGGGGCAAATTTCAGGGACTCATCAAACAGCACGCCTAGGTATGAAAAGGATTGCACCCTGTCTAGCGTGTGGTTCCCGATTTTGTAAGTGAAGCTGGTCCGTGGTTTGTGACCTGCTGTCATCACATAAGATTTTTTTAAATTGACAGACAGGTCTAGCGCACCCATAAATTCGACAAACCGGTCAATTAAAATCTGCAGGCTTTTGGGGGTGCGCGCTAAAAGAACCGCGTCATCTGCATACAACAACACCGGGATATTACGTGTTCCTACCCTTGGACAATCTGTTTTTAAATTAATTAAAAACTGTTCTAAACTGTTTATATATATATAGAGAGAGAGAGAATAAAAAAGGGGCCAGTATGCAACCCTGCCTGACACCACTAGTACATTTAAAAGAATCAGTCAACCCCCCTTCCATGTTATACCGCACTCTGGCAGAGGTCTCTCTATGCAATTCCCTCAGAGTGCAAATTATACCTGGGTCAACCCCTAGATGACTCAACATTGCCCAGAGCTTGTTCCTATTTACGTGGTCAAATGCCACAGCCAAGTCCATGAATCCCAAGTAAATGGCTTCTTTACTGGTTTTTGTGTATTTGGCGACCAGCATATACAGGTTCAGGCATTGGTCACTAGTGGACCTGCCCGACCGAAAGCCATACTGAACATCCGAGATAATATTGTTATCCTTGGCCCAATCAATCAGTCGGTTCAGAATGACTCTTCCGAAAATTTTAGCTGGAACATCTATCAAGGAAATTGGGCGATAACATTGGGGGTTATCTCTGTTACCCTTTTTAAAAATGGGTACTATAATGGCCGACGACCAGGACCTGGGCAAGCCCACCACAATAGCAGCATTTATTACTCTGGTTAAAATCGGGGCCCATAATTCCACATTACTCAAAAACAGGTCCGGGGGGGGTCCCATCAGGACCCGGGGCTTTATTTTTGGTTAATCCCTCTATGCCCACAGCTATTTCTTCCAGAGTGAACTCTAGGGACTCTCCCTGCATGACCACCCTCCTCTCCTCTGTACTATCCACCTCCCCATGGTTATACAGGCCCTCAAAGTGCACTATCCACTGTTCCGGTAGAATATTTGTGGCAGCCGAGGGTGAAGTTTTATCTTGAAAACAAGGGGTATTTATTATTTTCCAGAATTCCATTATATCCCTTTTTTCAGAAGCCTCCCTCAAGGCCGCCCACGCTTCCCCCTGCAGCACCGATTTCCTTCTTTTAAGTTCCTTCTTATAATTTAATCTGCACATGTGAACTTTTGATACGTCCCTAGGTTTACTGCTGAGGGCTTTTTTTAGTTCCCTCAGGGCTCGTGTACAGTCCCCATCAAACCATCTCGGGAGATTTGAGTTGGTCTTTACTGGGGCCTTGTTCCGCAACAATCCGTCCACCAGTTTGGTTAATTGGCCAAAAGCGTGAGTTAAGCAGGCCCCCTCAACTGAAAGGTCTAAACATTTATCAATACATGATTTGCCTTTATCCATTAAGGACCGGTAAAATCTTTCGCCATCTAATTTCGCCCACCTAAGTCTTCTTCCTTGGTCCGTTATTCTCTCGGCAATATCCTCAACTGGGGTCAACTTTCGTTTAGGCAGATAAAGGAACTCCATAACCAGGGGGTTATGGTCGCTAAAGGGACTCCACTCAATTCCCACTGTAATAATACGATGCTTTAAGCATCTGGTGACAAAGATGTAATCAATATAGGAAGAGCATCCTCTGCCTTTAAAGGTGGGTGGTAGAGTGCCATCTTGCCCCAGTGGAATTAAGTCGATCGTATGCTCCAGATCATGAGAGGAAAGGAGCGTTCCTAGTTCTGCACCATTCAATGAGTGGCTAAAGTGAGGGCCTTTTTTCACTGGGCAATTTGACCAATTAACGTTAATAGGGAACAGTAGGGGGCATAAATGACAATTCAGATCACCCGCTACTATTGTCAAGGGGGTCGCAGCACCATTAACGGGTGCCAGCTCTTGGCTCAATCTATGATCTAGTTCACCCAAAGTGGGACTGTCGTTGCCTGAGGGGCCAGTGTTGTACACATTATGTTATGTTATGTTATAACTTTTTTGTATAGCGCACAGATGCCGCAGCAAAGTGGCGTCCTGGCGCTGAGGAGACGGTAAAACATAACAGAGAGAGAATACTAATCAGGATAAGCTGAAGGAACTAGGTCGTGGCAAACAGAAAAGTTTTCAGACATTTCCTGAAAGGAAGAAGATTGGTGATAGAACGAAGCGAAGGGGGGAGGGTGTTCCAAAGTGAGGCAGCCAACACCGAAAAAGAACGTTAAACAGCACTAGCCTTGACCCTTTATTCCTGAGCCTTAAAGCGTGGATATTCCAAGCGAACCAATCCGCACTGGACCAGGTGCCTTTATTTTTAAGTCAACGTATATTGACAGGCCTCCTTTGGCACGACCTGAGGAGGTTTTTTGTGCTGGTATAAAAAAACATTTATATCCTGCAATGTGAAATTGGGAATTATCTGTGACCCAGGTCTCTTGCAGGCAAATAATGTGGAAGTGGGCCATGTATTGCTGCCAGTCCACATTCTCAAATTTACCTGCCAGGCCAGCTATGTTCCATGAGATTATTCTCAATCCCTCTTCCACTCTATTGACAGGCCCTGTCCCAGACACCCCTTGAGAATTGCTAAGTAACCCAGTTTTAGGGCTATGAGGTAACTTCTGAGAATTCTTGCCCTGTTCTGTTAAATTTGGGGCTAAAACTCCTAATCCTGAGGGTGTGTGTGGGCGTCCCCATGGCGTGTGATTAGGGGCTTCCGGGGTATATGATAAGCTCCTACACCTACCCACCTCTGGGAGTACCTGGCTAGCCTCCTTGGCCAGGAGAGGGATGGCCAATGTCCTCCCTCTATTGTCTAAACCTCCCCCTACTAGGGTCTCCCGGCCAATATCTGTATTAGTGGCATCCTGTTTTGGCGAGATATGCAGGGGCGTTAGTCAGTCATTCTCATCTAGGGATCTTAATGGGTTAAATCTGTTTGCCCAACCTGGGTGTGCTCCTTCTCTGGTTCCTACCAGTCCTCGAGTACCATGTCGGACCCTATTTGGGAGGAAGTGTGGACCCTCCCCTCTTCTCCATATTACACACTGCCCTTCAAAGGTTTCCTGCTGTCTTGGATAAAAGTAACTAAGAGGCAGCGGCTTTATATCACTCTGGCGATCAGATGGTCCATATCTGATAATATATTCTACCACCCCTCTGTCCCTAAAATTGGCGATAATACAATCGCCTTCTATATTTTTGTGTCTATGTCCTATCCAGTTCACTTTCCTGACCAGTAAAATTTCCCCATCCAGATTGGGTGCTAATGGTCTGTTTAGAGTCAACCAGTGGGTAAGTTTATTTTTTAACTCCTGGTGTGTTTCGCTCTGACCGGGCTTTAATTCCGGGGTCCCAGCGAACACCACTACGAGTGGACATGACTCCGGTGGCAAATTTATTGTGGGCAATACAGCATTGGGGTTAGGTGTTGCAACCCTCTCTGTGTGATGTATTGATCGCGTTGTGGGAACCACGGGCAGTTGGGGTGGCCTTTCCTGTTGATGTGCACCTAGTTCAGTGGTGGTGTCTATTTCTCTAACACTAAAATCTGTGACCTGCTGCCCTTGCAGGTGCGAGACCGGGGCTTTATGAATCTGCGCAGATGTTATGTGAACGACCCCTTTAGTGCTATTGTTCATCTCCCTATGTGGGGATACATTAATGGCTGGAGTAGTGGGCGGGCTCCTAAAATCCCCTCCAATACCGGCTTTTTTCTCTCTATTTTTTAATTCACTCATAATCCTGTCCAACCGGCTTATCAATGGCTTTAACTGGTTTACAATAAAGATTTCTAATTGAGCCTGTAAATCCGATGTAATTTGCGACAGCCATGTTGGAGGCTCTGAGTGAGAGGGTGTCTGTACTGCTCGCTCAACCCCAGCATTCATGCTAATCAAGGGGTGAGTCAAAGGGTGAGAGGGACTATCTGTGCTTTTTTTGGGCTTCTGCTTCCTGGGGCAGCCTTTCTTTTTCTTTTGTATTGTGGCGCTTTTGGTTGTGCCTCTGGTCTCCCTGGTCATACTAATAGGCGGTTGGGCACAAGGGATATCCTGCTCGCTTATCTCTGATGGTGTAGGAGGTGCAATTGGCATAACCTCCTGGTCATCATCAAAGGAGCCTCTAGGTGAGTCGGGAGCTAAGTGTGTGGAGAGACGCCTTTCTGTGCGCTCGATTTCACTCGACGCCACCCCTAATGCTCTTTTGAGCATAAGATCAATTGCTGTGGGCAGCATAATAACAAGAAATGGTCAGCAGGTGAGTGAATTATGCGCCTGAGGGGCAGATGGCGATGTCAACTTTGCCCTTTTCGAGCGTGTCCCCATTTTACCTGCCATATATCTGGCGCCTATTGGCCCTACCCTTGGAGATATGGTGGGGAGAATGGAACACCCTCCTTCAGTCCAGTCCTGCACCACGTCCCGCATTTTGTGGTAGCCGTTTGCACCCCACCAACCCTATTGCCACTTGCACCTAACACAAATCTAACAACAGAGACAGACCCAATGTCATTATCTTAATACCAGGACGATATGCTACCTGCACCCCCCCCAAGTCACGATCGGCTTCTACCACAAACAGGCACCAGTGAAAAGGACAAGGGGGGTGGCCCGACCCGGCCTCCTCTGGCCCCGGACGGCCACAGACGGCCACAGACGGCCACAGACGGCCACAGACGGCCACAGACGGCCACAGACGGCCACAGACGGCCACAGACGGCCACAGACGGCCACAGACGGCCACAGACGGCCACAGACGGCCACAGACGGCCACAGACGGCCACAGACGGCCACAGACGGTCCCGCCCTTGTCCCGGGCGCCTCCCGCGCGCGTTCCCGCGATGCGGAGGGTGGAGTCACTTATCAAGCGCCAACGCGCGCCAAATTCCGTGTCCCCGCTTCCGGTGCCCTGGGGGAGCCTGGGTATTGTAGTTTTCCCTCGGCCGGCGTTCGCCGGACTCACCAGCGCTGCAGCAAAGGGAAGGGAGATCCTCAGCAACTGCGTCGTGGATGCCCCCAAAGACCCAGGGGGGAAAGCAGGTAATGTCAGCAGCCTCGGGTAAGCACCAAGAGATGCGTTTCAAACAAACCCTTAAAATGGGCACATGTAGCAAGTAGATGAACACGTGCTTCTACTTTTAGGCGCACGGCTTAAGAATTGCACAGTTTTTATATAAAGTTCAACATCAAAGCAATTTTCTTTGATTACAAAAGCACTTAGGATGGTAGTTTGAGAGCATGTATTTTGGATTATTCACACAAAAGCAGACTTGCGGCTGCAAACATACATGGTTGACTAAACTCAACCAAAAACCTAGCAGGGCTGATGGATGAAGCAAACGTATCTGTTCATAAAACACCTCCGCCGTGAGGCAAAGACCTTCAAAGCAGCTTGTATAAGCTTGATTGAAGGCTTGTGTGTAGGAAGGTGGAGTGAAGTGGCCAGCTCCTGTGGTTTGTGGTTTCCAGAGAGCCATGCACCTTTAAGCATGTCACCCATGCATTGTGCCCAACACCACCTTAGCACCAGAACGTTCATCTGAAGAGAAAAAAAAAATAGCACATTTTGTCTTTTATATGAGCAGAGCAGGTTTTATGTCTTTGTTCAATTGCACACCTCCAAACCCTGTAACACGGGTGTGTGCACGCTAGATCCCGGAGGGCCAGATCCATAGCTGGTGAGCAGGATAGCCAACGTCTAAATTAGCTCCAATAAAGGGACCAACTAGTGAATGAAGTCACAATAGGCTTTACAGCCGAACCAGGCATCATTTATTAAAGAGAGTTATTTTTTATTTTCACTGCCTTTGAGATTCTTAAGTACATTCTTCTTTAGGGCATGTCGTATTAATATGGCATGGATCATATCCTATCAGGACCTCTGTTTGATACCCCATTTCAACTTAGCATCCATTTTGGGTTATTGTTTGTATGAATGATTTTCCGACATTTGGTAAAACCTTGTTTTTCATGGGCGATACTATAATACTAACATGTGACATACTTCGATAGATACTGTAGCAGAACACTTAGCGTAAAAAAAAAAAATACTGAATGTGGTCCCATCAGTAATTACACAGACGACACTGCTGCCAACGTTAAATATTTGCCAATCTGGTGGCATATTAACACCGTGCCAAGATCTGAAACAGCATATTTACTTCATAAAGAACCCTGAAAAGCTGTCACAAAACAGATGTCATTTTGTCGGCTCCTCAGATTGTATTTAGATTGAAAAGGATTACACTTGAATTTGTGAAACACACACTTCCATCTCCCGCCTGGTATACTTGGAATAGCTTCAAAATGTGTCACTTTATCACAGGCAACTTTGCAATCATTATGCGACTTGCCGTAATTCACGGGATTTTTAACACCCTTTGCTCAGTTTCCGTCTGATCTTGACGAGCACAATCTGTCACTTGTAAATCAAAGACAGGCCGTGGCATTAGCACTGCATGCTGCAACAAGGAGGAAGAGCATTTAGAAAAATAAATTAAACGCAGACTTGAGAGGCACCTGTCCCGGTGGAACAGAATGGCGCACGGCTTTTAAAACAGAAGTCGAATTGGTGTCAAAAATAGGTTCTTTTAAAAGCTGGACATTACAATCTGTGGAAATGTAGAGGTCTCCCGGCATTTTTATTTAAGATGTTCCCAAGTCCATTATCTCATTGTAATATAGCTTGTGGAAAATAGCGCTGCAGCACTTTGCAATGTTTATTTTCAACTGGAATATACATATGAAGCAATAAGGCTGCAAAAAGAGCAGTATTGCAAGCAGAATTCCACCCTTAAATCACTGCACCTGCTCAACGCCTAGACACCAAAGCCTTAGGGAGCGAATCTGAAGTATTTATGCAAAGCGCCAGGGCCGGCTTTAGGGCGGTGCGACCGGTGCCACCGCAACGGGTGCTGGCTTCCTGGGGGGTGTTCAAAAGTTTATTATGCACCTGCTGCAGCGTTTCTTTCCCCCCCAATTACCAGGCCTCACATAAATGTCAAGATAACTCGTCTGATTAATTATCTTCCTGGAGAGAGATCAGCATTTTGTATAGTTGAGGTTTTGACTTAGGTGAAGTTAGTGCAGAGGGTTAATGTGCCTGCTGCAAAGAACGTGTACCAAGTAGATTACAGAGTGCATAGAATGTGAGCAGATCAGAGAGTGCGTATGGTGTAAACAGATCAGCAGGTTACTGCTTTCAAAAGAGACATCCTTTTGTTACTTGCAATTTATAACTTAAAAGTCCTAATATAGAACAGTGAGCTATTAACTTTCATCCTAGAACAGCATACACACTGCAAAGTATACATTAGAAAACTGATTAATGTTGCAAAAAGGGTTCATTTGGCTAGAAATCGATTCTTATTATTAAAGAAAACTGCCAACTATGCTGTTTCTTTTTCGACTCTTGAGTTTGTGCTTCTCCACTCCTAGCACTCTTAAAAACTATACTGCCTACCAGCTAACATGCTGCTCCCCATGTGGAAAAGCAATCTGCTTTTGCTGGGTTTCCTGCTCTCCCTTCCAAATAGCAAAGCAGTTTGCAATGACAGGGTGGGAGCCGCGAGGGTCCCGCCCTGTCATTGCAAACAGCAGTGGGCACCCCGGGACACTGCAGAAGCCGTCCCTGGGGGGTGGCGGTCCCCAGGACCATCAAGGGCTACAGGAGGGGGGGGCCGCGCGGCCCCCCTCCCACCTGTTTCAAAGCCCCAGGGGGGTGGTGGTCCCCGGGGCTGGGGGTCCATCACTGACCCCCCAATTCACATATTTAGAGCCCCGGGGAGGTGGCGGTCCCCGGGGCGTGTGGGGGGGCTTGAGACCCCCCCACACAGGATATATTTTTTTTTAAATAAAGCCCCGGGGGTGGCGGTCCCCGGGGCCGCAGGGGGGGGGCCGTGAGCCCCCCCATTCATTTTTTTAAGCCCCGGGGGATGGCGGTACCCAGGGCTGGGGGGGCCTTCGAGCCCCCCCACACGATTGAAATAAGCCCCGGGGGGTGGCAGTCCCCGGGGCTGGGGGGCCCCTCTGGGCCTCCTTTTACATAACTACTGCCCCCAGGATTTGGCCCCCCGGCCGAAATTCGGCTGGGTGCGCGAATCTCGCAGGTTTTTTTTGGGTTTTTTTAAATGCCTTTTTGGGCCCTGGGGGTCCTTGTGGGACCCCCTGAGCAGGCCTAGGGGCTCAGGGTGTTTCTACCCTGCCCCCTTTTTGCATCTTTTGCGTTTGTTGTAGAACCGAGGCACAAGATGGCTGCCAACACTTCCTGATCTGGAGTGGTGACAGCCAATTAGAATACAGCTCGTGCACGGCAGGGTGTGCGCTGGGTGCGGGGAGGGTGCGCAGATCCTCCGAGGCCATAGATATATATGTACTTTTACCTCTAATTTTCTCAGGAACTACTGAACGGATCAACACCATGTATGCAAAAGGCACGAGTCTGAACTGAGGACTACCTCTTTGCCAAATTTGGTGTAATTTTGTTCAGCAGTTCGGGCTGTAGCTGCGTCAAAAGGTCCTATGGGAAAATGGATGGAGGAAACGCGTTTTGGGACCCCACTTTTTTCTCGGCCCCCGCTTGACGAATTACCGTGAAATTTTCAGGATAGGAGCGGACCGGAGCTGGCCAAAAGTTTGGAAAATTTTGCGAAGATTCGTCAATCGGCGCAACGTTATTCCAAATAGAATGTTGCCGATTTCCTATGGAAAATAGGTCCTAACTATAACTATCTACTGGCGACCGCCGATTTTAATGCATGTTATTTTTGAAAAGCCAGCAACACCCACTTGGGATTTTATGATTATTTGAGACTCCAAATACCAGACGACCTAGCGGCGGGATAACACGCCCAGGAGGGCTGGACTCTTTAAAACACAGGCGTTCTCAAAGTGGTTTGCTGTCCTTTTCTTTGCTTGGGCTTGTGAACAAGAACTGACATTCAAAACGCGTAAAAGCCTTTAAACTTTTGATGCCAGCTACAATGTGAGACATCTGGGGTCCTCGCTGCAAGGAGTGGCTTTCCGTGAGGCGCACCCATTAAGGGCAACCTTGTTTTTGTGGAATATATATCTCCCTCACTCTTTCCCGCCCTCCCTCCCTTCAGGTGGCATGTCAGTAACCTCTGAGAATCAATCCCCGCAGTCCTCAATTCGGTGCAATGTTATACTTTCAGCCTCATTCAAAGATTTACAGAACCACTCCTCGATACATAGTCTATCCAAACCATCCCGCCTCCCTTCACAAGCACATTTTTAGTTCAGCAGTACCACAGATAGCACTAAGATCCTTTGCCCAGCTGGACAGCCACCTTAATCACCACTACTCCAAGTAGGATCTACTGCGAGGTCACTGAAAGGAGTACCTGACGCAAACTGGTCAGAATAACGAGAGACAAGGTAGGTTTGTCACACAGGAAAACCTGCAGGCACCAGCCCCTGAGTTCCAACAGAGGAAACCATATCTCATCACTCATGATCACTCAAATGACCATGAGCCATGCTACACTGACAGCAGCTTCAGTGGTGCAAATTACCGTAGTAAGCCAAGTTCCTTCTCCAATACTAAATCAGTAATTAGGTGTCAAAAAAGAAAACTACTCTAGTGAGTTTGACACGTCACAGCCAAAAGCAAAGTTTAAACAACGCGAAAAGCTGCCATACCATGTAATACTAATTATAAGGGAAAGAGTTGGCATGGAGACCCTCTCAAAGGACTTCTACACAATCATACCTACGGAAAGATAGGTGGGGCATCGCATGACCAAGTATTTCTTTAGGTTTTGTTTCCCACTTGTATGGCCATGATTTAGAAATAGTTTAGCAGTAACGGGTACACTTGCCATGGACTGACAATTCGTTTTAAAGTGACCCAACATTTAAGCTAGAAGTTAGCAATTGCTTTAATTAATTGAAGTCAATAGTGAGATCATGGAGTAAATTTTTTAATACAGACAGTCTTCTCTCAAGCCTAGGTGGTATCGGGGAAGCCCTTCGTGGGTTCGTTGTAATGTGTACCTCTGCCACACAGTACATTTCAGTTCATTCTTTCCACGTTTTACAGAGTTTCCAAGTGGGCTCTGACACATTTAACTAAGCATTCTTTTCTCAGCGATTCTAGGCAGCATCCATGGCCCTTGCCTAAATGCACATTTTCTTTGCTAAGAAGGAAGTAGCATTCTACCTCTGGCCATCACTCTCCTTGGGAAGAAAAGGTACTCAGGTGGCTTAATTTGGTTTTCGTCACAACCTCAGTCTGCAAGTCCCTCCCTGTCAATAGTAGGAGCCTGTATAGGGTAAAGTAATCAACACGTCAAAATCTCTAGAGGTTTTATTCAGTGTCGCAACTTACTTAGTAGACTTCTTAGGTATATATATATATATATATATATATATATATATATATATATATATATATATATATATATATATTTTTTTTTTTTAAACAGTATACCATCGTATAGCAAGAAAATACGCTAAATCTAAATAAAGTGCTTTAAAAGCCAGGTGTAATAATATATTTAAGTAGAAAATACCAGACACACCAGATTAATTGTGCTATTTATCTGCAAACAATAGGGTTTGCATAATATTTCCAATCCATCGCCCCACATCATTGGGAGCACTTTATCGACTAACTCTCGCCAATAGTTTACTAACATATGCTAACTAATCGCTGAGGGTGGCCAGAATGTAGAGTGAGAAAATTTGGGGAATACTGAAAAATGGCACGTTTTGAATCCAAACTGAGATCAGGGCTCAATGTGCGGGATTCATTTGCAATGGCAGTCAACCTTGTCACTGCCAGACTGACCTAACAATGCAGACACAAGACTTTCATCCTGTTTCGGCACTTTTCACCCAACGCATTTTCTTTGCGATGCACTTAGAAATATCATCATCTTACATAGAGCGAAATCTTATTTAAATATGCTACCTCTAAACTTTCTGGTTAAGTTCAGCCACCTGGTCTTGGAACTCTTCTCAGTGTCCCAAACGACAAAGAGAAGAACATTACATATTAAGGGTGCTCCAATTTCTTTGATAAAGTTTGGGCATGGGGGATAGGGGAGCCACAAACAACTCTCCTGGAATAAAATACCTAAAGAGAACACCTGGAAGACTACCTCCATTTGACCATATACGGACAGTGGTGGCTTCCGTTCAGATGTTGGCAAGTAGCAAAATCTTTAATCTCTAGGATTTAAGTATTCTAGAATCGTCATCTCGCATTTAAACCTGTGAGCCTGTATCAAAGGGCTGCTTCCATCGTGCATGGGAAAATACTGCAACATACTCACTTTAATCAAGGCGTTTAATATTTGTTATTATTAGCTAATTTGCTGGTAACCCTGTAACAGATTTTTAAAACTGCTATTGTAGCAAGTGCGACTCTAACCATTGAAAAAATAAACTTAGCCTGGAAGCATTTTTTTTTTTTTTTTTAAATCATTCACTCTACAATTTTGTTTCATGCAAATAACTAGTTATGACACAAATAAACCGTCAACAAAAGCAATATCCAAGTACATTGCTTTGTCGCCAATATTGCCAAACCGAGGGGAGACCTCTCCTCATGAACATCCCAAACACAAGACCCACCTTAACGATCATAGTCCGCCTTGAAATCAAATACTTTGTTTAATGATGAATCTGATATAATAGGAAGGTTCTTAATTTGACGTGCTGGTAATTATATAAACCAAACCCAAACATCAAGCTCACACCACATTTTGGAGAAACACAGATACTTCAGAAGTGTGGAGAGAAGTTGCAGAACCATCTGTATTCTGGACGATTAAAAAAGTCAAGACACAATATTCTTCATCCACGTAAATGGTTGTGGTCCAGGCAAAACATTAGTCCATCAGTAACCATGCAGAAAAAAACGTCCTATTACTAGTTCTACCCACCAAGGGATAGATGGTGTATAAATATAGCTTTGAGCAGCACAATGCATTTGAGCAATCAAAAATAAGAACTAACAGAAGGACAATAAGAATAGAGGCACTGTTAATCTAGACAACAAATCGTTGTCTCCAGCCCCAGCAGAAATGGAGAAAGAAAGCAATAAGAAAAGCACATAAAGTAGATAATTTACCCGTCCCTGCTACAGAGGTGACAACTTATGTCTAGTTGGGCAGGTTATGCTTCAATATCGCAGCTCCCACAGGGAAATAAACCAAAAAGGAAGCCAATGTTACATCAAAAATAAACTACAGCAAATCCAGTATGCAAAAGTAAGGCACTTGGCATGGAAGCACAATCAGTACAGAAGCCAAGCTATTACACCTACATTATGAAAGTTGAATATTTGTTCAAAAACCATTTCTTGAGGGAATATTCGCCTGAAAAAACAAATTTGATGGGGGGGGGGGGGGGGTGCTTTCATTCACTTGTGAACTTCTGCAAAGGTTACAAATTATATAACTGTGTAGTTGCACAGTTAGTGCTCTATGCTAAAGTTCACCTTCACTGAGTGCTGCCCAACTGGAGTAAGTGGCATCTTTACACAAGCAATGTTGTGCCACCGCTTGGCTGAATCCTCGTCCTCCTCACGCTTTGCCCTCTACCAACGTACTTGTACAGCACCGTATAAATGGAAAGCCCTGCATGGAATAAAACCTAAGCAATATAATATTCCCTTTCCTGTCAGTAATCAATCACAGAGACTGCTTAGAACAGCATGGAAAAAACACCAACCCATGTCACTGAGGATGCTGACCACCTCTGCTTCCTCAGAGCTGCAACCAGTGACCAGCATCCACAGACCTAATGTTCTGCATGAAGAGCCTGACCAACAACCTTCAGTCACAAAACACACCAAAAACTGATGCTGGTGTTACCAAACACTCCTTTCACTTCGAGTAAGTACCTGTACACAGTCGAAGTGAACTTCTGAGAAAACTAGATGCACATACAGCCAGAGGGATGTCCAACGGAATCCTGCATGCATTTACCACGCATGCGTTTGTAAAGCAGTCTCTACCACGAATTTGACTATACCATGCGTTCCTTTACCCAAAGGTAATTACAACTGGCCTTAAGGGGAGCTAGACTTTGGAATAGTAGAACTTACTATTCCAACTCCAATCTACTCAACAGTAGGGAAGGTATTGGACTTCCGTCGCAGTCAGTGCAGTTACTGTGTTGTAAAGGCAGAACATGGTAATGACTCCGTTGTAAAGGACGTTTCCCTACCCAGAGTCACAGGAAACAGTCAGCTTGTCTACCTCAAGGGTCAAAATGTTTTGAGTATCCAAAGGAATAAAATGCTTCATTTGTGTGCCCAGGACTTCTAATAGACATTCTGGGATTTGAAGAATGGACTGCCATTAACCTATCAAGAATAACAACCGTCAGCAAATGTTGCATAATCATTTAATCCTTCATTATATTAAAGTATCATGAATGCTATTTAAAAGGAGTGAGCCACACCTGTGTAACTGTGAAGTTCATCACATGTCGATCACATAGTCCATAGCTTCAGTGGAGCCAATGGTTAAAATGGGGGTGGTGAGGGCTCCACGCCTTAAAAGAAATGTCCAACCCTTAGTCCAAAATTGAACAATCTGTACAATGCTGGGTGGAAAAGTGCTCTGGCTTCCAAACGATGGAAGTTTCCACTGGCTTGACTCAAAGTACTACGACCTTCTGTTGCCAGGTTAACGGGCATGAATTCTCTGCAGGACACTAGCCACCGACACACTTAATTACTGGGCTCCATGAAACCCCACTTCCTGGAAGTACAATTTAGCCATCAAATACCATTTTATAAATATTTTTTTTTTTTTTAAGTTGCAGTTATTGTAAGTTGAATTTACAGGGTTAAAAGGATCCTAGTCTAGAAGCAACGAAGAGCAAGCCTCCCCAGTAACACAGCTTTGCTTATGGTGGTGGCGTTCAGCCCTCCGGAAACCATGAAACTGCTGGTGAGGGCAGTTTTCAAACGAGTCTCTCGTGATTTTTACATTAGAAAATTAAATACCATGTAACAAACCTCTGCGGTTATGATCAAAGGTGTTACAGAGAAGGAAGGGAACCTTACAAGTAACATTTTCATATTAAAAGGGGTGATTTGTGACCTCGAGGCTGTGTCACCGTAATATGTGGCTTTATAAATCAAATAAGCCAGGCTTTTTTCTAGTTAACTTAAAAATTTAAAGTCCCATTCAACTTTAGAGCGCCCAACATGTGGCTTGCTGGTTACACATTTCTGTTGGTCCATTTACCCACTGTGCTATAATACAGGAGTGAGAGTGTGTGTGTTTTGTGCTGCCTTGTAATTCCGCTAGTTAGAACAATGTGCTCGTAAAACCAAAGGGCCATTAAGAATGGTTGACAGACAACCAACCGCTGTGTAACCCAGAACAATTGAGCAACGGCCAATACCGGCAGCAATAGCGCGTCCATACTTCCGGACCTTTGTTGAATCGCTTCCTGTAAGCAAGCAATCCTCAAACATGAGAGGCTTAGCCGTGGTGAACTGGCAGCCCCGCCTGTCCTGAGGGTCTTCGGTGAGTGCATACCGATCTACAGGTCCAAGTACACAATAGTGAGCTGGCAGCCCGCCTGTCCTGAGGGTCTTCGGTGAGTGCATATCGATCTACAGGTTCAAGTACACATTGGTGAGCTGGCAGCCCGCCTGTCCTGAGGGTCTTCAGTGAGTGCATACCGATCTACAGGTTCAAGTACACATTAGTGAGCTGGCAGCCCGCCTGTCCTGAGGGTCTTCGGTGAGTGCATACCGATCTACAGGTTCAAGTACACATGGGTGACCTGACAGCCCACATGTTTCAAAGGTTCTTCAGTGAGTGCAAACCGATCTACAGGTTAAAGACCTCACTGGTGAGCTGGCAGCCCACCTGCCCGGGGTCCATTATTTGACAAAGAGTAAAGTGCGCAGAGGTGAGCTAGCAATAAGGCTGCCTCCGAGGTTCGAATAGTGCATGCGGATTTACAGGTTCAAGTGGACAGTGGGGAGCTGTTAGCCCGCCAGCCACGAGGTCCACACAGGGCCCCTGGGGGTCTACCGACGTGAAAGGCCAAGCGCGTACGAACTGCCGAGACAAGCCACGAGGGAGGCATGCGTGCCCCGAAGGCGGATCGGAGGGGAGGCCGGCAGGATTAACACCGGGGAGAGCAGCGGAGACTGAAGAAGACTGCAGACGGGCATCGCACTTCATCTGCAAGGCACTAAAAAGAATGCTGCTTCTTACGGAAGAGTAACAGCCTTGACCCCCGCCCTCCACACCCAAGGGCCCCTCAGTACATTCCCCATGAGCAGGGGGGGCGGCTTCCCAACAAAGCAGCGGTTCCCTCGGTGACCACGTCACAAGAGACCCCTGGCCACCACCTCCCCGGGGGCACCGTAGTTTGTGAGAGATCACCGACCATCTGCGGGGCGGAGCAGGGTCGTGTGCTCTTTTCTGGGTCTCCGGGGAGGCGGTGCACGAGCACAGTGGAGGCAGCTGGAAACAATCAGGGACGGGGGTGGAACCAAATCAAAGAGAGGGGCGCCGCAGACTGAGTGCGAGCACACGGGGCGGAGGGGGCCTGGGAGACAGCACAAACAAGCAACGGGGCGAAATAACACTCGGGCAGCCCGAGGGGGAGACAAACCCCAGAATGCGGAGTTGAACACCGCAAGGGGATGGGGCATACAAAGCTAGAGGGTGAACAGAGCACACAGACTAGCGAGGCGAAAGTATCCGTGCACCATTCAGCAACGCTAAACTGCCCAACAACTGATGCCACGCCGCATACACGAACACCACTACTCTTAGCAGGCATGTGAGAAACTTTTTGTCTGAACCCTCAGCTTTAAGGACAACATCCCCAGAAAAGATAAAAACACCCGACGGAAAAACAGAAAACTAGTAAGAGACGACCTCGTGTAAACAGTGGTGCGCTGGTGGGTTTCCATAGCCCCCACTCCTTACTGGGGAAGTTGGCTCCGCTCCCTCAACGGCCATATATTTGCTCCCGTGCCTTTCCTCACGGACAATAACGCTCACCTGCTCCCGGGCGGAAGGACAGGAGGGCCCGGGGTTCAGATGCCCTCGCATGCTGCTGATACAGCCCTTCTCCGCTCGGGCTCCTTTCTTTGCTCGGCCCGAGTCCCAGTTCCAAACCCTCCCGGATCCCTCCGCCCAGGGCAGCACTGTGACTCCACACCCGCCGGGACTACTTTACTACGCCTGTCAAAGTGCTCGAGGAAAACCCAGGGAGCAAATCCAAGCTTTCCAAGAGCAGCTACCGTCTCTGGAGACCCTATACAGTGGATGAGCAGCCACCTGGCACCAGCACCCCCTCCTACCACCACACACTACCCGGGAAAGCAGCCACAGCACCATACACTCTACCGGGACAGCAGTCATTTGTGCCCGTATAACGTCCTCTACCCGATGCAACAGAAATAGCCACAGGCCCTAGCACAAGGAAATCTACCACAGGTAACAACCACCTGCCCCAGTACAGCACACCATATTGGGGGACGCGATGACAGCACAATATACTCGAGGCCACTGGAATTCTGCGCAGAAGAGGGACAAATTATGGGGCAAGGCTGACTAAACTATGCGGCAAGAAAAGACAAATTATTCGGCGTAATGCAGCACATTTTCTTACAGTATTGTTACATTATGTTGATATTTTTCCTCTTGTTAACACTGTCTGGGCAGAGGTTGTACCTCAGTTTTACACTCAACAATAAGCAACAGAAAAGTGGGCAGTTAACTTTTGCTAAGGACCATCCACTGTGCTGCTGTAGCAACAGGTGTTCCTGTGGTTTTAGTAACTTTAACAATTTGAAACAAAAGTTTATTAAAAATCTACAAATTATGCAGCAGAGGATGGATTATGTGGGAAATACCACAGATACATAATTGTGCTTAAAAAGACTGAGGCTACACAATTTCATAACTCCAGTGGCCCTAAATATACTCGACCCAAAGGAGCACAACAGCTACAGGCTCCAGCACAACACAAAGGAATCTACCAAGGGTACCAACCATCAGCTCCAGTACAACACAAACTACCAGGAGAATCAGTCACAGACCAATACACTCTACCCCAGGAAGTATCAACCGGTCCCGGCACAATACAGTATATCCGGATATACAAGACACTCCCCAGTGGCACAACCATCAGTCCCAGCACACACTAGCAGGGCAAGCAGACAGTACAATAAACACCACAGACCCTCGCACAAGGGACTCCACCTAGGTGAACAAGCCCAAGTACAACACAAGACCAGGAAAAACAGCCACAGTACCAGCACAATACAGTATATCCAGAGGAGCAGCTAAAGGCCCCAGTATACAAGACACACTCACGAGCGGGCAACGCGACCTGCTCCGGGATACAACACACACGCCCGAGGGCCACAGCTACCGGGCCCAGAACAACACACACTACCGAGGGACGCAGCGGCAGCCACAGGCCTTAACACAATACACTCTACCCACAGAGCATCCACCGGAGCCATCATAATACACTCTCCCCGGAGAAGCAGCCACTGGGACATCAGGCTTGCAGGGACGACTTTACTTCGCCCTCCAAAGTGGTCCCACCGGCCCGAGCACATTACAGAACTTCCACTGGCCGCAGTGAATAGCGCCGTATGATGACCTCATGGCGTTAGACTACCAGGAGGAAGATCCACTCACTGGCCAGCACTGGACACTACTCGGTGGAATAACCACGAATAACTACGTGCCTCGGAAAAAGGTGTTGTACACAACAGTGCCTACGCCCCCCAGTACAGGACACACTGTAGGGGGCATGTCAATACCCCCTAAGTACACCCCTTACCTTTCACCGAAGGAAACTAGCACTAGTGCACAATAACACACAGAGGAGCATTCACCGACCCTAGCAGTGCCAGCCCCTCCCCCACACACCAGTGGTGCAGCCACGGGCATATGGACAAACAAAACTCCAGAGACAGCAGGCCGGAGCGGCAGTCACCGTTCCCATGTAACCCCCACACCCCAAGAAACAGTACACGCTCATCAACGGGCAGAACAGCCAGCGGCGCTAGAACAGGGCCCAACTCCCAGGCAGCTGTCAGCTTAAAACGCCGAGTGAGCCCGGGGGCAATACATTTAACATCAAATCTACCCTGGTGCGTAGAGGAACGTTCTTCTAAGCTTCCTCCTCCCCTCAAAACATGAACACTCACTCACCTTGCGTTTTAGCAATGTATAAATAAACATTTGTCTTAGTGAAGGCAGGAAAATATTTATCTCATCCATGAAAACAGAAGAAAAACCAACCAGAAGAATTCTTAAAACATGACCCCAACGAAGTTGTTATACAATGAAAACCCGGAGTGGGCGCCGTCTCCGTTTTTCATCGCTTGTGGTGAGGCGGTGCGTGTTCCAAGTTAATTATTTCGCTTTTTCGATGCTGGTCATTTTGCAGACCTTGCGCTCGGTGGCCTCCAGCTCCACGGCGTCTATAGTGGCAGCAGAGTGCGGGGTGGAGTGTGCCCGGGCGCCCCTCCGCAGCGAGACACCAAGCACGAACAGTCTACCCTTGCGCGCACAAGTTAGAGAGGCCCACATCTGCTCCAAGGGGGAAAACAATCCCCGCCGACCTGAAAGCAGCATCGCACGTCAGCCGCCTCCATGCTCCTCTGGAAAATCCGCACAGGGGCTGCAGAAAGAAATCTGAAACCGGTGCCGTAACACTGCCGCTCTGGAAGGGAGGGGGAACACGTATAGCCGAGAATACCGAAAACCCCGGCACCCCTCGCCGCGGAGCTTCCCTCGAGAGATGGTGAAGCTCAGGGCCCCATTACAGCCGGCAATCAATCCGCCACTGGGTGCAACCACTAAGAAACAACGGCCACGTTCACAGAAGGCTGGCACGTGTAAATATGCTGAGGCGCACAGACCCACAGTATAAAGTCCACCTCCCAAAAACTATAGGAGAAGGAAGAAGTGAGTACATCCGGGCTAAAATACAGTGATTTACAATCCAAGCATTCTCCCAAGGCTGTTTTTTTTTTTTTGCATGATGAGGGCTCCGTGGGGTGTTCGTGCAGCAGTCGGAAGTCAGCGACTCTTGTGTTTTTTCCACCTGCAGGGTACCGACTGTGCTGAGGTGAAATGTGTGTTTAAGGGAGGCTCTGAGGTGTCGACGAGAACCTCCCCCCGTCGGGGTTGTTCGGGGAGTGTGGAAAAGTTACCAGAGGGTCTATTTTCTGTCAGACACCGATGCATCTTCGCTGGTTCTCTGGGTATTTTCCACAAAGGCAACTTGTATTCACATCCATCGTCTTGGATGGAGCACGGTGCTAACTGGACCAAACATTCCAGGCATAACATGCATTTTAACACCGAATGTGACTCTCACGAGGCATGGTTACATTTTAAAAACGAGAATTCAGCACCCTGTGCATTGTTACACACTCGGGTAACGGTTACTTTAAACGCAGTATTACAGGGCATGCGTTACGTGCACGTATTGTTTACAACCTCCATACCGACGACTAACACATCGGAACAACTTAATTTAGCACACGTCTATGCACGTGTTACTTTAATCAAGCGCCTTTACTCCAACACGAATGTTATCTGTTGTGTATCATGTCACAAATGAAGACGCATTTTGAGTCCGATGAATGCAATTAGAGATCAGGTGCCACGTTACAGGCGACAAAGACGTGGTATAAATCAACATATGTGCATTGGGTTGGCATAACACATTTTAGAATGACCCCTTCTTCCCCTTACGAAACACACTGGACGCTTGCGATTCACACCCATCTCTCGGCGCGCACTGTGCCTGGGGTGTGTGTTTCAGTTTCTTTTATCACATAGTCTGGCCCACCGCAGAATGAATGTTACCGCCACCATTTACAGTAAGGAGCACCATTGGCCGGAAACGGCAGAGGTACGGCCACTAAAGCCCTTGGCTTCAAGGTGCACACCCTCTAAAGAACAAGAAATAACCCGCCCTGCAATCGCCCGCAGACAGGGATTGCGGGGGCACAGACGGCTGGCTACTCGAGTCTGGAGCAGAGAGGCGAATACCGCACTCGGCCCAACAAGCATGCTCTTTAGGGTACTTCCGTAATAGGGCAAAACAAGTAATAATCATAAGGGTGTAAGCGAGAAATCCTCAAGGTGCTTGGCATGGAACCAGGCTTCCCAGTTTCCAATCAGAAACCAATGCCCAACACGCCTGCGCTTCAGCTTCCGCAGCCTAGGGGGCGCTACACTTCCACCTATCTACTGTCACACACACTGCACTTTATTTCTGTGTTGCATGTTTGCACTACAGTGGAGGAAAAACAACGGCAACTCGTTTTTTTCTTTTTTTTTTAAAAGGTCTGTTCTGTTTCGCGATATTTACTTCCCAAATAATGCCCCACACATTCTCCACTCAAACACCCAAGCTAGTTCTTCGACACAGAACAATGGAACTAACTTACAGTCAACTTTCTGAAACAAACTACCCCACAAAGATCGATAAAGTTGCACAAACTCACCAGGCCAGCTGGATGCAGCGCGGCCCTGCTCAGAGCCTCCCTCCGGACCAGACAACCGCCGCCTGTAGCCAACAAGCCACCCCTCGGGCTTCTTCTAGCGCACCCCAAGCTGAGCCTCTCCAGCCCTGAGAAGCGGCGCTACACATGTTAGGGAGACCGCCGCGAGCAAGCAGCGCCTAGATGAAAACGAGGTCTCCGGCTGGAGAGGAGCGAAGAAGCGGACCAGCGATCCAAGTTCCTAAACATGTCCGGGCGGCGAGTGAGGTGCCGGTGGCGTGCGTGGCTCTCGCCTCGCGCTCTCCCTCCTTCCCTCTCTCCTCTCGGCTTTCCTCGGGATCTGGGGGAGGGGGATTCTCGGCGCGCGTCAGTCCCCGCCGCCCGCCTCCTCCGGCTCAGGTTCTTCAGCTGCAGGAGCTCCCCCAAGCCTGCACTCTCCACGCCCACAGCCCTCGGGATCCCTAAACATAGGTTGGGGTGCGCACCTTTCACTCCCAGATCCACTTCCACCGGAGTTCTGTGAATGGGAGGTGCCTCTGGGAATGTGGGAGGCGCCCAGAAGCCTGGTGGAAATGAGCTGGGAGGTCTGTCCGCCCCGTGATGCGCCGCTGTCCCCGTGTTCAGAGCGTGAGCCGTGCAATATCACGGAATACGTTTTTCTGGCGAGCCGATCTTGATGTACTGGCCAGGGAACTTATACAGGAGAAATCTCTTTCCCCGACACCCGTCCTTGCTAATCACGCGCACTGAAGCATGTCGGCGCTAAGGCATTGGGTACTACCGATTGAAACATGTTTCACTGTTTGCAGTAGCAGCTCACATTTTGTTTTCTTTTGAATTTACAGAATTCTTTCTCCAAAGCTTCGGCAAGGCGAATATTTTGGCGTATGCGGTAGGATCTGTCAACATGCTATTTTGAGGGAAAAAGTCGGGTAAATAATTAATGGTGCTTTATTGCATTGACATTTGTATGGGGCTTCCATAGAATTTACGAGACTCACACTTCTTCGATACGGTTGCATTAGAGAGTATCCTGTATGTTTTGCATCTGTAGGTTTCGCTTTACAGAGGCTTTTAGTTGTCTGTTTGCAAAAGACCACTCGAGGACCATAACAAACAGTGGGGTTAGACCCTGCTCATTGCCTATCTTTGTCCTGTCATTTGCTAACTTCTTATTCGATGACTTGCCTTCCTCGTGTGCTTGCCACTCCTTTCTAGCATGTTCTCTTTACCATTCTACTCATGGGCTAACTTGTATTCTTCCAACACCCACATTATATGAGCGACTTTCGCTTAGAGCATTCTATGAGAGAGCATACCCTTTCCTGCTCCCTCGTGTGCTTCTATCCATCAAATACCTGCCTTGTGTGGTCAGTGTACCTCCTTATCCACTCTCCCTCTCCCTCACCTACCTCTTCTCACATTCAGTACTCGCCCACCTACCCTGTGCTCTGTGTTTCTCCTCCCCCTACCTTGTTTGGTCATTCCCCTATCCTGTTTAGTTATGTTTGTTTATTGCCTCACAGGGCATACATCTCATCCATTGCTTCCGCCAACTCTCCATTGGTTCCTGCCTCCCACTCATCCACACCCCTCGCATTCATTGAAATAAAATTGATGTTTTTTTCATTTTGTTTTAATTTATGGGCCAGCAGCTGCCATTTGCCGTCACGCCTCTGTACTGTGAAAAAAGCGCCTTTAGGCAAGTCATTTTTTTTTAAATATTAGTGGCATCTGGTAACTAGGTTTGGTTAATAAAAAATAAATGAAAAAAATGGCACCTGTGTCATCCCGTAGGTGTGTGCATGCATGGTGATGCATGTGGTAACGTCCTCAAGCAAGCGTGGTGTTCCTATGGAAAGACACATCCATTATTAGTGTTCTGTGTGCGTTTGAGTCTTCACACTTATGTTTTTGTGTGTGTCAATACTGCACATGATTGACAAATCCAACAGGTAAACAAGGCCTATTGGTTAATAGGCAGAACAACTGGTGAGCGTGCGGCTGCAGTGATTTTCGCATAGTTATAGATTTGTCCCAGAATCCATCATCTGCCACATAATCTGCAGATTTTATTAAAAAAGCATTTGTTTCTAGCAGAAGTGATTTAAAAGTTATTATAACTGCAGCAACACGTGTTGCCACGCAGTGAAAGCCCTTTGCAAAGTTGGACTGGTCACCTTTTTTTGTTGCTTAGTGCTATATCTGGATATTAAAATTGTACTAATGAGGCGCAACCAATGCCCAGGCAGTGTTACCAAGTTTAAAAACGATGAAATAATGAAGTAATACTGTAACAAAATGTGCCACATTTCACAGCATCATTTCCCTTTTCTTGACGCATAATTCATTCAACCTGAAGCATCATTTGACCTGCTCCTGAGGCATAATTTCAGTGGCCCTGTTAATAGGTCAACTTCTGTCTTTTTAGACTCACTCATGCGGTAAGATTTGAGGTGTTAAGCATGAGTCATGGAAGTGTGCTCCAAACTGGTTGAGGTGAACATAAAGCTGCACAAAAGCATGGCTGAAGCAGAGAGATGTGTGAGGGCTGGATTTGTGTTTACATCTACCAACCATGAATACTTTATCAAATTTACATCTTCTTTCACCTTGGTATATTGATATGAGAGCAGTGGTGGGTCCATCCAGGAGCAGCAGCAGTGCACCAGATCATAACCACAGCAACCACAGTAATGGGCCCAAACAGAAGCTGACGTTCTGCAACCTTAGACACTACAGGAGATGATTCCACACAAGGCAGTGAGGTGCAACCCGCAGGACTGGGTGCTACAAGGGGACTGGTGAGAGGACACAAGGAGCATGATGTCCTGGTAGGAAGTAGTACTTAGTTTTAAGATGGGGTGCTGTCATGCAGGAGTGGTGGGGCTAATGGGATATGGTTGGCAGCAGTAGAGGTGCTCGGTGTCCGCACTTAAAGACCTACTAAACATGAATGCTGCCCTTAACTTCTCCACCCAGAGCATCCAGTGCAGGGCCAGGGAGGTTAAGTGGTGGAGAGAAACCTCAAATTATTTATTTGTTTAAGGGCTTTTCTAAAGCGCAAACTAGGCCATCGGTAGAAATAGGTGGCAGAGCGCCATAGTGAGAAAAAAAAAAGTATAAACAGAAATATTATATAAATGGCAAATCTCTATGCAGGCCAGACGGGGACTAAAGAGGCATAGGGAATGCATTATGAAAATGTACAAAAAAGTGAGCAAAGTCCTATTAGGCACAACGAGAAAGGGAAACACATAAGGTTTCTATGAGCGTTCCTATTCCAAAGGGCCCCGCCCAGCTCTACAGAAGGGAGCAGTAAGAGCGCTGAGTGAGAGTTTAATAAGGGTGAGATGCAGAGGGAGCAACCATGACGCTGGTGTAAGGTACAAGCTAGACAAAGTGTTGTGTGCTAGGGGAGGAGCAGGTTGGGCGGCCTGGTCAGGTGAGGAGCTGATCACTGCCCAGACTGGTCTGTATTGAGGGATGAAAAGCCCACCTAGTAATGTGTAGCAAGGACAATGCCTGGCAAAAACATATCACGCACAGTCCCAAATACATTATGCAAATATATATTTTTAAAACAAGCCCACCAAAGTGTTTGCCTCTATACTCTGCCAAGGGGCGCATTAAAATACCCAAGACCCAATAGGTCGGAATGGTTTTAAACAAGCATTTGTAAGCAGTCAGCTCCTGAATCTTTCGGCATGGTGGGTTTTATTTTCGCACCATATAGGAGATGGTATCCGCCGGGTGTCTACTGACTCCTTTAAACCGTTAAGATGGGGCATGTTGGGAGAGAGACAAAGTGGGTAGGTACAAGGGAAGGAGCAGGATGGAAGGCGCGGCCAGGGAGGAAGCTGACCACTGCTCTAATTGCCTGCAGGGGGCACCATGAAGACCACATAATAACAAGCAGCAAAGACAAAGTCTGGCGAAGGAAATAACACAGTCCACAAATATATCGCAAACACTCAGGTATTTTAAAAGTAAAGCTCACTAGAGTGCCTCACTCCAACAGTCCATGATTGAGTGCATGAAAACACGTGGAGCCCTTATTGATCTGACCTATTGTAAATAGACTTTGGAAGCAATCTACTCCTGCGTGCGTCAGCACAATGAGTCTTAAGGCTGGCATTGTGGGGAGAGCACCTGGGAGCTAGAGGCTGTTCAATGTCCTCTTCTGCCTTGAGACTGTCAAGATGGCTCAGAGAGGGAGAGAGAAAAGTGCTAAGGTGCAAAGAAAGGAACATCAGGGATGACCATGTCAAGCTGAGAGATGAGTGGTGCCTCAGTTGGATGGAAGTGAGCACCTTGAACTCTCCTGCCCATTGTGCTTTTTGCTGCCTCTTGTGCACTGGTCCCACTGTCCTCTCCACTTGGAGTCCAACAAGTGCCCCGATCATTGCATGTCTTGGATGGTGGCGTCAATAAGATTCCCTCCAATCTGACACAGACAGTACGCGGCAGTCAGTAAGAAGAAGCCCCACACTAACTCCCGTCTCACAAAGGTCCTTGCAAAGGTCTGCACTAGGCTTCTGTAGCTCATGTGCTATTGGGAGCTCCCCAGGCTCTCATGAGTGCAGCCCAGCCTAATCAATTAGGAGCATCAGCTTGGCTGAATTTATGTATGAATACCAACATTGAAACGTGTGAATTCAAGACAAAAATGTGTGTATTTTTAGAACTTAAAAGCTGATGTTTAGAAATAAATGATTGGATTCCCAAAATATATTTAAAACTGATATCTCAGTGATAAATAAAAGGCAATGGGGAGACTTATTACCATGATATGCCATAGTGGGCATCAGGCTTCTCCCTGGGAGGCTGAAAGGGTGGGGGCCGGTTTTGTTACTGGGGGCTGGTTTTGCAGCGGTACTGCAATATCGGTCCCCAGTAACAAAAGTTGCACTTGCAATTGCCCCCTCCCCTCCCTCTGATCCAACATCATTGCCAGGGCTGCTTTGAGTTCCCAGTCCAGCCCTAATGGCTGTTATGTATATACAATGTTGATGCATTTCTATTTGATAACTCCTTTTTCACAAAAATGCTGGCAACCTTGCTTGATGAAATGAGGTGATCACCATTGATAATCATGCACAAGGTGGCCCTCTTCTCTGTGGTGACTATCACACTAGTAATATTAGTAGCTTCTTATGACTTTCATTAAGCATATGTAGCTCTTATTACAGAAAAGGTTAGAGACTCCTGGTCTAGATCATACCTAGCACCAACCAGCAAGTGGGTTGGAAGGAGATTTAGTATGCAGATTTCTGGTCCTCATTGCATCCTGTCTCCTGGCTCACTGTCTCCGTCAAGTGGAATCCAAGCATTGTCCAAAATAGCAGGCATTTTAGAGGCAGGACCCTTTGAGATTGCCTGCTACCCACCGCACAAGGCAAGTCTGGTCCAAGAAAAAGGAAGCTGCGTACTTTCTAGGATTGCAATATCACCACAAAGCTTTCTGGTATCCCTAGCAGAAGAGAGAAAGTATCAGCAAGGTTGGGCATAGGGCACCCCTGTCCACTGCATCCTTCACCAAATCTTGTCTTCTGACCTCCTCCGTCCTTGCCACATGGATTTCCCTAAATCTTTGAGGCGGTGTCCGTTGAGCTTGCCTGTGACTAAGCTCATGAGAAGGTTGAGCCCCATACCAGCCCAAGCCACGCCACCATAACCACAAAAATCTCCCATGTTCATTGCTCCAGCGAACCTGCTGCTCCAGCGAGAGGGTATGAACAAAATGTTGAGGACCTGGTTCCCCTGCCCCTTGTGCCCTTCCCTGCATCTTGTCATTTGCCCCACAGTGCATGTCATGTTGACACTAGACATTGCCCCAAGAAGCAAACCTCACAAAGGCAGGTTCCATCAAGACTGAGTACAAGCTGACTCCAGCAGGGAGTCCCTCATTTTACTACTATTTCTTCCCCCTTTATTCTGCCTACTCTAGGGGATTCTCTTCCAAACCTTGCGCCAAGGGCTGAAGGCAAATCACTACTTTCCTGTTTTGACAGTATTCATGGGTCATATCAGACAGCATGGGTAAAAAGTGCAGAAGCCCAACAGTTCATATCAGTGCTGAATATCTTATGTGAGGCTACCAAACATGCAGTACTTTACAGATTGTTGCTACCAGAGTTGTAATTAAAATGGCATCCAAAGACGCATCATCCAAATTGCCTCTTATGATATAGGGAATAAAGTATTGCCTGCTGTATATTATATGGATATTGCAAGTCACCAAGGAATTCCATTACCATATAGAGAAAAGAGCCTGAAGGCTGCATTCCTTTATAAGGTTATGGTGCTCCTAGGTGACTTGCAATATCCTTGTCATGTACGGCAGGGGGTACTCTATCCCCTATAATACATGGTCACACAATCACCTTTCCCACAATCCACTTAAAAGCTTGGTGCACAGATATTTCATGTGAAAGAGAGAGCATGTTTGCATAACTAATGATTAAAAATAGAACCCCTAGTGCAAAAGTAAACACATCAAAAACCTGTTCTGGATGGTGCAAAACTGCTTAAAGTTGAATGCTGGCAAAACTGAGGTGATTCAGTTTGGGAACAACGTTAATCTCTGGACTCCTAGTTGGTGGCCAGAGGCCATGGGGACTCTTCCAGTACCCTCCAGAAAAGTTAAGAACCTGGGGGTGGTGCTGGATGAACATCTTGACATGCGTGATCAAGTAAATGCCGTGGTCTCTGCTACCTCTTACACCCGTAGGACCATGAGGTAAATGTTGCCCCTTCTGCCGGCTGACTGCAAGCGTACAGTGGTTACAGCCTTGATTATGTCAAGACTTGACTATTGTAACAGTCTTTACTTAATTACAGGACCGGAGGCTTCGTATTATGCTTCTCTTTCTATTTATTGCTACTCACAGCAGCCAATGAAAACTTTTCTTATGCAAAACAAACTACATTTCCCATGATGCATGCACCACATCACTTCCTGCAGAGCCCCATAAGAGCCAGTAACACCGGAACCAGTCCTCTTTCTTTGCTGCTCACGCAGACAGTTAAGTTGAGAGCTCCGTTATTACCATTATTGATTGATGTGATTTGTGATTGGATGTCACTATTAATGCTTTGATTGTGCAAGCGGCGCGCGAAAATTGTATGCAGATCAATGCTTAACGCCGCGCTTACATGCAACTACACAGCGTTGTGCTGACTGATGTGGCGACGCGCATTGGCGCTACGAGATTCCTGCTGGGAGCGGGGATGAGTCTGGGGCATAGTTAAGAGCGAGCGCTGCCTCGCGTGGTAGCTCGTATTTGCCTGACGAGTGTCAGACGCGGCGCTCGGCCGCTTTATCAGTGCCCCTTTCAGCGCGTTAGCGCTTGTTTATTATTAGAGCACACGGAACGCCCCACCTTCGGCAGGTGAAAATGACACATGATTAGCGCTAAGGCTCCCCTCATATGCCGGTGACGCTGGGAGCCTGTTACTTTCGCTTTTTGTTCGTGTTTCCACGTGCGTAGCCCAATTGGGCTATTTTGGTAGGATTTTGGCTACGCACGTCGTAACTGCCCGTTTTTCTGTGTTTTTCCTTTCGTTTTTGCCATTCAGGCTGAGGTTTACTAATAGAGCACTGCTTTACGCCTGGCTGGCTGCAAAAACGACCTGGGCCTGGAGGGAGCACACCTCCTTGGACTTTTTCTTGCTCTTTTGGCTCCACTACGCCCTGTGGGCTGTAATAAGTGGGACACAGCTGTTGCTGAGGAGCTAGGTACCGGTGCTGTTGTGCTGTGGGTTGGCTCCCCCCTTGTTACTCCTCCTTACTGTTGCCTTATGAGCAAATACGTCTACAAATTTGGTTCCACCATGGAAAATTGGGTGCACTATGAGGAGGATGACACCTTGTACGAGGAGGAGGTGGGGACACCTGCCATCGAAGATAATATTGTTGAGGCCCCGGACGCTTCCGTGCAGGAGTCAGTCAACAAGGCCCTGGAGAAGGCAGTTCCGGGAACTGTGCAGCAGGCATTGGCGACTGCATTGAAGCCTATTACTAGGCAACTGGAGAGGTTCGCGAAGCATCATGGCTTCACTACCCCAGCTGCAGATCCGGCAGAGGAGCCACGGACTAAGTCCTGGCCACATTCTGCTTCCTATTCATCACTCCCGCGCCCTGCGACGGAGAGGGAGAGGGAGAGGGTGCAGGATACTGATTCGGAACCTGGTTCCACCTCTTCGGACACCCCTGATGATTCCCCTCCCAAGAAGAGGTCTCGGAAAGTTAAGAATGTGGAGACTCCTCAGGCGGCCCCTACGCCTTTCACCTTCAACCCCTCGGATATCGTTCACCCTAGATCCTCGGATTGGTTGCCTGCCCTGGAGGTGGCAGCGTACCTACATGAGAACTTGCGCAAGAGCTTTAACAAGGAAGTGCTCAACAGACTGTGGTCTGAATGTCCCCGACCGGATCTTACGGATAAGGTGGCGGAAACGCCGGAAATTGACTCCAGTTTGCTAACTTTCCTTAAAAAGTTTGCCAAGGACCCCAAGAAAGGTATTGATCGCGCATGGGGAGGGTGCCAAGACAAGCTTCTTGACGTGGTCGGCCCCCTAGCCAAGATATTGGAGATGGCTCTAGAGGCGCAAGAATCGGGAACTGCTATTGATTCCCATGTGTTGGCGGGCTGGACCCAGCGGGCTATCTGCCTATTAGGTAATGCCAACTGCGCAATCTCCACGGAGCGCAGGAAGTCCATCCTGATGCGCATGGACTCTAACCTTACGGAGTTGGCGGCGGTGGAGCCTGGCCCATTGGCGGACGGAAACCTATTCGGCGACCGCTTCATCAAAGATGTGGCGAAATACGTGGGCACTTTCACGACCCTGGATAAAGCTCAGGCAGGAATCAAACGGGTATTCCAGGCAGGGGTTTTCAACAGGGCCGGACGAGGCCGGGGACGCTCGTTTGGCCGTCAATTCTCCCAAGGTCCTCAGAGAGGAGATTTCGGACGTGGCAGGGGAGAGTGGGACTCCACCCGCGGTGGCACCTTCTACCCCACCAGGCAGCGCTTCAACAAGCGACGCTTTAACAAGGGATCCTATCGGGGAGGATTTCAGAACACCTAGTCTTCAGGTGAGCGCTCCAGATTTATTTCTTCTTCCGTTGGGGGGACGTATTCAGCAGTTTTATCACAATTGGGCTCAAATATCACAGGACGCCTGGGTTTTGCAGACAGTTCAGGGGTTCCACCTAGAGTTCTTTCAGACACCCTGTCAGGTTCATCGGCCCAGACAGCTGTCTTTTTCCCAACTAGAGTGCGATTTCATAGATTCAGAAATAGAAGGATTGCTGCAGAAATGCGCGATAGCTCCTTGCAACGAGGGCCCTCGCGGTTTCTGCAGCAATATTTTTCTGGTGCAGAAGAAAGGCGGGGGTTACAGGTTGGTACTCAATTTGAGGGATTTCAACCACTTTATGACTTACAAGCACTTCAAGATGGAGGGCATCCATCTGCTGGCAGATCTATTGAAGCAGGGGGACTGGTTGGTCCGTCTGGACCTGAAGGACGCCTATCTGTCCGTCCCCATATATCGTCCCCATCGCAGATTCCTTCAATTTCAATGGCGGAACCGGTGGTACGAATATTTGGTCCTTCCTTTCGGACTTTCCTCAGCACCGTGGTGCTTCACCAAGGTTCTGAAACCGGTCGTAGCCTACCTCAGGGAACAAGGGGTTCGCATGATTGTCTACCTGGACGACATGCTCATCATGGCGCAATCTCAGGCGTTGGCGGTTCAACACTTGCACATGACCATTCGTATTTTGCAGAACCTGGGGTTCATGATCAACGAACCAAAATCGGTTCTGTGTCCCACGCAGACGATAGACTTTCTCGGGTTCGTCATAAACTCTCAGACGGCCCAACTCAGCCTTCCAAATTCCAAGCTTCGGGATATCAAGAAGGAGCTTCGCTCATTCCTGACCAAACAAATGGTTTCGCTCAGGGGGATTGCCCGGATAGTGGGACTCCTTGCATCGTCCATTCAAGCGATATTTCCGGGACCCCTACACTACAGGGCCCTTCAACGACTAAAAATCCAACACTTACAGAAGGGTCTTTCATACACGGACGTAGTCCCTCTTTCCCAGGAGGTGAGGGAGGAAATGCAATGGTGGTTGGCCCACGTCGAGGCGTGGAACGGCAGAGCAATTTTCGGCTCTCTACCGGAGGTGGTCATAGAATCCGACGCAAGCCGTTGGGGTTGGGGAGCGCGCTGCGAAATATTTCCACAGGGGGGCGTTGGTCCCTAAAAGAGTTAAATCTTCACATAAATTGTCTAGAGCTCCTCGCAGGATCATTTGCGATCCGGACGTTATCTCCCAGGCAGGTCTCATGTTGCATCCTTCTTCGGATGGACAACATATCGGCGGTAAGGTACATCAACAAACTGGGGGGCACGAGGTCCTCAATGTTGGTGGAGATAGCGAAGGCCTTTTGACACTATTGCCTGAGTCACCAGATTTCTGTCATAGCAGAATACATTCCGGGTCAGTCCAATGTGGTGGCGGATTGGAACTCTCGCCACCTCAGGGACTACAGCGACTGGCAACATCTCTCACGGGTGGTCCGGTGGTTGCAGGAGATATGGGGATTTTGCGAGATCGACCTGTTTGCCTTCGCGCAAGAGTGGACTCAGAAGTTGAATTACGCGTTTCCACCCTTCATTCTCATTCCTCGCGTGTTCACTCAAGTGATGCGCCAGAAAGCAGAAGTGATATTAGTGACTCCCTTGTGGAAATCGCAGCCTTGGTTCCCGTTGTTACTGAAGGCGAGTTGCGACTTTCCCAGGAGGATCCCATGGTCCTCGACGATGCTCCAGGGCCCTCAGGGGGAGAGACACCCGATGGTTCTCTCGGGGCATCTGTCACTGATGGCCTGGAGACTTTCAGGCAGCGTTGGCAAATGCCAGGATTTTCGGAACAAGATTCAGGCTTTATCAATCAGGCGTGGGCCCCCTCTACCAGGAAGCGATATTCTTCAGCCTGGGGATGCTGGGTTCGTTGGTGCATGGGACAGCATGTGGATCCCGTGGGGGCAGGATTACCCTATATTGTAAGTTTCCTGTCTGAAAAAGCGTCGGAAGGTCTAGCATATCGCTCTGTTAATAACTTCCGTTCTGCCATATTGGCAGGCCATTCTCAGATCGAGGGCAAACCTGTCGGAATGCATCCTTTAATATGTAAACTACTAAAGGGTATCAGAGTAGCTAATCCACCCAAACCAAAGTATTCTTCTTTGTGGGATGTCTCACTGGTTCTGTCACTATTTAATAGATGGCCCGACAACAATAGGTTGTCCAGGAAACAATTGTCGGCCAAACTGGCCATGTTGCTCTGCCTAGCGGCTTGTAGACGTTCTTCGGATGTTAAAGCTCTTGATATTACAGGTAGAGTATTTACTCCGGAGGGAGTTTCGTTTTCTATTATGGCTAGAACTAAAACCATGTCACGCAGTGTGGATTATCATGCTTTTCCCGATAATGCTAAACTTTGTGTGGTCCAATGCCTCAAGCCTTATGAAGACTGTACCAGGCCTACCAGGCCTGATGGTGTGGTACAATTGTTGATTGCTCTGCAGAAACCGTACAAACCTGTGACTGCGGCTACTATAGCCAGATGGCTCAAAGATGTTATGCAAGAAGCAGGTGTAGATACTCAGGTCTTTGGTGCACATTCTGTCCGAGGTGCTATGGCCTCTAAGACTTTCATGTTGGGTTCTACTGTGCAGGATATCATGCATTCTGCAGACTGGTCGTCTGAGTCAACGTTTAAACAGTTTTATTATAAACCGGTGGGTGATATATCCTCTGTTGTCTTTAATCAGTGTTAAACTAGCATAATACGAAGCCTCCGGTCCTGAGAATAAAAAATTAGCTAGCATTCGCGCCAAGAATTTTCAATTCTATTAAGGACACGGAGGAAAGGATTATCCCACCCGGTTAAATTACAGTATTGTAATTGTTGCCCACCCGTTTGCATATATACTCTGATTATACAGAAGTTACGGGTTGTTTTATCTCTGATTTTTCAGGATCCAAAAAGAAGATGGATTAATCCTGTTTGAAGTTGACGTTTATCCCAGTTCGTCTGGTTTCTTCCACGTTGGAAGCTGTTGTTGAACTTTATTATAATTATTAGACTTTCGTTCGGTGCAAAGAAAGAGGACTGGTTCCGGTGTTACTGGCTCTTATGGGGCTCTGCAGGAAGTGATGTGGTGCATGCATCATGGGAAATGTAGTTTGTTTTGCATAAGAAAAGTTTCCATTGGCTGCTGTGAGTAGCAATAAATAGAAAGAGAAGCATAATCCTCGCCTCCGTGTCCTTAATAGAATTGAAAATTCTTGGCGCGAATGCTAGCTAATTTTTTATTCCTCTGGTCGGAACCTCAGTTAGGAGGGCTGTAGCAAGCGCTGGGACACCTTTGGGTAGCTGTGCGCTATATAAGTTTTACTAACATAACATAACATAACAAAAATAGAACCCCTAGTGCAAAAGTAAACACATCAAAAACCTGTTAGATATTTGTTGGAAAAAGACATTAAAAAGAGTTCAAAACAAGTCAGTTTTCTTAAAAAAAAAAAAAAAAAAGCTGCAGAAGCTTGGAATGTGTAGAAACATGCAGATAGATTCTAACTTTTTTATAATTAAGCAGTGAAAAAAATAAACATGTTCTTTCTACTTGTCACTGTAAGCTATGAAAACAGAGCAGAAGAAAGAAAAGCAAAGTTTCATTTCAGCAGCTGACCTGCCTTTCACTTCAGCTGTTGGCTTTGGCAGCAGGTATTGTGAGGTCAGAACTCAACTGTGATAACTCATTACAGTTGAGTTCTAACGTCTTTTTAAAAATATTTGGCGACCAGGTGCGTTACAAGTCACCGATTATAAAGAAATTAGAAATTAGCTTTTCTACAGGGATTGCAGAATCCCATGTATTATACATTTATTACACCACTGTATGTTATTCGAGCAATAATGTAAAGCTATGCATAACATCTGAAGTGCCATAGTGCTCAGGACTGTGTGGTATCTGCCTAGCACTTCTGTTAGCTGTAACCTTGCTGTCATTCTAAGGTTTTCCTGTGTCTGCTAATATCAGATTGCTCGAAACCACTGTAAGCTAACAAGCTGCTCTTCTAACTCAGTGTTCAAGAAAACAACCAAAAAATTAGTAGTCTGTGGGTTTGGAGTTATGTGGCCTGCACTACTGATATCCCCTGATTTACCTTTTTGCACCGCCAAGAGATTTTTCTGTATATATGTCATATGCTTCTGCCACTCTAGCGGCCGGCCAGACGGTTGTAGGCCCATACCTGTAACTATTTGAGATTGCAATAAACGGTTTCAAAAAAAAAAAAAAAAAAATTAGTAGTCTGTACAAAATATTATAAGTACAATAATGATACACTCAAAATGATCCTACCTCCTGTATGTATGTATGTATGTATTTTCATTTATTAAGCGCACTGCAACCCTGCGGGCATCCTGGCGCTAACGACACAGTGGAGAGACTTGGCAACAGAAAGGCCCATAGAAATTAAGCTCTGGGAAAGAGCCAGGTCTTAATCGGTTTACGAAACAGTGTCAATTCCTGAACCTGTCTTAGCTGTAAAGGAAGACTATTCCACAAACGTGTGGCCGCAATACTAAAAGCGCGGCCACCCAAGGTGGATCTCGTCATCTTTGGAATCCTGGCCAACCTAGCTGTCGAGGATCGCAAATTGCGCGTAGGAACGTACCAGCCAAATAAGTGTTGCAGCGGTCCAGGGCCAAGCCCATGAAGAGCTTTAAAAACTAAGCACAGAGATTTGAACAAAATTCTCTGTTGCACAGGTAGCCAATGTAACTCTGATAATGCCCTGGTGCTTGATGCTTTGCGCGGTCTCAAAAGGGCAAGCTTTTCAGCTGCAGCCTGGATGCGTTGAAGTCGCCGAATCAGGTAGACAGGAGACTCAAGCAGCAGGGCATTGCAGTAATCCAGGCGAGCAAGAATAGTACTGCGAACCACTGTTCCTCTGACATGGACAGGAAGCAGTGGGAGAACTTTACGTAAGCCTCTCATAATCCTATGGCAATTAGAGGCCACTTTGTTAACATGCAACTCCAAACTCAACTTCTCATTGAAACAGACCCCCAAATTACGCACAGTCTTCGCAAGGACCAGGGGTGATTCCGAAGGAAGGGGCCAGAAATTGGAAGGTAAAGCCTGAGGCACTTTGCCCACTGCGCAGTGCAGAATCTCTGTTTTAGCACTGTTGAATTGCAAGGCATTATTTGTCATCCAGGCTGCCATTTCCATCATACATTTATGGAAAGTGGAGAGAGTCCGTATTGACCCCTTCCAAGGAGATAATCAGTTGTGTGTCATCAGCGTAACTGCCCTGATGTTATTAGTGTTCAAAATTTTGACCAGAGGTTGCATATATACATTGAACAGAACCGGGCTGATTGAGGAGCCCTGAGGAACACCATGTTTGTTAGACAGAAAATCTGATTGAAACGGAGGCAGAAATACTGCCTGCCGCCTGTCCACTAGATAAGAACAGAGCCACTTCAGAGCCAGGTCTGTGACACCCGCCTCCTTGAGCCATCTCAAGAGGATGTCATGGTTAACCGTATCGAATGCACACATTGTCCTCACTAGTCAATACTGCACACTTCCTCAGTACTCCAACTCCTCTCTATTACATATCAACACACATATAATAGACCCCGCCCTTAAATCACACACCTGCCCCTTGATTTATCTGCCTAGATTAAACGCTGGATAAACCTCTGACTTCATTGACCTCAAACCCAGCAAGGTCAATCATTCTCTTTGCCTATGGAATACCTGGACTATCTGTAAATGAACTTCATTTTTCACTGATCATTTCAACACCTACAGTCCCTCATCACACTTGACTTCTTTCACTGAGGTGGGATTTGACCTCAAGAGCGCACTGTCACAGCTCCAGCCCGGCACTGTAACTCTGTCATATTCACTCACAAAAGACAAACCCACCGCAAAGACTGCAGAGTTGGCATTATGAATAACACAACACAAACACTCACAAAACTCCCTGCTCTTATACAGTTCCATATTGCCAAATAGGTGAAGTAGGCACAGGCCTATGGGCCCCACTCCTTTTAAGGGCCCAAGGACAATGGATCATCCATCGATCTTCAATGACACCAGAACGACTGAACTCACTTGCCAATATGGCCACTGAATACAACGTGTTGCAAAAGGTAGATGTTTAAGATCTCCCAAAAGTTAAATAGTAAAAGAGTAAAATCCCGAAAAAATCTAAAAATGTGATCACAGCCGCCACGGTGTTCAAAAGCCCGTGGTATAACAAAGAATGCCGTATTGTAAAAAACGAGCTTATTCTGGCTTCAAAAGCCAAAAATATAGTGGCCTTAAGGGAAAAAAGGGCTGAATATAAGCAATTACTAGCCTCTACTAGGAAAGAATGGGAGGATAACATTTGGGCAGAATTACTTGCAGCAGCCAAAGCAAAAGACCAAATTGGATTTTGGCGATTGATATCAAAGGGCAATAAGAAAGGAAGATGTAGCCAAGACCTCTTCCTAGATGCAAATACCTGGGTAAAACACTTTTCCGGTCTCTACTCCTCTTCCTCAAATGACACTGACCATTCCCCTCTAGATTATGAAATTACCCCAACTGTAGCCCAATTATCTTTTAGCTTGAAGGAAACATTGGCAGCCATAGACACAATAAAAACAGGAAAGGCTCCTGGTCCTGACAAAATACCTGGAGACCTATGGAAACATGATAAAGGTTTTTGGGGACCCTATATTAATCTGTTGTGTAACTCTGTTGCCTCGGGTGCACCCCTACCAGAATCTTGGAAAGGGGCAGAGATCACCACCATTTTCAAGAAGGGCGATCGCCACAATCCCTCACACTATCGACCAATTAGTCTTATTGATGTTTTACAGAAGATATATGCTAGGCAAATTTTAAATAAATTGATCAATTGGATTGAGGAATATAATATTTTATCACATATCAGGCAGGTTTTAGAACAAAGGCTGGCACAATTGACCAGGTTTTTAGATTTCTTTGCATAGCCTGGAAATATATAATATTTAGGAAGGGTCACTTGTATATCGTCTTTGTGGACCTAAAAGCAGTGTTCGACCTTATTCCCAGAAATCTTCTGTGGAAGTCCCTAAAAAACCAGGGGGTTTCGTGGTGAAATTCTTCTCCAAATAATAAGGTTACACCAAGACAACTGGGCAAGGGTCAGATGGGGCTCACTTGGTGAATTAACTGAACCAATTAAGGTTAATAGGGGTGTAAGACAGGGGTGTGTTTTAGCTCCCACTTTATTTTCATTGTACGTCAATGACACCCCTGAATATCTTTTGGGCTGTGATCATGATTCCCCCAGGCTAGGTGGGGTGCCTGTGCTAGCACTCCTCTTTGCTGACGACAAAATTTTAATTTCACAAACACCGAAAGGTTTGCAAAATTTAATACATTTATTTGGGATATACTGCAAAGCTAAGGGGCTAGAAATAAATTCTAGTAAAACTAAATATATGGCAGTTAACCCACATAAAACATTTAAGGAAAACTAAACCGTGAATAACCAGAAAATTGAGTATGTGCATGATTTTAACTACTTAGGTATCACTTTGGATTCAAAAATGACTTGGAGACCACAGCTAGAAAAAAGCAAAACTATACTACTCCAGAACACTTTTCCATTAATTAGGAAAATAGAAAGTAGTTTATCCAAAGCAGTTTCACCCGCTCTCGAAGTATACATATAAGGTGCAATCGGCTTCACTTTATGGGGCAGAGCTATGGGGCCCCCTGACGAATGATAAATGCAAGGTGGGTGAAAACAAGTTTCTTAGGAAAGTACTAAGCCTCCCGACACGTACACCACTGACCCCTGTTCTGATGGATTTAAACTTTCACCGTGTGGATGACCAGGCTAACCTAAGACCATTGTTGTTTTGGGTTCACCTGTGGTGCACGGATGAGCTTGCTCATTATAGAGAGGTGCTTGAGGAATTCCTAGGACTTAATAAAGGTATAGGCCTGACCTGGCTAAAGCACATACACGACTGGTTTTTGAAACTGGGACTTAGGCAATTTTGGGACGAGCCATCTGGCCTGACTACAACCTCAAAATGGCTTTTAAAGGAGACCTATTGGTCTTTTATACACGACTTTTCGTCCCATTCTTCAACTGTGGGATCACTGACATCACGGTTCCTCCATATAAAAACAGTTTGGAAATTTGAGCCCTTTCTAGATGAAATACAGCCGCAGCTAGCTAAATCCTTTTAAGTTAAATATCGCTATGGTGTTCTACAGATAAAGGCAAATACCGTGAAATGGGTGTCAGGCGAATTGGAGGAGGGCAGATGTGTATTATGCGATTCAGGTGCAATAGAGAATGAATCACATCTACTGTTTTTCTGTCCAGCCTATTTGTGATGTAGGAAGAAATGGATTAAACCCATTTGTCGTCTGCTTGGTATCAGATCCTGCCATGAAGCAGAAAGACTATTACGATCCGATACCACGCAAACAGTGGTTTTTAGTGTTAGTAGGTATTTGTTTGGCGCAAGTTTGGTAAGGAAAAAGGAAGGCTAGAAACTCTAGGCTGAAAAAATGTAAACTCATAATGAACTTGGCGCGTGCACTTTAGGATTACAATATGAATTATACACTGACTTATGCATCAGTTTAACATTTTGTTATTGAAGTAAGCTTATATATATTATTTTAGAGGTATTTATTTAACTGTACAGTTGAATTATTTTAATGTACTGATATGTCTATTCCTCAAACCTGTTTTTATAACTTTTTTATATAACTCTGTAAAATTGCAAAAATTGATATACCTGTTTAACATCACAAAATTGGTTGTTTACTCCATGTAGAATCCAGTGAAAATAATAGTATTGTATTGTATGCTCAACACGATGTATTGTGGAAATTCTTGTGTATTATTTTTCTTAAAACCATTTATGGTTCTTTTTAATGAAGATTAAATGGATGAAATGATATCCAAAAAGATTTCACCACAAACAAATTGAGGAAAGTAAATGTTAAACGTTTTTTTGTGGTTTATTAAAATAATAAAAAACGTGTAATAAAATTAGTCTTTGCCTATCACTCATTGCTCTATCAAAGGTAACATTCATATAGCGTTGCACACTGTACCAAAATATAACCAGGTCATTTGTTTAACCATGAAATGTCACTTGCCTATATTTATTTGTTTTTTCATCACACAAAAACAGCATTTTGCTGAAAACCTCACTACTCTTGTTCACATTATCAGCAATAACTGCCTAGTAAACAGCGACCTGCCTTTGCCCCTTTGAGGCATTTCTGTTGGTAATGTCCGTCGTCCGTGCTAGATAAATGCATTTGGTGAGAAGCAGCCTGAGGCGCAGATGAGACGGCAGAGGAGAGGGCTGATTGTGGTGGGGTAGGGGCGTGGGCGTGTGACGTGACAAATATAAAACGATGCTTCTGCTTGCAGTACATACTTTCCTGGAGCGACCTGCTCTAAGATAACCATAAATCCTAGTATACAGCATGAAGATTAAATACATTCATAATGCTAGAAATTCTTGAAACATAGCTTAACGTTTACCTTTTCAACCTTCCTCTCAGACATGCACAATTATTTACTACAGCTGTCACCATGTCTAACCTTCGCATACACTTGAATTATGTCTTTTGTCTCTGTTTCAAAGACGAAAAAATACAAACTGCGTTGCAGAATGTAGGCAGTTATTATCACTGTGTGGTTTATGACTGCCCTGTGATGTCTCTGTATCAGCGTGTGATTCACCGTTCACAGGCTGTCTCATCCTTGATGGGAGCACAGAGGTGGTTTAATATCACAAGGTGGAATGGCTTCCGTCAATCTCGGTACATTTTCGTAATCTTTTTTGGCTAGGTGGTAATAAGGTGATTTTACAGAGCACTCTTACACCACAGCAGGAGTCTCTGTGCCCTGTCAAAAAGAACAGAGGTGTTTGGCACGTATTTTGGTGGAATCGCCAGGTGTAGAGCCCTTTCGCAACCGCAGTGGGCCAGATCCCAAGACGAGATAAATCAACAGTTTTTATAATGTGGCTGCTTGAAACCACACTATGTTCAGAAACTTGTCTTCAGGTAAAACTAGCACACGACAATACGCTATCACCAGAAATCGTTACTATAAATGGCCCCAGGCAAGGTTGTGTTCTTGTAACATTGTTATTCTCTCTCTATATTGCTGACATAGATACGGCACTAAAGTCTGATATGGTATTACACCAAAATTAGGAGGTATAAAAATACCATACCTAGCATACTTTGATGACCTAGCGATCCTGTCTCTAACCCCAAAAGGACTCAAGTACCAATTGAAACAATTATACATTTACGATATAGCGAACGGATTGATAGCTAATATACCCAAGAAGAAAATTGTGACCTTTGGACAGTCTATAAAACCTAAAAAGTGCACATTACGAGAAACACCAAACGATGTAGTGGAGCAATACGATTATCTTGAAGTGATTTTTGATAATAAGTTATCCTGGTCAAGTCACTCGGCTAGCAGAAATTCATAATCAACTGTCATTACTAAATCGATTTCAAGATTTATGAAAATGTCTGGAGGAAAAGCGACTAGCTCATCACTTAAAGCATTACACATGAAATTGGTTCCAAATTTATTATTTGCATCTCCAGTAATGAGTAAGAAGTTCATCCTTGAGTTTGAGAAAAGTTTTATGAAATGTGTATGCACCTTATGACATTTACGACAGGCAAACCCTCACTGTATATAGAGATTGGAACTCAAACTAAAATCCTTGGTACTACTGCACAACATAAGCTGTGTGAATTATATTATTAATTCTGCCATGGCTGACCCATCTTCATTGAAACATATATTATTTGAAGAGTAAGGGAGATCCAAATACAGAGATATAGAACTGTATAGTATGTTGATGGTATTAGGTTCTTACTATCTGCCTGATATATTGGAGATGGGGCAAATGACCGGATCTGTGCGAAAAAATCTAAAACGCAATATGTTCACTATCAATGAGTGGAACTCAGAACTTCTACAAGCAGGAAAATACAATCATACTGATACTGTACAGAGTCAATAATATTTAGGATAGAACCTACCTGGTTATATAAAAATGACCTTTTTAAGATTTAGACTATTTTATATTCCGATTTGGTAATTTGAAGGGAATTGGAACCAGGCACTTAAAGGTAGACCAACTTCAGATGAATCACTAAAACATTTAAATTGTACCTGCCCTAAGCTGTTGCCCATACAGAGGACATACTTACGTTTCTTGTTTAGAAAAGCTAAAATAAGAACAACTGTTAGATGCTGTTTTAGGCTGAAAGAGGACAGTGCAATAACAATGATGATAACTTTTTTAGACCATGCATATTGTCAGGATCTGAGATACAAGGTTGAGAACCACTCACCTTGTACGCCGGATACAGCGGGAGCGATGCTGATACTCCCCTCCCCCTATGTGGTGTTGCCCGCCTAACCCTGAATGATACGTCTAGCGTGACACAGCACCTAAAGGGGGAGAAGGAATGGAAGGGAACCCCGGAAAGGGGACAGGTAAGACTTCCTGGGGGTGAGGTGACCTTCCGAAAGGAACCGTGATTCCGGGTAACCCTGGAAAGAAAGAACAGAGTGAGCTACTGAGATCAGGACTGGACCACAGCACAGGAGAGTTTACAGAGAGCCCCAAGATCGAGACCGTACTCACAAGTCCAGCGTGATGACCTCGGAATGATGCGGTGGGCTATGCCGCTCTCCAAGCCTTTCAAGCGGCTTCAAGCGCATAAGGAAGAAGAAGTCTTGGTCGCTCTCCGAGCCTTTCAATCGGCTCCAAGCGGGACGGAGGGAGTGTTCTGCAATTAGACGCAGGTAGTTCCTGACGCACCGTGCAGAATCCGGTAAACGGGAAAGGTACACCGGAAGGAAACAACAAAGAATAAAGGGAGCGGTACCACAACCCTTGGAGGGCGAACGCGGCGTCCGGATAAGGCGTCCCTGCGTTCTTGCCCGGGAGGATAGGGATGTGGTAGCTCCTAGGTCAACCGGGCGTGAAGTGTCGGGTAGAAGTCGGGAGACTTGCGGTGTTGCAGCACAGGCGAAGCCCCGGTGGGCTGGGCGCGGTAACTCCGTAGAGGACTCTCTGGTTGTCAGGAAGGTGTAGAAGTGTCTTCGGCGAGTTGGGAATGTACTTCGCGTCAGGGCTCCTCGTCCCCCGTGGTGGTTATCTGCCGAAGGTAGTCGCGTAGCTTTGAATAGTTCTCGGCACGTAGGAAGAACGCTAGCAGCATTCTGGGCTCGTTGGGATTCGAGTTCTGATTGACAAGCACCGGAGCGAAGGAAGGCGGGGCCTATATAGGTCCCGTGGGCGTGCCTACCGCTCCGCATGCTGGGAGATGTAGTCCCTCGCCCCGCGCTTGCTTCACTCGCGCCGCGCTGAAGGTCCGAGTTGTGACACATATAAAGCACTAACAGCGTAGATGGCCCATATAATGGGAAGTAATGCAGATTTTAAACGTTCGAGGATTTAAAACAAAAATTGCATAATCTTGAGAAAATATGTATCTTATATTCCTGAAGGTTTAGCACTTAACAGGAAAACAATAAAATGAGATAAATAAAATGAGATAAAAAATCACAATATAGAGGTAAACGGGTGAACGAATTTGCACATTTGGCCATTAGCACTTTAGTATATCTTAAACTCATAGACAGCCGAAAAAGCTTTTAATATTGGCAAATGATTAAAAAGTATATGTAAACTATTTCAGAAAAATTATTACAAATTGCATTCATTACAGGGAAACGTATGTATAGAATCTTTTATGATAAGTTAGACACATATATTTGACCAAATCAGAACATTAGCACTTTAACTTGAGAAAAGAAGTAAACCAAAGTAGCGAACATAGTGATACAGTGGTAGACGGATGGACAATGAACAGAACCCATTGTGGGAATTTACTGAATCTTTGTATTACGAAGTGTGTATTGACCTTTACAGTAAATGTTAATTATTGAAATTTTTAATCATTGACAATTTTTCTTTTAATGTTTGTATTCTTATTGTAATCAAATGTTTCATTCAATTAAGTATTTTACTACACTATATCTTGGTCGAGTCCTATGGTGCAGGAGAATGCCATGGATCCAGAGAAACCCAGAGCTAACTTTGTGCTCATGCTGGAATGTTACGATTTTGTTTCCTGAGGGAACAAAGCGAGTGTTGAAAGTTTATGCACAACACAAAGAGATTTATAGCAGAGGCATTTGTTTACTGAAAGCCTGTGCAAGAGGTGCAGGTGCGGATTGTTCATAGTATTAGCAAAGGTTGCATCATCTGGTGAAGAAACAGTCTGCCGACCTGACAGACCTCAAGAATTTCAGACCCATGTTCCTGCACCTCTTCCCAGCCAAGGTCATCGAGAAGGCCATCAACGGACAACTCTCAGAGTTCATCGAAGCCAACCATGTCCTCTACTCCTCTCAATCCACTACAACTACAGCACAAAGACCGCCCTTCTCGCCACCACTAATGACATCCTCACCGTCCTCGGCTGGGGAGAAACAGCAGCCCTCATCCTCCTGGACCTCTTGGCCGCCTTCAACACCCTCTACCACCGCACCCTAAGCATGAGACTCCACGAAGCCGGCATCTGCGACAAAGCCCTGGACTGGATCCATTCCTTCCTCATCGGTAGAACACAGCAAGTCAGACTACCACTGTTCCTCTCAGAGCCTACGGAGATTGGCTGCAGAGTCCCCAGGGCTCTTCCCTGAGCCCCACCCTCTTCTTTTTTTTTTGGAGCCCATCCTCTTCAATGTCTACATGGCCCCACTCACTGCCATAATCAGAAACCACCGACTCAACATTGTTTCCTATGCCGACGACACCTAGCTAAAGCTCTCCCTCCCCAACGACCCCACAATCGCTTGAGACAACTTCCACAATGGGATAAAGGAAGTCCCCACCTGGATGAGAGACAGCTGTCTCAAGCTCAACTCAGACAAGACTGAAGTCTTCATCCTGGGGCCCAACACCTCCACTTGGGAAGACTCCTGGTGGCCCGCCACCTTAGGAACCCCCCCACCCACACCCATGGACCATGCATTAAGCCTCTGCATCAGGCTGGACTCCTGGCTCACTATGAACTGCCAGATCAATGCTGTGTCCTCATCATGCTTCACACTCTTCATCGCCTTCGGAAGATCATCAGACGGAACCCCACTGAGGCCAGAAAGATGGTTGCCCACGCACTTATCAGCAGCAGACTTGACTACTGCAACGCACTCTATGCAGGCGTCACCCAAAAACTCGCAGCCAGACTGGTCCTCAACATACCCCTCTGCTGCAACATCTCCTGACTCCTACGAGAACTCACTGGCTCCCAGTCAACAAAAGAGTCACCTTCAAGCTCCTCGCGCATGCCTACAAAGCCCTCCATGACACCAGACCAGCATACCTGAACCACTGCCTCTCTTTACACATACCCACCAGACACCTCCGCTCTGCCCAACTGGCCCATGCCAACGTCCCTTGGGTTTACAATACCAGGATCAGGACTGGAGGAAGATCCTACTTCGCCGCCAAAACCTGGAACACCCTGCCTCTCCACCTTGGGCTATCCCCATCGCTGACGCAATTCAGTAAGGATCTCAAGACCTGGTTGTTCGGCTGAATCTCAGTGCTTAGTCGGACCAGCAGCCCCGCCCCCACACCTTGAGACTCTCACAGGTGAGTAGTCGCGCTTAACAAGTGCTGATTGATTGATTGATCTGTAATCACCTGATTGGAAAACCCCAGACAGACAGTACTCCTAAATTTGTTAGCAATAAATTAGGGTAAGGATGTATCACTGCATTGAATATATTGAATGTGTGCCATTTAGGAGAAGATCAAAACAGAATATCATCCGACTTCTGCCCAAGAGGATAAACACAGGATCTTACAGTAGTGACATCTTGGGCCTCTAATTAAAGGCAAGAATTGTTCAGAATGTTATAGTTTCTGAGTTAGATCAGTGCATTGGACATTGTGGTTATTCAAAATGTAGATTTCCACCTTAGATTTCCAGCAGGAATGGAAATAGGAAATTCAAAGTTTTTTGCACTGAGTTTCAAGTGGTTCTCTATCAGCCTTCATCTAAAAGCAATGAGCACGGTGTTAATAGCCAAGCTTCGAGTTCCCAACAATAAAACCTACCGGGTGTTGACACTATACAAGAAAAACAAATGCTCTATTTCAATGGAGTGCATTAGCTAGTGGTTTGAGATAATATTTGCAAAGCAAAGGTAAAATAGCTGAAGTCAACGGAGTGCTCCACTATATTCGTTTTAGTTCTGGTTTTCAAGTTGATGCTGCCTGAGACTGTGTGCATCCAAGCGAAAGGTGGCTACTAAATTTAGGGAATTGTTTTATGCATTAAATTCAGATAGATTCTGGAACAGGAGTGGACAGTCAATATTGTTGAATAAGTTTGACATATCTTTACAAATAAGAGGATTAACAGCACTACATCTGTATTAAGGTTGCCAAACAATGAGATAATGAGATAGTGCTCATTCCCGTCTGAAACTCTGCTTTGAAATGGATCCAGCATGCTAACCTACTTAGTGGAGATCAGTAGTGGTGTAGCTGTTGCTCTCTCCTCCAGCTTCACTGGAAAAGTCAGCTTGGAAATCAGAGAAGAGCTTGCATAGACAGAACATCCAAATATTGTCTCTTTTTAATGAGTCTTTCCAAATTCTGCAGATATCTAACCTTATGGCGAGGCATTGTTGGTCTGATATCTAAGTACTGAAGTAACCAGCTTACACAAGAGGTTTGAAATGTTTACATAATAGTGATCATTAAGTAATTTGGAGCACCCACTTGATCTAAAAAGTCTAAAAAATGCAGAAACTGATAGATGATTCACATGCTCAAATGCAACAGGTCAATTAAGTCTCTTAAAAGATTCCTAGATTTTGTAAAATATTATTTGAAGAACATTGTTAGGGTATGGAGTAAGCAAGTCTCTCACAGCTAATTAACATCAGACTGATAGGTGTTGCGGAAGTCATAGATTTTCACATTTTATTGACATTGTACAGCGTTTTTAGCAGTTAGCGGTTTGTGAAATGTGCATAAATAGTATTTCTTCTTCGCTGACCTAATGAAATTAGGATATATTTTCAATTTTCAGAAAGAAAGCAGTTGCAACTATGATGTAGCTCACCATAAACAACACGTTGCAAGATCTATTAATTAAGGATTAATTATGACATGGAATCGCTGCCAATGTAAGAGACTGAAGCATTAGTTGAGGGTGGTGAGGGCCCACCTGTTAGAAATGGGGGACTCTAGTGGGCATTGGTTTGCACCTTTGTCCAAATAGGGACCCTTCTTCCTAGTCACGATAAGGGGGATACACTTCTCAAATAACCCCAGCTCACCCCCTTAGTAGCTTAGCACGAGCAGACAGGCTTATCACAGAGGCAGTGTGTAAAGCATTTGTGCACACATACAGTAATACAGTGAAAACACTACAAATAGACACCACACCAATTTAGAAAAATAAGTAATCTTTATTTAAACCAAACAAGACCAAAATGACAAAAATCTTCAATAAAGTAATGAAAATATGACTTTCAAAAGGTAGAAACAGTTCTGTCCGTAGCAAACTATAGATGCGACACCTTCAACAAAAATTACCTTGGAGGCATCAAAATCATAAACAACAACAGCTTCAGGAAAGGTGATACATAGGTTCCTTTCACGCAGTGAAGGTCATGCGTCGGTTCCTTACTCCATGGGAGGTGATGAATCAGTTCCATTACTGCCACACAGGGGAGGCGATGCATCAGTTCCTTACTAAAGGGAAGGTGATGCGTCGGTTTCTTACCGTGCGGGAAGGTGATGCATCAGTTTCTTACTGCGGCCCCAGCGTTGATATCGACTTGGCGCCCCGGTGCGATGTCTGAGGATATGGGATGCAGCGGTTCTTGATGTTGCAACGGCACTGTGTTGATTTCTTCAGCCACGGTCCCATGATGCTTTGGTTCTTGCAGCCGCACAGCAGGGCCTGTGTCTAATCCGGTGTGGTGATCATGGCCTTCGTAGATCATGCACTTGATGAGGCGTGCAGCGATTTCTTGAGCTGTGGGCAGGCGATGCATAGGTTTTTTCAGCGATGTGTTGGAAACAGGTATGGATGCGTCACGCTTTTCCTCATTGCATTACTTTTCCAACTTCTGACAGCATGAACTACCTCCAGAGGCCCAGAACACCAACAGGCATCTCCTGGCAGGTCAGAACTCTCCGCAAGGGAGTTCAGGGGAGCTGGGGGTGAAGTATTTGTGTCTCTGAGACTTCAGAGCAGCAGGCAAGCTCTACTTCAAGTCCTTGGAGATCTTCCTCAAGCAGGGGACACAGCACACATTAACGTCCTTGTGCTTTCCTTGGCAGACACTGCCACTGCAGGCCAACCCCAGACAGCACACAGCAAAGGGGCAGTACTTCTCCTCAGTTTCTCCAGCGCTCCTCCTTGGCAAAGGTTCCTCTTGAATCGCAGAAGTAATCTAAAGTTCAGGGGTCTGGGTCCCAGTCTTTTAGCACAAAATCCTTTATTCTCTGGTGGCAGAGAAGCTTTTTGCCCAGTCAAAACCAGTTCTGTCCTCTCTGGTGCAGCTTCCTGGCAGGAGGTGGAGACAGCATTGTCCAAGACAGACTAGGCCCATTCAGATGTGAACGAAAGCTCCTTCCCCTACTCTGAATGCATCCCAGGTCTATTTAGCCCAGCCCTTACTCACCCTGGAAAGGCAGGACAGACCTCACCCCCCCAAGTGGCTGTCTGAGCAGAATGCACATCCCCAGCCCCTGTCACTCCAAAGCCAGACAGTCAATACACAAACCTAGCAGAGACACACAGGATGGCTAAGCAAGAAAATACATACTTTCAAAAAGTGGTATTTTCAAACGCTAATGTAAAAATCATCCTTACTAAAAGATGCATTTTTATATTCTGAGTTCAGGCATACTAAACGTTAACTTCCCATCTTGTCCCAGTGGGAAGTTATATTTATAAGATGTTATAAATAAACTCCCATTCTATCCTATAGGACAGATAGGCTTTCAATTGTGAAAAACAAAATTGGCAGCATTTCACTATCAGGACATGCCACACACATCAGGGCATGTCCTACCTTTCACATACACTGCACCCTGCCCATAGGGGTACCATGGGCCTATCTTAGGGTTGACTCACATGTAAAAAATGGAAGGTTAGGGCCTGGCAAGTGTGTGCACTTGCCAGGTCGACATAGCAGTACCAAACTGAAGTGGCAGATCTGAGCTGCATGTACAGGCTACTTATGTGGGTGGCACAATTAGCGCTGCAGGCCAACTAGCAGCATTTGATTTACAGACCCTGAGCACACACAGTGCACTGTACTAGGGACTGACTAGTAAATCAAATATGCCAATCATGGAATCATCAATCCCTAACAACACTTTACAGGGAGCACTTTGGCACTGAACAGCAGTGTCAAAGTGCCCAAAGGATATAGACCAGCAAAACGAAGTCCAACACACAGCAAAAACACAGGAGGCAAAGGCAAATATACAGGGGAAACCCATGCCAATTATCCCAGGTCAAACACGTGTCCCCTTCAGCTGAAATGTGGGGAAAACTACCCACCCTATTTGGAGTTCTCTTCACTAAGGCAGAAAATCTGGACAGACCATCAGCATTGGCGTGTTCTGTACCAGGTTGGTGTTCCACCATGAAGTCCATCTCCTGTAGGGAAATGAACCACCTCAACAACTTTGGGTTCTCATCCCTCATTTGCATCAACCATCTGAGGGGCCTGTGGTCGGTCTGAACTCGGAAGTGAGTCTCAAACAGGTAGGGCCTCAGCTTCTTCAGCATCCAGACCACACCAAAACCCTCATGCTCAATCGCACTCCACCTCTGTTCCTGTGGAAGTAACCTCCTACTAATGAAGGCTACAGGTTGGTCTAGGCCCTCCTCATTTAGTTATGAGAGCACAGCCCCCACACCATGCTCTGAAGCATCTGTCTGCACCATGAATTCCTTTGAGAAGTTGGGTGCCTTGAGCATGGGCACCGTGCACATGGCAGATTTCAGGGCATCAAAAGCTTTCTGACAGGCATCAGTTCAGTTCACCTTCCTGGGCTACTTCCTGGAAGTCAGCTCAGTCAAGGGAGCAACAATGGTGCCATACCCCTTGACATATCTCCTGTAATATCCGGTGAGGCCTTTAAAAGGGTCTCACCTCTGTCTGGGTCTTGGGGGGTTCCCAAGCCAGAATGGTGTCGATCTTAGGCTGTCAGGGCACCACCTGGCCGCTCCCTACCTGGTTTCCTAAGTACACCACTGAACCCTGCCCGATCTGGCACTTGCTGGCCTTGATCGTGAGGCCTGGCCTCTGAAGAGCCTTCAACACTTCCCACAGGTGGTGCAGATGCTCCTCCCAAGTGGCACTGACTACTGCAATGTCATCCAGGTAGGCGGCACTGGAAAATCCTCCAGTCTAGCCAACACCTGGTTGACCAACCTCTGAAAGATGGCAGGGGCATTCTTCAATCCAAAGGGCATTACCCGGAATTGGTAGTGCACCTTTGGGGTTGAAAATGCAGACCTATCCTTGGCCTTATCAGTTAAGGCAATCTGCCAGTACCCAGACTTTAAGTTAAACGTACTAAGGTACTGGGCAGCTCCCAACCGATCTTTGAGCTCATCAGCTCTGTATACGGGGTGTGCGTCAGTCCTGGTGATGTAATTGAGCTCTCGGTAGTCCACACAGAATTGGAGTTCTGGTGTGGCACCGGGTGCGGCGGCCTTTGGGACCAAGACCACTGGGCTGGCCCAGGCGCTGTTGGAGGGCACAATCACCCCTAGCACTAACATCTTGGAGACCTCCTCCTTGATGCAAGCTTTGACCCTGTCAGTCACCCTGTAAATGTTGAGCTTCACCGGAGAACTGTCCCCAGTGTCCATATCAGGGACACACCACTGAGTGACACAGGTGTCAGGGAGAACAGAGTAGCAAACTGTTCCAACAGTTGGCGGCAGTCACTCTGCTGTTCATGAGTCAGGGCGGGGGAGAGGGTAACTCCGTCCACTGACCCATCATGTTCCTTAATAGACAGGAGGTCAGGAAGAGGCTCAATCTCCTCCTCCATTCCAGCATTTGTCGCTAGGAGCATGCCCACTTCGGACCTCTGCAAGTGGGGCTTAAGGCGGTTCACATGTAGGACCCGCAAAGGGTTCCTGGGAGACTGCAAGTCCACCAGATAGGTGACTTTACTCTTGCGCTCCACCCCCTCAAATGGCCCAGTCCACTTGTCCTGGAGCACACAAGACTCCACTAGGGCCATGACCCACACTTTCTGACCAGGCTGAAACTCGAACAGACTGGCATTCTGATCATACCACCATTTCATCTCTTCCTGGCTGGCTTCCAGATTCGCCTGAGCGATTTGTCTGAAGCGCTTAGTCTGGTTCCTGAAGCTGTCGTAGAGTCCCTTGATCTTGCATTAGAAGATGGTGCCAATGTTGTTGCAGAGGTTTTGGGATGGTGGATGTCTGCTGTCTCTGTGCTGGGTTTGGCAAATTCTTTGACCACGGTGAATAGTTCTTTGCTGTTGTGTGCGTTGGCATTGATGCGTTCCTCGATGGCTGCTTTCTTCATTGTTCTGATGAGGTGGGTGTGCAGTGACTGCTTAAAATATGAACGGTTATACTTATGGTTGTTAATCTTTACATATCCTTTTAGGAGCATCAGTTGTGCAATCGTCAATCAACTGCAATTTATTCAATGGAAGTTTCACAGATTGCAAGTAACCAGTTACTGCAACAAGTTACGCATCTTTTGTCTAATATTTTACTCCATCTCCATTTTTATTTGGAGGTTAATTCATTCTGGTCTCTTTTATCCAGTGTATCTTCTCACTTGGCAACACAGGCATAGAGTGGGCCCTGCCAGGTCTTATAGCCAGCAGTAATTAAACATGCACTGGCAAATCCAAAAGGTTTCGCTTATGCAAGGTGTATTGGCTTTGTCAATGTTTTTCACATGGTGCACAGCAGCTGCTGTGCAGCATGGCTTAAAGTAAAAAATAAAAATCTCTGATGCATTCAATGCTAGCCACATCATAGTGCTTTTGTTTTTTTAGATTAAGCAATATTGCACAGCAGCCAACGCTGCTGTGCAATATGTAAAACAAAAACATTGACAAAGCCAATAGATCTCACATAGGTGAAACCTATTGGCTTTACCAATGCTTGTTCAGCGTTCGGTGCACACACGAACAGTTATTGCTTTGCGACAAACAATAAGGCAGAGGTGGGCTGTAAAGACAAGATTCCTAGTCATTTTCAATGGGTTTTTTTTAAGAATAGAAAATATACAGGTGTTTGGGCTTTCAGTAAAAAAAGCAAACATTAGAAATAGTGTGCCAGCAAAAGAGTGGCTTTACTTTTTTAGTGCTTTGGGCTGAACAAATATTCTCTTTACTATGTGAGCAGGTATACTCAGAGCAGAGGCACAGCTAGAGCCAAATTTCGGGGGGGGGCTACTAAAAATGTCGGGGGTTGGCTGATTTTTCCAGCAATATGCAGAGTGGAGATGCAGGAGCTCTAAGAAGGGGTGAAAATAGAACAAAGACTCGTTAGCAAGTACATGGTCTTTTAAAGACCTGTGAAGTACTCGGGTGCGGCTGTGTGTGTGCCCGGGAAGCTGTCTCGGGCCGGGTTGCCACACACGACAGGGGGTTGGGCGGGAATAAAGCCTGTTCAGTCCTATGGGCATTGCGCGCCTGACTTGGTATGGACAGTGTTCCCGCCCGTCTTGTTGTGCAGGGTCTGACTGCGCACAGACAATTCCTTCACCACCCATCCGGACATATTGTGAAAACCTCCCATGCTTAGAAAAATGTAAAACCAGTGCAGGGGACTTCTCAGACCCCATGCTTAGCCCCACCCCCCCCCTATTTTATCTCTGACCTCATGTGCAGCTTCAATAAACACTCGCAGTGCTCTGGGCTCGCAGAGAGACAGACATGTCCGACATTAACAGAAACAAAACAGACACAATGGCATATGTAAACTTCATATCCACAGCTGAAAAGGCAATGGCATTGGTACATAAGACCAGCGTCCAGCTCGCATATGAGGGTGTAATTATGGTTTCTCTGTGGGAGTGGATGTGGTGTAATGCCAGAGCTGCTGACTTTGTAATTGGAGAACCAGGCTTGGGTCTCAGCGTGAACTCAACATCCTGTGATTCTGTGCAAATCAATAATATCCCCAGTGCCTAAAAAAACAAAACAAAAAAAATCCTGAATATATCTTTGTGTGATGTAACGGGTGCTCACATAAAACACTCCAATACCATAGGGCTGAGAAGAGCGGGAGGGGGGATTTGAGTGAGATCACAGGAGTAGGTGGGGGTCAAGAAGAGTACTGCGATGCATCGAGAGAACTGCAGTGTAACTGATGCTCATACAAAGTGCTCCAATACCTTAGGGTTGGGTAGAGTGGGAGTGGGGATTAGAGTGAAACCACAGGAGCGGGAGGGGGGAAGGACAGGACTGACGATGTATGCATTCTCTGAGAGTGCATGTGGAAAATTAAAAAAAGAGTACCTGTAGTCAGTGGAAGGATACTGGCCACAGGAAGCAGTACTTGGTGCATGATTCACAGCATGGATTAAGACTCCGACGCCCAGGCGGAAGTTGGAAGCCAGGAGGAGCCGCTGACCTATTATAAGACAGGAAATGAGAGCGACATGGTAGCTAACCATGTAAGTATAGGTAGGCAATGAATGGGCTCTACCCTTTTAAGATTTCCCAAGCAGATCACAAGTGTTGTGCAGACGAATCCTAAATATGGCTTTGAAACGGGTCCCTGCTAGGCCCTACACGTATTTAACTTTGCAGGTCAGGTACAAACATGGATCTGTTTCTCAACAATAAGTGTAAAAACACTTAAATGAATCAATGTCAGTGATGCAGACTCTGTTTACATTTCCACAGCTTTACCTTCTCTTGCATTTCCTAAGTGTATTTAAATTTTCCGAACATTGTGTTTCTGTAGCTTTTTTTTTTAATGCTGCATATGTCTATTGTATAGTTCATACTGTGTAGTGAGTCACATCTTAATGTCTGGGGAAGTTCAGTTTCTTGGTGGGTGTTCTAAAGGCAGTACAAGTTTCTCACAGTGCCCGTCAATGGATCATACATTTTTCAATCAACATACTCCTCCAATCCTAGGCCTCTCTGTAGAGCAAAGTGAGTGACTGTTAAGTATGTGGCTATTTTATGTGAAAGTATGTGAAGTCAAAATATGAACAATGTCAAAGCTAATGTTCATCTTTACATGTGAGGTGAGAGAGAATGGGTGTGTGCGTGTGGGAGAGCTTAGTGAAGGGGATGTGATGCAAGGAAGTACATACAAAAAGGAAGTGAATAGTAATATGTGCAGATGGAAGATTTCAGCAATGTGGGGAGAAAAGGGTATAAGTGACTGACAGAGTGAAAGACTGCAGAGAAACATGGTATGAAAGGAAGAGTAGTGATTGAGACAACCTGACAGTCACGACCACTACCTCTTCCACTGGCCTTGGCAACATTTTATTTACATTCTCATTTGTCATAAGTGAAACACTATTGATTCTATATATTCACAACAAAATCATTGTTTTTACTCATTGATCTCATTGTGCTAACAAGCATTGGCAAATCCAATAGTTTTGGCTTATTTAGGTGTATGTTCATTGTTGTGTGATATGTCTGGATGCAATAAGTAAAAACTCACAGAGAAGTTTTCAAATACTTATTAGGTACAAGCAGTTTCATCCCATCTAAGGCACTTGTGTAGGCCATCATTCCTTTATCTGTAAATGTACATTTGAGCACAAGCATTTGACTTTATCCCACTCTGGGAGCACATGCCGCACAAAAGACAATGCAATCTGATGCAGAATTTAACCTAAATCCCTAAGACTTACTACTCACGCTATAGGCACGCTTTGCCATTAATAAATTCCCTGCAGTTGAACGAGGTGCAGAATCTTTACCGAGCTGTCCATCATCTTCTCTCATCATATTTGCTTACAAATAAACACTTCAAGAAACTTTATGTTTTGAGGCAGGACGGCTGCTTTAAATGGTAAGTTAGAAGATATCGAAGACTTCCATTTTCACGGATATTTGTGACGCGCCTTGGAGGCGCTACTGTTGACCGTGCCCCAGTAATGGGCATAGCTAAGCTCCAAGCACTAAGCTCAGTAGAAATGACTTTCTTCAAAGATGAATGGCTCTCCCACAATCTGGACCTGCAGCATTCACACGGTCTGGGTGGGATTAGTGCGCGTGATTTGCAGAAGCTGGAGATAGGCGCAAGCCATTTCTCTCTGGAAATCTCTGATATGCCCCAGTAAAGGCTCCCAAATTAAGTGTGAAGCAAATAACAAGTGCAGCAAATTGTCCTACATGCCCTTGGCTACAGCAGCCTAAGAGGAATGGCAAGCACTTGACTTCCCTGAGTTCAGCGCGGGTTCAATGACATTCTGCTACGATGAACTGTAAAGGTAAAGCTAAACCTCTGTGAATATTCACTCAGAAGCCAGGGAAGAGATGCTTAATCATTCAATTTATGTCTATATATGTGCCCTTAATAGGAAATACACATTTGCTTCACAAAGTCAGAACGAAAAATGGTGGGAAGTTAGCAGACTGACATAAAAATGATGGAAGGAGCACAAAGGAAAACACAACGCCAAGGTCTATTTTTCACTTAATTTACAGTACAGTGTGTATTGATCTGGTTATAGAATGTAATGATGTTTTAACCATTTGCAGATAAAGTGTCTGTTCCCCATTATTCTGCATAGGTGCTATTCCTGTATAGCATTGCACGAGAGGCCGAAAACATTACCCTCTCCTCTCCCTCTTCTTCTTCTCCCCCTTCTCTGCTCTCCTACTCCATTTCTTCTTTTCTCCCTCACTTTCTTCCTTTCTCTCTCTGTTTTCGCCCTCACGTTCTCATCTCATTTTCGTTTCCTTCCACTCCCCCCTTCTTCCCTCTTTTATTCTCCCTACATCCCTTCTTTCCCACTTTCTCGGCTTCATTCATTATTCACACCCTGTATTTGGAATAGCAATAGTATAAATAAGGAATGTGTGTGATACTGCGCCCTAACTGGAAGTAATCGGGATATTGCAAGTCTGTAAGGGGTTCACAAACCCTTGTCCCAAAGGCAAACAGCCGGGCATAAGCCGGGGAGAGGATGTAGCCTTACTGCTAGAGCGGTCGAACTCGAAGCTGGGGAACCCGCTTCGAGTCTCGGCAAAGACGCTGAACATCCTGTGATTCTGGGCAAATCACTTCATCTCCCTGTGCCTAACAAAAATGAATGTGTCCTTGTGTAACGAAACTGGTCCTCATGTAAAGCGCTCTGATACCCGATATCTTCGGGTCTAGTTCGCGCTATATAAAACTACACCCTATGTCCATTCGGAAATCTTATTCCTTATTGAGCCTTCAAGTATGGTATACAGATCTTTACAGAAATATCTAAAGTATTCCACTGTCTTCACACAACCATTGTAGATGAACCATGATGTGCTTCCAACATCACATAGCACGAAAGGTAGTTTTGCCATGAAAATGCTAAAGTAGAGGAGCGGGGCCTGAGATCTTGAACCAAACGTGTCAGCATTCCTGCTGCAGAGATCAAAACAGAGTATATTTTGTTGTTGGTGAAGGGTACCCAGTCCTCTCGGGTGTTTACACACCAAACCCTCCTGTAATGTCTTGGAAATAGAGCTATCGCATTCAAACAAACAGCTGGAGGGACCGGTGGAGGCTCGTTGGCTCAGGCGACTCTGCGGTTTTGCAGCAGATGCTCCCTGACATGACACAGGGCATCGGATTTCATTTCTAGCATTTCTTCTTTTCACTTTGGAAATGTAATCCAAGCTCAAGCAATAGTGTCAATAGAAAAACGAAAGAAAACTGCGTACAGGACAGAGGGACCTGCCTGTCGACCTGCGTTCAAAGTGGGGCAGAAGTATGCCTGTGAGTAATTCCAATCTCGCCGGAATAATCAGGAATAGTACTCATTTCAGTAATGCCGGACATCTCTTTGAGGCAGAATTAGTGAAAATAAAGTGATTACCTCCCTCGTGCAATGAAGAGTCATTTGGGATAAAAATCTAACAGTGAGAGTACATTTAGCCAGCACGAGCTGCTGCTCTCGGTATTGTTTACGTTTTGTTGCATTTAGCAATATTAGCACAAAATGCACCCCCCTGAGCAGCACTATAAAATGGACAGGAGGGTGCATTTTGCGCAAAGAAACTGACTCTAAATGCCAGGAGTATGTTGGGAAAAATGTTACACGAAATGCACATTAAGTGAGCGTGAGTGGCTGCTTGGGCTGCTAGTCACCTTCTGTTGCATTTAGCACTATTTTGTGACGCAAAATGCATCCTCACGTCCATTTTATAGCGCTACATGCAGAATTACTCTCCTCATTTAATTCTGCATAATCTGGAGGAATTGTTAGGTGATTCAGGTGATTATGCTACACGGAATTACGGAAGTTAGGCCCAGCCCTAGACAGAAGTCAGTAGCACAAGAGAATCATTACAAGCGACTAGCGGGGTTGTCTCATATGAGATCTCTCACATCAGAAATTGTTTGTAATAAGGAAATAGGTTCAGGTCTTTACAGGGAGATGCCACTTTCCCATGTGTCAGAAGGCACTAAAACTTGGTGCAGCACTTTGCCGTCAATAACACACACCCCCACTTCCACCTAGCTCAATAATAGTAATTTCATCAACTTCACAAGCATAAAAGCCTGAGTTGGTCATGATTCAACCCTAGGACACCTTAGCTCTTAAACACATCCCAGCAGTGAGTTTAGTTGCTTCCAAAAATCCTGAAAAAATCCTGAAAAACTGCATATAGTCAAAGCAAACTTCTGCAAAAAAACACTTTCCTCGCCATAAATTAAGATCAAGAAAAAAATCCTTATATTTCTGATTCCACTGACAATGTGAGTTGGTATTTAAAATGTTAATATTTTTAGTTTTTTGACGTTACCGACAGTGTGGTGAAGAGTTTCTGGCATGTAAGCTGTTCTCTTATGGTCTGTATTTGTGTTGCAACAACATTGTTGTCTTTGTTTAGGTACAGGAAATTGTTTCTTTCAAGAGACTTGCTAGTCACAAAAGATAAGGGTTTTCAATGTATCGAATGATTGAACATATGTGCACAATTTCAATAGGACATTCTGACTAAAAGTGTTTTTCCCAAGAAAACCGTCACAGACAAAAGGAGATTTGTGCCAAGGGGGGCTTCGTTATGAGGACAGTGTTGATGTGTCTTCCAGGCTTTCTGAGATAGTCCGTACTCGAAGGAGTGTGGATTATTTCCTACAGTGGCTAAAGGCCTGTTTAGCCTAAGGCTGTCATTTCATGGCCCTCTCAAAACAATAGAAAGTTATGAAGCCAGGAGAGCACTCCTTAATAATCTGATTTTCTAATTTAAACTGAGAATATACTGCGATTCCATTCTCACACATTTTTCTTATAATTTTCCCCTGCTCATTTCTTTCGTTTTTGCTTCACAGAACTTGATCTACCTCTCTACACTGAGGTAAGATACAGCAGTTTGTATCTCTTTTTTCAGCACATCATTTGGTATACTTTATGTACATTTTTGTATGGTCAGACTCAGTTGTTTAAAAGCCCTACATTCCGGTTTGTTGTTTTTTCCTTTCAGCAATTAGCGTTTTTCACCCTTTCAGGTAAGCGTGGGATTTTCTTTCCCTTGTCTCACCAAAACCCTCTTGTAAATTACACGTTGCATCTCCATTTGACGTTCCTTCTTTTGTTTCTCTTAGTGCACCTTACAGAAATATCACACAGGTAACACATATTTCATCAGTTTCTCCACCATCATAAACATGAGATTGAGCCCTTTACCCTACATTTATTCATATCTGTTCGTTTCTGTTTCAGATTGGCCCCTGATGAAGGAACCGGCTGGGTCCGAAATGCATTGGGCATTAGCAAAAATGTTGTCATAAATCTGTTAATGTGATACACTATTGTTTACATGTTCATGAATGTATAATGAACAACAACTATTGTGAATTTTCAATTTGTTACACTTTATTGACAAGCATTACTGTCATAATGTTATATTGTACATATTTACTTGCTTCTGCAAAAAAGAGTCAGTTGTAACTTTGTCAAATAAAGGTACAACTTATCTAAAGGATTGATAGTGTCGGTTCAGACACTTTGTGAACAGTGCGCAGTTATATACAGGCCCTCACCCTGTCATTAATTTCCTCTCAAAACAATGGCAGTAAAAGACAACCCAAAAGAACCATACATCACCTACCTCTATCATCATATGAATGGTGAGTCCTGCAGATGCTGGAACTAAACTGCCAGACATTCATAAGGGACACCATACCCTTTGTCCTCTAACGTCATCTGAGGCACGACCTTCTCTAACACTCAAGAGGCCACTATCCTCTTATTTCCTGAGGGTCTAGAGAAGAGGTCTTCAAACTGTTTATTCTGAGCCCTCCTAAGCAAAATGTCTTGAAGTTGTGATCCCCCCTCCAGAACTTTGTGGCATGGATTGGTGAAGGTGGAGGTGCAGGGGCGGAGCTTATGATATCTTTTCAGGGGTGCTTTTTTAGTAACTCATAATCCATGATGTTGGTTTCATTCTGTGGACAGAGATGACCACAGGGCAAACGGTCATCTCTAAATTTGGCAGGAGCAGTATCCTCATGACGACAGATGTAATGTCCTCCAACAACCTAATGCACACTACTCCATCTGCCAAACTCGAAATCAGTACATAAATAATGTTGCATGTATATTTTGAAAGTACTTGTTTTACCTTAAAAGCTAAACCACTTTTCAGCAGCCCACCTTATACATGTTAATACATTTAAAAATAATGACTTGAATATTCACAGTGTTTTCTGCCACAGTCTAGATCCTCATAACACTAGTCACTATTTTACACTTCACGAGCCAGGATTCAAGGTTTTGACTCTGATCATACACAGAGACATCTGCAGTGATCACATAACCAACTGATGTTTCTTAACATATACGGGTGTATTTCTAACTGATTACCTTCCATTTATTTTTCATTTAGGATGTGCGAGTTATTTTATATGCAGATACCTGAAGGTGAAAAATAGCAAAATAGTTACATAATTTTTTGTTCTTTTAAGCATTGTCTTTGTCACCATCCAATGGCTCTTAAGATCAGGGCCGGACTGGGAATTCAAAGCAGCCCTGGCAATTTTGCTGGACCAGTGCCCGAGGGAGTTGTGGGGTGCAAGTGTAAAGCACTGCTGCTTTTGTTACTGGCGGCCCATATTGCAGCATCACTGCAAAAAAAGCACCCCAATAACAAAACCGGACCCCACCCCTGCAAAACCGGCTCCTCCTTCCAGCCTCACAGGGAAAGGCCCGATGCCCTGTCCAGCCAGTCTGGCCCTGTTTAGGATTACAGTACCCATACCTTTTTAGGTCAAGCATTTGAGACCTCTTGTATATACTTTAGTATATACTTATATAGGTATGTACTTTGTGGGCTCTGGCGATCAGCCCCTAGGACCTGTCTGCTTCCTCTTAGGGACTTTTTTTTCTGGTTCACCTGCCTCTATTTAACTGTCTTAATAGAAAATGACCAGTAGAGGTCAGTAAAATACCAGAATTGCTTTCTGCTTGTTCAACTGCCTTTATTTAACTGTCTTGATACAAAACGACCAGCAGAGGTCAGTAAAATACCAAAACTGCTTTCTGCCGAGGGACTTAAAAAAAAAAGAAAAAATTTTGGCAACTGCGTCTATTTAACGTCAGTAAAATACCAGAATCACTTTAGCATTATCTAGATTCCAGTCCATAGGAATTGTTTTCCACGAGCACCCTAGACAATAATATGTTTTTCAAAACTTAAATTTTCAGTGATATGATCACGGAGGGCCCTGATTTTATATTAAAAACAGGGCTTTGGACTATAACATTTCACGCAGTTTGGTGCTTACTTTCCCTCCATGTTAAAGAACAGTAGATGTTTCAGCACCCAGGCTAATGTGCTGCATAGCTAAATACATATAAGGTCCCAAAGTCGAGACCGATTGCATTGCACATGCTTGTTTTAAATACTCTACATGATAGCAGTGCTTCCCTTATTCCGTCCCCCCCCTTTAAATAGTTCAGACCGACTGGGCTTTGCCCTCCATCAGCTGGCATAGTGCAATCATCTCAAGGGCACGGCCTGTCAATGCCTCCACTGCATACCTTCCTGCACCTCTGCGTTCATTCTCGACCGCCGCCGTCAATCACAGTGACTCCCTACGTGAGCACTGACGTTCTGTGTGCTACTGCTACATCATGTCCCTTGTGAGCAGGGCCCAGGTGTACCTTGTGGTACCAATTCTGTATGTCTTACTTATGGCTTGCTCAAGCTTGAGAAAACATTTTCACTATACAAAAGCCAAACCGGTTTTCATTCTTTGCGCTCGTGTTTCCAGACGTTTGTTTTTATAGCTCAGACACTAAACTGTTACTGACATTCGTTTAATAGTGCTAACATAGTACCTGAGCATACGTTCTCCCTAGTAAGAGCCAAAGAGATCGGAAGTCAATTCTGCCCAGGCACGTGAGTTAGATTTCACTAAAACGTCAACCAAGAGTATATGATAATATTGACATGCGTAATTACATGGGTTTATGTTTAGAAAATGTCTGCTGTCTTATTGGCTAATACCCTTCCTCAGCTTAAGACTGCGTTTTTGTGGTACCATATTTTGTTAGGGAAATCCCAGAATCATTTGAGCTGCAGGATATTGGAGAGCAATAGAGGAGGCAACAAAAGCAGCAAGACACACGTTTTGAGTCTGTGTAGTATATACACATGTACCTTGGTTGTCTCGTGTTTGTATGCCGCGTGTATGTATGAGTTATTAGAGTGGTAGTATGTCATGGGTAGGGATTCTAGGTTCTAGGTTCTAGAGTGTGAGTGGAGACGGCTGCTGGAGTTGGAAAGGAGTAGTTGTGTTCCCTGGCGCTCGCCTGTTCCTGTATTCGACTTTCATTTAATAAACAACCTATGTTCTCTCAACCTGCTTCATCTCTTCACTTCAAATGGCGACGATCGGGATTTTGCAGAACCGTGGAATTAAGAAGAGTGGAGAATCGGCATTTCAACTAACAAGAGTGTGATGGCATTTGTTTTCACACGCTAGTGCTGCGAGAGCTTCGGCACCCGAGGTGGAAAAACGGAAAAAAAAATATAAAGTAGTACGAAAAGGAAAGTGCAAGACATCGTGATTGAGGTAGGATTACCTTGTCAACAATCTACTGGCTGACGGTTGATAACTGTCGAGGGTCGCATCTTTCAAGCTGCAGCCGAGTTCGTGTTCCAAACACGGGCGGATCTTCACTCAGCTTGTGATCGCGCGGTGACAACGTGTGACGCCAGCACGCCGGGTCACGCTACATGACCTTGCGCGACGGCCATTTTGAGCTCGAAAGCACCAGTACACGTACGTTGTGATGAGAAGGTGATCGGATGATAAAAAAAAAAAATTACCGGCATAATGTGCACTTAAAATTTAAGGATTAAGAGGAACAGAGATTTTCGTTTTCAAGCTAACTGCAAAAAAAAAAAAAAAAGGGAGAAAGGAACAGGTGAGGCTGTCGGGGCACAAGAAATATTTAAAATTTTATTTTTGTTGTTGTCCTTCCTTGGGGTTTATTTTGCGTGACTTATTCAAAAAAAAAAAAAAAAAAAGGCACACCACACGAAGAATATTAATATAAGGAAGGTAAACAAATATATGGATCAAGGTGATCAAAGTGATTCGGCAACGGAGGAAACAATGGCACAACAGAGTTTTAGCATTAGCTCACCCCATCCATTTTGGGTGAGTGGTCCACAGCCTGATATGAAGTGGATTGAGTGGAAAGAGTATTTTATAAATTACGTATGTGCAATTGATGAGGCAGGTAAAATGAAGCCTGATCAGAAAAAAAGAATCCTTCTTCACTCGTTAGGACCAATGGGAATAAAGACTTATTCTCGCATGACAAAGGTGACTGTAGCTGATTTAGATGTTTTTGAATGTGTGCTCAAGGACATGGATAGATACTTTGCGCCAAAAGTGTGTATTGGAGTAACAAGGCACAAATTCTTTCAGAGGAAACAAAATAAAGAAGAATTAGTAGATGAGTGGCTCGATGAATTAAAGAGATTGGCTATAGACTGCAAATTCGGAGATCTCCATGATGACTTAATTAGAGACCAATTAATAGTACACAACAACAACTCACCGATTCAAGATCGGCTATGGGTGAATGGAGATGCTCCTTTGGATGATGTTTTAGCCATTATGAGAAAATCAGAAATGTCGGGCAGGTGTGCCACTGTTTTTAAGGAGTCTGATAAGGATTTAACGAAAGACTCTGCTGGTGTTTTCAAGTTACAAGTTCAACCTAAGGGCAAAACTCAACAGGTTACAGGGCGATGGTCTAACCAAGTACAGAGGAACTTTACAAGCGACAGAAGGCCTGAAACAAGGAGATGTTATCGTTGCGACAGCAGTGAACACTTAGCTTTTAGTAAAAATTGCCCTGCCTTGAAGAAAAAGTGTGGGATATGTGGACTTTTGGGACATTTTAGTAAAATGTGCCGTAGGCGCAGTAATGTTAAGTATGTGCGTGATGAAGAGTTAGACATTGAAGAGGTTACAGAAAGTGAAGATGTTTGTGTTAAAAACTTGCAAGGGAATTTTGTGTTGAACATTGATGAAAACCATTTGAAGAACAAACCCATTTGTGAGATATCCCTAGGGGGGGTAGTAACAAAGGTATATGCTGACTCGGGGTCACCATATACTATCGTGAATGAAAAGGTGTGGAGAACATGTTTCGTAGATAAGATTGGCAACTACTTAAGTGTTTCAGATGTTAATCCTGTGAGTTTCACAGGAGAGAAAATAGACATGTTGGGGTACAGATGGCTTACGTTCCTGTTTAAAGGAAGGTCAGCTAGAGGCAAATTGTATGTTGCTAAGCTTGGACCGTCGGTTTTGGGCTGGCATGACCAAAAAAGTTTACACATTATTTTAGATCCTAATAGTCAAGAGAAAGTTTTGGTTATGGATGAAGGTAGTAAACTTGCTGATGTTTTATGCAAAAAGTACCCTAATGTTTTCAACGAACAGTTGGGAGCACTTAAGGGGTTTGAACACCATATCAAACTTAAAGAACATGCGGAACCGAAAGTACATAGAGTTAGACCCATTCCTATATTAGTAAGGGATGAAGTCAATAAGGAACTCAAAGATTTATTATCTAAAGGAGTTATTGAAGAGATTGATACATCTGAATGGATTTCTCCAGTCGTTGTCGCAAGAAAATCGAATGGAAAAATCCGTTTATGCATTGACTTACGCCACTTAAACAACAATATCGTGGTGGAGAAGTTTCCGCTTCCTAGAATAAATGAAATGGTTTCATCTTTAAAAGGGGCAACATGGTTTTCTACCATTGATCTTTCCAAGGCTTACCATCAAGTGGTATTGGAACCGCAATCCAGGAAGTTTACTGCTTTTATCACCCCTTTTGGTTGCTACCAGTTTCGGCGCATGCCTTTTGGGCTTGCGTCAGCAGCGGCAGTTTTTCAACGTTTGATGCATAAGCTTTTAGGTAACCTAGAAGGGGTTTCTTTTTTTCAGGATGATATCCTCATTGCCACTAAAGATAGGGATGAGCATGATTCCGTTTTACACAAAGTCTTGCACACCTTAGAAGATGCTGGGTTGTCTGTTGAATTATCTAAATGCAAGTTTGCGGAGAGGAGTGTTTCATATTTGGGGCATGTTGTAAGTGAAGAAGGGGTGAAACCGAAGCCTTCTTTGATTAATACCATTATTAGGGCACCTGCCCCCACTTCGAAAGAGGAAGTCAGATCCTTTTTAGGTATGGCAGAGTATTGTGCGAAATTTGTGCACAACTTCGCAGGGAAGGTGTTCAACATTCGTGCACTTTTAAAGAAACATGCTAAATTTGAATGGTCACCAGAGTGTGAAGAAGAATTTTTATTGGTCAAGGCTGATTTACAGCATGTTAGTGCGTTAAGTAGCTTTGACCCATGTCTGGATTGTTTACTAACCACAGATGCAAGTGATAAAGGGCTCGGAGCTGTTCTGTCACAGAGGAAGAGTGAGGGTAGTAAGGAAAAGATTATTTTATTTGCTTCTAGAGCATTATCTCCGGCAGAAAGTAAATATCCCATCATTGAAAGGGAAGCCTTGGCATGTGCATGGGGTTTGGAACATTTTCGTGCTTTTCTATGGGGTAGGCCTGTAGTCATTCGCACGGATCATCGACCTTTAGTCAGGATTTTAACCACGGAAGGCAGTGTGGGAGCTTCTGCCAGACTGGCTAGGATTTCAATGCGCATGAAGGAATTTATTTATAAAATTTGTTATGTTCCTGGCAGGGATAATGTAGTTGCGGATTGCTTGTCCAGGTTACCAGTTCCGTTGGAGGAATGTGTTGATGATCCTTGGAGTAGTTATAGTATTGCTTTTGTTCAGGACTCTGGTGCACCGGCCGTCACAAAGGATGAATGGATGGAAGAATTGAAAAAGGATGGCGATTTAATGTTGGTTTTTGATTTCATATGTAGAGGCTGGCCCAAGAAAGACAGAATTAAAGGGGAGTTGAGACCATTTTGGGAGGTGCGTACAGAGTTGTCAAGTGAAGGAGATCTATTGATGCGAGGAGATCGTATTATCCCCCCTAAATCTTTACGCAAGAAGATTTTACAGTTGTGTCATGAAGGGCATTTCGGTATCCTCAGAACTAAATTAGTCGTCAAGAATTCTTATTGGTGGCCTGGAATTGATGTTGAAACAGAGAGGTTTGTCAGAAGTTGTTCTGTATGTGCATCCGCTGACAAGTCATTCAAGACGTTAAGACCTCCAATGTCTGAGGGTTTAATTCCCAATCTGCCATGGGAGACGGTAGCTATTGACATTTTTGGACCGGTTGGTGAGTTTAAAGAGTATGGTCTGGTTTTGATGGATCTTTACTCTAAGTGGCCTTTTGTGAAGATTGTAGATAAGGTGGACACTCAAGTGGTTTTGGAGTTTTTGGATGGTATTTTTGTGGCGGAAGGACTTCCAGTCAGTATCCTTAGTGACAATGGGGTACAATTCACGTCCAAGTTAGCAAGAGATTATTTCGACAGGTGTGGGATAAAGCATAAAACTACTTCATTATATAATCCTAGTGGTAATGGCACTGTGGAACGCTTTAATAGAGTATTAAAAGGAGTAATTCAAGCTGCCATGAACAAACAATTGGATTGGAAAGTACTGATACAGAAAGCTGTTTGGGCGTACAGGATCACTATCCAAACCTCTACAAACTTGTCGCCTTTTGTTATGATGAGGGGTAGAACCCCTAGATGTAAGTTTAACCTCTCTTGGTTTTTCCAAGGGGGGGTTCAGCAATGGTCCCCAGTGCAGGTAAAAAATGATTTGGAATGCACTCACTCCAAGAGCAAGATATTTTATGACAATCGTCATGGGACAAAAGTCACTAATGTGTGTGTGGGGGATTGGGTTCGTGTTAAGATACCTATCAAAGTGCCTAAGGGGGAGAGTAGATTTGATGCACCAAAACAAGTCATAGAAGTTCTATGCAATGCTGTAAGGTTAACTGATGGGAAGGTGTGGAATCTTAAAAATATAGCGTTGGATGTTAATCACCTTGATCTGCAAAAGAATCAACAGGTTGAAGTTTCAACTCAGAATGATTGGGTGGAGGATTACTTTCATAACAGTGGTCTGCAATCTCAATTACAGTCTGAAGATTGTCCTGGGGAACGAAACAAAACTACAGTGGTAAATCTTGATTCTACACCTTTCAAGGGTGATAGTCTTCATGGCAAGTTTGATTCTGCTGTAACAAGTGGGGAAGGGTCTTCCATCATTCAAGGGTCTTCCGTCATTCAAGGCAAGCTTGGTTCTGTTACAACAGGTGGGGTCATTCATGAGTTAGTTCAAGACTCGTTTTCTTCTGACGCTGATAGTGTCAGTTTTTCGAAAAGGAGTAGAAATCCTCCAGCATGGTTAAAGGATTTTGTGATGTAATGTTGTTTGTATAATATTGTAATTGCATTCTTTTTTTTGTTTTGTTTTCTCATTTTGTTCTTTCTCCTTATACCCATGTTCTTCCTTTGTCCTGATTCTTTCTGTTGTTTATTAAGGGAGGGGGATGTGTAGTATATACACATGTACCTTGGTTGTCTCGTGTTTGTATGCCGCGTGTATGTATGAGTTATTAGAGTGGTAGTATGTCATGGGTAGGGATTCTAGGTTCTAGGTTCTAGAGTGTGAGTGGAGACGGCTGCTGGAGTTGGAAAGGAGTAGTTGTGTTCCCTGGCGCTCGCCTGTTCCTGTATTCGACTTTCATTTAATAAACAACCTATGTTCTCTCAACCTGCTTCATCGTCTGTAGTAAATTTCCAGGTAGAAGACGAGTTCTGGGGTCTTTTTAGGCAAGCGGAAAAGCCGTTTAGCGGGCTATGTTGTAAAGGAACGTCTGACCGCTGTTTTTAAATGACGCCACAAGCTAATTAACACACAGTCCCCCAAAATGGAACCAAGGCACAGACAACATTCGAGAACTGTTTTTGAACTTGATTGTTCACACATGGTGACATGACCTTTGACACATGGCAAGCAATAACCAATGGAAAAATAACGCCACCCTAAGTTGATGACAATACCGTCTGTCTAGCTCTGCTGAAACGTCTTCCATCACGGTGTAAAAGTAAAATTGAGAAATGCTTGAAAGCGCACTGGATGAAATGAAAGCAGAGTTTGAAAGGTGTCGTTTTATTTGTGACCTTATTTTTAGCACAGCAATAAACATCACTGAACCCTTTAAACGATTTGCTGCATTTCCCCAAAAGCTTGCTTCTTATTGGCCACATCTGTTCGCTGCTGAGCATGGCACTCGTATTACCTTTCAACATTTTTTGATTACTGGACCAGAAAGCTAATCATTTATTAATGATTTTGTGATTTACTAAAGTAAAAACCAAATAGATTATTTTTCGATTACTTTTTTATTAATGGGTTAAATATTTGCAACGTCGGATGGTGAATGTGCTTCGCATTAGGTGAAAATACTTGAAGGTCAATTTACTTTCTGTGTGAAATTTGTTGAATATAGTGCAATTTTAATGGTTACAAGTGCAGCCGAAAAGCCAAATTCTCAAAACTTTGAGCCAGATGTACTAAATGTTTTTATAGTTGCAAACAATTAAAAGCGCTAAAATGTTTTTGTTTACTATGATAAGGCTGCTGTCATAATGAGGGGTCTTGCTCTTCGGTGCCTTTAGGAAATCTACCTTTTCTGCTTGGTGACCCTAGATTTTTCACTGATTTCTGGGCCCTATTTTCCCTGCTGTTAGGACACTATGGACTGTGCTACTGCCACTTTGTGCGACCGTATGTGTCCTTCTGTTCATAAAACTGTACTGTGAAATTACTTTCACCAAATTGGTGTTTTTAACTTTGCAGGAGGGCAATTTTAAGTTGTCGCAAAAATTGAGGCAGTGGTGCTGAAGTGAAACATCTTATTTGGGCTATAGCCTGCACTTCCACCACCCACATATCTGACAAAAATGCCTGCCAGAGGCACCATTGTGCTGTTGCTGGGCTTCAATTTAAAAAGCCCTTCAGTGACACATAGCAGAAAAAACTGCTTTTCATGTGTAGGAAATCTATTTTTATATATGTATAAGCTACCCAAAAAGTGTGCCTTGTAAGCTAACATGTCTAGGTGCTAAATAAATAAAAAGGACAGGACATCCTTCCTCCTATCACTTGGAGATGTCTAAAGGGCTTGCAGGATCTGCACCCATTAGCTCCTATTCGTTGTGAGGTCCCTCTTTGAACTTCTGTATCCAACTCAAGCTCAAGGGTGAACCTGCTTTTTACCCTGACAGAGCGGAAAATACTCCATTTAATTTAGGGCAGGCAAGAAGAGAGACAGGGACCCTCTAGAGTGAAGAGGGGGCTAGCTATTTTTCATTTAGGATGTTTACAGTAAAGCAAAGAGGAAATAATGCAAAAGGCATAGGAATAGTACATGAAAGAGGACACAATTGAGTGTAGGAAGTTCTCTAATCACTGGCTGGTGCAAAGAGTAGAACTGACACTTTGCCGCTACCTCCTCAGAACTATCCTGAACCTGGAAAGACGGCATCGGTAGGAAAAAGACCCTACTGGAATAAAAGCACTCAAAGACACCTTATACCAGCTGGCACTCATGGGCTGGAACTGCCATAGAAAGAAAGATGAAGTGGCTGACTGCCTGTTTTTCTTCTCCAAGGACACAGAAAGTAGAAGGATTCCTGACTCCAAGAAAGCTTATCTGACTACAGAGAATGGAGCCTTGCAGGAGCTCTGGCTGGAGAGAAACTTGGGGCCAGATTTACTAAATAATGGTCGCAAAATCCTGATCATGATTTACAAACAGCATTTTTGCAACCAGTGTGGTGTTTTTCAAATTAACTACTGTACTAATAGGTTGGTTCACAAAGTACTGAATCGTAGTGGGTTGAAATTCAACATTCCTCATGAATACTAATGGGGTATGTTGCAAAGGGTGACCTGCTATTATTCAACCCCATCCCAGAGGATGGTGGAATCCTTTGGTGAGCAGGCCATCATGACTGTGGTTGCTATTAAATAAAGCAATCTTTTTTTAATGCAGCCAAATATTACATCACTTTACAAACATATTTAAAGACCTTTTAGTGCTTCTTTTACCACTGCCTACTTTAAAAAAAATGTTTTTGTTAACATTCACAAAGGGGAAGTGATCCTTTCAGAACTCCTTCCTGTTTGCGATGGGTTACCCCTACTTTTGTGTAGTCACCTAAATGTTAATGTTTTGAGACCACATTTTGGTCTCAAAATATGAATCCATTTTATTCTAAATCACTTATTTGGAAGGTAAGCCCTAAACACACCTCTTCCAAATTCCAATTTGGCATGTTTTCGCAATCCCACATTGAGATTTAAATGCAATTTGTGTTTGGGAGCTACCAAAAAGCCATTTTGCAGTCACAAATGGTCTGATTTTGCAAACCAGATCCTGGCCCTTGGTGCCTAGAAGCTTGCCCCGAGGACCTGATGTCTGCAGGAGTTACCAGAAATTACTTTTCCAGAAGTTGAAGAAAAGTGTAATTTAGGCATGTTTATCTCCCTCTGAGGGACCAGGACAAGGTGCTGGACCTTCTCTGGGGTGGTGGCATCTTGCGGGTGGGGGGCAAGAAAGCCATGATATTGTCCAGGTTGAAAACAGGTTCTCTTGCACTGCACAGGAAATGTATCCGGCTTCATCGAGCTCTGTATGACTAAAGTCTCCAGCCATGTTCCCTACCCCTAAGGATACTATAAACCAAAAACTGACAAAGTCTAAATGTAAAAGTTTTGGACCAGGAGGAGGAAAATTGATCCCAGCATCAAAGTGACATAGGTTTGTCCATCGTAAAGCTTTTAGAGGCCTAGTCCAGCCGCATCCATCGCCCAGTTAAAGGACCAAAATCCCACATACCAGAAGACCCCATCTACACTTGGAGGAAGGAACACAGATGATGCTTCCTCGATGTGAGGAAGGATGCTACACTATGCCCTCGGCTCAGCTAAGAGATTTTGGCATGGCTGTTCTGTGGCTAGGAGTAAATGTCAAAACTACCATGACTGAATGGGTCATAACAACTGGAAGCTCTACCGTATAGTATCTGGCACTGTTGTGTGTATGGTTTCAAAAATAGTAGTCTGTATTTTAGAGTGCGTGTATCAAAGTTTATATTAGGCCATCAGTATGTGCATCAGATTATCACGTGGATGATGTCATCAGTGATGTCATTTGAGATGTCATCAGTAATGTCATCAGTGATGTCACTGACCATGTCATGAGTGATGTAATATGTGACATCATCACCAGTGCATTGCGGGCGCACGAGTTATAGTTAGCTCAACTAACTATAACAGGCGAGTTTCTCTGGTTTTATATGAGTCAAATGTCCAATTAACTATAACATCCCTGAAACCTATGTTTTTTTCAGTGAATTTCTAAGGTTTTTTAAATGCTAATTCCTAACTATAACGTCTGTAAAACCTATGAATTTCAAAGTCTTTTTAAATGTTAATTTCATATTCTAATAATTATAAAACCTATATTTTTTCTATTTTTTTTGTAATATTTTGCACCTCTATTATCCTTTTTTAGTAAATTTGAAAAATTATGTAATTTTTTATATCTTCCCCAAAAAGTATTTATATATATATATATATTTTTTTTTTTTGGGAGAAAACTAGACTCCCGTACCAGTAGTGTACCAAGCTCCATCACCACGTGAATCCTATCCGCAATATTGCAAAACTTGTTAAGGATGCACATTTCGAATCCGACGGCTTCGTAGCACCGTGTCCCGCCTAGCATCATATACGTAAAAGGTCGCGCCAGCTCCTAGTTTGGTATGCAAGGGCTGTGCGGTACCAATACGCGCGTTATGTCATCTACGCAGAGGGTCGCGCCGGCTGCGCATTCCGTACGCAACACTGCCAGGCCCTGTGTTACGTGATAGACGTATGGTATCGCGCCGGGTACGCCATTCCCTCATTTGTTTTTTTATGTCTCAAAACTATATCTAAATAAGTTTAAAGTGTATAGGAGAGCAAGCGATAATCTAAAATATTTTCCACATTTATATATTTCTAACTGTAATAAACTTATATTATGGTAAATACATTTTCTCAAAATCGCGTCGTGTGTGGCCTCTTAGCACGCTCAGTGCGTGCTTGCCATGTGACCTTAAAAAAAAGCTTCTGATTGGTTCATAACATTTCCCATTGTAACAGTTGGAGGACCCAACCATTTTAGTCATTCTCTCTACACCATTTGATGAAAGACACCTCTTTTTTTGAAAACATTTTTGCTGTGTATACATATCTTATAGTACACACAACATGCAACGATTATCTTGATCAATAATCATGCTCTGTACAGTAGCCTTCCACGTGTGATTGACATGCATCTGAAACGTTACATCAAAAAACAAATGTTTGTTACACGATGCCCCTGGTGTGTGTGTGCTGCCTTTCGGCCTGGGTATTGGTGGCTCGAAGGGGTATCATCAGCCACGGGCAGAGTGCACATCCTAGATCACATGTGACAAACAGTAAAGAGTAATGAGTAGATTTGTGTTGCAGTATGCTCTGTTGTCAGGTTTTACCAGTATAGTAGTGTGTCATATGTGAGACTTTCAGATTCACGTTTGACATGCATTGCTTGACTGTAATGAGCATTATCACTGTGTATGACGTAGCCTCACTGCTGATCCTCCCTCCATCCGAGCACATTTACATGTGTGCGCTTTGCGATAGCAACACTTTCAATAATACCGCACACCATTGACATGCTTGTCTGCGCATATCCACGAGCTTGACAACGACATGTGATGTTGTCCATTCAATGTTTTCGGACAGCATCTCATTAGCGATAGTTGCCGCCCTCCCGGTACATGCTACATTAATGTAAATTGCAGATTGTGCGATGTCAAAACTGCAACAGGGACACACACATAAGTACACTTCCTGCCCAGGTAGGAACTGAACAACGCCCAGGTCCCCGGAATAATTATTCACACCCCTACGCCGGCCTGGCGTACGCAAGCCCAGCCCACTTTGCGCACGTATAAATAGAATAACAATGACGTCACATGTCCCAGTTCTTCCACACTGCTTCAGCCGCATCCACCTCGCATATCACAATGCGCAATAAAAGAAAGGGATCCATGAGGTGTACATCATCCTGGCAATCAAAACTACATCTGAATTGTGAACCCTGCTGGACGGTGTGTTTGGACACAAACCAATGACAGCAGGTGAGCAGTGGGGCCTGGGTGCACAGGGGCTGCAATTGAGCGCGGTGCGGCGGAAGGGATTGGGTGCATCAGCCTGGGTTCACAGGTGCAAACAAGCGATGTTGCCGTGCATAATGATGTGATCTCTGACCTCATTCAGTCACATCTCTCTCTCATTTTAAGCACCTGCTGGACCGTACTGTAGGCTTGTGCCAGCGGGCAGCGCTGCCCTACAGACACGTGGCGTTGGCTTTTGGGGCTCTGTAGTGAGCTGATTTTTAAGTGTATATGCACACAGAATTACCCAACTGCACTGCATTGCACGCGCACATTATCCTTCTAGCATGCGCTCTGTTCCTTTGTATGTGAACGTTGGCATAATATATTATTATTTACCCTTGTGTATTCTCGTGCACTCCAACTCCTCTTTGAACCACGATTACCACTAAAAGTTGGTAGTTCGTACTTCAAAAAGGAAGGATGCAATCAACTGGTGTTCTCTCTTAAGCTTGAAATAAACCTTCCTTTACCTTAAGACGTTTGCACCATTATATTATTTCTCCCTTTTCAGACACTGAGTTAGTTGCACGAAAAAGCACGCAGCAGATCCTCAACCGGTGCTGATGCTCTGGCCTTTCTGACGCCTTCCATCGTGGTATCAAGACACCGTCCCCGACCGGAGACCTGCTGTGCCACCATGAGAGTCACACCGGAGTCGGAGCTCGCACCGGCACGTCATTGGACACACTGGTTGTGGCAGGTGAGCAGTGAAGCCTCGGTGCGCAGGAGCTGCAATTGAGCACAGTGTGGGGGAAGGGGCAGGGGTGCAGCAGCCTGGGTGCACAGGTGCCGACAAGCAATGTTGCCGTAGATAATAATATAATCTCTGTCCTCATTCATATCTGTGTTTCATTTAAAAGACTTGCTAGACCACACTCTTTCTCGCGGACCCCAGCGTCCCAGACACACGGGTGGCGGGAAGTGAACAGTGAGGGCTGGGTGCAGTAGGCCGACGCTCTGTCTCCTCCTCCCTCTGTTCTTTTGACTCTCCAACCCCTTCTCCCTTCCACCCACTCGCTCTCTGTCCCATTCTCACTTTCTTCTTTTCATTCTGAGTACCTTTCTTTTTAGGTCTCGCCTACGCAGTGTGCATGCACTGCGTAGGAGACCCTTAGTCGTCGTGCATCTCTTTTTACAAAGCACATACTCGTGCTTGTGGTGGCATACGGCTTGCGGGAGTGCGCAGCCTCGCACCACAAGCACAAGTATGTGATTTGAAAAAGAGCAGGATGCGCAATGACGCACCTGCTCATCGCCAGTTCACTCACTCAAGCGCCTCTGAGCACCACTCGCATGCTTTTTAAAATTTTCTTTTAGCGCGCGTGCGCACATAGATCCCGGGCTTGTTATTTCATTGCATTTATTGATGTGGCCTCTTACAAGAGCTTCGGGGAGCGTGCTGGTATTGCCTCTTTTCTGATGCGAGCTCATGAGCGCGGCTTAAGGCTGCCTCTGGTCTCATGCGGTGAGCCAATGGCGGTGAGTTTTAGGGATAGGAACCTCATACTGTGATCAGGAGCAAGGGCAAGGAGCCTTTAGTCTCATGCAGAGGGCGCTTGCTTGAAACATACAGTGCGCAGGGCTTTAAGTGGGCCGGGTCCCTCCTGGTCGTAGACCTGCCAGCAATTAACAAGCATTTGCAAAGCAATAGGTCTCGCATTTATGCGAGTTTGAGCTATTGACAATGCAAATAACAATGCCTTTTATTTTTGTTTTCGGCTAGGGCGCTCGACCTTGGACCTGGGAGAACTGGGTTCGAGTCTCGGTAATAACGCTAAACATCCTGTGATTCTGGGCAAATCACTTAATCTCCCCGTGCCTGAAAAAAAATGAAATATGGTCAGTATGTAATTTTAATGATGCAACGTTGTAGAGCTGATGGTTCAAAATTGGATACTTTAATAAAGAAGTTTACAGGACAACAATTATCAATTTCTGGAAAAACTTTTGTTACAGTTGCAATAATTTTTCATGAAGGACCTACTGTAACTTCTGGACATTACACAGTTTATCGTAAATGTGAAAAAGGCTGGACACTGTGTAATGATTCCCAATTGATTTTCAAGCAACGTTTGCCTTATGATTTACCCAATTCTTATTTAATTTTTCTGAAATTACTATTTGGCCTAAAGGAAAAGTAATAAAAATAATTGTGGACTCCTTTGACAGAAATTATTTTGGCATGTGTGCTTTTGCGACAAGGTTTAAAGACGGTTTGTCTAGAAAATTTTTATTCATCTCGAAAAGTACTTGTAATATATATGTAATATTTCTAACAAGGTATATTTTAGTGAGGAAAGTTTTAGGGCTTTTTTTAAACAATCTTTCAGATTGTTTTTTTTTTGCCCGCTGTTAAATGATGAATACAATTGTTTTCACTATTTTAAGTGAAAAATAAAAAATTCTGAAAACAGCAAAAAAAGGGCAAAAAATTGCTTTGTAAAATATGTAAAAACATGTAATGCTTTTTGTAATGTATGATTGAATATTAATACTTTTTTTCTTTTTTTGCAGAACTGGAAAGAAAAAAATCTGTTCCCTTGCAAAATACTTTAAAAATTTTTTTTTACAAAAAAAATTTATTTTTAAAAAAAAATAAGTGAAAAATATTAGTATTACTCAATCCTCCCTTTTCATGCTTCCATTTCTTCACCTCTTTTTGCACATTAAATGAATTTTTTTTTTTTTTTTTTAAAAACCTTGGGTGCGCGCTGGGTGCGCGCACCCCAAAAAAATAAAAATAAATAAATCCCCCCAAAACATTTTTGGGGTTTAGTTTTTAAGTGGCTCTTAAAAGAGCCCTTGAGTTAATGGAGGGAAACAGGAAGAGAAAAACGAAAAAAAAGAAAAAACATCTATGGCCTACTGCACTCATGGGCATCAAATTTTCTCTGAATGAGATCAAGACTGGTCTCACACACAGAAATAAGTTTACCGCAATCAGTGCAGCGTGTGGACAACCTCGCAAAACAAGGTGGTCCAAAACGAGGTGTGGAAGAAGGCAAAGGCACCACTGCAGATGAAGTGCTCGGCTGAGCTGCCGAAGATGTGCTCGGCTGAGCTGCTGCAGATGTCGTCGGTTGAGCAGGTGGAGGGTTTGCTCCAGAAGCTCGACGAAAAGTCACTGGATGCATTTTGTCAACATGCCTCAACATAGTGTGAATGCTAAAAGAATATTTCTTGTTAGGATTCCCACGTGACAAGACTTTTTGATAAAGTACACATGTAACTTTAGGTGCATTTACCTTTTTTTGTCCCTCTGGAAAAGTGAAAAACTGCCATATAAAGCTGTCTTTCTGCTTCCTGCTCCTCTGCCTCTCAAGAGTGTCCTGGTCACTGTCTGAAGATGGTTGCTGTTCAGCCATTGTCTCTCAACAACAGAATAGCTCCTTCTCCAAAGGAATCAGAACTAATAATGAGGGGAGTAGGTGTGGTTTGGGAAGAATCTGGAACTGAAAGTACTTCAAACCAATCAAAAGTGATGATTCTTGATCACATGACTTGTCATGAGGGGATTGGGTGTGGTATTGAAACAATCAGAAACTGAAAGTAATGATAACCAATAAGAAGTGTTGTTTTATTATGCATATAACCCGAGGTACGCGCATTGCGCAAGCTCCGAGCGCGCACCTCGTGATTACACATGCGTGAACGCATAGGTGCGTATGTGCATACGTCATATGCGCGTACGTAGCGCGCATACGTTGAGCACGCGTATACACGAACGTTATTGCGCGTAATTTAAGCGTATGCGGAAGTAAACCGCGTGGAGCGCGTAGGATGCACGCACTCATGCCTACGTACGTATGCATACGTACTGGGTGCGCGCTCCCAGCGCGCACTATGACGTATATATGCGTACGTAAATAACGTACGACGGTATTCATAAAAAACTTACGAAATTGTACTAGGAGCGCGCTCAGAGCGCGCACCCGAAGAATTTATATATAAAAAAAAAGTGGAGAAAAATTAATTGCAAAAATTAAAAAAACTGTTTAACTTTATCCAATTTGAAATGTTTTAAAAAAAGCAAAAACAAATAAAAGGATACAGATAATATATAAATGAAAACATAGGTATTTTATTTAAAAAAAAAAAAAAAAAATTTAAAATTAAATAATTCAAAAATTAGCATTAAAAAAACCGTACAAATTCACTGAAAAAACCAAAGGTTTCACACACGTTATAGTTAGGAATTAGCATTTAAAAAACCTTGCAAATTCACTGAAAAAACCATAGGTTTCACACATGTTATAGTTAGCTGGACATTTCTCTCATACAAAACCAATGAAATTCCCCCGTTATAGTTAGTTCAGCTAACTATAACTCGCGCGCCTGCACTGCTGATGACGTCACATATTACATCACTCATGACATGGTCAGTGACATCACTCATGACATCACTGATGACATCTCAAATGACATCACTGATGACATCACTGATGACATCATCCTTGTGATGGAGTGGCAGACCTCCTCTCCCCCTAATATAACCTTTGATACACACATTCAAAAATAGAAACTACAATGTTCAAAACAATGGACATACCAATACCAGTTACAAAGACCTATTCAGTAATTCTAAGATCCACATACACATACACTCATCATTCACTAACAGTCCTATGCAGTCACTCATAAATGTACTCACTCATCACATGTACTCACACACCTATACATCCTGTTACACAATGCCACTCATCCATAGAGTTACTCACACACATAGTCACTCATGCTAATAAAGAATCAAACTTCCATTTATTTGCATATACAGTTATACACACACCACCACACTTACTTCTACGGAAACTTACACATACTTAGTCTTTTTAACAATCACTTATAGAAACACATACTTATTCATACAGGAACTCTTCCAATCTCTCACTCTCACGTATACTCACTTATAGACACCAATAGTCACATATACTAGTTTAAAACATATGTAGTTACTCATAAAGACTCTATTGAGACAGTCTATCACTCACTAACACACCCATGCACACACTCATCCACCCATACAGTCCTGCACACATGCTGTCTTCAACACATACAAACAGTGAGTCACTCATTCATGCACCTATGCACTACGTAATACCCCCACCGAACCATACAGACACTCAGACACTCATACTGATACTCAAAAAACCAACTAATAACCTAAATAGACACTTATGTAGCTACTCACCAACCCATGCAGCCACTTATACACAAAGTGAGAGACTGATACAGATATTTACACATTTAAACATTACTCACTAAGCCATGTATTCACTAAGATACACTTAATCAGTCAGTTATACAATCAATTTTTCAAAAACAAATCATCCATTTAGACACTTATATACCCATTTATTCTTCCATCGACCTTGAGATATACATATATAAAACATATGTAATTTTCAGAAAAACACACATTCACTGGATGATGTCGTCAGTGATGTCATTTGAGATGTCATCAGTGATGTCATGAGTGATGTCACTGACCATGTCATGAGTGATGTAATATGTGACATCATCAGCAGTGCATTGCGGGCGCGCGAGTTATAGTTAGCTGAACTAACTATAACGGGGGAATTTCATTGGTTTTGTATGAGAGAAATGTCCAGCTAACTATAACGTGTGAAACCTATGGTTTTTTCAGTGAATTTATATATATATTCACTGAAAAAACCATAGGTTTCACACATGTTATAGTTAGTGAAAATTTTACTGATAAAAAACCAATGAAATTGCCCCGTTATAGTTAGCGCAGGCAACTATAACTCACGCGACCGCAATCCTCTGCTGATGCTAATACTGTATTTAGACACTTATTTGCCCATGCCTTCTTCCATACATTTTTAGCTATACATATATTACAAATATTTTTTTTTCATAAAGACACATATGTCATCAGCAGAGGATTGCGGTCGCGTGAGTTATAGTTGCCTGCGCTAACTATAACGGGGCAATTTCATTGGTTTTTTATCAGTAAAATTTCCACTAACTATAACATGTGTGAAACCTATGGTTTTTTCAGTGAATTTGCAAGGTTTTTTAAATGCTAATTCCTAACTATAACGTGTGTGAAACCTATGGTTTTTTCAGTGAATTAGTACGGTTTTTTAAATGCTAAGTTTTTTTCCCTTATAATAAGCCCTGTACATTTGGTGGCCTACGGCCACCAAAAGCACAGGGGGTGGGGTAAGTGTGGATAGTGTTTTTTTCCATTGTAATAAGCCCAGCACATTTGGTGGCCTTCGGCCACCAAAAGCACAGGGGGTGGGGTAAGTGTGGATAGTGTTTTTTTTATTTTTATTTTTTTACCGTACGCTTACCGTAAGCGTACGGTAAGCGTACCCCGCGAAATTGCCGAAAAAAAAATAAAACCGTTTTTGCACTTGGGGGATGTTTGGGGACTCCCTCAACATGACTATGTGGGAGGGAGTTGTCAAAACAGCCCCTTTACATGTTTTTTGGCTTCCGATTTTAAAAATCTCTCTCAGTGCGAGAGACAAAATGGCGGCCGCCGCTTCCTGGTTTCGGCCGATTCGAATGTTTACTAAGATCTAAGAGCCAATCAGAATCGCGCTCGCGCACGCCACCGTACGCTTACCGTAAGCGTACGGTAAGCGTACCGTAAGCTGGCTCAGATATATATATTGATTTAAAGGCTATTTTCTCAGAATCTACTGAACAGATTTACACCAAACCTACAAAAGGCACTTCCTTGACCTAGGGACTACCTCTCTGCCAAATTTTGAGTAATTCTGTTCAGCCATTCGGGCTGTAGCTCGTTCTAAAGGTCCTATGGAAAAATGCATGGGAAAAACGCGTTTTGGGACCCCCCTTTTATCTCAGCCCCCGCTTGACGAATCCCCCCGAGACTTTCAGGGTAGGAGCGGAGTGTAGCGCCCCACCTATTTTGAGAAATTCGCGAGGATTCGTCGACCGGCGCCAAAGTTATTCAAAATAGAATGTTGAGGTTTTCCTATGGAAACGTGGTCCTAACTATAACTACCTACTGGCTATCGCCAGTAGGTAATATATATGTATATATATATATATATATATATTTTTTTTTCTAAAAGCCAGTCGGCGAAACGCGTCTGTCAGCGTTTTGGGACCAGGGAGGGGAACTCGCTTAATAAAGCATTTATGCTTTAAACATCTTTTTGGATTTCTTTGGAGTGCTCTCCGCTTGACACGCCCAGGACGTGTTTGGTTGTTTCATATATATATATATATATATATATTCACTGAAAAAACCATAGGTTTCACACATGTTATAGTTAGCGGAAATTTTACTGATAAAAAACCAATGAAATTCCCCCGTTATAGTTAGTGCAGGCAACTATAACTCACGCGACCGCAATCCTCTGCTGATGCTAATACTGTATTTAGACACTTATTTGCCCATGTCTTCTTCCATACATTTTTAGCTATACATATATTACAAATATTTTTTTTTCATAAAGACACATATGTCATCAGCAGAAGATTGCGGTCGCGTGAGTTATAGTTGCCTGCACTAACTATAACGGGGGAATTTCATTGGTTTTTTTATCAGTAAAATTTCCGCTAACTATAACATGTGTGAAACCTATGGTTTTTTCAGTGAATTTGCAAGGTTTTTTAAATGCTAATTCCTAACTATAACGTGTGTGAAACCTATGGTTTTTTCAGTGAATTTGTACGGTTTTTTAAATGCTAAGTTACTTTACGCCATTTGTGGCGTGCGCGCCCACTTAACGCAGTTCGTTCCGTGCGCGCACGGTGCGCTTCGCGCACCGTGCGCGCACAGTGAGCACGCGGTGCGCTTCGCGCACCGCGCGCCCACTTTACGCAGTTAGTGCCGTGCACGCACGGTGGGCACGCGGTGCGATGACAAAGCAAGAAAGCACGTCAACAAATCTGTTTCTGCTTTCCTCCGTGACTATGGTATGGGTGCCATTTACCACAACAACTTGCGTTATGACATGCAAGACATTTATAGATGGTGTGCACTTCAATGATGAAGGGAACAGAGTCTTCCTCTTGAACCTTAGACTCTGCATCGGTACTTACTTGTAGGTACCACTAAAAAATCATTTCATAAACACAACGGCTCTTTTTAGAGCCCCCTAATATCTAAACACTTAAATCCGATTTTCATTTTTTTTTTTTTTTACTACCGTACGCTTACCGTAAGCTTACCGTACGCGTACCCCGTGATTTTTTTTAAAATCAATAAATGTTTTTTTTGTACTTTTCTGTCCTTCTTTGACCCCCTTACAAATGTTAGGGGGTCTGTAACTCTCCTCATTGCCCCCTTTCCTTGTTTTCACTCTTTTTTTTCAGAGTGAAATACACAAAATGGCGGCCGCCGCTTCCTGGTTTCGGCCGATTCGAATGTTTACTAAGATCTAAGAGCCAATCAGAATCGCGCTCGCGCACGCCACCGTACGCTTACCGTAAGCGTACGGTAAGCGTACCGTAAGCGGGCTCAGATATATATATTGATTTAAAGGCTATTTTCTCAGAATCTACTGAACAGATTTACACCAAACCTACAAAAGGCACTTCCTTGACCTAGGGACTACCTCTCTGCCAAATTTTGAGTAATTCTGTTCAGCCGTTCGGGCTGTAGCTCGTTCTAAAGGTCCTATGGAAAAATGCATGGGAAAAACGCGTTTTGGGACCCCCCTTTTATCTCAGCCCCCGCTTGCCGGATCCCCCCGAGACTTTCAGGGTAGGAGCGGAGCGTAGCGCCCCACCTATTTTGAGAAATTCGCGAGGATTCGTCGACCGGCGCCAAAGTTATTCAAAATAGAATGTTGAGGTTTTCCTATGGAAACGTGGTCCTAACTATAACTACCTACTGGCGACCGCCAGTAGGTAATATATATATATATATATATATATATACATATACATATACATATTGTTAGATCTGGGGGTCTCTAGTTGGCAGGGTAGGTACCACTGTCCAAGTAGGGACCCTTGCTTCTAGTCAGGGAAAGGGGGATACACTGTTAAGATAACCCCTGCTCACCCTCTAGGTAGCTTGGCCTGAGCAGTCTAGGCTATCAAAGGCAATGTGTAAAGTATTTGTACCAACACTCACAGTAGCACAGTGAAAACACCACAGATTTACTCCACACCAGTTTTAGAAAAATAATGTATCTTTACTAAAAACTTCACAAGACCAAATATTACAGACAAACCAACATATAATTCAAAAAGGTTACTTTAAGGATAGTTCAAGAGTTTGCAGAAAGTACTCCAGGATGTCAAAGTCAGTGTCCTGCACAATGCGGCTCTCAATGCACAAAATGCGACACTTTCGTGCCCAACAGTACCTGTAGTTGCGATAAGGTTCCCAAAAGCTATAACAAGGAAGATGGCAAAGGCGATGCGATGCTCCTGAGATCCTGGGGAGGCTTTGCAGCAGCCCTGCTTCACGCAGCAGAGGTGGATGCGCCGGCTCCGATCTGTAGGGGGAGGATGCGATACCTTTGGCTTTCGTTGCGTAGGTTTCTTAGGGGGAAGCTTCACGCACAGGTTCGATGCGACACTCTTCGATGTGGTGCGATGCGTGGCGCAGCGTCGCCTTCCGGCGCCGCAACTCTCGATGCGCCACGGAACGGGACTCTGCGTCGACGCACGCAGCGATTGGAGACTTTTCACGCACCGGCAGTGGTGCGGCCCGCAAACTGGTTCTGCGACAACCCTCGCAATGGCAGGAAGCTTCACGCTTCGGGACGATGCTCGACGCACTCGGCGATGCGGAGACCCTGCGTGTTGCGATGGTGCCGCGATGAAATTTTCCACGCACTCTCGTCTTGCGACACGCAATCGGATGATGCGTTGGGTACCAGTCACTCTTGTTCACGCTTCTGCTTCCCAGCTCCCAAACACAGCAAAAACGACCTCCTGAAGCCCCAAGACTGGGCAAGCACTCCAAGGCAGGTCAGAGCTCTCTCAGCAGAGTTCCAGGGGAGCTGGTGGTGAAGTCCTTTTGTTCCTGGGACTTCTTAACAGGGAGCCAGCTCTTCTCAGGCCCTTGGAGATCAGAATCAAAAGAAGGGGACACAGCAAAGTCCTTCCCCTCTCCTTGGCAGCAAAGCAAAACAGCAAGCAGGCAGTCTTCTCCTTTTCAGTTTCTTCCAGCTTTCTCCTTGGCAGAGGTTTCTTCTTAGTTCCAAAGTGATCTAAAGTTTTAGGTGTCTGGGGTCCTCTTCTTATACCCCTCCAAGTCTTTGTCTCTTGTGTTTCAGTGGGGGGATTCCCCTGCTCAAACCGGTTCCTGGGTGTGCTCTGCTCTGGAGCACCTGGTTCCTTTCAGAGTGAGGGGCAGGGTCGTTAGACGCTCAGCAGGAGGTGGAGCCTTCTTTGTGCCAGCAGAGGCAGAGTCCTCAGCCTGGCCAGCAGGGGGTGGAGCCAGCTTTGTGTTTGTCAGGGGCAGCCCTACTCGGACCCAGGGACTACTCCTCCCACCCATCTAAAGCAGATCTCCCTATTCACCCTGCTGCTGACTCATCCAGGCTCCTGGAGCCACCTAGCACATCACCTGACACCAGTCAGCCAACCAGCACACAGGCACACAGGAAGGCTAAACAGGAGAATAGCTACTTTCTAAAAAGTGCTATTCTCACACAGTGAATTTAAAAACCATCTTGCTAAAAAAGATGTATGATTAAATTCTGAACACAGAGATACCAAACTTGGATTTTCTATCTTGCCCTTATGGGAAGATAGGCATGTAAACAGCCTTCCCCATTCTATCCTATGGGCAAGATAGCCTCTCAGCAGTGAAAAACGAAAATGGCTGTAATTCACTACCAGGGCATGTTACACACCTCAGTACATGCCCTACCTTTCAGATACACTGCACCCAGCCCAGGGGGGTACCTAGGGCCACCATAGGGATGCCTGACATGTACAGAAAGGGAAGGATAAGGCCTGGTCAGTGGGTGCACTGGCCGGTCGACATGGCAGTCCTGGACTGCACATAGGCACTGCAAGCAGGCCTAAGACATCCTTTTAGCGCTACTCCTGTGGGTGGCACAATCAGTGCTGCAGCCCACTAGTAGCATTTGAATCACCAGCCCTGGCACACGCAGTGCACTTTACTAGGGGCTAACAGGTGAAACAAATATCCCAATCATGGATAACCAATCAATACAACAATTTACCAAGGGAGCACTTGCACTTTGACACTGATCAGCAGTGGCAAAGTGCCCAAAGCATCTAAACCAGCAAAATCGAAATCCAGCATAGCATCAAAAATACAGGAGGTAGAGGCAAAAAGTCAGGGGTAACCACGCCAAAGATGCCAGGTCTAACACGTGTCCCCTCCAGCTGAAAGTGGGGAGAACTACCCACCCTCTTGGGAGTTCTCATCGCTAAGGCGGAAAAACCTGGACAGACCATCAGCGTTGGCGTGTTCTGTACCGGGGTGGTGTTCCACCGTAAAGTCCATCCCCTGTAGGGAAATGGACCACCTCAACAGCTTAGGATTCTCACCCCTCATCTGCATCAACCATCTGAGGGGCCTGTGGTCCCTCTGAACCCGGAAGTGAGTCCCAAACAAGTAGGGTCTCAGCTTCTTCAGCGCCCAGACCACAGCAAAAGCTTCCCTTTCAATCGCACTCCACCTCTGTTCCCTGGGAAGTAGCCTCCTACTAATGAAAGCTACCGGTTGGTCCAAGTCCTCATCATTTAGTTGTGAGAGCACCGCTCCCACTCCATGCTCAGAAGCGTCTGTCTGCACTATGAATTCCTTGGAGAAGTCAGGCGCCTTGAGTACAGGTGCTGTACACATGGCCTCCTTCAGGGCATCAAAAGCTTCTTGGCAGGCACTGGTCCAAATCACTTTCTTCGGTAACTTCTTGGAAGTTAGTTCTGTCAAGGGAGCCACAATGGTGCCATACCCCTTGACAAAACGGCGATAGTACCCGGTGAGTCCTAAGAAGGCTCTCACCGCTGTCTGGGTTTTGGGGGGTTCCCAAGCCCGGATGGTATCTATCTTGGCTTGTAGGGGCGCCACCTGGCCGCTTCCTACCTGGTGTCCCAAATACACCACCGAACCCTGCCCTATCTGGCACTTACTGGCCTTGATAGTGAGGCCTGCACTATGCAGAGCCTTCAACACTGCGCAGAGGTGTTGCAAGTGTTCTTCCCAAGTGGAGCTGAACACAGCGATGTCATCCAGATATGCGGCGCTGAATTGCTCCAGCCCGGACAGTACCTGGTTGACCAGTCTCTGGAATGTGGCAGGGGCGTTCTTCAACCCAAAGGGCATGACACGGAACTTGAAGTGCCCCTCTGGCGTTGAAAACGCAGACCTCTCCTTGGCCCCATCAGTTAAGGCAATCTGCCAGTACCCAGAAGTTAAATCAAACGTACTGAGGTAGTTGGCAGCTCCCAACCGATCCACGAGCTCATCAGCTCTGGGGATGGGGTGTGCGTCAGTCTTCGTGACAGCATTGAGCCCACGGTAGTCCACACAAAACCTAAGTTCTGGAGTGGCACCTGGCGCAGCAGCTTTCGGTACAAGTACCACTGGGCTAGCCCAGGGGCTGCTGGAGGGCTCAATCACCCCTAGCTCCAACATCTTAGAAACCTCCTTCTTGATGCTGGCCCTGACCTTGTCAGCCACCCGGTAAAACTTCTGTTTCACAGGCATGCTATCTCCCGTGTCCACGTCATGGACACACCAGTTGGTGATACCGGGGGTCGGGGAGAACAGAGATGCAAACTGACCCAACACATGGCGACAGTCCCTCTGCTGTTCTGGGGTCAGGGTGGGCGAGAGGACCACTCCATCCACTGACCCATCTTGCTCCTTAGCTGCCAGGAGGTCAGGAAGAGGATCGCTATCCTCCTCCATCCCTGCATCTGTAGCCAGTAGCATTGTTATTTCAGACCTCTCAAAATGGGGTTTGAGGCGGTTCACGTGTAGGACCCTCATGGGGTTCCTGGGAGATCGCAAGTTGACCAGGTAGGTCACCTCACTCTTGCGCTCCACCACCTCATATGGCCCAGTCCACTTGTCCTGGAGCGCGCAAGGCTCCACTGGCGCCATCACCCACACCATCTGCCCAGGTTGAAATTCCATCAGAGTGGTATGCTGGTCATACCACCTCTTCATCTCATCCTGGCTGGCTTCCAGGTTCGCCTGAGCGAGGGCCCGGAAGCGCTGTGTCTGGTTGCGGATGGCCAGCACATAGCTGAACACATCCTGAGGGGTTTTCCCCGGGGATTTCTCCCAACCCTCCTTCACCAGACTGAGAGGTCCTCTAACAGGGTGCCCGTACAAAAGCTCAAAGGGACTGAACCCTAGAGACTTTTGTGGTACCTCCCTGTAGGCAAATAATAGGCATGGCAAAAAGACGTCCCACTTCCGTCTCATGGGCTCTGTCAGCCCCATGATCATGCCTTTCAGGGTCCGGTTGAACCTTTCAACCAACCCATTTCCTTGAGGGTGGTAAGGAGTGGTGAACTTATACGTTACCCCACACTCCTCCCACAGAGACTTCATATACCTGGAGATGAAGTTGGTACCCCGGTCAGATACCACCTCCTTGGGGAAACCCACACGGGAAAAGATCCCCATCAACGCACGGCCCACCACCGGGGCTGTGGTTGTCCTGAGAGGGATAGCCTCCGGGTACCGGGTGGCATGATCCACCAGGACCAGGATGAACCTGTTGCCTAAGGCGGTCCTGGGGTCCAGTGGCCCCACAATATCTATTCCCACCCGCTCGAAAGGGGTGCTCACTACCGGAAAAGGCTGGAGAGGGCCTTTGCATTTTCCTCCAGCCTTGCCACTTGCCTGGCAAGTCTGGCATGATTTACAAAAGGAAGCGACGTCCGTCTTCATCCCGGGCCAGTAAAAGTGGGTGGCAAGCCTTTGTCGGGTCTTGTCCTGCCCGAGATGTCCTGCAAGCGGCACGTCGTGAGCCAGACCCAGTAGGAAGTCTCTGAACCCTGCGGGTACCACCAGGGTACGTGATCCACTGGGCTCAGCAAACCTAGGCTCGCTGTACAACAAGTCATTCTCCCAGTAGAGAAAAAAGTTCTTCGGATCAGCACCTGCTGCCTGGTCTGCAGCCTGGTGCTGCAGACCTTCAAGGGTAGGGCATGTCTTCTGCGCACGGCAGAACTCCTCTCTGGAGGGACCACCCTCTTGCTGCCAATGGGTCAGCTCAGGTATGTCTCCCAGCTCCGCGACCTGTTCCCCTGTAGGCTCCAGGGCATCCCCCGTAGGTTCTGCTCCTTCCTGGACCGTGGGAACAGCGGGGGTGGACGCACCACGCCCCTTGCCCTTCCTCTTTCTGGCAGGGACCTGGGCCACTGTTTCAGGCTCCAGGTCTGCTTCACAACCCTGTCTGGCTGCCATGGACCGGGTGGTCACACAGACCCACTCAGGCAAACCCAACATCTCCAAATGAGCCTGGCGTTCCACCTCCTTCCACGGGGAACTCTCCAGGTCATTACCTAGCAGACAGTCAACTGGCATGGATGGACTCACAACAACTTTGAGAGGACCTGAGACCCCCCCCACTCAAAGGGAACATGTGCTACCTTGCAAAGGCGCACAGAGTTGTCAGCTGACACTACTGGGTGAAGTACGTCTGGAATGATCAGCTCCTCAGGGACCCACTGACACCTGACCGTAGTCACACTGGCTCCAGTGTCCCTGAGAGCCTCCACCCTCCTCCCATTGATGGTCACCCACTGCCTGTACTTCTTAGTGTTATCAGGGACAGGGGTTTCCTGGACCATCTCTGTGTCTCCTAAAGAGACAAGGGACATAACTGCTAAACCCTCCAAATCACTAGAAAGTAAATCCCCCCCAAAAGCTACACTAGCTATACCCGGTGTTGGAGCACCAGTGGGTGCCTGGGATTTCTTGGGACACACAGGAGACTTGTGACCCAATTCCTGACAGTGATAACACTTAATGGGACCCTTGTTATCCGACCTGCCCTTAGGGGGCCAGGTTGGTTTGGGTTTTGACTTGGGGGGCTGGGACTGGTTACCCTGGGAACTATTTTGGGGCCCTTGTGAGAACTCCTTTTGGTTACCCTTGTCCCCCCCACTCTTCTGCTGGGGACCCTGCCCACCTTTGGCAATGGTACCCACAATTCCTCTGTGGACCCTGGTACTGGTCCAGCGGTCCGCCTCCTTAGCAAGCTCAATGGGGTCCGTCAACTTGCTATCTAAAAGATGCTGGTGCAGCTCTGGAACACATAGACTACTCAAGTGCTCCCAACTAATTAAATGTAACAACCCCTTATAATCAGTTACCTTGCTGCCCTTCATCCAACCTTCCAGTGCCCGCGAGTACAGATTCACACACTCCATCCAAGTCTCAGACTCTTTCTTCTTGGAATTTCTAAACTGCAGTCTATACTGCTTTGGAGTAAGTTCATACCTGAGACATAGGGCCTCCTTCATATTGGGATAGGTCATGGCACCTGCTAATTCTAAGGGCTCTAGAGCACTCCTCCCAGAAGTCTCAAAATGTTTCCACAGGCCCGCCCCCCAATGCTGTTCAGGCACACCATTCATTCTTAATGCTATCTCATACGATGTAAACCAGGCATAGATATCTTCACTCCTATTGTAATTCTGTACTAAATCTTTGGGGATATATACTTTACCCCCCTGCACTGGCTGTGCGCTGCCACCATTTGAACCGGACTCCACCTGCTTGGCCTTGATGTCCAGTTCTCTCATGCTCACTTCATGAGCCAGAAGCAATTTCTTCTCTTCCAAGGCACGGGCATTCTTGCTCTCCTCCGCCGCCTTGTCCTTCTCTACTTCCAATTGCTTCATTTTCATTTTCATCATTTCCATTTCATGGTTTCTCACCCTTTGATTCTCCTCCAGCTCCTCTGGAGTGAGCCCCCTATTGGAATGGGAGCTGCTAGCCCTTGAGACTGGTCTGCTCACAGGCAGATCTTGGGGAACAAAACCATCCTCTTCATTTGCATCACTTTCCTCTTGGGCCTCCCACCAGGCCTTCAGGACCCTTTGTAGCACATCTTTTCTAGCTCCGCTTTTAAAAGAGCAACCACAGTCTTTGCAGAATTGCTTGAGATCTTCAACTTTGTATGAATATAAATCCGCAATGGAAAACTCCAATTCTGCCTTCTCGCTTGTTGCCACCTGAGACATGATGCTCTTGAAGAGTTACTCAAAAATAGAATAAAAAAAATATAGTATGTGGTTGTCTATTGGTCTGCACTTAAACTAGTGATGTACACCAATTACTGTGGGTCAAGTACAAATACAAGTTCAATCCTCACCGCTGACCACCAATGTTAGATCTGGGGGTCTCTAGTTGGCAGGGTAGGTACCACTGTCCAAGTAGGGACCCTTGCTTCTAGTCAGGGAAAGGGGGATACACTGTTAAGATAACCCCTGCTCACCCTCTAGGTAGCTTGGCCTGAGCAGTCTAGGCTATCAAAGGCAATGTGTAAAGTATTTGTACCAACACTCACAGTAGCACAGTGAAAACACCACAGATTTACTCCACACCAGTTTTAGAAAAATAATGTATCTTTACTAAAAACTTCACAAGACCAAATATTACAGACAAACCAACATATAATTCAAAAAGGTTACTTTAAGGATAGTTCAAGAGTTTGCAGAAAGTACTCCAGGATGTCAAAGTCAGTGTCCTGCACAATGCGGCTCTCAATGCACAAAATGCGACACTTTCGTGCCCAACAGTACCTGTAGTTGCAATAAGGTTCCCAAAAGCTATAACAAGGAAGATGGCAAAGGCGATGCGATGCTCCTGAGATCCTGGGGAGGCTTTGCAGCAGCCCTGCTTCACGCAGCAGAGGTGGATGCGCCGGCTCCGATCTGTAGGGGGAGGATGCGATACCTTTGGCTTTCGTTGCGTAGGTTTCTTAGGGGGAAGCTTCACGCACAGGTTCGATGCGACACTCTTCGATGTGGTGCGATGCGTGGCGCAGCGTCGCCTTCCGGCGCCGCAACTCTCGATGCGCCACGGAACGGGACTCTGCGTCGACGCACGCAGCGATTGGAGACTTTTCACGCACCGGCAGTGGTGCGGCCCGCAAACTGGTTCTGCGACAACCCTCGCAATGGCAGGAAGCTTCACGCTTCGGGACGATGCTCGACGCACTCGGCGATGCGGAGACCCTGCGTGTTGCGATGGTGCCGCGATGAAATTTTCCACGCACTCTCGTCTTGCGACACTCAATCGGATGATGCGTTGGGTACCAGTCACTCTTGTTCACGCTTCTGCTTCCCAGCTCCCAAACACAGCAAAAACGACCTCCTGAAGCCCCAAGACTGGGCAAGCACTCCAAGGCAGGTCAGAGCTCTCTCAGCAGAGTTCCAGGGGAGCTGGTGGTGAAGTCCTTTTGTTCCTGGGACTTCTTAACAGGGAGCCAGCTCTTCTCAGGCCCTTGGAGATCAGAATCAAAAGAAGGGGACACAGCAAAGTCCTTCCCCTCTCCTTGGCAGCAAAGCAAAACAGCAAGCAGGCAGTCTTCTCCTCTTCAGTTTCTTCCAGCTTTCTCCTTGGCAGAGGTTTCTTCTTAGTTCCAAAGTGATCTAAAGTTTTAGGTGTCTGGGGTCCTCTTCTTATACCCCTCCAAGTCTTTGTCTCTTGTGTTTCAGTGGGGGGATTCCCCTGCTCAAACCGGTTCCTGGGTGTGCTCTGCTCTGGAGCACCTGGTTCCTTTCAGAGTGAGGGGCAGGGTCGTTAGACGCTCAGCAGGAGGTGGAGCCTTCTTTGTGCCAGCAGAGGCAGAGTCCTCAGCCTGGCCAGCAGGGGGTGGAGCCAGCTTTGTGTTTGTCAGGGGCAGCCCTACTCGGACCCAGGGACTACTCCTCCCACCCATCTAAAGCAGATCTCCCTATTCACCCTGCTGCTGACTCATCCAGGCTCCTGGAGCCACCTAGCACATCACCTGACACCAGTCAGCCAACCAGCACACAGGCACACAGGAAGGCTAAACAGGAGAATAGCTACTTTCTAAAAAGTGCTATTCTCACACAGTGAATTTAAAAACCATCTTGCTAAAAAGATGTATGATTAAATTCTGAACACAGAGATACCAAACTTGGATTTTCTATCTTGCCCTTATGGGAAGATAGGCATGTAAACAGCCTTCCCCATTCTATCCTATGGGCAAGATAGCCTCTCAGCAGTGAAAAACGAAAATGGCTGTAATTCACTACCAGGGCATGTTACACACCTCAGTACATGCCCTACCTTTCAGATACACTGCACCCAGCCCAGGGGGGTACCTAGGGCCACCATAGGGATGCCTGACATGTACAGAAAGGGAAGGATAAGGCCTGGTCAGTGGGTGCACTGGCAGGTCGACATGGCAGTCCTGGACTGCACATAGGCACTGCAAGCAGGCCTAAGACATCCTTTTAGCGCTACTCCTGTGGGTGGCACAATCAGTGCTGCAGCCCACTAGTAGCATTTGAATCACCAGCCCTGGCACACGCAGTGCACTTTACTAGGGGCTAACAGGTGAAACAAATATCCCAATCATGGATAACCAATCAATACAACAATTTACCAAGGGAGCACTTGCACTTTGACACTGATCAGCAGTGGCAAAGTGCCCAAAGCATCTAAACCAGCAAAATCGAAATCCAGCATAGCATCAAAAATACAGGAGGTAGAGGCAAAAAGTCAGGGGTAACCACGCCAAAGATGCCAGGTCTAACACATATATATATTATCTACTGGCGGTCGCCAGTAGATAGTTATAGATAGGACCTATTTTCTATAGGAAATGCGCAACACTCTATTTGGAATAACGTTGGCGCCAGTTGACGAATCCTCGTGAAATTTTGAAAACTTTTGTCCAGCTCCGCTCCGCTCCTACCCTGAAAGTTTTGCGGTGATCCGTCAAGCGGGGGCCGAGAAAAAAGGGGGGTCCCAAAACACGTTTTCCCCATGCAATTTCCCATAGGATCTGTTGTCGCAGCTACAGCCCGAACCGCTGAACGGAATGACACCAAATTTGGCAAAGAGGTAGTCCTCAGTTCGGACTCGTGCCTTTTGCATATATGGTGTGAATCTGTTCAGTAGTTCCTGAGAAAAATAGAGTAAAAAAGTTAGTGATGTCTATGGCCGCCGAGGATCCGCGGACCGTACCCGCACCGTAAGCGCACCCTCCCCGAACCGAGCGTGCACCCTCCCGATCACGCACTGAATGCTAATTGGCTGTCGAGTGTCTTTCTACATTCAAAACCAGGAACTGTTGGCGGCCGTTTTCTGCCTCGGTAGAAGCGAGGCTGAAGATGCAAGGGGAATAAGTGTGTAAAACATATAAAGGGGGCAGAGTGGAAATACTCTGACCCTCTAGAGGTGCTTAGGGGCTCTCAGAAGGACCCCCTGGGGCCCCCTTTAAAAAAAAAAAACACGGGGAAATGCGCGCACGGTGCACGCATTCTATCGCGTTGGATGCACGGATTCTCTCGCGGTGGGTGCGCGGATCCACGGCAACGTTTTTTGAAAAACAACAAGAAATCACAGGTTATATGACAACTTTCTTCACTGAAAGGTAGGGTGTATATTTCTGGTTTTTTAAAGGTATGATTGTTATTGGTTAACAAAAACAGATTGTAAGGAACATTATATATGATAAGCTGACATGTTGAAAAGTCAAGCACACTTCCTGTCTTGTGTAGGAACATTGTGTGCTGAACTTGTGACCTGTGAGCTCAGTGCAGTGTTCCATGACCTGTTTCTATGGTAACAGGCAGAAGGCAGATTGGGGGAAGGGTTGAAATGTATTTCAGTTGGAAAGGGTTGAAATGCTTCACCAATAGAAATGTGTGTTTGCTTTTGAGTTTATGTGCGAAGGATTGTGATTTGATGTTTACATGTATATGTGTGGAAAATGAAAGGGAATCTTTTTCATTCGTTGCTTTTGCTGAGAGGTGCACAGTGCAGGGATTCTGTAAAAGAAAATATGGTGAGTGATTGATATACTTCTTAATCTACAAAAGAACTTGAAAGATGACTTATTTAATTGTGAGGGGATGTATGTAGACTATTTTGATTTTAATCAGACTAATGTATTTTTCCTGCTAAAGTGTAGGGAGTACTTTTTTTCTCTACAATGTGTGTGCATGTAGAAACCATTCTGTGATAAGCATTTGTGTTTTTCATGTGTTTGTAGACAGATAACTGTGCTGTTTTTATATTTTGGTAGAATTAGAAACCAGTCATTGTTTATGAATTTGTGAAATGAGTTATGTTATGTTTCTATACTAAAATGTAGTACTACTTCTAGATGAAGAAATGTGTTTTGGTATAGTGCAAGGGATAGTGTTGTTTGTCTAGAATCACACAGTCAGTCTGTGTGCATTTGGGAACCACTGTGAGAGAAGCATTTGGTAACATCGTGTATTTGCTGACAGATAACTGTTTTAACTTGTCATGTTGTGAAGTTTTAGTAGCGTTAGAAGACAGTTATGGCTTATGATTTGATTAAATGAGTCAGGCTTTGACAGAAAAGTGCAGTCCTGAAATATGTAGATTGTTTGCAGTTCCCTTACCAGTTGCACAGTAGTGAATGAGTTTTGGTAAACTCCTAGGGATAGTGGTGCATGTCTAGAATCACAGTGTGAGTTAGTGTGTATTTGGGATCAGTGTGAGAGAAGCATTTGGTGATATCATGTATTTGCTGACCGATAACTGTTTTAAAATCTGTCATGTTGTGAAGTTTTAGTAGCATTAGAATCCAGTCTTTGCTTATATGTTGATTAAATGAGTCATGCTTTGACACTGATGTGCTGTACTTAAATATGTAGATTGTGTGCAGTCCCTTTACCCCTTCCACAGTAGTGAATGAGTTTTGGTAAAGTCCTAGGATAGTGTTGATTGTCTAAAATCACACTGTGAGTCTGTGTGCATTTGGGTAAGGATTGTGAGAGAAGCATTTGGTAACATCGTTTATTTACTGACAGATAACTGTTTTAAAACCTGTCATGTTGTCAAGTTTTAGTAGCATTAGAAGCCAGTCTTTGCTCATGCGTTGATTAAATTAGTCAGGCATTGACATTAAAGTGTAGTCGTGAAATATGTAGATTGTGTGCAGTTCCTTTACCACTTCCACTGTAGTGAATGAGTTTTGGTAAACTCCTAGGGATAGTGTTGTTTGTCTAGAATAACACTGTGAGTCTGTGTGCATTTGGGAACCACTGTGAGAGAAGTGTTTGGTAACATTGTGTATTTGCTGACAGATAAGTGTTGTAAAACATGTCATGTTGTCAAGTTTTAGTAGCATTAGAAGACAGTTATGGCTTATGCTTTCATTATATGAGTCAGGCATTGACAGTAAATTGCAGTTGTGAAATATGTAGATCGTGTGCAGTTCCCTTACCACTTGCACTGTAGTAAATGAGTTTTGGTAAACTCATAGGGATAATGGTGCTTGTCTAGAATCACACTGTGAGTTAGTGTGTATTTGGGATCACTGTGAGAGAAGCATTTGGTAACATCATCTATTTTCTGACAGATAACTGTTTTAAAACCTGTCATGTTGTGAAGTTTTAGTAGGATTAGAATCCAGTCTTTGCTTATGCGTTGATTAAATGAGTCATGCTTTGACACTGATGTGGTGTACTTAAATATGTAGATTGTGTGCAGTACCATTAACTCTTCCAGAGTAGTGAATGAGTTTTGGTAAACTCCTAGGATAGTGTTGCTTGTCTAAAATCACACTGGGAGTCTGTGTGCATTTGGGTAAGGATTGTGAGAGAAGCATTTGGTAACATCGTGTATTTGCTGACATATACCTGTTTTAAAACTGGTCATGTTGTGAACTTTTAGTAGCATTAGAAGCCAGTCTTTGCTTATGCTTTAATTATATGAGTCAGGCTTTGACATAAAAGTGCAGTCCTGAAATATGAAGATTGTGTGCAGTTCGCTTACCACTTCCACAGTAGTGAATGATTTTTGGTAAACTCCTAGGTATAGTGGTTGTTGTCTAGAATCACACTGTGAGTCTGTGTGCATTTGAGAACCACTGTGAGAGAAGCATTTGGTAACATCGTGTATTTGCTGACAAATAACTAATTTAAAACCTCTCATGTCAAGTTTTAGTAGCATTAGAAGCTAGTCTTTGCTTATGCATTGATAAAAATGAGTCAGGGTTTTACACTAAGGTGCAGTACCATGTACTATTCTGTTCACTGTGGCAGAACTGAAAATTTTAAAGTTTTACCTAAGCACTCTCCTAGATGTAGTCTGATTATTTAGTCAGTTTCTAAGTACCAAATAGACTGCTTCAAATGTCTATGCAGTATGCATGTAGTGTTCTAACATACTATACACTTGTCTTTTACACCTTCAATTCCCTAGTCAGTATCCATACACTTCCAGGAAACATCCTGTCACTTCCTTTGCAGTCCTCTAGAGACCCATTCAACAGCATGTACTAATCCATTCACTGTGCAAAACCCAAACACTTATATATTGACCAAGACACTCTCTTTCCAGTACTCTAATGATTCAGTCACTGCCAGAGTATTCATGCACTGAGCCAGGTCTTAGCACATGGACTTCTTCAAACCCCTATCCACTATGCATGCAGTCCTCTAAGCACCTACACACTTGTCTTTCACACCTTCAATTCCCCAGTCAGTATCCGTTCACTTCCAGCAAACACCCTGTCACTCCATTTGCACTCCTCTAGTGACCCATTCAGCATCATGTACTAATCCATTCACTGCGCCAAACCCTAATAAATTCACACCAGGCACTCTCCTTGCAGTTCTCTAATCATTCAGTCAGTACCCAAGTACTCATCCAGTGACCCAGGCCTTAGTATATGGACTGCTTCAAACCCTTATCCACTATGCATGCAGTCCTCTAACCACCTACACAATTGTCTCTCTCACCTTCAATTCCCTAGTCAGTATCCATACACTTCCAGGAAATACCCTGTCACTCCCTTTGCAGTTGTCTAGTGACCCATTCAGCACCATGTACTAATCCATTCACTGTGCTAAAACCCAAACACTTATAAATTCACCAAGATACTATCTTTGCAGTACTCTAATCATTCAGTCAGTGCCTAAGTATTCATACACTGAGCCAGGCCTTAGCACATGGACTGCTTCAAACTCCTATGCACTATGCATGCAGTCTTCTAACCACCTAGACACTTGTCTTTCACACTTTCAATTTTACTAGTCAGTATCCATACAGTCCAGCACTTGTGACTGCCTTTGCACTCCTCTAGTGACCCATTCAGTACCAAGTACTAATCCATTCCCTGTGCGAAAAGCCTAGCACTTATAAATTCACCTAGGCACTCTCCTTGCTGTACTCTAATCATTCAGTCAGTACTCAAGTAGTCATGCAGTGAGCCAGGCCTTAGCACATGGACTGCTTTAAATGCGTATGCAGTATGGATGCAGTCCTCTAATCACCTACACAGTTGTGTTTCACACCTTCAATTCCCTAGTTAGTATTCATACTCTTCTAGCAAACACCCTGTCACTCACCCAGTGTGTCTCCTTATAGTACTGTAATCATTTAGTCAGTAAGCATGTAGTCTTTTAGTGAGGTAGGCTTTAGGGCATGAACTGCTTCAAAGTAGTATGCACTATGCATGTAGTGTTTTAACGATCGTCACATCGTTGTGGTTCAGGGCTATAGTTTCTTAGTCAGTTTTTATATAAAATGTGTTTGTACAGTAATGGAATAGTATACATTTTAAAGTTATTAATATACATTTATTTGTGATTCTTTTTTACAGATACAGAACAGGAGTGTTTCTCATCTGTTTGCACTCGTCTCGTGCAAGATTGTTTGGATGAAGGGTCCTTAGGTGTTTCATCATACTTGCTGTGCCGCATGAGTATTTTTTGTTAGTATCCCCTCGTAACAGGACTCTTTGGCAAATCTTGCAAATGAAGAAGGTGGCATTGGTCTTTGTTTGCCCCTTGGAAAAAGTTAAAAATTTCGTCACCACTGAAGAAAAACGTTGTGGGCGTGGTGCCTTCTGCAAAAAAAATTCCTCAGATTCGGTAAATATTTTAAAGCGGCAACATTTACAGTTTTTGTAAGTTAAACTTATAAAATTTTGTTAGCTGTATGCATTTTATATATCTGTGATTTGTTTCTTGTGGTATTTTGTTGAGAATACCATGTTGTTGTTTTTTAACAATCTTTCTGATTTTCCAGGTCTGTCGTCAACATCCGTGGTTCCCACAGGAGTGTTCCGCCTTGTTGTTTTGTATTATTGTTGTTACATTTTGTTTCTCAGTTTATTTTATATATTTATGTTAATAAAAAAATAAAGTTTGAAAATAGTTTATTGTTTATATATTTATTATTATAAAAAATAAAGTTTGAAAAAATAATTAATAATGTTTTTGGTTGTTCTCTTAACTACTGTGTGACTCTTTCTTGTTCTTATTACTGTTATTTGATGGAGTCCACCATGGTGTTAAATTTTGGGGCACTTATCACTGGAATACTGGTGATATCTGCAGTTTGCACCAACTTCTGAATAGTGTGTTAGATTTATCTCAACTTTACTTCCGTTAAAGTGCTGATAATGAAATGGAGAGTAGCCTTTCCCGTGCAAAAAGACACGAGGTGCACCTTTGCGATTTATTCTAAATACTAAAATCCTGTATTGTATTGCACTGAGGTATTGGCTGCACTTACAATGTACACACAAAATCTATTAAGAAATCTCATTGTATTTATATTGATTGGGAATAGTGCGTTAGGTGCTGGATCTTGACGAGATACACTGCTCAGTTCGTATATTGTTGTGCACACTAAAAAAATCACATCACAACTTTCACACCAATTGCACTGCCAAACAAATTCCGGCGATAAGACACGTTAGCACCAGGGATTTTACACCTGCTTTCTGCTGGTGTTAAGCAGGACAACTTCCTGCACCATGAAAGGGAACACAGCCAAGAGCCACACCAGAACACCCACAGGTGCCATTGAGTCAATGAGCATGATACAGGGATACCCATGAGGGCCAGGAGACTCATCTCAACAGCTCCAGGACCGCCAATGCCCCCCAAACCCACATATTAGTAAGTGTGTCCCTGTGGTCATTGTCTTAGCATGATAGGCACGAGCCCTGCAACATCACAGTGTGCTGTCACCTCAGCGTTGGCAGTGAGCCTGGATGTGTAGCTACGTACGGTAAACAGACATAATATCAAATTCAAAATATTGACAGGACAGAATATCGAGTTTTTAATATAGAATGGACAGAATATCGAATTGCCAAAATATAGTGGTGAAGAATATCAAAAATCAGGTAAGAAATAAAATATTGATTTAAATAATATAGAAGTAAGTAATATCGACAGTCATAATATAGTTGTTAACAATATCGAATTTTTTTATAGTGTTTTAAGTGTTAGTATATGTGTTAAAAGTATGTATACATTTTGGAATGTATGTTTGAATATTTTTAAAGTAATTAATTTTATGTTATTTAATTTTTGTGTAATTTAATTCCGTAGCGGGTTGTGGGTTTATAGGGGATTAGGGTGGGAAGTAATTTAATTATAGTACATTAAATAATAATTTTTAGGAATTATTAATTTTTTTAAATTTCATTTTGCTTTTTACTTCTGTAGAGGGTTGTGGGTTTATAGGGGAATAGGGTGGGAAGTAATTTAATTGTTATTAGGTAATTATTAATTGGTATTGAAAATTAATTGGTTCTTGATTAATTATCAATTGGTAAATAATTTGTATTAATTGGTAATTAATTAGTATTAGTGTTTAATTGATAATTATGTTAATTGTATTAATTTATTATTTGTAGCGGGTTGTGGGTTTATAGGGGAATATGGTGGGAATTAATGTAATCGTAAATAATTAATTATTTAAATCATTTTTGTATATTGCTAATTAATTTATTCTTAATTAATTATTAATTTGTATTACTTTTATTTATTAATTTTTGGTATTGAAAATCAATTGGTTGTTAATTAATTATTAAAATGTTATTAATGAAAAAATTGGTATTTATAATAAATTAATTATTAAATATTGTGTGATTGGTAATTAATTTTAATATTTTGATTGGGTATTAATAATGTATTGATTTTTAATAAAATATTAAATTTTTATTTTCCCTACTATTGCACTCACTGGAGTGGGAATAGTAATTTTTACCCCTACGCTATCCAACGCTTTCCCTACTATTGCACTCTTTGGAGTGGGAATAGTAATTTTTACCCTCACGCTATCCAACGCTTTCCCTACTGTTGCACTCTCTGGAGTGGGAATAGTAATTTTTACCCCTACGCTATCCAATGCTTTCCCTACTGTTGAACTCACTGGAGTGGGAATAGTAAATTTTACCCTCCCGCTATCCAACGCTTTCCCTACTGTTGCACTCTCTGGAGTGGGAATAGTAATTTTTACCCCTAAGCTATCCAACACTTTCCCTACTGTTGCACTCTTTGGAGTGGGAATAGTAATTTTTACCCCTACGCTATCCAACGCTTTCCCTACTGTTGCACTCTTTGGAGTAAGAATAGTAATTTTTACCCTACCGCTATCCAACGTTTTCCCTACTATTGCACTTACTGGAGTGGTAATAGTAAATTTTACCCGCCCACTATCCTACGCAAAAAATATTGCATTTTTGTAATAAATATTACGTTAATATATATGTATTATTATTATTTTTTTACTTACATTAATTATTTATTAATTTTAAACTAATTTAAGTATTTTTAAGTATGTTTCAGTTAAGTTATGATTTATTTCATTAATTTTACATTAATTTTAAGACATTAAAAAAATTCGAGATTGTGACTAACTATATTTTTTACAATGACATTTAGGATTCTATATTTTTGTACTTACCTGTTTGGAGATAGGGCTTCGATATTTTGGCATTCTATATTTTTTCTTCAATATTTTGGCAATTCGATATTCTTCTTGTCGATATTTTGTCAGTGATCCGCTACATACGCATCCTCCTGCCTGCACAACTGGCGTGTGCTGGTCTGTCGTTCACAGGTCAGTGCAGGGGTGTGTCTATCCGGCAAGGGGAATGGGGTGTCTCGGACATGTCCGTGTACAGGAAGTGCGGTAAGTGTGTCTCTGTGTTCTGGTGTGGCCTGTTACAAGAGCCACAGCAGTCGCTGTTGTAAAGTGGCATGCACCACCTCCAAACGGCACTGTGATGTTGTAGTTGGAATGTGGCAGGACATGCGCAAATAGGCATTACAATGGCGTGCCGTACGAGTGCACGAGATACAACAGCTCACTGTACAAAAGTGTGGGGGCTCGTGGGAGGGACGAGCAGCCGTTTGGCAACATAACACACAGTGAACTCGACCATGTGCCACATGCTAGGCATCTCATCCATGATGACCACGGTCGCAGACAACCCACAACACCAACGACTGGCCTTTGTACACATCCTGTATGAATGCAGCGTGGTTTTCACTTCTATGCTCGTTCAGTGGTGTGATGTTGGCAGGTTGTGTGACTTGTGCTCCTTGTTGGTGTGTTTCATTTTGGCCATTGTTAGTCTATATGTGTGTTGTACTTAATTGTGCATGTGTGCCATTCTGCCCATCTCCCCCCCACCCCACTCCCTGCTACTTCCTCTTCCTAGTGCTGTTGTGTCTATAATTTTGTTGCTGCACACATAAATACATGTAAAGAATAAATTAGAATAGTTCCTTGATTCTTTTAGGTTTCAAAACTTCTCGATTGGTTTCTTTTTAATTTTCCATATGAACCATTTTTTAAAATATTCAACAACACATAGAAGTCAGAAGTGCAACATATTCTATCAACACACTTTCTAGAACATTCTACAATACGTGCAGGTTAAAAGTTCATCAACTTTTTAAAACTTTACGATATTTTTTTGTAACATTTTCTTGAACATTTAACGACACGTGCAGGTTAAAAGTTGACGATTGTTTCAAGTTCGAACAGTGCCTTCCAAATGCAAGTAGCAGGTGTGGTTGAGCTGAGCAAGTTTTATCCTATGATATGTACTCCACGTTGAAACTGCTTTTTCTTAACCAATCACAAAGATGCTTTTCCACAAAACGAATGTGCACCCTACTTTTAAAAAAGAATGCTTTTCATGATATCTTCAGAGATAAGTTATAGATAGGACTTAGCATTTAAAAAACCTTTGAAATTCACTGAAAAAACCATAGGTTTCATGCACATTATAGTTAGGAATTGGCATTTAAAAAACCTTTGAAATTCACTGAAAAAAACAAAGGTTTCAGGGGCGTTATAGTTAGGAATTGGCATTTAAAAAACCTTAGAAATTCACTGAAAAAAACATAGGTTTCAGGGGTGTTATAGTTAGCTGGACATTTCCCTCGTACAAAACCCTAGAAATTCCCCTGTTATAGTTAGTTCAGCTAACTATAACTCGCGCCCCCGCAATGCACTGCTGATGACGTCACATATTACATCACTCATGACATGGTCAGTGACATCACTGATGACATCACTGATGACATATCAAATGACATCACTGATGACATCATCCATGTGATAAATTAGTGCATCTTCTCACACCCTTTGATATACTCAATCAACATTTCAGACGTCCATTCTCAAAACCATAGATACTCCGATACCAATAACTACATACCCACTCATTGACTCTTAGATCTACACACACATCCACTCACTCACCTGTACAGTCACTCATACTTACAGTCACTCAGTACAGGACTATCATATGCATTTATACACCTACATAGACACTCACACACCACCAATCATCCATAGAGGTACTCTCACACCTAGTCAGTCATGCAAATAATTAATCACACTCCCATTTACTCACCTATGCAGTTATACACACACAAGTTCATTTACTCATAAAAATAGTACCACATTCTTACGCTCTTATACAATCACTGATACAAGCACACACTCATCCATACAGCCACTCTAACAATCACACACTCTCACATATACCCACGTATATACTCTTACACACATATATACTGCCTTTCACATATGTAGTTACTCACACATGTACCACTGAGATATACATTCAATCACTAACACACCCATACATACACTCACCCAACCATACACTCCATCACAGATGCACTCTTAAAACCATGCACCCATAGAATCACCCACTCACACATGTATGCACAGAGTCACACACACCCCACCCACACACACACTCAGGTACCCAAACAGATACTCAGACAACCAATCAATAACCCATAGAAACTCTCATATAGCTATTCACAAAACTATGCAGCCGCTTATACACCAACAGACAGACAGATACAGACATTCACACAGTTTAGTCACTAGTCTGGAGTAAGATACGTTTAATGACTCACTTATAGAGTCAGTCACGCACCTACTAAATCATCCATTCACACACTTATACACCCACTCATTCTTCCATAGGTTTTTCCCTATATATATATTAAACATATTTAAAATGTACAGAAACACACACTCACTGGATGACGTCATCAGTGATGTAATTTCAGATGTCATCAGTGATGTCATCAGTGATGTCACTGACCATGTCATGAGTGATGTAATATGTGACGTCATCAGCAGTGCATTGCGGGGGCGCGACTTATAGTTAGCTGAACTAACTATAACAGGGGAATTTCTAGGGTTTTGTACCAGGGAAATGTCCAGCTAACTATAACACCCCTGAAACCTATGGTTTTTTCAGTGAATATATATATATACATAAAATGGTTTAATAGAAACAAGTGAAGAAGTAGCACAAACTTTATCCAAATTGGGGTACAGTAGAAAATTACCAATGGAATTTGTGAAGTTTAGAGTATTTTTGTTTGAGAAAATGATAAACATTACAAATAATTGTGTGTCAGAGTGTAATGTGTGCAAAAAGAACTACAAATGGCATATAAGCAAAAGATGAAAAACTATAGAAAAAAAATGTGTGTGTGTATATGTATGCATATTTGACCATAAGTGAGTATTTTGAATGAGAATACAATGAGTGTGTGTTACTGAGTGTTTATTGGACACAGAGGCATAGCTTAGGCAGTGAGATTCGGTCTGGAGGAGGTGTGAATCCCAGATTTCCAAACTAAGAAAGCATGGTGGAGGGGTGAGATGACCAAGGTTCAGGATGGACTGTTTCCACAAGGAACAGGTTCAGTACAGATTTGCATTAGGTGGACCTCTGTCTAGAGTGGCACAGTAGGTGAAAAACAATACTTTGGATTTCTACCCCAATGGATTGCCACTGGCCAGACTATTTGCAAGCATTCATCCCATCACACTTTGGGTGTTTAATTGCCAGTAGTATGCCTGGAAACCTGACACTGGTGCAACTTTCTACACCAACGTCTGTCAATGTTTGTGTCTTCCAAAAATGTTGTACATTTCCACCCATTCATGGAGTGCATCTGTGCATGCAGATTTACTATTGTTTGGGTAAACCAGTTACTGTGCATATTTAACTTTCCAGTCCAAATAATGATCAAGTTAAAAGCTCTTAGTTAAAAAAGAACAACAAGAAAAACTGACACAGACAAAGCAAACCTGACTCAGAGGCCCAGACCCAACTACCAAGCTAAGAATGTGTTTGACCAGTGTCTCATCCCAAACCCCACTCAATGAAGCTACACCTCTGCCTGTCCTACCTGTGCCTGGTAGATCTCCCTGGAAACCCATGACAGCGGTCACATACAACAAACACAAAAGCCTGGAGCGCCTTTCCTCTGACAACTTATTTTAAAAGTACTTTCACTGCACATACTCTTCTTCATCTTTGCTATTAGAAGCCTTTTTGGTAGAGGTGTCAAATTGATGCATTTAGGCAGGGATCCACACTTCCACTACCCACCTTTTTAGGAATCATTTTTTCAAGCAACTGAAAGCCCCATGTACTAAGCTGGAGTTGCAAATCGAGATGGGTGAGTAAACAAATTAATAGGGTATTCAGAAACCAGCTAATTGTCAGGCTTGGCTCTAAGAGCTCATGTATGAGTAAAACCATGAAAACACTTGGCATGCATACAGTGCAGCAAACATAATGTACCATAGGATACAATATCTTACAAATTCAAAAAAGTGTACTTCTTTAAAATGGTGAAGCGTTTCACTTAGTATATCAGATTATATCACTGCATAGACAGACATTTATGAAAATGTATAGTTTTTAATCATGTAATTAGAAACATTAAGGGCTAGTCCCTGAATGACAGTGCCATTAGTGAACTAAGAGGCAAGTCGTTAGTCATGTAATCCCTGAACGTAGCCCAAATTCTTATCATAGATGGAACAATATTGTTGTCTATTAAATCAAACATAACATATGCTTGTACAGTGCCAATCCTGAACTCAAGTATTTAAAAGTGCTCTATATGAGAAAATAAAGAAAAAGGAGATTCTGTGAAATAAAATGTTTACCTAGAATCACACAATTTGGACAAGCACAGTAGTGGTATTGATTCTAGCGTATCTGTTTTCACATTTTGAATTTCAGCCACCAGATCTATATCACTGTCTTTCTCTCCTGATTTACATTAAAGGTCACTGTTTTGTATGTTATTCTTGGCACACAGCGAGAAAAACTGAAATAGCAGATCTGACTCCGGGCCCCCAGACCCAACTAGCAAGCCAACAATGCATTTATTTGGGGGTTGTCACACCCACATACTCCCCTCCCCCCAGCAGCTACGCTCCTGGTTGGATTTAGAGTAGGGTGTGTGCATGTCCTAAGTGTGTTCTCAATCACTGAGTGTGCTAGGTACATTTGTGTGATTATAAATGTAAATATAATTTTCACTGGCTAGACAAATACAAAAAGCACAGGTCGGTATGTAAATAGAAAATAAACAAACACCTTATTTTCTGTTCAAGACAGTTTATCTGACATGCTAACTGACAACCATGAAAGAATAGCTTAAAATCTGTACTTAATGTTGGCTGATTCACACGGTCCCAAAGGAAAATCAGAAATATGCGCATTATAGTATTACCTTTTGAGTTGCATAGATATCTGACATTCACAGAAATTCCAAAGAATATACATGGAAGCCTCTGCTAATTATCCATTTCCATGTGTACACCTCACTATAAACAGGAGGATTTTCTAACATTATACATTTGCTAGGTTCTGCCTGCAATCAAGTTGCAGAGGTACATTTTTAAGCACTTTTTCATCTCCATAGGGAATATATTTTTCCCTGTAAAGAAACCTCTTTCGTTCACTTCTATAAAACATTTTTGAGTTGACTTCACATTCAATTTAGACATTGCCACAGCCTTTCCAGCCTACATTTTGATGTGTAAGTCCAGGGTAAAAACATAGAAATTACTTGTGAGTACCTGCAAAGTTTCAACTTAGTGGATATCAATTGCCTTCCCTATAGTCACCCCACTACATATATGTATGGAATACTTATGTTCAACACCTATGTTCTACAGTGACCCATAAACTGAAGAGCTTCCCTGTGAGATTTACCACTGCATTCAGTTCTATCTATGGAAATAAATGTCATTACATCCTGATCTGTTCATTATTACCTCATAGATTGAACGTACTTACAAAAAAAGTGAGCGAACCAGATGCCGTCCCATATTACATATTATACCCGATTCGCAAAACAAAGTAGTACGTTGTCAGTCGTAGAAGTACTCAAACGAGCACGAGTACTCATAAACATTCCCTGCAGAACGCCTGAAGTTCTGCAGCAGTTGCAAGTGTCCAGCAGTCCAACTCTGAATGTTTTGTGGTATTTTAACATATTCAAATATCTATGATGCATAACTTTATGTAGAGGACAAGTCTGCGTTGTGGATAGCTAGTACCTATGTTACCACCTCGTGCATTGGATTTACATCTGGCTTAATTGTATGCAGTTGTGGAGTAGAATTATACAGGAGGAAATTAATTTACACCTGCAATTTATCCTTTTGTGGCTATTTTGCAGGTGTAAATCCTGTCATTTTCGACTGTGAACATATTGTCAACCTAAAGGGTTTTCTGAATCAGACCCATTGTATATCATATGAACCCTACTAACCATCATAGCATTTTGGACTAAGGACACGAGTTCCTAAAGTAAAACCGTTTATCAAATACAACCCCCCCCCATTCCAAATTTAAAAAAACAGCTCTTTAGGAACTAAAAGTTGTTTTGATTTGTATTCGATTTTCTTTGTTTTTTCCTATTCAGATTCCAAATCACCTTTCATGTCCTGATCCCATGCTTTCAAGAGGTTCATTAATGTTTAATGACACGATCTTGTTCCACCACGTATACATGCGGTGCAGTTGATTGTTAAGCAGAAGAACTGCAGAAAGCCTCAGATGCAGGCGCAGCTTACCAGCAGTGTTAGTCTGATCTTCTGTGATGACAGAGCAGTGACAGGGAGATCCAAGCAAAGAGCCCTGTGACTAATGAGGCCCTTCGTCGGAGCAGGTGCACTCTGGACCACTCAGCAATGCCAGTGACAAAAATGAAAGACTTCAGACTCGCTGGAGACAAGCTTCTCGGCCTGTCTGTGCATGGGTGGTAGAAAAGAGAGAAATACAGTGCAAGAGGTCAGAAGATGTCCGAACAAGGCAAATGTGATGTTGCAGTCAGTTGATTTTACAAATAGCTCGGATTCCAATATAGTTTGATGTTCTCCACGCTTTACATCTGTATTTTGAAAAGCAAAATAATCTCCAGGACTTTTGCAATTATGTATGAGAAACATACTAGTGGGCAAGGATGACTAAATTATGCTGCAATGGAAGCCAAATGATGTGACCGATCAATACAATTATTGACACGTTGCCTCGTCTTTATTTATAGATTTTTTTTACTTTTTAACACATAGATATTTATACAGAACTGATCATTGTCCCTTAAACAATGACGAGTTTTCTTAAAAGATAAAAATTCAATAAAGAACGAAAAATATAATGATGTAGTTTTGAAACGTGGTACAAAAACTAATTACACCGAACCAGGCCATGCATTACAAGTTGCCTTTCTACCCTTCAGAGGGAGAGTTTATGTAAAACGTATACAGCTCTGCAATCAGAAATCAACACATCTATATGTACACTGTGTTTGTAATTGAAGCTGGGCATATTTTATTTGGCCCATTCCAAAAATGTTTAACATGACTTCTTGAGCCCCTGTATTCTTAATATATGCACCATGGAAGCCCCCTTTCAACCAAGGACATGCAGAACAGTATTATCAGGTTCTACATAAGTGGACTTCAATATTCATCACATAAGACCATATAAAGAGATGCAGAAAGACTGGGAGTCTTCTGAACTTTGAGGGCCTTTTTGAAATGGCAGCTGCTTGAGAGCATTGCAGTGTAAACATGAGTTGGCATGAAGAGTGTAGCAAAATAGTTTCATGACATAAAAATAACGATTCTCTCTGCCTCCTGTGAATGTCTGCAAAAGGCTACTCTAAGAATAGCTGTACCCAATGTTCACAAACATATTTAAATATATTTAAATGCTCTGAGCCTGAGTCATCACGTTTGTTTGTGTGCTTAAGTTCAAATGAGATGTGCAGAAATTCCGGGATTTTGATTCACAAAATCAGGATCTTTGAACATTTAAGCCCAGCGGAATCTCATTAAGTGACAATCTAGAGAAGCCTTGCTCTGGGATCTACTCACTCCAGTGAGAGCAATTACAAATAAAGTCATTCATAACACCTAGGGGCGAGATGAGGCCTGGTAGTTGCTTTCACTGAGAAACGGGGTGGCTTAAGCTCGAATCCCACCCTTACCTCCAGGGACCTTTCAAATGATCTTTAGAACATTTCTCCATTTGCCCCCTCCGCATTTCTCCGTGTTCCTAAACCGGGGAAAGCTTAAAATTGTCCTATATAGGGTTCCATGTGATGTCTATAAGCATGGATGTTTGCTCATTGCATGTTTGCAATGTCTAATGTTTCCATGCCACGTGTTTAGCCAGTCTGTGTGTCCCTGTTGATTGCTTCCGTTGAATACACGCGCCTCTTCCCTGCTCTCTTCTTCTGCAAGCCATTTACACAGCTCTTCCTCTGATGCCTTTGAAGTGGGGTTTCTTTGAAGCCTGTCACACAGAGCAGGGCTGCCCTAAGGAGTAATAGCCAATTCCTCGCTTGGGGTAAATCAGACACAAGTATCTTTGCAAAACGAGTAATTGTTAAAATCACTGGGTTTGAAGGCAATACCTTTTTATTAGGTACACGACTCAATTTTAATGCAGGGAAATTTTCAAAGAAGGACGGAAACACTTGAGTAAGTATGCACTTGCCTGCTCTTCAAACATCAGTGAAAACATGCAAATAACACCCCTATATATTTTTCAAAGGCAATTGGGGGAATACCTGAACACAGTGAGAACATTAGAAATTAGTGTGGTTAAAAAGTCAAATACAGCCAGTGCTTAATTTATTTTAAAAAAAGATAGATGCCATGGCTGTAGTCAGGAGGCTACTGCAGCTTTCACAACCCTTTGCCCCTGCCAGCACTACCAATTTGGGTACCAACACAACTCTAACAGTCACACTCTTACAAGTGTGACAATTGACACAATTCAGAATATTCCGGGCCCCCAAAGTTAAAAGAATGGCTTGGGTGGCAGGTAGTAGTCATTTTTGATGTATATTGAATTAATGAACAACTGTTATGCTCATCTGTAAATTCAGTATACATCGCCACCATGTGGCGGACTGTCAAAAATGTCGATGTTGCCATTAAGTGCTGGTGCCGAGCCCTGGAAACCACGTGCTCAAATTAACAACAATCCTTTCAATGCAATTCTATGTAGTTTGTCTAACACTTGTATTTCACTGTGTGACAGCCATATATAGTATTTGATATTCTTTTCACAGCCTACACTAGCCACATTTCCACTTACATGTTCTTCTCATACCCAACAAAATCAATTCTATTTTTCACCTCTCTGTAAGTTTCTACTCATCTGCATCTCATGCAATATTATCAAAATCCTTCATTATTTGACGGGTGCACCTCATCAAAAGTATGGACTCGCTGTGTCGGTCACAGCAGCATGAGTCAGGGCTGTAACTGGTGGGGGGCAGAGTAACCGGGCCCACCAGTCTATAATTGGCCAAAATAATTGGCCTCACATTTGTACATTTATATATTACAGGCTTCTTTTGTAAAATCACATTATACTGCTGCATCTCTTTGAGCTAGATGAAGGGTCGTGCCAACCAGGTCTGAGTGGAAGGAAATATAAAATAATGTGCAAATCTGAAACGGAAAGTAAATGTAGGTTAAAGTAACGTGGATGATGTAAATTGTTCTCGTAGGAAAACTCAGATGCTTAATGCGATCACTTCCGATGTCTGTGTGCCTAACTGGAAGGTCACTAATCTGAATCTTGGTTGGTGTGCTGGGGAATAGTGACCTGTATATTTACAGTGCTATGATATCACTGCCCCGGACAGAAAGCACAGTTGGTATGTAAGGCAATACTTAAAAAAAGAATTATCAAGTATAATATATGTTCCTGGAGTTTAAAAAATGTTTTACACACAGTAGAATTAGGCTGTACATAGTACAAGATAGAGTGGCACAAAATGAGTAAAAAGGTTCAGTGACACATTTTTTGAGTTTTCATGCAGTGCAGCAACAAAAGTTGCTTCACTGATGGAAGAAATTGGATTGTTGGTTGACTGGGGTGTGAGCCCCGATCAAATGCAACCACACTCCTTGTCAGGGTAAGGAACATGCCTTAAGGAGTCAAGCTAGCCTGGCTGATGAAGGGCGATACCCCGAAACCGGTCCCAGGATGCTTCTGTCTGGTCCAGGGAAGACCTGGCTTGGCTGTTCGGTATGGACTGGTCCCATGACGCACAGGGTCAAGACCGCTTTGCATATGGCTGGGTCTGAACTGGGGTGGTGAAGTGAGCATGATGGATTCAACCCAAATCCGTGACTAGGGGTGAGTGTCTGAAAAGTTTCAGCGCTCCGTCCACCATCTCCTTGTGTTTGCTTTGTTCGCCCTAAGTTGGCAGGGTATGCCCAGACATGGGTCCCTTGCTCACTTTGCCACTAGATTCAAGCTAGCCAGGCTCATGAGGGGTGTTACCCTGAAACTAGTCTCAGGATGCTCGTTTACGGTCAAGGGAAGACCTGGCTTGGCAGTTCGGTCTGGACTGTTTCCATGAGGCACAGGGTCAAGACTGATTTGCATATAGCTTGGTCTGAACTGGGGTGGCGAAATGAGCTAAAGAATGATGATGGATTCAACCCAGATCTGTGACTGGGGGTAAGTGTCTGAAAAGTTTCAGCGCTCCGTCCATCATCGCCTTGTGTTTGCTAATGCACATGCCTACCATACATTTTCCTGGTAGTTTGCCACAGAGCAGCCAGGCTTAACTTAGAGGCAATGTGTAAAGTTTTTGTGCAACACTTCAAACAGTAATAAAGTGCCAAACCCTACCAAAAAAGGATCCAACACCAAGTTACAACCATAGAGTAATTTTAATAAACAAAATAATACCAAAACAACCATAATCCATTCAGTAGATCTGGAAATATGCCATTTTGAAGATTGCAGTGAAAAGAGAGGCAAAAAGGCCACAATGCCAACTGTGAATATCTGTTCGCACTGGACTGGGACAAAGTTGCAAGTTCAGGCACCCCACGATGGAGCTCGGGTTGGCTACAGGGACTCAGTTAGGGCCACTGAACAAAGTACCTTAAATCCTGATTTCTGGGGCATTGAGCAGATCTGCATCGAAGATGCGTTGCGCAGCCAAAGCGATGCGTTGGTTCTGAGTTGCAGGAGGCTTCGATGAGAGGCCTGCATTGTCATTGAGGATCCCATCGACGACGACTTGTGGAGCAGAGTCTGCCATCAGGGATACCTTGCACAGTCAAGGTGATGCTTCGGTTCTGAGGAGCTGCAAGGCTGGGATGAACAGTCCAGCTGTGTCACTAATGTTGCCTTCAATGAAGGATGTGAGGGCCTGCGCCGAGGATGTGTTGTGCTACAGCAAACAAATGATGGACGGAATGCTGACAATGCAAACATTCTCCCCCTGTCAAAATATTCTGGGTTAAATCCATCATTCTTTTGCCCACTATGCCACCCTAGTTTGGACTCAGCCATATACAAATCAGTCTTGACCCAGTGCCCCATGGGAACAGTCCAGACCGAATTGCCAGGCCAGGTCCTCCCTGGCCCGGAAACAAGCATCCTGGGACCGGTTTCAGGGTATGTCACCCTTCTTCAGCCAGGCTAGCTTGAATCCAGTGGCACAGTGAGTAAGGGACCCACGTCTGGGCATACCCATCCCACTTAGGATGAAAACTGTTACAGCAAATATATGATGGACGGAATGCCGACAATGCAAATATTCTCCCCCAGTCAAAATATCTGGGTTAAATCCATCATTCCAAACTGGAATGGCATGGTGAGCAAAAAAACTATCGATTTAGGCCCAGATCTCTGTACTGGGGTGAATGTATGACATTGTTCTGCATTCTGTCAATCAATTGTTGTTTTTGCATTTGTCACCCAGAGTGGGACGGGTATGCCTAGACGTGGGTCCCGTGCTCTCCATGCCACTGGAGTCAAGCTATCCTGGCTGATGAGGGCTGAAAGCCTGAAACCGGTCCTAGGATGCTTGTTTCTAGTCCAGGGAGGACCTGGCTTGGCAGTTCGGGCTGGACTGTTCCCATTGGGCGCAGGGTCAAGACTGATTTGCATATGGCTGGGTCCAAACTGGAATGGCATGGTGAGCAAAAAAACTGTGGATTTAGGCCCAGATCTCTGTACTGGGGTGTATGTATGACATTGTTCTGGATTCTGTCCATCAATTGTTGTTTTTGCATTGAGGATGTGTTGTGCAGCAGGAGTCCCGAATTGGCAGCGGAGGCAATGTGGGTCCTTGCAATGGTTCCGATGCAAGGAGCAGTCGCCAATGTGTTGGTTCTGCATGAGATTGCCACTGGATCCACAGAGGCTAACAGAGTACCTTCAACCCACTTCCAAGGATCCAGGGCTGGTGTGGCACCACTTGGCAGGGGAGACTGTGAGTGAACTGAGTACAATGTGATTAACTGAAAGAAGCACTGACCTTGGCTTGACGTACCCAGCAGGACTGATGTTCAGAAGAACAATCCACCAGTGCCTAACTGTGCTAACCCTGATGAGCATTAAACAACCCACCGGGAGGAAGCACTGAGGGGAAAGGGGGAAGAAAACAAGGTAAATAGGGAAGAGAATCCCCGGTATGATGGACGAGTACCCCTGGAATTCCCATGATCCTGGAAGAGAGATGACTATTAAAACAACTACTCAACTGGCTGTGCTCTGCGTCCTGTGACTGATTGTGTTGTATTGTTCTTAGTACCTGATGATATATTAGGAAGCTGTGTACAAGATGGGCTATGGATCCTACTAGTTCATGAGGCACATTGTAGAGGTGTTCTGGATAAGGCCAAACTCAATTAGGGGTTACAAGTAACTTGAAGGGTAGAAAGCTCTTATATTTAGTGCCAGTGTGGGTTGGAAGAAGTCTTACTGCGGTTCTGTTTAAGGTAGTCTCACTCACTCTTCAAGGTTTGGGCCTGGCAAATTTTAATTTGCCAGGCCGAAATAAAAGTTTAAAACTGCACATATATAGCCCGAGTCATGTTTAAAGTGCTACTTAAGTGTGGGGCACAATCAGTGCTATCAGTCCACTATTAGCATTTAATTTCCAGGCCTTGGGCACAGGCAGTGTCACTTTACCAGGGACTTACAATTAAGTTAAATATACCAATTGGGTAAAGCCAATTTTACCATGGTTAAAGGAGAGAGCACAAGCACTTTAGCATGGATTAACAGTGGTAAAGTGTGTAGAGGCCTAAGGACAGCAAGAAAGAAGGCAGCAAAACCGGGGGTCTTATCATTAAGGGGAAAACCACGCAAAGGATGTCAGATCAAACTGCTTCATTGCTTAAAAGGGAGAGAGCAGAATAGTGCCATATCTCCCGCTGCTCTAGAGAACTTAAGGCTGCCTTGTGCTAATGTACATGCCTTTACTCCATAATGCTAGGGTGTGTGTGCTATTTCAAGTACAGGCCTACTACTGGAATACTGGAAAGGTGTCCTACCACTACAAAATATCATTCTTTGACATAGATTATTACTTTTCCTACTTTGTAATTTGTGCTGTAAAGTGTGAGTCAATTGCTCAGTTGGATAGGGTTTGAGGAAAGAAAACTTTTGTCAGCCTTAAGGAGGCATACATTGACGTCTCAATCCTTGTCTACTAATTGTAATAGGCAGGAATTTGTGGCAATAGCCATGGGTGGTTGCAAATCAGGAACTGTGTTGAAAAGTAAATCCCTATAAAAACAATTTGGCAGTGTTTGTATCACTCCGGCAAACATTTATAAACTGCTAACACCCTTAATGTACCTGTCAAATAGAATATCGGTATGTCTCCTTCAATCTTCAAATGTTTCCTTCAACAAAATACTATACTGTTCCCAAGCAGCCCTTAAAGTTGCTAATTAACCAATTGCATGCATTTACATTTTTTCAATGAAGTAGGCATTCTGGAGAGAAGACTTGTTTCTTCTTTAGCTGCATATTTTTAAGTTGGTGGGTGTGTACATAACATTTTATTGTGCATGTGTACTTTATGTATGGTGTACAATGATCTGAAAAAACGGTGGTAAAACTGTATAATATTAAATATAATGCTGTAGTAGGTGTTCAAAAGGGGTCTCTCTCTGTTTGCAATGATTGGTGGCATTCCATACAGTGCGAGTGGTGGTGGTGGTGTCAAATTGCAATAACAGGTAATGAGACATGGGTAAATGTCACACTGCTTTACAAGCTTTCGTAAAGGAGTCTCAACAAGCACTGGGCTTCATTTTCGCAGTGCGGGAAGTATTTGTGCAACCTCTTTGCCTTTACAACTTCGCTTAGAGAAGCCTTTATAAATATTTCTTTCAGCAGGTTTACACCCACAGATTGCTTGCAAAATATACCTACCTGCTATATTCCTTAACAACCTGCATGAAAAAAATGGACCATCAATAAAACTTTACTTACTTCTTTCCTCCCTTATTTTATTTGAATGTGCCTCTGCTTACCTTCTACCTTCTGCATGCCTCTTCTGTATATACTGTACTTTAAATCTCATAACTTTCTGTTTTAAGCTCCTTTTTTAAACCAAAACCAGTTATACTCACATAGCCCCTTCTAATGATCACACATAAATCACTAATTACCATAAAGAAAGAGGAGTAAATGCAATAAATGGTTTCCTTAGCATGCAAGTGTAACTACCATAACAAATAAACTGACTATTAACTTTGGGATCTCGGGTAGGGTGCATTTTCCGTAGAGTGCTTCAACCCTTCATTAAGGGTAGTGGGCGCAATATAAATACGACTTCGATTTCAATGTCCCTTGTCTTGCTAAACAGTAGAAGAGATCACCTCTTTCTCTTCCTGCCTGAGGCAACTCAAGGTCTGCACTACCGTTCAGCAACTTTTTTTTCCAACAAAAGTTTGGGAGCAGTTATTAATATTATAAAAGCATTGGAATGTAGTTATCAATAAATCCTATCCACTTCGACTTCTGTTTTTTCCCCATTTGGGCCAGGCATTTAAGCAGAGTGACATGGGCATTTCATTTCCTGGAATGATGGTGAATAGACTGACACTGCAAGGGTCGCTTGTCCCAGCCTCTCCTGATGCATGTGCTGAGCGGCAGGAAGCTGCAGCACCCACCACCACCTGCTAAACACCTGCTCTGCCTGCCAGTGCTCATGGTACAACAGGCTCACAAGTCCCCGGCAGAAGAGGCATGAAAGAAAAGCAGACCACCTAAAGGTATGGACACTAGTCCATACTTCAGCACCTACCTTTTGGCTCATACGTTTTTCTTGCCCTTAACTGTGCCCTCAGGGAAGCACCGGGCGTGGCGGACACTAGAAGGTCAGATTTACTTTTCTAACTCCAGTTCTAGAATATTTGGGGAAAGGGCTACATTAATCCAAATTTTCCATGAGGCTTGTTTACTGTTCCAACTCCACTCCTAGAATATTTTGAGGAAGTAATACATTCTACAGGTATTTGTAGGACAGGTTGAAAAGTAGTATTTTTGAATTGGAGAAAGTGCTGCCCTGAGGGTTCAGCCCAGGCAAAAAAAATACTAGTTTGGCCAATACTTGGCAGACACTGCAGCTGTCAAGCATGCTGCTGTTATGTTATCTGGTGTTTTATTAAGTGCTCAGCTACTCAAGCAGAGTGTCCCGGCGCTATCAGACCCATAACTGCAGAGCCCCGACGAGAAAGACGAGATGGAAGAGACTTATTGGCCGAACAGCCACGTTTTGAGCTTCTTTCTGAATAACAGTAGGCTCTCACTCTTTCTTAAGGACAGTGGTGCTGCCCTATACACCTCACACTCTCTCTTTGACTTTGCGGGGGTTGTCTCTGTGCTGTCAGGAGAGACACATGTGAGTTTGGTGACAGTGAATCTGCTCTGATATGGTCAACAGTTTTAAGGTGCTACAGGGGATCGTGTCTGATGAACTCCACCCTGCTTCAAACCAGTGATGACAGCAAAGATTTTGAGATGAAATGCTTAACATACACAGAGTAATTTGCTTTGTCCTGGTGGTTTCTTGTGGTTTTATGAAATACAATTAATTTAGGGCAATCACCATAAACATTTCAATTTGCAGACTTTAAGAAAGAAATGAATCTAAAGATAACTGTGGAGTCTTGGTCTCCAAAATAGTCCCACATACAAAATATCACAGGTTGGCACAAGGTTATAACACTACAGACAGCTACACCACAAAAAGATACTGTGTTTCAGTTCTGGATAATGAATCCTTCTATATATAAAAATCTGCTTCCTGGTTCTTCTGGGACCGAAATAGGGCAGTATCACCCTGTCCCCTGCTTTGTGTGCAGTAATCAGATTTGTTCCAAGTACAGAAAGATACGAAATTCAGCAAAGAACTTTCTTTTAGTGGTATTTTATTTATTTATTTATTTATTTATCACTGAAGATAACACAATTGTTGTAGGAAGATTAAGCTTTCAGTAATGGCATTGTTGGTGGGAAATGTCATGTTTTACTCCACTTGCAAGAGCATTGTCTTGTTATGCCTACAAACAAAGTGCATGCAGACACATGGTTATGCTGCTTGCGTTTGTGCTGGCAGAAATCAAATTAAAATGTCAGAAGATGTGAAAATCACTTTCCTTATAAATAATCTGATGTGTGTCATTCAAACAACCTGGATCAGATGCAATTAGTAGACAATGGAAAGGTTTGACCTGTCCTATCGTGATGTATAAACATAATATGACAACTTTGTTCAGTTCTCTTATTAATACAACAATTAATGAAACACTCAAAGTTCCCTACAAAGCATCGTAAAAGCTGAATTGTAGTGCAGCTGTAGGTGTAAAATAGGATAGGTAAGAGGCAATGTCATAAACCATTTTGAACATGTCCCTTAGGGATATAACTTAGCTGTGGATAATTGTGTATCCTACAGTCTCCAGAAGGGTCAACTAAAATCAAAGGTGTATCCAGGTTTACATCTACCACTTACTGCATAGGTTAGAATTTAAGGCCCTTATAGTCTTGTCCAGTTCTTAGTATGCATAGTCCAGAAGATGGAGCGAAATAAATGGAGTAAAGAGTGCAGATCCAAGAGTGTGGTACAAAAGTAGGATTGAACAATAAATTATGGGTTGCCTGACTCATGAATAGACAAGTCCAAGTGACCGAAAACTCTATTTATGCTGTAATTACTGGGTGCCATCACCCTGAAATAAATACTCCTGGCTAAGGCCCTGGTATGAACTGCCATCTCAGGGTGACTGAGAGCATGTAGACACTAGTCATTGTGGAAACTGTAGATTTCGAGCAGATTCAGATGTTTCCAGTACTTTTTGTAAAGATTTGTCATTTCCAACAGTATGCACATCCTAGTCTGACTATCCAGGTAGAGACAAAGGACTTGATGTACAAAGGTTTTTTTCATTCGCATCTGGCCCAATTCTGTGAGCCGGGCTGTAGAAAATGAAATCAGGCCTTTTTCAATCTACAAAGGCCCAATTTGCGATGCGGTAACCCTATTACTGAATTACAAATTGGGTTTGCGATTCGGTATTGGGAGGGGGCGTGTTTAAGGCGTCCCTTCCTAATACTGAATCTCAGTGGTGTGTGTGAATGTTTTGCAATCCAAATGTGGTCACTAAGCATTCACATTTTACCACCATCTTGAAGTAGACCATGGCCTGCTCTTGAAAAATGAAAAGAAAGCTCTTCATTTTTATTTTTTCATTTCAAATAAAATAAATAACACAAAAACACATGACTTTATTGAAAAGCAATCACAGACAAGGTGGTCTGCTGACCTTAGCAGGCCACCATTCCGGTGATTTTTGCGATTCCCAATGGGTCGCAAAGCGAGACCTACTTCATGAATATTAATGAGGTAGGTCTATTTGGGATTCACTAAATATCACTAAATGTGTCAAAGACACATTTGTATATTGGTGTTTGCGATCACCATAGCTGAGTCACAAAATGTGCATTTGGTAATAGCAAACCAAACACTGCGTACATCTAGCCCAAAGTATGCAACACCATCAGGACAGAAAGATTTTCCAGGAAGAAGTTTTGCGGCCGCTGAGTCTGATATCAACTGAGGATAGCAGCCCAATTGTCACTGACTGAGATTTCACTTTATTGTAATGACTGCTCTGTTGAGGTGGGCTGAGGAAGGGGCACCTGCATTGTGCGCTGTGCAGGAAAGTCATCCAGCCTGAGTCTCACACTCACCCCCTGGAGTCTCTGTTTCCCATTGTTGCTGAATACGTTAGGCTTGTTTGGACTCTTACAGACAAAACCAATGCAGAAGGGGCTTTGGCATTGTGCGTGACAGTGCAGCACACTGCAAAGACCTTGACATCAGGGAACAGTGATCCTTGCGAACCGCACACTATTACTGGTAAAAGAATGATGTCAAGTTTCCCCCAATTCTGCCCCCTCGTCTATTCATGTTAACGAAGCCCCATAGTTTGCGTTTCTAACACACATTTTCCAAGTATGATTTAGGGAAAACTATCTCAACAAATGATTTAAGCTATAGCCCTTAATCTTAGATTTTCTGGCACGTTTGTATGAAGAATGCTGGCATAAAGGCTTATACTTTCTGGTGGGAGTTCATAGACTAATGATCACTCACTGATGGGGCTACGTTGTTTACAATATTAACCACAACTATCTCTAAGACAATGAAACTACTGGGTTTATTTATTTGCAGCTGCATATAGTATGCATAGTTGCATAGCACGGGTAGTCACCAGATTTTGGATAGAGAGGCCAAAACGAGAGGCCTGTAGAAGCTTTGAAAAAGGCCTTGAGTGCTGGAGTCGGACTAACCTCGGAGAGCCGTGGGATATACCTGGGACTCTAAAACCGGTAGATAAAACTCTAGCCATTTGCTTTATAAATCTTTATAGGTTGTAATAGCTGGATTAAAAAACTAGAGGTGTGATCTCGACTGGTCTGGCTTTATTACTGTGTTTAATATATGCTATGGAATATGGTCACTGGATTCCTTGCATTTGCATGATTGTGGCGCAATGTATACCCCTCTGTGAAATGTACAGAAGTAAGAGCTTTTGTGGTCTATGAAATGGATAAATGCAACAGCTTTAAAATATTCCAAGTAATGGAGGATGGTAAATGCAATATCAATATAATATGCCTCGCTGTGTTCCTTGGCCAAAAATATATGTGCATATAATATATACAGTAGACGCACCCATTTCAATAGGGAGTCAGAAATCATGAAATAGGTCACCCAGGTACTATCTGATAAAAAATGACCTGAGCTAATGATGTTGTGAAACTGTTGGCTGGTGACTTTAATTCACCCTTCCTTTAGAAATTAAGGTACAAGATGTTTCTATAGCTCTACAGGAATCCTGTACTTTGGACATTGACATTAGCAATAAACTGTTTGATCTGCCAGCTAAAAATGGTTTAAGGGCTGCAAGCAGAAGACTCTTCACAGACATTAGGACTAATTATATATTTAGGAGAGGAAAATCATATAGATTATGTATTCATGCACATCAATAACTGGGCGAAAATGGAAGAAGTCAATAAGGGCAAGGGTCAAGAATGGCCACGGGCCAATTAGCATAGTGTCATCATCGAGAAATTTGGATGGCTTGTCCAACACCATTGACTACTCTTCCATTAGTCCACATCACCAAAGGTTTGTAAAACGGGCAGATCTTTTGATTGACACTTTTGCATTCCCATGCCGGTAAAGAGGACAGTGTTTGGTGCAAACACTTTTCCTCACCATATAATGAAAACAGATTTGTGGAGTCGCTAGTGCTACAAAAAGTATTACAAATAAAAATATTTGTGTCTATGGATGCAGATGGTTTTATTGCATTCATTTTTTTGATATTTCCGTCTGTATTTAGCCATAGTTATTTTTTACACAAATTTTTAGTTTTTATGGAAAAATGAAGCAGAAACTAGTATATTACCACATTTATGTAGCTGATAAATGTTCGCTCACACTTGCACTTACAAATAAACATGCACATTTTAATATCAACCATGTGCACATCTATTGCTGTTTAATCCTCATTACTAAAAATGTCTTTCTTTTTTTCAACCCCTTTCCTCCCCCCCCCCCCCCCCCCTTTTATCTGCACAGCCTTTGGCCTGGTAGCCACGACAGACAGGATTTAGAATCACTCAAAAAAACCAACCAATTTCCCATTTTATTCGCATTTAAAAATAAATGCAGTCAAGAAAATGGTTGGTTTTCTGTCTGTATATATATATATATCTGTAAAATTCAGTAAAAATGGAAACAGGAAGTCTAATTATAATTACACTCCACCAACACATCACAGTAGTACTAAAAAACAGCACACAAGTCTAAAACAATGCAATAGCAAACGCGCAATTTAATGACAGAATAACAAATACATGACGCATTGTACAACAAATCAGCAAAATAAAACAATTCATACAGACAATACAGCCATATAACAGAGCAACATACCAACATAAAAATACAGACCAACACACCAATATAAAAAACCACAAATAAAATCCAACACATCCTAGCAATACATCTGCAAAATAATATAGCAACATACCAACACCACACAACAGAACACAAAAGTATGCAAAAATAAAAAATGCTAACACAGCAGTGCAACACTTACATTGTTTCGAGTTTTTTGTATTGGCTTCCCTCAAAACATAAATCCCAAACTTGGTCGTAATTTCTGACCCCAAAAAATTCAGACCCACCCCCCTACTTGGACACCTTACCACTTCACTCCCAAAGTCATGCAGATCTAGATTTGGTTGCTGTGCCACTCCTTTACCTAAAGATACACAGACTACTACCTGGTTGTTCTTCCCCCTGGCCCAAAACACAGACTCTCCTGCCTGGTTTTGTTGCCACCTCTGCTACTGAAAACTCAATCCCCTTTTTGATTACTCGGCCACCAGTCTCCCTAAAACACACAGACCTATGCTGGTTTGACCTGCCTCCCTCGCCATCAAAACCAGAGCTCTACTGGTTGCCTTGATGACCATCCCCAAATAAGCCTAGAGCCCTAACTGGATGTGCTGCTTGCTGTCTCCCAAAAAACACACAGGCTCCTGCATGTCAAGCCCTCTTACTTTTCTTGCTTTATTGTCTTACTGCCTCTCTCCCCAATAAAACATAGATCATCTGCCTGGTTTCCCTGCCAGTTCCCCCAAGCCCTCCCAAAATATACGCAGACACACACCTGGTTTCCCTGTCTCCCACCCCCCGAAAACACTGACTGTCCACCTGGTTGACCTTCCATGATGAGTAAAAGAAAAAACAACTATCTGGTTTTCTTCCTCCACTTCTCATCAAAACCATCAAAAGCAGACAGACCCCTGCTTAGTTGGTATTGCACTCTTTTCTCCTAAGAACACACCCTTGCCTGGGTGTCCTGCCACTCCCAACCCAAAATTACAAAGATCCCATTCCTGTTTATAATACACTCCTTTAGATCCCCTACCTGTTTGCACTGACTTCTCTCCCCTAAAAACATAGGGGTCCATTAGGATGTAGGGCGGTGGTACCACCGCCGTGCTGGCGGTGTGGAAAAATGCCTTTTTCCGCCCGCTAGCAGCGGACATCACGTCTGCCATATTAGTATGGTCAAACATAGGCCAATACCCGACCGCGGTGGTGCGAAGTGCACCGCCATCAAAGTGCGCCCACCACCGCCGCAGTGGGAGCCAATGGAGACCCTCCGCAGTGCGGAATGACGTCCGCCCCGGTCCACAAATTAGGATGGTTCAAGCAAGCAGACGCACCGCAGCAGAGACACCGCCCAACCAGAGATGGCGGAAACTCGACAGCGGAGCGCGAAACCAGAGTCCCGGTCCACACTCCCCAGACACGACCGCAATGGACCCAGCTCTACACGTCTTTCCGGTGTTGTACCTGCTACATCTTCGAGCTGGCGTCTGGATCGGGCAGGTTTCCAGTGCCGTCACCCGAGCAACCCCCCTAGATGGTGTGGGCCTCCTACGCCGCTTAGCTCATGGAGTAACTCTAACTCCCCTCTTAGGTCAATTTCAAAGGGGGCATAACTTACTTCCTAACCACACACAACTTGTGCAGCAGACACCACCCCCTTACTGGATCTGTGAGAGGGCGATTAGTACCCCACTCACGACACTTAGTCTGTGCACCTACCTCACATCACCACCTCCCCTGGTCCTGATGAAACGCCAAGGATCTTGTAGACCACTTAAGGCGTGAAACATGTCGACCACTCTGTAAGTTACCTCAGACACATAACGTCACGACAGGTAACTATTAACCTACGGGTTTTTTACTGTACCAAGGGTACCTCATTATTAAATCACTTCTCAGTTTTTGGTAACCCTTAGGTATTTTTACTCACTTTGCACACACTACCCTCACTGCCTACCTTGGTACTTCCCCTCCACATACCCGCATGCACCCATCGGCAGTTCTCTAAAAGATCTCCGCTAAAGAGACCCTTCGGGGGACCCGTAGGGCATTGCACCGCCGGCCCGACGAGGAGCAGATGCCCGATGATGAAGCATGACATCCTTCGGGGTGTGTGAGGGCAACATGAGACAACTTGTGTCTCCCCCCATCCCTAGTACCTACTCCTAGACCTCAATCTTCTTCCCTCTAACTAATGGGTAGATACTGGTCGTTCATTGACCACTTCCCCCACGGAACAGTGCCTCCCTTGTAAGTACCTGCTACATCACCAGGAACTCATGGACCGCCGCGGACGCCGCCGCAGGTACGCAATAACACAACACTCAACACACAACCCACGGCCTGACACAGGGTCCAAATCAACATCAGACACCCTAGGGGGGATTGGGGCACATCCCCAAGGGCACCCACACATCACCCACCAGCACAAATGCACCCCGCTCCATCCTGGACACACAGCTACCGTCACCATGCAGCAATGTCCCGGTCACGTCACCGCAGCGGCGAACACATGCAAATACATGCGCAATGCAGAAGGCAGGGCCAGTGCCAGGCATGGGCAGGGCACAAAGACAACAGGGCTACACCCACACACTAGCACACCCCATGAAGGCACATGCCATGTGCCCCCCCTGTGCATCCCATGCACAATAGCAAGCCAGGGCAATACATACCCTGCACCACACAGCAAACAATTATGGAGACACACATGCAGGAGTGGCTGCACAGGAACACGCAACACACAGCACAGTAGCACAGGGCCAGTGAAACACACACTACACCACACTCAGGGAAAAAGCAATGAGGACAAGCAACAAATGAACACACACAAGTAATCAACATCCAAATGGATACACAGCCTGCACAGTCACACATACATATCACAGACTGACACACACATACACACCCCACATGCCAACAGCAATGGAGCACAACAAATAGGGAAACCAAGTAGGCTGCACACAAATGGAAGGCCATGGAGACACACAACAAGCATCTGTACATCACATCAAAACAAGGAACAGAGCACAACACCCTCACACATCAAAGCACACATGGCTGGCACAGTCAGTGAAATCAAACCACAGACAGCTTAGTGTAACCACACAGGGAGACAGCAAGGCAAACCATGTATAGGCTCAAGGATGAAAGGATGAAAGGAAGGCCCTGAAGTCAAACTGGGAACAGCCACACATACATACAACTATTTCACAGGAGTACACAAGCAGCACTGCACACGAGTACCATCTACACACCTCAGGACTGACAAACACCAGTAAGAATCTACACAGATACCCCTCTCACACCAGCAGCACACAACACCAGTGCCAAACACACTGAAGGCTGCCAATACTTGACAGGCAATACACACACAAACAACCACACACTCTGGGCTCAGCCACAAACATCAGACACACACACACAGGGATGCCACCACAAATGTGGAAACAAATACAACTGACAAACACATAACCCAACTGAAACACACACAGAGCCACAACAACAACAACAGACATGCCCTGTGCAGCTAAACTGGGGAAAGGCAATGGGAGCACAGACACAACAGGAGTGCACAACCTCATCACTCAGGAACAATGCACAGACAACATTCCACAACACACACAAGAAGTGCACCATCACAGAACAACACAGCCACAGCAAACAAATAACAGATGCACAAGCAGAACAATCACATAGCAAACATAGCACGACATCAGGGGATGCACAACAGGCAATCACAAGGCAATTTACACACAGTACAGCAAGCACAACAAGCTGTGTGTGCACACCAAGCATACCAGACACGCACAGGCATCAGTGACAGAACAGCAACCCACACAACACCATACAGCACAGCACAAAGACAACAGCACACCCAGGAAATGAAGCAATAACACAAACAACACACATACATCCAACACAACACCCAATAGATGCACAAGTCTGGGAGACAAAGGTGGAAACAACTTGACCACAGGACTGGGCAGCACACACAGTTGATCTGTAAAGCAGCAACCATGACTGACAAACAGCACCAGAACATCACACATGACCCATTGGGGAAATGCACTGAATGACACATTGACCCTGGACAAATAACTGCACCACAAAGCACAGTGGCACAAATGAAGTCATGGTGAGACACACACACATACAAACCAAGGGGACAGCTCACACCAAAGTGAAGTGTACTGCATGTCAGTAGGGGACATGGCAGGAGTGTACCGTACACAAAGAGAGGGAGTGCAGACCCACAATGGGTAGGCAGCTGAAGCACAGATAGGGGATGGCATGACAACACACACAACATGCCACACTGGAGGCAAGAAGGCACCATGGAACAGCAAAGCATGAGGAAACACAACCACAATGGCAGTGTGGAGCAGCAGGTCTGCAAAGACTCCACAAACAGACACCAGGCACAGGGATGTGCAACAAAACACAACACTGACTTGCCAGTAACACCCTCTGCATACTCACAAGTGACAAACACAACAAGTAGGAGTCAGACAGAACTGCAAGGACACATCAACACACTGCACAGTGCACACCATACAACTTACACATGGGCATACAACCACATCCACAGGAATGAACAATCAGAACAACAGGCACACAACTCCTGGGTGACACATGTGTGTAGTTGACATTGCAGAGGCATGCACACATCAACACTCCCCACAAACTCACCCCCTTCACTCTGCACAATACCTGGCCATCCAAGAGCACACATGGAAAGTAAGCCCTGGGACTAGGATGACTGGCCATCACAAGATGACCACACACATACACCACTGGGCACACATATAGGAAGAACACACACATGATGACCCTGGACAGCCTGCCTGAAATACTGTGTGCAGAAACCCACCCCGTGCTGGCAGTGACCCCCAACCTGACATGTTTACAATAGAGCCAACATGAACTAATCAAGTAAATGACTACTGCTAAACATTCAAAATTGACACCATTGCCACCACAAGTATCTGGGCCAAGAAGAACTGAAGCCCCTGTCACCCCTGAAAAAAAGAGAGCAAGTGAGCCCAAACATTGACCATGTTGAAGTGCCACACAGACCATGTGGCACAGTAAACCATTTACACACAGCAAAAGAACTTTATTCAGTAAGGACACTGACAAAATAGACAACTGGAGCAACTGTGAGAAGCTGCACAGGCAAGGGCAAAACAGCAGTGAACAACAAGGCCAGTGGACAGGGCAGAGTGCAGAGCATGTCCATGAGAAGCTGCACAGGCAAGGGCAAAACAGCAGTGAACAACAAGGCCAGTGGCTAGGGCAGAGTGCAGAGCATGTCCATGAGAAGCTGCACAGGCAAGGGCAAAACTGCAGTGAACAACAAGACCAATGGCCAGGGCAGAGTGCAGAGCATGTCCATGAGAAGCTGCACAGGCAAGGGCAAAACAGCAGTGAACAACAAGGCCAGTGGCCAGGGCAGAGTGCAGAGCATGTCCATGAGATGCTGCACAGGCAAGGGCAAAACAGCAGTGAACAACAAGGCCAGTGGCCAGGGCAGAGTGCAGAGCATGTCCATGAGAAGCTGCACAGGCAAGGGCAAAACAGCAGTGAACAACAAGGCCAGTGGCCAGGGCTATGTGCAGACTATGTCCATGAGAAGCTGCACAGGCAAGGGCAAAACAGCAGTGAACAACAAGGCCAGTGGCCAGGGCAGGGTGCAGAGTATGTCCATTAGAAGCTGCACAGGCAAGGGTCCAACACAGCAGTGAACAACAAGGCCAGTGGCCAGGGCATAGTGCAGAGCATGTCCATGAGAAGCTGCACAGGAAATTTGTGCAACTGTACCTTTCCATGGCCAGCAACACAGTCAGGGGGCAACAATGTGCAATACAGGCCCTCTTGTGTGAGACACAGGTGTGTGAGGGTGACTACCACTCAGACTTGGCTGTCAGGCAGACTGGGAGCTGGCTGTGCCTCGGGGACTGTCGGGGCACTTAAAGGGGGAGAGAGCAGAATAGCTGAGGTAGAGCGATCAGTGTCTTGGCAGGCTGGAGGGCTGCTTGGACCAGGTGGTGAAGTGGCACGTGGAGGTGCAGTCATGCAGACGGGAGTCACGGTGTGGCTGGGAGATTGTGGAGGGGTGCCCTTCCACTTCTTGGGGATCCTAAATGGCTTGACTGACTGTGCATCAATGGGAAGGGGTTTGGGCACAACAGGCGCACTCACCACCACTGCTTCAGCAGGTGCAGGTGCTGGCAGCCCCACTGGTGATGTGCTGGACCCAGCAGAACGCTTTGCCTTGCTTCGCCTCTGCCCCCCCTCCCCTGTTTACTAGGTGTCACCCTTACAGTCCCCTCTGGCCCCTGCTTCACTGGGCTTGGAATGGGAGTCGAGGTGGTTGGTGATACTGCCTTTGAGCCCTTCCCAGGTGTACCCTTGGCATGCACCACCTCCTTGGTGGGCACAGACACTGTACGATTATCTTTGCGCGATGCCTTAGGGGCAGGAGAGTCCTTGGATGGGGATGCCACTAAGGCATGTGTGCCTGAGGTCTGCTGCTTTGCTAATGGTCCCTTGGTGTCGCCTGACGGGCTTTTCTCCCTGTGCTCTGGGGGCCTTTGGTCTTCTGTGGGGATGATGTCTGCGCACGGGACCGCTTGGGTTGTTGCTGCAGTGTGCTCCATGTGCTGTATCGTGACTTTGATGAATGTGGACCGTGGTCACTATCGTCAGACGTGGCAACTGCCAGGGGGGTGGACAAAGGGACTGGAGCTGGACTGTTAGAATGTGCCTGTTGTAGGGCAGACATCACTGTTGATGACAAAGCCTGGACTGTCTGGTGCAGCCCACCCACATCGGAATGTATGCCCTCCATGAAGACAACCACCTGGGCCAATTTCTTGTCGTGGTCAATGAAGGCATTTAGGAGAGCTGTCTGGCCTACACACATCTGGCGCAAAAGGTCCACAGACTCAGCACTGATGGCAGCAGGGGGGACAGGGGCAGGAGCAGCGGTGCCAGGGGTGAAGGACACTTTTCCCCTCTCACTGAAGCGGACATGGGCAGCACCAGAGGAAGTGGCTGGCAGGGCAATGGCCGCTGTGTGGTGGAAGTCGATGCAGAGTCCCCGTTCCCTGTGCCCTCCAATATGGATGCATCCCCGCTGGCATCGGATGATGTGGTGCTTTGCGTCTCAGGCTGGGACTCCTCCAGCAGACTCCTGTCCCCCTCTGATGCGCTGGTGATATCTGTGTCACTGGGCTCCTGGGCAGCTGTGGTGCTAGTTTCACCCCCACTGGTGTCCGTCTCCTGTCCCTCCGTAACCACAGGTGATGCTGCATGGGAGAAAGAGATGTAGGGTCAGGTCAGTGGCAAAAACAGAACAAATATATGCAAGCAATGCAAGACAATGCATTTCCACATGTCTCCATGCCTATGAGTACTGCACTGGTGTGAATGGGGGTTCTGGTGACACACCGCCGGTGCCAGGTGGTAACTACTGCGATATGGGTGCCATGCATTGACATGAGGCACCGCCATTCTGGCGGTGGAGCATGCCAAATGCCATTTCCACATGTCTTCATGCCTATGACTACTGCACTGGTGTGAATGGGGGTGCTGGTGACACACCGCCGGTGCCAGGCGGTAGCTACCGCGATATGGGTGCCATGCATTGACACGAGGCACCGCCATTCTCGCGGCGGAGCATGCCAATCGCCATTTGCACATGTCTCCATGCCTATGACTACTGCATTGGTGTGAATGGGGGTGCTGGTGACACACTGCCGGTGCCAGGCGGTAGCTACCCCGATATGGGTGCCATGCAATGGCGATGTCCATCTGTCACACATCAACAGTGCATAGTGCCAACATGTTCAATGGCACATCATTGTGCACACGATGCCAATGTTCAATTTACTCCACTGATGGCTACACATGCCATGTTTGTGTGTGTGTAACGTACATTTGTCGGTACCCACTCACATGTCCCTTGAGGATTTGATGTTGGTGTAGGCAGGACAGTGTAGTCCTGGACTGCATAATGTGTACACATGTCAATGTGTTGAGGTCCAGTGACAATCACAGCAATGCTCATTTCGATGAATGTTGATCTAATTAGCATTGCCTCTCATGTCTGCTCATGAACACATTCATCATTCCAGCGCCGACTGTGGTCATTGTGTGGTGGATGTTTGCCAGGTTGTAATGACACATCAAGGTGTGACCGGTACAGCAGCTAGGTAGGAGACAGTGGTTTTGATTAGTTATACATATGCTGAATGCTAGACTCCCAGGCGTGCACATGTGTACTGTGGCCATATCCCTTTGTGCATTCACATAGCCAAAGGTGGTGTTTGAGGTACTTGTCTTGTGTAAGTTGACACGTGTGCCCTTTGTGTAGCTGAAGGTGTCCCTCCATGTAAGCTGGTCTGTTAGTCACTCAAGATGTCAGTCATTGTTGTTGTTGTGTCATCCTGAACGTGATATGCTGTGCACATCTCTTGGTGTATTGTATTGAGATGTGTCCACTATCAACTCCAATAGGAGGAGGCCAAATTTGATTCGTCACTTGACGGTGCTGGAGGACATGGAGGATGTTGCGATCATAAGCAAATGCTGCCTGGACAGAGCCACCCTGAAAACCCTTTGTGATCTTTTGGAGCCCCACCTGCAGCCACGCAGGACATATCCAACAGCTTTCACCCCTACTTATAAGGTGATGGCAGCCCTGCATTTTTTTGCAACAGGATCGTTCCAGGAGACTGTGGCCAGCGCTGGTGGGATGTCACAACCGATGTTCAGCAAGGTGCTGCGTGATGTACTCTCCGCCATGATGCTGTACAAGGACAGATACATCCATTTCCCCAGGGGTGCTGAATTGCCAGCTGTGAAGGGAGACTTCTATCCCCTTGGACACATCCCCAATGTTGTTGGGGCCATTGATTGCACCCATGTCGCTCTTTTGCCACCACAGGCAAGTGAGCACATTTACCGCAATCGCAAGCATTACCACTTCATCAATGTGCAGGTGGTGTGCCTGGCAGATATGACCATCTCGCAGGTGTGTGCTAAATTCCCAGACTCGGCCCACGACTCCTACATCCTGAGGAACAGCATAGTTCCCCAGCTGATGGCTAATCTTCTTCCAGAGCGTGCATGGATTGTGGGTGAGTATGCCTAGTCGTGTGGCGTGCTGTGTGTGTGACCTGCTCCCCTAAGACTCTGCGACATTGCAATGTCTATTTGTGTTTGTCATACCTAGGTGACTCTGCATATCCCAACCATCCCTGGTTGCTGAGCCCACTGCGGAATCCCAGGTCCCCGGCTGAAGTCCGCTACAATGAGGCCCATGGGAGGACACGTCATCTGGTGGAGCGCACTTTTGGCCTGCTCAAGTCACGTTTCCGGTGCCTGGACAAAACCGGAGGTGCACTGGCATACTCGCCCGGGAAGGTGTGTCAGATTGTTATTGCATGCTGCATGCTCCACAACCTAGCCATTCGCAGGGAGATTCCCCTGCTCCTGGATGATGGTGAGGACCCAAGGCCCCAGCCTGCAAACCAAGCCGTGTCCAGTGAGGAGGACAGTGGAGAGGAGGAAGGTGTTGACCTGCGTGAACAGCTCATCCCCCTCTATTTCACTTGACGGTGGGTGGCAATATGCAACATACCCATTGTCTGATGTGATTGCTGTTGTCGTGAAGGGGCATGTGAGAATTATAGCATCAGCCAGTTGTAGACTCAGTGGTGGTTGGAAATGTTTCTAGGACATGTCATTTGGGAACATCAACGGGACGTGTGTGTTGACACTTGGGGGCCATTGTGACATGTGCATGTTGGGTTATCCTGGTGTTAGGGCTTGTGTGATGTCTGTGATACCACACCCAGACCAGTGACAGTTGTTCTATTGTGTTTCCCTAGGTGCCTTCGACTTCTCCTTGCCTACATACAGCCAATGGTCCGGGTACATTGTGATCATGTTGAAGACTGTACACCCTGCAATAAAGACGGAGCACACACAACAACATGTGTGTGACGATATTTTATTTACTCTGGTGAGATGCAAGGGGGGTGTACATTTCCATAGGGGGGAGTGAGTTGACAGTCGTGGTAGATGAGATGGTCGAGTAGTCACCACATTGCTGTGGTGACCCAGTCCAACAGGCAGATGCCATTCACAAGGCAGTGTGGGATAGGACAGTCCAAAGAGTCAATGCAGTGGTGGAGAGGGTTGTCATCATGGCTGGCTCCGTGACTTGCGTCTGGCAGGTGCTTTGCCTCCAGATTCTCCCAGGGTCTTCTTGGGACAGCCCCTTTGTCGTTTGGCAGGGGGGGCCCTGCTGCAGGGCCAGTCGGGTCTGAGGACTCACCCCTCTCTGTGGGCGCAGGGGAGGATGGTGAACTGTCAGCGTGCAGCCCACCAGAGGGAGACGGAGGTGTTGTCTGGGGCACATGCCTGTCCCTCAGTACCGCCACTTGCTGGCGCAAGAGGTCCACGATTTGTCCCATGCGTCTGTCGATGGACCTCATCAGCAGGATGAGCTCGTGCAACAGATCGTCCCACCGGCCCATTCGTCCCTGGGCCTGTTCGTATGCACCCAGGACTCTGGTGATGTGTTCCAGGGAGTGGGTCCCAGCCTCCTGGTGTCCCTGGGTGACCCTGCCCCTCCCACCTGCCCTGCTGCCCCGGACCTGTTGCCTCACCACTGTGGGCACCCGCATCCTCTCCCTGTCCTCCTCCATGGGTGGTGTGTGCGGGGCATCCTCTGGGACAGGGAGGGTGTTGCCGGCAGCACTGGTGGTGGTGGTGGCTGTGGCTGCACAAGCTGTGACACCAGGGGTCTGCTGTGGAGTTGTTGTTGCCGCAGATGTGGTGGGGGACGCTGGGGTCCTGGGTCCTGTTGCTCCCTGGCACACCAGATGGGCCGGTCTCGAGCTCATCATCCACGGCATCCTGGGAGTCAACATCCGAGAGTCCTTGTACCGGGGGTGGAGACTGGCTCTGCAGGTTAGCTGTGTGTCATTCACATTTGGTACATTGCACAATTGACATATCATCACATTGTTGACTGTGTGCAGTACTCTGCTCCCTGACATGATACAGTGGTACAAGCATTACTTGTCCATGGTGCGATGTGCCAGGGCATACCATGCGAACCGTGTCCAATTGAGGTTTACTGGGACTTGTTGCCATCTAGGGCCTTGCACAACATGTGTTTAATTGTGGACTCATGGTTTAGTTGTCTGACCTAGCAGACGTCACATCTGGCCATGGACTGGCCATTGTCATCTCCTGCATCCCTTTGTCCTGTCATGTGCATATCTTGATTTGTGCCACCACACATGCTTTCATATTTTGAGAATGGTCATTGTTGCACTTGCCCCATGGTGATGCACATGTAACTAGTTGCTGTGCATAAATGTGCCCAGGCTTTCTTTTACTTGTGCATTGGTGTGTCACACTTTGGTGGTTGTGACAATTTCCTTGGCTTACCTGTGTGCACACTGTGCTTAGCAATGGGGTAGGTATGGCTCTTTCTGCAATATGAGGGCTGGTGTTGTCAAATGGCACCATTTAATTTGGGGGAAATGCTACCTACCTGTGAGTTTGTTTGTTGTACTGCAATGGCTTCCAACTGCTCCTGGGTGGGGGGGAAGGGAACCATCCTGCTGAGGTGTGGGACACAGGGAATGTTGGGAGTAGTAGTGCAGCACTCCCAGCCACAAACACCCTCCCAGGGAGATGGCTACCTATCTGTAAGTTTGATGAGGGCTGTGTAATGGCTGACACATGCTTCTGGGTGGGTTGGGGGAGGGATCCATCTTGCTAGGCTGTGGGACAGGGGGCATGGTGGGAGTAGTGGTGCAGGCCCCCCACCCCCAGACAACCTCATTGTGAAGATGGCTACCTACCTGTAAATTTGTTTGTTGTACTGCAATGGCTTCCAACTGCTCCTGGGTGGGGTGGGGGAGGGATCAATCCTGCTGAGGTGTGGGACACAGGGAATGTTGGGAGTAGTAGTGCAGGCCCCCCACCCCCAGACACCCTCATTGTAAAGATGGCTACCTACCTGTACGTTTGTTTGTTGTACTGCAATGGCTTCCAACTGCTCCTGGGTGGGGGAGGGATCCATCTTGCTAGGCTGTGGGACAGGGGGCATGGTGGTTGTTGTAGTGCTGTCTGCCTGTACACATGCCCCCATGGTTATGTTGTTAGCTATGTTTGTGGTGAATGGGAGTGGGTGAATGTTGGATCTGTGAGCCATGTTTTTGTGAGTGTGGGATGCAGATGGATGGTGTGTGTCCTAGGTGGTGTAGCTTTGTAGTTGTGCAAGGCAGTACATAGCAAAGTGGCGGTAGTCATTTATTTGTACTTACCAGCCTCCACTCCCCCGGCTACTCCTGTGAGACTCTCTAGATGCAGTATGGCAAGCACCTTCTCTTCCCATTGTGTGAATGTTTTTAGTGGAATGGGAGGGCCAGTCCTCAGCCAGCTCACGGTTCTTGCTCCTCCTCTCCTTGACCAGCCTCTTCAGGTCATGCCACCGCTTCATGATCTCCTTTTTTGATCTTGGGGTGGTCCCTACTGCATTGACCCTTTGGACTATCCTAGCCCACATTTGTGCCCTTGTGGCTAATGGTGTCTGTTGGACCAAAGTGCCAAAAAGCTGTGCTTCCACTCTGACTATCTCATCTACCATGACCTTCAACTCACTCTCAGTGAATTTGGGCATTTTCGATGTGGTCATGGTGTGTGGTGTGCAAAGTGATTGTGGGTGCAGGGGTGTGAGTGGTGGTTGTGGTGTGTATGGTGTGTGTTGTGCAGGGGTGTTAGTTGTGCTGGTTTGGAGGTGGTGGTGGTGCTGTGTGTGGTGTGGCTGGTGATGTTGTGTCCTTTGCCTCTCCTGTCAGCTGAGGTATGTGTCCCTTCTCTCCTGGAGTGTTGCAAGGGATTGTGGTCAGTGAAGGGGCTGGTTTTATACACAGCTATGTGGGTGTGTCCAATTGGGGTGTTGCTGACAGGTGTGTTGTCCTGGGATTTGTATTTTTCATTTTGCCATGTGGTTGTGTCATTGGGGTGTGTTTTGTGTATTTGGGAGGCATGTCTAGTTTTCTGTGTGCACTTTTTGGCCTTCTTGTGGGGTTTTGGCTTCGTCCGCCATATTTTTGACGGTTCGTCCGCCGCGGTGGCTGTGCTTCAGCTCTTCCGCTGGCTCTCCCATTCATCTCATTGTACGACCGCGGCGTCGAAGACGGCGGTACGTACCGAGGGACCGTCGGGGATATACTAATTTCTGGGGCGGTGTCTCCGCTATACTTGCGGCGGGTTGTTGTTTTTCTGCCGTGATTTCAACCGCCGCGGATGGATTTTGGCCATCTCTGCCCGCTAGGGACGGTTATTCTGGGCCAAGTACCGCGGTGGTCGGATTTTTTTGGTGGTTAATGCTAATTTGTCCGCCGGTTTTCCCACGGGGCCGGCGGGAGGTTGTTTTCCACTTCCATGGCGGTCGGGGTGTTTTTCCGCCCTACATCCTAATGGATGTCATAGACTTTCATAGAGTTGTCCTAACACCCATCCGCACTAAGAACATGCATACCCCTACATGTTTTCCATTCCCTCTCAACTCAAAGCACAGGCCAACCCTGTCTGATTGTCTTGCCATCTCTAAAAACACAGACCCGTGCCTGATAGTTCAACTACTCAGGCTCCTAAAATCTCGACCTGACTGTCCCATCCTCTCCCACAAGAACACCGATCACTAAGTGGCAAGGTAATGGCAGGAGTGAGAATGAAGTGGAACAGACCCACTGGAAGCTGAGTGCAGAGATGACTGTGGGCTCACTGATGTTCTTGTGTTGTGGTGGGGGTGGCATGGAGGAAATGGGCATGTGGGCCCTCAGATGCTCTGATGCCAGTGGGCTCGTGGGTGTTTGAGGTGGTGGTGGGGGGAAATTATGATGGGAGCAGACTCTCCTATGTGCAAACATGGTTGCAATTCAACTGTTGCTGTTGGGGAAACAAATAGAAGTGGACTTGCTGGTCCCCAGTTCTTTTAATGCCTGTTTCACAGAGGAGGTGGAGGCTTGGAGATCCACTGCAGGCAGAAGGTGATCTCAAAGTTGGACAGCTGGTCATCTGCCAGGGGGACAGAGCCCACAGCATTTGCTGGCCTGATAGCCCAATCACACATCTTTATACAGCAACACTAAATATTTATTGCTGGTAAAATAATGAATAAGTTGAATGCTTTTTGTAAATATCTGTGTGAAAAACCTTCAAAATCTATGAAGCGATCCAAGAGAATTAAAGTGCCTAGGAACATTTCTCTGTGTTACCTTCCTGTTGCAGTTTCGATTTGTCACAGAGCTGATTTGACTTTCATTTTCTCAAAGTTGAACAAATAGGTTCAACAAATGAGGTAATAATCCGGGAATATGGGGGGAGGAGCCTAGCACGCAACCAAGATGGCCGCGTAGGTGCGAGGCTCCCGAGGACCTCCGCAACCTCCTACATTTATCCTGTATTCATCCTGCCTCGGTTGAGGGGACTGTGTTGGTGAGCCTGAGCTGAGGTGGTACCCGTTTCCCGTTCTCAAATCGGACCTCGGGTGCCGGAGTGAGCACCGATTGAAGTTTGCGGCCTTCTCCTCGCCGGACCCCGGATTTGCGCTGGGGGGTGACCTGGTGGCAAAGTGAACAACAACGGCGGGCTGGGCCTGGCGAGTCGCGTACCCCGCACTTTCGCTTTCACTTTCGCACCCCCTCGCCTTCTCTGCGAGTGAGATCGCGGAGCTCTTTGTGTTGGTGCGGCCTCGCTGGGGGACCCTGCCTGCCTGCCGGCTGTGACCCACCCCGCCGATCTGGGGTGGCCCCCCCGGAGCTCGTGGCCCCGATTGCCTGTCCTCTACGGCATCGCTGGTGCGAGTGTGAGAACTGTGGCGATGGCCACGAAACAAGATGGAGATCGATCAAAGACCAAGTCGACCCGGTGTGGCGCCGTACATCAGGCCAACATCATGGACCGCTATACCCTCCAGAGGGGATCTCCTGGCGGACCACACAAGTCCTCTGAGGGCCCTTCTGATGCCCCGGACTTGTCCACGGATCTGACTCTGCAAGACGTCATGGGCGCCATTGCCGAGATGAAGGCCTCGGTGGGCCAGCGGTTCGATACCCTGGCACATAAGATCGACGCGGTCCTCGTGGATGTTGGCCTGGTGAGGGCTGATCTCTCCAAGACCAACGACCGGGTTGATTCTTTGGCCCAAACCGCATCGGGCCTCACGACTGAGGTGGCGGCCCTACAAACGGAGGTGCGCCGACTTCGTCAGGCGAGTGCACTTATGGATCGGCGCCTTGAGGATTCCGAGAGTCGGGCCCAGAGGAACAACATCCGCATCATCGGGGTACCCGAGGGACGGGAGGAAGCGGCGGCGGATCTATTTGTGGAAGACCTGATCGCTACCCATCTCCAGCCTCGGGGACTGAGTAAATTTTTTGGCGTGGAGAGGGCCCACAGAGTTCCCGGGGGAAGGCCGAAGGTCGGAGCCCCTCCGCGACCTCTCATTGCCCGGATTTTTAACTTTCGGGACAGGGACGCGATCTTGCAAGCCTCCAGACTGCAAGGGCCGATTAAGCTGGAAAATATGGAGGTGAACTTTTACCCTGATTTTACCCAAGCGGTCCAAAAGCAGAGACTGAGCTTCCTGGGCGTCAAGCGCCGACTTCGGGACATGAACCTAAAATATGCCATGCTCTTCCCGGCCAAGCTGCGAGTGGAGGTGGATGGTCGCACGCACTTTTTTGATCGTCCCGAAGCGGCCGGGGACTGGCTGGATACTCTGTCTGGGGATCGTGATCGAGATGGCGGGGGGGGGGCAACGGGAGGAGACGGCCCACTGGATCGGGACTGAGGGGTTGATATTGGTCCTCACTCTGGACGACTATGATGCCACTTTCGACCAAGCTTCTGTCTTTGTTCTTTCCTCTCCCATGGAGGTTGGGTGGGGTCTGGAAGGGGTACTCTTTCCTCCTCTAGGGGGTCTAGCTAGTTACATTATATAGGGGCGACAGGCACACTGCAAGTTGGGGGGGCTGTCCGGGCTCATGCAGGGGTGCAGGGAGGGGGGAGTTTTGTTGGGGTGGGTGGGTTGGGGTGGGGTGTTGTTCGTTTACACCACAAGGCAAATGTATCATTGTGTTATCTCTACAGTGCTCTCTGGGGGACGAGTGATGGCTTCTGTTTATGATGGGGGGTAGGGGACTGAGTTTGTTGTCCTGGAATGTTAATGTACTGGGGGACAGGATAAAACGAGGTGTGGTCCTGCAGTTCTTGAAGCGAATTTCGCCCGATATAGTTTTTCTGCAGGAGACACACCTCATTGGCAACTCCTTTCGTGCTATGAATCGACGGGGCTACCGCCTTGTGGCCCATTCGGGCTTCACGTCTGGTTCAAGGGGTGTGGGCATTATGGTTAAGAACTCGTTCCCGTTGGAGATTGATGAGGTGCTCCATGACGACAGGGGACGTTACACGGTTTTGGTGGGCAGAATGGAGGGCAGAGTGGTCGTTTTTGTGTCAGTATATGTCCCGCCGGGGCTGCAGACGACCACCTTTGTGGACCTGGGGCGCCTCCTCCTTGGCCTTCCGGAGGGGATTCTAGTGGTGGGGGGGGATTTTAATGCTGTGGTTTCCGGAACGGTGGACCGTCACCCCCCTAGGGAACTCCCCCGGGCCCAGGCGTGGTTGCCTGGCCTCTTGGATACCTTGGGGCTGGTGGATTGTTGGCGTTTGAAACATCCCACGCAGCTACAGTACACCTTCCATTCCGGGGCTCATGGTAGTCTCTCACGGCTAGATTATGTCATGGTTCCGGCGGCTCATGTGGGGAGGGTGGGAGAGGTGAGTCATTTGGCACGGGGTATCTCGGACCACTCCCCGCTCTTGTTGCGCTTTGATATTCTTCCGAGGGGAGAGGGTAGGGTGGCCCCGATTAATCCCTGGTACCTGCGTGACCCCACTATTCGCGCGGAGCTGGTTAAATCCCTTAAGCGCTACTTTGACGAGAATGTGGGGTCTGTGTCATCGGCGGTCTCACTGTGGGAGGCGTTCAAAACGGTACTCCGGGGAGAGGCCCTGTCCCTCATTTCCCACTCCCGGAGGCGCGAGCAGGAGGAGGTGACCCGTGTTGAAGCTGAGATAACCGAGTTGGAGGGTGATCTAGAATATGGGGTGACGGATGATAAATTACATGTTCTCCGACTCAAGCAAGCGGCCTATAAGGCCCTCGTCACGGAGGCGGCCAGGGGCCTCAGTAGAGAGCAACAGGGGAGACTGTATGATGTGGGTGATAAGGCTGGTAAATTGATTGCGTGGCTGGACAAAAAGGAGAGAGCGAGTCGAGTTGTCCCTTTGATTGAGAAACAGAATGGTGTGTGTGTCACTGAACCGGAAGAAATTGTTTCTTGCTTTGCAGACTATTTTCGTGGGGTGTATTCCCCGGTGTCCTCCCGCTCTGAAGAGGATTCCCATGCCCTGCTCAGGGATATCGCACTGCCTTCCCTTTCGGAGGAGGACAGAGTGTCGTTGGACGCCGCTCCAACTTCTGAAGAAATTGCCCTCGCCATACGCTCGGTCGCTTCCGGCAAGGCCATGGGTCCTAATGGTCTTCCCATCGAGTTGTATAAACTGCGACCGGATACGCTGGCACCACATCTCCGTGCTATGTTCCTTGCGGCCCACTCGACGGGTTCCCTCCCGCTAGACCAGCGTCTGGTTACAATTGTGGTTATCCACAAGGAGGGGAGGCCGCGGGACCGAGTCACATCCTATCGGCCCATTTCGTTATTGAATGCGGAGCCCAAAATTCTTGCCAAAGTGTTGGCCAATCGGCTGGTCGGCATAGTGTGTGACTTGATTCACCAGGATCAGTCCGGCTTCATCCCCCATCGCAACACAGCGCTTAACCTGCGGCGTTTGCATGGGGTGCTCGCACGTGTCCCGTACATACGGGAGCCGGCCATCTTGGCGTCCTTGGACGCCACTATGGCGTTTGACACACTGGAATGGCCATATATTTGGGCGACGCTCGCGAAATTTGGGTTTGGCCCTGGGTTTATCAGTTGGGTTAAATTGTTGTACTCTGGCCCGCTGGCACAGGTGGTCGTGAACGGTAGAGTATCGGCTCCGTTCGAGCTGGGCAGAGGCACGCGGCAGGGCTGCCCGTTATCGCCGCTCCTTTTCGCGCTCGCCTTGGAGCCCCTGGCGGAGTGGCTGCGGTGGCATCCTTCTATCCGTGGTCTCCGCTGGACCCCCGAGTATGAGGACCGCGTATCCCTATACGCTGATGACATTCTCCTGTACCTGGCTTCCCCACGTAAATCACTGATAGTACTGGTTGATGTACTGCATTCATTTGGCCATAACTCCGGCCTTGTCATCAACTGGGCTAAATCGTGCGTGTATGTTCTCTCCGGGGAGGCTCCTATCCTTCCGCGGGGCTGTCCTATCCAGATCGCCCCGCGGGGATTTAGGTACCTGGGTATCTTCATTACCCTGGATGCGGAGGCCCGATATAGTCAGAACTTGCTTCCCCCCCTCCAGCGCCTGAAGGAGGATGTCGCACGTTGGAGGCGCTTGCCGCTCTCGCCGCTCGGCCGGGCGGCATTGTTTAAGATGATGTCGCTGCCGCGTTTCCTGTACGCTCTGCAGAACACAATGGACGTCGTCCCGGCGCGCTACTTCCGCGAAGTGGAGAGTTTGCAACGCCGCCTGTTCTGGGAGGGGAGACCGCGTATCGCCCTGGCGAAGCTGACGCTCCCGTGGTATGACGGGGGGATTGCCCTCCCAGATATCAAACGGTATTATTGGGCCTCCCAGCTGGCTGCGATTAATCACGGCCTGTACGGGCACGCTCTAAACCCGGCCTTTGAAATGGATAAGATGTTACTGCCGGGTGGTGATTATAACCGAGCGCTTTACTCCAGCTCGCTCGACGCACGTCTGACGGGCCCCACGCGTGTCATGGTACGAGTGTGGCACGCGGCTAATGTAGCGATGGGGTGGAAAGATCGTTTGACCCGGGCGTCGCCACTATACGCATCTGAGCAGTTGGGCACCCTGTGGACTTCGAAGGGCTTCGAGAGGTGGGACATGATAGGCATCAGCAGGGTGGGTGATCTCTGGACTAGGGGGGGATTCAAAACGTTTGAGATGCTGCAGACGGAATTCCAGTTGCAGGACAGGGAGTACTTTCGGTATATGCAGATCCGTCATGCGCTATGCTCCGTCTTCCCGGATGTTGCCTCCATCCCGGAGTATTCCCCTCTGGAGGACAGAGTGCTAGATGGACATGTACCGGAAAGCACGATTTCACTAATCTATAAAAAACTTATTAATGACCGCGCGGGATTGCTAACTAGCCTTCGTGAGGCATGGGTTGCCGATGGATTGGAGCTGGACGACGAGGACTGGGTCTCTGCGGTGGCCTCCCCGAAAGAGGTGGCCATACCGGCCCGCCTTCGCTTCGTCCAGCTCAAGATACTCCATAGGGTCTACGTCACGGGGCCAAGGCTATTGCGTATGGGCTATGCTGTGGACGGGCTGTGTAAGCGTGGGTGTGGTTCTTTGGGGACCTTTCTTCATATTTTGTGGGACTGCCCGGAGGTGGAGCGATTCTGGCGTGGTGTGCATGAGGTCCTGCGGGTGGTTACGCGTGTGTCGCTGCTGCCTGAAGCGAGGAGATGCCTTCTGAATGTGTGGGAACCAACCGACTACTCGGCGCCACAGACGTGGTGGGTGACTCTGGGATATATGGTGGCCAAACGCGACATTGCCCAACTGTGGGGTTCCCAGAGGTCGCCGACCGTCTCGGCCTGGAAGGACAACATGGACTGGTGCATGTTTCGGGAAAAGGTGGTGTATGTTGCGAGAGGTAAGCCTGGGACATGGGTGAAAGTATGGGGCCCCTGGAACGCCTACCGCGGGGGAATCTGTACCCCGCCGTTATTGCCCGATCCGTCTCCGGCCCCGTCCCCTTAGCCGGTTCATCGCCCCGGTACCGGGCACTGAGTCCACCTAGTCCCTGTCCTGACCTTTTCCCCCCCTTGATACTCCTATGGATTGGTAGGGTCCCCCTTCTAGGGGAGCACATGTTGCTGTTTCCGATTGTGGGTTGCCTTGTGGATTTGTTTTCTGTTGTTATTTATATCAAAAAGAAACCGTTATGTGGGGTCCGGATGGTGTGGCTATCAACGCTGCTAACTCATGTGCATTTCCCTTTGCCGCAGCATGCGCGCTATTGTTTGTACCATATGCTCCTTATGTTTGCTAGCGGCCGGCCTGAAGGTTGTAGGCCCATCTTTGTATAATTTTTGAATTTTGTAATAACCGGTTTAAAAAAAAAAAATAATAATAATAATCCGGGAATATTAAGTGACAAAACCTTATTCAGTTTGTCATGCGCTCTAAATAAGTAGTAGTTTTTAGGTCTCGCCGACGCAGCGCGCATTCGCTGCATAGGAAATAGACCTTTAGCTATCGGTTCCCTTGTTCGCCCAAAAACATACACACTTTCCATTGCCTTCAATGGCAACGCGTGCACGTTTGGCGATTCCCTTGCGCGAGCGAGCAGCTGGTGCCATATGTTAGCAATTATCGCGCCTTGCTGCTCGCTCCCGCAAGGGAATCGCGCAGGCCCCCTCCTCTCTCCCCTCCCCCTGCTGCCGCGCGTGCTTGTGCTTGTTACCTTTGAGTACAGTGAAAACACTCCTGCACTAATCACTTAAGGAGATTACTCGTTGTGTATTCTAGACACACTTTTTCAATGCAAATGGTAACCACTAGATGTCAGTCCCACTCTATTCCACAGAAACAGGAGGGCCGCTTATGAATACAATTAAAGTCAAAATATTCGGCACGTAAATGCAAATCATTGTTTAATTCTATTAAAACAGTCACAATGTTGTCCTACATATGATGTTAATCAGAATCGATGAAACCAAGATGAGAAGCATTTTAACAGATACGGAATACTTGTGGAAAAGATGTTCTACCAAATGTAATTCAGATATATATGTTATCTTTTTAAAACGTTCATTGTTATTTTTGTCAAACATCAAGAAGATGATTTCAAACGATGCAGTTAGAGTTCACCAAAAAATAACAATAACTCAACTTGTAAAACAGGAAATGTGTGTGCTCAGGTAAGGCAAAAAAATCCTTACATTAAGCGGTTGCAAACTAAAGTGTTAGTATTGTGCTGAAAAAATATATAAAAAAGTGAGTGAGAACAGATGGTGGCACAGAAAATGTGAATGTGGTCAGCACAAAAAATCAAAAACAAAGGCACGTCTGGCACAAAAATGAAGACGGCCACATCCTAGCACAAAAAAAACATAAAACATTTCCTGGTATAAAAAAGTGCAAAAAAAAAGCCATCTCCTGGTGCCTTGCCACCGTTCCAATCACCCCTAACACCCTCCACCTTTTAAAGAAAAAAAGCCACAACTTGGTTCAAGAAAACAGACAAACAAAAAAACGACACTTGCACCTGCTTGAAATGCTGCATTTATATGTAATGCATGGGAGACTACAAGAAATCTACAACTGAGTACACTATGAAGCAGTTGGTAATCATAATAGTCAGAAATTCAGAACACTTAAGCAAAGTTCTGTAAAGTATGTCGTAATTTGATATTAATAAGCCTTGACAAAGGCAATAGGTCTCACCTTTAGGACATATTAGCTCCGACAATGCCTTTCGGTAATGCTGTATAGCTTTAGCAAGATACTGTGACTGTTACTTTTGCCTGATATGCCGGCTAGCATGTAGGGCAGCAACAAACAACCTCCACTTCCGTTTACCTTCATTTCTGTTTCCACAGTTCACCTCAGGATGTTCTTTGGCCTGCCACGTTTCTGTTTGCCTTCTGAGGTCTAGTGGAGAGCTTTTATTGTGATGGAGTCTTGTTCTCTTCTGATAGTGTATCCTATCCATCTCCATCTTCTCATAATGGTGTTGTCCATGCACTCTGGCTAGCATTAGGTGAGCAGTTCCTGGTTGGAGAGGGTTCACGGCCAGAAAATGTGTAAGATTCTTTTCAGGATACTGGTATGGAGGCTGACAGTTTGGTGATGTCGCTATTCATCTTCTGCCAGCATTCTGATCCTACAAGAGTGTGGACAGAAAACAGCTCTGGTAAAGTCTCCTCTTAGTTGTGCTGCTGTACTGAGATGACCACACATTTTTCAAGATCAAACTGAACAAGGCCAGGAATGCCTTCAGGATGCTGATGTCACTGCCTGCCCTCCATCATGTCGGATAGTACAGCCTAGGTAGCGGAGCTCTTCAGTCATGCTTAGGTATTCTCCATCCATAGTGGCTGGTGAAGCATTTGGGATGTTGACTGGCATGACTTCAGATTTCTTCATGCTGATACCATGAAATATGCCAAATAGAAAACAAAACTGATGATGCGCCCACATCACTTTGTAGGCATAAGCATTAGTGATGAAGTGTGCGTATGCATGGGTCATTACGCATGCACATGCCCAGAAATTATGCATGCACCATTTAAAAAAATATATTATTTAGGATGTAAGAACCATTGGTAAATAGAAATAATTCAAATGAAATAGAAGTAGCACAAAAGCATTTTTAAAGCAGAGTGGCTGGAGCAATTTGCTCCCTGGTACACCCCTGTGCCCCCAAAACTTAAAACAAGTGTTTAGCCATGCAACAGTTGATGTGGTTGCACCAAGGATATTGTGATGCATAACTAAATACTTATAAGGTCCCAAAAGCGAGACCTATTGGCTATGCCAATGCTTGTGTATTTTCTTGGTAACAAGCGTTAAACGTGCATACTTGTCTTAGAGCATTTCTCTCTGATTTTGGAGAATCTCGAGGGTTACTTGAAAATGCTACTTTGCGTAAGTGCTTCATAAATGCATCATTTGACTTTGAAAAGACTTTTGGCCAGAGGTACTGTCTGAATCACCATTTGAAAAGCGGTATTCCTAATGTATGAATTCCTTTCCCTCAAACAGCGATTCCTAGCAGGTTGCAAATCGACCTACCTCATGAATATCAATTTGCGACCTATTTGGAATCTCATTAATTACAGGGATGTTAGCCTGTAGAGGTCAGCAGACCACCATGTGTGTGATTGCTTTTTGATAAGCAATCTTTTTTTTTAATGCAGCCCGTTTTCCTTAGAGGAAAACGGGATGCGTTTAAAAAGAAAGAAATTAAACTTGGAAGTTTCATTTTTTAAGAGTAGGCAGTGGTCTGCTCTTAAAAAATATTTTTTTCAACATTCTCAAAGAGGAAGGGGTAACGATTCGGTATTTTGAAGGGGTGTCCAAAACACACACCTTCCAAATACCACATCGCAAATGCAAATTGCAATTCGGTAACAAGTTACCGAATCACATTTTACATTTTGTACATCTGAAAAAGTATTTTTCCAACCGCAAATGACCTAAGTATGCGAATTCGCCGTTTGCGACCAGAAAAATGCTTTGTACATCTGGGCCTTTGTCTCTAAACTCATGGCTTGTGACAAATATACTAACACAAAAATGCTTAGTATAAACATTATTACCCATTTCATCAGTGAATAACCTCTATTTTTAGGTCGAGCCTCTGAGAGGCATGCTGTAATAGAGTATGCAGTGGAAGCCCCGCCCATATTTTTCATTGGCTTGTGTCATTGTCTTCTTAAATGCTGGCTTCTGATTTGTAAACAGGCTTGATAGTCCCTCCTTGTTACTGCCTTGTCTGCATTTGTTACTGCCCATAATGACTGAACCTTGTACTTGGCTTGTTCTATGGTGTGCATAATAAGAGGGTGAGCACTATTATGTTTATTGACACTGATGGGGACAATGGTGCAGAGACAAAATATAAATTTGCACAAATATCAAGGTAAAAATATCGTGGGTCAGAAATATCGACAGAAAAAATATCCTGGTCAAGAATATCGATTTTAGGTAAGTAATATTGATTTAAAAAATATCGAAGTGTTAAATATCGTTTGCAAAAATATAGTTGTTAAAAATATCATTTTTTAATTAATGTTATGTATTTTAGTATATATTTTATATGTGTGTGATGTTTGTTTTTTTGTACAGGAATTGTTTGTATTTTTATTATATGTGTTAAAATTTTAGTAGTTAATACATTTATTTCTATTGAATTTTGCGTTTTTAGTTCCGTAGCTGTTTGTTGGTTTATTGGGGATTAGGGTGGGAAGTAATTATATTATATATTTTATTTATTATTTATAGTAGTTATTATTTTTTTATACTTGATTTTTGCATTATTAGTTCCGTAGCAGGTTGTGGGTTTATAGGGGAATAGGTTGGGAAGTAAGTTAATTATATAAATTGTATTTATTATTTATAGTAGTTATTAATTTTTTGAAAATAGATTTTTGCATTATTAGTTCCATAGTGGGTTGTGGGTTTATAGGGGACTAGGGTGGGAAGTAATACAATTATATGAAATTTATTGAATAATTTATATTTATTCATAGTTGTATAATTGTGATGTTATAGAGTTAAATGTGTAAACTAATGTATTAATAATTGTTTGATAATTAGTTGTGAATGTGTAATTAATGATTGTTTATTAACCTTTTTAATAATAATATATTTTAAATGTAATATTAATTATGTTAATTATGGAAATAAAATGTAATAAAAATGTTGATGTCTTTTTTTATTGGTGTGGTGTTATAGGTTAGGAAATAAAAGAAAGACATTTATGTTTTAAATCATTTGTTTGTTTGTGAATATTTGTTTCTCTTAAATAAATATTGTTTATTTTTTTTAAATATCATATTTTTAGGTTTTTATTATATGTAATTAACATTATAATATGTGTTATTTTTATATGTTTAACCCCTTCGCTGCTAGGCCTCATCCCCCCCACCCCACCATCCTAAGCCTTTTTTTGGCTATTTGGGGTAGTTCGTGCATAGACCCCTGTAACATTTTGACCTCAAAAGGTATGCACGCCAAATTTGTGTCCTTTTCTTCCAACATCATGGGGCTTCGAAAGGTACCCAGGGTTTGTGGATTCCCCTGGAGGGGACCCAGAAAGTAGCCAAAACACAGCTAAATTTTATTTTTTGGGGGGAAAAATGGGAAACAAAGTGCTGCAAATGAAATCAACTGTTTTTTTCCCTGCAGATGGTATCAACAAAGGGTTTGTGGGGCTGAAATCGCCATTTTCTCAGTTTTCAGGGACTGATAGACGTTTGTCAGAAAACCAACATTTTTTACACAGTTTTGGCATTTTACTTGGACATAGCCTATTTTTGCTATTTTTTGTGCTTTCAACCTTCTTCCAGTTAATGGTAGAAATGGGTATGAAAGCAATAATGGATCCTGGAACGCTATACATTTTACAAAAGTAGACAACATTCTAAATTCAGCAAGGGGTCATTTGTGTAGATCCTTCAAGGTATCTTTATAGTAATTAATAGTTGAAAATAGGAAAAATTGAAAATGCATTGAAAAACACAGCCATTGTGCCAACGTTTTCATCTGTAACTTCTTCTAATTATGACAGCTGTTTGAAAGCAATACACCGTTACATCGGCTGGACCTTTCTAGTTGTGGGGATTTATAGGACTTGTAGGTTCACCAAGAACCCGACGAACCCAGAGCCAATTACTGAGCAGCATTTTGCAATGGTTTTTTATTATGTACTGATATAGCAATTCATTTGGGAAAATATATACAGTGAAAAATCGGGATGAAAGACACCTATGTATTTCTGAAATACGAACAAAATATAGATTTTAGAAACAGTAGGTATTTACACAATTCCGAAATTGTGAGTAACCATACTAGCATGAGAATTACAGGACATTTTTCAAAGTGACTTCTTTTTTACACATTGTCTTTCATTTGGAAGGCAGTAATCAGCGCCGGACTGGCTGTAGCGGGCATCGGGTGTTTCCCCGGTGGGCCACCAGAGTGGGGGCCGGTTGTGGGCCCCTGGGGGACATTTTTGTTACAGGGCCATTTTTGCAGCATAACTGCAATATCGCCCCCTGTTACAAAATCGTCCGAAACCGGTTCTGGCAAACAGGTCGGCCACACCCCCAACCCCCTGGGGGACCGACCGAGCACTTTGCCAGGGCCGGTTTTGGTTCCAGTCCGGCCCTGGCAGAAATCCATCGAAAGTCAATAGGTAATAACAGTTTCTCTACAATTCTGTGTTGTTACCCTAAGTCTCCCAATAAAAATGGTACCTCGCTTATGTGGGTAGGCTTGGAGGCCGCAACAGGAAACGGCCCAAAACGCAACTTGGACACACCACATCTTTATGGTGAAAACTGACCCTTTTTTTCAATGTGCATAGCTGTAGATTTTGAACCCTAGCGCTGCCGGCACCTAAGGAAACCTAGCAAACCTATATATTTTTTAACAATAGACACCCGGGGAATCCAGGATGGGGTGATTTGACTGGCTCTCTCCAGGTTCTGTTACCCAGAATCCCTTGCAAACCTCAAACTTTGTAAAAAACAAAAGTTTTCCTCACTTTTTTGTGGTGGAAAGTTCTGGAATCTGCGTGGAACCACAAAGGTCCACCCACCCTGCATTCTCCAAAGTCTTCCGAGAAAAATGGTACCTCGCTTGTGTGGGTAGACCTAGTGGCCGCGACAGGAAACGGCCCAAAAAGCAACGTGGACACACCACATCTTTATGGTGAAAACTGACCCTTTTTTTGCAAAGTGCCTAGCTGTAGATTTTGAACCCTAGTTCTGCCGGAACCTAGAGAAACCTAGAAAACATATTCATGTTTGAAAACTAAGCACCCTGGGGAATCCAAGATGAGGTGACTTAACTGGCTCTCTTCAGGTTCTGTTACCTAGAATCCCTTGCAAACCTCAAACTTTGTAAAGAAAAACACATTTTCCTCACTTTTCTGTGGTGGAAAGTTTTGGAATCTGCGTTGATCCACAAAATTTCACCCACCCTACATTCCCCAAAGTCTTCCAAGAAAAATGGTACCTACTGTGGGGTAGGACATTTGTGCCAGCACAGTGATTCTAACACAAATATATCTGGAAAATGTGTTTTTTTCATCTAAATTTGAGGTTTGCAGGGGATTCTGGGTAGGGAAACATTGGGGGATCCACGCAAGCCATAACTCATTGTACTCCCCAGGGTGTCTAGTTTTCAGAAATGTGTGGGTTTGGTAGGTTTCCCTAGATGGTGCCGACACACACATACTGGTTGGATTTGGCACGAGGGTGAGCAAAGGTTTAGATTGTAAAATTATCTTAACAAGAGATTTCGCAAAAAGTGAATGCACTGTTAATAATGAAAAGGTTAAAATCCTGAACCAGTCACTCACAGCTCGTGAGCTGTAAAGCCACGGCAAGGCACCAACCTCTTAACAGGCTATTCACACACCTTTCATACATGACACACAAGACCATTCATACTGCCAGCCGCGGGCCCAGCACATTACAACATTCACATCAACAGACAGTGCCATTCAAGGGCCCATCACTTTCATATACCCACATGACTGACACAGCAATCACACCGGCTGGTGGGTGACATAGTGTGTGCAGTGGCGTTTGGCTAGCAGAGTGTGTAGTGACCAGCAGCAATTCACTACTCACACACCGCCAGCCCAGCGTCAGCCCATGCACTCCACCAGCCAACCGCCAGCCCACGCACACCGCCAGCCAAGTGCCAGCCCATGCACACTGCCAGCCAAGGGCCAGTCCATGCACACCGCCAGCCAAGGGCCAGTCCATGCACACCGCCAGCCAAGCGCAAGTCCATGCACACCACCAGCCAAGTGCCAGTCCACGCACACCGCCAGCCAAGCGCCAGTCCATGCGCACCACCAGCCAAGCGCCAGTCCACGCACACTGTCAAATCTTTTTTTAACAAGAAAGAATTTACAAACCAATTGGAACTAGATACAAAACTATAGCTACAAACACAACAGAGGTAACTAAAGACATCATTCTAATGCAAAACGTGAAACTGAACAACAAATAAAAAAACATGCAGACCAGGAAGTACACTATTAGACTCATGGTTGCTCCCAAAATCTCTTTTGAGTGTGATACAATCTGAAACATGTGGGCACACACAGCCCAAGATTAGAAGGACAATCAGCACAGTGCATACGACTCTCCTTCCGCATACCTCTTGGCGAACAGACTCTACATCTCTTACAGGGATTGTTCTTTTGGGCGTGGGAGGAATTAAATCGGGAAAGCGCCGATCTTTCAATCTGGCCACATCTTCCACCACTCCAACTCTAGGAACACTTCCCTGTTCCACTACAACAAGGCTGCCTATCACAGACTCTTCAATCTGAGCGAAATTCGTCTTTGACGCTGGAGAACACTCCTTGAACACAACAAAATAATTTAATGTTGCTAAATTGAAAAGATGGATGGCCAACTTCTTATACCAAATGTAAGCCTTACGAATAGCAGTGTAAGGTTCCAACCTCTGATCTTCTCTATCAACACCACCCATGTGCTTATTGTAGTGTACAATGCACACAGGTTTGCGCACTTCAGCAACCTGACCCCAAACAGCCACAGGTGAAGTACTTTCATCATGGATGGTAGTCAGCATGTACACATCCCTCCTGTCCACACATTTCACAGCTAGCAGTTCATCACTACGCAAGGCACTGCACTGTCCCCTCTGAAGCTTTTTTCAAACAAGCTCTTTTGAATAACCTTTACGGTTAGAGCGGATTGTGCCACAAGCAAAAGTGTCCACTTTGAACAATTCCTTAAACAATTGCACAGCAGTGTAGAAGTTATCTAGGTACAAATGGTTACCTTTGTTAAAAAGTCCTCTAGCAAGTTCCCACACAATTTTCTCTGAAACTCCTAAAGTGGACGGACAACCATAAAGGACAATAGTGGAATCCCTACCAGTGTACACCCAGAAATTATAGACATATCCTGTCCTACTCTCAGACAACATATACATCCATAACGTGCCCTCTTGCTAGGAATGTACTGTCTAAAAACCAAATGACCCTTGAACAGGACCAAAGACTCATCAATAGCTATTTCTTTCCCTGGAGTATAGATCTCTGAAAATCGATCCACAAAGTGATCAAGAACAGGTCGAATTTTAAAAAGATGGTCACAGTCAGGGTGATCTCGTGGCAACGCCGAAGCATTATCAACAAAATGCAGCATCCGAAGCAAAAGTAAATACTGATCGAGACTCATAATTGCAGGAAATATGGCCGTTGCCATCAATATGAAGCAATGGATGGCTTCCTTATCAAACCCATCAAAAATGTAAAACCCCAAAACGTCTTCATCTCATCCAGATTTGTGGGAGTCCCAATTTGTGGGAGTCCCCAGTGGGGCCTAAGTCTGTCACTGTTGTCCCTCAAATACTGTTAAAAAACAACAGCGGACAAAATGCAGAACAATGTCATACGTTCACCCCAGTAAAGAAATCTGGGCCTAAATCCATTGGTTGTTTGCTCACCATGCCAGTCCAGTTTGAACCTAGCCATATGCAAATCAGTCTTGACCCTGTGCCTCATGGGAACAGTCCAGCCCGAACTGCCAAACCAGGTTCTCCCTGGACTGGAAACAAGCATCCTAGGACCGGTTTCGGGGGTTTCACCCCTCTTCATGGCTTGGCAGTTCGGTCTGGACTGTTCCCATGAGGCACAGGGTCAAAACTGATTTGCATATGGCCAGGTCTAAACTGGGGTGGCATGGTGAGCAAAAGAATGATGGATTTAACCCAGATCTCTTGACTGGGGGTGAATGTTTTGATTTGTTCTGCATTCCGTCCATCAATTGTGTGTCTTTTGCTCTCAAATACTGTTCAGCATAGAAATTAGTCTGCTCAACAATCCCAGCCAAAAATACATCATCCATAAACAAATGAAAAAACTGTATAGGCAAAAATAATTCCCAATTCACTCTACACCCTGCATCACCACTAAGGGCAGGCAACACCGGCTGCACCATGTTTGGATCAACCCAAAGTCCAGCACTTCCAATGGGAAGCCTTGCTGCCCCAGGATGCAATCCAGAGGCCTCTTGCACCATCAGTGTCCTCCTCTAAAATAGGCACTTCATCCGCACTGAGAGTAGCTTCATCCGCACTGAGAGTAACTTCATCATCAGATGATTCCTCGTGAACAGAAAACTCACTGCCTGAATCTTGCACTTCCTCCTCTCCCTCAGATGCACTGTCAGTCTCATAATCATGGTCAGAGGAAGACTAAAAAAGCATACCAACCACCTGCTGAGCAGTAATTTTGCGGCTAGCCATAATCCTTATTAACAAAGGTAACTTGTCAAACAAGTCAACAACAACAAACACTTTGTAGAATAACTAATAAACAAAATGTGGCTTTATCACAAAGACCTATATCCTCCAAAACTATACCAATCAGTTGTCAGAAGCAGATAGACTCACCACCTACTCTGCACAGACACAGCAAGGACCAACAATATCCCACTAAAAAATAAAAGAAAATTACACATAAGAGAACGCAAAAGACATCACAAAGATTTTCACGCTCCAAACACAAACTAAATATGCTGCTGTTTTGACACCACTTACAAAAAATTCAGTTGTGCATGACAATAATACTCATTTGAAGTAAACACAACAAAAAATGTTTTGCTTACCAAATAAATGCAACTACGCAAAACTGCAGAAACCGCAAACAAGAACAAAAAGCAATAGAATAAAAGGAGAAATAAAACATTGCAATCACATATGCAAATAATGAACCAGTCCAAGCACAATTTACCAGCTAAGCTGGTGGGTAGGTGGGCCTAAAAGCAAAAGGCTGACCCCAAGGGGGTCAGAAACAGCTGAAATATTCAACCCCATAAATGGGAGTGACCCTTGACCATGGGTCCGCTCCCAACAAACATTTATATAAAATAAATTAATCCCTGTTGGCCTAGTGGGCCATCTGAAATCATTTTGGGTCAATCTCCCCCCCTCAGTGGGGCATAAATGGCCAGACAAAATGTTCCCCAAAGGGGATTGACCCTTGCCCAAGGGGCCGCTTGCCACATGCATTAGTAATACAAAAAAAAAACTAAAACAAAATAATCCCTGGTGGCCTAGTGGTCCATCTAAAATTTATTTGGGCCGACGGCCAAACAATATGTCCCCAAAAGTGGACCGAACCTTGCACAAGGGGCCGCTCCCCACATGCATTACGAATCTATAAAAAACTAACTAAACCAAAAAAATCCCTGGTGGGCAAGTGGGCCAGCTAAAAAATGATTTGGACCGATATGCCCCCCTAGGGAGGCAGATACAGCCAAACAATATGTCCCCCAAGGGGAGCGACCCTTGCCCAAGGGGCCACTCCCTGAATACATTGCACATTAAAAAATTAACTAAAATAAAAAAATCCCTGGTGTCTAGTGGGCATTCCTGCTGCACGATCGAGCGATCGTGCAACTGGAATGCTCAAAGAGACATCGGAGGAAAGGAAAACCCTTTCCTTTCCCCCGATCCCTCTTTGTTTCCATAATTCCCCCCTCCCTGAGGAGAAACTCACATTCCCATCCTGGACGCGCTGGAAGCAAATGGCTTCCACCACGTCCAGTTTCATCTAATGATGTTGGCACGTGATGCACTCTGACGTCATTATATGACTTGGAGGAGGGGGTGGAAGTGGTGGGGGGCAGCGGAAGGGCTTCTGCTGTCCTCCCCGGAGGGGGCAGCATGATCAGCAGTCCACAGGGGGAGCGCCAGCGCTTCCCCAGTGGGTGGGTGCTAGGACGGCTCAGACCCGTCCTGAGCACACGCCCACCGTGTCTCAGGGCGGCATCCGGTCGTCCTGAGCACTGAAAGGGTTAATATGTTTAATGGTATATTTTTGAAATATTGTTTATTTATTTTTAAGAATATATATATTTTTTTAATTGTTGAAATGTTATTAGTAATTTCAGTTTTTCTGCTATCCAATACTTCCCCTTGCACTCACTGGAGTGGGAATAGTAATTTTTACCCCTGCGCTATCCAGCACTTTTCATACTGTTGCATTCCCTGGAGAGGAAATATTAATTTTTATCCCTCCGCTATCCAGCACTTTCCCTACTGTTGCATTCACCGGAGTGGGAATAATAATTTTTTACCCCTCTGCTATCCAACACTTTCCCTGCTGTTGCACTCACTGTAGTGGGAATAGTAATTGTTACCCCTGTGCTATCCAGCACTTTCCTTACTGTTTCATTCACTGGAATGGGAATTGTAATTTTTACCCCTCCGCTGTCCAACAATTTCCCTACTGTTGTCTTTATTGTGTTGTGAAATGTACGTTTTATTTTTGTTTTAATAGTTTAATGTTTTAATTAATTATAGAATGTTTTATTTTATTTTAAATTATTGATATATGCATAGATTTTAATTTTATATAATTTAAAAAGTTTATACATTAAGGTGCCGATTCCGATCGGGTAAAATTATTTCCCGTACGACTCGAATCCGTATTTTTTTACGTACAAGTCGTACAAGTCCCGTACAAACGGCGAAGTACGATTCGTACCTTAACAATACATACGAATTGCATCGGGCAAAGTCTACGAGACGTCCCCGGACAGATTTACGTACGAGTCGTAAAACTGAAGTCCGAGCGCACAAGTCCGATCCGTACCGGCGTCCCGAATACACAAGCGTATGGAAAACGTCCCGTACGGAGCGAACTGTGCATGACCCCTACCCCGGGTACACTTGTGCCCGGGGTATGAATCGTACGGCCCCCCCAGCCTCCCACCCCTCCCGCGTACGTCCGCACCGTACCCCTCAGCCCCCATATGTAAGCGCCATACCCCACCCCGTATGTACGCGCCATACCCCCAGCCCGTACATATGGGGTGGAGGTACGGCGCGTACATACGGGGGGTATGGCGCGTACATAAGGGGGGGTGCTGGGGGTACGGCGCGTACATACAGGGGTGGGGGTACGGCGTGTACATACGGGGGGTACGGTGCGTACATACGGGGGTGGGGGTACGGCGCGTACATACGGGGAGGGGGGCTGGGGGTACGGCACGTACATACGGGGTGGGGGTACGGCGCGTACATATGGGGGGGTACTGGGCCCCCTTTTCCTCGTGCATCGCGGCGTACTTAGCTTTCCCGGCACTTTTTGGCTCCCGTAAAAATATAGCCGTGGGAGTGCTGTGGGTACGAATCGTACTTGCTGGTACGTAAAACGCTGCCTGACTCCATGCGGACGTCGCGTACGCGCTGTCCAGGGTCGGAATTGTATGTATTTTTTAGCCGCACTTTGTTTTTTACGAATCGTACGGAAATGGTATTTCTGTATGAATCGTACTTGCTGGTTTGTACGGTGGAATTCCCGGGTACGAGTCGTACGGAGAAAACGCTCCGTACGACCATTTGTACCCGGGTTTTAAAGGATCGGAATCAGCACCTACATAAAGATAATAGTTAATAAATTATATTTAAGTAGATATATGTATATGTATGAATTTTTATGTTTGTGTGCTTAGATATTTTTTAATTAAGTGTATTTGTTATATTTAGTTAAAATATATATTAAATGTAATTTGTTTTGTTAAAAATATTAATAATATTTAATATATTTTATTTAAGTTATAGATATTTTTAAGTCGATATTTTTTACATCTATATTTTTTACTTCGATATTTTTGATTCGATATCCTTGTACTTACCTGTTTAAGTATAGGGAGTCAATATTTTTGGTATTCTATATTTTTGAGTCGATATTTGTGTATGTCTATATTTATTACATCGATATTTCATCAGTGAACCGGGGACAATGGCGGCTGCTTTTCTTTGTATTTCCATACTGAGCGCTGCACTCGCTTTAGGGACACCGTGCTCAATTTAAATGGTTTTTTTAAAACTTTGATGTTGAGTGCGGCTCCCGCTTCAGGGACACTGAGCACTGTTTATTTTTGTATTTCTTTTTAACTTTAATACTGAGCACGGCGCCCATTTAAGGGACACCGTGCTTGGTTTCAATTATTATTTTTTGTGAACTTTGATACTGAGCGCGGCACCCGCATCACGGACACTGCGCTGAGGTCGCAGCGCCCAATATGCTTCGAGGAGCAGCTGCTGCTATCAACACGCTTCGGCTTCTTCTCTGCCCACTCCCTCAACCAGTCCGCGCTCGCCTCCTCTATTGGCACCTTCCCTCCCTCTAATGAGGGGACAGGGCTTAAGGATTAATCTAAATTGTGTACTTCTGTTGTTTCTAAGAGAAGTAAATCGAGGATGCCAATACCCAGTTTGAGGGACTCCATCTTCAAACCTCTGAAAGGTGGAAGGCTGAGTTAACATTGTCAAAGTTCAAACTCCTAACGTCCTCTGCACAGGAGTTGTTGGCGTGGATTGTTTAACTCTTGGATAGTCTTTCCTGCCAAAGGTCACAATGTTTCCACTTCTATATCCTCCCCTTGGATAGCAGTTTGTTATCTAATGGATTTTGCTGTTCTTAATATGATGCGGTCCTATTAATCAGTGAAATACTTGTATGCCAAATCTTTTCAATAGTTATAATTGGATAAAGTATAACTTTTAATACCTCAGAACTCATCTTTTTGAATGTATGAACGAGTTCAGGGCTAAATGTCCGAATAACCTTTCTTCAAGATGTATCTCATGAGTTGCTAGTGGATCCAACACCCCAGAAAATGTATCTGGCCGGACCATCTTCACATGCACGCGAGATGCCAGAGCAAGGGGCCGGGTGACACATCTAAGCAAAACTTTCCACGAGTGGTGCTGGTAGGCCACACTCCTCTTGAGTTCCTGCTGCAGTGGCTCAGGTGAACGGGAGTGTGCCCGTGCTGTTCTGCTTCTCGGTCTTCGCCCAGCCCTGTGCCTTGCAGCATTGCTCCAGATAAGTGCTGATCCAGAAGTTCTACAGCTTGTACAGAGACCAGATCAAAATGAATAGCAAATTCATCATGCAGCTCTTTGCCAATGAGTGGGGCCAGTACCTCGACCTGCCAAACGGCTTCCTGGTGATCGAGAGGTGCAAAGTGCGGATTGTGCCCCGGCAGGTCCAAGTGAGCACCCGCCTTCTCCAAGCGATGTCATTGTGGGGCCTGACAGTTCCCTTAAGATCCACCTTAATGCCCCTAGTGTTCAGGTCTGCCCAGCACTCATGATCAGATGGCCACTGTCCCCGAGACCAACGTCATGTGCCCCTTCCTAGATGGCGTCCTTGTAGTGTCACGCACAACACTACACTCCCGGCTCTCTTGTACCAGTGTTAGTGCCTTTACAAGTCAATTACTGTCCCTCAAACTGCTGTAAATCCACCCACCCTCCCCGGGTCAAGAGATGTGCCCATGTAATCCACTGTAGTGCCTTTTCAGGTCCAAATCAGTGGCCATCATACATGTATTCATATCCCTGCATGTCCATCTGAGCTACATCATATGCTCAGGGTCAGTGCACTATCCAGTTCAAATCTCGGCTTCCCACCTGCAGTAAGTACTCTTTAGCCTCCAGTCTGGATAGTGTCAGTGTCCTGCAGGTTCATAATTGCAACTTCCAATCCAGCTGTGTGCATCTGGACCTCTGTGCTCATGTCTCTGAAGAATGCGGATCCCAGGCAGTGCTGATGCCCACACAGTGGCAAAGTGATGGAGGCTGTGACAATACAATGAGGTCTGTTTACTGTCTGTAGTTGAGCGCAACAGGTAAAAGGTAGGACATGTGCCGTAACTATGTGGCATGTCCTGGTAGTGACAAACAGCCTATTTAGTTTCTCACTGCTGTGAGGCTGCCCTCTCATAGGAATGCATTGGGGATTCCCTGATATGTGCTTCAGTGGTAATTCCTGGTATGAGAGGGGTGGCGTGATCAAGTTTGGTATGTTTGGAATAGTGGCAATAAATGCTGCATAAAAGTGTTCTCAGATTTATTATCACTATTTTAGAAATTCCAATTTAGTGGGCATTTCTGTGTGCTATGTGTCTTTGTGCCTGCCTGTTGTGTATTGCATGTCTGGCTGTGTCTGGCATACCTCAGGAACAAAGTTTTTTTTTTACAGAAAATGTTCATGGTTATGAGGAATGTGTTATTGACTTTGCTAATATAACCTGGAAACAAGGGTCCGATTCATGGAAAAAAAATTAAAAGTAGGGGTGGAGATTTACATCTCCACCTGAATGCACCTTTATCTTGTTCTTTCCATTTCAGAAAGGCTCCCAGAAGTTCTACTGGAAAGCTGTGTCATGTGACATCTCCTACAGACTTCTAAATCTCCAGTACAGAAATCTACTTAGTTAACATTTCTGCAGATGAGGAATGGAGAACTCTGTGCAAATGCACATTTTGTTTTTCTTTTTTTTTTGTGGGGAAAACAATTTATTTTACAGTGGAGACAGTCCTTCCTGTGTTTAGGGTAACTAACTGCTATGGGTGCCAATCAAGGATGGTGAGTGTGAAAATTCAGGACAAAGGGTTAAAATTCAGAATAAAAATTCAGGACAGAAGGTCAAAACTGTGGGACAGAAGGTACGTTTAACAGACACATCAGAAGAAGTCGTGCAATAATATATATGTAAATAGACAACCAACATAAGTCAAAATAAGTTTATGTTAGGATGAGACAATTGTGCACTTCACAGTTTTTCGTTCTGCTTTGAACAACTGTAAAGGTCTTTTTGTGGTATTTCGTATGAGCATGATCTATTTATATGGTTACTGCACTGGGTTGTTCAGTCTGATATTTTGTTTACATTTCATGGTCCTGAGAAGGCATGTTTGGTGAAAGAAGTGGTCGGGAAGATCTGCTCACATGGACTTTGTTACTAGCATCTCATACCTGAGTGCTACTGTGAGATGTAAAGCAGCGTGCATAGAATGTAGCTAATTTAGACTTACAGTGCTGGACTACAGTGCAGTCCTCTGAGTGGTCAGCTTTATGTGGCAGATTTCTTCAGGTACTCCATGTCTGTTCAGCTGGTGATGACTGGTTATGGGTTTGTACAACACTGAGTGATGGATAAGGAGAGGTCTTGTGTGAGGGTAAGAGCATTAAGCAGGAAAACAGAGTTAAGAATCAGCCTGCATGAGCTATAATTGACTGCAGACTGCGGAGTGTTCTGGTATTATTGTGGGCCAGAACGGTTAAATAGGAGTTGACATTACTATATAATGCCCTGGCTAGCCATAGATCAGCCCTTCTTATTTTACCTGTATATGATAAATAAGCCTAATCAGAATACTGATTGGGCTGTTTCATTTGTGTGAGCTGTAAACTGCAAATTCTCACTGATGCACAGAAGTGTGCTAGAGACTAGAAACTGTATACGTTTTTGAGGGATTATTGTAGATCAGAAGGTGGTACTGTCTTTTACATACAGAACATGTTATTTTAAGATGCAAGCACAATGCCAACATGCAGTTTTACTGATAAAACTTTATAGTGCACAAATAATATTGTGTGTAAATGTGGTTTCTGCAAATATGTATCATTTGAACATCACCAAGTAAAGTGCCTTGACTGTTTTTATCCTATTAAAACTTTGTTTCCAACACACTTCTGAATTACAAACAAGTGGTCCATTTGTGGTTTCCTAACTACTGATATGTTTTGAGACATTTGCACAGTTCATCAACTCCGAAGCCAACCACACAAAGGAACTCTTCAAAATAGTCAAAGAATTCTCCAACCCGACAGTCATAGAGAACACCATCCACCCCTCCCAAGAACTCTACGGCACCCTCTCAGACTACTTCCACAGCAAGATCACCAACATCTACAACAATTGTAGCATCCAAACTGCCACCCTCAACCCGGCGACCTCAACCAGCTAGCGAACACCGGCCAAATCATCACCACCTGGTAACCGCCCTGACCACCTCAGCCATCATGTCTTCCATCCACTCAGGAGCGCCCACCGACCGCTGCATCCTCCACCTCTAAAACTTTGCAACAAACCCAATCAGTACACAACAAACTAGCATCCTCAACACCTCCATCTCCGTAGCAACCTTCCCGGACAGATGGAAACACGCAGACGGCAGCTCACCAAATTCCTGAAACAAAACCACCAATTGGACGCTTCTCAATTAGGAATCTGTTCCAACCACAGCACTGAGACCATGCTGATTGCCACCACAGACAATGTCAGAGCACTCCTTGACTGTAGAGAAACTGTGGCCCTGATCCTCCTTGACCTCTGCGTGGCATTCGACACAGGAGCAGGAAATCCTGGTCGGTTTGGAGAGTCCGGAGGAGGCTAATATGCCGCCGATTACAGTTTGAAAGGTACATATTCATATGGGTTGATGATTCTGTTTGCAGTGCAGAGATTATGAAAGTGCGCATTAGTAATGGTTGAGGATGTTTATGTACTCAACAGCAGTTTATTCACGGCGATATGTTTGGTTGTAGTATGAGGCGAATTATATTTCTGCACGATTGTTCACAAAAATGGGAGGGGTGAATTGGGTATTAAGTTTATGTGGGAATCATTTACGGTAAAACACAGTGGTAATCATTTATCAGGCAGTTTGTTTTTCAATGAAGTCATATTGTTAAAGGGATTTTATGGGAACTGAGTAGAATATTTATGTGTCCTTTTGTATCATTTTAGTTACCCCTGACGAAGGGCTATAAGAGCCCGAAATGCATTAGGTGAAACAACATAAAGCTACCCAGGATGAATTGTTAATCCCAACGTGCTGCCGTCAAGGCCTGGATGGACATGCCAGCAGCATTTGAAAAAGTGTGAAATAACGCTGTCCTTCTAGTGAATGGATTAAAAATGGAAGAAGTTTTGGTATAATAATTAATAAAAACATGGACTACTTGATGAACAGTGGTTTATTGCGAGGAAAAAGACTTGCTTTCAAGGCTGTGCGACTGAGAGCTGGCTCGTGAGCATGAGCCACAAATATTGCGATTTACATACTTGTGCTAAAAGGGGCAGAGCACACATCAGCCTGCACGCCACAACTCTACAATGAAAAACATGAATGGAAATTAGTATAAGGAGGGTGTGCATTCTATCACTTTGTTTGCTGTAGTTCAACACAGTCTCCCACAACACCCTCAACAACAGACTGTACTACATAGGCAACACGACCTCAAATGGATTGCCTCCTTCCTTACAGGATGCACACAGAGCATCCGACTGCCTCCCTTCACCTCCGCACCCAAAGACATCATATACAGTATGCCACAAGGATCTTCCCTCATCCCCACCCTGTTTAACATCCACATGACACCCCCTTGCAGATGTCATCAGATCCCATAGACTCAACATAATCTCCTACGTAGACGACACTCAACTGATCCTCTTGCTCACCGAGGACCCCTCCAATGCCTAAACTAACTTCTGCAACGCCATGACACACGTAGCTAAATGGATGAGAGACAACTGCCTCTAACTCAACTCTGACACAACTGAAGTATGGATCTTGAGGAAGAACACCGCCAAATGGGACCAAAGCTGTTGGCCTTAAGAACTTGGACCCATGCCGACACCGAACGACCAACCATGCACGCAACCTCTGCATCATCCTCGACAGCCAACTAACCATGAAATGACAAGTCAACGCAGTCGCCTCCTCTTTCTTCCACACACTTCATATGCTCCACAGAATCTTTAGATGGATCCCAACCAACACCAGAAAGACCCTCGTTACCAGCCTCCTCTACTACAGCAACACCCTCTATGCCATCATCTCCACCCAGCTCCTCACAAAACTCCAGACCATACAGAGCACTGCAGCCAGACTCATCCTGGACCACCCCAAGCAAACTCGCATCTCCCCCCACTTGAGAGACCTCCACTGGCTCCCCATTCAGAAAAGATGCCAGTTCAAGATCCTCATGCACGCCTGCAAAGCCCTCCATGACCTAGGGCCTGCCTACCTCAACTATCGACTTAACTTCTACTAACCCACTAGACACCTGCGCTCCTCTTTACTCGCCCTTGAACACCCCCCCACATCTGTCGCAGCCACATCAGTAGCCGCTCCTTCTCCTACATCGCTGCAGAGACCTGGAACAACCTTCCCCTCCAGCTACGCACAGTCCCCTCTCAGGCACACTTCAGAAAGAGACTCAAGATCTGGCTGTTTGACTGAGACACAGTGCACAGAAACCCTAGAGGAGACAGTGTTGCACTTTACAAATTCTGTTCAATTTGATATACAGGTATTTAAACGTTGTGTGTTACAAAATACTGACAGCCTACAGCCTTTGTTTTCACACCCTCAAGACAATTTGGGAATATGTGGTGCATTCTACAACACATTTGTCATTAGATATTCAACTGTATTAGCTTCTAAAGCACAGTAAATAATGGCCTTAATGTGCACCAGGATAGGACAATCTTTGTTGGGGCTCTTCAAATTCCCTCACTATCACCAACAGTTCCTCTCAACTCTTCGTAGTCCCTCTCTCACATGTTCCTAATTTGCTTTATGGCCCTTCTCATAGCAGTATAAGGTGTCGGAGCACTTAACATCACACACACACACACATACAGAGACAATGAATGATATGTGTGTAAATCAGTGTATAAAAAATGTTACATAAGGTAAAGGGGACAACAAGGTGTAGGATGCACATGCCACCTATACCAGTAGGCATTTTTTCAGAGTGTTTGGTCTGAAGAAGAACAAACTCAGGATTAAGAACATAACACCGTGGTTAGCGCTGACTTTATTCATACAAATTTATTTCTACGCAAACATACCTTTTTTAGCAACATCAGGCAAATGAAAGACTGGGAAGAAGACATAACTTTCTAACTTGTACCATGCAGCTTGCATGCAGCTCTTTCATGGCAGTTCATAGCTCACAGTGCTAGATTATGAATGTCATTTATGAACTGCACAGTAACAAAAGAATCTCTGTGACAAAAGCAGTAATCCACTGAGCTGTGCTTTGATATGCATGTTACACATTATTTGCAGCAGGCATATTAACCCTCTGCACTACCTTAGATGAATCCACCTGCTACTAGAGAAAACTCCCATCTCTCTCCAGCAGGGACATTAATCACCAGAGTTATTGTGACACTTTTATTGTTGTCCAAAAACTGCTGGCTATACAAGGAACTTTGCAGTGCTTTTAAAACTTCTGCACTGCTACAAAACGGACCCCCAGTAACAAAACCAGCCCGCCTACCCTCCCAGCCTTCTGGGGAACATCCCAATGCCTGGTACTGTCCATCGCCAATGGTGCCCCTCATCTTCACCTAGACCCTCTCTCATGCGTATTTAATTTCTTTTATAGCACTAGTCATGCCAAGTATGTAGGGCAGTGTGTCGGAGTGCGTTAAATCACGAACATATTATATAAAGACGATGACTCATATAAATATGTACGCCAATCTATAGGATATGTTACTTAAGACAATGAGGGCTACAAGGTGTCAGAGTCAGATGTCATCCATATTGGTAGTTATTATTTCTTAAGAGTGCGTGACCTGGAGAAATATAGAAACTCAGAATTAAAAACATAACATGTTGGTTGGGGTTGCTTTTACTAATAACTATTGTTTACATTGACCAATTTAGACTAACACAACATATAGCAATGGTTTGCAGATGAAAAGACCAGGAATGGAAACATGGAGCCAGAAGGCAGGGCCGGCACGTAATAAAGCTAGGTAAGACAGGATCCTTTAACCCCTTCAGTGCCCATGACGAGCTGGACTCGTCATGGGCTGCGGTGGCGCTGTGCCCATGACGAGTCCAGCTCGTCATGAACTCCGCCCGCTAATGCAAGGCGCGGCACTGGGCGGGGAAAGGGGCGGGCATGCAAGGGGTTAAGCACTGCTATTGAGTTACACCGAAAACAATAAAGGTCTGAAAACAGCCTTATTTTTTCGGCAGAGGGAGCATGCCAAAACAAAATCCTATTTTGCTTGGAACGCTAAAAATCCTTGCACCGTTACATACTCTTTCCTCAATCAGCAACAGGTGAGGAATAGATAGTGTAGTCCTACAGGGTTTGTGCTTCAGGCCACCTCAGCAAAGTGTGAAAAGCAGCCAAAGGCAGTGCAGGAACCAGCCCCATATTGCACATAGTTTATGAACAAGATTTGCCCTTCACAAAAGGGCTTGTTGACAGAAGGTGGAACCCACACCACCAAGATGTTTTTTAAATGGACCAACTTTTATTTCTGCGGCAAAATGTTCTAAATATGTTCGGTGAAAGTAGTTGGATTTTATAAAGAACTCTAACGATACATGTAGGAAATATTCAAATCGGGCACAGTACCCATGAGCGGTGTGAAATGACGTGCCTACACTTTGTCTATAGGTGGTAAAATAAATCACTTTATATTTTCTGGTGAATAAAAACAGCATGTACTCTGGAAACTCCCTTCCAAATTAGACCACACATGGTATTCACTTTTATTCTCTCTTACATAAACTGCACATGTAGTTGCCTGTGTTACACGAGTTTACACAGATCACCCATGGGAACTCCACCATTGCCCCTCCTACACCCAGTCTCCAGCCGCCATGTAAATAAACAGCCAGTGAAACCGTCCACAGGAGAGGTGGGAACAGATCTTAACTCCAGTCCCTATCACGTGCAAGAGGTCTTCAAGCATTTTACGCTCAGTATTCAAAACAACGGCGATCTGCAGGTCACGAGAAAGGCCTATTCATGCTTTCATCCTTTCGAGGGGGGCAAACTGAGTGACATTAATTTAAGTTTTAGAAACGCACCTTTTCTTATCAGGTAAGCGGTGTGAGCCTGTTTTTGGAGTACAGAACCGACATCGAGATGAAAGGTCACGAAGCAGACAGTAAAGTAGTCTAGCCAGAGGTTTTCTCCTGATGTGAACGTTTGTTAACAGGGCTCTATGACCCGAGACCACTGGCTCTGCTGCAAAAGTACTGTTTAATGCAATATGCACGTTTTATCACACTTGTTGCTCTTTTCACACTCACTTCTCGTAATTAGCGTGATTAGCTTTTGTTGGTTTTCAGCGGTGCATGCTGGTCCCTGTAGTCTCTTCCCCGGCACTGTAGTTATGTCCTTAGCTTTTAAGGCAAAACCACTCATTAATTTCTAAATAATAAGTATAAACGTGTTCAGGTAACTATATTGCTCTGCTTACATTCCACATGCTTTACTGAATCTTACATTCCCTTTAAGGGTTTGCTTTTTCCAGGAAGTTGTTACTTTTTTTTCAGACAGCATAATACTCTTGTCTCCCTTCCCTCCTAACCTATTTCCCATTTTCTGGTTCTCCAGTGTTGCAAGGTCATAAAAATGACAATATAAACACTCCACTGCAAATAAAAAAGAAAAGTTAAAAAAACCCAATTATTTTCAATGCCAAAAAGTCTAAATTGTACAAATGCGGGACCGATTGCATATGCTTATTTTTTTTTTAAGTAACTGGACGTGTTACTTCCATCTAATCTGTTACTTTTTTTCTTCCTTGCCTTCAGCCCCACCACATGCCTTAACTGCCCAGACTGGCCCATTGTCATTCTGTATGCGACAATCAGCCGGCAGACAGAAGGACAATGGGTCCATCACAGTCTGTGAGAGGCTGGGGAGGGCCTGCTCTTGAGCCCAGAGGAGTGCGAGGCGGCCCCAGCAGGGAGTTCTCAGAACAAATTACGGACAAAAGGCGTCCGTAAAAGGGATCATCGCAGACAACGAACGTGACTTCCAATTAACAGACGGTCCATTAAATTTACGGACGGTTTGTCATCATACCTGTGCTTAAATCCCATCTTATCACTTGGGAAGTGGCAAATCCTTTTACGTCTGCCAGGAAATCCTTTTGTGAATTTCTGGCAAGTGCAAATGAAGTATTTTCAACTGCAAATTTATGTTTACAGTTGAAAATATAATTATGAATAGGACACTAGATATGGTCCGACCACTAGGTCAATCAGACAATCCCAGAGGGGCTGATCTGACAAATCAGTATGCGGGTCAGTTTTTGGCTGTTTGTGGGTCCATTTTAATGCTTGTTAGGCCAGTTTTTACTGTTGATTTCCATGCAGTCTTCCATACCTTGCAAAATATTTATATAAAGTGCCTTTATAAGTTCCAACATGCCCTGATTTTCAGAGGGTGGGCCCATTTTTTAGCTCTCTCATTCAATAAAGGAGCCCACTTTTATTTTGGTTCCCCTGCCTATTTTATGTCCCCGTCCAACCCTAACCTGGGTACATGAAGCCAATGCAATAGTTGCTCTATGAGCCAGGTGCGACTTCTGATGTTTGCTTATAGACAAGCTAAGTTGTATTAACTACAGGGAATAATATGGACAGGGATTCGAAGAGCTATGCAAAGTGTGTCTGATTTTCAGGATATCTACAGTAGATAAATAAATAAGAAATCAACATAGCTGTCAATTGTGTACCTCGCCATATCCTGAATATCTCACCTCGGTCCAACCTTTGTAGACCAACATTGGACACCTTTGCACTATCTCATTTTGGCCTCGACAGAAAGGATGTACTGTAAGAGCTTTGACGGTATCTCATCGGACAGTTCAAAGGAAAAGCTTGAAGTTAGTTTAGGTATGAGTGACTGATCTCAAACCCAGTTCCTTTCTGTGCTGAATTGAGGCTGATAGTGAAGTCAACGGCCAAGCAGGGCCTTTAAACATAGTTGCAAACCTTAGTCCAGTTGTTTTGGGGGTTCATCAAACGTAGTGAAGAAGAAAAATCGAAAAACTGCTAAGAAATGCTGGTTTCCAACATAAACATTCTAACAAAAGAAACTCGTGCCTTTAACTACTGTTAAATGTTTTTGTTGAATTGCTTTCAATTACTGCAGGCTAGTATTCCTGCTTCCACCCAATCAACAACCATAAAGCTCAAACCAAGGTTTCATTAAATGATCAAGAACTAAATTCAAGAAAAACATATTACCTGCCAGTCTTTTCATTTTGTGTAAGAAGAGATGCTTATCATAAAAGCTACAAATCTGTATTCGCTTTGTTGAGGTGAGACTGGTTCCTTAAACAGACAGAGATGCCTGATCTAATCTCTATATTGCATGGAGGTGAAATGGTGCACATGTATTTAATTTCTTTTTTACAAGAAGTCATAAAATATAACCTGTTACATTTTTATGTGCGGAGACCAATCTGCTGTGATTTAGTTCTTGCTTGTTGCAAAGCCTCTACCTCTGTTTCAGACTTCTTTCCAGCCGGCCTGGCCTCTGGCTGCAAATCCAAATGTTTTACATGTCCTAATATTTTATAATTCAGGAAAGGGCAGTTGTTTTTAAGGCTGACTTGACAGCACACCTGTCTGCAATATTGGCGGTTCCTCCACTATGGCAGATTGGCGTCGCCCCACTGCTATTTAAGCAGTGCACAAAAGAAAAAGAAAATGATAATAACAGAACGTTCTTATCATTTTATTTTCTATGCAGCACTTGGAGCCAGATGGGGGCGGGGCTGGGCTCCATGACGCCAAGCAGAGTGAGGAATGGTTTGCACTCCTCTAAGTGCATATGACAGTTTGGCTGTCCCACTGAGCCCGGCAAACTGTCATGCGTACTTGGCATGTTCTCCATTGGGCTGTGTTGTCCAGCCCCGTGGAGAACATGCCCAGCCTTCCCAGGCACTGCCTGAGTGTCCAAACAGGAGGCTCAGACCAATCAGGACGCTGCTTCTGCAGCGGCGTGATTGGCTGGGAGAGCCTGGAAGTCTGAGTGATTCCAGTGCTGCAGCAGACCTGAAGAGGAGGGAGGAGAGGCGGCAGCGGCGCGGCGGCAAAGGAAAATGTAAGTTTATTTTTTCATTATGTTTTTTTTAAATCCGTTTCCACCCCTATAAGCAATGAATGTTCAAAAGCCCAAATGGTATGTCAAAGAATAAATCTCCATCAGGCAGCATTTGTAATATAACTTGCTGAAAGCACAATTAGACCGCTCATTGCTGGCAATAAGGGTGGATTTTAATAATCCAGTTAGTAAGCACTCTCGCAGTTAAGGTGTGATACCAACAAGAGTGTAACAGTCTGTCAGATCTGACTGCATGCATGATCTCTAGCACATGAAGGTGGCATGCTATATCCCCTCAGACCGAACCCTGAAATCTGGAATATGGCCTTGAAGTGACGTTTGAGCAGACCTTAGAACATTTTGGAAATTGAGAACTTAATTATCCTTTACAATCCCCCTTTAACCAAATGGATCAAAAGTGCTTCTCTTGGATTATATATGTATAGATATAGCATTGCCTTGTTATAGCTTTAGCAATCCAACTTAACCTGAGGAATAATGTGTAGTTTGCATGTTAACATGTTATGCCCTGGCATACAATGGATATTAATGTTCTATCATTTACTTCGTTGTGTATGGGGGTTGCCATGGGGAATCATATTTCTCAACAATCTTGCTTTACAAGATATTTAAAGACTTGCTAAATACCCTGTACTTGCCACATTCATGGTGTCTCTTCCATTATAGTCGGCATTTGTTTGTGGTAATGAAGATTCTGACTAACCTGCAATATCAACATCGTGCCACCTTTGGTTGCTCCTTATCACCAGTCCTCCATCAGACGTGAGGTTCTTCGATCCTAAATCACGATTTGCTTGATGTGAAAGATAAATACTCTACCCGACTCTCTGAACTGACTGTTCAGCACCAATGACTTTTCCACTCCCTTCCTTCTTCCACACCCCTCACCAGCCTTCATGCAAGGGCCACAACATACTGCTTACTTACCGCCCCTCCCTGTTTTTTATCCCACCTCCCTGTCACCATTAAGGGTCCACCACCTCTGACTGGACAGAATCCATCACAGGAGCATCATTCCCTACAACTCATTCCGCTGCACACTCAGACATCTCACTGCACCAAAGACTGCTTATCCCCCACTGTACCCCTATTTGTACAGTTGACCATCCCAAATAAATGACTGCTTCTCACCCTTTTCTGATGGGCACAATACTTATTTCCTCTGAACTATTCTTGAGCAGCTGTACTGTCCATTTCTATTCCCTGTGCCAACTTTGTTACCCTGCACTACGCCGTTTATGCTAGTGTTGTCACTGTGATAATAACAGCACTTATTTGTTTATGGTTATTGAAAACCTTTACTATATAAAGTGTCAAATGCAATTAATAAAACACAGGTGGACTTATAGGAGTTAAGAAGAAGTCGAATTCATGCTCTTAAAAACAGTGAGTCGGCTATTAAAAGAAGCGTACTACAGTTTCCACATTGATGGGCTGCATAGAGGTATCCCCTGGTTATTTCTCATTTAAAGCAGCACATGGTCGGATTCGTATGAGTTGACTGAAAATCGAGTTCATGTGTATTAAAACAGTGTATTCGGCTATAAAAAGGAAACATGCTAAAGTTACCACATTGGTCAGCTACATAGGGATGTCAGGTAGTTTTTCCACGTTTAAAGCAGCCCAATAAATCAGATAAAGTGCAAGTGGATTGAAACAGCCGGCCAGGGTTGCCACATTGGTCAGCGACATCAGAAAGCAGCAGGTTATTCGTCAATTAAAGCAGCACAGAAATTCACTAAAGTGCAGGTGTGTTGAGGCAGCCATTTTTGCAAAAAAATAATGTGGCAGATGAGGTTCAGGCTGTAAATTAGCTATCTGGTAACATCTGCTAAACGTACTTCGGGCCATATTATGAAGGAACGGCAATAACATTATCGCCGCTTTAGCGGTAGGAAACTGCAGCTAAAGCGCCGATAATGGGCTTGATAATATGCCGCAGAGAATTCCCATAGAAGCCCATGTTCACACCAGAACCTGGGCTTCTATGGGAATTCTCAATGGCCCTTAGTTGGGAACAACGCAAGAATTAAGTACAGTTCCAATGCCTTGGATACGTCCCATCTGGCTAGCTTGCGCCAGAATAGCAATGTGTTGTTCCTCATTACCGATGGAGCCAAGGTCTTTTAAAACGCGGTTGCAAAAATAAAATGGCCTTTAATAGCAGCAAGGAAGTTTGCAGCGTTTGGGGGAGTGGTGTCATTTATTTGTAGTTAGATGCGGCTGGTCACTTGTAGAAATTAGGTCAGGGGGGTGTATGAGTGAATTGCCACTGTGCTTGCAGCCTCAGATATGCCACATGATTTCAGTCATGAGTTGAATTGTTATAGGAACAAAGCATGAGGAGACAGGTGTTCAGAAACAAGCATCGGCTCATTTAAATATGCAAGTCTCTAACACATACCTTTCCTCCTTTTTTGTGCATCCTTCTTTCTGCATATACAATTTAGGCAGTGCACACCCAACAACATCTTTCCCTGAGCACGGTGTTTTTGATCGCTGTAAAAGCTGTGGCTGTCAAGAGGGGAGATTGAACCCGCAGAGTTCCTATCATGGAAAAAAACAAATGCCTACAAAATAACACAAGTAAGCAACTTATTGTGTCCTGAGTCTCATTGTTCAAAATGTGTATTGCTGTTGCTTTGTCTATCCCCTTTCCATCTACTCTTTGCCCTGGAACTTTTGTCACAGGATTGTTCTCTTTTAAATCTTCCTCCAGTGCAGTTAGAGACCAAACAAAGCAGGACTAAGAAGGTGGTGTGCCATGTTCCTGCTCTGAGTGTTCCTCCCGCAGGTAGAATGCTCATGTAACTTGACTGCTGAAGTACTGAGGAATTTAAGACCTCGGGCAGTGGAGCCAGTTCGCACAGGTCACAGAGAAGTCAATAGAAGGTACATGTGTTCTGAAGGCCTGTGCATGTCCTTAATGTGCAGCCTATGTGAGGGCAACCATAAGATGGCTACCGCTCTAAAATGGAACCCACGAAGTCAATGTGTAATATCGTATACAAAGTGAATTTATCGATGAAACGTTATGCAAAACACTTGTACATACCGCATTGGCCATTCGCGCTTCGCTGATACCGAAATAGGCAGGGTAGGGCCATGCCTCCTACGTGGTCCCAAAATTTAAAGTACTACAGACCCTCCTTTTGCCCTTATATAGGCAATACCTATACTCATATTAATCCAAGTCCAGGTCTATATTCATAAAGTCATGGAGATGTTGCTGTAGCATCATCCTATTACTTAGCTCGTCCCTCGATACATGTTTCCTTACACACAATGTAGCACAGAGGCCACATATCGCAGGAGCACACTGTACACACAGACAGAACAGGAAAAGTATGGCTAAGATCATTCCAATGACCATCAGAATCTTCCATCCCCAGGCAGATATCAGTTCCCAGAACCACCCCATCAATGACCAATCTCCTTTATCCACGTGAATAGATTCAGATATTTTATGCAGTTTGGAGGTGGCTTGATAGACTGTTGGAGCGTTATCTGGTATGAAAATGCAACAGCTAGATTGGATGACCTTACATACCCCACCACGGTCTGCAAGTATGACGTCTAGAACCATAAGGTTCTGCAAAGTCATGAGGCGATCCGCTTGGAGCTCAGCTGTCAAATTACCAAGGGCACCAGCCGTTACATTAACAGTGGATTCAACCACACGAGTCAGTTGTCTCAGTTTCCTACTATTGACCATCGGTCCCCAAAATGGCAGGAAACCCAAAAAGAAGTCTCCCGCTTCCTGACCGGCAGTATCCTCCTGACTAAAAACGCCTCTCACAACTCTGGTCTTGTGATAATCAGAGGCAGCAGTAAATGTTGGCGGTAGCAAGTTTGCAATATAACATGTGCCCGAGAAATCAGGGGGCAGCCATGTATATGCTCGGTCATTGCAAACAAAATATGTACCCTTGGCAGCCAAAAACGCAGGGGAAAACTGTGATGGAAAAGTGTACGTTTCAGTACAGTCACTTTTCCCCAGTTGAGCTCTTGGATTCTGACCATTACCTTGTAAACAGAACCGACCTATTTGGGGTACGACCCAAATTGGGGATGAAATTTTGCGCTGCTTTTCGCCCAGACTAATGCTATACCCTGTCACGTTCCAACCTACATAAGCTCGCAATTCATTCTTGGGAATAGATGAGTATGCGTCGATATCTCTGCTCATATCAGCAACTCCTTTCATTAAGGCCTTATTGTTTGTGCTAGGTCTGATGGAACGCGGTTGTCGCGGGGAGTAGGCATCTAATGCAAAAAGAAACATGGTCTGGAATGCCCATGACGATCCATTATAGCTAAACGGCAGCACTAGATATGGGATACCCTTATTAATGGTATGTGGCATTAAACCACACACCCAGCAATTGGTTGTATTCATAACTAGTTGGTGCTGGTGCAGGAGTTGAATAAACGAGTTGTTTACGAACTCAGACCGTCTAGCTTGTTCGTGTTCAGGCAGAGGGTGGAAAGAGTGTAAGGAGACAGTAGGAGGAGGTATAGGCTGTACAGTGGGTGCAAATGGCACTTGAGAGGACAATAATACATATCCCACAGTAAACATCATCATACTAACTAGTGCAAACAGACATATTAATACAAAACGTTTGCTTTTCATTATTTTACATATTTTTTTCTTAAAGTTCATTTCCTCAGCGGGTCTCTCCATCTTGAAAAACTCCATCCTCTAATCGTGCTGTTCGCGGCGGGTGAGTTTCTTCTGCTTAGGAATACACCTGTCAGTCAGGGAACGCCCCAGACTAACCAGAACCGTTGACCTAACGTCTCCGGCTTGTACCCCAAAGTCTTGGCACCGCGACCCTACAGCTGAACCTGGATGGTGGTTCGAAAAAGAAAAACCAAAAATAAGAACGTTTCTCAGATGAGAGAGAGCTGTACTGTCAAAAATATCAAAGAAAAAGAATTTTTATTTCTCCATAGTTCTAGGCCTCAAGTTATAGCGTTCTCGTCCGGGTACTGTCTGATCTTGAAACAAAAGTTCAGGCTCTGTAGTATCCAATCGGATTGACGGTGGCACAGCTTCTTGCAGAATATTGTCACTTTCTTGCTCAGAGCTTGTTCCTTTCACACGCGCATCGCTAAAAGGCAGAAAACGAGGCACGGTCTCAGTTTCAGAATCAGCGATCCCCTCCTGGACCCACCGGTCATATGGCAAAGGCAAAGGGACCCTTTTACAGTGGACGCCGTGGATCCAGTTCTTCTTTCCTTTCACTCGAACAGCCGATCTTGTAGAAAGAAGGACAAGATGGGGGCCGGTCCAACGGGGCTCATCATTCTTTGCCCGCTGAAAATTCTTCACCAGCACCCACGTTCCAGGATCGATGGGATGTCCTGGAGCTTCAGAGGCTTGAGGCAGAGTATCGTGCACCTGTTGGTGTAAAACACACAATTTAGCCGTCAATTCATGCAGATAGTCAAGCAGTATTGGATGTTCGATTTCGCTGAATTTTGTGGGCCTTGGCACTCCCCATATACTGGCCGGGCGGCCAAACACTATCTCAAACGGACTAAGTCCCACTCGTGAGTGCACAGTCATTCTTGTTGACAGGAGTGCTAGAGGCAGCGCGTCAGGCCATTTAAGACCAGAGCTTGCTTGAATCTTGGCCAATTTAAGTTTTAAGGTGCCGTTATAGCACTCTACTAATCCGGCTGATTGGGGGTGATTTGCAGCGTGAAATTTCTGCTGAATCCCTAGCCCCTCACATACTTCTTTCATCACTCTACCCACAAATTCACTCCCATTATCACTCCAGACCATTCTCGGCATTCCAAACCTAGGGAAAAAATATTTGACAAGGGCTTCAGCTGTGGACAAGGCAGTATTGTCTTTTAAGGGGCATGCTTCTATCCACTTTGAGAAGGCACAGACAACAACGAGTACATATTTTAAATTGTTGCACCTTTCCATGTGGATGAAATCTAGCTGCAAAACCTCGAACGGATAAGTTGGAGGTGCAAAATGACCAGCTGGAGTTGGGGTTCCCCTACCAGGATTGTATTTCAGACACACCATGCAATTCTTGACCACATTCTCTGCACATTTGGGAATTCCAGCATTTTGCCATACTGGAGCCAACAACTTGCAAATCCCTTTTACACTAATATGGGCCATTCCATGAGCCATCGTCACCACTGCAAGCACATACACATCGGGTAACAACCAACGCTGATGTTCTGACAAATCGACCCAACAACCTTTTTCATCCAATTTACCCGTACTTTCTCTCCACTTGCTCAATTCTTTCTCTGTGGCTTCAGCTTGAAGGGACTTCACGCTCTCTATCGTGTCTTCACACATTCCAACATCACCAACCCATCTTGCAGGGCCTGCAACATACATTCGATTATTTACATTCTTTGCTGTTTCTTTCGCAACTTCATCAGCAAATGCATTACCACGACCGACATCATCTGTAACTTTCTTGTGCGCACTGCATTTCACAATCGCAACTTGTAGCGGCAAGGTCAGTGACTCAAGGAGATCATTCACCAACTGACCATTCTGAATTTTGGTTCCATGCGAAGTCAGGAATCCACGTTCTTCCCACAAGCGCCCAAAACTATGGGCCACGCCAAACGCATACTGACTATCGGTGTATATGTTCACCTTCATACCTTTCGACAACACACATGCTCTCGTAAGTGCAATTAGCTCTGCTGCTTGAGCCGAGTTATGTGGTATACGTGCGGTTTCAACAACCGTGTGCAAAGTCGTGACAGCATATGCAGCAGTCGTATCACCATTCGGAAGCTTGAAGCATGAACCATCCACCCATAAGGTACCATCACATTCAGTCAAGGCAGTATCTTTAAGATCCACTCTCCCTTTTGTTTCTTCTTCTGTTTTAAACAGACAATCATGCTGTTCAATCTCATCTGTGTCTGCTGCAATTGGCAATAAGGTAGCTGGATTCAATGTGTTGCATCTTTTTATGTGTACATGACTCGCTAATAGTGTCAACTCATAACCTGACAATCGAGCACTAGTTAAGTGCTGTGTCTTCGTCCTGTTCAACAACGTGTCCACTGCGTGCGGAACCATCACAATTAACGTGTTATTCATTACTAACCCAGCAGACTGTCGAATAGAGACAGCTGCTGCCGCTGTGGCTCTCAAACAACTTGGCAAGGCCTTAGCTACCGGATCCAAGGTCGATGAAAAATACGCACATGGGCGCTGTTTGTCTTCAAAAGACTGTGTCAACACTGACAATGCACAACCTTCTTTCTCGTGAACATACAATGTAAAAGGCTTGCTGTAGTCGGGAGTGCCCAACACAGGAGCTGAACATAATGCCTCACGCAATTCAGAAAAACTTTTCTGACACTCTTCAGACCATGGGACGAGATTCGGTGTATCTTTACATGTCAATGCTATTAAAGGTTTTGCCAGCAAAGAAAAACTCGGGATCCACTGCCTACAGTAGGAAGTAATACCCAAGAAAGCACGCACTTCTCTCTGTGTTCTTGGCACGCTCAATTTTGCAATGGCCTGAATTCTTTCTGGTGTCAGTTTCCTTCCCTCCTTCGAAAAGAGATGACCTAAGTAGGTCACTTCTTGTCGACAATATTGCAGTTTTGAGAGAGACACTTTGTGACGGAAGGCCGACAAATGACGCAACAATGACACCGTAGCTTCTTTACAAATCTCCTCAGTATCCGCGGCGATTAGTAAATCGTCAACATACTGGATAAGGGTGGCACCACTAGGTAAAACAATTGCATCGAGCTGTGCTTTTAAAGCTTGACTGTATATTGATGGGCTTTCACAGTAGCCTTGAGGAGCGTGTTTAAAGCGGAAGCTACGACCTCCTAGGCTAAAACCAAAAATGTCCCTACTTTCCTCTGCAATCGGGATGCTAAAGAAAGCATTCTTTAAATCAATCACTGAGAACCAAGTAGCGGAAGCTGGAATCATAGTTAACAAAGCAGTTATATCAGGGACAACTGGAAACTGTGGCACAACAATCTTATTTACCTCTCTAAGATCGATCACAAATCTGTAAACAGGTGGCTGTGAAGGGTCAGTACGTTTTAAAACAGGCAAAACAGGGCTGTTGCAAACGTTACCTCTTGTCTCTTCAATTACATCCTTTTCAATCAGATCATAGATAATCGCTAGCAACGCTTTTTCACCTTCATTAGAGATCTTGTACTGGGGAATGCGTGGCAATTTAACATTGGCTTTCAAAGTTACCACGTATGGCGGTATTTCCAAAAGGCCCACATCATTAAGACCAGAAGCCCAAAGAGCATCCGGAAGAGACAACAATTCAGCTGGCAGTTCATTCCTTGACAGATACATTGGAGAAATCACTTCCCTACCAAGTGTAAGTTGTACTCCCGAGGGGGAACAATATAATGTCGCATGTAATCTCTTCAACAAATCTAATCCTAACAGGTTTTCACCACAACCTGTCGTGAGGATAAGGGGTGCTTTCAGCTCACAAGGTCCAACAGAAAGGGTCATAGGACTAGAGATCGGGTTCCTAACCGGGGCGCCAGAAAAACCTACTGAAACATTTGTGTCGCCAGACAAAGGTGCGCCAGGGAGTTTTGAATGCATAATTGAACTTTTTGCAGCACCTGTATCCAACAGAAAAGGTTCTGACACACCCGCTGTAGTCACCTTGACATACGGTCCACTCTGATCCACTGGCACTGAAACAACTCCCTCTCTTTTGTCTACGGCTATCCTAGTGATCATTACTTTCTACATTTTCATCCTCTGCATAATAGTCATTGTTATAGTACTGAGCTGTCCTACCAGTTGCATTGCCTTGCTGATCAAAACTATTAATCGTATTTTGAGATGGAAGGGGACGCGCGTTCTGGGGAACATTACCGTGTCCCCTACCTCTAGGAGCTTGTTGACCACCTCTACCTCTGGTGCTAAAAGTGCCATTAGCGCGCTGTAACAGAATAGGACAACTATACGTGAAATGACCCTCTTCCTTGCAATATGAACATTGATTAGGGCCTACAGGGACACGTGGTTGAGAATACTCGTACCTCTGCACGTTTTTCTGAAACTGTGGCTGTTGCTGATAATTACTCTGGCCACCACGTGGCGGGTAAGCTTGCTGTAAAAGAACCTTCGTTTTTTAATTCCTTCGTTTTCTTGTCTGCTTTATCTTTCTCATCCTTATCTCTATTTTCGTAATACTGTGCAGTAGCCAGTATTTGCGTTGATGAGGAAACAGCCCAAGAACTCTCTGAATCTTTTAACTTCTTACACAACTCGGGAAGCAAATTATGCACAAATTTATCAACAAATAATCGTTGACCACCTTCCGTACTCATATCTTGACCACTGTGGTCAATAAACGTTTCCTCAAACCTGGTGAAGAAATCAGACACTGTTTCATCTTTCTTCTGCTTACACGCAGACAAATTATCCCAATTCACACGCATCGCGGGCATTAAAGTCTTCATGTAAGCAATGATTCTAGAAGGGAGTTCTGCTACCAACGGGTCAGGCTTGGCACCACCATCTTGTCCATCATTAGCAATAATAATATTAGCCCATGTGTCACCTAACTCTGCAGCATGATCTGCATTACGAATCAATCCCCACAAAGGCTGTGGAACAACATTTCCGAACAACATATCTATGTCTGCCAGGTTCATGACACACGATTCTGCAGTCTGCGATAACTCCTTATAATATCCTGCAGGGTTCTTACGGGGGTCAGGCAATGTCTGTTTAAGGGCTAATACTTCAGATCGCTTCCAGGGAACATGTACCCAAATACGCTGAAAATGTGGCAGAACAGGTGGAACAGCATTCGCATCACCAGGTCTCCAAACTGGAGGAACCTCACGCATTGGATATTGTCGCACTTTTACCTTTTTCCCTACGGCGAATTCTTGTTCGAACAGTGACTGATGACAATCCCCATTCCTAAAGGACAACAATGTCGTAACTGCTCTATCAACGTTGGAGCCTACAATTGTGCCTTTGTCAAATTCAAACCGTAAGCGACACAAAACCTGTGGGCTTGAGTCTAGACCATGATCTTCCAATTCCTCACAGAGGAATTCACACATCTTATCAAAAACATATCTTTGCTTTGGTGTTTCCCATTGGCGAAAGACACTCATGACAGACTCCACATTATACCTTGATGGATGGACAATCCAGTTACGTGCCATGTGGTCTAATACTTCTCTCTCTTCAGAACCAGGCCGCTGACTACGCAACTGCTTACGCTTGAAGTCAGGGGTCGGACTAGACCCAAATAAAGGCGATATGAAACTAGTGACTGCACTAGCTATTCTTTGTCGCGTAGTAGGAGAGGGTGAGGCAAGAACAGGGGGAACGACAGAGGAAAGCACAGTAGGTGTAGATGCAGATGCGAGGACAGTATCAGGGAGAGTGCCAAGGGAGGCAGTTGGTGCAGCAGGCAAAGTTGCAGAAGGCAAAGGGGGTGCAGGCAGCAAAGTCAGCGGCCCTTGAGGGGGCTGCACCACAAGAGCAGGCGCCGGCTGAGGAGGAGCTGGCGGCTGCAGGAAAGCTTGCGGCACATTAACTGGAGGCTGTGCATTCAAGGGTTGCGGAGGTGCTGTAGCACTCTGCGCATACGGAGGTGGCGAACTCAGCAAATGTGCCATTAGGGGATCTTTCTCCTTTTCTTTCAACACATCTTGTTGAGGGTGCGGTAAAACTGGGTAACATTTATCGATCCCTAGTTTACGCTGTCTATGTAACTGCTCATTCATTTGTTCCTCCTCATTATCTTTAAATTGTACAGCTGCTTGCATTATCGACATACCTTTTTCTCTCTTATTTCTTTTTGCTAATTTAATTTCCTTCTGTTTGGCTTCCTTTCGCCATAGGCGGAAAGAATCAAACATCGCCGGCCGGGCTTTCTTTTTAAATAATTTAACTTCCAAATTGTCTTAGATATCTGTATCGAAACTACCATTTTGGGGCCATTTTAAAACACTGTCCTTCCTGGTGTATCGGATCCATATTTCATTATACGCAATGGGGCCCACGCCATGTTTTACATAAAGCTCATAAGTTGGAGTCCCAATTGGAGGAACCGGACACGAATCCTCTAATTGGGAATCCCTTTTACAACCCAAACAAAACAAGTTTCCAAATATACTAGAACCAGGCATCTTTGCTCACTAGTCTAGTTTCAAACTTCAAAGGATTATCAAAACGCGATAGTCTCGTGAATACACGAGTCCTTCGGCTTTGGCGCTTGCAAGCTCCAAATCAAAGCGATCCCGAAGGGATACCAAAACTAAGAACCAAACTAAGAATCAGGAGACGCTCCACTTATACTTAACTGAGGTATCGATGACGTCACCAGAAGACTCGGTTAATCGTTTCGCTCTACCAAATTATCAAGGGTCCAAAACAGGGCGATAGTCAGGGCAGCAGTCCTTCGTAGCCGTCAGCAAGCGGGGAACCGCGCAGCAAAGAATTTCGGACCACGTCGACATGCAGGGGTCGATGAAGTGGCGGCCTTCCTCCAGAATTTCCACACGAAGCTCCTCACGAACCTCTGGCTTGGACCAGTACCGCTGAAATCGCCCAACGTTGGGCGCCAACTGAAGTAGTGAGGAATTTAAGACCCCAGCGGTGCCAGGGGTAGCACCCTATGACTTCGAGTTCTTCCTGTCTTGGATCACAGAAACACAGAGTCTTGTGGTGGCGTCAAAGATCGTTTTATTATTGACTGCAGCCAGTAACAGCAATCCTAGAAGTACACACGGGTATGTTCTCAGGAGACTGCTTAACATTACAAAACCAGTCTTCTCCTTATATACAAAATATCATGCTTCAGGCACACATTCCTCGTTTTACGATATAGTCATTCATATGTATTCATTACAAACGAAAAGGCAGAGTCATGATGACCATCCCACATTTCAGTTCAGCCAGCCCACAATTATTTACCCAGCGAGGCTCAGATCCCTCATCAGATATCAGCCAACCCCAATAAACACGGGCACCTCCTCCTCGTAAACAGGCCATAAAGCAGGAAGCAGAGTCAGGTGTGAAGGAGATTAGTTGGGGCTTGTGTGGGATGAAAGGCTTTATGGTGTGTCAAACCCTGATGCTAATCACAGGTGGCCGTAGAAAGGGGAGCTCGTGAGACCGGACTGACCTCGGGCAGTGGAGCCAGTTCGCACAGGTCACAGAGAAGTCAATAGAAGGTACATGTGTTCTGAAGGCCTGTGCATGTCCTTAATGTGCAGCCTATGTGAGGGCAACCATAAGATGGCTACCGCTCTAAAATGGAACCCACGAAGTCAATGTGTAATATCGTATACAAAGTGAATTTATCGATGAAACGTTATGCAAAACACTTGTACATACCACATTGGCCATTCGCGGTTCGCTGATACCGAAATAGGCAGGGTAGGGCCATGCCTCCTACGTGGTCCCAAAATTTAAAGTACCACACTGCATACAGCTATGAGGAAGAGGCCTGTCTTTCAAACCCCTGCTTTTATCATACAATCCCAATGTTCTGTTGTATGTCTATGATGAAACTAACATTCAGCTCACTGCTGAGAAGGTTAGTTTCTGAAATGCTTAAAATTCACTATTGATAATATATATGCCACAAATACAGCGCTATATGTGGTGGATATGGGCCTGAATTAGAGGTTGGAGGAGACTCCTTAGTTATTGCTTTATAAATGCTTATTAGGACCATAACCATTTGACAGATACTTCCGATTTTCTTACAATGCACTTGGATTTCTTGCATATAAAGTTTGAAAAGTTTGAAAACCTAGCCCGCCCCTGGCTCCGCCCCTAGTCCCGCTCCACACTTCACCCCCCCAGTCTACCGCTCCTTTTGGTGAGTACCTGCACTTATATTTTTCCATTTAAAGCACTGCTAATACCAACAAAAATTGATTCAGCTACAGAAAGCATCAATCTGGGGGAACACAACACAAAAGATGGTAAATAATGCAGAGACACGAAATACCCAAGCAAAACAAATACAATCTCTTGAATGGTCCCTAGCTTCACTGAGTAGAGATTTTACAGAGCAGGAGGATCGTAATAGAAGGAGCACCTCCGTATATTTGGACTACCAAAGGATATTGAACATTCAGGGCGCTCTGTGGTCAACTTCCAAATTGCATGGATTCCAAGGGCACTTCAACTCCCATTTGTTAAAGACTTTGAGATTGAAAGAGCTCATAGAGTTCCAATGTTTAGACACAGAAACATGTCCTCTCAAAGGCCTATTATCAAATCAAATTTCAAAGCTTTATTCGACGGCATGTCATAAAAGCAAATAAACATCCTAACACATACAATAAATACTACAAGATAAAATTCATTATTTTTTTAAAAAACTCATTAAACCGTAATGCAGTCGATTACAAGAATTAAAAAAAAATCAGCAACAATGGATTAAAACAATTCAGAGAGAAAAAAAATATATAATTTTAAGAATTGATCATACGTTATTTGATGTCAAAAATTCATTGGCTAACTTCTGGAGGCTTTAAAGTGCGGGAGCGTATAATCCAAGCCCACCCTAGAAATTTTGCAACAGCAATTGCCATACAGGGTGTGCAGTCTGATTCAAGTATTCTTAAGGCCTCTTTATACCTTCGTGTCCCCAAATTTATACACACTTACGACGAGGGCAAGTGTACAGGGGACATACGAACAGCAGATGGGCTATATCCTCAGTCAGATCTTTACAACAGTGACACTTGTTGTCCTGGGTAGATGACCATTTATGGGTGAACGCTTTTACAGGAAGAGTCCCAATTCTGAATTGGAAATACAGTTTTCTATCAGGAACCCTTTCTATAATATCCCAGTAAGGCTCACAAAATGGTATGGATTTAATGTCAATAAAACGATCCGTTAGCTTAACATTTGGACCAGAACTATGGGCAGACAACAAAATCATATCCCAGTACATTTTTTTAAGGATTGGCTTTGATGGAAAAGTTAAACCATTTGGATCGTCCCATAGGTGGCCTAATTCCAACTTTGTTAACAAACCCCTAATTTCCTTAAGCCATAGAATGGAATGGAAACGATCTGCCCTGATGATGTCCTTCAGGGCAGTGGCATAGTGGGCTAGTTCGGGAGTTGTCATAATCCGTCGCCAATACAGTAGGGGTCGTAAACGTGCTAAATCTTCTATTTTTTTCCTGCCCAGGTCATAAGCCAACGGAACGGTTGGAGTACTTTGGGGAACCCGAGCTAAACAGCGTAAAAACTTGTTCTCTGCCAATCTTAGTTGGTTCAAGTTACTAAAACCCCAAAGTTCTGAACCGTACAAAGAGGCACTTATGACTTTCATGTTATAGATTTCTAGGGCAGGAGTAATAGGTTTAGTTAAAGAGGATTTATGTTTGGAAGCAATAGCACCCGCCAGCTGGTGAAATTTTAAAACAGCCATGTCAATATGACTTTTCCAGCTCATATTGCTCTGAAGAGAAATTCCTAGGTACGTAAATGCCTCAACCTGTTCTAATGGGATACCATTAAAATTCATTACACCTCTGAATGTTTTCCGCTGGTTCAGAGACATAAACTTGGTTTTGGAGGTGTTTATCTCAAGTCCACGCGTTTGACAGAAGTCTCCAAACGCGTTTATTGCCTTCTGGAGCCCACTCGGAGTCCGGGAAACTATCAGCGTGTCGTCCGCAAACATGAGAACTGGCACGCGGGCCCCTGCCAGTACCGGGGCATCCGTGGGGGAACAGTTAAGGTGATCTACTATACCATTGATGTATAAGGAAAACAACGTGGGTGCCAAAACACACCCCTGTCGGACACCACGCTCGACAGGGAATGAGTCGGTCACCTCACCCTGGGGCCCCCACCTATTTCTTGCGTAGTTGTTCTCATGCAAGCGGACAAGTAACGTTAACAGTTCCGGCGCCATCCCTGCTTCAGACAAAACCCTCCAAAGTTTGGATCACGGGACTAGATCGAAGGCTGATTTCAGGTCTAGAAAGACCGCATAAAGAGTCCCATTGGTCAAGGTCACGTTCCTCCAATAAAGTGCTAAAAAATAAAAGACCTGGTCAATAGAGCTGGTACAAGGTCGAAAACCAGCTTGATATGGGGACAAAATATCATTTTCTTCTACCCAAGATTGCAGTTTATTTTGAACTAATCGACCTATAACTTTTTGGGCTGAGTCTATAAGACTGATAGGTCTATAATTGCTAGGTAGAGATTTGTCACCCTTTTTAAAAACCGGAATTATTTCCGCACCTTTCCATGAAGTAGGGATAGGTGCACCCATAGCCACAGAATTAGCTAACCATTGAAAATACTGAAACCAAGATAATCTATCGCTTAGAAACACATCAGCTGGAATGCCATCCATTCCTGGGGCTCTACCCCCGGTCACACAGTCTAGTGCTAGGTTGACATCTTTGATCGAAAATAGCTGCTTTTGATAAAAAATAGAGGGGGGAGATGGACACTCTCCTTCAGATGGATTACAGGCATATTGCGGTTTGAAAAAATCAACCCACTGGTGTTTCGCAACATTATTTTGGGGCGGTTGTGCAGTCCCTCCTCTATCCCACTTGACTATGGCCCAAAATTGCTTTTGATCTTTAGCTGCACAAGCAAATTTCAGGTCACGCCACTGCTCCTTTTCCCACTGTTTCTTAGCCACTTTCTGTGTGTACCTGTATGTCTTTCTAGCCTTTCTCACACCTGAAATATTTCTAACTCTAAGTTCAACACTAAGGTTCTGCCGGGCAACTTTACAAGCTTTAATATACCATCCCGCCTCAGATGTTTTTGTTTTGTTGGCCTTATCTGCTTTAGTGATCTTCATAAAGAACCCTTGAAGTTTAATGAAGAAGTGGGTATGAGCCTCAAGCATGACTTGGGGAAAGTTTTGGTTGGTAGATTGGATGTTTAAGTTAGCCACTTCATCGATCACCACTTTTTTAAGGACCTCCAGGATCTCTGGGTTCTCAATAAATCTGCCCCATTTAACGTGGCGTATGTTATTCGATGCTACAATGTCCAGGGTGGTTCCCCCCCCCCCCTAGTTTAGGTTCTCTAAAGACATTAGGAGCTTGGAATTCCGTGCAGAGAGGGTTGTGATCACTCTCCACCCTAGATATTATGATCATATCAATCAGCCTATGCCATTCTCTAATATCCACCAGGAAATGATCTATACGACTAGAAAACCTACCATTGTCAAATGTTTTTACTCCGTGGCAATCAGACGGGGTACGCCCATTGGCTGCTCTGAGCCCTCTTTCTAAACATAAAGCTTTGAGTTGAATAGCTACTGCTGACCATCTTTTAACTATGGGAAGTTCCAGCTGAGGGACGCCCCATTTACTATCCTCCTCAACAGCAAGAAATTGGTCCTCAGGTCCAAGTGGCTCAAATGTGGTATTAACATCACCTCCCACAATAGTAAACAACTGGGTTGGGAGTGCTGCAAGCTGGAGGTCGAGTGCAGTAATTACATCAGATATATGTCCCCTGACCATCCCTCTAGCATAAATGTTAAAAATTGCCACTCCATGGCCAGAAGCCCATGTGATGATTACTGACAAGATGTCATTTGATAAGGAGCTCTGTTGCTTGATTTTAGAGGATAGTGATTGACGGATCCAGATTATCAAACCCCCTGATGGCCGACCTTTCGTTTTTTTAATGGCAGGTGTTTGGAAATTAAGGAACCCCAAACGATGTACTGGGACCAATGACCAGGATTCCTGGAAAAGGATGATGTCAAACTGGTCAATAAAGCTACACCATTCGGGGGACTTTAACTTATTACCAATTCCAGCAAGGTTCCAGGAAAGAAAAGACAACCCTGCCTCAACTGTTGAAAAACGGGAGGGGTCTTGTATTGGGATTAAACTTTGGATCTCACCCTCCATCTCAGTCTCTTGCTCAGCATCAATGCCTGAGCTACCAGGTAGCTCTAGTAATAATACCTCAGGTCCTAGTCTATCACATTTATCTAATTCGCTAGAGCATGTCTGTTGGGCTGAATCGATTTTCTCTGACTGTCTTTCTAGGTGGGTGGGTACTCCCCTTAATTCAAGTCGGGGGATGAGATCAACATTCGAAGAAATTAGTATCTGCTCTGTGGGAGCATACAGTCTATCAAACTTAGCTTGGCTCTTTTTCTCCAGTCTACCAGCCCTTATAAGTCAATCACATTCGTTCAGATCAGACAAGACCCCAAACCTGTTTCCCAAGCTAATACTCCAATTGCTGTTTAAATCACTCCTACCCCAGTTACTGGAGACGGGAATCCGCTTTGATCTTAAACTAGTCGGATTCACTTCACTGCCTCCCTTACAATAGAAATATTCTAGTGTTAGTGGAATGATGGCGGTACACCTTTGTTGTGGGGGAAATATATTAGCCAGGACGTTGGGGAGTACATCTGAATTTGAAAAATTAAGGACTATGCAGACTCCCGCAAATTTTTTCGGGTTGTCCCCTAACCATGCTACTCTTCGTGCCATGATAATTTCCCCTGCTAGTTGTTGTTCACCCCAAGGAGACATCTTCATATTATTTAACATCCAATGCAACGATTTACTAATCAAAGAGGATGTCGATTCCACTTTCCCGGGCGACAGGATGGGTACATTGGCTAAAACCAATACAAGGGGGGAAGCCTCAACGATGCATTGGAATGGGTCTCTCTCTTGGTGCGATGCAGTGGGTCTTGGTGGGGGATTTTCTTTAACTACGTTCTGCCCATCCTTATCTACTATGTTTTGGATAGGGGTAGGATTCACTGTCACTTTTTCGTCAGCCCCTATCCCACACCTAAGGTGTGCCACATTTGGTGCGGGTCTACTTGGCACCGAGATTGAAGTGCTACCCACCTCCTCCACTGTCTTGTTTAAAAGAACGCTTAGTCTGGATACCTCTGCCGTGAGCTGATCAATTTTAGCCACCAATGGTTTTATAATACGATTAATCTTTGAGTCGATCATACTAGCAATTTTTATAATTTGCTCATCCTCATTCTCTTTATCATCGTGTATCCCAATTACCTCATTTTTGTCCAGGCTTTTGGCAGCAGAGGTTATCTTTTTTCTACCAGAACGTGACCCACCACCTTTACACTGTGTTTTTCTACATGCTCTATCTGCTCTAGTCATAGGTGGAGGGGCGAGAAACGGGGATTTCTCTACTCCAAAGTCAGGAAGAGCGTCTGTTTCAAGATTAATTTGCAGGTTGATGACGGAAGACGCACTTTGTTCGAAAGTATCACTAGCAAGAACCTCTACGTCAGCAGCAACACTGCTATTGACCTGCAATGAGGAGTCGAGCGAGAGCTCCGACAAAGATCTCAACGTAGGGGAAATAGAAGGACAACTCAAACCTAGTGACGCCCTTCTCTCGTTGTTAATCTTACTAACAACTTGCACCAAATAGTTGTCCATGGTGTTTGACACAGAGGAGACCTTTGGTTTAGACATACCGCATACAATTATGTAGCAATGCCACGCTATAACTCTACGCTAAATGAGCCAACCCTTAAATAGCAGATGGTGTTTAAGCAGCTGAGATAGTCCACATATGTGTAGCGACAATACAACGCTATATTCGAGTTCAAACAGTACCTTAAAGTGCGTTGCCTTGTCTATTACGAAACCCTGTAGAAGATATAAGGGGGGTGGCCCGTCCCGTCCTCTTACGTCCTCGGACGGCCACAGATGGCCCGCCCTTTGCCCGGGCTTAGCCCGGCGCGTCCCGCGCGCGTCTCATGGGGCGAGGGACTGGGCGGAGCTTTAAGCACCTCCTGGCGCGTGTTCCTGTCGCGTCGTGGCCCATGGGTCGCTGGGAGTTGTAGTAGTGCGGGGCCGGCGGAGCCAAGCCCGGCCGGTCCCTCGTTACTGTGTTAAAGTTAAAACCAGCAAAGGGCGTTCACGGGAGCAGCAGGCAGCAGGCAAGAGGTGACACAGGACAGCCACGGCTGCAGGTAGGCACCCAAGGGGATTTATCTTTAAACCATTACGCCATCAACACACAAAACAAATTCTGGCCCAAATGAGAAGGATTTGATCAATTAAATGGCATGATCATAAAATTCCGATCTCTCAAGACTATGTGAAAGACACAGTCATATGTTGTAAAGGCTTCCTTGCACTTAGACAAAGTCTCACAGATCTGCAGAACCTTTTTCACTCACTGGCCTGTCAAAATTTCAGATGCTCTTTATATCGGAAGCATCGGACCTAACAACTTTCTTTGATTATAAATCAGAGTCACTTATGGACTCAGAATGTATTGCTGGTTCTCCTTGGAACATGCACCTTGCCTGTCATTGCATGTTAGCTCCGTTGCTGATATGGTCATCATCTCTTACTCCTGCATTCTAATGTTGTACAAAGTACCTGTGCTTTGTTGATGGTAGAAATAAGGTTATGAAAACATGCCTATCACTATCACTATTTTGATAACTTTTTACTTTTAGTTGTAATGTTTGAACCCTAATGTCATTTTTATTCTGTGGGTGTTGGAGGTATTCTTGCTTAATGTCACATTCTGCATATTTTGCATTTAAATGTCATTATTTGTTTGTTACCCACATGGGCACAGACTGTAGCGATCTGTTAGTTATGAGGCTGGTGGGTACTTTATACTGATCTCTAGTACTATATCTTAGTGCGGTATCCAGGTACACAAATAGCCACATTTTTATGCTGGTTCCTTATACCACCAAACTTGTCTAAAATTGGTTTTTCACTCTATTTTTTATTTAGGAGTGTTTGTCATTCTATCATTTTATGCAATCCAGTATGTCAAGTTGCAAACTATTCCATTTCAAAAATATTATAATGCTGAGGTCTTTTTCCTCTCAGGTATTACTCTTCGATTCATATGCAAGGGTTCGGCATGAATACACACTACGATAATCCTCACCATCTCTGCTTTTCTGTTTTATTATACTGATCTGGGATCCATACATGGTGTTTGTATGGGGTAGCAGTTTCGTTTAATGTGGGTCATGATTTGCAAATGTTCCTAGTGAAAGAGGTGACTACATTTATTGTGACATTTGTTCTCTTTTCAAGGGGAATGTTCCACATCTTTTGTCAGATGTGTTGTTTGTAGGTTTTTATATGAACTCTAGTTGTTTGCGATTACAACACCCTGGTTTTTCCCCACATAAAGCTGTTACTGATGCAATGTTACATTTCCCTTCCTACACACCTAGTTTTCTCACTGCACACAATGACTGTACCCAGCCGGCACTCTTAACCGGTTCTGCTGCTGCCTCTTCCGTGCTCCTCCACAAAATCTCCATGCATACTGCCTGTTACAGACCTCTCTTTGTGGGTAGAGGCCTTGGTGGATATTCAGGCCTTCCTGAAGTCTGCATGCCCTCACAGCGCTCATTGTCGACCCCCCCAGTTCTATTCCCACTCCTGCTTCCCATCTGTCCCCAGTACAAGGGGGCTTACTCCAACGTAAGAGCTCCATTTCATGCTAAAAATTTACTCAGACATGGCCTTGACTCCTTGTTCCCATAATCCAGATTGCCTATCAGCGAATCGACACCCTCTATAATGTCTTCTCTAAAAGTAGTCTCAATACTAAGAGACTAAATCTTCCAGTAAATAGAATGGAAGTTCTTGACAATTGCAAAGGATTGGCGGGTGTTATAGTAATCTTACAAGAAACCAGTATAGGTTTTGAAGAGGCCCTACTGATGAGAAAAGGCTGGGTGGCTGATGTTACCTGCTCTGAGGCTCAGGGCAAAGAAAATGGTGTCCTCATTGCATCAGAACATGATTCTAATGGTTGTTGGCTTCTCTCCATTCTAAATAGTGGCAAACAGGATTTCTATGTGATGAATATTTACACTCCCAACATTGACGATACAATATACTGACTCATTATATATAAAAAATTAAATATCTCCCATGACTCCAGATTAATTGTGGGAGGCGACTTTCACTTCTAGATCCCCGGATAATACATTTGTTACAAAGGATTTAAAGGCTATTTTAACACACTCACTCAACTCTGCCTTAACTCACTCACTGCTGCCACTCAAAGAGCTCCACTTACAATCCGCAGGTGGTGCATATCTATATATATATACCTGGAATTCCTTCGCGTTCCGTGTACAGTTCTTTTGAACTGCGAAAGTCACGGCACCACAGCAGAGGTAATGATTTTAAAGATGATTTATTTCACACACCGTAGTGCAAACGAACAAAACAGGACGGTCTACGCATTTCGGCTTTCAATAGCCTTCTACTGGAACACAGAGTCATTCGCGTCTAGACCGTATTTCTAAAGTGCTCCGTGCTTAACCCCTTGTTAATGTTTACTATTTTTAAACAACTAGACTGCTGATCCTCTTTAGCAAACATGAGTTCATTCATGCCATTTTGACATCGTTTGTAAAGTACATTCAATTTCAAAAAGTGCAGGTGCAGGTGCAGGATTAAAATTCATAAATGTACATTTAAAACACAGATTTGGCTATTTCATTTCATGTTGGAAACTTCATAATGTCAGGGTTATTTTTGTTCCGTCATTATTATATTTCTTATCCCCATGCCTATTCAATGCACCTGGTGCCGCATTTTCAGTTATGCGAGTCTGGACTATATATCATTTCATTGTGGTGGGCATTTCATCAAATCTATGTTATTCAACAATTCCATAGAGATTAATCAATGGGATCTATACAATGTAAAGTACAAGTTAAGATTGAGATCAGTTTAAAACTTCATTGATATAGCCTTATCTGTACGTACAATTAATATGAGTCCACCAATTTGTATGGGTACAATACCTATTGTTATCGCAAAAATGGGAGAGATGGAAAGGCCAAGGGGAATGGGATTATGGTATATCTATACTCTCATGATATTAAGTTCCAGCATTTAAGTCAACTCTGGTTAAACAGATTTTTTGATCTAAACGAGCATATGAGTGAGGGTTGTGTAAAAAAAATATCTAAAGAAATGTACGAGGACGATGATCTAGTGAAGATAGAAAGGCCAGAGAGAATATATACATAGGTGTTTTAAGGGGAAATCTGCTCAGCAATTGTCATTTTGTGAAATTTCACTATTTTCAAATGAACGTGTAATTCTGCATCCAAAGTGTGTCCCTATGGATATTCAGTGCCAATCTCAAGGAGGAGTCAGGATTCTGTTCTCCGTAATTTCAAGGTTCTATCTCCTCCTCTTTCTGTAGGTTTTGCAATTTTTATCCCTGAATATGTCAGTTGTTCACAGTCACTTGAGTGCAATTCATGAAAGTGTTTTGTCATGGGATAACTGAAATCCTTGTTCTTGATGGCACGTACATGTTGTAGGATTCTTAGTTTCAGTTTATTGATTGTACTTCTTACGTAGTGTTTTTTACAAGGACATGTTAATCTGTAGACCACATATTTTGATTCACATGTAATGTGATCAAGGATGCTTTCTATTCTCCCGTTCTGAAGTTAGAAGGTTGTTAGGTCTGGCCATGCTCACAGGCTCGGCATTTCGAGCACTTCCAGAACCCACATATCTATATTTATAAATATATTTATAAATATATATATATATATATATATATATATATATATATATATATATAGATATATATATATATATTTCAACAAAGTTGCCCTTGTGAAGATGCCAAACACACAGGGGAGCTTTAACTCTTCTTTATTAAGGATCGCAGGTAAGTTGCAAGTGCTTCCTCATACCCCAAGAAAGCCTGACGCGTTTCGAAAGGAAATCTTTCTTTTTCAAAGGCACCATTGTCCTTCCACCTGCAGGCGTGTTGTTTAAATGTCTGCATCACAACGTGAACCCCGCCCCAGTGGGCGTCAGCACGCAAGTGCCGCTGGTACTTGCAGTTTCAAACATCAATCTTCTCAAGTGAGTGCTGCAGGTAAAGGCAATGCAAAAGTGTTACCCCAGTGGGTTTGGGATGGGGCGACACAAGACAACTTCTTGCTTTTACAAGTCCTTAAATTCGGACGGACTCACTTGAGAATGATAACGGAGCACTACAGGAACCATAAGGCTGTGAATACAGCCACGCCCACTTGGGCAGGCTCTACAAAAATGACAGTGCACGTGAAAATACGTTTGCATCCACAGAACGCCATTGAGGAAGGGAAGGATTCCCGAAACCGGTCTGGCTGATTCATTTTCATGATTGCTCCCTCCGCTTTTCACTGCATGCAACTGCCCTGAAATAAATGTCGGAACATTGATACTTACCTTGTGGCTTCTTCCAGTGGGGCAACCTTTTCTTGTGGATATTGAGCGGCTATGCCCAGCCGCGGAAGAAGCCCGCTGCAGTGCAGACCCTGATGACGCCACGAAGGTGTCATCAATCACGGAAGGTAATTTCCGAAAGGCAGCTGACAAAGACATTGGTGATTAGACAGGAGTGAACATCAAACCCACGAGGGCTTTTATATTCTTTATTTTCTGGGATTTCAGACGGACTCACTTGAGAATGATAACGGAGCACTACAGGAACCATAAGGCTGTGAATACAGCCACGCCCACTGGGGCAGGCTCTACAAAAATGACAGTGCACGTGAAAATACGTTTGCATCCACAGAACGCCATTGAGGAAGGGAAGGATTCCCGAAACCGGTCTGGCTGATTCATTTTCATGATTGCTCCCTCCGCTTTTCACTGCATGCAACTGCCCTGAAATAAATGTCGGAACATTGATACTTACCTTGTGGCTTCTTTCAGTGGGGCAACCTTTTCTTGTGGATATTGAGCGGCTATGCCCAGCCGCGGAAGAAGCCCGCTGCAGTGCAGACCCTGATGACGCCACGAAGGTGTCATCAATCACGGAAGGTAATTTCCGAAAGGCAGCTGACAAAGACATTGGTGATTAGACAGGAGTGAACATCAAACCCACGAGGGCTTTTATATTCTTTATTTTCTGGGATTTCAGACGGACTCACTTGAGAATGATAACGGAGCACTACAGGAACCATAAGGCTGTGAATACAGCCACGCCCACTGGGGCAGGCTCTACAAAAATGACAGTGCACGTGAAAATACATTTGCATCCACAGAACGCCATTGAGGAAGGGAAGGATTCCCGAAACCGGTCTGGCTGATTCATTTTCATGATTGCTCCCTCCGCTTTTCACTGCATGCAACTGCCCTGAAATAAATGTCGGCACATTGATACTTACCTTGTGGCTTCTTCCAGTGGGGCAACCTTTTCTTGTGGATATTGAGCGGCTATGCCCAGCCGCGGAAGAAGCCCGCTGCAGTGCAGACCCTGATGACGCCACGAAGGTGTCATCAATCACGGAAGGTAATTTCCGAAAGGCAGCTGACAAAGACATTGGTGATTAGACAGGAGTGAACATCAAACCCACGAGGGCTTTTATATTCTTTATTTTCTGGGATTTCAGACGGACTCACTTGAGAATGATAACGGAGCACTACAGGAACCATAAGGCTGTGAATACAGCCACGCCCACTGGGGCAGGCTCTACAAAAATGACAGTGCACGTGAAAATACGTTTGCATCCACAGAACGCCATTGAGGAAGGGAAGGATTCCCGAAACCGGTCTGGCTGATTCATTTTCATGATTGCTCCCTCCGCTTTTCACTGCATGCAACTGCCCTGAAATAAATGTCGGAACATTGATACTTACCTTGTGGCTTCTTCCAGTGGGGCAACCTTTTCTTGTGGATATTGAGCGGCTATGCCCAGCCGCGGAAGAAGCCCGCTGCAGTGCAGACCCTGATGACGCCACGAAGGTGTCATCAATCACGGAAGGTAATTTCCGAAAGGCAGCTGACAAAGACATTGGTGATTAGACAGGAGTGAACATCAAACCCACGAGGGCTTTTATATTCTTTATTTTCTGGGATTTCAGACGGACTCACTTGAGAATGATAACGGAGCACTACAGGAACCATAAGGCTGTGAATACAGCCACGCCCACTGGGGCAGGCTCTACAAAAATGACAGTGCACGTGAAAATACGTTTGCATCCACAGAACGCCATTGAGGAAGGGAAGGATTCCCGAAACCGGTCTGGCTGATTCATTTTCATGATTGCTCCCTCCGCTTTTCACTGCATGCAACTGCCCTGAAATAAATGTCGGAACATTGATACTTACCTTGTGGCTTCTTCCAGTGGGGCAACCTTTTCTTGTGGATATTGAGCGGCTATGCCCAGCCGCGGAAGAAGCCCGCTGCAGTGCAGACCCTGATGACGCCACGAAGGTGTCATCAATCACGGAAGGTAATTTCCGAAAGGCAGCTGACAAAGACATTGGTGATTAGACAGGAGAGAACATCAAACCCACGAGGGCTTTTATATTCTTTATTTTCTGGGATTTCAGACGGACTCACTTGAGAATGATAACGGAGCACTACAGGAACCATAAGGCTGTGAATACAGCCACGCCCACTGGGGCAGGCTCTACAAAAACTGACAGTGCACGTGAAAATACGTTTGCATCCACAGAACGCCATTGAGGAAGGGAAGGATTCCCGAAACCGGTCTGGCTGATTCATTTTCATGATTGCTCCCTCCGCTTTTCACTGCATGCAACTGCCCTGAAATAAATGTCGGAACATTGATACTTACCTTGTGGCTTCTTCCAGTGGGGCAACCTTTTCTTGTGGATATTGAGCGGCTATGCCCAGCCGCGGAAGAAGCCCGCTGCAGTGCAGACCCTGATGACGCCACGAAGGTGTCATCAATCACGGAAGGTAATTTCCGAAAGGCAGCTGACAAAGACATTGGTGATTAGACAGGAGTGAACATCAAACCCACGAGGGCTTTTATATTCTTTATTTTCTGGGATTTCAGACGGACTCACTTGAGAATGATAACGGAGCACTACAGGAACCATAAGGCTGTGAATACAGCCACGCCGACTGGGGCAGGCTCTACAAAAATGACAGTGCACGTGAAAATACGTTTGCATCCACAGAACGCCATTGAGGAAGGGAAGGATTCCCGAAACCGGTCTGGCTGATTCATTTTCATGATTGCTCCCTCCGCTTTTCACTGCATGCAACTGCCCTGAAATAAATGTCGGAACATTGATACTTACCTTGTGGCTTCTTTCAGTGGGGCAACCTTTTCTTGTGGATATTGAGCGGCTATGCCCAGCCGCGGAAGAAGCCCGCTGCAGTGCAGACCCTGATGACGCCACGAAGGTGTCATCAATCACGGAAGGTAATTTCCGAAAGGCAGCTGACAAAGACATTGGTGATTAGACAGGAGTGAACATCAAACCCACGAGGGCTTTTATATTCTTTATTTTCTGGGATTTCAGACGGACTCACTTGAGAATGATAACGGAGCACTACAGGAACCATAAGGCTGTGAATACAGCCACGCCCACTGGGGCAGGCTCTACAAAAATGACAGTGCACGTGAAAATACGTTTGCATCCACAGAACGCCATTGAGGAAGGGAAGGATTCCCGAAACCGGTCTGGCTGATTCATTTTCATGATTGCTCCCTCCGCTTTTCACTGCATGCAACTGCCCTGAAATAAATGTCGGCACATTGATACTTACCTTGTGGCTTCTTCCAGTGGGGCAACCTTTTCTTGTGGATATTGAGCGGCTATGCCCAGCCGCGGAAGAAGCCCGCTGCAGTGCAGACCCTGATGACGCCACGAAGGTGTCATCAATCACGGAAGGTAATTTCCGAAAGGCAGCTGACAAAGACATTGGTGATTAGACAGGAGTGAACATCAAACCCACGAGGGCTTTTATATTCTTTATTTTCTGGGATTTCAGACGGACTCACTTGAGAATGATAACGGAGCACTACAGGAACCATAAGGCTGTGAATACAGCCACGCCCACTGGGGCAGGCTCTACAAAAATGACAGTGCACGTGAAAATACGTTTGCATCCACAGAACGCCATTGAGGAAGGGAAGGATTCCCGAAACCGGTCTGGCTGATTCATTTTCATGATTGCTCCCTCCGCTTTTCACTGCATGCAACTGCCCTGAAATAAATGTCGGAACATTGATACTTACCTTGTGGCTTCTTCCAGTGGGGCAACCTTTTCTTGTGGATATTGAGCGGCTATGCCCAGCCGCGGAAGAAGCCCGCTGCAGTGCAGACCCTGATGACGCCACGAAGGTGTCATCAATCACGGAAGGTAATTTCCGAAAGGCAGCTGACAAAGACATTGGTGATTAGACAGGAGTGAACATCAAACCCACGAGGGCTTTTATATTCTTTATTTTCTGGGATTTCAGACGGACTCACTTGAGAATGATAACGGAGCACTACAGGAACCATAAGGCTGTGAATACAGCCACGCCCACTGGGGCAGGCTCTACAAAAATGACAGTGCACGTGAAAATACGTTTGCATCCACAGAACGCCATTGAGGAAGGGAAGGATTCCCGAAACCGGTCTGGCTGATTCATTTTCATGATTGCTCCCTCCGCTTTTCACTGCATGCAACTGCCCTGAAATAAATGTCGGAACATTGATACTTACCTTGTGGCTTCTTCCAGTGGGGCAACCTTTTCTTGTGGATATTGAGCGGCTATGCCCAGCCGCGGAAGAAGCCCGCTGCAGTGCAGACCCTGATGACGCCACGAAGGTGTCATCAATCACGGAAGGTAATTTCCGAAAGGCAGCTGACAAAGACATTGGTGATTAGACAGGAGAGAACATCAAACCCACGAGGGCTTTTATATTCTTTATTTTCTGGGATTTCAGACGGACTCACTTGAGAATGATAACGGAGCACTACAGGAACCATAAGGCTGTGAATACAGCCACGCCCACTGGGGCAGGCTCTACAAAAATGACAGTGCACGTGAAAATACGTTTGCATCCACAGAACGCCATTGAGGAAGGGAAGGATTCCCGAAACCGGTCTGGCTGATTCATTTTCATGATTGCTCCCTCCGCTTTTCACTGCATGCAACTGCCCTGAAATAAATGTCGGAACATTGATACTTACCTTGTGGCTTCTTCCAGTGGGGCAACCTTTTCTTGTGGATATTGAGCGGCTATGCCCAGCCGCGGAAGAAGCCCGCTGCAGTGCAGACCCTGATGACGCCACGAAGGTGTCATCAATCACGGAAGGTAATTTCCGAAAGGCAGCTGACAAAGACATTGGTGATTAGACAGGAGTGAACATCAAACCCACGAGGGCTTTTATATTCTTTATTTTCTGGGATTTCAGACGGACTCACTTGAGAATGATAACGGAGCACTACAGGAACCATAAGGCTGTGAATACAGCCACGCCCACTGGGGCAGGCTCTACAAAAATGACAGTGCACGTGAAAATACGTTTGCCTCCACAGAACGCCATTGAGGAAGGGAAGGATTCCCGAAACCGGTCTGGCTGATTCATTTTCATGATTGCTCCCTCCGCTTTTCACTGCATGCAACTGCCCTGAAATAAATGTCGGAACATTGATACTTACCTTGTGGCTTCTTCCAGTGGGGCAACCTTTTCTTGTGGATATATATATATATATATATATATATATATATATATATATATATATATTCAAATTTTCACAGCGAGGACTCGTTGTTGGCGGCATTTGACGCTCTTGGCGGTGCGGGAATTGTGGAGACGGCAGAGTCAGCCGTTGTAAAATTCAATCAAAGCTCCTGGGTTTTCAGGAAAAAATCCACACGCACTCCCTGGTATGGTGCAGTTCCAAATCAATTTAATAATATCCCAAGCATGGCAAGCAGGTTTACAGAACCCAACGCGTTTCAGTCAGCTTTGACCTTGTTCACGGGTAACAGTGATTTTTCACTCTTCTGTTTTTATACTAGTCACATGATGTTACATTTCGCATAGCCTTATGGTCCTTGTAGTTCAGCGACCATAGCGGGATTATTATTAACCATTTTGTCAGGTGTAAGATTCATATATTTTAAACACGTTTGTATAATCAATAATGCCAAATTATAAGTGCATGTATTAATTAAACATTTTAGTAATCCAATAGTCATATTGACTAATTTCTTTTAATCAACTTATACCTTGCACTTTAGCCCTCTAGTGGGCCGAGATTGAAAGTATCCACATATTTTATCTCTCTGGTGAGTGATATACTTTTTAAACCTTTTTAAACAATATACTTTTAGTACACCTGATTCTGAGAAAATCAATTTTTATAACCATTTTCCTGTTGCTTCCAGGAAAAAAGAAAAACTTTAGATGAAAAAAAGGGGGGGGAGAAACACGGATTTCATAACGGGGTGTTTAAGACTGTGTTCAGATCATTTGATTCTCCTCATAGGTGTGAGTGCATCTCCTCGTCTTTATTCAAACCATACGGGGTCAAAGTCCTGAACCCTAAGATGTGGCGTGATTCTTTTTGTCTCAGTGTCTTTTCACGGTTGCCACCTCTCACATGACAACCCACCGTTTCGACAGCATAAAATTTCAATTGTTTCCAGTCACTTGAATGGTATTTTTCCATGTGTTCCGCTACTGCGTAGCTGCGGTCTTTATTAATCGTTGCTCTTACGTGTTCTAAAATACGTTTTTTCAGTTCGCACACTGTGCTTCCTATGTATTTTAGCTTACATGGACATTCAATAATATATACCACATATTGGCTTTTACAATTGATCATTTGGTTGATTGTCCACTTCTTGTTGTTTGCCATTTTAATTACTTTGATGTTTTGCGCAATTTGACATACTTTACACGTCGAGCATTTATAAAACCCTTTCAGTTGTAGCCACGTTGGTTGTTTTACTGTTGTTACAAAGTGACTGTGTACCAGCTCGTCCTTGAGATTTTTGGCTCGTCTGTATGTTATTTTTGGGTGATTTCCCACTATTTTTGCCATCGTAGGGTCCAGTGTCAATATGTTCCAATGTTTACGTAGAATCTGTTCGATTTGTTTAGATTGAGTCGATAATGTCGTGATCAATCGAATGGGATTCTCTTCCTGTTTCTCACAGGGCTTATGGTCTTTGATGATATCTTCCCTGTTTTGTTTTTCAGTTCTTTTTAGACAATCCGATAAGATTTTGTTGTTGTAATTACGTTTTTTAAATCTCCTGATTGATTGTTGACTGTGTTTTCTCCATTCACTATCATCAGAGCAGATTCGACGTATTCTTAATAGTTCTCCATAGGGAATGTTCCTTATTAGAGATGGTTGATGGAAACTCTCCGCATGTAGGGTAGCATTGCTGGCTGTACTTTTACGGTGTAATGTGGTCTGTAACTTTCCCTCTTTGACATAGATCTCTGTGTCAAGAAACACAATTCTGTTGTCACTGATGTTATATGTGAAGTGCAAATCCGTATCTGTGTTGTTTAGGATGTTGAAGTATGATTCAAATTCTTGTTCCGATCCATCCCAGATTATAAGGAGATCATCGATGTATCTCATCCAAGATACTATTCGCTCCACATGGTGTTCATTTTGACTGTCCCAAGCTACTTTCTGCTCCCACCAGCCCATTGTGAGACATGCGTAGCTTGGGCTAAAAGAAAAACCCATCGCGGTTCCATTCTTTTGTAAGTAGATTTCTTCCCCAAATAAGAAAACATTCTTTGTTAGGCATAGTTCGATCATATCTGTTATCATAGTATTGTGATTTGTGTAGTGGATATTCCTTTCCTTAAGGAAATATTTGCATGCCATTAATCCAATTTTGTTGTTGATATTGGTATACAACGAGATGACGTCCATGGATATCAATTTATATGTTGGTTTCCATACCATTTCTGCAAGAATTCTTAATAGGTCTTTTGTATCCCTTAAGTATGACGTTAGTTCTTTTACATATGGAAAGAGAAATTTATCCACAAAGTTCGCGATTGGCTCTAATAGCGAACCCTTCGCAGATACGATTGGTCTCCCTGGTGGTTTCGTGGGATTTTTGTGAATCTTGGGGAGAAAGTAAATTGTTGCCATTATCGGGTTGTCCGTGGAGAGGTATTTGAATTCATCTTGATCAATTAGCTGTTTATCTCTCCATTCTTTTAGTTTTATGTCCACTTCATTTTTGATTTGTGTGGTTGGGTTTTCTTTTAGTCTTTCATAAAATTGTGTATTGTTTAATTGTAAATGGGCTTCTTCCGCATAGAGATCTTTGTCTTGTATGATAATATTTCCGCCTTTGTCGGCCATTTTTATCACAATATCATCGTCTGATTAAAATCAGACGATGATATTGTGATAAAAATGGCCGACAAAGGCGGAAATATTATCATACAAGACAAAGATCTCTATGCGGAAGAAGCCCATTTACAATTAAACAATACACAATTTTATGAAAGACTAAAAGAAAACCCAACCACACAAATCAAAAATGAAGTGGACATAAAACTAAAAGAATGGAGAGATAAACAGCTAATTGATCAAGATGAATTCAAATACCTCTCCACGGACAACCCGATAATGGCAACAATTTACTTTCTCCCCAAGATTCACAAAAATCCCACGAAACCACCAGGGAGACCAATCGTATCTGCGAAGGGTTCGCTATTAGAGCCAATCGCGAACTTTGTGGATAAATTTCTCTTTCCATATGTAAAAGAACTAACGTCATACTTAAGGGATACAAAAGACCTATTAAGAATTCTTGCAGAAATGGTATGGAAACCAACATATAAATTGATATCCATGGACGTCATCTCGTTGTATACCAATATCAACAACAAAATTGGATTAATGGCATGCAAATATTTCCTTAAGGAAAGGAATATCCACTACACAAATCACAATACTATGATAACAGATATGATCGAACTATGCCTAACAAAGAATGTTTTCTTATTTGGGGAAGAAATCTACTTACAAAAGAATGGAACCGCGATGGGTTTTTCTTTTAGCCCAAGCTACGCATGTCTCACAATGGGCTGGTGGGAGCAGAAAGTAGCTTGGGACAGTCAAAATGAACACCATGTGGAGCGAATAGTATCTTGGATGAGATACATCGATGATCTCCTTATAATCTGGGATGGATCGGAACAAGAATTTGAATCATACTTCAACATCCTAAACAACACAGATATGGATTTGCACTTCACATATAACATCAGTGACAACAGAATTGTGTTTCTTGACACAGAGATCTATGTCAAAGAGGGAAAGTTACAGACCACATTACACCGTAAAAGTACAGCCAGCAATGCTACCCTACATGCGGAGAGTTTCCATCAACCATCTCTAATAAGGAACATTCCCTATGGAGAACTATTAAGAATACGTCGAATCTGCTCTGATGATAGTGAATGGAGAAAACACAGTCAACAATCAATCAGGAGATTTAAAAAACGTAATTACAACAACAAAATCTTATCGGATTGTCTAAAAAGAACTGAAAAACAAAACAGGGAAGATATCATCAAAGACCATAAGCCCTGTGAGAAACAGGAAGAGAATCCCATTCGATTGATCACGACATTATCGACTCAATCTAAACAAATCGAACAGATTCTACGTAAACATTGGAACATATTGACACTGGACCCTACGATGGCAAAAATAGTGGGAAATCACCCAAAAATAACATACAGACGAGCCAAAAATCTCAAGGACGAGCTGGTACACAGTCACTTTGTAACAACAGTAAAACAACCAACGTGGCTACAACTGAAAGGGTTTTATAAATGCTCGACGTGTAAAGTATGTCAAATTGCGCAAAACATCAAAGTAATTAAAATGGCAAACAACAAGAAGTGGACAATCAACCAAATGATCAATTGTAAAAGCCAATATGTGGTATATATTATTGAATGTCCATGTAAGCTAAAATACATAGGAAGCACAGTGTGCGAACTGAAAAAACGTATTTTAGAACACGTAAGAGCAACGATTAATAAAGACCGCAGCTACGCAGTAGCGGAACACATGGAAAAATACCATTCAAGTGACTGGAAACAATTGAAATTTTATGCTGTCGAAACGGTGGGTTGTCATGTGAGAGGTGGCAACCGTGAAAAGACACTGAGACAAAAAGAATCACGCCACATCTTAGGGTTCAGGACTTTGACCCCGTATGGTTTGAATAAAGACGAGGAGATGCACTCACACCTATGAGGAGAATCAAATGATCTGAACACAGTCTTAAACACCCCGTTATGAAATCCGTGTTTCTCCCCCCCCTTTTTTTCATCTAAAGTTTTTCTTTTTTCCTGGAAGCAACAGGAAAATGGTTATAAAAATTGATTTTCTCAGAATCAGGTGTACTAAAAGTATATTGTTTAAAAAGGTTTAAAAAGTATATCACTCACCAGAGAGATAAAATATGTGGATACTTTCAATCTCGGCCCACTAGAGGGCTAAAGTGCAAGGTATAAGTTGATTAAAAGAAATTAGTCAATATGACTATTGGATTACTAAAATGTTTAATTAATACATGCACTTATAATTTGGCATTATTGATTATACAAACGTGTTTAAAATATATGAATCTTACACCTGACAAAATGGTTAATAATAATCCCGCTATGGTCGCTGAACTACAAGGACCATAAGGCTATGCGAAATGTAACATCATGTGACTAGTATAAAAACAGAAGAGTGAAAAATCACTGTTACCCGTGAACAAGGTCAAAGCTGACTGAAACGCGTTGGGTTCTGTAAACCTGCTTGCCATGCTTGGGATATTATTAAATTGATTTGGAACTGCACCATACCAGGGAGTGCGTGTGGATTTTTTCCTGAAAACCCAGGAGCTTTGATTGAATATATATATATATATATATATATATATATATATATATATATATATTTATATCTATAAATATTTTCATTTTTCACTCCATCTCAGAGAAAGTTTACTGTTAATTGTGAAGCAAGCACTGATTTACCTGGGTGCATTACGCTCACTTGTCTCGGATACAGTCAAGACAGACACTGTCACAAATAACTGGGTCTCCCCTCTCCTTGTGTTTAACGCATACCAATAATAAAGCCATACTAGAGTAAATTAAACTTCTGAAGTATACATTTAATACCATTGTTAGTAAAAGAGCTTATCTTTTTGTTCAAACCCAAAAATCAATACAGCTCCTCTTCCGTAATAGAGCGAGCTCAGTGCTTGCCAATACTCTTGAAATCAAAAACATAAGCAACCAAATCAAGTACATCAAAGCTCAAAATGGTAAAGTGGATGTCTGGAATTTTTCTATCCCTCCCTATAGCATCTGTTTCTGACATGGATAGAGAACGCTTGAATGAATCGTTTACTTTGGATGAGATTACCCAATCTCTGTAAAGGCTCCAGGACCTGATAGGCTCACCATTGCTTTTTATAAGTCCTTCACATAGGCAATCACCAATCACCTGACAAATACCTTAGAGCACTTTGGTGCACATGCATCAACCAAACAAAAAGCGATTCCTTAATAGCGAGAAATAAGGAATCGTTATTAAGGGATCGCTTTTGGGCATGCATCAACAGATTTGGTAAATTTTAGCGATTCCTTAAAAATCGCTATTTTTACCGAATAATCTATAGCGGGGCATGCAAACTCCGATTAGCTAATAGCGAGTTCGGTAATACCGAATTAGCTAATAGCGAATTCGGTATTAGCGAAATCGCAAATGACCGCGTCACTCCGGGAACATGTAGATGACATCACCAACCAGGAAATACTGCAGCCTCACCCTCATTGCCTCGACAGAGGAGCAAACAGGAGCTGTGAGTGAAGACTGCCTGTGCAGAGTGAAGCCACACCGACTGAGCTATCCGCCAAACCAAAGAACCATGGAGAAGGAAGCACCATCCAGCGCTGAGGCTGCACGCAAGCGCAAGCGCAAGCGCAAGTTCTCCGACAGGGAGCTGGAGCACCTGATAGAGGGAGTCAGCAGCAAGCACGATCGCCTTTTTGGTAAGCTGTCCCTCAAGGTGCCTGAGGGGGAGAAACAGCGCATATGGCTGCGCATCCGGGAGAGGGTGAATGCTGTTGGTGTGACGACCCGCAGCATTGACGACCTCAAGAAAAGATGGTACGACCTGCGGAAGCGTGCTAAGGAGAGGATTGCGGAGAGGCTCCGGGAGGCGACCAGAACCGGAGGCGGCCCTTCGACGGTCCAAGCCAACACTGCCCTGGAGGAGCTGGTGGAAGGGACAATCGAGCGTGAAGCCGTCGTGGGAGTGACCCAGATGGACACCTCCGGCGCAGTCACAAGTGCCCAAGGTAAGATGCATGCCTGTGCCCATACCCAGCATAGCGTAAATCCATTCCCATGCCCCCAGCAGGATCTGAGTGTGCATGCAGCTTTGGCCCACACAGCTTTACTGTTAACACTAGTGCATCATGGGAGTTGTAGTCTAGTCAGCCCAGTCTGCATGTACAGGTGTAAATACAATTACGAATCACCACATAAGTTGAACATGGATAGAGACTGTTTATTTAGTGGATCACAGAGGGACATGTATGTGTACGACACTACGTAGGTGTAACTATCCCACTAACCATGCACTGTTTCACACACAGATGCATCTCCTGGGGAATCGGACGACAGCGGGCAGCTGATTATATCCGAGACACCTGTGGATTCCGACATGAAGACAGCGTAGGATGCGCATACATCACCACCACCACCACCACCACCAGCACCACCAGCACCAGCACCACCAGCACGAGCACCAGCCACACCAACTGCAGCTACAACAGCCACTAAAGCGCCGAGGCGCAGGTCCCAAGTTGCGCACTTGCAGGTGATGGGAACACCCTCCACACAATTGGGACAAAGTCTGTGCACCATCACACCGCCTGCTGCACCACCTGGACGCGGCAGACTGCCACAGCGGCGCAGGGCTCGGCCAAGTTCTGTCTCCTCAGGTGACCTTGATCTCCCACAAACTTCTGCCATCGAGGAGAGGATGCTGCGTGTACAGCGCCTGCAGGGACGACACATGGCAACAATAAGCTCAAATATCGTGCGCCTTGCAAGGGAAATGCGTGGCATGACTGCGGCGGTTAGGGACATGACCACTTTGTTGGCAGAGGGCAATGGGCACCTCAGGGAGGACATCCATGAGCTCACCCGTGCCATGAGGGAGGGCCATGAGTGCGAGAGGAGGAGGCACCGTCAGCAATTGGTGCGGTCTGCGGCCTCTACAAAGGCCATCACACGTCTCAGCAACAGCACCGCAGTGTCCTTGCAGGTGGACCTTGGGCACTTTTGCGGGGATGTTGCCAAGGCACTAGGGCAGATGACCGCTGCTGTCGAACACCTACAGAGCGGCACATTCAGTGCTGGTGCATTGGGAGGGGAAGACGGCAGTGAGGCTGCCTCGAGTGTCAGCAGTGTGTCAGTGGCAGAGGCCAGCACCAGGCGCCACAGTTCGCGGGCCTCCACGGGGACAGGCCATGGTGAGGCGTCGGAGACACCTGAGCGGAGGCTTGGTGTACGTGGCAAGTGCCACTAGACAGATTTACAGCCATACCTGACCGTGGTGGGGCAACCATGGTCCTCTCCTCCCTGAGGCTGCACAGCCGTGACTTTAACGCACATTTGTAATAACTTTTGTCATGTGGAGCATTATTTACATCGCTTGTTTGGTTGCACATACCGCAGTGCTACTGTGCATTAAACAGTTGCACCCCCAACAAAATAGTAATGTATCATTCTCACCTGATTCAGAAATGATGTTGCATGATGTATGTCCGCCTCCTATGGCCCTCTGCTGTGTTAGGGACGTGTGCCTGTCGGTGTTGGGCGGGTGGTTGGTCATCCCGGTGGTCGTCATTCCTGTCCACCTCTATGGGTATCCCCCTTCTGGTCGCAATGTTGTGCAGCATTGCACATACAGCAATAATCCTGCAGCAGGTTTCAGGTTTGTATAGCAAGGCGCCGCCAGTCTTATGTAGGATTCTAAAGCGACTCTTCAGAATCCCAAATGTCCTCTCTATGACATTCCTAGTGCTTATGTGTGCTGCGTTGTAGCGTTGTTCCTGTGGGGTTGCTGGATTGATGTATGGGGTGAGTATATATTCACGCAGGGCATAAGCACTGTCACCTAGAAGATAGAAGCAAAGACTTAGCAATGGTGATGTTCATACATGTGTGGTGTTCATGTGGGGAAGCGGAATTTGTACGTACCAATCAGGAGTCCCTCTCCAAATTCTCCGTTGAGTAGACGCCTGTGGATTCCACTGTGGCGGAATATGTAGGAGTCGTGTGTGCTCCCCGGAAATTGCGCCACTAGGTCCGTTATGATGTGATTGGCATCGCACACAACCTGCACGTTGATTGAGTGGTATGACTTGCGGTTACGGAATATGTACTCATTTGCTGCGGGTGGACATATGGGGATATGCGTACAGTTGATGCATCCAATTACATGGGGGAATTGTGCCACCTGGTAGAATGCCTGTTTGTTGCGGTCCAACTGCTGTGGGGTTGTGGGGAAGCTGATGTGGGTGTGTAGCATTGTCAGCATGGCATCTAGGAATTTCTTGAAGAAGCGTGAGAGTGCGCTTTGCGATACGCCTCCGGCTACCGCAATTACCCCCTGGAAACTTCCTGAGGCCAATAGGTGCAGGCTGCATAGGACCTGGACGTGCGCAGGGATTGCATTGGTCCGGTGTGTCTGGTGCTGCAGTAATGGTTCCAGGTCTGCAATGAGGCGCATGATCATGGCACGATTCAGTCGATACTTCTCGTACACCTCGTCCTCATTCTGCCCGAGCAAGGTGATGCACAGTCTGGAAGCTCTCTCCTGGACCCTTCTCCTGCGCTGTCCTGCCGCATTGATACGCATCCTCCTTGCAAGCACGTAGAGGGCTGCCATTTTGTGGTAGCCAACAGGGTCTACTTGGCCACATTTAAGGGTTTGGTGATTAACACAATCAGTTGCACATGTTTAATGTTTTTTTTTTTATTCACATGACTTTTTTTTTAACTTTACCTCCAGGTTCTGATTCCCCTTATTTAGCTCATGCAAAATAGCGATTTTTGGGATTTTCGGTATTTGCGAATGTTGTTGCATTGGGTTGCGATTCGTTATTATCCATTGGCACTTGCCGGGAGCTATTAGTGATTTCGGTGATTGCTAATTCGGTATTTAGGGATTCGGTATTTTTGCATGTTGGTTATTTGCGATTCGGTATTTTACCGGATTTCATTTAGCGATTCGTTATTTGCTCACGTTTTGGGTTGATGCATTGGGATTCGGTTTATTTTACTCGCTAACGGGTGATTTTAGCGATTCGGTATTTTACCGACTGGATTTTGGCTTGATGCATGTGCCAGTTTGCGCTTAGTGGAAAGGTTTCTGGAATGGACTCTTAGGCTACGATTGTCGTCATTCCCAAAGACGATAAAGACCACTCTGGTCCATAAAATTATTGCCCCATATCATTATTAAATATGGAAGCTCAAATGTTTGCTGTAATACCTGCTAAAAGACTGGAGCATCTATCCCTACACTAATCCATAACTCTCAAATGGGGTTCATCAGAGAAAAACTTGCTGGAGGCAATATACACACGTCATATAATTAAAAAAAGCCAACAGCCGCAATTGCTCTTGATGCTAAAAAGGCTTTCGACAAAGTTTCCTGGCCTTGCCTCCATACAGTTCTGGAATCTCATAACCTTGGCACTTCTTTCATTCATACGGTTATGGCTCTATATGCTAATCCTAAAGTTAATATTATAGTGAACGGCGCCACTTCTACCTTTTTCAACCTCCATCAAGGCAGGGTGCCCTCTTTCGCCCTTGTTATTCTTACTCACCATTGATCCCTTGCTTACCCTATTTAATTTGTCAATAGATATAAAAGGCATCCAATTTGACTATAAAATGTATAAAACCACAGCATGTGCAGATGATGGCCTTATCTTTAGTAAGGATATTGAACGTGCGATTCCTAGCATCACAAGTATTATTTACACGTTTTCTAATGTAACCGTATACACTCTAAATAAAGATAAGACTGAAGTCTTCCCTGTAAATCCCTTATGCTTTTCCTCACATTTAGGTAACTCTGGTATTAAGTGACAGTCCAAATGACTCAAATATCGGGTATTTGGTCTTGCAAAGATTTGTCTGAAACACTAAAATATAATGAATACCAGCTGATTTCTAAAGTTAATGACCTACCTTCTTCCTGGTCGCCTAAATTAATTTCATGGTGATGATAAAATAATGATAACGCCAATTGAGAATGCATTTTTCCACGATATTGATAGATTAACCTCTAAAATTTATGGAGAGATAAAAGAGCAAGTATATCATACAACATTCTCAGGAAGAACATCAGTTCGGAGGGTGCAACCTCTGTAACTGGAGCCTATTCCAATCAGCCTTTTTAGCAGCGCATGGTGCCTTATGGTTCACCCCTAAATCCATGAACTCTCCGAAATGGGTGGAGATAGACAGTACTCTTTTCAATCCTTTTAATCTTTCTGCCATCACCACAATGTCTAAGTTGAAATTTACACACTCTTAGTCGCTAATCTCAGATACTTTGAATGCTTTAAACCTACTGGATAGACACATTTAAAAATTCTATGTTAGACTCACTTTGGTACAATCCTAAAATAAGGGCTGATGTTGCCAGTTCTGTTCCTGCTACGTGGGCTTCCAAGGGCATTACACAGGTTAAAGACTTATTTGATGACAATAACTGTCCTCTGCCTTTCTCATGTTTAGCACAATTCCACACCCTCTCCAACTTTGACTTTTATAGCTTCCTAAACATTAAAGTAAAATTGTCTAAACTCAGACCGCCCGAATACCTGACCCTTTCTGCGCATCTGACATCTTGGCTTCTTGTAGGACATATCGTTTCCAAAATATACAAACTACTTTCCAGTCCTCTTCGATCTTAGCAGTCACCACTCTATACAAAATGGGTCTGACATTTTGAATTAAAAATGTTTGAAAAATCTGAGAAAAAGACTGGCAGAACATTAGCAAACGTCCCTTGTGCAGTAAAATATCCCTTTCTCTCCTTCAATTAAAGCTCTTCTCTATGAGCCTATTATATTTGACCCCAGCTAGATTACCTAACTAAACTTACGAGAAAGTAATACTTGTTGGGATTGCAATGTGGTGTTTGGTTCTCACCAAGACATATTTTTCTAGTGCCCTCTCCTCACTCAGTATTGGGACGAAATTCCGACTCCTTTATCAGCTATTTTTAACACCACAATTCTGTTGGATTTTTCCAGGGTGATTCTCGGACCTTGGGCTTCGAAGACTAGGCTTAACCTTTGTCACATAGACATGTATCTACTTGATCTCCTCCTGACGATTACTGTAAACTCATCTTGAGTGAAACCCCGAAACCGGACCTAGGATGATTGTTTCCAGTCCAGGGAGGACCTGGCCTGGCAGTTCGGGCTGGACTGTTCCCATTGGGCACAGGGTCAAGACTGATTTGCATATGGCTGGGTCCAAACTGAAATGGCATGGTAGGCAAAAAAATTATGGATTTAGGCCCAGATCTCTGTACTGGGGTGAATGTATGACATTGCTCTGCATTCTTTCCATCATTAGTTCTTTTTGCAACTTTCGAATAGTAGCATTTCCAAACGTACAATTTAAAAAGCACCTTTACTAAAAGATTTATTTTTAAATTCTGAGGCCAGGCATACTAAACACCATTCTCCTATCTTGTCCCAATGGAATGTTATACTTGTAAGATGTTACAAAGCATCTCCCATTCTATCCTCTGGGACAGATAGCCTTTCTAAAGTGAAAAATGAAACACACTGTATGTCACTATCATGACAATTTCACACACACACACACCAGTACATGTCCTACCTTTCAAATACACTGCACCCTGCCCATGGGGGTAACTTGGGCCTAACTGAGGGATGCCTTACATGTGAGAAAAGGGAAGGTCTGGGGCTGGGTGAGTGAGTGCACTTGCCAGATCGACATGGCAGTCACAACTGTGCGCAGACACTGCAGTGGCAGGTCTGAGAACCCTTTGAAGGGCTGCCTGTGTGGGTGGCACAACCAGTGCTGCAGGCCCACTTGCAGCATTTGATTTACAGGCCCTGGGCACACACAGTGCCCAGTACTAGGGACTTAAAGGTAAATCAAATAAGCCAACCATGGAAACATCAATCCATAACCATAATTTACCATACGAGCACTTGCACTTTAACACTGATCAGCAGTGGAAAAGTGAGCAGAGACACTAAACCAGCTTCAGAGTCAAAACCAGAAGGTCAGAAAGCAAAAAGACAGGGGAAATACACCAAAAGATACCAAGTCTAACACATAAGATATACTGTCTCCTGTTCTGTTATCTTAGGGAAACTTACTTCTCAAAGGGTGAATATTCACTGATACAGTAAATGTAATCTCAATTGTAGTGGATCTGAATTTTATAACCTAAGCCTGCTTGCTATCTCTCACGATGACTATTGTATGCTCTCCTTTTACTACTTATGTATTTTGGTATAGTTCTTTTTTGGCCTTGCAAGGGCGATGTAACATTTGAATGAATGTATATTGCTTTTATGCCAAAATAATATTTGGAACTATAAAAGATGGTAATTTCCACAACAGACAATACACAAAACACAACAATTACACAACACAATAGCGTAACAAAATGCATGGTAATAATCAAATAATTCAATACTAACAATCAAAAACACAACACATAGCACAAGATAACTGCACTCACCACACAATCACAATTACAGCACAGCACACCAAAAAAATAAACTGGAAAACAGACAACGGCAGCAAAAGAAACATAACAACAAATCAAAATAGCAATATAAAAATGGAAGCACAAAATTTGCAGTCACTGAACAATTACACAACAATGACATCAATAGTACACAAAAATGCAGCAGAACAAAAACCAGTACTCTTAGAATAAATAACAAAGCACAAGAAAATAACAGCAGCAAATCAAACCCACACACATCTCGACCAATCAAGATAACAAAGCCCTATATTAACAAGACAAAGGCAAATCAATAACATAACACAAAAGTCAAACACAGCACACAAACAATAGCACACATCACATGCCACATAAGACAACAATACTTCAAAGTTTATTGTGCTGTGGTAGGTTGTGTTGTATTGTGTGGCATGGTATTTTGTATTAATATTATGCTGTGGTTGTTTTTTATTGTATTATAGTTTGATAATAATGTGACCCACTGTTGTATTGCTACATTGTTTTATTGTGATCATGTAGTATTGTACTATATTTGGGGTTCATCCGGGATTTCTTGAGCGTCTTTAAATTGCATAATAAATTTTAGAACTCTGTGTTGGAAAGAAGTGGCAAACGTTTGTAACATTTTTGAGTGTTTAGGAAGGAAGAGCATTGGCAATATGTATACTTGTGGCTGCTGAAGAAAGTTATGTTGTGGTGGTATGCACAAGGTGTATGTTAATGGGCTACATGGCATTTTTTTGCGGAGATGTGTAGCTGAATGTTACAGAAAAGAGGGATGTAAACGACCCACTATGTGTGTACCATGTGTATCCTTTGCATGATGGTGGTAACCTATAGCATAATTCCTGGCCCTAAAGTAATGGTTGTTGTTCTTTGTGTACTGGGAACACCCATGACATGATACTACCCACTTGACAAAATGGTGATAATCAGGGCGTGGTGGGCCAGGTCCTGCCGGTGCCCTGCACCAGCCGTTCTAACAATCAGGTGCTGAGATGAGTTATTATCAGGCTTACCATTTTTGTCCTCAGCTTCAGGATGAAAAAAAAATCTGCAGCAGTCAGTGGTCGAAGTGGGCGTGATCAGCAGGGCACAACGTGCCCCTACTTCTTTAATTCATTCGATTAAGTTCCCCTACTTTTTCATTTTAAACAGGCGTGCCAGGATGGCAGAAATAGCCAAGGCCTACAGATAAGGCTCTGGCGTTCGTGTCCATTCGCGGAAGGGCGAGTGGGCAGAGAAGGAAGGGGACTCTGTGTTTTTCATTTTGCCCAGAGAAGACAAGGACAGTACTTCTGCTCTGCTGCTGGCAGCTGGTCCCCCCTCTTTCTGCCTCTTTTTCCCTCTCTTTCTGTCTCACTCCTCCTCACTTACTGAAAACTGTGACTTCAAGAAATGGTTCTCACTCTCTCTTTCCTCCTTTCATTTATTTGTTCCCCTGTGAAATGGATGCAAAAAAAAAAAACACTTTTACTGGAAATGTCATCTTTTTCTGACATTTTTCTTTTCCAAAGTGCAGCCTCAGGAATAAAAGGCTCAAAATATGAAAATAAATAAATAACTAAAAAAAAGCACGACAGAGTGGTTGCAAAGTGGCCAGATTGATTTGTTTCACACCCAAACACATCAGCGGCACTTTACTGAGTTTTCCAGTGAAGCGCTACTTTTGTTTTCTTGTCTTTCTCTGAACAGCATTGTTTTCCCTGGGTGGGGAAGTGCACCAGTCCTGGAGGTACTGCAATGGCTGATTGATGGGTGGATTGGAACACAAAATGTGTCCCATGGCTCTTTGTTCACTGATGTCGTCTTTTTAAGCCATACTGCTTACGTTTTGTAAGAATATAAGCAATGGACATTGAAGTGGGTCCCTTCCGGGTCCTGTAGTCAAGTCATTAACTTTTAGGCAAAAACACTCACTGATTTCTGAATAATGAGTGTAAAAGCCTTAAGGTAACCATGTTGTTCCTGCTTACATTTCACATGCTTTACTTAATCTTACATTCCCTATGAATGTTTGCTTTATCCAGGATATTGTTACCTTTTATTTTAGGCAGCATATTCCTCTTGCCTCGCTCATAATTTGAATTAAATCGCATCTAGGTTTTATAGCGGGGCACAATTGGGTTATAGTTGAAGGCAGTACGAGTTTCTCTCAGTGGGGCAGTATGGTGTTCAGTGGGGGGGGAGGTGTGGCACCATGTTCAGAGCTGCCCAATTTGAAACTGTGGAACCAGATTCAGCCTTCATGACCAGTCCCCAAGACCACTCTCCTGAGGGAACACATTCCCATGCTAGACCTTAGAAGGGCCCGCAAGACCTTAGAAGCCCTGTGTCTTAGCACCAGCAGGTGGCCCTAGAGGTGGCAAGTGTGGGTTAACCTTGAAGGCTTGTCCATCACAATCCATGCTGAAGTTCACCTCCATCCCTGGGGACAGGCCTATAAAGCAGCACACCCTAGAGTGACAGTGACTCTGTCACTGAGGTCACAGGACACTTGAGAAGGGCTGGCTCTTTGGCAGTGCACCCGGTGTGACTGTACCGGGTGCTGACTTTGTGTGCGGGGATTAGAAACAATAAAAATGTCATGACAACTCCGGCGATTACTTTTCTACCTAGAGAGACATCAGAGTTTTTTGTCTAGGGGACGTTTTGACTCTTAGAAAGGTACCGCAGAGGGTTAATGTGCCTGCTGCAAAGAACATGTACCATGCAAATCACAAAGTGCACTTAATGTGACTAGGTCAGTGTTCTTCTGCTTTTGTTAGAGAGATCATTTTGTTATTCACAGTTTATAAGTTAAAATCATAGAACATGAGCTGTTAACTGTCATCTAAGAGCTACATGCAAACTGCAAGGTATAAATTAGGACGTTATGGTTTCCCTCACCCCAGTCTTTGATTGTCCTGATGTTGCAAAATGTGTTCATTTGGATAGAAATCAATTATGATTATTAAGGAGAACAAAACAGTACACACACCATGGAATATGCAACCAGTCACTGGCCATTACACTTGGACAATGCTCAGTATGCAAACTCACCACCACTACGAAATACATCCAACTAACACCGGAACCTAAATGGACAATTAGACAACACACCAACTGTAATTTGACACATGTTGTCTACATGATTACTTGTCCTTGCAACCTCAGGTATATTGGAATGACCTGTTGCAAAATAAAACAGAGGATCTGTGAGCACAGGAGAAACGTGAAGTGCAAACGTGGAACGACCAAAATGAGTACCCACTTTATTGAACAAGAACACTCCATTGACGACCTAAACTGGGTTTTCATTGAAACACTGAACAGTGCCACCCAGAATGCTGAAAAGATACGCTTCGATAAACAGCAGAGCTGGGTACACCGCTTGAAGACAGATTCAACAGGTTTAAACGATAATATTCCCTGGCTCAGCATAAAAGAAATCCCCAAAATCCACTACAGATGGTCATAACGATGATCTACCTATTTAACCAAATGTAGTTCATGACAAACTCTTCAATTGCTGCCCATAATTTACATGAATTAATATTTCTTTGCCACCTACAACTAATGGATAATATTCCCGGCTCAGCACAAAATAAATCCCCAAAATCCAATAATACAAGCGTAAATACCCGTATCCTCGCCTGTATAACCAGCAGGATAAATGTACCCAACTGGAGACTCGCGCCCAGAAACCGTGCGCGTCATTGTAAACCCAAGTGTAACGCTATCGTCATTGTAAACCCAAGTGTAATGCTAATTTATGAATCTACACGCTACAGAACTCCTGCCTTTATTACACTAACATAACCGGACATGTCCAATAGAGCGCATTGCTTTCCACGTCCTGACTGCTCATTAAGTCTCCGACCATCTTGTTAACCAGGCGTTTACAGCCACAGGCACGAATAATGCTACCTAACTATGAACAATGCCATATATATATATATATGTATATTCTTGCGCATTGCCAACAACGAGCAAAATAACGCAATATGGGTATTCTACTGCTCCTGAACAACCACGCGCACTTTTGCAAGAATGCCCCTTAGTACTAGGTTCACTTTACCAAATGCATGATATAAATGTTACTGGTCACAATGCACACTCACATGAGTGAAAAATTTAGCAACCATAGGACAGCTCCACTGTGGTAACTATCTATAGTATGTACAGTGTATAAAGAATTGCCATTTTTCTTGTTTGCTTATACCTTTTATGACCTGTTCAAGTTGAACAATACGACCATCATAATGAGACCACTTTTAAACTGTTTTTAATCATCAAACTCACATTCACTATCACACATGTTTTTGTCTCCACTCTCTTTTCCCCACTACAAGTACTATTGACCTTAAATTCAGTTAATATTCTGATAATATACCCTAAGAGTAGGACATTAGCCATCTCCTACATTTTATTCTAGGTCCTGAAGAAAGCCCGCTGACCCCCCAGGGGCACCCCAATGGGCTGAAACAGTGTCCGTCGCACATTTTTTAGTGCGACGGACACTGTTTTTATACTGTCCCCACACACCAAAATGAATAAAGTTACAGTTTAGGCAGTGTGAGGATCGCTTTTTAACCAACTCACATCACCTGAGCACTTTCACTCGGCACTTATCACTGATCACTACTGTAATAACCAGTGGTTCCCTCCAGGTGAAGGAAGCATGCAAAAGAGACCCAATGATGATGCTGTCACGTATCTGATACAGGTGGAGAATCAAGATAAACCCCCACACGACCTGTCTACGTGAATAAGGGTTTTTTAAGCACTGACAGTTAGAACACCCGGGCCCTGATTGCAGGTTCAAGTGATCCATTCCCCATTGATTATGACTGATATTAAGGAGAACCCCCAACCATGGTATTATGTTTTAAATTCTGAGTTTGTGTTTCTCCAGATCAATCACTTTTAAACTATATTGCCTACCAGTATAGTTGTCATGTAATACCTGCACCTTTTAGTCCTTAGTCTTATGTAACATTTCCTATACAGTGATTTACACATGTATAATTGATTGTCTCTGTGTAATTTGTGTGATGTAAAGTGCTCTGGCACCTTACACTGGTATGAGTGATGCTGTAAATCAAACTAAATGCTTCTGAGAGTGTGGTTTTTGAGACTTGAGGGGCACTGCTAAAGGGTGGTAGTGAGGGAATCTGTGGTGAAGGTGGTCATTGGGGGACACCAACAAACATTATTGCACAAGGAGCCACCAGCGCTAAAGCTGGCCCTGCTCTTGAGGCCACTCCACCTTACCCATTGGTACCTCCATTGGCCTTGTTTCGGCAGTAGTAGCTGCAACTCACCAGGGATCGGCAATGCAGGATTTGAACCCACACCAAACTAAACTATGTTTGCAAACTTCACAGACTCTCTGCTTCATGCACAAGCACTTTTTTTTTTGTTAAACAATTTTATTAACATTTTGCGTATCATCACAATGTCTTGTGTTACATCAATAGGTAACGGTGTACAAACAAAGATGAGATATCGTAGGTATAATAGTCTCGGAGCATATATACAGTAACATCTTGTCGCTCCATGTCATTGGGGACAGGAGACCATTTAAAACCGTACAGTATTGCCACAAATCAAGGTGTGGTCATTCACTATTATCTGACCCAGATGTCTCTTGTGGGGGGAGGGTTCGCATATATTTCCACGATAGGTGTTCCACTTCCCCCATACCCTTGTCCTTTTTTCTGGAGCACCCTCGGTGAACATAGACTGATCTCTCTGCCACCATAGCCGTGTCCATATCTCTGCACCATTGCCCTAGGGTAGGGTTGAGCCTGGGCCCCCAACTTTGTGCAATCTTCCGTTTTGCCATTGTCATGCCCATTGTTATCCAGTCTTGGGCTGTGTTGTTTAAATCCGTGGGTTCCCAGATATTACGAAGACAACATTTTGGTTCGGGGAGAATCGTGACTTCCGTAACTTGTGAGAGTGTGCGCATCACCTCTCTCCAATATCTCGCTATCTCTGGACAAAGCCAGAGAGTGTGATAAAATGTACCTGTCTCTCCACACTTTCTGAGACAAAGTGACGTGTCTGCCCGGTGTATAGTGTCCTAGTGTAATATGTACGGTGCAGAATTTTTTATTGCACCAATCTAAGCCTTGATGGTATTGCTGCCTCCCTAGGGGACGCCAGTGCCTCCCTCCAGTCTGCCTCATCTATTTCACCTGTGTCTATTTCCCACCATGCCTTCAATGATGCCAAGGGGTCCGGACGGTTATTCACAATTTTCCGGTAAGTTTGTGAAATTGCCTTTTTGTGAAGGTGAGCTGTTAGTAGCCGGTCTTCTAATGGCGAGGATTCCTCAGGTCGTGTTCCCGGCGGGATCAAAGACTGGAGTGCGTGTCTAATCTGCATGTATCGGAATATTTCTGTCTGTGCTAAGCCGTAATTGGCCTGTAGATGAGCAAATGTAACAACCTACCCCTTCTTCCAGAGGTCACCGACTTTTGATATTCCTATCAGATCCCATTGGGTAAAGCCTTTAGTATTGCGCAGTGTGCCCAGCCTCTTTGTGTCCCATAGTGACATGGCTTGTGTAATAACTCCCTCCCATCCTAGTGCTTTCTGTGCCGTGAACCAGACTTGTACCATGTGCGCTGTTGCACCTGTGAGGTCGTACCACCTCTTTCTGTTGTATAGCGTTCCCATAATCCCCTGAACTTCCAGTAGGTGCCTATCCATTTGGTACGCTGGGTCCTCTTGGGGTGTATGGAGCCATTGATTAATAGCAACCAACTGGGATGTCCAATAATATATTTTAATGTCAGGAAGTGCGATGCCGCCATCGTACCAGCTTCTCGTTAGTTTGTTCTTAGCTATTCGGGGAGTTTTCCTATCCCTGAGCAGCATCTTTAATTCCGCATTAATCGCTGTGAAGTATGTTGCAGGGATCGGGAATGGTGTGTTTCGTAGTGCATAAAGGAATCTAGGAAGTGCAACCATTTTGAAAAGGGCTGCCCTTCCCAACAGTGTTAGTGGCAGTGTACGCCAGTGCTTGACGTCGCCCTTAAATCTTGTCAAAGGCTGCATCAGGTTTTGAGCAGTGAAGAGCGTGTGGTCATGTGTTATGAATATTCCAAGATATTTAAAGCCATCCACCGCCACCTGAAGTGTACATCCGCGGGGGAGCCGTGGTGTGGAACTGTGTAGGATATAGAGACGCGACTTCGCCCAGTTTATCGTATATCCGGAGACTTTACCATAGGCCGTGCATATATCTAAGAGGCAGCTGATGGAATGTGCCGGAGATGTTAAGTATAACAGTATGTCATCTGCATACAATGAGATTCAGTCTTCCCACCCCGGTGCCCACCGCAGTCCGCGTATCACTGGGTCTTGTCTTATCCAGGCTGCCAGGGGCTCAAGCTCTATTGCGAACAGAAGTGGCGATAAAGGGCAACCTTGTCTTGTCCCCCGTCCTAATGGAAAGTCAGCTGAAATATGGCTGTTTACCACTACTTGAGCTAGCGGCTGAGTATATAATAATTGGATCCATGCACAGAATTTGGGTCCGAACCCCAGGTGGCTGAGGACTGCAAAAAGAAAGGGCCATTCCACTAAGTCGAACGCCATTCTCGCATCCAGTGAGAGTATAACTGCGTCCTCTGCTATGGTGGATCTGCGTTCTATAACACTATGTAGCCTCCTCAGATTGAGCGCAGTATTGCAGTTGGACATAAATCCGGACTGGTCCAGATGAATCACTGTGGAGAGGTGTGGTTGAAGTCTGGTGGCCAGTGTCTTAGCTAAAGTTTTGGCATCTGCGTTTATCAGGGATATCGGTCTATAGGACATACATTCCTGTTGCGGTTTGCCCGGCTTATGTATCGCTACTATGGTAGCCATGCGCTTATCTCTAGGAAGAATCCCCTTCTCCAAACTATCCTCGTACATGGCCAGTAAGTGTGGGACTAGCTGGGGTGCTGCGTGCTTGTATAATTCCACCGGAATTCCATTGGGCCCTACCGCCTTCCCCGTGTGAGGTGCCCCCATCGCCTGTCTGAGTTCCTCCGGTGTTATGTCTGCTTCCAGAGCTGCTACTGCATCCGGACTTAACGTGGCCATGTGTATGTCTTGGAGGAATGCTAGATTGTCTTCCCTTGAGGTAGTGGCGGTTGGTGTGTATACTATTTTGTAATGCGCGGCCAACGCCTCAGTGATGCGTTGGGGTGTAGCTGTCATCTGTCCATCACCTCAAGCGGATCTGTGCCACCCATCTACTCACCCTTTCCTTCTTTTCCAACCAGGCCTGAAGCCTACCCTCTTTGTCGCCAAGTTCATATATGGTGTGCGCGTTTTCGTAAGTGTAGTATTAGCCTCCTCCCGTGTGTAGACGTTATATGCTTGTTGTGCAAGGTGTAGCTTATGTGCCGTCTCCTTATTAGCATTGTCTATATGTGCTGCCTCTGCTAGAGACATCTCCAGTTCTAAATTATCAACGTGGCTCTGTCATTCCCTTCACTGCCCCACAATGAGGGAGATCGCATGTCCGTGTAGCACTGTCTTGTATGCCTCCCACAGAGTCGTTGGAGAGGGAAGTGAATGCTGATTTTCCTCAAAATATCTCTTTGTTGCCTGTATGAGACCTTTACTGATTTTACGATTTTTAAGGAGCCCCGGTTGAATTGGGATCAGTCTTTGCCGTTGCGGGGTAAAGTGTGTATACGTAATGAGTATTGGTGAGTGGTCTGATATACCTCTGGATAAGTGCGTAATTTCTGATAGTCCTAGCATCCCTGTAGCTAAGGTCAAGATGTAGTCTAGTCTGGAGCGGCTGTTGTGCACTCCAGAGTGGAATGTACATTGCCTTTCTGTCGGGTATCTGGTCCTCCACACATCCATTAAGCCGAGAGTGTCTACGAAGTCTACTAACTTGAGACTAGCCCCACTGGCGTCCCTAGGGGGTTGTCGGTCTATGGATGCATTCATGGTGGTGTTGAAATCACCCCCTATAATAAGTTCTCCACGTGGGAGTCTAAGTAAAAATTTCCCCAGATCTGGTAATGCCGTCTGATGCAATGTCGGTGGGACATAGACTGACACTATTTTATATATTCTACCGTCTCACTGGCAGGTGATTGCTGCAAATCTTCCCTGGTCGTCTTTGTGTGTGTCGACTAAGATCAACGGGAAACGTCAATTCACTAGGATCCCTACCCCTCTGGAGCCGGAGGTGAAATCTGAGTGTATCACCATTTTGAAGCCCCATCTATCACAAGCACTTTTAACATGTGTTGCCTGCTTTGGGGGCACTGGAATTATGCAGCAAAGGGGGACAAAATGATGCCGCAGTGTTGACTAACTTATGCAGCAAAAAAAGGCTACAGTGTAATGCAGTATATTTTCTGATACTTTCGTATTTTGAAATTTTTACACATGCTAACAGTCTCTGGAAAGATGTTGCCTTAGTACTAGTGTAACACACAAATACAGCAGTGAGAAAGGCGATCAGTAAACCTTTGAATAGGGCCGTCCGCTGCGCAGCATCACGTCACATTTTTTAGTAACGTTTGATTCATTTGAGCTACAAACAATTTATTAGTTAAAATTGTCAGATTATGCATCAGAAGTTATAGTATGTGGCACTATGGCAGAGCCATAATTATATAGAAAACATGTGCAAACTAGGATATTTTGCCATTAATGTTTAAACTAATCTTATGGAAAATGGGAGAAGTTCTGATGACAAAAACTCTATGGCTCAGAGACAAATGGCTTGTGATTCTACGTTTAAGACCATTTGGGACATTCTGTGATTGGAAACATATCCCATTTTGTGAATGTATTTTAATGTCAATAACTCGCATTAAACCTTAAATGATCATGTGTATCCATTGGTTGAATTAAATACCAATAAGCTGTAACTGGTCAGTGAAATGCCAAACAAATACTAAAAATTTGAATGTTTTGCGCATTCTGGCCACACCTCTGGCTCCCCCTACTGGTCCCATCCTCAGGTTATACCAGCCCTCTGATTCTCCCCCCACAGTTCCCTTACTTTTCCCCCCCACTTTGACCGCTGGCAGCAATACCACCCTTCACTGCCTTTGATGTAACTTCAAAGAGCCTCATTACATTTCTTTCAGAGTCTCATCATTGCAGAACGGAAGCCTTTTCAATATTCTATACAACGAAGCCATAGTTGTTGCTTATTTATCTTATGCAACTAACAACTATTGACAAAGCCAATTGTCATGTCTTGTTGAAGATTTAATGCTACTTGTTGTATTAAATATCTTGATGAAGTGACACAAGCAACAAGTTGCCAGTCGGGCGGCCCCCTATGCTAAGCACAGATTTTTAGCTTGCGTTTTTTAAGCCACGCCACTTTGAGAGACCTCCCTCCCCCCATTTTTTTCATCCCACTTAAAGCCCTGGTGAGAGTGCATGACAGAATGTGACCATGAATGGCATGTTCATGCCCTCCATGAGCAGGGTACTGGAGAGGGATAACCAAAGCAATTCTTGACATACCGTTGGCACCCTTAGAATGATGTTTCAACGCCTATGTATTACGTCCACTGGCATAATGAAGGTATTTTTTTTAATATATTATGGCAGGTTAGTACAATGGCGCCCAATTCCAGTGTAATTCCAGTGTAATATGTGCTCTAGCATGATGTTGCTAATGCTTAGCATTTTAATAACTGCATCGCTTTTGCACAGGCCTTAGCCTATAACAATGAAAACATCTCTTTGTATTTATCAATGAACCCTCATTCATGTAGCCATCTACCCATACCCCGATTCATACAATTATTCATCCACACACTCACTGTTTCCACCATTCATCCATGTACTCTTACCCATTATAGTTGCCGTCACTCATGCTTCCTTGCGTGCACTCACGTATCCATTCCAGAGTATACACATTCTCATATTCAGGCATTCATCCATTCAAACCCACAGAGACGTTTCAATCACCGAAGAGTCAAGTAGCCTGACAGTAAGGTTGGAGCATTTACGCTTTTCTGCTGTTTCCACCACAGCATGGTTCATTCTGATACCTTTCACAAGCAAGCTTAGAACGGCGGGGGCGGCATCGGCCACGCCAAAAGGTATGGCGGTCGAGCCGGCCCCCTCCGCGACGGTGGGGGGAAGAGAGGGGGGGCGCGCCTTTCGCGCACGCTTGTGACGCGGCGGCCGCCCCCCTCTCCCTCATTGGTCTCGGTCTTGGGCGTGACCCGGAAGCGATTTGAATCGCTTCCGGGTCGCGCCAAGGGGCGAACAACATCGCAGGGCTATAAAGGGCTGGGGAGCCCAGGAAGCCTCCTCTTGGTTCCTGGCTCCCCAGCTTGCCCCCCCCCACGCCTCGCTAGGAGGCGGTAATATTTGTTTTCCCACCGACCATCCCCTAGAAGCTAATAGGTTGAAATGGGTAGGTTTGTGCTTGGAATTATCAGGATAATGGTAAAAAACAGTGTCTGTAATGCTAATTTGGTTTTTCCACAGGTCAGCTATCGTCGTATTTATGATGTATTTTTGGTAAAGCGGTAAGGTCATGATTGGTGAGCAGTAAATTTAAGGTCCTTAGAGGGTGGCGCCATTCCCGAATGGTGTCGCCCAAGTGGGAGGGACAACTCCAGGGGCAGTTGGGTGCGGGGGAGGAGGGAGTCATGCTTTCTCTAGGCTGATGGGCTATCCCGCACGTGCACAGCTGCTGCAAGGGCCCCTTTATGGAGATCAGGTATAGAGCGTACGGGGGTAACCGGGGGGGGGAAGTACCCTCACGGTGAATGGGCCCTCTGCGCATGCGCACTCCGGCTGGAGGGCGTGGTACAATTTGATAAGGATCTGACACCAGTTAGTCACCTTGCCGTAGGCCCAATTTAGTAACGCAGAAAATAAAGTTTGTACAGATTGATAAAGATATGTTTAGATATGGATAGGAAACCTTTGTATTAGAGTTATGTTAAGGTTAGCCACTTGATATCTGTAAACATATTATTTGTAATCTGTGTAAAGTATATTTTCGGCGATGTGTTTTTAAAATGTAATTTTTAATGTTTATTAATTTCGTATAATAAATACGGCCGGGGGTGTCACGCCCCCTGCCTCCAAAGAATTCTCCCCTGTCATGGGTTTTCATTGTGGGGAGTAGGGGGTGTAGGGAGTACCTGGCCATACAATGTGAAGTACCGATAGCGGTCTTCTTGCTGGTTTTAAAATCGAGCGATCTGGCTTTTAGCTCTATAATATCCATCACTTGGCAAAAATGGTGTCAGTTTGGGGAACCAATTTACTTCACTGGGTCCTAATTCCCTTACCTACCAAAGTTACCGTGGTATTTAGGAACAGGATTAACACCCCTAGTAACTGTTACATTGAAATGTGTCCAATCTCTTCACCAGGAAAGTGTCTCGAAGAACGTCAGTATACAGTAGGAGGTATAAACGGTTTTGTAATTGGCTTATTAATGCAACAACAAATCAACCTGTCGGCCTGCTTTTTGCAATGCGCACGAGAGTATACATACGTTTTGTGCCACGTGGCATTCTAACAGCTCGATGCGCTTCTTGCTTCCTGTCATTTAAGGTGGTGCGACGAAGAAAAGATATAACCTCCGAGTATGCCAGCGCCGGAAAAATATAGTCCTTACACACATTACTAAACTAACCATCAACTATTAGTTTTTCTCTATGCCGTTTCTTTCTGTCACGCTGGGTGGGGAGCATTACATCATCTTCCCCGGAATTCCTTCCTCGTAATTCTGGAGAAAAACGTGCCTTGGTAACAGACAAAGCCGCGTTCGCAGCACTCCGTGAAGACACAATGAATCAATGTGCCCAACACAATGGCACCATTGTTGCGTGAATCGTGACAAAGAGCTGCGAATTGCTTGCAAGACAGAGCAGATACTTAAGAGCATTAATAATGTCAGAGCGGGGGAGGGTGCTGTCAGCAGGGTCGTCAAACAATATAGACTCCTACACCATATGTTATGTTGTGTTGTGTTATGCTATGTGATGTTATGCTGTGATGTGTTATCTTATGCGGTGTTGGTCTATGTTATTATATTATGCGAGGCATCTATGCACTGTAATCATACACCAGAGATGGAACTGCAACCCTTCTGTAGAAATGTACTCATGTGCAATTCTATGTTCTGTACACACTAAAGTGAGGAGTTCTTTCTGCTTTTGGAAAATATACATTACATGACATGATTACACAAATTTGTGGAAATCCACAGAATATATACTCATCTACATAACATCCAGCATTCGAACAGAACACTTAGAAAATGTATTGAATGTTTCGACTTAGTTGAGTCACTGCAGCGAACAGTGCAAAGACTGGAGAAAAAGCACTGAAAAGCTGAGGCCTGCAAATGAAGAAAATACCAAAGGGGCACACAATGTATGCACTAATGTGTACACTTTCTAGTGAAAGAATCCTACAAAGTGAAGCTTGTGAATATTTCCGTATCCATCCCTCCCACATTGGGCAAGAAAAGAATGGCTTATCATTTAATTAGATCATTATAGGAAAGTAAAACATGAGGGGCTTGTTATATTTGTGAGTTAAGCCATTGGCACTTTGGCAGATCTGCGTTGCAAACCCTAGCAGTTCCCTCTCAGAAGTGATGTGCGAGTTCCTGCAGACGTGAGTGCGCCATGATGTTCCAGCGAGTGACAGGGGGACTCCTCCAGCTGTGCAGTGGTGGTCCAAATCGAAGAATTTCAATTACAGGGAATATTTTTGCATAGAGATATAGATTCATAAATCAATAACACTTCAGTTGCTGGCAGAATCAAGTCAAGAATATCAAGCTTCCCCCCCACCACCGCCGGCACCCCCCTCTAACGAGCAAGCAGCAAGCCTAAAGCACAGAAGTCAAACTAATGTATGTGCTGTGATAATAGGCTTGTGGGCATTGACAGAGTCCCAGATGGTGCACTTCAGACCAGCCAGAGGTCCCACGACTAATCAATGTGGCAGGTGACCACCACCCTCAACGAACGAGCAAAATGTAATGTGAGAACCCCAACGACCCCTCAGGGCAAATGAGTGCAAGACATTGATTTTACCGGCTTGAGCGCTACTTTCATCAAGCAGGCGCTGGTGATTACATTCATGTATGCTTCGCTGGCGGGGGGGGGGAGAGGGGGGGGGATTGCTCCACTCCGCCACTCCACCAACCCCCACCTACAGTGCTTAATCTATAAAAGAATGAATACAGGGGCCCAAAGATGTCCTCGAACGTTGGTGGTGCCTAATACCGAGGCTGCATAGCCTCTATTCCACCTCATGCCGCTTTAATCCACCACCAGGTACTCCCTCCCTGTCCATTGTCTCACTCCTGCAGGTTCCTTCGTCATGGTTTTTCTTTCCCTTTCCCCTCATTTGCTTTAACCTTTCTTGCTCTGGATCAAAGTCTGATGAGGAAACATAAGAGCCGGTACCCCAAAACATGAATTCCAGTGGGCCCCAGCTGCAACCACCAGCTCAAATTGAACACTGCCCATTAATAACAAAATAACGTGACCTCTGCTATGCACAGCTATGTGCAATTGATTGTTTTCGAGCCTTGGTTTGTGTACCGGTAAGCAGATCAGCTATGATGAAAACGATTTAATAAAATGTAATTACATTTCTGCCTCACAGAATATTACCATCTTCTTGCAGAGCTGAGCTGTTGACGTCACATTTGCTTTTTAGACTGCTAGCAATACTTAAAAGATTGGGGCACAAGCCATCGTGACACATGCTTAGGCTTGAAAAGCACCTTACTAACAAAAACCTGTTTAAATGTTGAAATTGGCCCCAAGGCCATATTATTGATGGGGTGCAAGCCCTCGTTTTCCGCGGCAGCACTCGCACCTGGATCGACTTAGAGCAGACTGTGCGGGCACCATAAATAAAATATATTATGTCTCTGTCTTATAGCACATAAGGCGGAGACATAATGCATTTTATCAGTGGTTTATTTTGTAAGTGGTCTTGTGCCCCCTACTGGCGGTGATGCCGTCAGTCACTTTTTATTAGTATTAGGCAAGCCCACACTAAAGTTAGCTAACACCAGTTTGCCTTTATCCAGGTCTTTAGTTTTATGCATGCACAGGAGAAGCAGGGCAAAGATGCGCGGCTGCCTTTCTTTGTAATGGAAAACTGCCTTTGGGAGCACAGACATTAGTGGAAACGTCTGTGTGCTGCCGGGGTAATGGTAACAATAATAAGACACAGGACTAACACCATAAATATACACACTGAGGCAGAACATGCCATAACAGCACCGAGAAAGCTGAAAAATGTAATTGAAATAGGAAAAACGTGTTTAGATGAAAATGACACTTTGTTAAGGGATTGACATTTTAAGTTTTAAAAGAGAATGTGAGGGTGATTTCAATGTGCAACATACGGCTCTACACCTTCATTCAGGGGTTCAAGTGAAGAAAAAAAGACAATTTATCCTATGAAAAGCCAATGGATATATTGAAATAGGCATTGCAGATACTCAAACACATTTTCATTCATGAAATAAAGTTTCCCTAAGCACAATAACTTCTGGATTTTGTACATTAGGAATCAGTTTCAAATGAACGACTAAAATTACAATAAACAATTATATTGACTGTTGGAATTGGCACTTTCCGGTTGGCTAAGGCGAGGCCCCAGCCAGGCAGAACCTGCCACTTCCGCCAGGCACAGGTGATTACACACACTGTATAACCTGTGCTCACCCTTGGCTAGCTTGGCACTGAGCAGGCAGGCTTATCACAGAGGCAATGTGTCACGCATTGGCACAGCACTCACTCACAGTTCAGTTCAGTTCAATAACTTTATCCAGGTAACTTAATACCCATAAAAGCACAACAATTAATAAAAGCAAAAACGAATAATTAGCAATACACACTAAGCAAGCCTTTACAATAATACCTCTATAACAATTAATACATTTCATAACATGTTAAAAGGAACTTCATTGGTAATGAATAGTTGCTATTGGTAAAAATACTGTGCCAACTGACAATAGTGCAAGAATAGTCAATCAAATAGGGGCTCAAGGGCCGAGCATGGTATTACGTACTCTAATAGCAATTCTTAGAAAAGTGCCTATGCGAAAAATCAGCTCCTCATCTGCCAGGGAGACTAAACATGTATAGGCCTTGTCCAGACTAATTGGCCTTCACTTTTTAAAAAATGGGTTTAATAGCCACTTAGTAGATTTAATATAATACTTACAAAAAAATAAAAAGTGTAAAATTGATTGACCACTCACCCCATCACAAGGACATGGTACATGGTCGAGATTGTGGTGATGACCAAGAGGGAAACATAATGCATATCTAATAATTCCTGCTCTAAGGCGAAATAATAAGCTCCTTTCTCAGTGGCTCATGTGTAGGGTGAGATATATAGGTAAACAGTGACAGTCTTGTGCAATAGACATACATCTGAGAACAGAGGATTTCTTAGATTCCAGGCCAATTCTTTCTTCGTTGTATAAAGAATACAACGCATCTCTGAGCCCCTTTTTTGGCACAGTGTCAACTGTGGTTGGTTTTAGGAAAATATTTCCTTTGTTGACACTGCACAGGCTTTGATATACTCCACTTAACCAGGGGATTTCCATCCCTTTGTCACACAAGAGACAATCACTGATGATTTCTCTGGTGAGGGAGGCAGCCTGATTCTTCCATATCGATAGCCAAAAGAGGGCGGGACGGGCACGGATGAAATCCGATATAAAGTTAAGGTTAAGTTCTCTATGAGAAATATATTGTGGGGTGGAGATTGGGGTGCCCAATAGTTTCCTGCAGAACCTGTTTTCTTCCTGTTGGATGCCGGGACAGTTAGCAGTACGCCAAATCTCAGCCCCGTAGGTCGCGACAGGAATGCACTGTAGTCTAAAAAAAATTTAAATGCCAGATATAGCGCCATTTGCCTTTGGGCGGGGAAGGCTAAGAATTGAATTGAATTTCCCAGACGAACATAGAATTGTTACCGTGACCTGTATTCCCGGAACCCTTTTGCCGTAGGTAAGCGCCTTACTCGCTCTACCTTCTTCCGCTTCTACCCTACCCTCCTCACTTCAGCCTTTTACTTCACAGGCATTGAACCTCGAAAACGCTTCCTCCAGGAGTATTGTGGTTTCGCTACCCGCCCTAGACGCCCCCTCTGATTACTTATCGGTACATTGAGGTAAATCTCCCCCCCTCCTCCGCGGTACATTCACGGCATGCTTTCTCACCACGGCGTATTTCTGACCAGCTTACGCTTGTCCTCCGTGACACTGCTGGGCACAATAACGGCATGTCCTCGTATCACATTTTATCAACCACGAGACAATTCTTCTTTTACTGCCTAAAACTTTTACACGCACAGTTGATCACTTTTTGATTAAAAGCCTAACCATTTGTGGTTACAATCACCAACCACTCACTCACTGCTTTTTTAAGCTTATAGTTGTTTTTACTCGCATTCCATGTGTTTACTTTCTAAAACTTCACCTCTTCTCTCGTGACCTCCTAATTACTCATCTGGACACTTCGTGTCCACAATGCCACCATTACAATGAAATCCAATTTTGTATTTTATTTGAATGTAGATAGCTGCTTGCTCTGACGCGATTTCTCATTTACACGTCTTGTGTTTTACCTTTGAAAACGTATTAATAACTACTATGTTGTTATTTCCTTCCCCCTTTCTCCTTGCATTTTTCTCCCAAACTTTCCTATGTTTTTTTGTTTGCCTTATTATTTCATGTAAATTCAGGCATTTGAGTATGGGCAATTTAACTGATTAGTCCTGATGATGATCCGATATCCCCCTGATATGGATCGAAACACCGTCGACACAGTTGTCTACCTTACACATTCGATTTTTTGTATATAACGTATTGTGAAGGTGACAGTATATGTACTAGATGTTTCGCTACTCCTTATATTTCTCAGACAGAAACATCACTAAAATTGCCTGAATGTGTTTCACATGTTGTCCTCACGATATGTAAGTCTCAGGATACAGGCTTGTGTCCCACTAAGATTCTACTTACATTCTTTGGATCATTGTTAACCATTTCAACTTATTAAAGGTGCCTTGTCCGGCTGGACACTGGCTGCAATATAGTACCAATCTTGGCTATATTCATTATATGACTAACTACTTTTTGATTTCAGGGACCATTGTTTCCTGTAATATATAACTTCCCAAGGTCCCTGTCTAATCCCTTTGGGTGCCCTTGTGTTTTTTCACACAAGAATTGAATTGGTGGCCTTTGAGAACTTGCTCCTGGAGTGAGCAAAATGCTCAGTCCAGGAGCCGTTCGCAGCAAAGACCAAACCAAGATATGGGAATGCGCATGTGCTTGTCAATTTCTGATTACCCACTGCAATAGAACTTAGCTGTCGCTTCCCAGGGCCACAAGACATTAAAAATGATTTATTAAAATTAACACGTAGGTCCAGACTATCCATATGCTCGACAAAAGTCCATACTAGTCTGCGGAGAGAATTCGGGGTGCGGGCTATAAGGACCGCATCATCTGCGTATAATAGTACGGGAAGACTTTTGCCATTAATCAAGGGGGCATCATGGGTCGCGGTTTTAAGTGAATTATTCAGCCCATTGATATAAATAATAAAACGGAGGGGGGCCAAGACACAATCCTGCTTGACCCCCCTTCCTACCTTGATCGTCCCTGAGACCGCGCCGCTCATGCCAATCCGCACCTGCGCCTGGAGGTCTTTGTGGAGGTGGGCTAAAAAATATACTAGGGGTTCGTCCAGGCCATAAGCCAATAAAATTGCCCAGAGTTTAGACCTATTGACAAGGTCGAACGCTGAAGACAGGTCCATAAAGGCCATATAGACCGGGGATTTCCGTGCTATGGTGTATTTCTCGATAACCAAGTTAAGATTGAGACATTGCTCAATGGTACCCACCTTGCTACGGAAGCCTAACTGACAGTGCTCTAAAATATTATTTTCCTCTGCCCAAGATAACATTTTGTTATACAGAACTCTCCCTAGTATTTTTAAGGTATTGTCAATTAATGAGATCGGCCTATAGTTACTGGGCAGTGACCGATCTCCCTTTTTAAAAATTGGGACTATAATACTCTTAGCCCATGTGTCCGGTAAGGTTGTATATGTTATGCTGTTAAAAACATTTAGAAGTAATGGGGCCCAAAAGTCTGGTTTCCATTTTATTAGGTCAATTGCCAGCCCGTCAGGGCCAGGTGCATTATTCCCAATGCTCTGTTGGATGGCCTCTTCTATATCCGAGATGGTCAACTCAATGGCTGTGAAAGGGCCATGGTCCTGTTGCTCAGGCTCTGATTCTGGGGCAGCATACATTTTTTAAAAATGATTTACCCAGGTCTCGCATGATATGTTACAGCTAATAGGAGTTAGTAGCTGGTCCATTGATCGAAGCTCCCTAGCTGCGGACCAGAAAATGTTGCCCTTTTTTGAACTTGCAGCCTGAGATAGGGTTTCTCAACGTTCAGTTAGGAGGGTTCCCTTCCTTTTCCGGGTTACAATGTTATATTCCCTCCTAGCCGATTGCACGTCTGCGGCACACCTTGGGTTAGATGACAGTTCCCTTCGAAGAATTTTGTTAGCCCGTGTGCACTCATGATCGAACCATTTAGGGTTATTTACTGCCGATATGGTAGGTTTCGACAGGAGTGTTTTAATGGCAAGGCACAGTTTTGAAAAATCTTGGACTACCTCGGAGTGTACAGCATGTGGTGATAAGCAGGAGTTAATGAGGTGCATATTGCCTCTAACTAACATTTAAAAAAGTTCCCCGCTGTCGACACCCTTCCAAACTAGTCTCAAATTATCAGTCGAGGGTACAAGATTTTTTGCTCCACTTTCGATAGAAAACACAGGCCGGGGTGCAAAGTTCAACATTATTCTGATGGGGTTGTGATCCCCAAAATCCGTTTCAATTACTTCAGCGGACATTAATTGACCTTCCAAACAGGGAGAAATGAAAATAAAATCAATGGTTGACGAGCAGCCCCTACCCCTAAAGGTTAGCAATTTTTTGTTAGTGGTATTCAGGCTGCTCACCAAGTCCATTACATTGGTCAAATTATTTGATTTTAGAAGCAAATTCAACTCTGCTCCCCTGCGAGACGAGGGCCCATAATTGCTTGTACCCTTGGCATACGCTGCACCATTGATCGTAGCATTAAAATCCCCTCCCAAGAGAATCCCGGTAGATCCCCCCATGTTTAGTTGGCTATCTAGGTTAGAAATAAAATCAAAGAGCCCAATGCAGTTCCTATTGGGGATCGAATAAAAATCGTTATTATAAAAGTTTACCAAGTATAAGCAGATCTTCCTTTTGAAAAGGATGACTTGAAAGTTTCTACTATTGGTCGAAAGGACCTTGGAACTACCCCCTGCAGCCACATTGATCCCGATAAATAGTCCCTCAGATGGTCTTCCCAATTCAGGGATGGGGGCTACTTTACTAAAACAATGGAACCCTTCAATATGGATGTCTTCGGTGGCCCAAGTCTCCTGGAACATAACTACGTCTTGGTGTTTTACTAAGCGCATCCAGTCTTGTTCTCCAAGCCTAGAATGAAGCCCCGCCACGCTCCAACTTAGAATACTTAAATTAGCTCCCATATTTGCCATAGTTGATGCCAATTTAATATTAAAAGGGGGGGGTACAGTGTCTAAATCGACCCCCTGGTGGGCCTGCAAGTTGATTGGCAACGGTTGTTGTCAATCCTGGGCGTCCAAGTTAGAAAGTGCATGAAACCTATTTGCTGCCAGAGATGTTGCATTGGTGGAGAAACTGGTGGTTTGTAAAAATAAGGGAAGTGCGCAAATATCAGTGTGTGGTAAGAAGGATTGCTCTTGAGTTCTAAGTAGATGACGGACCATATGTGGTCTGCGAAAGTTATGAACAATACAGTCGCCACTGATGTTCTTAACCGAGGGACCAACCCACCCTACTCTCCTTGCCATGATGATTTCATCCATTAAGGATGGGTGGAAACTTTTGTATTTACGTAACCAATCTACGGATTTATTACGGAGATCTGACCCGGATTCCCTCTGTCCCTTGGCAAGGCTAGGAACACCGGCCAGTACTAACACATAGGGACTGGAAGCTGGTGGCAAGCTCAACACATCTATGTTAGGACTTAGGTATGTGTCTCTAGAGTGGGCCGTAACCGCATTATTTTGAACAGCCCCAATAATTCCCTGCTGGAGCAAATTGCAATTCGCACTGCCTAGTGTTGCGTCAGCATCATTAGTATTGCGCACGTGGGATATACCCAAACTTCCCCTCAGTATAACATTTGAATTTGGCCCAGGTAAGTTGTTTAGGTTGCAACAAGAAACATTAGGATTAATAATGGGGGGTATAGCTTGAGGGGCAAGAACAACGTCCATAAATTGCTTTGCAGGCCCATGTTTGTTGGCCGCTGATGTTGTATTGATCCCTCGTCCAGCTTCGTCGTAACCTTTATACAGACTCCCCCCTCTTAGATTATCCACAGTGCAGTCCAACTGATTAAATTTCCCCCACAATAGTTCGAAATTTTTGTCAATCGCATCCTTGAGGGAAACCAGCATGGGCTCTATGGCTGCCAAGTCGAACCCTGTTTGTGTGACTCCCCCCGCAGTACCTGTACTAATCCTATTACACATAAATTAAAAAATGCCATCCGTCTGGGTTGCTTCTGAGTTTGTGACGGTGGCTGCCACAAAGTTTGTATTCTCAGCTGTCTGACAACCTTTGGTATTTTTAGGGTTAGGCTTGCCAGAGACAGCGTACTTTTTCTTGTTAGGCTGACCTTTTGGTTTGGTGTTCCTATGTGCCTTAACGGCATTGCCCCTAGTGTTAACACAGGGCATATCTAAAACAGGCATAGCGGGCGTATTGGGCGAGTCTTCAGATAGTAAAGATGTGTTGGGGGGACAAGGGCGGGTCTTGTTGTAGATATGTTGGGTGACTTATTTGGTGTTTTAGAACATGTTGTATTATCGTTAGCAAGACAGCCCAGAGACAATCGAGATTGTAGCGTGGCAGGGTCCAAGGACAACCTTCTTTCAGTCAGATGGATTTCATGGGATAGGAGTGACTCAGCCCTTACAATGAATGCATCCAAGGTCCCTGCTACACCTTTCAATTTGCTCATTGTGTAACACAAAATATGGTTTGCCCAACTGTGCAATTATATGGCCACCAATGGACTACGAGGCAATAGACAGAAAGCGTCTACACAGTACCTTAATACCGGATGTCCATGAATGGAACAATAGAGCACATATGGCGGCCTCTGTTAGAGCCAAATGACACGGCCCAGCCCAGCCTCCTCCGGCCTCGGACGGCCACAGACGGCCCCGCCCTTGTCCCGGGCTTCTCCCGGCACGTCCCGCGCGCGTCCTCGCGGGGCGAGGGACTGGGCTGACCTTTAAGCGCCTCCTGGCGCGTGGTGTACTGGCGTCCCGGCCAGGGGATCCTGGGTGTCGTAGTCCTCCAGCGGAGCCAAGCCCGGCCGGCCCTTTGATGCAGACAGGGGGGACAGAGCAAAGCCCGGCCACAGGAACGGTAGGAATGCGGGGGGCAAGCAGGTGGGCAACATCTTCGCAAAGCGAGTTCGGGAAAGAGTCCAAGGGAAGTGAAGGGCTCCGCACTGGGCTGACCTTTAAGCGCCTCCTGGCGCATGGTGTACTGGCGTCCTGGCCCAGGGGATCCTGGGTGTCGTAGTCCTCCGGCGGCGCCAAGCCCGGCCGGTCCTTTGATGCAGACAGGGAGGGCGGAGCAAACCCCGACCACAGGAACGGCAGGAATGCGGGGAGCAAGCAGGTGGGCAACGTCTTCGCAAAGCGAGTTCGGGAGAGAGTCCAAGGGAAGCACTCACGCATAATAAATGCACTGAGCGTCACAAAAAAGACTTCACACGTGATGTATGTAAATAACGTTTGTATTCAACACACACAAAAATCAACAGAGCATGAACATCATGTATTTCTGCTCAAAGATCACACTTGGAGTTATAACTGCCAGTACTAGGCTCAAGCGTGCTAGAAGGACATCTGTAATAAGCACACGTGGGAAAGATCCTATTCTACACACTGCCAGCACCCTTATGTGGCGCACCATGTTGTCCACCCCAGGTCCACCCTAGCAATTCTCATAAATCAATACCACACAGTTTTAGGGACCCTGGGTCACAACGATATCAGAAAAATGTACCTACAAGAAATTATAACACTTTTTAGCAGCACTGCGGGCCAAGACCACACGGATAAAATCAATGTCAAATGTAATGCTCTTTTCGCAAGAAAGCAAACAATAAGGCAAGACCGCCTGCCCGTGTCATGAGTCACAGGCGGTAGGCAGACTGTCACTCCCACACAAACACTAACTTCACACTGATACACAGTGCAACCGATATCATGCAGGTCCATGCGGAACGCGCTCACACACATACGCACTCAATACCTCAATGCGGTGCGCTGATACCCAGCAGGTCAATTGATAATGCACAGCAGAGCCAGTGGCCACAAGCATCCCTCCCTCCTCCAACTCACCCTGACTATCCTACACCAACAGATAACCCATCCTCCCCTCGAAGCCTAGTCCAGATGCGGCCGAAGTCACACTTAGTCCGTTTCCAGGGAAGCAGGACTAATTAGGAGGCAGACATCAAAAGGCGGTTAGCCACCACACAGGAAGTTCACCTACAGGTTGCGGAGTCTCGTAGTCTCTTGATCCCCTTCCAATCATTCTCGGAAGCGTTCCTCCAGCCAGTCAATCACTCTCACCACCCAGGTCAGAACCGGGCAATACTACCTGGCAATAGGAGGTTGTCGGGTGGGCCGGATGAGGAGAGGGCAGTTGGTCCGCCATGCTGAGGGCCAAAAAGGGAATAATCAATGAATTAGGAATGGCGCCGGGGAGCCTCTTGGGAGAATGAGGCACCACGTTGATCAGAGTCGCGCCCAAGCAACCAGGTGAAGCGTCGGTTGCGCGATGATATGAGTCGCACTAGACCATTCTGGTCACACACAAAGAAGAGTCACACGCACAGGCACAAGTTGAGCAATGCCTCACAAGGTAGAGTGATGCACTACTACAGTAATGCCTCCAGCGTCAAGGATTGCAACCTGTGAATCAGATGCAGCACCCAATAAGCATGCGTCGGCATGTCATAAGAGAGAGATGCGGAGCGGTCCATGAAGTGGGCCACGCTGGATCACGCAACGGGTGAATCCGCTCACCACCAACAATACGCTTATGTTTGTCGAGGTCCGCACGACGTGGGGGTCAGTCACCTTAGATGCAGGCAAGACGTTGGGACTCCGCACCAAGCAATCTGGTCTCCAGGCACAATTCTTAGTTCCATACTCATGACGCACTACCATTTGGGATCCAACAGACAATGTGGGCACTTAAGAGGGCACAGCTCTCCAGGTGTCACAAGTAGACTCCCTTGTAGGAGATCTTTGATGTTCCTGAGACCTCCTAAAGAACGGGGGAAAGCCAACATGCCCTTAGAGAGCACACTTCAGGGTGCCACACAGCAGCAGGTAGTCAGACCAGCCACTATTCAGGAAGGGAACACGGTCCCTTTTAATGGCAGTAATCCTCCTTGAGCACAACAGATTCATCTGGCACCACACAGTTTCAGTTTCTCCCGAGACACGTTCCCATAATTGCATCTCTCCCCTGCTGAAGAGTGGCACCAGTTGTTACACTGTAGCTTGCCTTCGAAATTGGGGAGTCTTTGAACCACAGATACCTCCCTAAATTTAAGATCTGTCTGCCATGAGGCCATGGAATGAAAATATTAATATTTAGTCAAGCCATGATCTGGCTCCAGAGGCCAAGTGTCAAAACCTCTTCCAATGTATCCAGCCATGCCCGCAAATGGCAGAGGTCTGTCATTCCAGTTGCATGCCCAGTGTGTTATTTTCACTGGGGAATGCCCAGATGTGTTCACCCAGCCTCCAGTGTGGACTGGAGCCAAGCACAAAGGGACACAAAGAGCTTTAGACCAATGAAATGCCGACTTTCTAGAAGTGTTATTTCTGCATGAATCCTGACAAAACCACCTTTACCACTGGAAAGGGTTTGTCACTGCAAATCCAACAATAGGAAAACATATGAGGCTGCTCCATTGCAATCCACTATTGCAGCCTGAAGTAATTCCAGCCAGTCCCATATGTTAGCCTATGGGAAGAGCAAACCTCATAAGTAGTGAAAATACACATGGTTATTCCTCACTACTTGGGTAGGGAACACACATGTGTACCTGCCCAGCCTTTCACCTACCACTCATTTCTCTCCTTAAGCTGTGCCCTCTGGGTGCTCTGGTGGTAGTGAAAGGTCATCTCAGGATGGATAGTGATTAAACAGGCCAGCCAGAGTAGACGAGTGATTGCACTCATACAGACCTGCAATGACCGGCTGAAAACATGTTTAGAAACACCATAGGCGCAAAGTGCACACTAGCGTGCAATGGCAGGCTGGATATGTGCGTAGAAAACATCAGGTAAACACCACTTCCTAACTTGTATAGGAAGGGCCCATGCACTTTCACACTGCTTTTAAATCAGAAAAGAAAACAAAGCCCGAAGGCCACTACAAGCGAATCAGCAAAGCCCTGGAGGAAAAAGCTCAAAGTTTAGGGAAACACTACCTAAAGAATTCAGGTCTAACAGTGACAAATAACTCATCTATGCCGCAAACATAATCTAAGAATGTTACTTATCAGTCGTGGATTGGGGCCTAAAGCAGGACTTCAAGATGTGTTAATCGCAGCCTCATATTCTACCAAGTATATTGAGTGAGACCAGACATGTAGCGGAGTTTTGGGGAGGGGAGCAAATTATATCGAATGTCAAGAAGAAAACTGCATGTGTTCCGTAATGGTTGTTTGTCAGGTTGGAAAGCTAATGATTTTTTCATCTGTCCAACCCTAAAAGACCCCTGTGATCAGAATATCCAGAGTTTTTCATGGTGTCCCACATGCCCAGTAACTGTTTTTTCTTATGTGTTTTACAAACTCAGCAAATAAGTGCTTACCACTGATATAAATCTGGCCTGCCGCTTTAGAGTTTTGAATTCCAGCACGGGCCACTTGGGAACTCGGTCTTAAATCCATTCAAAAATGTTTAATTGATTACCAAATGATTGGGTGTTAGTAACACTAATTACTTGCAGTGCCACAAGATAGAAAAGCTCCTGAACTTATTTGCCTGATCCTTCCACAGCCCCTACCCATATTGCTGCACAGAGCCAATCCCTTAGAAGTCCACCCCTGTTTTACCCACTCGCTCACACTCTCAGGTCATGTGGAGATATGTGTCATGTTGAACGAAGATCCCTCGGCAGGTTCCTTGGCTGAGTTGGTTGATTCTCATCACATGCTCACATGGTACCCGTGTCTCTTCATAAATCTGTCCACCTGGGGTGTACAATGACCTACGAGTCCTCTTATTAAGGGTGTCTAAAGTAAAAATGTGACTCCCTTTGGAGACATCTATTTGTGAAAGTAGGCCCCTGGAAAGTACTTGGGCAGAATCTTCCACACTTCCAATGACATCCAAAAGCCATACTACCCAAAGAAACCTATCTCTTCAAGACCTCCAAAAAACAGCCCACATCTGCTTCTTGATGCATTTGCTTAAAGAGCGATATACTCCAAACTGCTTTAAAGTATTATCTTACACACTGATAGTCTTTCAGTTCCTCACTCTTGCTAGATATTTTCCATCCTGCTACTATCAGGGTAGGACTTGGAGAGAAAATAGGTCAGGGCACCAAAATAAAAATGGCCCCCATTAGTGCATCAGATAGCTAAAACAAACTGGCCCAAACTTGCAAATCAGGGAAGTTTTGCTATTGTAAAAACTAACTCTATCGGTGTTTTGCAATATAGTGGAGACTGCATGCATTTGTGCAAAGTTTGTTTTAATATCAGGGAAAATAGAAGTAAAAACCATCTGGCAGACCATAAAACAGGCTAACAGCCCAAAAAATAGCCAACACACTGATCCATCATACCAACCCATCAGGCACAACCTGACTTCCTTATAGCCCAGTATAATACTGGCTATTATCGGCCTTCCATATCCTTGTTCGAGAATCTAGGAAACAAGTTATCAGAGTCTCGGTTTTCAATGAAACCCCTTAATACCCAAATAACTTTACACATTCCTCAAAAAACACTCCTGTCTGGGCCTCCATACACATACTCCATGCTATTGTGTAATGTCTAGTACTGCGTAGACGTGGGTGAGCCACTTAAGACTGTAGCCAGGTCGAGCCAGAGGCCTGGCTCTTGCTCAGCTTGAGTTCCTCTTGGACCCTTGAGCCTAAGACGAGCCAAGCTTTAATATGGCTTCTGCCTGCCACCAACTCTCTATCATCATGCACCAAGAATTAAAAACAAAAATAGAGAGAAAAATGCAGGTGGGCGAATTATATAACATGAAACCAGAAAACTTAGGACTAATCCTGGCTTCCCCACTTTACAAAATTAAGTGGTCCCAGGTTAATATTTTATTTCATAGAGCCTCCTTTTTCTTCATTATCGCACATGAGAGTGCCTACCAAATATGTGATTTCAGGAAGTGCTATGTGCAAAACTAATCTAAAGAATTTAGGTGAAATGCTTCTGCATGGCAAACAACTACCTTTTTAGTTTATTACGTGATCTAGATTCCAAATGTTTTCAGGACTCAGCTCGGACATAGGTTCCTAAAGCCCAGCCAGAACATTGGCTCGGCTCTGGCTCAGCCCTCTTTGTTTATTTGTTGTCTCTCTCACCTCAAGAGACGTGCAAACATTTGTTAATCACTCTCACAAAATTTCCAAAACAGTTCTGTTGTATTAAATTTGCAAAATTCTACAAATTTCACAGGTGCAACTTCCACTGAATTGTTTTCCTAGGAGGTCTGATTCAAGCAGAGAATGTCTTGTAGAGGACTGTTTCAGGCAGAAAATATATTGTGGGATACATTTTCTTCTCCAGCAAGTCCCCTTGCTGATACCATGCTTTACTGTTGATCATGATGTATGTCCTTACATTCAATTCTCACATGAAATACTATAACATTCTTTTTGTGAAATTTCATGCAATATCATGTAACGTTTGTAAAATTTCACTAAATGACTGAACTTACGCACACCCATTGTAATTTTTAAAGTTCCTCATAATTCACAGCTGAACATAACTCGAAAATGATTTCCTAAAACGGAGAAACCCAATACTTTCCTACATAATCTCCATGTAGACCTTCCAAATAAATGCTCACTGTTAGATCTGTCAGCCTTAGGGTGGTCTTCTCCCAAACATTTTGCCTACTCCCTTCTTGTTTTGTTGAATGCATTTTTGTTGGCCATAGGACTGTGCACTTTACCACTTCTGAACAGTTCCAACATGTTTGTGCACACTCCCTAAACATGATAAAATTGGCTTACACCTGATTGCATATTTAGTTTACTTAGAAGCCCCCAGTAAAATGGTATACCATATACTCAGGGTGGTAAATTAAATGCGTGTAGTGTGCCTGCAGCACTTACAGTGTCACCCACTTAAGTAGCCCCCTATAATATGTCTCAGGCCTGCAATTGCAGCCTGTGTGCAGTTTTAAACTATCAATTCAACTTGGCAAAATAAAGTTGGACATGTCCTTTCAAATTGTACATGTCCTGGTAGTGAAATAATTAATAAATGATCACTCTTGTTTGAGAACAGGTAGAAATGTCATGTTTGGTGGCTTAGGATTTGTACATTAAAATCCTATTTAATGTTATAGTTGAATTTTAAGACATAATTCTGAAAATGCCACTTGGCATTTTCTTATCCTAACCATTTTGTGCCTGCAGCCTGTATCCTAGGTTACACGACCAGGTGTGAGTGGCAGTTGGCCTTTGTATATTCCATACTGATAGCCACACAATAAGGGGAATGGGTGTTGGCAGGATGGGCCATCTTAGCAGGATGGGGGACAGCTGTGCACAGCCTCATTTACACTTCAAAGCAGCTGCATCAGCTCACACACAAAGACCTACTTCACACCAGCCTTTTGTTACTTCAGACATCCTGGGACCAGGGCAGGGAGTCAGGAAATTCCAGACACGTTTGTGAGGGGTAAACTCCAAAAATGTCTTCTACTTCACAGCTGCACCTGGTATAAAATTAGGACCCCCACTCTTCAGTTTACTTCGGACCCTGCAGAGGACTCTCAGAGGATTGCTCTGCTGACGGTGGGCTGCTGTGTACTCCAGAGGACTACCCTGCTGCTCCAAGAGGACTGGCCTGATTCTGAAGCCTGTCCTGCTGCATGTTATCTGCTGCTCTGCTTGAACCCAAGAACTACCAGATTAACTCCATGGGCTAGTTGGCTGGCCTCCTGATCAGAACCTCCAGGACAGAAAATGCTCCAACCATCATGAATTTATACCTCGGCCAAGCCTGAGTGAGTCCTGACCCTCCAAGTGGTACCCATCCAGTCCTGGACCCTTCGAAGTTGTGCTGAAGAGAGGACAGGAGAAACAAAACGGCGACCATCTGAAGCGGTCACAGCAACACCTCGAGCTGTGGATTTAAAAAATAAAGGATCAACTCACTCTTTGATTTGGCTATGGCCTCAGGCTTCTTAAGCATTGCGGAAGGGACCTGGCTGGCTGCAAATAATTGTACCAGAGCGGCACTGATCCAGGCTCTTATCTGGGAGCTCCTGACTGCCACTGGATGTCTGGTCTCTATGGTCGCTGCTGTCTCGGGCCATCTTAGTTGTGGTTGGTGTCACAATGTCCTGGTGGCTGAGGGGATGGGCCCCAAGGCAGCGGGGGCCGCACTGAATGGGAAGCTTGTCCCCCCGGTCGCTCAACCGGAGTCTGTGGACCTCTCAGTTGACCCTGGGGGAGGCTCGCGATCACGCAGAGTGCACGACGCACCCTGCCAGTGCCAAGGGCGAGACAGCCTCAGAATGGAAAGTAAGAGGTGGGGCAATCGGCAGTCTACGCGCGGTCGGCTCAACAGTATTGGAGTTGCTGCGAGCTCCTGTCGGGAAAAAAGGAGACCCAAGGCAGTGGGTAACCGACCGCCAAGACAAGGCAACTGAAGATCTGTTGACGGTGCATGCAGAGCCCTCTACACTGAATACTGAGGTATTGTCACCTGGAGGCACAGATGACTTTCGAGAGGCTAAAATTTCCCCTCTCCTGGCTGGGGGTACTATAGTACCATCTCACCTTCCCTTGGGGCTGGGACGGTCAGACAGCTGGTAGGCGAGGGGGAGGGCTCCACAGGTGTGTCTGCGATAGCTAGGACTGGGCTTTTTATTGAAGAGAGCTCTGGGACCCTGGCCATGTGCCCGGGTGGATGTACGGGGTCTAGCCAGCTAGGATCAGCTGGTACTTTAACTGGGGTTCCCCCGAGTAAGGATATATCTGAAGTGCAAATTTATACTGATTTTTATTCTGATGGCCTACCCCACTCAAACAATGTCCAGACTCCCAGACAAGTGATGACTCAAGCGATGGAGGCCATAGATGCACACCACGAATTGGAAGTGGACCCTAATGGTTGCTTCTTTTCACTAACGGACGGAGCTGAGTGGTCAGCTGATGGATCTGACTCCTCAATAGGATCTAGCAGAAATGATAGCGATCCAGATATGGATGGAACAGCCCCTATAATGACCGCGCCTAGGATGGTCAAAAAAATGGGTCAGCAGCCACCAGGGGCCAGAAATCTGAAATGGGACTATTCACCAACAGACTCTTTGGTCGGCACCCAGCCTGTCTCTCTCCAAGGTCTCCCTTCCTCAAACCCCCTTACACTGGATACCATCTTTCGAGCTACACTGTTCCATCGGGAGGATACACGACAAGATGCTCGCAAATCCAAAAATGCAGCAAGAAAAGTCCAGGGTGCCATCAGAAACCTGACAAAGACATGCACTGATATAGGTGAATGCCTGACGGATTTGAAAACCAGAGCTAGCACTATCGAAACAGGTCTGGTGGACAATCGCGCCCAGACAGAGGCACAGGAATCACTACTCGTTGAAATTCAATGGAAGCTGGAGGATCACGAGAATCATCAACTGCATAATCACCTGAGGGTCTGAAGGGAAATAAGGAACAGACAAACGTGCATATATGGTGGAACTGTTGTGCAACGCCTTGCCAAAATTAATGGGCTGGAACTGGTCGCAAGAAGTACATCAAGCTCACAGGATCCCAATCGTTTTGAGGCAGCCGGTTAGGGAGGGCGAAAAACCACAGGTTGTTCTAGTTTTTTGAGGGAACTTCCTCCTGAGACAGCTAATTTTTGAGGAAGCTGGACCTGAAGCTAAGCAGAACAATGGAGACGTTTCCTTTTTGTTAGACCTGATTTTTACATGTCACATTTGAAAGTCAATGGCGACTACACCTATTGATCAAACCTTTTCAGGATATCAGCGCTCAGGCTGTTTTGCTTAACCCCGCATGTCTGAAAGTGATCTGGGGAGGTCAGGCATGGTTTTTTACCTGGGAAATTAAGGCTAAGGAATTCTTAATGGAGTCTAGATCATAAATGGAGTATCTCACTGGCTGAGACTATTTAGCCCATTTTACATTTTCCTTCCCCTATCTCTCCTATCTGGGGGCTATGGGTGGGTCAGGCCCTCCTTTCCCTTCCCCCTCTCCCCCCTCTTTTCTCTCCTCAATGGTTTGATGCTGGTTTAAACAAGGGGGAGGGCAAGGAAGAGGGGAAGTTAGTTTCGTTTTATAAGAGCCGAGCAGAAGAGGCCTGAGATTGAGGCTCAGTGGGCCCGTGGTGAGGTTTCTTCATCATTATCTATTTTCTTTCTCTTCATTCTCACTGGGCAATTCGGTTTAAACTGGATTTAAATGGTTTCCACGGTTCGTTGGTGTTTTTTTCATCTCTACCCTGACTGAAGTGCGGTCTGAGTACTTCTCAGGGATTGGGGGGGGTGGAGGGTGGTGGAAAAGGGTGGGGGCTCGGTGCCACAAGAGGCCAGGACTGCAGGAGGGGGAGGGCTTAGGAGTAATAGGGGAAGGGGAAGGTGGGAATGGGGGGTGCAGAACAAAAATACATTTCAGAGAAAGATTAAAGAGGATTATATTGAACTGTTATTGAATAAGAATATGGATGTGAGGACGAAAGTAATGGCAAGCCTTTTGTCACCAAATGGGTAGAATAACGGTATGCTCAGTCAATGTGTGGGGGGATAATCAATAAAAATAAGCGCCTAAGGGTACTTGAAATTTTAAAATCAGTAGCAACCGACATAATATGTCTACAGGAAATGCACATTTCATGGGATAGGAGGGGATTAGTATCAATTAAGGGGTATACACTATTGGCCTGCTCCTCTCGGAGTTCCAACATTAGATGGGTTGCCATCCTATCCAGGAATAAAGTGGGATCGGTGAGGCTCAGTTTAGTTGATAGCTATGGCAGATGGGCACTGGTTGAGTTGGATATCGGTTTAACAGTATGCACTATCTATGGCTCAAATCAAGACAAGCTCAAAGTGTTGGAGGACTTGGAGATGGAATTAGCATTCTGGCCCACTCCTTTGATTATTTGCCAAGATCTGAATAGTCATCAGACAGTAGGGAGGGCCGCAATGGGTACATACCAGGGAAGAAAACCCAGAGTATTTAGGGCTCTATCCTCACTTATTGTCAGTCATGGCCTAACAGATGTTTGGGACTTTAAATGTCCTCTGGAACCGCGCTATACATATTTTTCTTGCCCATATAAAACATATGTCAGTTTAGATTACTTTTTAATATCAGGGGGGATCCTGGATAAATCAAGGATCAAGAGACTCCCAAAATAATTCTCAGACCATAACCCTCTGGTTCTTGAAGTCAGGATCCAAGGGAGCCCCAGCCAACAATACAAATGGACCTTTGATAGAAAACTGTTGGTTAATACAGCATTTATCGAACATATTAAAAAGTGGATAATCAATTATTTTGACACTATCAGATATAGTGTCCCACGAGGCATGTTTTGGGATGCCTTCAAGGCAGGATTGGGGGGAGAGATTGTTAGCTTTGTAGTATATACTAAGAAACAGCAGGAAGCAGTGAATAGGCGATTATTAGGGATGCTGGCCGAGGATGAAAAGAACATATTGCTTGGATTATCCAAGGGCTAGATGTAACACAAACCCAGCTCAAAATTACAATGGTCAAGGCAGAGATAAGTAACTACTACATACATAAAGTGACAGCAGAACACCGGACTCATAGGAATGAGAGATACGAGTATGAGGAGGCAGCCGGGAAACTCCTAGCTCTACGAATAAGACAAAAAGCTACCAAGAACAAGATTGCCACAATAAAAAACAGAAGAGATGATTCTCACTGATGCTGTTGATATAATACGGGTCTTTCAAGAGTTTTATCAGGATCTATACAAAGATAATTGCCAGAATCCATCTGAAGCATCCAACGGGGAGGTTTCGTATGGGGGAAGAAATTAGATCATGCTGCCAGACAGGAAATAGAAGCCAACACCTCACTCAAAGAGGTGTCAATTGCTATACATCAACTCGCCTCGGGGAAAGCGGCAGGCCCAAATAGGATACCAGTGGAGCTATATAAAGTCTTCCAAACAGAGTTAGTCCCTTTGCTATTAGCTCTATTTCTAGGAGTGCAGTACAAAGAACTCCCCCGAAGTCCTGGAGAGACACGGATATGGTTATTTTCCCTAAGAAACCTCTTCATAGCACTGCTTCCTATCGCCCGATATCTTTGATAAATACGGATGCTAAAATATATTCCAAAATCTTGGCGATCTGCCTAGGGAGAGTCATAGCCCATCTGGTTATGCCATGGCAGCACAGTTTTATACCCGGAAGAAACACAACCAACCATATAAGGCGGGTTATAACATTATTTGACATCACCGAAGAAACTGGCGGCCAGATGTTTATGATCCTCCTTGATGCCGAAAAAGCATTTGATCAGGTGGCATGGAACTATCTATGGGGGGCGTTAGAAGCTAAAGGATTTGGTCCTCGGGTGATCACAGCTATTAAGACACTGTATGTAGATCCGTTTGCCAGACTTCCGTTAATGGGCAAAGAATCAAGCAATATAAAGGTGGCTAGAGGAACAAGACAGAGATACCCTTGCTCCCCCATTCTATTTGCCCTCTATATTAATCCCTTTATTGAGCAGATCCTGCATAATCAGGAAATAAAACTGGTTGTTAGTAACTGCTATGAAACAAAAGTATTTGCATAAGCAGATGATATAGCCATAATAACAACTGACCCCGAAAGTGCAATAAAGGAATTGGAAACAATGGCTGGGGAATATGGCCATGGTTTAGGTTATCTACTGAATAAAGGGAAAACCCAGATAGTATGCACAGATAACATCAGCTATCAGGATATTCGGGGAGTTGGCACTGTTATATATTTGGGTGTTAAGATCAACTCAAAAGTAGATGCAATCACCCAGATCAATTTTAATCCTCTGATTAGTAAAGTTTCCTCTGATTTAAGGCTCATAAATGCACTATATCTGTCGATTATCGGCAGGATCGGCAGGATCAACATTCTTAAGGTGGTAATGCTACTAAAGATATTGTATTTATTTAGGTCTTTGCCCATTTAGATTGAAGTATATATACTGAAGGCATTGGATTCCATCTTTATAAATTTCATATGGCAATATGGCAAAGTTAGGCATTCCCTAAAATGTCTCACTCTTCCTCAGGGACATGGGGGACGGGCTGCTATGAGTCTTACGCATTACTATTAGTCAGCTCTTCTACAGCAGATGAGTATACTGCTCTTTTAAAAGAATGCCAGCGAGCGTCTGGAAGGTCCTGGGCCACCCCCAACTATTTATGAGCTTGCAGTTGGGGAAGCAGCAAGGGCGTTGCTGCTGCACCAATTGGAGCCTAGCTATTTTAAAAAGACAAAATTTAAGATCATAGTTAATGCTTGGAAAATCTGGGGGGAAATCTAAAAGCTCATGAAGATCTCAAATTACAGCAGGTATACACCGCTGTGGCAATCAACGCTCCCCCCCCCCCCTTTCTATGATGTAGGGGAAAGCAATAGGAGGAACATTGTTTCACAAAGATTGTGTATATTATTTTATGAGGCCAATTGCACTCCTTTGCACAATTACAGCATGTTTATGGGATACCCGATTGCTCATATTTTAAATATGCTCAAGGAAAGGGATTTTTAGCAAACTCAGGTCAGGAGTGCCCCTGGATAAAATTCCCCTGCTGGCAATCGGCCATATGGATTGCAAGATAAGAAACTTACATAATATATTGTTGGGTAGTGTACCAGACGACTTGGAGAGGACTGAAACAAATTGGGCCAGAAAATTAGATAATGCAGATACCGATCTAGACATGTCATTAGAATTGACCGCAAAAATCTTTCTCTTAGCTAATTTGAAGGCGCAGCACTATAAGACTATATTTAATTTATACTCTACGCTGGTCAAATTATTTGGGTGGAATAAAAGGGAGGATGATAAGTGCCCCAGGTGATGTGCTGGTCCCTCTGTGCTGGTTCATGTATTTTATGGGTGCAATAAGCTGTTACTTCTAAAAAACGATCTAGAAACATTCTGGAAGAAGGTATTTGGGAGAAGGGTCTGTCTCACCGAATTCCTGATGGTACTGGGCTATGACAGTAGCAGTATGTTAGATTCGACACAGACTAGCTTTGCTTTCTTATCAGTTGCAGTCGCTAGGCTACTAATCGCATTAAGATGGAAGGATCGCAAACCCCTCAAGTTCCAAGCTTGGTTAGCCCGATGAATAGCTATCTTCAGTCAAGAATGAATCTTATATGACTGCAAGTGGCAATAGGCAAAGCAGTGGGGACAAAAGGTCTGGTTCCCTACGTCAAATTGGTTAGGTAGAGAGTTCAGTCTGGGAGATTGATTGGTCTCTAGCTCATTCGTGAAGGGGTTTTCTTTTCACATACGTGAGCCATATTTGAGCAAGAAGTTCCATATATGCTGCCTTCTTTTTCTTCTTCTCATACCTAACTGATTTATAATGAATATTTATATGAAATGTATTGATATAATGATGTATTTATGTGTATTTACATCTATGATATGAATGTCTTTTTTCATGTATTTGGTATTAACTTTATATTGTATTCATTTGATATGCTCTTCTCTGGAAATAAAGAAATAATAATAATAATAATAAAAAAGGAAATTGTGCTGAAAGTACCAAGATAGACCAAATCTCAAACTTGGGACTCTGAAAATGTTCTGTCGAAAAGTGCCCTGAGAACTGAGAGGAGACCAGGGCCTACCTGCTTGCACAGGCTACTTGTGGCTGAAGCTTGAGCATGACTCACACCGACCTCAATCAACAACCAGTTTCTTGCACTCAATATTCCTGAGAACGCACATTCATGTGAAGAATTTGCTAAAGTAATGAGTAGGCAAAATACTGCATTCACAATAATAACACAGACTGTGCTGTGGAACTCATGTTGACATAAAGAAGATATCATTAATGCAAAACAACCTAGAATGGTGAACAGACCGCATGTTTCATGAATAGAAGACAAACTAAGACTTAGTTGAGAAGATTATAAATATATGCAACAAAGACCGGGAGGTTATAGAAATGTACAGCACATTTTTAATAGATATTGTGCTGTATTTTTATGTGTTGTAAATGTAGTCAAATTGTGATGTATAAAGAGTAGTATGTGTTTGTATGAAGAGGTCTATGCATACCTCTATGCTAGAAGGGTCATTATACTTATTGGTTATTCATAAGGCCCCCATAACCACCTTTCTCTGTCACATGTAATTTTCCAGGTTTCTAATAAGTATCTGATGGAGGGATCTTACAGATCCTTTCCTAGAGTTGAGGAATCACAAACGTTACCAGATAATCATCTCTGTGTCAAGCCCACCCAAAATACATTCTAAATATTCCTGATACCTTGAATTTATGTTAGCTTAATAATAATTTGCTTGGAAACAGAGTGTTCTCAAGCATTCCTGTTGGACCAAACCTAAATAGACTTGATTTTATTACTAATTTACCATCTAGCTACTAGAGTGGCATACTGCCCTAGGAAATATTGGCCTTGTGTTACACCAAGTACTTAAGCAGAACAACCTCTCATTCAGAATCTGTACAAAAGTAAGTGATACCAGTGCTTAATTTGAGCCGGTGGTTTCCACAGCTCAGCACCAGCTTTTAATCATCAACACCAGCACTTTTCATGAGTACCAGTTAAGGACACATTCATTTACAGGAAGATTAAGGGATTTACCCAGAATCACAGGATATTGAGCCAGTGCTAAGACTCAAACCTGGTTAACCAGCTCCACAGTCTTCAGCTCTGGCCATTATGCCACAGTCTCTCCCCACGTCATGGTTAGTGGTTGGTTCTGTTTTAGGGGGCGCTAACATGAGAAATGGGCTGGTGCAAGGTGTTCCTGAAGAGTGCCCCAACACTTATTGCTTTGCAAACTAAGCACTGTGTGATACTAACCTGAGTGTTAATTAAAACCCACACTATGGTACTCAGAACCAACACCACCTAAGACAGATCTACCTATAAAGCTCTAGTAGGTTTATTATATGTAGCTACAGTTCACCATCTACTTATCAAACTGAGATACACACTTCAATATAAATCTCTTACTGTTTCGTCAATGCCGTGCGCACCCCATTCATCTACGCTGCCAACAAAATACACTGCATTTAGTCTCCGTCCAGTGCCAGTGAAAGCAGTGGTAATGAGGAAACCATGTTAATAATATTTTACTTCATTAGCCTTTCTGATAAATTGATCTTTCTCTGCAACCAGTCCCCTAGCAGTACACATCCAGGAAAGTCACCAAATGTATCCTTTTATTTAATCCCAAAAATGAATTGATTGAGGTGGACAGTTCAAGAGATGCAGAAGAATAGAATCACTAGAGCATCTAAGTAGCATCCCAAAATCCAAAGTGTTAAATAAATATCTTGCTACAATATCTATGCCACCTTTATATTACTATCATGTAACCATATGTGCGAGCTGAAATATGGCCCATATTACATCGCGGTGTTGTGGTTCCATTGCATGCTGTTTAAATGGACCGGGTAAGATAATTGCTCTCGGGTAGCGCCAGTGGTGCTGGCCCTGCTGCCCATGCCTCTTTTGGTATGCACTGAGAGCCATCTCCCTTCACTCATAAGGATTTCTGATCATCTGCTTCCAGCCACTCAATACCTTGGCACCCGAAGGATGCCAACCATCCGGACACTATGGTGCATCAAAACGCCACTCTGCTGCCCTGTAAGCCTTAAAGCCTGACCCGGAGCCTCGTGGACTCGTGGACTCGTGCTGGGACCACTGGGGCACTCAACAGCACCTATGAACTTGAACTTATTCAGTCAACTCTGCCCTCTGGCACTGGTTAAGGGAAAGTATCAGAATGCACATATGCAAATCGCGTTTCTCTTTTTCTGCTTCACCTTACAAGAAAGCTTTATCGCTCTGCTCATCCCATAACTCCAGACCCTTGCAGTCGGACAGGCAGCGCCCCCTCAGTGACACTTCCTGTGCCCTCCAGCAGCCTGCACGTCGTATCCAGATACATCCTGCAGTCCTTCTGTTGATATGGCATAATTATTATGCTGCCGAATGCATAACTGCAATGGAGGATGGAAATGAATAAACAATTAAAATGTTTTAAAACTGAAATTCCTGCAGTCCTTCGAAAGAGAACATATTAAATAGACCACCCAGCATGTTTAAGTCAAGTCTACATATATTATGCTCTACCCTGCTTCAAAAGAATATATCAAACAGACCACCAAGCAAAGAGATGAAGAGGCCGGCCTCCTGCCGTGGTCGCCACTAAATGAATGACATCAGTTTTACATCATAATACCTTTCTAATTGCGGCTGGTAGTGTGTCAGTAATAAAGATACCGCATATAATATCTATCTATCTTTAATAAAATGTAAACATTTTCTGCTCTTGGTCTATGTGGCTTGGAAAATACCCATTTTATACAATTAACATTTAAGCCCAATTGAATGTACATTTTGTGTTGGGTGCCTTGTTATGAAGACAGTGACTAAGAAAGTGATTTCTTCATGCTGACAACTGCCTAGTGGACCCAAGAAACATAAAGTGGATCCTAATAGTACGGGCATTGTCTGGACTTACCTATTTTTTATAGAATACAATATAATTATCAATATGTAATCAGTCTCAATAAATAAAACTCATGCCTACGTGTTTAACATATTAAATTGTTATTATTGATCATATATAGAATTAGCTTGCATAGAACAATACTTTCAATTATGCGTTATCAAGAATGAATCAAATATTTAATAAAGGTTTGAGAATCCATCCATATTTCTGTCTTCCTGGGTATTGTTATGGTGGCTTCCGATTTACTTGTTATGTATAAGAAAGACATGGGATGGAAAAGGATGTAGGAGGCAGCCTGTGAATCAGTGTAAATTCAGGGAGAAATTAAAAATAAACCTGTTGAACATTTGATTTGTGACTCCATTATGGTGCTTTTGGACATTATCATCACTCGTTACACATCACTGGCGATGTAGCTGTTTTTGCTACTGAATCAATTGGTTTTTTCAAGAGAGGCCCATGAAAATGTATGCTAAATGTCTAGTGTTAACTACAGGTGGAAATGGTTAACTTCTGGTGGAAATGGTTAACTACTGGTAGAAATGGTTAACTACTGGTAGAAATGGTATCTCAAGTAACTCAGCTCCAAAGGATAAGGTCTCAGAATTCAGTGTATTAAAAAAGAAACACCCACAATCATAGCTATAATATTTTTTTAACATTTTATTGTTTCCAACTCATTGAATGTACACACATAATAATAGATGCGCTAATATACAGTCGCATAAGAGTCACACTGCACGCATGTAGATCTGCACATCTCTTTCCAGGACTCAGGTATGTTTCAAGTTTCAGATTTGGGAAAACAAGGGACATATGTCGCTAGAGCCATCCAGTCCTTTGTTCTAGGTGGAACATTTCAGGCCCTCTGGTCATTTCATTTGAATCACTGCTTGTCTTTTGGCCAGGATATGTCTCTGGACTTGTATTCGGTAATGCATACATTTGTCCATTGAGCATGTATATATCTCAAGGACACAGATCACGTGGGAAATTCGGTCTCCTCTATTCGTCTGATTTCTTGGCCGTGTTACTGTTAAACTTGCACATATTTTGTGGAGGGATTGAGGAGCAGTATGTCTGGCGATATTTAAGGAGTAAGCATTACATTAATATTTCAATTACTATTACAAAACTATAAGAAGCCTCCCAGTAGCTGCCCAGGAATGCACGAACAGCACTTTGAAAGCCTCATAAACTGATGCTTCATTGGCAACATATGTGCAGAGAAAGCCACATCAAACTCAAACTAGAATCACCTAAAATGGCATACTTGTGCCCGTCTTTTTTTGCTCTCTATAAAACAGGTGACAAATTGTATTTAAGTACATTAAATCGTTAGTTTTGGTTGATATTACTGATACATCTTCGAATTTTGATCAAAGTAAACCCTAACAACCTTTACAAAACAGAATTCATTACTAGAGCATGAGGTGACAGAGTATTCATAATTGCAGCTAACAGCGGTTTATGTAATTAAACTGCAGACATTTGACAAACCATGAATTAGTGAGCTGTCATTTACACAATTTGGTTTGAGAAAATTCAAAACACCTTAATTGCTACCCTCATTAATATGTATCTAGCTTATTTAAATTGAATCGTTCATACGCTTTTTTCCTAGTATATTTTACAATCTCTCTTATATCAACTCGAGGTCCCAGGAAACCATGCATATTTATTTGCAATAGACAGAAGAATCAAATTCAGATGGACTTTCGTGACATTGTCAATTACACAGGTGTTACTAAAATGTTTGCATGTAGCGAAAGTGGCTGCTTTTAGTACTTTAAATCACTGTGTTAGGCAGTATGGCCAGGTGCTACCTGCACCCCCTCCTCCCCAGTCAAGACCTGTGACATGAGAGAAGTTTTGGATGCAGGGGGCGTAACACCCCCGGCCGTATTTATTAAACAAAATTAATAAACATTTATCAAAATTACAATATTTACATAATACAGCAGAAAATATACTTTACACTGATTACAATTGATAAGTACAGATGTCAGATGGCTAACCTTAACATAACTCTAATACAAAGGTTTCCTATCCATATCTAACATATCTTTAATAATCATGACATTATTATTTTTTTTTTTTACCTAATAGAGCCTACGGCAAGGTCACTAACTGGTGTCAGATCCTTATCAATTTCTAACCATGCCCCCCAGCCGGAGTACGCATGCGCAGAGGGCCCATTGACCGTGAGGGTACTTCCCCCCCCCGGTTACCCCGTACGCTCTGTACCTGATCTCCATAAAGGGGCCCTTGCAGCTGTGTACCATTACTGGCGCCGTTGTGCATGTACGGGATGGCCAACCAGCCTAGAGAAAGCCTGACTCCCTCCTCCCCCGCACCCAAATGCCCCTGGAGTTCTAGGAGAGACCACTTGTCCCTCCCACTTGGTCGACCCCATTCAAGAATGGCGCCGCCCTCCAAGGACCTTACATTTACTGCTCACCAATCATGACCTTACCTCCTGACCAAAATTATACATAAATACGATGATTGAAGACCTGTGGAGGAACGAATTAGTATTTCTACACAACCTTGAAAATGATCTCATCATCCCAAGGCTACTAACATTAGAATATTCCCTAACTAATACACTTAAAACCTACTTGCTTATAGGGGATGGTGGGTGGGAAATCAAAAGTTAAAGCCTCCTAGCGAGGCTTGGGGGTAAGCTGGGGAGCAAGGAGCGAAGAGACCGACTCCTGTGCTCCCCAGCCCTTTATACCCCTAGGTGGCCCGGCCAGGGCTACTGACCGGACGTTGCCCTTTCGCGCGACCCGGAAGCGATTCTAATCGCTTCCGGGTCACGTCTCATGGCCAGGACCTATGTGAAGGAGGCGCGCCTGTCGCATCACTGATGTGCGCGACAGGCCCGCCTCCTGTTCCGGAGGGGGCCGGCTCGACCGCGATACCTTTGGCGTGGCCGATGCCGGCCCCGCCGTTCTAGATAGCAGCCGTTAGCTTGGCCAGCAAGAGCTCATTTCATTTACTACTTCTTATGGAGTTGACATTGTACTTGGCCACTTTAGGTTCCTGTGGAGTGAGATCAGAAGAAACACTGCAAAAACCGGAAAGAGCAAAAGTTTTAAGTCGCTGGCACAATTATACGTGGCTATTTATTTGCTCAAATCATATGCCAGAAAGAGGGTCTAGTCGAAACAATTTGCAGGTAGTCAACTGACATTGCCATCAAAAGTGCAGCCTGAAATACACAGTTAGGCGCAGAGATTAATACATTTTTGGGCAATGAGTCAAAGCTTTCTTGCACATGCACACAGTTAATCAGAGCTCAATCACTACGTTACGTTTTGTAATATTGATTTCATGCACACGTGAATATTCTGCATGCATGTAGAAATAGCATTTCAAATATATCAGAATTGCATTAAAACCAATCTTAGTTGTAATGTGTTAGGGTACTTTTCTCTCCATTCAGTAACTGCGCTGAGTAGTTTTATCAATGTTATCTCAATGATATGCCAACAGCATTTCAAATCACATTCTGAACTCATTTTGCTGCCTGCTTTTTGGTGCATACTTGTGTACTCTGCCATCATCCTTTGATTGGCTCAGTGTGCCTGATACAAGATCTTTGAAGCACACACATGCAATGTAGGCATGCACAAAAAGTAGGCAAACATAATCCAGCACATGCTAATCTTGAGAACTTTACACCTACAGATGAAATTTCTGATTCAGGAAAATCTCCAGGTACGGTGGATTTTCCACAGTTTTCTATTTTAGCACTCGGTCAAGGCAAAAGGAATGTTAGGGAGGGGTGCTATGTAAAATCCATGACTGTCTCATGAGTTTTCTGCCATTTGATAAGCATTCTACATGGCCCTACCCTGAAAACACTTGTTAAACAAGCATTGGCATAGCCAATAGGTCTCGCCTTTTGGACCTTATAAGTATTTAGTTATGCAGCACAATATCATTGGTACAACAGCATCAACTGTTACATGGCTAAACACTTATAAGGTCCCAAAGGCGAGACCTATTGGCTATGCCAATGCTTGTTTTGTTATGGAGGCATAAATAACAGGAGGGTGAAGGTCAGTCAGTCAGTCAGTTAGTCAGTTAGTGAGAGTGAGTGAGAGAGAAAGTCAGTCAGTGAGAGAGTGAGTGAGAGTCAGTTTGTCAGTTAGTGAGAGTGAGAGAGTCAGTCAGTGAGAGAGTGAGAGTCAGTCAGTCAGTGAGAGAGTGAGAGTCAGTGAGAGAGTGAGAGAGTCAGTCAGTGAGAGGGAGAGAGTCAGTCAGTGAGAGTGAGAAAGTCAGGCAGTCAGTGAGAGAGTCAGTGAGAGAGAGTGAGAGTCAGTCAGTGAGAGTGAATGATAGTGAGAGAGTGAGTCAGTTAGTCAGTGAGAGAAAGAGAGTGAGTCAGTGGTATAGTCAGTCAGTGAGAGTGAGTCAGTCTTTTAGTGAGAGTGAGTCAGTCTTTTAGCGAGAGTCAGTCAGTCAGTGTGAGAGAGTCAGTCAGTGAGAAAGAGTCAGTGAGAGGGAGTCAGTGAGAGAGAGTCAGTCAGTGAGAGAGAGTCAATCAGTGAGAGAGAGTTAATCAGTCAGTGAGAGTGAGTCAGTCAGTCAGTGAGAGAGAGTGGGAGAGTCAGTCAGTGAGAGAGTGAGAGAGTCTGTCAGTGAGAGTCTGTCAGTGAGAGTGAGTGAGTCAGTCATTGAGAGTGAATCAGTCAGTCAGTCAGTGAGAGAGAGTGGGTGAGTCTGTCAGTGAGAGTCTGTCAGTGAGAGTCAGTCAGTGAGAGTCAGTCAGTGAGAGTCAGTCAGTCAGTGAGAGTGAGTGAGTCAGTCAGTCAGTCAGCAAGAGTGGGAGAGTCAGTCAGCAAGAGTGGGAGAGTCAGTCAGTGAGAGTGAGTGAGTCAGTCAGTGAGAGAGAGTGGGAGAGTCAGTCAATGAGAGAGAGTGAGTCAGTCAGTCAGAGAGAGTGAGTCATTGAGTCTGTCAGTGAGAGTGAGTCAGTCAGTGAGAAAGCGTGGGAGAGTCAGACAGTGAGAGTCTGTCAGTGAGAGTCTGTCAGTGAGAGTGAGTCAGTGAGAGAGTCAGAGAGAGTCTGTCAGTGAGAGTCTGTCAGTGACAGTGAGTCAGTCAGAGTGAGTCAGTCAGTGAGAGAGTCTGTCAGTGAGAGAGAGTTGGAGAGTCAGTCAGTGAGAATCTGTCAGTGACAGTGAGTCAGTCAGAGTGAGTCAGTCAGTGAGAGAGTCTGTCAGTGAGAGAGAGTGGGAGAGTCAGTCAGTGAGAATCTGTCAGTGAGAATCTGTCAGTGAGAGTGAAACAGAGAGAGTGAGTCTGAGAGAGTGAGTCAGAGAGAGTCTGTCAGTGAGAGTGAGTGAGTCAGTCAGTCAGTGAGAGAGAGTGGGAGAGTCAGTCAGTGAGAGAGAGTGGGAGAGTCAGTCAGTGAGAGAGAGTGGGAGAGTCTGTCAGTCAGTGAGAGTCTGTCAGTGAGAGTCTGTCAGTGAGAGTGAGTCAGTCAGTCAGTCATTGAGAGAGTCATCCAGTGAGAGAGTCTGTCAGTGAGAGTGAGTCAGACAGTGAGAGTCTGTTAGTGAGAGTGAGTCAGTCAGTCAGTCAGAGTGAGTCAGTCAGTGAGAGAGAGTGAGAGAGTCAGTGAGAGTCTGTCAATGAGAGAGAGTGAGTCAGTGAGAGTGAGTCAGTCAGTGAGAGTGAATCTGTTAGTCAGTGAGAGTCAGTCTGTCAGTCAGTGAGAGTGAGTCAGTCAGTGAGTGAGAGAGAGTGGGAGAGTATGTCAGTTAGAGTCTGTCAGCGAGAATGAGGGAGGGAGTCAGTCAGTCATTGAGAGAGAATGGGTCAGTCAGTCAGTGAGAGAGAGTGAGAGAGAGAGTGAGTGAGAGTTGGTCAGTGAGAGTGAGTGAGTCAGTGAGAGTGAGTCGTGAGAGTGAGTCTGACAGTCAGTTAGAGTGAGTCTGTCAGTCAGTGAGTCAGTGAGTGAGAGAGAGCGGGAGAGTCTGTCAGTGAGAGTCTGTCAGTCAGTGAGAGTCTGTCAGTGAGAGTGAGTCAGTCAGTGAGAGTCTGTCAGTGAGAGTGAGTCAGTGAGAGAGTGGGAGAGTCAGTCAGTGCGAGAGTCTGTCAGTGAGAGTGAGTCAGTCAGTGAGAGAGAGTGGGAGAGTGAGTCAGTGAGAGTCTGTCAGTGAGAGTGAGTCAGTGAAATTGAGTCAGCAAGACAGTCAGAGAGAGTCTGTCATTGAGAGTCTGTCATTGAGAGTCTGTCAGTGAGAGTCTATCAGTGAGAGTGAGTCAGTCAGAGGGAGTCAGTCAGTGAGAGAGTCAGTCAGTGAGAGAGAGTAGGAGAGTCAGTTAGTGACAGTCTGTCAGTGACAGTCTGTCAGTGAGAGTGAGTCAGTGAGAGTGAGTGAGTCAGAGAGAGTGAGTCAGTGAGAGTCTGTTAGTAAGAGTCTGTCAGTGAGAGTGAGTGAGTGAGTCAGTCAGTGAGAGAGAGTGGGAGAGTCTGTCAGTCAGTGAGAGTCTGTCAGTGAGAGTGAGTCAGTCAGTGAGAGTCTGTCAGTGAGAGTGAGTCAGTCAGTCAGTGAGAGAGTAATTCAGTGAGAGAGTCTGTCAGTGAGAGTGAGTCAGTCAGTGAGAGTCTGTTAGTGAGAGTGAGTCAGTCAGTCAGTGAGAGTGAGTCAGTCAGTGAGAGAGAGTGAGAGAGTCAATGAGAGTCTGTCAATGAGAGAGAGTGAGTCAGTGAGAGTGAGTCAGTCAGTGAGAGTGAGTCTGTCAGTCAGTGAGAGTCAGTCTGTCAGTCATTGAGAGTTAGTCAGTCCGTGAGTGAGAGAGAGTGGGAGAGTCTGTCAATTAGAGTCTGTCAGCAAGAATGAGGGAGGGAGTCAGTCATTGAGAGAGAGAGTGGGTTAGTCAGTCAGTGAGAGAGAGTGAGAGAGTGAGTGAGAGTTGGTCAATGAGAGTGAGTGAGTCAGTGAGAGTGAGTCAGTGAGTGAGAATGAGTCTGTCAGTCAGTTAGAGTGAGTCTGTCAGTCAGTGAGAGTGAGTCAGTCAGTGAGTGAGAGAGAGTGGGAGAGTCTGTCAGTGAGAGTCTGTCAGTCAGTGAGAGTCTGTCAGTGAGAGTGAGTCAGTCAGTGAGAGTCTGTCAGTGAGAGTGAGTCAGTCAGTCAGTGAGAGAGTGGGAGAGTCAGTCAGTGAGAGAGTCTGTCAGTGAGAGTGAGTCAGTCAGTGAGAGAGAGTGGGAGAGTGAGTCAGTGAGAGTCTGTCAGTGAGAGTGAGTCAGTGAAATTGAGTCAGTAAGAGAGTCAGAGAGAGTCTGTCCGTGAGAGTCTGTCATTAAGAGTCTGTCAGTGAGAGTCGGTCAGTGGTAGTCGGTCAGTGAGAGTGAGTCAGTCAGAGTGAGTCAGTCAGTGAGAGAGTCAGTTAGTGAGAGTCTGTCAGTGAGAGTCTGTGAGTGAGAGTGAGTCGGTGAGAGTGAGCCAGAGAGAGTGAGTCAGTGAGAGTTTGTCAGTAAGAGTCTGTCAGTGAGAGTGAGTGAGTCAGTCAGTGAGAGAGAGTGGGAGAGTCAGTCAGTGAGAGAGAGTGGGAGAGTCTGTCAGTGAGAGTCTGTCAGTCAGTGAGAGTCTGTCAGTGAGAGTGAGTCAGTCAGTGAGAGTCTGTCAGTGAGAGTGAGTCAGTCAGTCAGTCAGTGAGAGAGTGCAAGAGTCAGTCAGTGAGTCTGTCAGTGAGAGTGAGTCAGTCAGTGAGAGTCTGTTAGTGAGAGTCAGTCAGTCAGTGAGAGTGAGTGAGTCAGTCAGTGAGAGAGAGTGGGAGAGTCAGTGAGAGGCTGTCAGTGAGAGTGAGTCAGTGAGAGTGAGTGAGTCAGTGAGAGTGAGTGAGTCAGTGAGTGAGAGTGAGTCAGTCAGTAAGTGAGAATGCATCTGTCAGTCGGTAAGAGTGAGTCTGTCAGTCAGTGAGAGTGAGCCTGTCAGTCAGTGAGAGTGAGTCAGTCAGTCAGTGAGAGAGAGTGGGAGAGTCTGTCAGCGAGAGTCTGTAAGTCAGTGGGAGTCTGTCAGTGAGAGTGAGTGAATCAGTCAGTCAGTGAGAGAGTGGGAGTCAGTCAGTGAGAGAGTTTGTCAGTGAGAGTGAGTCAGTCAGTGAGAGTCTGTTAGTGAGAGTGAGAGAGTCAGTCAGTGAGAGTGAGTCAGGCAGTCAGTGAGAGAGAGTGAGGGAGTCTGTCAGCGAGAGAGAGTGAGTCAGTGAGAGTGAGTCAGTCAGTGAGAGTGAGTGAGTCTGTCAGTCAATGAGAGTGACTTTGTCAGTCATTGAGAGTGAGTCTGTCAGTCAGTGAGAGTGAGTCAGTCAGTGAGTGAGAGGGAGTGGGAAAGTCTGTCAGTGAGAGTCTGTCAGTCAGTGAGAGTCTGTCAGTGAGAGTGAGTCAGTCAGTGAGAGAGAATGAGTCTGTCAGTCAATGAGAGTGACTTTGTCAGTCATTGAGAGTGAGTCTGTCAGTCAGTGAGAGTGTGTCAGTCAGTGAGTGAGTGAGAGTGGGGGAGTCTGTCAGTGAGAGTCTGTCAGTCAATGAGAGTCTGTCAGTGAGAGTGAGTCAGTCAGTGAGAGGCTGTCATTGAGAGTGAGAGAGTCAGTCAGTCAGTGAGAGAGTGGAAGAGTCAGTCATTGAGTGAGTCAGTCAGTGAGAGTGAGTGAGTCAATCAGTGAGAGTGAGTTAGTCAGCAACTGAGAGAGTGGGAGACTCAGTCAGTGAGAGAGAGTGAGAGAGTCAGTGAGAGTCTGTCAATGAGAGAGAGTGAGTCAGTGAGAGTGAGTCAGTCAGTGAGAGTGAGTCTGTTAGTCAGTGAGAGTCAGTCTGTCAGTCAGTGAGAGTGAGTCAGTCAGTGAGTGAGAGAGAGTGGGAGAGTATGTCAGTTAGAGTCTGTCAGCGAGAATGAGGGAGGGAGTCAGTCAGTCATTGAGAGAGAGTGGGTCAGTCAGTCAGTGAGAGAGAGTGAGAGAGTGAGTGAGAGTTGGTCAGTGAGAGTGAGTGAGTCAGTGAGAGTGAGTCAGTGAGTGAGAGTGAGTCTGTCAGTCAGTTAGAGTGAGTCTGTCAGTCAGTGAGTCAGTGAGTGAGAAAGAGCGGGAGAGTCTGTCAGTGAGAGTCTGTCAGTCAGTGAGAGTCTGTCAGTGAGAGTGAGTCAGTCAGTGAGAGTCTGTCAGTGAGAGTGAGTCAGTGAGAGAGTGGGAGAGTCAGTCAGTGAGAGAGTCTGTCAGTGAGAGTGAGTCAGTCAGTGAGAGAGAGTGGGAGAGTGAGTCAGTGAGAGTCTGTCAGTGAGAGTGAGTCAGTCAGAGGGAGTCAGTCAGTGAGAGAGTCAGTCAGTGAGAGAGAGTAGGAGAGTCAGTTAGTGACAGTCTGTCAGTGACAGTCTGTCAGTGAGAGTGAGTCAGTGAGAGTGAGTGAGTCAGAGAGAGTGAGTCAGTGAGAGTCTGTTAGTAAGAGTCTGTCAGTGAGAGTGAGTGAGTCAGTCAGTGAGAGAGAGTGGGAGAGCCAGTCAGTGAGAGAGAGTGGGAGAGTCAGTCAGTGAGAGAGAGTGGGAGAGTCTGTCAGTCAGTGAGAGTCTGTCAGTGAGAGTGAGTCAGTCAGTGAGAGTCTGTCAGTGAGAGTGAGTCAGTCAGTCAGTCAGTCAGTGAGAGAGTAATTCAGTGAGAGAGTCTGTCAGTGAGAGTGAGTCAGTCATTGAAAGTCTGTTAGTGAGAGTGAGTCAGTCAGTCAGTGAGAGTGAGTCAGTCAGTGAGCGAGAGTGAGAGAGTCAATGAGAGTCTGTCAATGAGAGAGAGTGAGTCAGTGAGAGTGAGTCAGTCAGTGAGAGTGAGTCTGTCAGTCAGTGAGAGTCAGTCTGTCAGTCAGTGAGAGTGAGTCAGTCCGTGAGTGAGAGAGAGTGGGAGAGTCTGTCAATTAGAGTCTGTCAGCAAGAATGAGGGAGGGAGTCAGTCATTGAGAGAAAGTGGGATAGTCAGTCAGTGAGAGAGAGTGAGAGAGTGAGTGAGAGTTGGTCAGTGAGAGTGAGTGAGTCAGTGAGAGTGAGTCAGTGAGTGAGAGTGAGTCTGTCAGTCAGTTAGAGTGAGTCTGTCAGTCAGTGAGAGTGAGTCAGTCAGTGAGTGAGAGAGAGTGGGAGAGTCTGTCAGTGAGAGTCTGTCAGTCAGTGAGAGTGAGTCAGTCAGAGTGAGTCAGTCAGTGAGAGAGTCAGTCAGTGAGAGAGAGTGGGAGAGTCAGTTAGTGAGAGTCTGTCAGTGAGAGTCTGTCAGTGAGAGTGAGTCAGTGAGAGTGAGAGTGAGCCAGAGAGAGTGAGTCAGTGAGAGTCTGTCAGTAAGAGTCTGTCAGCGAGAGTGAGTGAGTCAGTCAGTGAGAGAAAGTGGGAGAGTCAGTTAGTGAGAGTCTGTCAGTGAGAGTCTGTCAGTGAGAGTGAGTCAGTGAGAGTGAGCCAGAGAGAGTGAGTCAGTGAGAGTCTGTCAGTAAGAGTCAGTCAGTGAGAGTGAGTGAGTCAGTCAGTGAGAGAGAGTGGGAGAGTCAGTCAGTGAGAGAGAGTGGGAGAGTCTGTCAGTGAGAGTCTGTCAGTCAGTGAGAGTCTGTCAGTGAGAGTGAGTCAGTCAGTGAGAGTCTGTCAGTGAGAGTGAGTGAGTCAGTCAGTCAGTGAGGGAGTGCAAGAGTCAGTCAGTGAGTCTGTCAGTGAGAGTGAGTCAGTCAGTGAGAGTCTGTTAGTGAGAGTCAGTCAGTCAGTCAGTGAGAGTGAGTGAGTCAGTCAGTGAGAGAGAGTGGGAGAGTCAGTGAGAGGCTGTCAGTGAGAGTGAGTCAGTGAGAGTGAGTGAGTCAGAGTGAGTGAGTCAGTGAGTGAGAGTGAGTCAGTCAGTAAGTGAGAATGCGTCTGTCAGTCGGTAAGAGTGAGTCTGTCAGTCAGTGAGAGTGAGCCTGTCAGTCAGTGAGAGTGAGTCAGTCAGTCAGTGAGAGAGAGTGGGAGAGTCTGTCAGCGAGAGTCTGTAAGTCAGTGGGAGTCTGTCAGTGAGAGTGAGTGAATCAGTCAGTCAGTGAGAGAGTGGGAGTCAGTCAGTGAGAGAGTCTGTCAGTGAGAGTGAGTCAGTCAGTGAGAGTCTGTTAGTGAGAGTGAGTGAGTCAGTCAGTGAGAGTGAGTCAGGCAGTCAGTGAGAGAGAGTGAGGGAGTCTGTCAGCGAGAGAAAGTGAGTCAGTGAGAGTGAGTCAGTCAGTGAGAGTGAGTGAGTCTGTCAGTCAATGTGAGTGACTTTGTCAGTCATTGAGAGTGAGTCTGTCAGTCAGTGAGAGTGAGTCAGTCAGTGAGTGAGAGAGAGTGGGAGAGTCTGTCAGTGAGAGTCTGTCAGTCAGTGAGAGTCTGTCAGTGAGAGTGAGTGAGTCAGTCAGTGAGAGAGAGTGGGTCATTTTGTCAGTGAGAGTGAGTCAGTGAGAGTGAGTCAGTCAGTGAGAGTGAGTCAGTCAGTGAGAGAGAGTATGTCTGTCAGTCAGTGAGAGTGAGTCTGTCAGTCAGTGAGAGTGTGTCAGTCAGTGAGTGAGTGAGAGTGGGGGAGTCTGTCAGTGAGAGTCTGTCAGTCAATGAGAGTCTGTCAGTGAGAGTGAGTCAGTCAGTGAGAGGCTGTCATTGAGAGTGAGAGAGTCAGTCAGTCAGTGAGAGAGTGGAAGAGTCAGTCATTGAGTGAGTCAGTCAGTGAGAGTGAGTGAGTCAATCAGTAAGAGTGAGTTAGTCAGCAACTGAGAGAGTGGGAGACTCAATCAGAGAGTGAGAGAGTCTGTCAGTGAGAGTCTGTCAGTGAGAGTGAGTCAGTGAGAGTGAGTCAGTGAGAGTGAGTCAGTCAGTGAGACTGAGTGAGTCAGTCAGTGAGAGTGAGTGTGTCAGTCAGTGAGTGAGAGTGAGTGGGAGAGTCAGTCAGTGAGTGAGAGTGAGTGGGAGTGTCAGTCAGTGAGTGATAGTGAGTGGGAGAGTCTGTCAGTGATAGTCTGTCAGTGATAGTCAGTCAGTGAGAGAGAGTGGGTCAGTCAGTCAGTGAGAGAGAGAGTGAGAGAGTTAGTGAGAGTCTGTCAGTGAGAGTGTGTGAGTCAGTGAGAGTGAGTCAGTCAGTCAGTGAGAGAGAGTGGTAGAGTCTGTCAGTGAGAGTCTGTCAGTCAATGAGTGAGTCAGTGAGAGTCAGTCAGTCAGTGAGAGCGATTCTGTCAGCCAGTGAGAGAGAGTCTGTCAGTCAGTGTGAGTGAGTCAGTTAGTGAGAGAGTGGGAGAGTCAGTCAGTGAGAGCATCTGTCAGTGAGAGTGAAGCAGTCAGTGAGAGTCTGTTAGTGAAAGTGGGTCAGTCAGTCAGTGAGAGTCTGTCAGTCAGTGAGAGTCTGTCAGTGAGAGTGAGTCAGTCAGTGAGAGTCTGTCAGTGAGAGTGAGTCAGTCAGTGAGAGAGTGGGAGAGTCAGTCAGTGAGAGCATCTGTCAGTGAGAGTGAATCAGTCAGTGAGAGTCTGTTAGTGAAAGTGGGTCAGTCAGTCAGTGAGAGTGAGTGAGTCAGTCAGTCAGTGAGAGAGTCTGTTAGTGAAAGTGGGTCAGTCAGTCAGTGAGAGTGAGTGAGTCAGTCAGTCAGTCAGTGAGAGAGTCAGTCAGTGAGAGAGTCAGTCAGTGAGAGAGTGAGAGAGTGTCAGTGAGAGTCTGTCAGTGACTCCTAACTTTAGGACTCCTGAACTGAGAAAAATCCTAACTTTAAGACTTTCGGTATTCACAGAAGGCATTTAGGAGTCCTAAAGTTAGGACTCCTAACTTTACTACTCCTAAACTGAGAAAAATCCTAACTTTAAGACTTTCGGTATTCACAGAAGGCATTTAGGAGTCCTAAAGTTAGTATTCCTAACTTTACTACTCCTAAACTTAAAAAAATCATTGCTTTAAGACTTTCGGTATTCACAGAAGGCATTTAGGAGTCCTAAAGTTAGGAGTCCTAACTTCTGTGGATACCGAAATGAGTAAGTGCCTTCTCTGAACACCAAAATGAGTAAGTTCCTTCTGTGAATACCAAAATGGTAGTAAGTTTAGGATTTTGTCTTAAGTTAGTTCTGTGAATCGGGCCCTGAGAGTCTGTCAGTGAGAGTGAGTCAGTGAGAGTCTGTCAGTGAGAGTGAGTGAGTCAGTCTGTCAGTGAGAGTCTGTCAGTGAGAGTCTGTCAGTAAGTCTGTCAGTGAGAGCGAGTGAGTCTGTCAGGGAGAGTGAGTCAGTGAGAGTTAGTCAGTGAGAGTGAGTGAGTCAGTGAGTGAGAGTGAGTGAGTCAGTGAGTGAGTGAGAGTCAGCAAGTCAGTCAGTGAGTGAGAGAGAGTGGGAGAGTCAGTCAGTGAGTGAGAGAGAGAGTGGGAGAGTCTTTCAGTGAGAGTCTATCAGTGAGAGTGAGTGAGTCAGTCAGTCAGTGAGAGAGAGTGGGAGAGTCAGTTATTGAGAGAGTGTGAGACTCAGTCAGTGAGAGTCTGTCAGTGAGAGTGAGTCAGTCAGTCAGTCAGTGAGAGAGAGTGGGAGAGTCAGTTATTGAGAGAGTGGGAGAGTCTGTCAGTGAGAGACTGTCAGTGAGAGTGAGTCAGTGAGAGTCTGTCAGTGAGAGTGAGTGAGTCAGTCTGTCAGTGAGAGTCTGTCAGAGAGTCTGTCAGTGAGAGAGAGTGAGTGAGAGAGTGGGAGAGTCAGTCAGTGAGAGAGAGTGGGAGAGTCTGTCAGTGAGAGTCTGTCAGTCAGTGAGAGTCTGTCAGTGAGAGTGAGTCAGTCAGTGAGAGTCTGTCAGTGAGAGTGAGTCAGTCAGTCAGTCAGTGAGAGAGTGCAAGAGTCAGTCAGTGAGTCTGTCAGTGAGAGTGAGTCAGTCAGTGAGAGTCTGTTAGTGAGAGTCAGTCAGTCAGTGAGAGTGAGTGAGTCAGTCAGTGAGAGAGAGTGGGAGAGTCAGTGAGAGGCTGTCAGTGAGAGTGAGTCAGTGAGAGTGAGTGAGTCAGTGAGAGTGAGTGAGTCAGTGAGTGAGAGTGAGTCAGTCAGTAAGTGAGAATTCATCTGTCAGTCGGTAAGAGTGAGTCTGTCAGTCAGTGAGAGTGAGCCTGTCAGTCAGTGAGAGTGAGTCAGTCAGTCAGTGAGAGAGAGTGGGAGAGTCTGTCAGCGAGAGTCTGTAAGTCAGTGGGAGTCTGTCAGTGAGAGTGAGTGAATCAGTCAGTCAGTGAGAGAGTGGGAGTCAGTCAGTGAGAGAGTTTGTCAGTGAGAGTGAGTCAGTCAGTGAGAGTCTGTTAGTGAGAGTGAGAGAGTCAGTCAGTGAGAGTGAGTCAGGCAGTCAGTGAGAGAGAGTGAGGGAGTCTGTCAGCGAGAGAGAGTGAGTCAGTGAGAGTGAGTCAGTCAGTGAGAGTGAGTGAGTGTGTCAGTCAATGAGAGTGACTTTGTCAGTCATTGAGAGTGAGTCTGTCAGTCAGTGAGAGTGAGTCAGTCAGTGAGTGAGAGGGAGTGGGAAAGTCTGTTAGTGAGAGTCTGTCAGTCAGTGAGAGTCTGTCAGTGAGAGTGAGTCAGTCAGTGAGAGAGAATGAGTCTGTCAGTCAATGAGAGTGACTTTGTCAGTCATTGAGAGTGAGTCTGTCAGTCAGTGAGAGTGTGTCAGTCAGTGAGTGAGTGAGAGTGGGGGAGTCTGTCAGTGAGAGTCTGTCAGTCAATGAGAGTCTGTCAGTGAGAGTGAGTCAGTCAGTGAGAGGCTGTCATTGAGAGTGAGAGAGTCAGTCAGTCAGTGAGAGAGTGGAAGAGTCAGTCATTGAGTGAGTCAGTCAGTGAGAGTGAGTTAGTCAGCAACTGAGAGAGTGGGAGACTCAGTCAGTGAGAGAGAGTGAGAGAGTCAGTGAGAGTCTGTCAATGAGAGAGAGTGAGTCAGTGAGAGTGAGTCAGTCAGTGAGAGTGAGTCTGTTAGTCAGTGAGAGTCAGTCTGTCAGTCAGTGAGAGTGAGTCAGTCAGTGAGTGAGAGAGAGTGGGAGAGTATGTCAGTTAGAGTCTGTCAGCGAGAATGAGGGAGGGAGTCAGTCAGTCATTGAGAGAGAGTGGGTCAGTCAGTCAGTGAGAGAGAGTGAGAGAGTGAGTGAGAGTTGGTCAGTGAGAGTGAGTGAGTCAGTGAGAGTGAGTCAGTGAGTGAGAGTGAGTCTGTCAGTCAGTTAGAGTGAGTCTGTCAGTCAGTGAGTCAGTGAGTGAGAAAGAGCGGGAGAGTCTGTCAGTGAGAGTCTGTCAGTCAGTGAGAGTCTGTCAGTGAGAGTGAGTCAGTCAGTGAGAGTCTGTCAGTGAGAGTGAGTCAGTGAGAGAGTGGGAGAGTCAGTCAGTGAGAGAGTCTGTCAGTGAGAGTGAGTCAGTCAGTGAGAGAGAGTGGGAGAGTGAGTCAGTGAGAGTCTGTCAGTGAGAGTGAGTCAGTCAGAGGGAGTCAGTCAGTGAGAGAGTCAGTCAGTGAGAGAGAGTAGGAGAGTCAGTTAGTGACAGTCTGTCAGTGACAGTCTGTCAGTGAGAGTGAGTCAGTGAGAGTGAGTGAGTCAGAGAGAGTGAGTCAGTGAGAGTCTGTTAGTAAGAGTCTGTCAGTGAGAGTGAGTGAGTCAGTCAGTGAGAGAGAGTGGGAGAGTCAGTCAGTGAGAGAGAGTGGGAGAGTCAGTCAGTGAGAGAGAGTGGGAGAGTCTGTCAGTCAGTGAGAGTCTGTCAGTGAGAGTGAGTCAGTCAGTGAGAGTCTGTCAGTGAGAGTGAGTCAGTCAGTCAGTCAGTCAGTGAGAGAGTAATTCAGTGAGAGAGTCTGTCAGTGAGAGTGAGTCAGTCATTGAAAGTCTGTTAGTGAGAGTGAGTCAGTCAGTCAGTGAGAGTGAGTCAGTCAGTGAGCGAGAGTGAGAGAGTCAATGAGAGTCTGTCAATGAGAGAGAGTGAGTCAGTGAGAGTGAGTAAGTCAGTGAGAGTGAGTCTGTCAGTCAGTGAGAGTCAGTCTGTCAGTCAGTGAGAGTGAGTCAGTCCGTGAGTGAGAGAGAGTGGGAGAGTCTGTCAATTAGAGTCTGTCAGCAAGAATGAGGGAGGGAGTCAGTCATTGAGAGAAAGTGGGTTAGTCAGTCAGTGAGAGAGAGTGAGAGAGTGAGTGAGAGTTGGTCAGTGAGAGTGAGTGAGTCAGTGAGAGTGAGTCAGTGAGTGAGAGTGAGTCTGTCAGTCAGTTAGAGTGAGTCTGTCAGTCAGTGAGAGTGAGTCAGTCAGTGAGTGAGAGAGAGTGGGAGAGTCTGTCAGTGAGAGTCTGTCAGTCAGTGAGAGTCTGTCAGTGAGAGTGAGTCAGTCAGTGAGAGTCTGTCAGTGAGAGTGAGTCAGTCAGTGAGAGAGAGTGGGAGAGTGAGTCAGTGAGAGTCTGTCAGTGAGAGTGAGTCAGTGAAATTGAGTCAGTAAGAGAGTCAGAGAGAGTCTGTCAGTGAGAGTCTCTCATTAAGAGTCTGTCAGTGAGAGTCGGTCACTGGTAGTCGGTCAGTGAGAGTGAGTCAGTCAGAGTGAGTCAGTCAGTGAGAGAGTCAGTCAGTGAGAGAGAGTGGGAGAGTCAGTTAGTGAGAGTCTGTCAGTGAGAGTCTGTCAGTGAGAGTGAGTCAGTGAGAGTGAGCCAGAGAGAGTGAGTCAGTGAGAGTCTGTCAGTAAGAGTCTGTCAGCGAGAGTGAGTGAGTCAGTCAGTGAGAGAAAGTGGGAGAGTCAGTTAGTGAGAGTCTGTCAGTGAGAGTCTGTCAGTGAGAGTGAGTCAGTGAGAGTGAGCCAGAGAGAGTGAGTCAGTGAGAGTCTGTCAGTCAGAGTCAGTCAGTGAGAGTGAGTGAGTCAGTCAGTGAGAAAGAGTGGGAGAGTCAGTCAGTGAGAGAGAGTGGGAGAGTCTGTCAGTGAGAGTCTGTCAGTCAGTGAGAGTCTGTCAGTGAGAGTGAGTCAGTCAGTGAGAGTCTGTCAGTGAGAGTGAGTGAGTGAGTCAGTCAGTGAGAGAGTGCAAGAGTCAGTCAGTGAGTCTGTCAGTGAGAGTGAGTCAGTCAGTGAGAGTCTGTTAGTGAGAGTCAGTCAGTCAGTCAGTGAGAGTGAGTGAGTCAGTCAGTGAGAGAGAGTGGGAGAGTCAGTGAGAGGCTGTCAGTGAGAGTGAGTCAGTGAGAGTGAGTGAGTCAGAGTGAGTGAGTCAGTGAGTGAGAGTGAGTCAGTCAGTAAGTGAGAATGCGTCTGTCAGTCGGTAAGAGTGAGTCTGTCAGTCAGTGAGAGTGAGCCTGTCAGTCAGTGAGAGTGAGTCAGTCAGTCAGTGAGAGAGAGTGGGAGAGTCTGTCAGCGAGAGTCTGTAAGTCAGTGGGAGTCTGTCAGTGAGAGTGAGTGAATCAGTCAGTCAGTGAGAGAGTGGGAGTCAGTCAGTGAGAGAGTCTGTCAGTGAGAGTGAGTCAGTCAGTGAGAGTCTGTTAGTGAGAGTGAGTGAGTCAGTCAGTGAGAGTGAGTCAGGCAGTCAGTGAGAGAGAGTGAGGGAGTCTGTCAGCGAGAGAAAGTGAGTCAGTGAGAGTGAGTCAGTCAGTGAGAGTGAGTGAGTCTGTCAGTCAATGAGAGTGACTTTGTCAGTCATTGAGAGTGAGTCTGTCAGTCAGTGAGAGTGAGTCAGTCAGTGAGTGAGCGAGAGTGGGAGAGTCTGTCAGTGAGAGTCTGTCAGTCAGTGAGAGTCTGTCAGTGAGAGTGAGTGAGTCAGTCAGTGAGAGAGAGTGGGTCATTTTGTCAGTGAGAGTGAGTCAGTGAGAGTGAGTCAGTCAGTGAGAGTGAGTCAGTCAGTGAGAGAGAGTATGTCTGTCAGTCAGTGAGAGTGAGTCTGTCAGTCAGTGAGAGTGTGTCAGTCAGTGAGTGAGTGAGAGTGGGGGAGTCTGTCAGTGAGAGTCTGTCAGTCAATGAGAGTCTGTCAGTGAGAGTGAGTCAGTCAGTGAGAGGCTGTCATTGAGAGTGAGAGAGTCAGTCAGTCAGTGAGAGAGTGGAAGAGTCAGTCATTGAGTGAGTCAGTCAGTGAGAGTGAGTGAGTCAATCAGTAAGAGTGAGTTAGTCAGCAACTGAGAGAGTGGGAGACTCAGTCAGAGAGTGAGAGAGTCTGTCAGTGAGAGTCTGTCAGTGAGAGTGAGTCAGTGAGAGTGAGTCAGTGAGAGTGAGTCAGTCAGTGAGACTGAGTGAGTCAGTCAGTGAGAGTGAGTGTGTCAGTCAGTGAGTGAGAGTGAGTGGGAGAGTCAGTCAGTGAGTGAGAGTGAGTGGGAGTGTCAGTCAGTGAGTGATAGTGAGTGGGAGAGTCTGTCAGTGATAGTCTGTCAGTGATAGTCAGTCAGTGAGAGAGAGTGGGTCAGTCAGTCAGTGAGAGAGAGAGTGAGAGAGTTAGTGAGAGTCTGTCAGTGAGAGTGTGTGAGTCAGTGAGAGTGAGTCAGTCAGTCAGTGAGAGAGAGTGGTAGAGTCTGTCAGTGAGAGTCTGTCAGTCAATGAGTGAGTCAGTGAGAGTCAGTCAGTCAGTGTGAGAGATTCTGTCAGCCAGTGAGAGAGAGTCTGTCAGTCAGTGTGAGTGAGTCAGTTAGTGAGAGAGTGGGAGAGTCAGTCAGTGAGAGCATCTGTCAGTGAGAGTGAAGCAGTCAGTGAGAGTCTGTTAGTGAAAGTGGGTCAGTCAGTCAGTGAGAGTCTGTCAGTCAGTGAGAGTCTGTCAGTGAGAGTGAGTCAGTCAGTGAGAGTCTGTCAGTGAGAGTGAGTCAGTCAGTGAGAGAGTGGGATAGTCAGTCAGTGAGAGCATCTGTCAGTGAGAGTGAATCAGTCAGTGAGAGTCTGTTAGTGAAAGTGGGTCAGTCAGTCAGTGAGAGTGAGTGAGTCAGTCAGTCAGTGAGAGAGTCTGTTAGTGAAAGTGGGTCAGTCAGTCAGTGAGAGTGAGTGAGTGAGTCAGTCAGTCAGTGAGAGAGTCAGTCAGTGAGAGAGTCAGTCAGTGAGAGAGTGAGAGAGTGTCAGTGAGAGTCTGTCAGTGACTCCTAACTTTAGGACTCCTGAACTGAGAAAAATCCTAACTTTAAGACTTTCGGTATTCACAGAAGGCATTTAGGAGTCCTAAAGTTAGGACTCCTAACTTTACTACTCCTAAACTGAGAAAAATCCTAACTTTAAGACTTTCGGTATTCACAGAAGGCATTTAGGAGTCCTAAAGTTAGTATTCCTAACTTTACTACTCCTAAACTTAAAAAAATCATTGCTTTAAGACTTTCGGTATTCACAGAAGGCATTTAGGAGTCCTAAAGTTAGGAGTCCTAACTTCTGTGGATACCGAAATGAGTAAGTGCCTTCTCTGAACACCAAAATGAGTAAGTTCCTTCTGTGAATACCAAAATGGTAGTAAGTTTAGGATTTTGTCTTAAGTTAGTTCTGTGAATCGGGCCCTGAGAGTCTGTCAGTGAGAGTGAGTCAGTGAGAGTCTGTCAGTGAGAGTGAGTGAGTCAGTCTGTCAGTGAGAGTCTGTCAGTAAGTCTGTCAGTGAGAGCGAGTGAGTCTGTCAGGGAGAGTGAGTCAGTGAGAGTTAGTCAGTGAGAGTGAGTGAGTCAGTGAGTGAGAGTGAGTGAGTCAGTGAGTGAGTGAGAGTCAGCAAGTCAGTCAGTGAGTGAGAGAGAGTGGGAGAGTCAGTCAGTGAGTGAGAGAGAGAGTGGGAGAGTCTTTCAGTGAGAGTCTATCAGTGAGAGTGAGTGAGTCAGTCAGTCAGTGAGAGAGAGTGGGAGAGTCAGTTATTGAGAGAGTGTGAGACTCAGTCAGTGAGAGTCTGTCAGTGAGAGTGAGTCAGTCAGTCAGTCAGTGAGAGAGAGTGGGAGAGTCAGTTATTGAGAGAGTGGGAGAGTCTGTCAGTGAGAGTCTGTCAGTGAGAGTGAGTCAGTGAGAGTCTGTCAGTGAGAGTGAGTGAGTCAGTCTGTCAGTGAGAGTCTGTCAGAGAGTCTGTCAGTGAGAGAGAGTGAGTGAGAGAGTGGGAGAGTCAGTCAGTGAGAGTATGAGAGTGGGAGAGTCTGTCAGCGAGAGTGAGAGTCAGTGTGAGTGAGAGTCAGCGAGTCAGTGAGAGTGAGAGAGTCAGTGTGAGTGAGAGAGTCAGTGTGAGTAAGAGTCTGAGTGTGAGTGAGAGTGTGAGTGAGAGTGTCAGTGTCAGTGAGAGTGTGAGAGAGTGAGAGTCTCTGAGAGTGTCAGTGAGAGTGTGATAGTCAGAGAGAGTGAGTCAGCCATTAATGCAAGGCATTTGCAATTAGGGTGAGTACTCTAAAGTTCAACTTTCATTGTGACAATGGTTCGAATATAAAACCCATACATGTTTGCAGAGTTTAACGATTTGTGGCTATTCCTAATGCTCTGAGGATACTACATTATTATATGCAAATAAATACATGCAGAACAAATAAATGGAAACAATTATAGTGAAGACTTGGATCCGCATGTTCTGAAAACCTGTAATTTCCCATCTTTCAAAAGAGCACAAGCAGCAGCTGTTTTAAAGCACTCGTGCTTGTGCTCGTCATTGCTACTTTATATTAATCGATTTCATTTTAAAGTAATTCAATTAAGATAGAGAGACAGCACATCGGGGAAGGATTACAACGCACCTGAGAAAACATGTTAAACTCTTATCTTATCAAGCCCGGGAGTGGTGTGTCTTCACTTTTTCAAGCACTGCACTCGTGCTTGTGGCGCACCGCTGCACGCTCCAGCAAGGTGGATGCCACCACAAGCATGAGTGCAGTGCTTTAAAAAGTGAAGAACGACGGCTAAATGCCCTCCTAAGCAGTGTATGCGCGAGGCGTAGGCGAGACCTAAAAAATAGGGAAACTTCAGTGTGCAAATGCACAGTTCTGGTTTCTTTCTCATGTGGATTGCAAGCCATGCACACAATCCTCTTGTTTAAATATACAGGAAGGGCAGTCCTCAGGAAGGAGATGTGGTCTAGTGGCTAAGGTCCCAGCTGGGGAACCTGGGAACCGGTTTCAAATCCCAGGTTTAAATGCCTGAATGAAAATTGTGTGATTTGTGGCAAATAATTAAATCTCATTTTGCCTATAACTATAAATATGTCTAATCGATGTAAATGAAGTATGTAATCCCTATTTGATATGCAGGAGCATTTATTGTCTCTCAACACCACCCTCTCTCCCATCACACTATATAGTGCTCCATTACTCTTCAGCTAGGTTTGTGCTATATAAATACCAATACAAACATGACAGAGTTTTCTGATTTAGTAGAATTCCATGAGTGTTCTTGATGATTGCCAACTTTTTATAAATGGTTTGTGAACCAGCCCCTGCCTCAAATTCAAAGCTGCGAGAGATCAAGGACAGGCAAAGCTGGGAGACTACTTATTTATTTTAATCCATTGACAAAAGAACTAATCTTTACAATACAGGCCTCATATAATTGTGTAAAGCAAGGTCTAAGCTCTCAAGACTGGCATCAAGTTGGGTGTTTGTCAGCAATAAACAAAGAGCTATAGAAACTGCTCACCTTTGACTGTAAAGCCTAAAATGGATTAAAACCTAGCTTCCTTTCCCAAATGATTACTAGATACCCACCAATAGTCAAATTCATATCCATAAACCTAAATTTTACTGTCATTCCTAATCCTCCATGTGCTGCCTCCATGTTCTGCTCTTTTAATCCACTTTCACCTCAACACCTGAGGTGGCTGATAGTAATGTGCGTCTTTCAGGGCAGGACTGACTTCCAGGCATTTTGGGATGCTGCTGAGCTGGGGGCTGACTTCGTTGATGGGGTCCTGCGTGTACTGAACGAAACTCGTTTTGCTTTAATTATTTTGAAGTACACGCAGGTCTCCATGAACGAAATCAGCCCCCACCGCAGTGAAATCAGCCCCCTGCTCGGCAAAATTCCAAAACGCCCGGTAGTCAGTCCGGCCCTGGCGTCTTTAAAGTTTTAGAATTTTTTATCTGTTCATTCTATTAGAGCCTTGTATTGTGTCTGTGAGAAGTGAAGGTTCTACTTTAGTCGGTTGATGTGTGGCTGAAAAGAAGAGGATCGCACTTCCTCCAGGCTGTTGAAATGAATCCTTAAAGCCTTTTAGTGGACTCTGTGGCTTTTGTCACATTTTATGGCGACAAGGATGGGATACGAACCCATGCGTGCAAAGCACAATGGCCTGGAGAAGTGTGATCCTCTTCTTGCCAGCCACACATCAACTGACTACAGTGGAACCCTCACTTCTCACAGACACAATAGAAGGCTCTAATTGAATGAACAGATAAAAGATTCTAAAACTTTAAAGACACACTACTACACATTCACAGGTTGAACCTCACTCATTCTCCTTCCACTCTAACTTAATAGGACGCCTCACATCTCACTTAGTCAACTGTGAGATTAAAGACAACCAATTTCTCCCATCTCTGCTCTCCCAACTCTCTAGTTACCCTTGTCCCTAGAGAAAAAGTGAACATGTTTACACTCTGTATGGTAACAGCTAGCCTTCACTGTGAACCTTGTAATACCTCTCGTTCACCCATCATGAGTCAGAGCTTCCCTATTTTAACCCCTTGCCTGCTCATGACAGAACCACTCCGTCATGAGCCACGGGCGCCGTGTGCTCATGACGGAGTGCTTCCGTCATGCTGCGGCCGTTGGCGACCGCTCCGCCCATGCGGCACTGATTCCCCGCCTGTGCGGGCGAACAATGCAAGTGGGCGGAGTCGTGACGGAACCACTCCGTCATGAGCACAGCTCGCCCGTGACTCATGACGGCGTGGTTCCGTCACGAGCATGGCGGCGCCGCACTGACCCCGAACACCCCCAGCGCCGGGGCGGAATTCGTGCCGCGGAGAAGGGGTTAATGATTTCCCCCCAACTTCCATTTGTGGGGAAGTTTATGTAACTTACTCTTGATGCTAGTACAGCATTTCTTGTCAAAATGCAACTTGGTACTCAAATAAATGAGTCAGCATATATCGTGATAGACGAGTAGCAGTGACTAATGGAAGAGTAATAAAAAACATGCCCTCTCCCCCGTTGCAATTGTAAACAAAAATATCTGGCCATCAGCCACCTAACCCCACCACATTTTGTTCTTCAAAGAGAAGCTGAGGGCCAGCGCTGTACTGACAGGCTCTTTGAAAACCCTGTCAGAGCAGACTGGAATTCATTTATGAGGTACCAAGAGTGGGAAAGAACTATTATTTTCAACCGTTGCTACATCGTTGCAGTCAATAACCAGATATAGAATCTGATATTCACACCAGTGGCACTCAGTGTGACAGCCATGCATAACAAAGCAAATAAACACAGGACATCATCGGGAAGGGCACCACATTTCCCCTGCAACCAACACAAATTGCCCCAGCTCGTTTGAGGGGGAAGTAATATGTCACTGCACATATGCATTCTGGGTTGGGATAGTGTTGGGCAGGCAGAATTCAGTGGCTTCTTTGCGCTAGTGGCGGATGTTCCTGCTTCATGATTTCTTGCAGGCTCTGCATTGACGGGAACCTCCCGGTGCTTACATTAATGTTCACCCTTTCTGATCATAAACGCCCTCTTTGCATGCGTCATTTCTCAGTCTAGGCGAAGCCTTTCGAACCCAGACACGCCCTTCGCTCAGCAAAGACTTTTAAGATAGCCTAATTACATCCGGTTCACTGTTTCTCTCAGCGATAGAAAAAAGGATGAAACGAGAGTTAATCTGAATAGAATGTGAACTTGAAATCCCCAGGTTTAAGCAGCATTCCTGACTGACAGATTAGGAAGCAAAGCAACCACTACACCTTGTAAACCGAAAATACTCTCTTAAATGAATAAAAGATGGCCCGCAGTAAGATCAAACACTGTCAGGGGATGCTTCTGTCAAAGAAAGCCAAGATTTAAGGTTTAAGTTGCTGCTCTGAAAGTTCTTCATTGTGTCACCTGTTTGCCAACCCAAAACTTAGAGCAGCTGCAGCTTCAGTTCCACTCACTAACATAAGAGGAAATCTGCCCAGATTTCACCCATACAGCCGCTGCCTAGAGCAGACGAGGGTCGAAGCATGGGAACGCTGCCAGGCCTGTTTTGTTGCTAGTGTCATATCAGCTTACCTTGGTATAAACCAACATTAGCATAGGCTGCAATTCAATTAGCAGCTACGCCCAGAACCCTATCTAAAAGGCCTCAATCAACCACAGCACACTGCTTGTTACATTTCTATTTTCTCTGCTAAGATGCTATTTGAAAAAAGCAAATACTTCAATTGAAACTAATTTATATTTTCACTTTTTTTTTCTCTCGTTCAACATGCATGTCACAGAAGGTGGGATCAGCCTTACACATATTGGTGACCACTTGCTGTGTTCCTTTTGTTCTGAAAGGCAAACATCTCCATTTAATTATCGACTTTTAATGAAGATACCAAATTAAAAACATATTTTCCTTTCTTCTCTAAATGCTGAGTCACTGGCTTGAGAAAGACATCAGCAATTTCAGAGCCTCCGGGTCTCAAAAAGAACAATATATGTACTAATGTCTATCAATAAATTTTGTCTTACGATCGGAATAAATAAAAAAAATTCTGACCTTCTCAAAATAATTCCAGGATTAGTCCTGAAACTTTGGGTCAGTCACATCAGCACAAGTCAGAAATGATCCAAGCATTATTTTGCGGGATATGATGTGATAGAATGGAGGCCCACCAACACAATTTATAATACACATCAGGAACAGGAGCATGACTCCTGTCAATTCACAGCCACCAGGATTCCAGTTCCCGATACGAGGGGTCTTATTCCACAAAACCATGGTCATAATGGAACTGTTAATGATGAGAGTAGGAAAGGCACACAAATGGAGTTCTAATGCATAGGAAATAAGAGAGTGAACTAAAAAGGCTTTGGACCCCAATATGGGAGCTGAAATGTAGGTGCCCATGTTGGTCAGCTTAATGGAAACAACAACATTCTAGACAATAAGCCAAGACTTCTCAGGTTTAAAGAATGTTATACCTTCTTTGACTGGCACTGAAGGTCACCCCTGATCAAGGTAAATAAGCACTAGTAAATAGAAGAGGAGATGTAGCATGACTGTTGCAATTTTAATTTGCAGCCCAACCTGTCAGAATGACCCTTTTCACAGGAAAAAGCCTCTCTTTGAAATATTAATAAGTCATCCCTCTTTACACCTTGTAGGCCACAAGGCATGGTATGGTATTTAAAAGTACGACAAATAGAAATTTAAATGTCACACATTTACAGTGACTAGTACCCAAAAGCTTTTTTTCACTGTATGGAGGAGAGCCGTCGGTTGATTCGACCTAATCCACTGTAAAGGTTTCTTTGTCTTTGAAGGAAGCAGTTTTGGATTGTGACTGGTAGAGTGCAGCAGAGTGCTTCAGTAGTGAGCAGTGAGTGGCGAGCAGCAGCAGGAGTCACACCGTTGGTCGGTTGAGCTGCGGAGCTGCAGAGCCACAGAAACCGCAAAGGAGCGGGTGTCTGGAGATGCTGACCTTCTGGGGCTCCCTCCTACCCCCGCCTACCCTCCGCAACCCGCAACCGGACACCAAACATCAGTACATCTGGCGGAGGTGGAGCAGACGGGTCTGGGACTGGTTTTTGGTTTTGCCGCTTTGCCACTTTTGCCGTTTTGCCGTTGTCGTTTGGCACTACCCGCCAGGAGAGGAGCAAGAAAGGGGAGCTGGGCGAGAGGCTGACCACGGACTTGGCGGACTTGGCTGGTTGGCTGGTGGAGCAGAATGAGGTGAGCACGGCTAGCGGTGCGGTTGTGGGTTGTGGCCTGTGGTGAGTGTGGTGAGTGGGTGGTTATTCTATCTTACCCCCACCCTCATGCCTACCACCCTGCCCGCTTATTGCCTCACTTTGCAACACCTACGCCTACGCCGGACACTACGAGTTGCCTACCACGGGCTAACTCCGGTTATCACCGGCTACTACAGACTCTAGACCGGCTCCAGGCAAGTGAGTGCCCTCTGACTCTCTGCAGTATGGGGAGAGACGGGGGGCTTCTGACCAGTGTTCCCATTACCAACAGCGACAGCGGCAGCCCTTTTTCCAGCCACTTTACCAGCAAGCCAACCTTTTCCCTTTTGGAGCCTGTGGCAAAAAAACCCACAAAAAAACAAAAAACGGGGACTGGAATCTGACCTGGAATCTGGACCTGGAGTGCAGAACAGAGCAGTGTAGAGCAGAGGGAACTCTGGGGACCACAAGGGCCAAAAGGATCACCAGCTAAAAGGAAATGAGATCTGGTAGGGTGAGAGGGTGCCTGCCCAGAACAAAAACGAGCAAAGGTAAAAGAGGGTCATTGTCACCAAAGGGCTGCATAGCTGAGCCCCAACCAAAAACTAGAGCAGGTAACTTCTCCTGACATGAGCCCTGACCTAAGGGGTAACAAGCTGGAGGCAGGACCAACCCAGAGCAGTTATAAACTGACACAACCCAAGATTTATACAAAATTTCAGTTCCTGAAAAACCCGGGGGACACTCTTTTTTCAAGCTCAAAAGCAGCACAAGGTCTTAGTACTCAGCTTTCACCTCTTAAATCGTTAGATGATGGGAACAGGAGGACTCAGATAACTGACCAATGTGCAATACCCGATACAAAAAGTGACCTAGGGTTAAATGATCTAATATCTCTTCCTCACCCAAAACTTAATACATTTGCCTCAACATCAGATCCGGTAGGCAATGCTAATTCACTGCAAGGTCTCCATGGCTTTCTTGAAGTGGGAACGACAAAAGCACTAGCAAAAACACCCAGCAATCGAGAAACAACAATAAAGCTGGCAAAGCATCTTGGACGAGCTGGAAGAGATCTCATAGAACAGAAGGTTGAGGGAGGCATCAAGGGAAAATGAAGAACAATTGCACCATAGTCGAGGATCTGTCTATAATCGAACTAGGCACATCACCTATTATCAGTGAAGCCAAGATCAAAATGGCCACTTCGCCAGACCCCCATCTGCTACTGTCTTCAAAGTCTCCCAAAACGGAAACAGAATGAGGACAAGAGTCTGAAAACTTAGAGGAGTTCTCCAACATTGACGCCAGGGAATGGGAAGAACTATTGATAAATCCCACTCGGCAAACACCTGTGAAGCCCATGTTGGACTCTCAAAATCCGTCCACATCGCAGAACAAAGAGTTGAAATGGAACCAGGAAAGGGAGACCCTATCACCGAGGTCTGACTTGGAAAACTCAACTAGGCATCAGCAGAAATTGAACTCAGAAAGTGCCTGGGCCATTCTACTAAAAACAGTGCAACTTCTGGTGGAAGCCCTCCATTACCAATCAGATAAAATGGACACACAGTTGACTCTATTAAACCCATTGGCAGTGTTCGTGGTGGCTATTGATGAGAAACTCAGAGATTTAAACTCGCTTTTTCAGAGATCGCTTGGAAATCTTCAAGTTAGGGAGCTAAACTGCGGGTTCGATAGTTGACAAAATGGCCTCTCTCCCCTCAATACTGAGCAACTTGTGCGCACAAATCAAAGATTTAACACAGAGGGATCTTACTACTCTGAGGATCAAACTGGAACTGGAACAAGCACATATGATGCGGGAAACTCAGCTCTTAAGCCTTCTACTCTAAAACCACCAAAAAGAGGCACTGCAAAAAATAATGGATGTAACAAGCCTCAGGCACCAGTTCCTGAATCCGCCCGGAAGATAATGGAAGAGTCGGATGTCCCAGGAGCAACATCAAATGCCAAACAAATGCGAGCCCAAAGGAGAAAGGGTCGAAATCAAAAACTTATCTCTAAAAAGGAGGACTTTGCCCGCCTCTTTAGATTGACATTGCCAGAAACGTCTGATCTTCCAAATCAACCAAATCCAGCGGAAATGGGCATAACTCATACAATTGTATTGCATGCTGAAAAAGGGCTGGCCTCTGACTCCAACCAACAACTCACCACCATTGGCCCTTCAATGCAGACATCGCTGGCTGAAGTTGAAGGAACCTGCTCCTCCAAGTTTAACAAATCGGACAGGGAGGAAGGTGCACATCAAAAACAGCATTGCAGCTCGAAACAGGAAGCAACAAACACAACGGCACGTACCCAATCCAACATCAGCAGGATTCACCATCGAAGTCAACAAACACCCCAAGATTGCCGTCTCTATCACTCAGCCTGATCATCAACCAGAAAAGGACCTCAATTATTCCACCATTACAGTTTCCAATATCGGAGGAGATGAGCGTCCAGCAAACTCTACAGACCCACAACACGGCAATATAAGAATCAAGGCCGCCTTCGCGAAGGACACGGAGAACCTGCCTTGTGCTAGGCTGCCCTGCACTGGGCTAGCCGCAAATATAATTCTTAGCGATTGAAGCAGGGCAGAAGGAGTAACAACTCTAGCCCAACTAGGAACCAATAACTGTGAGTTCATCAATTGGCAACAACTGGATAATCGAGTGAATGTCCCCAATAAGAACGGGAAAACACTGGAGTTTATACCAGTATTTAGATCAAGAGGGGCACACGACATACTAAACCGAGGGAGCATACTCCATCTACTGTCGCATATACCTTCACTATCGGAGGTAACTTCTATAGATCTGGACTCATTGGAGTTTGTCAATTATGGTGACCCCAAGGGGGGTGAGGTCAAACGGACCACCTGGACACTGGCAAGCACTGCACAAAAATATTATTGGAAAGTTTGACATTTGAAAACTGGGGCATAAAGATCAAACCTATCAATACACCAGGCTACCCCGTACCGCTAGCCCAGCAGCAGGCAGATAGAAGGTCAATAGAACGGACCAACATTCCAACGTCTGCACTGAGAGGGGCAAGCAGGCATTCACCGGTCACCAAGAGGCAGTCATAGGAGATACGGATACATCGCCCAGATCATCTACAACAAGGAATTTGCCCTGAGGGTCCGGGATGGCACACCAGGACAATTATTAATCAAACAAGAAAAAATTTACAGAATAGCAGGCAAAATCGACCAGGAGGTGAAATCAATTTATTGCGGATATGCTCATGGAACATCAACGGGCTAAATAGCAAGATGGCAGACCAGGTCTTCATAAACTATCAAAGCTCATTTCACACCATTGCCTTACAGGAGACATGGTCGATTGATCCGCCACACTTGCAAGGATATTTACACTTTTTTTCACCAGCCGTTAAGAAGGCAAGATATGGACACCTGCAGGGAGGCCTGGCAATCTATGTAAATAACACATGTGCAACCTCAGCTCACACAGTTGTTTGATAACACCAGAATCCATAGCCATAAAAATCTCTACCTCAATTGGGCCATCAGGGAACTTATATACATCCTAACAGGAAAATCAAGGATACAAATTGGCCAACTTTGTAGAGCTTTGTAAGAGTGAGGTCAATACACCAGACACAATACTCACAGTCAATCAATCAATCAGAATATTTGTAAAGCGCACTACGTACTTACCCGTAAGGGCCTCAAGGCGCTGGTGGGGGAGGGATGCTGCTACTGCTCGAATAGCCAGGTCTTGAGGAGTCTTCTGAAGGTTAGCAGGACCTGGGTCTGCTGTAGGAGGATGGGGAGGGTGTTCCAGGTCTTGGCAGAGAGGTGGGAGAACGATCTGCCACCGGAGGTTGCTCTTCAGATGCGGGGGACTGTGGCGAGGGCGGCGGAGTGGAGCTGGCGGTTGGGGGTGTAGAAGTTGAGTCGTCTGTTGAGGTATGTTGGTCCGGTGTTGTGGAGTGCCTTGTGTGCGTGGGTGAGGAGCTTGAAGGTGATCCTCTTGTTGACGGGGAGCCAGTGCAGGTCTCTCTGGTGGGGTGTGATGTGGCTGCGGCGAGAGATGCCGAGGATCAGGCGTGCAGAGGCGTTCTGAATGCTTTGAAGTTGTTTCAGGAGTTTGGCCGAGGCTCCTGCGTAGAGGGCATTTCCGTAGTCAAGCCTGCTGCTGACGAGGGCTTGAGTGACCGTTCTTGTTTCAGTGGGGATCCACCTGTAGATCTTGCGGAGCATGCAGAGGGTGTTGAAGCAGGAGGACGAGACGGCGTTGACCTGCTTAGTCATGGAGAGAGTAGAGTCGAGGATGAACCCTAGGTTGCGTGCGTGGTCGGTGGGTGTTGGAGCTGTTCCCAGTGCAGTCGGCCATCAGGAGTCATCCCAGGCCGAGGGGGTGGAGCCGAGGATGAGGACTTCTGTCTTGTCCGAGTTTAGCTTCAGTCGGCTGTTCTTCATTTACTCGGTGACAGCTTTCATTCCTTTGTGGAGGTGGGTTTTGGCGGTGAGGGGGTCCTTGGTGAGGGAGAGGATCAGCTGGGTATCATCGGCATAGGAGATGATGTTCAGGTCATGCAGTCAAACAACGTGGGCGAGCGGTGCCATGTAGATGTTGAACAATGTTGGGCTGAGGGATGAGCCCTGGGGTACGCCGCAGATTATCTCTGTGGCTTCAGAGCGGAAAGGGGGAGTCGGATGCTCTGGGTTCTGCCGGAAAGGAAGGAGGTGGTCGAGTCCAGAGTCTTGTCTTGGATCCCAGCGTCGTGGAGGCATGTGCATAGGGTGCGGTGGCAAACAGTGTCGAAGGCGGCTGACAGATCCAGGAGGATGAGGGCCGAGGTTTCTCCGTTTTCCAGCAGGGCCCTGATGTCATCGGTGGCGGCGATGAGGGCAGTTTCAGTGCTGTGGTTGCTGCGGAACGCGGACTGGGACGGGTCCAGGATACTGTTCTCCTCAAGGTAGTGGGTCAGTTGTTTGTTGACGGTCTTCTCGATGACCTTCACGGGGAACGGGAGCAGGCAGATGGGCCAGAAGTTCTTGAGGTGCTTGGGATCTGCCTTGGGTTTTTGAGTAAGGCGTTGATCTTGGCGTGCTTCCAGCTCACCGGGAAGGTCGCTGTCTCGAAGGAGATGTTGATGGCTTTCCGAGATGGGGTGTGATGGTGGTGCTGGCTTTGTTGAAGATGTGGTGTGGGCATGGGTCTGACGGAGATCCGGAGTGGATGGTATTTATGATTTTGATGGTGTCGTCATCGTTTATGTTGGTCCAGGAGATCAGGGGGTTGGTGCGAATGGTGGCCGTGGGACGGAGGTCTCAGTGGTTGTCGGGCGGTTGTGACGTTGAAGTTGTCGTGGATGTCTGCGGTCTTTGAAGGAGGTTCTTTTGGCGGATCTGATGAGGTGATGGTGTCTGCGGGTGGCATTCTTGTGGGCTGCGTAGTTGTCCGGTGTCTGTTCATGGTGCCATTTCTTCACTAGTTTTCGGCAGGTTTGCTTGGAGGCCTGAAGGTCTTCAGTGAACCAGCTGGCTTTCTTGCTGGTGTGTCTGCTGGATGGTTTCTTGATCGGGGCAACAGTGTTGGCACAGTCGTCGATCCATTGTCTGAGGTTGCAGGCGGCAGAGTCGGGGTCGGTGGGATTGGTGGGTGGGCTCCAGGCGATGGTGGTGGTTAGCTGGTCTTCGATGACTTGGCTCCAGCAGCGACGGGGGATCTGTTGGGTGCGGTGGTGCGCGGTGGGATTCCGGAAGGTGAAGAGGATGCAGCGATGGTCAGTCCAGTGGAGTTTGTTGGTGTGGCTGAAGGGGACATGGGAGCTTGTGGAGAAGATGGGGTCAAGCGTGTGGCCGGCAGAGTGGCTGGGTGTTGTGACGAGTTGTCTGAGTCCAAAGTTGGTGAGGTTGGCGATCAGGGTGGTGGAGTTGCGGTCTTTGTTGTTCTCGAGATGGTTGTTCAGGTCCCTGAGAAGGATGTAGTCTGTGGAGGTGAGGGCGTGTGTACTGATGAAGTCGGCGATAGAGTCGCTGAACTGTGGTCGAGGTCCGGGGGGTCTGTAGATGGGGGTTTCCTCTGAGGGTAGTGTTGGGATCGGTGTGGATCTGGAAGTGCAGGTGTTCGGCGGTGCTGAGGGTGTTATCGGTGTTGGTCGAGACCCTGAGATTGTTCCCGTGGACAATGGCGATTCCTCCTCCTACTCTGTTGGTGCGGTCCCTGCGGGTGATCTTGTAGCCGTCCATGGGTATGACGATGTCGGGTGCCGAGGAGGGGCTCAGCCAGGTCTCCGTCAGGAAGGCGACATCTGGGGAGGTTGAGTCGAGTAGGTCCCAGAGTTCAACGGCGTGTTTTCGGGCGGAGCGGGTGTTGAGAAGAATTTATCTGAGGTAGTTGGGTTCTTTCCCAGTGGGTGGGTTGGCGGATCGGATGCTGGTGAAGCAGCAGCCGAAGGGTCCGTGGGAGCGCCTCGGGGTGGCCAGGACGCAGGTTTGTGATCGTCCGGTGTTGAGTGCGTGGAGGGTGCTGGCATTGTAGCAGAGATGGGTGTCATGGCGAGCACGGGCGCTGGGGTTCTGGCGCTGGGCACGATCCAGGCATGGACAGGCGCAGACGGGCTTGCCTGCCAGCAGCGCGCCCGCTGTACGCGGCCGCACAGCGCCTGCCATATAAGGGGAGGTGGGAGCGACGGGTAGCTGGGAGGCAGGTGCGGGGCGGCGAATGGGTGAGCATGGGGGCGGGGCCGCAGGGGACGCAGCAGCGGGAAAACAGACGAAGAGCAGGCAAGGGGCAAGATCGCAAAAGGGAACAGATGGCAAGAAGGGGCAAGATCACAAAAGGCACAGAAGCCAAAGGCAAGGGGCAAAGGCACAACACAAAGGACACAAAATCAAGGCAAAAGGGGTGCAATGGACATAGGGCACAGAGGCAGAAAGGTCACAGCATAGAGAGCAATGTGGCAAAAATGATGGTAACAGGAGCACTGACAATTAACCAGGTAACCGAGGCAGAGGGCGTTGAGTTACAGTAGCGGCAGCGGGCCGGGGACACGTGCACACAGGTGGTGCTGTGCGGCGTGGGGGAGCGACCTGCCTGTGGACAGGGTCAAAGGTCGCTCTCCTCACTGCGCAACGGCCGCCATATAAGGGGAGGTGGGAGGGAGGAGCAGCTAGGAGGTGGGTGTGGGGCGGCGAATGGGCGAGCAGGGGGCAGGGCCACAGGGGACGCAGCGGCGGGAAAACGGACGAAGAGCAGGCAAGGGGATTTCAATCTACATCTACTTGGCTCATTGCTAGCAGAGGAAGTAACTATACAGAATCAGTTATGGAATATCCCGCCACAGGGTAATAATTAATCAGAATTACCCACAAAAACCAGTCAGCGCATAATAGAGGATCTTGAGCATCTAAACCTCAGCGCTGTGAATGGCAGAAGCACAGGCAACACTCCCCCGGCATTCACTCATTACTCAGTAACCAAAAATTCGACGCTGGACTATACGTGTTTGTCTCTAACCCTTTTCAGTGAAATTTTTTTATTCAGTATGGGTGACAAAGCCGACTGTGATCAACGACCTCAGGAGCTCACACTTCGCACAAATATGCCAAACTTTTGAAATGGAAGGGCCAGCCAGGTATGACCACCACAATCAACTATAGGAAAATAAAATTTGTGCCAGCCACGCAAGAGAACTTTCAGCAAGTAGCAACATTTTTATTCGAATCTAGTGAAGGGGGCAATGAGACGGAGAAATGAACAAACTATTCAAACGCCTTGGCAAAATCCTTTGCCCTTCCCAATTAAATCAAGGACACAGCAAAGCTGCAGAGGCATTTCCAACTTCACCAGGATCGAAAAGAGTAAGATAAGATCTCTAAAAAATTCTATTAATTATAGGTCACGGCTAGTACGGCCGTCTCCAAACAACACCTTAAAACTAACAGCATTGCAACAGCATTAAACACAGCTGAAGCGAGCAATATGGGCGACTAGGAGAGATAATGAGCATTCTTTATGGGTGAAACTGCATGCAGTTACCAAGCAGAAAGACAGTGCAAGGTTCTGGGAGACAATAAAAAGATTAACCCACCCAACACAAGAGGGTCTGTCTTCTAATATATCCGAGGAGGATTGGGCTACCTACCTTGGAAATCACTTTCACCAAGAAAAGATCTTATCACACATTGGAACCACTTCAGAGACAGTACAGTGGTTTACCACTATTAAGCATCAACCCAATAAGGAAAAAGTATCAGCACAGGAATGGAACCAAGGAGAACTGCCGGGAGTCATAACCTCAAATGATCACCTCAAAACAGTTAAAAGCTATATTAAGAAGGGGCGCCGGGCCCAAATGGAATACCACACATGCTTTACAAACAAGATGCAGATTATTGGGCAAAAGCACTTAGTCCACTGTTCTTGGAAATAAGGCAGACAGGCCTACTTCCTTCGTCCTGGCGGGCTTCGATCATTTTGCCCATTTTTAAGTCGGGTGATTAGACTCTGCCTAGGAACCATCGCTTAGTTGCCCTTTTGGATAATGAGGCAAAATTCTTTGCAGGCACTCTGCTGGATGAATTGCAAAATTGGTCAGAAGACAATTCGATTATTCCCTTAAACCAAACTGGCTTTTCCAAATCTGTTGGAACTGTAACAAACATAACTACCATGGCTCTGTTAATAGGCAAGGCAGACACTACAAAAATGCCATTATACTTGTGCTTCATTGATTACCGGGCTGCTTTTGATCACATAAATCGCAACAGAATTTGGTCAAAACTGGCTGGCTGGGGCATACCACAAGCTTTACTAAACCTGCAAATTAATCTGCATACTGGGACCTGGATTCAAGTAAAGTTGGGGGATGGGTCAGTCTTATCAAGAAAGATACCAATAACAAAAGGTCTCAAGCAAGGCTGCGTGCTGGCCTGACCCTTTTTAACCTGTTTCTTGCAGACCTTATCCCACTACTAAACGCCAGCAATTCACACTCTCCAAAAGTCGGGAATTTAGTTTTACCATGTCTACTTTACGCGGATGATTTAGTTCAGATCAACCAAACGAAGGTGGGTCTGCAGAATCTTCTTAACACTACATTTGATTACTCTGAGGCAAATAATCTGAATATTAACTTGGAGAAAACCAAAACTATGACAATCAAAAAGAATTTTAAGAAAACACCCATCTGGCTTTGGGGCAAGACCCGCAAAGACTCAGCAAAAGAGTATAAATACTTGGGGGTGATCATCGACAAAGGTGGGCATTTTGCAGCCCAAAGGGACACAATCAAAAAGAAGGGAATAGGCCTAGCAGTCTCGTTGAGAAATCTTAACTCTAAACTGAGCGACGCCTCACTTGCCCCATTGGTCGAAGTAATACGGGCAAAACTCCTGCCTACAATAACCTATGGGAGTGAGGTACAGAGAGGAAGGAACCTCAAGATCTTGGATGGTGTGGTTGCGAAAGTGTACAGAATGCTCTTTGGTCTACCAACAAGAGTCTCTCCAGCACAGATTAGGCTTGAGTTTGGTGTTCAAAGACAGACTCTTGCAAGACAAGGCTCGACAGTCATCTTTTGGAACAAAGTAAAGAAAATCAAAACCTGGAACCCTAAATTAGTAGTTGTGGTCAGAACTAAAACAGAAAAAAACTTCTCCAGTGACAAAATACCTACTAGCAAGTTTGACCACCCTGGGTCTCATCGACCTTTGGGAAGCACCTATAAGCCACTGCCTTCTCAAAAAAAATAACAAAGAAAACAGTAAAGAGTCAATCCTGGATCGAAGACAAGGCAGCCCTATCCAGTAGGTCGCACGGCTGGATGTTCCTGAGCTCCTGATCCTCTCTCGCTGCTCAAAAATACCTAGCCCTAGGGTTCGCCGAATTCACCAAAATAAAAATCCTAAGGTACTGACTTGGCTTGCTACCATGCATTAAGCACTATCCAAACTGGCTAAATAAACAATCCGATTCCATCTGTCGCCTGTGCGGTGCAGCGCATGAAGATATGCTGCACCTGCTCTGTACGTGCAAAGAAGTAACACAGGAACGGAAACAGCTTTTAAAGCCACTTTCCATCCAGAGAGGTATCCACACATGGAGACAGGCTGTGCTGGCGTGCTTCGTACCAGAGGACACGCAGCTGAACTGCCACCTGGTAAAATATTTGAGACAAGTAGAGAAGAGAATGCCACACAATTGAGATGCTGACCTCCGGCTGCCAACTTTGGACAGAACAACATTATAGCCATAAAGATAAGAATGGGATGCTGCTAAACAAAATGATTTCACTGATTTTTTTAGTAAATTGTTTTATACTATTTTTAAAAATTGTAATTTAGAAATGAAACGCTATGAGATACTCTGTAGCAATGGTTTTAAGTAACTGTGCTAAATAAAATACTTGATACTACTCAAAAGCTATTTTCACTGCAGGAAAGCTGGCTGGCTCATGGAGAAACACTGCGAAGCAATATTACATATTAGTTTGGCTATTTCATGCTAGGGGCTAGCTAGAAAATGATTAAAGCCCAAAATAATTGTGAAGTCATTTTTATAACTATTAAGGAAAAGTGAGTTTCAGCTAGTTACCTTTTCACTACCTGGAGCTACTGGTGAAAAGCCATGTTGAGGTGGAAAAACTACTCCCAGAGCAGATACAGTGCCCTGGATGTGGGGAAGGATTTATTTCTCCTGAAAAGAAGACTATTTGGGTTGTGCCAGGAACTTAATTTACTTGAAAAGGGTCTTCCCTTCTCACAGGTAGATGTCAGACGACATCTGAACAGGCACTTTTCTCTGTCTTACCAGTCAGGCAGGCACCAAACTCACTGGGGGAAAGTCCCTCTCAAAACTGGTTTGCAGTGACCACAGAGGAGGAGCTGCTCATTACCCTGGCCACATGTTTGGGTGGTTTCTCCACCCTCAATTTAGTCAATGAAGGGCACCGTGGTATTGTTTGTGGTAGGGCACAGAGGAACCGCTGCAAGAGAGCGAAGGCTTACCCCTGAGAACTTTTAACTGACTGCCCACAAGCTAATGCCAGACACATAGGTAGTACCCCAAGACATCTTCTTCATAACAATCTAGACTTGTGAAAGAACCAAACAAGGATTGCATCTGCTGTTTGACAAAGAAATGGACTCTGATGTTGTTAGATCTGACATCCTTAGTGTGGTATTCCCCCAGATGTTTTGCCTTCACTCACTGATTTTCCTGAGCTCATTTTTGTTGCACTTCTCCCTCTCAGCTAGTAGCAAAGGTATTGTGTTTTCTTCTTTAAATATGACATGACACACTTAATTCACATATAAATCCCTAGTATGTGATATTAGATAAATCCAGGGCCTGTGAATTAAATGCTACTCATAGGCAGGAGAACTAATTGTGTCACCCACTAAAGTATCCCTGTAAAACATGTCTCAAGCCTGCCACTGCAGCCTGTAGTGCAGTTTTTAACTGTTTTTTCAACTTGGCAAAATACATCTTTTGCTAGGCCCCAACCTTCCTTTTTAATACTTATACATCACCCCTACGGTAGGTCGTAAATACCCAGATACCAAAGTGCATGCTTTTTACAAAGCTGGACATGTGCACACTGGGATCCATTATTACACTTAATAAGTGACAACATCTGTTTGGGAACAGATAGAGAAAGGCTGCTTACACTCAAATGAATTATAATGTAAAATTCCTTTTTAATGGTAAAGTCGGATTTTAAGTTACAATTTTTAAAATGCCCCTTTTATAAAGTTGATATTTTAACACCTAAACTAAATATGCCTTTTTGCCAGCGTCCCAGGTCACATGACTGTGAATTTCTCTCCAGTGTTGTTTTGTTGATTCCTCCCGACATGAGGACAAAATAGCCTTGGTTGTGGGTCAAGATTAGGTCTTATCAACACCCAGTTAGTCAAAAAACATGCTGTGGAAAAGCGAGATCTCCTAGTCAAGAGTAAATACAACATTCTTTGAAAGAAAGCAAGATACAGGTTGCTGAATATTTGATCAATATTTCTAAGGACTTGATGCCTTCAGGATAAAGAATCATTCCCAAAAGGCAAGAAGCACAGTTATAGTGAGTGGTGTCTCTTATTTACTCTGATACCTTGACCAGCACAGAAATCCCTGAGGCATTCATCTCCTCCTTTCAGTGTGTTGTCCCATGCGGTGTGCTAAACCCAAACATTCCTTAACAAAAGACATATTTTGATCTTGTCAAGGATATGATTATGGAAATGTGTGTTAAGTCCTGACCTGATTGCTCCCAGAGGGTCCCGGTTGAAAGGGAAAAAAGAAAATCAAAATAGTAATCCTCATCTTGCTATCTTGTACCTCTTTATTAAATATAAAGTTCAATACTAAAGTTATTAGCAAGACACCAAACCCCCTGACACCAGAGAAGAGGAAACAGCCAAGGAAAAGTATCCAGAAGTGGAGCTAGTGGAAGTCACAACTGCTGGAAACATAAATCAAGTACACAAATAGTAGCAATGTGGGAGAAGAATGTGATGAATAACAAGGTAATAGATATTCTGGCACATGCATCAACAATGCCATTTGTGATTCCTTATTAGCGAAAAATAAGGATTCGCTAATAAGGAATAGCAAAAGGCTATGCATGTAGAAATCGCTTACAAAATAGCGATTCCTAAACATTCCTTAATTGCTACTTGCAAATTGCGAGTTGCAATTAAGGAATTACCTCCCCATTCATTCCTATGGGCCTAGAGGCCCATAGGACTGAATGGGAAGACTTTCTTAATTTGCCATTCTCAATTAGAGAATCGCAAATTGCTCATGCAATTTCAAGGGTGCCAGGGTGTCAAAAGGACACCCTGTACATCTTGCACATACACATGCCCCAAGGGCATGTGTGTGTGTAAAATGGAACTTTGAAAAAAGCACTTAAGTGCATTTTTTAATGTTTTTGCAAATTACCATGAAGTTCAACTTCATGGTAATTTGCTCCCCCTATTAGCGAAATCGCTAATATTTTTACTTTCATGCATTGCATTTAAGGAATCTCAATTTGAGATTCCTTAAATGCAATCGCAATTTAAGGAATCGCAATTTAGAGATTCCTTATTTTGCTATTTTTGCATTTGGGATGATGCATCCCCAATGCAAAAATACCGGGAGCAAAGGGTCAGATTCTGAGAATCTGCCTGTTTGCGACCGGTTTTTGTTTTGATGCATGTGGGCCATTATTCTGCCATCTCTTAGAAATGCCTTCTTATGTATGATTCAGATAGAAAAAGACTCTACTTGATCTTGGATTGAGAACCTTAATAGCATTTTCTGAATAGAGTACCACAGTTGAAAAGGTATATTAAAAACTTGTCTAAGCATGATTTCTGGAACTCATCCCATATGTTGAGCTCATGAAGAATCGCAAGTTTGACATTATCTGCCCAGTGCTGAATTCCGTTGTACCACCACAGCCCTTCATGCCTATCCCTCTATGTATTTTACAAATGCCGGCAAGCATGGAGGTCTTAGTTCGGTGTATGTGGTGTGGACGCTTATCCAAGGGCTGAGCGTATAACAACATGTGCCTCCAAGTGCTAGGAGCCCTTCTTCTCCTGTTTGTGTGTAAACCCTGGTAAGCTCTCAGTTCCAGCACGAGGCGATTGCAGATGGCTGTTTTTTCACCTGATATAAATTGCTAGAAAAAAAGTCGCTATGAAGTGGAGGGACCCCATACCTCCGAAAGTTGAAGATTGGATTAAAGCTGCTGTCAGGGTATGGCGGCTAGATCAGGGCTCAGAAATGAGCTGTCCACCAGCTATATGGACTGATTTCTCATCTTGGTATTGTCCTCTGGGTACCGACCATACATTCCAATGATTGCACCAAGGCACGGACAAAGGTGAAGATCCTGTATGGTGTCAGGACCCTGGGCTAATGTAGTGACTGCTGGGCGGATAGAGAGATTGAGCAGTCTTTTTAGAGTTGCAGACGCTTTTGGTGGTATGAGAATTAAAAAAAAAGGAAGATTGCTTGTTTGAGGATTCTTCTAGTGGGATTTGTTAAAGGGAAATTATTGCATCCAGAAGATGAATATATGAGCATGGAGGATTTTGCTCTGGTGCCCCTGCTTACAGAAAGAGGCATGATAAGGGTTTACTAATCTTACAAAGGGGTATGGAGACCTTGTTGTCTTAATGAATCTACTGTTTAGTTCAGGGCTAGGTTTCCAGTCCAGGATGATTCTGCATTATACCTTTCCTTTTTTCTCTGTTTGCTGGTAGACAAAAATTACTTTTTAGCAGAAGCCTGTAGCTTCTGTAGATTCTGGTAGAGCTAAGGACATCTCACACCTTGTATCAGATTACACATTCATGAGGTTTGCTTAGGGAGCTTCCACCGTAATGATCACGATTATTGAGTGGCATTGGAATCAAGTGTTGTTTAGTCAGAGAATACAGTAAATGAGTATGGAACAGAAAATAAATATTGTGGAATTGAAAACACGAGTTAGTAAGATAAATCAGTGATTTCATTAGGGCCACCTATTTATGAAATTATTACACAGCTATTTATGAAAATATTACATAACTGTCCTTTTGGGGCTTCTAATATGGTGGCTGCTATTATTCTATTATTATTTTACTCTCAAAGTGACCTCCATTATAATGTAAGTGAAAGGTGAGCACACTAGACAAGAGGCCTGACTCACAAATGTAATTTACACTTTTGAGTACGTTAAGTTCTTGTCGGTACCACAAACTCCGAGTGTAAATTACTAAAAAACGGTAGTAAGTGCAGCACTGCACATGGGCAAACACTGGTACTGCAATACGAAAATAATAGAGGTACGGACTTAAAATAAAACCCCATCGGAAATAATGTAAATGTTAAATTCAATTATTTAAAATAGTTTACAATATAATTTAATGTTAAAAAGATACAAAAAAATCATATTTATTATTTAGTCATAACATATTTTAATTACTTTGTAGCTTTTTTGTTCTACAATTAAATTAAATAAATACATTAATTTATATTAATATTTAACGTAAATGGGGCCTATTTCGATGTTGGTCGGTTGACCGACATCGACGGTTTCTATTCCGACCACTTAATTACAATCTAGGCGGTTAGAATTTAAACCATTCCGGCTGGATTCCAACGGGCTGAAGGAGCTTTTCGGCCAGTCACAGACCCGCCCATAATCCCAGTATACGACGTTTCCGCTGTTGGGATTATGATGCTTGGTTTCCAACAGGTTTTGCATGCTGGGCTTTCTGACATGGAAAGCCTGTTGGAAAGTGAGTTTGGGGCCATAGCAGGGCCCCTTATCATGTAGCCTCCGGTTGGGGGCCAATGGGGCAGCTATGGTGACCCCCCTGCCTGACACACGGTTCAGGTATTAACAGAATCTCCTATTTCCCTATGGGAGCTTGTGCAATGGCCGGTTTACAGCCGCAGCACAAGCTTCCATAGAGAAATGGGAGTATGCGACTGCACCATGTGCGGTAGTATTGTAATTGCGGTGTCAGGGCCGACAACCGGAGGTTGGTCGTCTCGAGACAGCGTTGGTGTCGGTCAGAGGCAACTCCGACTGACATCATAATCGAGCCCAAAATATCTTTAATATTTGTTTTTGAGGTAATTATATTTTTTCATTTTCCCAGTACCTTAAAACAGGGGGACTCCGCAGTTGAAGCAGAGACCTCCACATGTTAAAAATGGGGAAATTAACAAAAGTATTTAACGCAAAAATAAATATTAATATATTTTTATGTTCAGGTATTTGTATGTTAAATAGTAATGCAAACTAATTTGATATATATTTAATTAAATGTAGAACAAAATAAAAAATTCTACTAAATCCATTTTTAATTAACACTTTCATTAATGGAAATATATTAAATTATATAACTTTTTCCTGAGGTTTAAATGAAAAACTAAATTCCCACCTAAAGATTTTTTTTTCTAATGTGCATTAATAATTATTAAAAGTAAAGTATATACTACGTTACAATGTTTTTAATTAATTTTTAATGAAATTGTTAGATTAATTTTTAAATTCAAAATAGGTTATTAAAATATTTGATCAAATAAATGTATTATTAAATAATGATGTGCCATTTTTATATATTTTGTCACTTAGCATTTAACATTATTTACCCACCTTCATTATTATCTGTGGGAGAGTGTTGCAGTACCAGTGGTTGGCCATATGTTGTGCTGAACTTTCTACTGTTTTTTTTTTAATAGTAGCTTACACTTCTCCTTGTGGCCTCCGGTTGGGGGTCAACAGGGCAGCTATTGGTGACCCTCTGCCTGCCACGCGGTTCAGGTATTAGCAGAATCTCCTATTTCCCTATGGGAGCTTGTGCAATGGCCGGTTTACAGCCGCAGCACAAGATTCCATGGAGAAATGGGAGTATGCAACTGCACCATGTGCAGTAGCATTGTAATTGCGATGTCGGGCCGCCAACCGGAGGTTGGTCGTCTCGAGACCGCGAGGGTGTCGGTCAGACGCAACTCCGACTGGCATCGTAATCGAGCCCAAAATATCTTTAATATTTGTTTTTGAGGTAATTATATTTTTTCATTTTTCCAATACCTTAAAACAGGGGGACTCCACAGTTGAAGCAGAGACCTCCACATGTAAATGAAGCACAAAATAAGAAATGCTATCAAATACATTTGTAATTAACAATTTCATTAATGGAAAGATATTACATTATATAACTTTTTCCTGAGGTTTAAATGAAAATCTATATTCTCACCTAAAGAGTTTTTTTCTAATGTGCATTAATAATTAATAAAAGTAAAGAATATAGTAAGTTAAAATGTTTTTAATTATGTTTTCACTAAATTGTTAGATTAATGTTTAAATTCAAATTAGGTTATTAAAATATGTTATCAAATAAATGTATTATTAAATAATAATTATGTGCCATTGTTATATATTTTGTCACTTAGCATTTAACATTATTTACCCACCTTCATTATTATCTGTGGGAGAGTGTACCAGTGGTTGGCCACATGTTGTGCTGGACTTTCTACTGTTTTTTTTTTATAGTAGCTTACACTCAGAGTTTGTGAATACCGAAAAGTAGTAAACTGACTGAAATTTGTAAACTTACTCCAAATTGTAAGTTATCTTTATAAATCAGGCCCTGAGACTCTATCTTCTGGCAGTTAGCATGGCCACCTCAACCGGGGGATTTATGATCCTATGTGTTACTTTTAGTGAGACCAAGTACACCACAAGTGTAGGCAAATTGTTAGATTAATTTTTAAATTCAAATTAGGTTATTAAAATGTTATCAAATAAATGTATTATTAAATAATAATTATGTGCCAATTTTATATATTTTGTCACTTAGCATTTAACATTATTTACCCACCTTCATTATTATCTGTGGGAGAGTGTACCAGTGGTTGGCCATATGTTGTGCTGGACTTTCTACTGTTTTTTTTTAATAGTAGTTTACACTCAGAGTTTGTGAATACCGAAAAGTAGTAAACTGACTGAAATTTGTAAACTTACTCCAAATTGTAAGTTATCTTTATAAATCAGGCCCTGAGACTCTATCTTCTTCGCATGGCCACCTCAACCGGGGGATTTATGATCCTATGTGTTGCTTTTAGTGAGACCAAGTACACCACAAGTGTAGGCAAGTCCTATCGCCACTGCTCTTGGTTGCTGGCAGATGTAGGTGAGTCCTGTCACAACTACAATTGGCATCTGTTGGGCATGGGTGTTCCCACTCTGCGTGGAAGTTTGCTCTGCCTTCGAGGGGTGGGGAGGCCGCTCACATGATCCTATGGCATGGTGGCAGCGAGCTGAGTTCTGCCACATTCCATTGTAACCATAGTATAATGGGATAAACATTTTTTCTTCAAGGCATTAGTGTGCTTTTGGTTGTCTCCTCCATGTTGTCTTCTTTTTTATCCTTTGAATGTGCAGACAGGCTCCTATTGCCTACCAAACCAAAATGGTGGCCATTATTGCTGAAATAGGACATTCCAAAACCACAGGTAGCTTCTGTTGATATCCTGTAACTTTACATCCTTTAAAACATTTAGGTGCCGATTCCGATCCTGGAGAAATTTTCCCCATACGAATCGTATCCGGATTTTTTTCCGTACGAATCGTACAAGTACCGTACAAACTGGCAAGTACGATTCGTATGGGAAAAAATACATACGAATCGCATTGGGAAAAGTCCCCGACACGTCCTCGGGTCGGAAAATGTGTCCGACACATCCTCGGACGATTTACCCTACGAATCGGAAAAATGAAGTCCGACCGCGCAAGTACGATCCGTCCCGTCCTTCCTATTTTACAACCGTATGGAAAATACACCGTACGGACCGAACTGCAATAGCAACCATGGAGACATGTGCCCGCATATGCGCCGAACCCCCCCCCAGACCCCACGGATGTACGAGTCGTACCCCCACCCATGTATGTACGAGTCGTACCCCCACCCGTGTATGTACACCCGTGTATGTACGAGTCGTACCCCCACCCGTGTATGTACGAGTCGAACCCCCACCCGTGTATGTACACCCATGTATGTATGAGTCGAACCCCCACCCGTGTATGTACACCCGTGTATGTATGAGTCGTACCCCCACCCGTGTATGTATGAGTCAAACCCCCACCCGTGTATGTACACCCGTGTATGTACGAGTCGAACCCCCACCCGTGTATGTACACCCGTGTATGTACGAGTCGTACCCCCACCCGTGTATGTACGAGTCGAACCCCCACCCGTGTATGTACACCCGTGTATGTACGAGTCGAACCCCCACCCGTGTATGTACACCCGTGTATGTACGAGTCGAACCCCCACCTGTGTATGTACACCCGTGTATGTACGAGTCGTACCCCCACCCGTGTATGCACGAGTCGAACCCCCACCCGTGTATGTACACCCGTGTATGTACGAGTCAAACCCCCACCCGTGTATGTACACCCGTGTATGTACGAGTCGAACCCCCACCCGTGTATGTACACCCGCTACGTGCTGGGGGTACGCACCGTACATACACAGGTGGGGGGTACGACTCGTACATAAACGGGTGTACATTCACGGGTGGGGGTTCGACTCGTACATACACGGGTGTACATACACGGGTGGGGGTTCGACTCGTACATAAACGGGTGTACATACACGGGTGGGGGTTCGACGGGTGTACATATACGGGTGGGGGTACGACTCGTAAATACACGGGTGGGGGTTCGACTCATACATACACGGGTGTACATACACGGGTGGGGGTTCGACTCGTACATACACAGGTGTACATACATGGGTGGGGGTACGACTCGTACATACACGGGTGGGGGTTCGACTCGTACATACACGGGTGTACATACACGGGTGGGGGTTTGACTCGTACATACACGGGTGTACATACACGGGTGGGGGTACGACTCGTACATACACGGGTGGGGGTTCGACTCATACATACACGGGTGTACATACACGGGTGGGGGTTCGACTCGTACATACACGGGTGTACATACACTGGTGGGGGTACGACTCGTACATACACGGGTGGGGGTACGACTCGTACATACACGGGGTCTGGGGGGGTTCGGCGCGTACCGGGCCCCCAATTCCGCTCACATCGCGCCGTACTTCGCTTTTCCGGCACTTTTTGGGTGCCGTAAAAATATTGCCGTCCGGACTGGTGTCGGTTCGAATCGTACTTCCTTGTTCGTGAAACGGAGCCTGACTGCGTCCCGACGTCACGTCGGCGCTTTCCCGGATCACATTTGTATGTATATTTTTTCTTCGGTCGGTGTTTTTTACGATTCGTACGGAAATGGTGTTTCCGTGCGAATCGTACTTCCATGTTTGTGATGTTTTTTTACCGGGTACGAGTCGGACGGAGAAAACCCTCCGACCGACGGTTCGTACCCGGTTTTTCCAGGATCGGAATCGGCACCATAATAGGGTATTCTGCAGTTAGATGTGTTGTAGTTAATTTGGAGTAATTTATCATTGTGTTCATTACCTCCTTGCTGCGAATTATGTCCCTGAGAATGTTTGCAGAATTATTTTCTATCAGATCTCTGCTGGACTCCCGTATCCAGGAATTTGTTATCTATTTATCTGCTCAGTTTGTGAATGCTTCATGCCACGCTTTTCCTCATCATGCCTTCTCTGGGACAACTTTTGGAAGACTCTGGTCACCTTTCACATGTAAGGTACAGTGCAGGGTGTTATTGTGGCTACCGAAAAGAGTCTCCCTATCTTCTTAGGAGTGCCTCATTCAGTCCGATTGCCGCTCTCAGGATCCCGTCTTTGGAGCCCACCAACTATCTTGTCCAATGACATGGCCCACATTGTGCTTGAAGAGAAAAATACACATTTGAACTGAATTACCTGACTGTGCGTTGGAGGCTTATAAAAGCCCATATATAATTATGGATTTGATTTCACAGCACACAAACGCCAAAACATAATCTATTTTTTCAAATGCTCAATATAATTATAAGTCATTTTCACTGCAGCAAGCTTACAATAATGATGGGCTAATTCTAGTATTGCAACATGTACCAAGTAGAAAACATATTTTCGCGATAAAGACAGCCACTTTCTCAATGAATTCCACTGTATGGGCGGGTTGTCATAAAAAGTATGTGTGACTGGATTTAATGTGTTTCTCTTGATTTCATGTACTACTACTCTGAGCTCTTCCTCCTCTTTCTTCTTTGATGGCCTACCTCTCTCAGAGTGGTATGAGAGGCTGTTCTCTGCTGTGGGTTGTTTACGGACTGATGGAATTATTTTTTTGCAGCTTATTGCATAGATCTTTTCAAGGATAGACAAGCATTCAGTATACAATCAAAATGTCTAGCTAACTCCAGTTACAGAAGGGTATTGAATAGAATCCTTTTTCAATCTAAAATATTTATGTCCTTCCTGCAGTCTAGAGCTCGAAACTAGCATCCACTGCTGGAGACTGGCTATCATACACTATTACCTGGTCCAGGCATTGAGTCCAGGCATTAAGTGAAGAATGTGCACACATACTGAAGTAGCTCTAGACTATCTCTCAGGAATGTAAATATTCTCTGACATGAGTTTAGGAATGGGCGGGCATAGATTACATACTATCCCATCTTAATTATCATCTAAATGCATGCCCTGTAGTCTAATTTATATTATTTTGTGAGAATCAAATATTGATATTAACAATTAATTAAGAATGTTGATCTTTGGGAACAAGAACTCCATGTGGGATTCCACCTGGTGGCCGTCAGAGCTCGGCCCAATACATATACCCACTAACCAAGCAAGACACCTGGGAATTATCTTAGGGGACAAACTCAACATGGCCTGTAGTGAGCTCCTCCTCCTTCTACATACTACACACCCTCAGTAAAATCTTCAAATGGATCCCCAAGAACACCAAGGATACCATCACTCAAGCCCTAGTTACTAGCAGACTAAACTACAACAACACACTCTATACCGGACTCTCCAACCACCTCCTCCACCGACTTCAGACCGTCTAGAATGCTGCAAGTAGAATCATCTTGGACCTCCCATGTTGCACACACATCAAACCACACCACAGAGAACTCCACTGGTTACAGATTCACAAACTCTGCCAATGTAAACTCCTTGCATAAGCATGCAAGGCACTGCACTGGATCAGCATACTTCAATTGCATCCTTCACTTTCACCAACTCACCAGACACCTACGCTCTGCCTCACTCTATCTCACAGATGGCCCTGTATCTGCAAAAGCAAAACAAGTGGCCTAGTCTTCTCCTATATCACACTCAAAACATGGAACAACCTCCTTCTACACATCAGGGCCTCCTGTCCATTTCATGAATGCCAAAAGAGGCTGAAGACCTGGCTCTTCAACTAACCTCAGCAGATGACATACACACCTGCTCAAGTGCCTTTGAAGCATGCTGCTGAAGAGCAGATGGTCTCTTCATTCATGATCCTGTAAGCACCAAATAGGCTAGTCCAATGGCTGGAGTAGCATAAGGTACCATAAATGTGCATTCTTGTTTGTAGAAACAGATGATGGGGCTTACATTCCAGGCCATGTCATGGATATCTCCTTTCCTCTCATTGCTCCACAACAGCATAGCAAGCTATTTTGTGTGATGTTGTTAAGCTAAAGCCTCCAGTAGCCACACTTTGAACCATGAATGGTACTAAAATTCTGCCAAAGTCCAGGCACTTAGTCTCTGGGTGGGATATGCTACCTGACAAGACTGGAGAGCAGTGAGTGAAGTGAACAGAGAGCAAAATGTCTGCTAGGTTAGAGGCACTGAGCAGGTTGTGTTATTTTGGAGGTCTACTCTCTGCCCCGGGGCTTGCTGAGATGAAACATAGCTACAAAGAAACCATGTAGCACCAGACACAGAAGATCATGCATGCATCAGAGTGCAGTTAGGCAGACACATTGGTCATTTGTACCCTGCCACTTGTGTAAATTTAGCTGCATATGCAGTTTGCGACTGTTTTACCATCAGAGCTTATAAGAAGTTGTGAGCAAACTGCATGGACAAAATTACCAGGGGACATAACATACACAATATCCACCTTTGTAGAAATTAGTATAAACTTTTTTGCACATGCTTTTGCATAGAGACCTCAATGGTCTAGTGATTTACATATCTAATAAACTTTTCACATGCCCTCTGTTGTGATTTATTTACTTAGGGCCCTATTTACAAGAAACTAATACAGCTCAGTGCTGCAAGTCATTTTTCTGTGCTGCTTTAGTTTCGAAGCACATGGATGCGATATATTTACAACAATTGTTACATCTCTGTGATCTTCCCTGCGCTGGCACACAAACTGCTGCCATGCGCCGGCGCAGTCACCCTCGCAGGCACCCTTGCACCATGGTGCAAGGATGCCTGTGTAGTGAGGAGATTGTTTTTGTGCAGGAAGGGCAACCTTCTTGCGCAAAAACAATTAATTCAGGTGATTTCCTGTTCCAATGTGTGCTGCAGAATGCAGCACGCTTTGAAAGAGGAAAAGAACGAGGAGAAATTAAAACATTTCACCTCATTTGTGCCTCGCTATGCCACCCCTGGGGAGGTGTAGCATTCTGACGCATGTGCAGGTTTACGATTGCTCGTAAATCTGGAAATGCATCAGTGGACATGAGTGTTGTGTGGAAGCACTTATAGCAGCACTTATAGCAACACCAATGTCACGCCTCTAGCACACACAGTGTTGCGTGAAAGAGGGCGCTATTTACAAGCACATGGAAAGCCACACAGGGTGGCTTTACGTGTGCTTGTAAATATCATGCAGCACGTGCTTCACGCGGGAGGCTTTTAAATAAGCCCCTTCGTTTATTTAATTGACAGCAATAACATGTTGGGAAGAACATTCTAGGTAGCACTGATGGCGAGATATCATGTGGTTAGCATAGTTAGATAAAATAAGAGCAGTTTTATGGGTCAAACTGTGCAGGTTTGAGGCATATTTAAGTGTAGGTGGAAAGATCGAAATTCGGAGATGGAGCATGGTGACTTAGGCACAACTGAAAGATTGGTGGATCGTAGCTTTTAAGTAGATAAGAATCAGGAAACAGCGTTTGAAAGGTAATACGAAGCCAGCTGATTTACTAATTTAAAATGGAGAAGTCGGGAACTTATATTAGTCTCGGTTCTCGCCAATGATCGAGCTGGCCCGGTGACAGTATGCTGAGTTGGGGTGCCCTGGGGTAAAACTGATAGGGCCCGATTCACAGAACTAACTTAAGACAAAATCCTAAACTTACTACCATTTTGGTATTCACAGAAGGCACTTACTCATTTTGGTATTCACAGAAGGCACTTACTCATTTCGGTATTCACAGAAGTTAGGAGTCCTAACTTTAGGACTCCTAAATGCCTTCTGTGAATACCGAAAGTCTTAAAATTAGGACCTACCCAGACAATCTTCATGCAGTAAATGCAAATTTCTGGTGGTGCGTCAGTAACAACCACTACCTGGAAGAGTACTCACTATATGGGAGATGCCGCTACATAAGCCTGCTCCTCTAACTTCAAGAATGTGTGGAATGCATTCCACAAGACTCCATTCAAAGGAGCAGACAGTGCGTAAGAGTGTACGCTCCTTGGACAGATATTACGGCTCATGAAGCAATGTCTACGCTGTGACCACCGTACCTCCAACAATTTGGAGGAAACAAATACCTGGGTGGACGTGGACAAACACAATCACAAGCAAGCCCCTGTGGGATTAAATCCATACAAGCAACTTCATTTATATGCAGTTCTTTGTAATGTGCACGTTTCAAACATAATGGACAGTCGCTTAAACAAACGCGCTCGTCCGGGGAATAAATTGCACAACTATTGGTGTCATGAAGGCGCCCGGCCGAGTCAGTTACACCTATGCCGGTGATGGCAAACCTAGTGATGTGAAGTAACTCATGCACGTTCCTCTGACAGATAATAGATATACTGCAATGTCATTTATATGCAGTTCTGTGTAATCTGCAAGTGTTAAATATAATGGATAGTTGCTTAGATAAACAAGCCCGCCCGGGGAAACAAATTGCAAAACTATTGATGTCTCAAAGATGCCCATCCGAGACAGTTACAATTGGGTCGGTGATGGCAAACCTAGTCATGTTAAGTAAAAGGAAACTAATGCACGTTCCTCTGAAATAATACGGCTCGTTGAATGGGATAATTGGAATATATGGCTGCATTCTCAAGTTGGAATTGTGTGAGGGCATATTCAATATATGGACAATTGTGTATAGACAACAGCCTCAACAAAGAGCAGCCCTTACAGCCTCATCACGAGTGGACCCAACTGGTGCTAGGTTTTAAAATGTGCTTGTAAACGGCCCACATTTATTAATCTATATAAATGAGTGATACATGGTGTATTAACAGTGGAACATGCTCTGATGCTGATTTGTAAAAATGTTTAAAAAATCACTTAAAAAATAGGGCACATCATTAATATTTAACATGACTTCATAGATTGTACATTCCTAGAGAGAGGCATTTAATGCTTGAAACAATCATGTGTATAAAAAGATGTGAAACATGTGCCTAAAACAGTTGGCCTAATCCAAGTGATGACAAGTTAACTAGGAATAGATTAGATGCTGCTCAGCAGTCCTGTTTGTCTGTTGATCTCCTCAAGTTCATTGAGACCTTGGTTAACTGTATCAAGGACATGTATCATTTACACTCCCTTAGGGTCAACATAGATGGAAAGTCCCCACCTTTGTGATTGTGGGTTACTTTCTCTAGTACCCACCACTTCAGACTCCCTGATTGATGGCCCTTGCTCTCAAAGTGTTCATCCAATCCTACATCTAATTCTTCTGCAATGTTGACGAATTCTTGATTTAACTTTTTGTCTCATTAAGACCTACATATATTTTATCACAAGGACAATTTATCGCATAGATCACATCGGAGATATTGCAATTGGTATGATATTGTAATAGATGTGTCCAATTTGCAAGTAGGAATTCCTCTGTCTTGATTGTTAGCTCACAAGCTTTGCAATGACCACATTTGAAGTGCCCCATAAGGGGTGGTAGATCAATTGTTTTCTGATGTCTATGCACGTGTAATTTTCAAAAGGGAGCTGACGACAAAGTCTTGTACATTCCTACCTCTTTTAAAAGCGAAAGAGTGGTTTTTCAGTTACGTCTATCTCAGTTGCCACCAAGTTCCAGTATTTATTAATCACCTGTTTAATCTCATTGCTTCTGATGTTGAATGTGGTGACACAAACTAGTCTATTGTTGGCAGTGTCACTCCTATTTTTTTACCTCTAGCAATGCTTCTCGAGGACAATGCCAAGCCCTTTTCCTTGTTCTGTGCAGAAGACCCGTTGGATAACCTCTCTTCTTTAATCTGGTGATCAGTATCTCAGTTTATTTGAGAACAATGGACAGTGAGGTACATGAAGGAGCTCCAATATAGGGCAATGGTAAAAATCAGACAGGAAATCAAAAAACCCTACAGGTGGACTTTGCTGATAAAGGACAGTGCACGCCATACCAAATGCTAACTGGCGGCAGGATAATTACATTTGTAGATGCCCAAACCACCTTTAACCTTCATAGGAAGCACTTTTGGAGGTACGAGCAATTATCACATTGCCTTGGTCCTGCCGTGGGCCCTAAACACATCACCGTTTAGAAGTCTCCACTGCTTGCATATTTAAAGCTATGGGTAACTTACAAAGGCGTGGATTCACTCCTGCATGATATTTTTATTGACAAGGTCTCACATTTAACAATGTCTTAGCTTAAAGACTAATAGTCTAACAGACTAAGACTAGATTACAAACCTGAAGATTGGTCAGAACGTTTCTTACACCACAATAAATACCTGTGAGAAGCCAGACTAAATCTAGGACGTTGCAAAATAGTACATTGTTGGCACTGGTCCCCACAAAGACTATTGAAGGTAGGAATTTTTCCCGACTCAAAATGTTGGTGATGTCATCAATCAGAAGGTCACATTGCGCAAATAGTATGGGAATGAAACAAGTTAGAGCACTGCTGAGATAATACCTGGCAGGTAATGCAATTCACTTTAGGGGTCATCGGGGATCTGAAATGTTAAACGGTGCTGTTACATGGCAATTTGCCGTATCTGGAGATTACCCCTCAGTTTGGTTGCTGCTTTGACACAGCCCTAGCTTATTAACTGGCTCTGGAAAAGGAGTGTTAAAAAGATATACCATGTGTTTCCTTAACCCGGCTTTTTCTGCTGTATTATACAGATATCTTCATTTTTTTTTTTACGGATTTTAATATGAGGCACTAGAGGTAGTGCTAATTTGTCACTTATCTTACTGATGTTAATAGGAAAGGTGGAGATGGATTATCGGAGGGGACAGGTTAGTGAAGGGTAGGGGAAAAATAGAATCTATACATTGATTACTGTCAAGCACGGAAGACTAGTCTTTTTTTATGATAAGTGGATAGTCAAGACTGGTTGCTGAAAATAATGGTAATGATGCCTTTGCAGTGCATTTCTTTATAACGAGGGTACAGACTGCGAAAATAAGCTTCTAAAATTGGACGAAATTTGATCGAACTTGCATTGGGTTTAACGGTACACATCCCGAGGAACCCATGGATGCATCTCTGACAATGGAATTAAGGTTTCACAGATAAGTGATTGCACGCAGTTAAATAATGTAAGACGAGTTTGAGACCAGAAGCTGTTAAGCGATAGTGGGATATAAGCAGCTGCTCCAGCCTGTGAATGACAACAAGCATTACCCATCAAATGTATGTTTTTCACTGTTTGGAATTGAAAAATGATTCTAATCGAAATTGACTGCTGTCTCCAATATATCTACTGCTTTATTTTTTATTTTGTTGCGATCGAAAAATACAGCATTTGGAAAACAAACTTTTACGAGGAGGCCATAACTTTGGAATTCACCAAGCAGTCATTGCGAAGCATGCCCTGAATTATCAAAGCAATTGCAAAGGAAACATTGCCACCCTACATTGTATTATTCTGATTCAGAGAATGTGGCTGGCCTCCTTCATGTGGGGCGAGAAAGGGGGGGCACAGGGTGTGCAAATCTGTTGATAGACAAAGTAATGCAGCCACTTCACAAGTGCCACTGTAATTCAAAGGCCAGTATACTGGAAGAAATGTGTTTTGGCAAATGAATACTAAAAATAATTGCAATTTGTTAAATATTGACGGCCTCCTTTAGAGAAAAATGAAGCAGCTCAGTGGCGCCTGTCATTTTGCTGTACCGAGCGGCATCATTTTAAAAGCACATGGGTGCATCATATTTACAACAATACGATGCAACCCTGTGCCTTTCACTGCGCTGACTCACAATTGGCTGCCATGCGCTAATGCAGGCACCCTTTCACCATGGTGTGAGGCATGGTGCCGGGGTGCCTGCGTTGTAGGGATCATTTTTGTTGCACAGGAAGGGTCACCTTCCTACACAAAAACAATTGTTACTGGCATTTTCCTCTTTCTATAGGGTGCTGCAGAATGCTGCATGCATAGGAAGAGGAAAAAAAGAAGTAGAAATAAAAGTACTTCTCCTTGTTGTGCCTCCTTACGCTTACCCTGGAGAGGCGCAGGATTCTGACACATTCCAGGTTCACAAAATGTTGCAAATCTGTGAATGCGACACAATCCACAGCTGTTGTGTGGGAACACCCATAGCAAGAAAAATGGCACGGCCCTTTCACACATAGCGATATTTGAAAAAGGAGCTGTATTTACAAAGCCATGAAAAGCCATGCAGGGTGGCTTTGTGTGACCTTGTGAATATGGGCCAGCACACCGTGCCAACGGTGCATCGAAAAAGTGACACCCCTGGATACACAAGGGGCTTGTAAATAATCCCCTAAATATCCTTAGGTGAAGAAACAAAAGGCACCAATAATTTTTTTTCATATATATTGTACCATTTTATCAAGATGACACTCGACTTCTCTTCATCACATTTAAAACGCTTGACTTTCTTGCAACATTCAACACTGCATTTATTTATTGTGATGAATTGCAAGACACTACTGTACAGCAGCTTTTATCTATATTTATTGGAGAGGTGGAAATGCCCTTGAGCATTGTGATTGTTTTGAGAATATACATCATTATGTCATTTTAGTTGACAATCAGTTAGGAATGGATGCTTAACATGAAAATGTTTGAAAGCCACTCTTTTTAATGTATACGAGATTCAACTACAGCTCACGGATAAAGTAAACAAACTAAAATGTATCTCTGATCGCTGAAGGTATTTGAGAGATGCCAATCTTTGCTGAAAACCTGTTAAAAATTAGATTAGTTTTACACAGACTCACATGTCCACCGCTCTAATTAATTTCATATTTACCTGTCCTAATTCACCACTAATCCTTTTTGTGTTCCGGAGTAGCGTGCTACTCACCGAAAAGCAATTTGATGCCTCATCACGGTTAATAAGCGCTATATAAATGCAATTACATTAAGAATGTAGCTGAGATTGTGCTTGGAATCTATGAATTTTAAAGTGAATGGTCCCTTTGAGGATTTGCATCGTCATAAGTTCTACCTGTACATTAGTTTCGGGATTCAAACATCCTTTGAGTCTTCTACTGGATTCATTGAAGATTGTATGCTAAGATGAGTAGCACTCTTAGAAAGCTTTCCAAGTCCTCTGATACTATCATGTTTTGAATGTATCTGTTTACACATGGAACATTTTTTGCATGTTTGCCTAAGCCCATTTGTGGGATTCTAACATTCAAGTTTGCATAGCCAGGTTCTGGGTCATCAAAGCAGCACTTACAATTGAAGCGTTCAAGTTCATGTCTTAGTTTGCAGACCCAAATAATGGAGTTAAATATTTTAACGTAAACTCGCCTCCTATGTTCTCCACATTGAAATCCTGGGATCTGGAAACCACAATGCTAGAGTTGTAGATGTAGAAGGACCCATATATCATGTCTGTAATCTTGAGATCTATGTACAGTGTACACATCACTGGTAAGGCCTCATCTTGAATACTGCCTACAGTTCGAATGGATCATCTGCAATACTGAATTGATTTCATTGCCTCAACTGGAGCATTGGTACTCATTTTAGAAGCATCGTTTGGCATATCTTCCCCCGCTCTCAAGGGCTTATCTGCGGCACGCTGTCAAATGTTTGATGCCTCAGGTGGAGTTCTTTGCTAAGCCTCTTGACGCCTCACCTGGCATATTTCTACTGCTTCTTATTATGTCCTAATCTGGAGACCTCGTAGCGGTCAGGGATAGAGGTCTCCTCTGGAGCGATGTCCGTTGTGGGAGCTATTGGCAAGGGTTTACGTTGAAAACTATCATACTATATCTTGTTGTGAGGCCATGTCTTGATGTGACGTGTGCATTCAGTTTGGAGGTCCACTGTGGGGACTTATGTCCGGTTCTGAAGGCAAAGGACACAGCATAGATATTCACGAGTAACTAAAGTCAGGAAGAGATGATGCAGGAGGCACCGGAGCTCCACCACATCAAATATGGATACATTAAATGCTTAACATTGAAAACACAAATATGCTTTTTCCTTTTCTAACAATGTAAGTGCTGCAGAAATCTGTCCTCTAGCGTACGGGTATCCTTCCTCTTGGTGCTCCCAGGAAAAGGGTTCACCTACACCAATTGTTAATCTCGAATCATAGATTTAGAAAATGCCTTTACTCCTGTTATTGTTTGGAGTAAATTGATTACTCCGTATGGTTATGTAAGTGGAAAAATATGTAGGTGGGCAAATGTTCGAGCTGGGTGAATAGGAGGATGCAATATGAACAGGTAGATGGCAGAGAATGTTTTAATAGGTAGATACATGAGTAAAAGTGTGTATGAGAGGGTTAATGAGTGAGAACATTGATGTGGGCAGATGGATGTGGATTAGTAGGTGGATATTTGACTGCATAGTTTTATAGAGATAAAGAGGTGGACACTCTTCATCCACTATCCACCTGGATAGTGGATGAATGTGTGAGTAAGTATCTGCGTAGGTAGATAATTGTACAGTTCTGTACAAGTACGTGTGAATGGCTGGAGGGTGAATGAGTGACAGCATCGATAGTCAAAAAGGGATTAGCGTGATGGTAATTTAGTAGCTGAGTTTATAAGTGAGATGGCAGATGGCAGATGATTAGTGGGGTGGGTACTTGTTTAATTATGTGGATGGAGTGAGTAGGTTGATGGATGAGTGAGTAGATGAACGAGTTGGTGGATAGGCATTGGGTAGATGGATGTGATTCAGTAAACGTATGGCTGGAGATTGTGTCAGTGGTCAGTCAGTTGCGTGGTTAGGTGATTGTATATTTAGACGATCGATTAGTGAGTTTATGGATGATATATGTGAAGATGGATGGTAGTTGGTTAGGTAGATAGTGGACGAATGGATGGATGGAAGAAGGACCATGGAAGTGGAGCTAGATAAGTATCAACCTGGGCAGATATGTACTGGTTGAATGGACGAATAGGTGAGTGAGTTAATTGATGAATCAATTAATGGAATGAATGATGGCTGTATTAGTGAGTGGATAAATGCATGAGTGAGTATAGGAGCATCGATAAATGGAGGGTGGGTGTATGAATGAATGGGTTAGAGGGTGGTAAAATAATTAGTGGTTGAGTAGATAAATGAATGAATAGTGACTGTGGAGACGGACTAATAGAAATAATAAGTGACTGAAAGGTTTAGGAAGATGATGTATGGGTAAGAATGTTATGAAGGGTTGAGTAGTTTGATGAAAGAGCGAGTGGATGATTGTGTGGGTAGATGGATGAGCAGCATGAGCATGAATGGATGGGTTAGTGTATAGTTGGATATGTCACTGTGAATGAGTGAAAATATGAGTGCATATTTGGATGGGATAAGTAGTGGATGAATGTATTAATAATTACATGGATGGATGGAGGAAGTGTTTGGTAAATGGGCAAACAGATGGATGGTGAAGGAAACAAGGTGTTGAGTGTGTATGTGAAATTGTAAGTGTACAAGAGAATATGTGAATAATTAGATCCGTAGGTGGTGGATGAATGATTGACTGCAACATGAGTGAATAGATGCACTGACAGATGGATGATTCAGTTTGAAAGTACATGGTTAGATGGGTAGTGATCAGTAGTTGGATTGATGAGCCAGCAACAGTGTGTAAACTGATCAGTCAGAGAGATGTAGATGAGAAGAGGAAAATAAGAAGAATGAATAAGTGTATGTAAAATGAGTGGTTGAATGTGGGTGAATAATTAAATGGTGCATGAGTAGGTGAGTGCTGATTAGTAGGTAAAGAGTAAATTAATAGGTCTGTGGCGTGGTTTATGGTAGATTAATGGATTATGATGGAGGAGTGACTGTGGAATAGTGAGAAGATAGACAGGTGAATAGATAGGGACTAAGTAGGTTGATAAATGGGTAGATGAAAGAATGTGTGAATGGAAGATTTGATTACGAGTAGGTAGATAACTGGTGAGTGTTTAAATTGGGTGATGAGCCTAGAGAGTGGATAAATCGATTAGTGGATGGATGGATCCGTGAATGGATTGTTGATAAATGTATTTGTGGATAGGTGAGCTGGTGGATGAGTTGGTCGACAGGTGCTTTAATAGTTGCATGGATGGGTAAACTGGATTCAGTCTATCAGGTTTTCATGGCTGTAAAATGTTATGAGACGTGTCCCTCACACCTTGATGTGCCAGCCACTACTGCTTTCTCCACTTTCCATTTGTCACGTTTCTTAAATTTTGCTGCAGGAAGCTACTGTTTTCTCTCTTATGCAATTGGTTAGGCCCATCCATTATTTAGTTGGTAGTATTTGCTAGAGATATTGATATGTGCACCCCAACAGCACTTGTATCAGAGCTTTGAAGTTGAGCCATGTTTCCAACTTCTGAGGCAACGCTATGCTATTCATATAAGCATAAATTTGTCAAAATGCCTTCATGCAGCGCTCCACAAACGTTGTTCGGGAACATGACTTATTTAGCATGAAGAATTTGAGATGGGCTCAGCCTTTTTGAGAGAGATATTTGATCTCATTAGCAAATACCTTATTTTGATAGTGTTGACGAACGAGATATTGGTTAATATGCGATGATCCAAACATTGGTGAAGTCTGGACACTGTACTAGTAAAGGAGGACAATTTTCCAACAAATATTTTTGGGTTAGGTATAATAGCATCCATTCAAGAGTCCCTGCAACCCACGCTCACAGGTAAGCACCTTTTCACTTCTCCCTGAACTGCTGTTGTTATTCTGTGTCAGTGTTATGAGAGGTAAGCTTCACAAAATCTATTCACTGCACAAAATCAGAAAATATTGGCCTTTACACTACTTATTTTAGAAGTTGCCGCCCTGAGAATTCTACTTGCCTATGGTTGGTCATCTTAATTCTTAAACACCGAAGAATGCGCAGAAAAAAAACACGAAATAATCTCTTTATTCGACAGCAGCCTAAACGTCATTTACCATGTACATGCTACACCACACTCGCTCCATTGCCTTCCGCAATATATGGCAAGCACATGGCAGCAGTGACAAAGCTTCTGAGCGCAATTTTCTGCGCACCGAGCTGTACTTTATTTTACGACTGCACTCTCTCCAGCGCTACAGCGCAGCACGTCTGCAGCTACTGCAGCCCCTGGGTCCAGTTATATAAGGAAGCGAACTGAGTGCCTTTCTGCACTCCAGAGCACGTCGAGGCCATGAAGATGCCGCGCGTGTCTTGAGTCAGAATGTGCTTCGTGGTACAAAGGAAGCAGCAGGGGTCAGGAAGCTGTTATGAGGGGAGGCGGGAAAATGCTGACTCCTCTAAAACAGGCCAGCGCCAGAATAACAAGAGTATCTCCTATTAACAGGCACCGGTGGTAGCACGAGCCTGTGCGTCCCAGCCACCTCCTTCATTCAGTGGCCAGAAATCCCTGTCCATATCCGTAGTGTAATTTACCTCAACACATTCGATTTTATATTTGACATTTTGAATGACGACGCTCACACCGAGACACCCGCATATCTCCATTCTGTTGCGCGCGGTGCTCGTTGCGTACTTTCTTGTGAGAAAGTTTTGTTCTGCCGAGGTCGCTCTGCCATCCCGTTTAACCCGGTCACGAAGGAATTTATTTAAATTCTTCTTTGGATAGTGCCAATGTCATTCCTGGATGATTACGCCAAGTTCCTAGCTTGCATTTTTGCACCGCTGACGTCTAAATTGTTGTCAGTGTGGCGGATAAACAAGGTTTAATAGGCACTTACTTGGAATGCAAGCCTCCGATAATTGCATTCAGAATGTTATGGTCCATAAGCGCCTTTCATCTCTTTCTATCTGCTCAACTATTCCGTGAGATGGCGTTTAGTCAAAAGGCACACTGTGTAATTTAAACAACTTGACTACTAAAGTGGAATATTTTACATGCACTGCTTGTGGAGTTCACCGCTCAATTAATGTAGCAGACATGATGAAGTGCTAAGGGAAGCTCGTCTGTAATGTTTGTCGTGTTTACGCCATCATTTGGGTACTTTGAAGAACAGTCATGAAGTCTATTAAACATTGAAGGCCCTGATTTGTCGGCCTTCTTCTGCACCCTTGATCACGGGTTGGTGCGAAGATAGCTGGTGCTTGCCACTAGAGATGAAGGCCCAATCCTCACACTGGGGCATATTTACAAGGAAATGTCAGAGCTGGGAGCTGCACCAAATTTGGCAGCGCTGCGCTCTGAAAATTTGCAAAACACAGGGATGCGCAGTATGCACAGTATTTACAAGAATATGGAGCACCGCTATGTCCTCCCTCGCGCTGGTACAAAAATTAGCTGCCCAACACCAATGCAGGCACCTTCGCACCACGGTGCAAGGGTGCCTGCGTTGCAGGGAATGTTTGTTTATGTGCAGGAAGGTGTCCTTTCCTGCACATAAACAATCAATAATGAAAAGGTTCGGTGGACCTGCCGGGATTTGAAAACGGTGACCATGAGGTCAAACATACTCCCTGACAGTGGACGGATTAGTCCACTAAGCCACAAGATCATATGCAGATCAAACTGTGGATGCATGTATTCCCACCTCTTACCCCGCCCATGATATATTTCGAAATCATTAAGTATGCTGCCCTTATTTTACTTTTGTTCTTCATTTTAAAATCTGGTTTGTTCTACTTTCGCTTCCTATGTATAGAGTACGTGCATCCATATAAGAACTGTTTTCATAGTACGGGACATTTATGGAAAAAAAAACGTAGCTGGGATAATGTCATTGTGAAAAGGTAGCTCCAGATGAATGCATAATCAGGATAACTGAGTCTCTGTACACCGACCTAATCTATTCACTAAAATGCCATTGCTTGTAATTCTTTTTTGTGTCCATAAAATATGTTTATTTACCAATGTGTTGTTTTTAGGGTACCGCATCAAATTTCATGGGTCCCATTCTCAATGATGTTTCAATTTCTATGCGTGATTTACTCTTGTAGTACTACTGGCTTAATACTAAATTCCAGTAGTAAAGCAGGAGTATGCCATCATTATCCTGATTTACAAGGGGGGTGGGAGCACACTGCTTCTCATCCCAGCACAGTTCTCCCCATTGCATCCTGGTAAATACAGTTTGCTTACTTTCAAAGTTGCTGTAATTCTTCACCACAGTTGGTACAGGTAGTGCTGTTATCTCTAGACACGTGTTTCTGGGGCTAGCCCTTCCTCAGTAGAGAGCAAAAAATAATGTAGAACAGAGAAAAATCATCATGGGTTGCTGAAGTGGTGCCCAAGTCTTCACAGGTCACAGTACCACTCCACAGGCACACAATGCATCCCAGGAGAGCTCATCAGCTCATTGGCTCAAGGGAGCCTTTCAAACACAGGGGGGGGGGGTGGAAGAAGCATTGTGCTCCCCCGCCCCCCCCCCCTTGTGTTTGAAAGCGTCTCTTGAGCCAATGAGCTGACAAGCTCTACTGGGATGCACCTGTGTGCCTGTAGAGCGGTACATTGACCTGTGAAGACTTGGGCACCATTTCAGCAACCCCTGATGACTTTTCTCTGTTCTACATTACTTTTGCTCTCTACTGATGAAGGGCTAAACCCAGAAACAAGTGATGTTGTTTTTGGTTAGTCTGACTGGGATCCTGCTAATCAGGACCCAGAGTGTATCTGCTTTCTCCCTAAACTGTTGTGTTAGTACGTAGGTACAATCCCAGATTGGATACTGGGGTACCCTTATTGGTCCCTAGTATATGGTACCCATGTACCCAGATCACAGGTACCCCAGGGGTCTCCCATAGGCTGAATCATGCATTATGCCACCCATGAGAGACCATGCAAAATGGAACTACAGGCCTGCCATTGCAACCTGTGTAAGTTGGTGCTTGCACCACTTACTAAAGATATGGGTTTCCTATATCTAGGGTCACTGCACTTAAAACCTATAAGTCACCCCTATAGCAGGACTTTGCAATCCTGAAGGCAGGGTGCTTGGTTCTAAGTGAGAGGGTGCCCCTGCATGAGCAGGACACCCCTGCAGCCTACGGAGTACATTCTCCCGGGTTGTCAGTGAAGCAGCCATATACTATATAGGGGGGGGTCACAGTTTAATTATGTGATGACAATCTCGAAAATGGCTGCAATGAATCCTATCATTTTTGGAAGAGCCCTCCGTTAGGCTCTCACTGTTCCCGGTGACAACCTTCTAGACCCCGACAGCACAAAATGGTTGCTGCTGACCAGAGACACATGTCTGCCCTCCTGCTGCTGAGCCAAGCTCGAGCAGAGGAAGATGGAATAATAGGCATCCTGTTACAGGAAGGTGTGACCCACTCCTAGACAGGATTTAGTGTATTGGGACCGGGTGGGTGCACTTGCCAGTGCCAGAAAGTCTGCATGAGGTGTCCCCATGCACAGTCCAGTTCAAACCAGTGGCTCCCGCTCTGGCACGAAACTGGACAAAGGACATGGGAGTAACCTCACCCTGTCCAGACCCTCCCCTGGGAGGGTCCCCTGAATCTTCCCAACCCTTTCCATAGGGTACTCAAGGGCTTACTTGGGTGTAAGTCCCTAGATTCATCGTGGGATAAGATTCAGATCAGACACCCCTTCTACTTCTACCGTCTGGGCACTCTGGACTTTGCTGGAATTTGTTTGCATCTGACTTTGTCTCCCTTCCAGTCTGCTGCATTGTCTGTGCCCGTGCATCATACAGGAACCTTCCAAGGCCTGTGAAGCATCAAAGACAGTTGAAGAAATCTCCCTTGGAGTGAAGGCGTCACTACCCTGAAATTCCCAGTGTCAGCAACAAAGTCGACCAGTCTGCTGATCTTGAGCTCCTCCGGACTCCAAAGGCTCTGCAACACAGGTGGTGGTTTTCCACAGCTCCCATGGCCTGCCCTTCCCTCTCACCAAGTTTGAGGCCAGTATCCCTCGTGGGGGTTGCAATAACCAAACACCTGTGCACCGTGTCAACTTGCAGTTTCAAAGGCTTGTTGAAATCTTTCCAAGGAGATCTTTGGGCTCCAAGTAGCCCCAACCTTGAGCCCCTCCAGTGACCAGAATCTTCAGCCACACCACATTGTGTGCATCATGGCCTGCATCTTTTGTTGAGCTGTTTGAGGCCCTCTCGCGTCTCCAGTGCCTCCGGCCTGTGGGTCCACTTGAGGGTCACACTTGTTTCTTTTGGGCTCCCCTGATTGCTCGGGGCCTGCCCTGACTCCTCTGCTGTTGGTAAGTCCCCTGGACCTTGCTGGTCCCAATGTTGCTCCTTCTTTGATTCCTGCGTGGGTTGCATTTGGCAAGGCTTGTTGGTGCTCCTGCTGGACACCGACCCCTCAGCATTAGACATCCTTCGTGGGACAGCTCATGTCTGGCTCCTGGTCCTCATCAGCATCGCCTGGTCCTCAAAGCTGCAGAGTCAAGGTCCTCGTCATCCGTCCTGCAACACCCATGATCAGAGGGCATTCATCTTCCAAGTCTCCTGGTCACTCCTGAGTGACATAGACTCTGTCCCCTCTGTTCGCAGGTACCTCTCATCTAGAATCCACTTTTGGATTCCACTGGACACTTTCTCCTTCTACAACTATGGCACTTTCCTGAAGTCCTCCATTGAGCTCGACAGAGGTTTCCGACACCACTTCACAAGTATGCACCCAGCTTCCCTGGTGTAGGTAACGTGGGTACTAGGGTATCCACAGGTGGGGTGGCTCTCCAACCTTCTGTCTTCTGCAGGGTTTCTTCAGGGTCCACTGGGAAGGGTCCTTAATCTTTAAAAATCCAACTGTGACTTGCACATAGAGTTGTACGGTGCACGAGGTTGTGTTTTTACACTGCACACGCTCTCCGTGGGGTCCCTATCTACTCACCCTGGGTGGTTTCTGGGGGTCCCAGGACTTCTACGTCCTCTCAACCCTGTCTTGATCTGAGTTGTGGTTGTTATACCACTTTCTTAGTATGTGGTTTGGTCCCCCACTGAGGTTCACTGTGTATTTCGTGCTATTTACTGTCTTTCTTTGCTAAGTATTTTTTGCATTGTGTTTATCTCCGTGTTGGAGATATTGGAATGTACTAGAGAGCATTATATAATAAATACATATTTTTTTATAAATACTTGGTATGGGTCTTGTCACTTAATCTATACTATAAGATTGCATTCTGGTAAAACATGCTGCTTTACACTCCTTCTGGTCTAAGCCTGAAGGCTGCTCTCCACAGCTACTACTTAGAGAGCTTTCTAAGGTTGTCTAAGACCTCTTAAATAACCATAAGGGTTTTCTGGACTAGTGGAGGGCGTCCTTTTACATTAGTGGACATCATATACCAGGCCAGCTTCTCACAGAGGCCTAGTAGCTAAAGATACAATTGGGTAATCAGCATTGAAGATTGAGAAATCAACTGTGGCCAGGCTGGCACTTCAGAGCATGCCTCCCACACTGAGTGGTTGACATGTGAGATAAAGATCTGTGAGGTTAATTATGTCAACGCTCTCTCCCAAAACTCTCTGAGATGGATGAATTCTATGTAGTTGATGACCTCAAGCTAATTTGTGTAATGGGCATCAACCCGTGTTTAGAAATCTAAAATATGGAAAATCCCTTTTCAGAGTAAGGTTTCAGCAGTTTATGCTCCATGGAAAATCAGTGGCAGTGTCCAAAACAAGAAGATGCTAACATACTCAAGAAAGCAGGCATAGCACAAAACCACAAACAAGCATTTGCAATGCAATCGGTCTCGCATTAGCGAATGTTAGAGCTATCGGCATTACAAATTACACTGCTTTTTAGTTATGGTTTTCTGTTTGCAGTGGAGTGATCATTTGACCTATCTAAAGAGATAGGAAGTAAAGGGGATGGAGAGGAAACAGTGCTCCACCATCCTTTTGAAATGTGTAGGCATTAAAAGCAGAGTTGAAGGGATGTGATAATGACAAAAGGGGCAGAGAGGGCGGTCGGGGGACAGAGAGAAAGTTAGCAGGTGACAGGTTATAGTGAAAGCAAACAGACGTCTGGACGCTCATCTACAGAGACAGCAATGGAGTGACCAGCCGGGGCTCTCTCTTTATAATGGATTGCATTTACATTGTAGCCAGATGTTTATTATAATTTGGTGTAACATGGTGGAAAACTATTCATATTTAATTAAGTAATGAGGGGGCATAAAATTAAATTACAGAGGTGTGCAGCCACAGGTTGTTTGAACATGCAGGCTGCACGGAGAGATGGAGACGGGGTTGTGCAGCTAACACTGCACCAAAGTTCACTTTTACCCAGTGCGTGGCGTGCAAAGCACAATAGCAGTGAGAGCCTTGAAGGTCCCAGCTTGTGCAATGGCAGGGGCGGGAGGGGGGCAGAAAAGAAGAAAAACACACAGATAGGGAAGGGAGGTCTGGCGGGGGAATGTATCTCAAGAATGGGTGAGGATGGAGGGACAGCCACGACGCACCGTGAGACAGCTGGGATCCAGAGAGAGACACGGCTAGAAGGCAGTACTGAAAGAGCTGCAGCCAGAAAATGCATGTTATGAGCAAAAGGAGTAAAATAATAAATAGAAAATAAAACAACACAGGAAAAAACAGTTCTTTATGACATGGTGTCAGCCATTTGGTAAAACTTGATAGCTGTTCTACAAAGGCAGGCCTGAGGGACCCGGGTCATAAATAATTGAGCGCGGACATAAACAGAAATGAAGAAGGGCTTGGCTCTATAGAAATAGATAGAGTACATAGACAGTAGAGAGCAAGAGAACTTCAAAAAACAAGTTAAAAAGTTAAACATGAAAGTGCCGTCAGCCAGCTGCACTCTCAGTGCAGTCCCACATGAAGGAGTGCAGTATGTTAAGTATCTTAAGTCGCGTTGGGAGGCAAGTTAATAACAAGCATTTACAATGCAATGGTCTCGGCATTTTTAAAGTTAGAGCTATTGGCATTGCTCATGACATTATTTTTGTTTTTGTTTTTTAAACATTTAAAGAAACAGCATTGTTATTTACAATGTCAATAGCTTAATCTCTCAAATGCGAGACCTATTGCATTTGCACCCACAAACAGAGCCACACACACAAAGCCACCCACAGAGCCACCCACACAGAGCAACCTACACACACACACACACAGAGTTACCCACAGACAGACAGAGCCACCCACGCATAGGGCCACCTACAAAAAGCCACCCACACAGAGCCACACACACAGAGGCACACACACAGAGGCACACACATACATAGAGCCTCCCACACACACACACAGCCACCCACACACACACACACAGAGCCACCCACACAGAGCCACACACACAGAGCCACACATAAATACACAAAGCCACATACACACAGACATTAGGGGGTGAGGGAAACACTGTTTCTGTATTATAGGCGACAGACAGTCAATAACTAACACAGCATTCAAAATAGAGCTACCAACACCGACTGCAAAAATATGGCAACAAATAGTACAACCAAAGAAAACCTTGCGACTCCCTATGATGAAGGTGGTACGCAATTAGCAAAAAAGCACAGTTCGAATACAAAAATCCCAGAGTGTGGGGGGAGAGGGTTACGTGATTATTTTGTTGCAGATCGTGATGCATTTCGGTGAAGACAGATCACGCAAGCTTTACAGACCATATGACGCCAAATGCTCAGATTTGTTTGTTTGAAGTTCTTCCAACCCTCTTAGCCAGCGGAGGGACAATGTAAAGGGCTGTTATTTACTAACCAGAGATTTCTAAAATACGTTTAAAGGGTAGAGGGACTCCCCGGTTCAGCCTTTAAAACATCCAGTAATCCGAGTCTTTTTGGTTAAATGACACCAGCGTGGGATCCCGGTACTCACCCCCAAATCCTAGTCGTCCACAGACACACCCCCTGGCCCCCGTCCTTCGGGAGCCACCGCCACCTCCTCCCCGGAGACAGACAACACGTGAGTGAGACCCGCAGTCCAGGGATCCGGAGGGCGCTGGAAGGCACACACCGCCCCACCCCCTCCAAGTGCAGCCAAGCCAGCCTCGGGGTACCGGCCAACTGGCCGAGGGGGAGGGGTGGACTCAGCCCCTTCGGAAGTGCAGGTGGAGGGGGGCGAGCAGGGCACCTCGAAAACAAGGGAGGGAGAGCAGGAAGGACCAGGGGAAGAGGGGGCAGGGGTTCAATGCTGCAGGAACCAGTGGGCACCCCATGCAGGGAGCAAGGACTAGATCACATCGAAAACGGGGAGCTTGAAGCGGAAACAAGCAGGACCGGAGGGGTAATGGGCAGCAGAGGAACCAGGAGGCGTGGGTGAAGAGGGCAGGGGTTCAATGCTGCCGGAACCAGTGGGCACCCCATGCAAGGACCAAGAGACGGTGGGGACACCTCGAAACCAAGGCAGTGGGAGGGGGAAGCAAACAGGACCAGAGGGCGTGTTTGCAAAGTGCAGGGGTGCTGCAGGAACCAGTGGGCACCCCATGCAGGGAGCAAGGACCGAGTTGAACAGCTCGAAAGCAGAGTATGTGTGTGAGAATGCTGAGAAGTAGGGAGCCGGGGTTGCATAAGTGCAGGGACGGGATGCACAGCTGCAGGGACCACTGGGGCCCCCATGCAGGGACCAAGGACCGAGTTAGACACCTCGAACACGGAGTGATGTGGGGGGAGGGGCGCAGGATGCTGAGAAGCAGGGAGCCTGGGTGCAGAAGTGAAGGGATGGAATGCACAACTGCAGGAACCAGTGGGCACCGCATGCAGGAACCAGGTGTCGCTCTCTCCTCCTCGGGAGTTAAAGTTACAGGCCCCTCTCTAGAGATTGCCGATAATAATGTTGTTTGTTGGAAACTTACTGGTCGAAATAGCAGTATTCCTTTTAATAAAAAATACAATGTTTTGCTCAAATAAATTACTCTGCAACCAAGGAAGATATACGCATTCACCTCAAAATATGTATCCGTGTATTTGTTCTCTCGGCGCTGCCACGCCCAGAAAGTACTTTGACACGTCTTCCAGCCCTGTTTAGCTCTATGCAAAATAAATAACGTAAATCATTTACTTTACTCCTATAGCAGCTAAAAACCGCTAAGTGTACATCGTTCTCTATAAAACACTAAAACTATCATTCGCAGCGCGCGAGTAGGTCAAAGCAAACTGCCTAACAGATCGATGTAGAACCAGTTCACATGGGTTGTAATCCAGGCTATGCACTGTGTGATCCTGGGCAAATTGCTTTCTCACTGTGGGCTTTAGCTCCCACGTACGCAAAACAAGGGAGACAGTGGAAACAGGTTGCAACACTAGTATTATACGCTTTCTATATCTCAGGTGCATTGCCCAGGTTACGTTACCTTTAGGGACGGAGCCGGTGCCCGGTAGCTGGAGGCAGGCGAGCAGCAGCAGGGGGACCCACACAGCCCGGTCCATGCTGCCAGCACAGGAGCGAGTCACGCACAGGTAGCGGCAAAGCCTTCCTCCCTCAATGCCAGGCTGAGTGGGGCTCAGGTTTCAGACATCAGCCAGACCTCATTCATCCCTGGGGCAGCGGTTCAGCCTGACTACATGCAAATGGATTAAACAAGATATGTGCCGAACACGGGAGCCGAGAGCAGGGGAGAGGACGCCATTAAAACCACTGCCTTTCTCCGAGGTGAAGCAGAAATGCCTCGGAGAAACGCAGCGGCGGTTTCAGATTCGGGGCCGTGTTTTTCTTTTCTCTCCTCTTGCCATTGGCTGGAGGAGAGAAAAACACGCCTAAAAAAGGGCGTGGCTAAATAGTGGAAAGAAGAGCACAGAACACGACCCCGAATCTGAAAAAGACGGAGCCTATTTGGAGGGACGACTCTCTCCTCCAATGGCTGGCCTCCGTTTAGGAAGCCAGCCAATGGAGGAGAGGCAAAAAGAGAGGCGGGCTAAATAGCCACTCTAAGAATCATAAGATCTCCGGACTTCCGGTTCTGCCTTCGGCAGACCGGACGGTCCCTCGACCTAAAAAAAGACAAGCCTTGCAGAAAGAAAGGCGCGTCCTGTATTTTAGCAATGCAAACAAACGGGCTCCGGGGATAGCCCTAAGCCACGGTGACAGACCACGCACGGGGAGGCACGCTGTATATGAGACTCGTATAATGTGATTTCTTAAAAACCGCAACATTACTTTTTTCTAGATCATGCAGTCCTTCGTGGCACTTTTTTTTATTCTCCAGTGCTGCTCCATGTTTTCCGTCTTATTAGATGCACTTCAGATGACCCAGACCGTGCTGTTTAAGGTTTCTTAGAACGAGTGGCCGCCATTGTCCCGGAACAAGATGAAGAAAAAAAAACGATTTTACTTACGTGACAGGTGAAAAGCAAAGGGGCTACAGCTGAAGTCATGATGCTTCAGAAACAGGAAAAAGAGTACTCCGGAACAAGAGAGGAAGAATGAAAGTGGAAGGGAACTGTAGTTGGTTGGTGCTGCTCCTAGAAAAACGGAAGTGAGGTATCGCTGCTTGAACCATTTGGCAAGCAGCAAAGAAGAGCGACTGATGGATTGAACCAATGGGAAGCCTGCAGGTGGGAGACATAAGTCCTTTTCAAATCCTTTTTCCCTACTACATGCCATCCTGACAACGCATGCGCTGTCTAGAGTCAACCTAAAAAGAGCAAGAGAACCTACACGTTGAACAAGGAGAGAAATAGAGAAATTGAATGAGCAGCCTAAAAAGAGAGCAAGTTTGAAATTAGTTTGAAAAAAACAACTTAGTGCAAGGATATAGCATTATGTCCTTCATAAGAAAGTAGAAGAACTGTTTTAGAAACAACATCTCAGATTAAACATTTATTGAAAAATAATTTAAAGCTTCCCAATATACACATACATAAAGTCATTGTTATTTAAAGGAAGAATACTAAAATATCTAGAATAATATAAGAACAAGCAGTCCTATAAAAGCAACTAAACGTATTGCTGTCATACAATGAAAAATGTACATTGCCAATAATCTATCCTGAATGAGACATTCATTAAATTAATTGTCTATTTTGCAGACTTCGTGTGTTGAACGGTCTCTTTCATTCTATATGTTGGATTACCAAATTGAAAATTCTTACTAGATGGCAATCAAGTTGAATAATAGTCCTCGCAAAACAGCTCTTCAGGGCTTGGTTAATCACCCTCACGCCAATGCGATTGGATCCTAAGCAAAGTAGCATTCTACATTCATTCATTTGGTGATAGCTGTGGCAATCTGTACGTGCTATTGATTCTACCTTGGCCCATATAATCCACAACATTTACATATTTGTTTCTATCTGTTGATCCCTCCAGCCCTAATCTCAGCAAGTGGAAGAAGAAAAAAGTGAAACCTCACACATTTTGCCCATATGTAGGTGTGAGATGTTTTTGTAGGTAAAGCTGAAAACACGAGCCAGAAAAAGAGTCCATCAAGGCAATCTCCCTTTTCAAACTCAAGAGCTGTTAAATATTATCACTATAGGAAAAAAACGTAGATCTTTCTCTTCTAGTCTTCTAGCAACATTTTATACAGGTTGTTTCTACCAGCACACAGTTATTTAAAAAGTAAGCAGAATTCTTGTGAGATTGGCTGGGAAATAAAGCATGTAGATGCAACTTTTTAAAAAATTCTTTCCACATTAGACATCTTAATGTTTCCTCAGCAGAGGATCGTACATGGTAGCAATAGTTTTAAAACTGAATACCTAGTTCACGACTAGTGCTTGTAAGTCCAAACTCAAGTATTGAGCTGTAGGAGTACAATTAAGAAAACCAAAGATGAACCTTATTGCTCTAAACATTATATTTTCCAGATCAGTGTTTAGATTGTTCCCATAAGACATTTCTCAATAAGTCATTGCAGTGAATACTTTTTGATTGGAAAAATATTAAAACTGAATCTGCACTTGGCCTCAACAGATTCAGGTAAAGACTTCTTAGTTTGAATTGTAGAAAGCAAGATTTTTGTATGACACCTTTTAAATGCCTGTTGGGGCCTGCTTATCAATGTTGCCAAATGCCCAGATATGTATATGACTTAGCTTGCTTTATTTTCCTAGCCCTTTGCACCATCAATGTTTGCCTGCTTTTTAATATTTTAGTTTTGTTGACATTCTTTACCAGGTCATTGTTTCACTTATAAATGTGTAAAACATAAAAAAATCTCTGGAAGCCAACTATGGTGGTATCAAATATGGCTGTACCATCTGCACATTCAAGCAGTGGAGTGTGAAGATCGCCCAATATAAGTGGACATTTTTTTACTTGGTTACGTTATCATATTGGCTGAATATCTGTTAACTAGGAACAGGTGCTAGACACAACCTTGCTTGAGGCCACAGTATGTATTTATTGGCTTGTTTACCCTTGTGCTGTCCATTATTTTAATCTCTACCAAGGTACGCCAGTGTAGATGATAAATGGGCTTAAATAGGGTCGGAGAAATATCCCAATTTGCAAGTTTCACCCATAGCAGACGTCTTTTGACTCAATCAAATGCTGTGGTATAATCAGGAAAGCAAGCATGAAATTACACACCATGCCAATTACTTTTTGAGAGAGGATATTTAACCTGGTAATATTATCCATAATCTCACAGCTTTATCTAAAGCCTTAATTTAATATGAAACAGCTTAGCTTGAACTAGCCATGTCTCAAGTTTGTCTTTTAAAATTTTTGCATATAGCTTGCCCTCTGAGTCCAGCATGACTATTGTCCTGCAATTCCTAAGCATTTCTACTTTATTATACTTTGGATGGGGGATAGACCCTCTTGTCAGTCTGGCAAACTTTCTAATTGCAAGCAAGCAGAGAAAAGGATTGTTAATGAGTCGGGGTGGGAGCAGAAGTCCTGTTTTTTCTTTAAAATGCTAATAGGTACTCTTTTCGGGCCACGACCAGTAAAAGGGCGTGCTGCTTTAAGGTTAAAAATGATGCCACATGAGCCAGGTCGCCAATTAGATGTAGTGGCATCATGGTATAATCTTAATATGTAGGATGATCAGACTTAAATTTCTATTGTAATGGCAGGAAATGATTAATTCATATCTGAAGTCTTCTTGATCTCCCTGGTTCCCTTAGTTCCTGAATATTTGATTTTTATGCCTTTGATTTCAAGTGTATACCAAAGATTTCCTAAGCTATATGTGGTGTAGCTGATGCAGTCTTTGAACATGTGATCACAATCCAAAGGGCAGTTAGTAGAATTTCCCTAACAAATACAATCTAATTTCTTGTTCTTTGGATAACAATGTAGTGCACAGCTGCTACCCTATCTTGATTTCCATGTTTCATAATTCTCTATTGTTCTTTGTAACCATTTTAGTCGCCTTAAAATAGTTGTTCCTTCTAGTTCATCTAACAAAGTATAGATCAACCTTTGCTTTATTTCCCATTTGCTTGTGACCAAGGGCTCGCGGATGAGGATCACTATCAGCCGGTTCAATGATATTGAATGCAGACACCTAGTGAAAAATATCACTTGAGAATTGTGTAATAAATTGACCTTGATACGTGTAAAGTGCATACATTTTGCTGGAAGATCAGATTGAAACTCACTGTTTATATTGCTGGACCTTTAGATTTATTACTAGACTGTTAAATATTATGGTCCAAAAAGAACACTGCTTTAAATCTCGGATTTTGGTTATATTGGGGGTGTCCAGCTTGGGACTTTTTACAACTAAAGGATCTGGTGTTGTTTTATTGACTTTATTGACATTTCCTATTATCATCAAATTCAAATTTGTATTTATATTGAACCGATCTCTTTAGTATATGGTCTACTAACATGGTTTTAGTTAACATTTTTATTATTCTCTCAGCTGGAGTATATACATTCCATACAAATATTTTGAATGCATTGGTTGCTGTTTTAAGTAGAGTCTAATAATGAAATATAGATTGATAGCCCTAACCTGCCAAAGTAATAGCTGGCTTTATCATGTATTGAATCCAGGAAGATTGAAGGGCTCCTTAGTCCATGTTTCTTGGATGCAAATTATATTGAAAATCTGTATAAAAGTTATAGTCTTTGTACTTTGTGATAGTTTATGTGCTCTTGCCAGCTTCCACAAGTGAAATGAAAATTAAGATACTGGTGGATTTGATGTTGTTTTGTGTCTATTAATGGAGTCAATGGACTTGTTTGTTGTTGCTCGTTATAAGTATAATTTTGTCTGATTGAGTGCTCCAGAAATCCACAACCAGTTCTGTTTACTAGACTGTAGTGAGGGAGCACAGTTTGTTTTAACATTGCACAGTCTGATTCCTTTTAGAAGTGTTCATACTGAGAAGTTATCAAGACTTATTTTATAGCTGTCCTGGCCTTGAGAATTGTTTAACAGTAACTGTCCCTCTACAATCCCCTCATAACCATGAGTCTTTTTGGAGCATGCTTCTTTAAGCGAGGAGGGATAATTTGCAATTTCAGTGAGTCTGATAATCATGTCCTAATGGGCAAAGCTTTTTCTGTGTTCCCAGATCAGGATACTGGTTAGTTTGTGTTTTCAGCATAATGTTTGTGGAGCCACATGGCGATTCTTGCTGAATAGGAGCTTTTGGGATACATTCTACTAATAACATATTTTTCAATTTAATAGGTACAAGTGATGGAATATTGGACAGGAGTTTCAACATTTTCTCTTGATTTAGTATGTCATTATAGCCTTCAATTTTATAGTTAGTCTGGTAGACAGTTATCTGTCAAGGGAATTAAAGGGCTATTTCTGCTCAATTACCCTTTTACGCATATGGTATTAAATGCAGGAGTTATACACTCAATTGAAGGGCCTTCCAGGTTTGATAACTAAGTGGAACTAGATCTATGCATTCCTTATTATTAGGAGTGGGCATAACTCATGTCATTCAGTGTAGTTTAATCACAAGGAATTACCTCAGAATTCCGTGAGATTCCACTTAATTACGTGAGAAGAAGAATTCTGCAGATAGTGCTATTTCCTAGTGCAAAACTGCCACCCTGCATGTAAAATGGTAGTGAGAATGCATTTACACTAAGAAATAGCACTAAATGCAACAGAACATGTAAAGTGGATGTAAAGTGGATGTGAAGAGCCACTTGCTAAATCCGCCTTTGGGGTAGGATTTTCCTACAACTTACTTAAGGCATTGAGCTGCATTTTCTTAGCCCCAAATGCCCCCTTGCATGCACAATTGATGTAAGGATTAATTTTGCTGTAAGAAATAACACTAAATGCAGTAGAACATGAACAGCGAGTACAAGCAGTCACTCTTGCCCGCTAAATGTGCTCTTGCTGTAGGATTTTTTTCCTGCTAAATTACTTATAACTATGCAAAATTATCTTTCATTGTATGTCAAAGAGTAACGCGGAATTACTGAAATTGCTCCAGTTACTCCTAGGTAATTGAAATTATGCCAGGGCCTACTTATTATCTGGTGGGTCAGTCGTGTTTATTACTGAAGAAGTTGCTACTAATATCTTGTAGTTACATGCATTTCTTAGTCCTGCTTGTTTCTTGTAGTCTTGACTTAATTAGTAGAGGTGGTGATATAATAGCTTTCATTTTCCTTAATTTATTTGACACCTATTTCTTTGGTGTCATAGTAACACTTTGAATTTGTGTTCCGGGGTTGCCTCTTTTGTTTACCACTTATTACAGAAGATGATCCATCCTGCTGTTTTTGGGAATATGGGCTTTTATTTTTGAAAATGATATCTTTGCTGTTATTACCCGAAATTACTTTTGTTATACTTGCTTTACAAATAGTGAATAATGTAACAAGGGGGGCATATGTACAAAGACGTTTCGGAACATGTCATTAGCCTCTTTGTCTTAACGACACGCTACGCCACTTCTAAAACGCAGTGTATAAAAAATTGGGGATTGATTCAGTAAGGACTGCAGAAGCCATAATCAGTATTTTAGCTATATACACATATGAATGCCTCTGAGCCCATAAATCACAGTATTGCCTTAGCTTTCAGTCCTTTTTATTGACTGAAAGTATCAATATTATTTTTCTATTTTACACTTAATTTGAAAAGAGTAAACACTTCATCAACAGACTTTTTTCCTATCTCTTACATAAAACACACAAATATCTTGTACACTTATTTACACTTTTTGACATAAACATAAACATAAAACAAATGGTGTATCGATTGCGCAAATCAAATCTCCAACATGAAATGTATTTCCTATACAATACAGTACATGAATGTCCAACTGTTTACACCTTTGGGACCTTAACTTGGTTGGTCCTCAATTATCTCAGTCTTTTTTGGTCCTTAGCAGGGTCAGAAGCAGGGCTGCACCATATGCACAAGTATATGGTGCAGCCCTGCGTTTCCCCCTGTGCTGGCGCTAAGTTTAGCAGCCTAGTACCAATGCAGGCACCCTTGCACCATAGTCAAAGGGTGTCCACGTTCAGGGGAAGATTGTTTATATACAGGAAGGTTCCCATTTCTGCACATAAACAATCTTTGAATGCCGCTTTGTAACTTCTATGTGTGCTGTTTAATGCATCACACATAGAAGTTGCAAAATTGCATTTTTTTTAAATGATTGTTTATGTGCAGGAAGGGGGACATTCCTGTACAAAAACAATCATTGGCCCTTTGCGCTGCACACATGAAAAAAAGGAAAATGGAGGAGAAAATTTCTTCTCGTTGCACCAAGGTAAGACCAGGTTTTCCCTGGTCTTTATTCCGGTGCTGCCGCCTATCTACTCCTCCCTTGTAAAAAGGGGGCAGCGTCAGAATCAATGGATGTTGCGGTGGAACGTTCACAGCAATGCTCATTGCCCTCCCCATTGCCCTCCCCTTTCATGCTAAGCACAGCGTGAACGAGGGCCTTATTTACAAGGCAGCGTTGAGCCACGTTAAGTGGTTTAACGCTGCCTCGTAAATAAGATGAAGCCCCTATCACCAGAGGAATGTTCTAAAAATTGACGTTCCCTTGGCGATAGGGGCTTGTACATATACCCCAGGGCCAGGGTTTTTTTAATACTACCACCGACCTCGGTTACCACTTTGTACTTTGGTGGATTTAACAAGTGTGCGTTAGTAGATAACAAATGATTATCGCCAATTAGGTGTTCCACAAGCTCATACTGTTTCTTTTGCCAGGTTCCGACCATTCCTTAAGGTCCACTCTAGAGTATTCCTAGTATGTCAATAATTTGTCCTGAGAAGCAGTGATTATCAGATCTGTGCCTACAGTTTTGTTGAATTTTCAGCTAAGTATATATTTGCGTTATGTCAGTTTCTTATCATTTCTTTGCAATATTTATTAGAATGTCTATGTGCGTTTCCATTTTTAATCACATTTATGAGGCCCTATCAGCACTTTTGCGCCCCTGGAACGTCACTTTTTCGATGCTCCGGTGGCGCAATGTGCCACCGCATATTTATAGGGGCACATAAAGCCACTTTATGTGGCTTTTCATGGCCGTATAAATATATGCCCCTTTCACAGAGAAAACTGCGTGAAAGGGGCGTTCCATGGGTTTTGCTGTGGGTGTTCCTACGCAACACCCATGGAACCTGACTCATTCCCAGATTTATGCTTCATCAGGGGTGGCATTAGGGAGGCACAACAAGTAGAAATGAAAACATTTCTCTGCGTGCTTTCATTTTTCTAGGTGTACTGCATTCTGCAGCACACGTAGACAAAGGAAAGCGCCTGAATGGATTGATTTTGTTCAGAAAGGGTCCCTTCCTGCATAAAATCAATCATCATGTAACACAACTGATGCTATGTAAAGCGCTCTGATACCTGATACCTTCGGGTCAAGTTTGCGCTACATAAAACTCTGTAAAATAAAAAAAAATTAAAAATCCCCGCTACGCAGGCACCCTTGCACCATGGTGCAAAGGTGCCTGCATTTGCGCACGGCAGCCCATTGTGCTCCGGCGCAGTGGAAAAGGACAGGAATGCGCCCTACCATATAGATACAGCACATTCCTGCCCTTTACTTTTGCCATACGGCAGCGCAGCAGGGAGGCCTGCAGCACTGCTCTATGGCAAAAGCCCATAAATAAGGCCCTGAAAGTTTAGAGCCTAAATGGTTGCTGTTATAGAGTTCAGCATTGTTGTTATCTCATAGTTTTTCCCTATAAGAGGGTCTGGTTATTGTCCCTTGAAAGAATATTCTCAGAGGATTAAATAATTATGTTCATGCGAGTAGATACATCGTGACTTTTCATAATATGACTGTAGGAAAGTTGGAACTGCTCCTTATGGTTACCCCCACCTTTTGCTTCATGTGATACTTTTTTTGACAAGTCTGACTGGGATTATGCTAATCAAGATCCCAGTCTATCCGATTTCTCCTTAAACTGTTATGTAATGTACTTAGGTACACTCCAGATTGGATACTGGGGTAACCTTGTCAGTCCCTAGTATATGGTACCCATTTACTCAGGGCATAGGTACCCAAGAGGCCTCCCATGGGCTGAAGAATGTATTATGCCACCCATGAGAGGCCATGCAAAATGGAACTATAGGCCTGTAATTGCAGCCTGTGTAAGATGGTGAATACACCACTTACTTTAGATTTAGGTTTACTATATATAAGGGTCACTACACTTAAATCCTATAAGACACCCCTATAGCAGGCCTTGACAATCCTTATGGCAGGCTGCTTAGTTCTAAGTGAGAGGGTGCCACTGCATGAGTAGGACACCCCCGCAGCCTACAGAGTCCAGTCTCTCGGGCTGTTAGTACTGCAGCCATTTATGACATATAAAGTGGCATTACGCGACTGTGTGATGACCGACTCTAAAACAGCTGAAAGTAACCCTGTCGTGTTTGGAATAATTAGTGGACCCTGCTCATCTTGGGGGAGGAAGCTTGGCACCTTGTCACAGGATGTGCATTGTTTCAGGCCCCCGAGAGCAGCAGTATCTCGACCCAGGGGTCCAGAAACATGTCTGGTGGTGGCGGCTGAAAGCACCCACTCAGCCTGGACACTAGTGGTAGGTTGTTTTTCACGGGGTATCTCTAAGATGCCCTCTGTGTGCATTTTTCATTGAGTCCCACACTGGCATCAGTGTGTGTGTAATGTGCTGAGAAGTTTGATACTAAACTTCTCAGCTTTCAGTGTAGCCATTATGGGGCTGTGGAGTTCCTAATGACAAACTCCCAGCACCATATACTCTTAATGGCAGCACTGCACTTAAACTGTCTAAGAATGGACGTAGACACTGTAGGGATACAGGGCTCATGCACCTGTACCCTCACCACTGGCATTGTGTACCCAGCTAGAGGGGTGACTGATCTATGCCAGGGCAGTGGGTTGTAGCATGGCACACAGGGATGTGTGCCATGTCAACTCTTCACTTTGTTCTGCACCAAAACATGCAGCCTGCAAAGGTAGTGTGTCAGTGTAAAGGTACAGGACCCCTAAGAGTGGCACAATAAGTGCTGAAGCCCTTAGAGGTCCCTGGTCACAGTGCCCTAGGTACCATTTACCTGGGGCTGACCTGTGGCCAGAGATGCCAATTGGGTTTTGTTTTCAATGCAGTTTTAGGGAAAGAAAATAGGCCCTAGGTACCTGATTGGAAGGAGCCCAGGCACACTCAGTCAAAGTACATCAGCAGTTCAGCAAAAAGGGAGGGCAACCATGCAGAAAGAGGGCACTTTCTAACAATAAGTCACCACGGTAACCGACACAATCCACACACTGACCACCAGGAGCATCCTCTCCACCCAGGACACCACCTCCACCATGAAATCATCCACTTGGGAGCTCCCACATAGCTATGCCCACACCATATCTTCAACATCAGAAGCCAAAGGATTTGCCAGGCACTCACCAACCTACTGAACACCTCTATCACCAGTGCCACATTTCCCAACGCATGGAAACACTTTGAAGTCAGACCACTACTCAAAAATCCCTCCGCCGACATCAGCAAACTCAAAAACTACCGGTCAATCTCCCTGCTCCCATTTTTCAGCAAAGCTACTGGAAAAGATCATCAATAATCAACTCATGACTCACTTGGAGCAGAACCAGCTAATCAATGCCTCCCGCTCCGGCTTCAGCAGCAATCACAGCACCAAAACCATCCTGATCGCAGCCAGCGATGATATCCGAACTCTCCTCAACCGAGGAGAAACATCAGCTTTGATCCTCCTCGACCACTCAGCAGCCTTCGACAACGTATCCCACCACACACTGATCAAAAGACTCACCCACATAAGCATCCAAGGGGTTGTGCTCAGATGGATCACCGGAGGAACCCAGAGGATACACCTCCCACCTTTCACTTCTGAACCCAAGTAGATCACCTGCGCAGTCCCCCAGGGCTCATCCCTTATCTCCTCTCTCTTCAAAGCATTTATGATCCTGCTGGCAAACATGGTCAGATCCCATGGTCTGAACATAATTTCCTATACAGACGCCACCCAACTAACCCTCTCACTCACCATGACCCCACCACTACCATAACCAACTTCCACAGATGCATGACAAACGTCGCCCTCTGGATGAAGAGCAACTGCCTGCAGCTGAACACAGACAAGACCGACGTACTGTCTTTGGCAACAACAGCAACACATGGAACAACTCCTGGTGGCCATCAGACCTAGGACCCGCACCTACTCCCTCCAAACACGGCAGAAACCTCGGAATCATCATTGACAACAAGTGCACCATGAAATCATAGCTCAACACCGGCTCCTCCACCTGCTTGCTCATATAAGATCTGAAAGTGGCAACCCCTACAGACGAGATGCACCTTGAGACTAGCCCTCATCACCAGCCGACTGGATTACGGCAATGCCCTCAATATAGGAATCGCTGCACACCTCCCATAGAGATTTCGGACCAAACAGAATGCTGCAGCCAGACTCATCCTCCGCCTTCATCAAAGAACTCTTCAGGAAACTCCTCTGGCTTCCTGTACAGAAGAGAAGCAAATTCAAGCTGCTGACCCATGCACACAAGGTGCTACACAACCAAAACCTGCCTACATTAACCACCACCTGAACTTCCATCAACTATCGAGGAGACTACCTGTTAAGATCTACATGTAATTTGACGGGGAGAGCCCGTGAGGGCTCGTGGGGGTTTCTGTGTGGAATGTTATGTGCTGTGGCAACAGCTGTTGCTGCCAGGAGCTGGAGGTGACCAAACGGAATAAATTGATCCCAACCTACCTGGTGGTGTCTTCTCTTCAGTGGCGACGAGCTGGTTTGGTGCCTTCAGTATCCCTCCTGTGGTGTTCCCGAGAGGTGCACCACGCTGTATCCTTCTTCCCTGCAAGTTTTCTGCAGTGCTGTTTGAAGGCCCTTCGTTGCCTGCCTTTCTTCACTTCTTGCTGGGCGAAACATGGAGCGTTGTATCCCTCGCGAACCCCACGTGTGGATTTGGGTTTGGAACAATCCTTCGTTGATGGATATCACACCCCAAAGGCAGTTAAGTCCTAGTGGCATTGTAGGTGTCCATACTGGATTTTGCTATTGCCTAGACACCGATCTGAGTGTGACGTTTCTTCTATAATCTCCCCATGCATGCATGTAGCGGCAACGTCAGATGCGTCAATCATGTCTGATGCATCGACGCAATGCACCGATGGACATTTTGGATTGGTCTTCGGAACCCTGTGTATCCGGTGATGCACACACTATTTTCTCCTACTATGTGCCCAGTTTATTTCTCCCTGTGCATCCGGTGATTCGCACACCATTTCTTTCCTCTGTGGACTCTGTTTGTTTCTTGCTGTGCTTCCAGTGATGCGCACACCCCAATACTTAATCAAGGCTACTTTCTTCATGTCTTTTCTCCATTTGCGCATTCGGTAATGGGCACACCAACCGGTAACATTTGGCTTGTTTTTCTTCACGCTTCTCTTATTAACATATATTGTCTAGTTGCATTGTAACCTGCTCATTTGTGTAACTTTCTGCTTTACCAGTAACCTCTGCCTCATAGAACTTGTCAAATATTGTTGGTGTAGGGCAGCAACTCACACACACCTGGCAATGGATCACGTTTTGGCACCTCCACCCTTTCTGCAATCAGCAGGCACTCCACCTCTTTAATGGCAGCATTGGAAGGATACGTTTGATGCCTATTTGGAGGCCATTGATGATGATATCTTTACTTCTAAAGAAAATAAAGCTTTATTAATTTACAATTTAAATATGGAGGCTAGGAATATTTGAAAAACTCTACCTTTGGAATTAGTTAGCACTCACATGAGTGGTGGTGATGATGGTGACTCACTCATTGTAGACGACTATGCTTCCAGTGTCACAACCTTAGACAAAAGGTTTAACCCCAAAAGAAATATTGTTCTTGAGCTTCACAAGTTCCTGCAACGCGCTCAAATTCCCGGCGAGTCAATTGATGACTTTGTGGCTGCCCTTAGAACTCTAGCAGTTACCCGCAACTACAGAGAGTTCAGGGATGAAAATATTTGAGATCAATTAATTGAAAGAACTTGCAACAAAAAAATTCAAGAGAAGTTACTGTCTTCTGATGATCCTGATTTAGAGACTGCCCTGTCTTTAGCGAAGAGCGTTGAATATTCCGAATTGCCGAAGTCAAATTGTTGAATGCGAAACCTAACTCTAAATCTTTGAAGGGACCCAACACCAATCCTGTGCGTCCTGCAGCTCAATACCCCAAACCCAAAGTTGAGCAAGGAGAAACTCTTTGTTTCCGTTGAGGGAGTACATCACATTTAGGGAACACAAAGTTTTGTTTTACACTAAACCAAACTTTCTTCAAATGCAGAAAAAAGGGTCATTTTTCCCACATGTGCAGAGCAGTTACGTTAAAGAAAGGTCCTGCACAAATGGTGAAGACCATTGCTGAAGACATAGTTGATTCAGATGTTGAAAAATATGAATTGTTGATGTTGTCTTCTTCTTTGCCTCATGCTGAGGGTGTTATCGAAATATCTTCCATGGGCGGTTCTCACAAGAGGAAATCTCCTGCGTGCAAGATTAGTGTCAATGGGAAATGTATTAGCTTCTTAGCAGATTCTGGTTCCCCTTTCACACTCATAAATGCCAAGGATTTCGAAGGGTTAGACAGAATTCATTTGCAAAAATCCAATATAAATCTATTCGCTTATGGTGGTAAAAGAGTTGAAGTCTTGGGAAAGTTTGTAGCAAACCTTGCTTTTGGTATGGATCTGGCTACTGGGACTGTGTTCATGGTGAAAGAAGAAGCGAATTTGTTGGGGTGGGATGAGCAAGGTGCACTTGGCATTATATTAGATCCCAATCATCCAGACATGGTAGTGTCCCGGGCTGCATTTACACAATTTTACAATTTGCCTTCATCTGATCCAACCAGTGTGTGTGCCGTTGCTCATGCTTCAAGTGACAAATGGGTACTCAATTATCCTAAAGTGTCCAATGGTAAGCTTGGTAAACTACAGGGATTCCAGCATCGCATTGTGCTCAAGGAGGGTGCCAAAGCTGTGGCTCACAAGGTTCGCAAAGTACCTTTGAGTCTCTGCAAGGAACTTAAGTTTGAGTTGGAACGGTTGTGCACAATGGGGGTAATTGAACCCATTGAAGACTCTGAATCGTTGGCCCCCATTGTTTTAGCATGCAAATCCGATAAATCCCTGAGAATGTGTGTTGACTTGAGAGACCTTAACTCTAACATCTGGGTTGATCGTCAGCCTCTACCAAACATCAACGAGATGTTAGCTACTTTAGAAGGTGTCAGGTATTATACTTCTCTGGATATTTCCTCAGCTTACCACCAGATTGAACTTTGTAAAGCGTCAAGGCACCTTACGTCCTTTGTTACACCTGAGGGGGGGTTTTGTTATAAACGTATGCCTTTTGGTCTTGCCTCTGCTTCTGCAGTGTTCTGGCGTTTGATGAACAATCTATTCATGGACATTGCAAGAGTTGTGTTTTTTCAGGATGACATTTTAATTTATAAGAAAACTGAGTCAGAACACGACGACAGGGTCAAGCAGGTTTTAAGTATCATAATGTCCAGTGGTTTAACGTTGAGAACTGATAAGTGCAAATTACTTCAGGAGGGGGTTGACTATCTTGGTCATCACATCTCCCACAAGGGAGTTGAACCCAATTAAAAATTATTGAGGCCATTCAGAATGTACCCACACCTGAGAACAAGGACCAACCCTGTTCCTATTTGGGGTTGGTGGAGTACGATGGGAAATTTGTAAGCAACTTTTCTAGCAAAACAGCATACATGCTCAATCTGCTAAAGAAAAATGTTAAGCATGTGTGGGATGATGATTGCAATAATAATTTTGAATCAATAAAGCAGGAGATTGTGCACGCATGTCCCCTTAAACTATTCAATATTAACGGCCAGTGCATCATATCCACCGATGCTAGCAATGTTGGCTTAGGGGCGGTCCTAATGCAAAAGAGGGGTGATGGTCGTGAAGAAATGATTGCCTTTGCTTCAAGAACCTTAAGGGGTGCTGAAGGCACTTATTCGACCTTGAGAAGGAGGCCTTGGGTTTATGGTGGGGTATCAAACATTTTCAATTTATTTGGGGAGGAAATTAGTTCATCTTGAGGACCGATCATAAACCTCTGATTGATCTTTTCACTACCAAAGGTGGTGGGAGAGCCATGCCACACATTGCCAAGTGGCAGTACAGGCTGCAGGAGTTTCGTTACCGTCTTGAGTTTGTGCCTGATGCCAAGACCTTATAGCCGATTGTCTATCTAGGCTACCCCTTCCATGTAGTGAATGTGTCAGCATCTGATAATTTGGAAATGGTTTGAGCAGTATGCTCTTTTGAGAACACTGTGGGCGGTGCGCTTTCTGAACAAGAATGGTTGGAAGCTATATCTGGTGATGTGGAGGTCAGAACGGTTATGGACTTTTAGCTAGTGTGTGGCCGGACAACAAAGACTGTTCCCCCGAGTTAATTCCCTACAAAAGAGTTATCCATATTTCAGGGGGTGTTGAGGAGAGGTGGATTATTGGTGGTTCCTGCGTCCATGCGCAGGAGAATTCTTGACTTGGCCCATGAAGGCCATCAGGGAATCCGTGCCATGAAACGCAGGGTTAGGGAGGATTTTTGGTAGCCTGGGTTAGACACAAATATTGAACACTATGTTCGCGACTGCAGCATTTGTATTGTTACCGACAAGTCACAGGTGACCCATCCTTCCCGATCGATGTTGTGGTAGTGAAAAACTCACCATGGTGCAAATTGGCCTTTGATATTGCCGGTCCTTTCGGGCTCATTGGAAGTCCTCCCAAATATGCCTTGGTCCTCATTGACACATGTCAAAGTGGCCCGAAGTCAGGTTTGTGGACAAAGTGAACTCTTTGACTCTCATTACTTTTCTGCAAGATGTGTTTCTCAGGGAGGGTTTTCCTGAAGAACTGGTGTCAGACAATGGCACTCAATTAATCTCCTTGGAGATGCAAGACTTCCTCAAGGACATTAGTGTTAAACATATCCTCACTTCCCTTTATCATCCCCGCAGCAACGGTTTAGCTGAGCGCTTCAACCGTGTCATTAAGGAACACTTACAACTGGCCTTGGTCAATGGTTTGCATTGGCGGCAAGCCGTGACCGACATGTTGTGAACTGTGAGGATTACGCCTAATGTCAGCACCGGGATGGCTCCATTCACCTTACTCAGAGGCAGGGTTGCTGGTTCCAAGTTGAATAAAGAGTGGATGTCCAGGAGGGAGATTGATAAGAGGGAAGTTGTCTGATGTGGTGGATGTGAGAGCTGCTGTCCAAGCCAAGTACGATTCTGGGTCCGGAAATGCTGGTGTTTCATCTGTCAAGGTGGGGGATTGGGTCAGAATCAAGAAACTAGTCTTATTTGCAAAGGCGAGTCACACTTTTCGGCACCCAGAAGGGTGTCTGTGGTCAAGGATCGTGTGGTGGTGTTAGTGAATAGTAAAGTATGGAATAAGTGTGCTATTTCCGTGGTACCCAAATCTAAGGTTGATTATGTCAACAAGAGGTTTGGCGTTCATTTCTCTCCTGCGGCAGTCCCTTCAAGTGTTTATTTTGAGAGGGAGAATGCTCATTCTGAGTGTGTTCCTGCAAAGCGTGCTTCTAGCAGGCTGCAATCTCTTCCTTCCAGGTTTCAAGGTTACATAATGACCTACGGTTTCCTTTATTTATAGGTGTTTCACTTACCTTATGTGAGATGCTCGTGTTTTGTCATTATGCTCATTTGCTGCCATTTTTTCACTTGTTATTACTGTTTACATTTTGCTTTTCTTTCTTGGTTATTTCGAAGGGAGGGGGGGGTGTTGGGATCTACATGTAATGTGACGAGGAGAGCTCGTGAGGGCTCGTGGGGGTTTCTGTGTGGAATGATATGTGCCGTGGCAACGGCAGTTGCTGCCGGGAGCTGGAGGTGACCAGACGGAATAAAGTTGATCCCAACCTACCTGGTTGTGTCTTCTCTTCACTACCCCTCGCTCACTTGCAAATACTCCCCGCATCTCAAGAAGGAGAAGTGGAGGACATTCCATCTCCTACATCACAGCAAAGACCTGGATCAGCCTTCCCATGTGCCTCCGGACTTTCAACTTTCTTTTGCAATTCCAAATGGCCCTCAAAGCCTGGCTGTTTGAATAAGCCTCTGGGACCTGCAAGCGCCCTGGATACCCTACCTCGTAATTAGCCATGCTTTATAAATCCTGATTGATTGATTGACTTCTTCATAGGAGTACTGCCCTGCTGCTCTGCTGCTGGAAAGACTGCCCTGCTGCCTGAAGAAGGAAGACTGACCTGCTCCTTGAAACCAAACCGCAAGAGAGGTTTTAAGAACTAGCTGGCATGTCTCCTGTGTGAGCAACAGGTTCAAAACAAGCTCTAGAGATCCTGCAGCTTACTTGCCTGCTGCTCCCCACTGGGCTGAGTCCTAGCCCCCAAGTTGTGCCCCCAAGTTGTGCCCCCCAGTTTGTGCTAAAGTGACCTGCCCATACCAAAATCTAAAACATTGAACTTAGAAAATTTCTCATCAAAACTACCATGAGAACCGACAAGAGATAGGGACCTACCTGCAAGTTGATCCGTCGAAGGTGCATCACCGACAGGATTGACTGTGCTGCAGCTCCTGCTTTGTTCTTCTCCCCATCAACAAATCCTTTTCAGCAGGACCTCTTGATGATGGTATCTGGCCTTGGTCAGCCCTCTTCAGCAATAGCCTGCAGCCTTATCCGCTGGGGTATTTTGGGCAAAAAAAAAGTTTGCAGGTTGAAATCTCCACTGAGCTCGACGACGACCAGCGCCTTATTGACAATGAGGATGACCTCATCAGCCACAAAATAGAGCTTTTCGAGTTCTAATCATTTCCCGCAATTGTCACAGAGACTTTGTCCAGTAGCTCTTCATCTTTGAAGACTCATCCTTGTTTATAGCCTTTTGCCTTTCCCCGCTAAGACTCTACTTTTTCAAGAACTTTTCAGAAAAGTCTTCAAAGTCTGAAGGTATGCTGAGCCTGGGCTCAATCCACCCCTTAAAGTATTAACTTTCGACTTTGACCCGGTCTCGCATAACCATATACCCACCATTGGTGCTTTGTTCTTTTTGGTACTAGATTTCAATGAAAAGTCATAACTCCAGTTCTACTAATTGGTTTGCGGTTGTTTTGCTGTCATTTTTTAAATTAAAATTTACTCTATATTTTGGTAGTTTTCTTTTGTTGTGTTTTTACTTTATTACTATTTGAGTGCTGCATTAATACTTCACACATTGCCTCTAAGTTGAGCCTGAGTGATTTTGTGCCAGGCTACTAGAGGGTTAAGCACAGGTTAATTTGGTGACTTTCGTGGTTCATCCTGACAAGGATTGGGGTTGATACTTGAGTAGAGTTTCAACCCATGTCAACCAATAACCCAATTTCTTGCACTTGACTTAATTTTGATTCTTTGTCTAATTACTTCACTATTCTTTGTGAGAATGAACACAATCTATAGGAAAGAACCACTACAAATACACCAGCAGTAAATGAACTCTGTCCTTGCATTTAAGGCCTGTCCAAACAAATGCAGTAGATTCTGGAGTGGTTGCATATTTCTAAAAACAGATTGTAAGTAGAAGAGTAGTGCTCGCGCCATTATAGCATTCACAATGTGGGTTTGCCAATTGGGATGGAGGGACATTCTACTGTCTTCCTAGTGAAATGGCTGCAAAAAGGTGGAGCCCTTGAGACACTCCCTCCCCATTTCGTGAATGAATGAGGTCCTGCCTCAGAGCTCGCCCCTGGTGTCGCCACCCAGGCCAACAGTGACATAGGGGCGGATGTAGGTAACTTCCATTTAGCGAGTCCTTAATAGTGATTTTTACCGAATCGCTATTAAGGACTAAATGGAATGTAGGTAGGAATCGCTAAAATATTAGCGATTCCTTAACATTCCTTACTAACAAATCGGTAATTGAGATTCGTTATTAAGGAATACCTAGCCATTCATTCCTATGGGCTAGGAGGCCCATAGGAATGAATGGGAAGAGATTCACTATTAGCGATTTGGTATTACCGAATCGCAAATAGCGGGAGCTATTTCAAGGGAGCCAGGGTGTCCAAAGGACACCTTGTTGCACCCCTGAAATGTGCAAATGTGCACATGTGGCGCACATACATGCCCTAAGGGCATGGATGTGTGCCACATGGCACATTTAAAAAAGCATAAAAGTGTTTTTTTAAAGGAAATCGCTACTTACCACCAACTTGAAGTTGGTGGTAATTAGCGATTCCTTAAGGTTGAAGTGCACTATTTTTAGTGCTACGTACATTGCATTTAAGGAATAGGTATTTCCGATTCCTTAAATGCAAGAACAAAATAAGGAATCGCTATTTTTCTAATCCTTATTTTGCAAGTAGGTTTCAACTCACCTACATTGCACTCAGCCAAATACCGGTCGGTAACGCAGAAATTCTGAGAATTTCGGCGTTACTGCTCGGTATTTGGCCACCTACATCTGGCCCTAAGATCCTTAACTATTGTGACCATGATGTTATACTGGTAACAGCCCATGAAAGAGACTTGGTCAATCGATATAATGCTAGAGTGATGCTCTGCTTGGATTACACTTTAGCAGTCCAACACCAACGGGCATCGTTCATTCAAGTCAAGAGGAAATTATGAGACATGGGCTTTAAATGTATTAATCAGTTTCCATAGAAACTCCAGATTTTGGATGGGCTTTGTATATACTATACCAAAGTGAGATATAGTGTGCGCAGAGTCCAGTGGAACCCCAAAGGTAGGTAGAGGTAAAAGTAGATAGCACCTTACTCTCTATTTGTGGTAGTGTGGGCGAGCACTAAGGCTTTATCAGAGGGTAGTGTTAAGCATGTGTTGTACACACTCAATCAGGAAATGATATCACACACTCAAAGACTGAACTTCAGACCAATTGGTTTTGTATAAAAATATTCTTTAAGTTTTTTTTCTTCCTAGAACTAAGCAAGCCTGGCACAGGTAAGTGGATTATACTTTGATGTAATAATAATACAGTTTGAATTGCAGTAATAGTACAGTTTGAATTGCAGTTGTATATATACTTTGCTTTGATTACAGTAGAACTACAAGTAATGCAATGCTTTAAAATATTGTACCTATACTTTGTATTGGGTTTTCAATAAAATGTCACGTAGATTACTTTACAGATTTCTTTTCTTACACAGTGTAGTATACCTGGATACTACACTGGGACATTTCATGTTAACAGATAAGTAAAAGCATTTTTGTTATTTGGTTACAGTTTTAAAGACTTTTATAGATTTTCCAACTCTACACTTAGAAACTTGTTCATAGAAAAACAGTCAATGTTATCCTATGGGAGGAAATAGTGTTATCTGTTAACAGGTAAGTACTTTGTTGTGGGAGTTGGGTTTCTGGGGTTAGCCTCAGGGGTCCCCCAGGGTCAAGGATAGACTCTTGTTACACCCTCAGCGGCCCTAGGGCGGCCACGTGCAGAGTGCTGAGGCCCAATGTTATCCAATGGGGGATAAGGGGTCTCCGGTTTGGTGGCTGCTTATGAGCAGGCCACAAGGTTGTGGGAGAAAAGCTCCTGGACTTAAGCTCAGGTCAAGATAACACCAAAGGTGCACCCTTAGCGGCACTAGGGCAGGCGGGTGCAGAGTGCTTTTTTTGGCATCGGGCGCCCTGTTACTTTCAGCAGGGTTTCTCCGGTTTGCAAACACACTGCAGGCTCGGGACGAAGGTCTTTGGGGTGCGACGACCACTAGGAGAGATAAGTTTTGATGCTGGGGGTTGGTTAGACACCGCTGGTTGGGCCACCCAAGGCCGTGGGACGTCGGGTTCAGGGGTGTCTTTTAGGGTCGAATCTTTTTACCAGCTCCTGTTCATTTTTGGATGGACCTTTCGGTTTGAGGATGCAGGCGTCGGCTGGAGGCTTGAGGCAAGCCAAGGATCATTGGATCTTGGGTCTGGATCACCGGGGAGACCCTCTTGTGGTGTTGGGCCACTCAAACTTGGGCCGTGGGCGTCGGGTGCAGAGTGGTGCAGACTCGCGGATCTTGCTGGAGCTGGAGTCTGTTGGTGAATAAATCCGGTGTTCACAGGAGACAGAGTATTTTCTTTTGAAGGCAGGGAAGGTCCTCCGGGTTCTTGAGGCTGCTGGCTGAAGGACACACCAGAGTTTCGCTTCTGCAGGTTTGAGGTGGGGACAGGCCTGTTGGGCTGGGGCCAAGTCAGTGGGCGTCCTCCTCTTCTTAGCTTCTGCACGGCTGTTTGGTCCTTCTTCTTTTCTTCTTGTAGGTTCAAAGGTGCCCCTAAATACTAGATTTAGGGGTGTTACGGATAGGTAAAAGGTTAGGACCAATGGGTCTCTTCCTTGGGGTGGGTACCCCCCTATTATGTCACCCTCCAGTGGGAGGGGGCATAAGTAGGCCTGAGTGGTGAACTTCTCTCCGTTTGCGGAGTTTGCTCAGTTTTTTGCACTCTACACACCACGGAGCTCGCGGAGTGCAGAAAACTCCGCTTCACGATGTGCAGTTGAGTTTTTTCCCTGCTCGCGATCACAAGCGGTAAGTTTGTGATCACGAATGGTAAGTTCGCGAGCGCAGGCTGCTGCTCAGGTAGAATTTCTACCTGAGCAGCAGGAATACCAGCACAAACTGCAGTTTGCACTGCACTCCGCCACTCATGGACCTTCGCTGAGTTTTTGTAACTTCGCGGGGTTCGCGTAGCAAAACTCTGCGAACTATGTCCAGGCCTGGGCATAAGCCTCATCCTGGTTGGCTGGGTCCCCCCATCTGCAAGATGGTGGGGACGGAGAGTTGTGCTTCACCTCGCCTCCCCCACCTGAGTGATGGGGTTGGCAGAGGTTGGCACACCTCCCTTCCTCACTTGGTTTTCCCGATGGTTCTCCCACCCAAAGTGGGAGTCGGAACTGGTGGTGACCAGATGCTTGAAGCAGCTTGAAGCTGAAAAAGTCCTGGGGAAGCTCATAAAGGCGGCAAGCCTTTGAAGCTTCCCCTTCGTGGACCCTGCCAATCCTGGGGGCGGAGGCTTGGCACCTTGTTCCAGGATGTGCTTTGGTTCAGACCCCCAAGAGCAGCAGGCTCTTGACCCAGGGGTCCAGAAACATGTCTGGTGGTGGCAGCTGAAAGCAGCCACTCAGCCTGGACACTAGTGCTAGGTCGTTTTTCAGGGATCATCTCTAAGATGCCCTCTGTGTGCATTTTACATTAAATCCCACACTGACATCAGTGTGGGTTTAATGTGCTGAGAAGTTTGATGCCAAACTTCTTAGTTTTCAGTGCAGCCATTATGGTACTGTTGAGTTCATAATGACAAACTCCCAGCACCATATACTCTTAATGGCAGTACTGCACTTACAATGTCTAAGAATTGACTTAGACACTGTAAGGGTACAGGGCTCATGCACCTGTATCCTCACCACTGGTATAGTGCACCCAGCTAGAGGGGTGACAGATCTATGAAAGAGCAGTGGGTTGTAGGCATGGCACACAGGGATGTGTGCCATGTCAATTCTTCACTTTGTTCTGCATCAAAACACGCAGCCTGCAAAGGCAGTGTGTCAGTGTAAAGGTACAGGGATTCTAAGGGTGGCACACTATGTGCTGCAGCCCTTAGAGGCCTTCTCTGGTCACAGTGCCCTGGGTATCTGTGATACCATTTACCAGGGACTGACCTGTGGCCAGAGAGTGCCAATTGGGTTTGGTCTCCAATGCAGTTTTTTTTGGAAAGAACATAGGCCCTCGGTACCTGATTGGCAGGAGCCCAGGGCACACTCAGTCAAAACACAACAGCAGTTCAGCAAAAAGTGGAGGCAGCCATAAAGAAAGAAGGCACTTTATCACAGCTCGCAATCACACTTTTTTGCCTGGCTGGAAGCGGCATGGGATTGGGTGGAACCCTTCAACATGGGATCCTGTGGGCTGTCCCCCTCTTCTTCTGCCTTTGCTCCTCAGGTGAACCAGGTTTTGTTCAAATTCTGAAAGGTAAAGTGCCGTGGGTTGAAGCAGCATGGTTCCACCTGGGACCAGATATCTCTGCTATTCCTTGTTTGCTTTCCTCTGACTCCAACGTCTCTGACGAGGACTTGCTGTCTGATGAACCGTGCTCGAACTCTAACGCCTCACATGTGTACAACTCAATTTGTTGATGATATCTTTTTAACTCAATATTTTCTTGATTATGTTCTTTGCTGCATTGTACATTGTTGCTCCTTTAGATGTGTACAGTGGGGGGAGGTTCTGGTCTGACTGAAATGCTGAGTACTAATCAAATTCTTAAACTGGCTTTCCTTTAATTCCTTCGCTTAGATGAATACCATCGCCAATGCTGCCGCAGGACCTTACTAGGGGTCCTTTTGTTACACGTGCCCCACTTCTAGTGTGATCCTTGTTCATCAGTGTGGCCGGGACTCTCTTTCTGTTGTGGCCACACCCTTCATTTAGTTCCTTAGCCCATTTTCACCCATGAAACCAGCTGTTATTTTTGTTAACCCTCCCTTTTTTGGACGGATAATTTGGACATTATTCCTGTAAATGTTTTACGTTTATGTGTGGTTTGTTTGTACAATTTGTCCCAGTAAACTAAGATGCCTCACTTATTCTCTCCTATTGTGTTCTTTTCAGTTGCCCACCGCCCCAAAACCGTGTCAGACCACAGTGCCTTGGTCATGGCTTTGACATGGAACAGGTTACTTTCCATGATTTCCACCTAGTGATTTCAGTTCTCATTGCTGGAAGCTACAGTTTTTCGTCAAACAGTCCATGACATACACACATTCTTCCGGGATAATAGAGGGACTTTCTCCACCCCTATGGTAAAGTGGGAAATATTTAAAGTGGCTACAGGGGGTCTTTGCATTAAAATCACAGTGGGTGGCACACAGACCCTCTTCAGACAACCCTCTGTATCACAGATACCACTCACCTTCGCATCTCACTGGCTTTGAAACCTCTCACCCAATTAGATATGAACAGCACCTTTTACACTCCTTAAAAATCTGACCTCTGATCCGGACTCATCCATAGCTGTTTTTTTGTTGCCTGCACCCGCCTGCCTTGCTTGTCTCTGAAGGCCTGATGTTCCTTAGATGCTCCGATATCTCATCAGGAGATCAAATCTATGTGTAGAGTCTTTTCAATGGTAGAATGTAAGGCTTGTTGCTAGGGTAGAATGTTGATCTTTGAAGTGGGGGAGTTGGTACTGCAAAGCTGTAAGAGCAAGCTGGAGGTATATGTCCTATGTACTACAAATAAAGATTGACAACACCAATACTGTGTTGGAGAGGATCTTTACATTGGCGACGATGGACTTAACCTGCGCAGGGAGCAGACTTCAAGTACCTCCACCCCTGGATTAATGACCAAATTTCTGGTACACATTGAAAAGGACCCACCGTTTCAAAAGAAGAAATTGTACTTTCTTGGATGAATTATCACCATACTGAAGTCAGGGTATGTACTTTGTATGTGATTCAATCCAACAATTCTTCTCACTTTTATTAATGGCTCTTTCAGCATCGACGATATTTGCTTTCTCAAGCAACTGAATTGTGCTACGTGACAATTCATTACTCTACATTTACTCTATTTTGCGAAGGCTTGAATTTACACAATTTGTTTGATTCCGATGTCAATACAATAACTATAACTACCGATTGAATGCACGCTGTTGTTTGGGGATTAACTTTCTTCGCGGGTGTAAAGAAACTGGGAAGTAATATTTCGTGTCATCGCGCATTGATCTTACATGAATGCAAGCGAACAAGAAAGACTAGAGTGAATTTAATATCAAACGCGCAATTCATGGATTGAACACACGTTGAACTTTCATGAGTGCAAGTAACGGAAAAGATTAAACTGAATTTAACACAAAGGTGCCAATTCCGATCCTGTAAAAGCCGGGTACGAATGGTCGTACGGAGCGTATTCTCCATCCGACTCATCCCCGGGTAAAACACCTTACAACCCGCAAGTACGATTCGTACAGAAATACAATTTCCGTACGAGTCGTACAAAAGACCGACCGACAAAAAAATACCCACAATTCAGATCCGGGACACCGCGTATGTGACGTCCGGACGGAGTCAGGCAGCGTTTTACGAACCAGCAAGTACGATCCGTGCCTACGTCACTCCGCACGGATAATATTTTACGGCAGCCAAAAACTCCCGGGAAATTGAAGACGACGCGAACAAGGAGCACCGGTACGCGACGAACAGCCATGGACCCCATCCTACGTGTCATCCCGGCCCTCATAGCCTACGACCTTGTGTACAGAAACCGCCTCAGACGCCGCAGAAGGTCAGAACAACCCCCAGGGGCAAAGGGGGGGGGCAAGGGGCAGGAAACATAACCCACACCCCACAAAAAACAAATATATCCTGCACATTAATTACCTCCATGGTCTGGTCACTTCGGGGGGCGTGTCCACCAATCCCATGTCCCGCCACAACGGAAGTGGACGTGGACGCGTACCCGTCACCACCACAATGGTGGTACGGGATGTACCCACGCCCCTCAGAGCGTGGGTATGGTCCGTACCACCATTGCAGTGGTGATGTAGGGGTACGCGTGTATGGACCGTACCCACGCCCCCCAGAGCGTGGGTGCGGTCCATACACGCGTACCCCTGCATCACCACTACAATGGTGGTACGGACCGTACCCACACCCCCCAGAGCGTGGGTACGGTCCGTACCACCATTGCAGTGGTGATGTAGGGGTATGCGTGTACGGACCGTACCCATGCCCCCCAGAGCGTGGGTACGGTCCGTACATGCGTACCCCTACATCACCACTGCAATGGTAGTACGGACTGTACCAACGCCCCCCAGAGCGTGGGTACGGTCCGTATACGCGTACCCCTACATCACTACTAAAATGGTGGTACGGACCGTACCCACGCCCCCCAGAGCGTGGGTACGGTCCGTACCACCATTGCAGTGGTGATATAGGGATACGCGTGTACGGACTGTACCCACTCCCCCAGAGCATGGTTACGGTCCGTACCACCATTGCAGTGGTGATGTAGGGGTATGCGTGTACGGACCGTACCCACGCCCCCCAGAGCATGGGTACGGTCCGTACCACCATTGCAGTGGTGATGTAGGGGTACGTGTGTAAGGACTGTACCCACGCCCCCCAGATCGTGGGTACGGTCCGTACACGCGTACCCCTACATCACCACTACAATGGTGGTACGGACCGTACCCACGCCCCCCAGAGTGTGGGTACGGTCCATACACGCATACCCCTACATCACCACTACAATGGTGGTACGGACCGTACCCACGACCCCCAGAGCGTGGGTACGGTCTGTACCACCATTGCAGTGGTGATGTAGGGGTACGCGTGTAAGGACCGTACCCACGCCCCCCAGATCCTGGGTATGGTCCGTACACGCGTACCCCTACATCACCACTACAATGGTGGTACGGACCGTACCCACGCCCCCCAGAGTATGGGTACGGTCCGTACACGCATACCCCTACATCACCACTACAATGGTGGTACGGACCGTACCCATGCCCCCCAGAGCGTGGGTACAGTCCGTACCACCATTGCAGTGGTGATGTAGGGGTAAGCGTGTACGGACCGTACACACGCCCCCAGAGCGTGGGTACGGTCCGTACACGCATACCCCTACATCACCACTACAATGGTGGTACGGGACGTACCTACGCACCTCAGAGCGTGGGTACGGGCCGTACCACCATTGTAGAGGTGACGTAGGGGTACGCGTGGTACCACCCGTACACACCCTATGAATGCAGGGGTACGGGCCGTACCACCCATACCCCTACGGCCCCATTACATGATGGATACAAGGCGTACACACGCCACGAATGTTGGTCTACTGCTTGGTGCAGCACATCAGCTGTAAATTGGGGGTGGTGTATGCCAAGGACAGCAGTGTACCACAGCAAGGGGGCAAGTGGGTGGGTGGGTGCAGAGGAATACCAGCAGTGGACACAGACATGTGAGGGGTGGGTGCAGAGGAATACCAGCAGTGGACACAGACATGGGGGTGGGTGCCTATCACTCCCAGTAGTGGACACAGACATGGGGGTGGGTGCCTATCACTCCCAGCAGTGGACACAGACATGGGGGTGGGTGCAGAGGAATACTAGCAGTGGACAGAGACATGGGGGTGGGTGCCTATCACTCCCAGCAGTGGACAGAGACATGTGAGCGGTGGGTGCCTATCACTCCCAGCAGTGGACAGAGACATGGGGGTGGGTGCCTATCACTCCCAGCAGTGGACACAGACATGTGAGGGGTGGGTGCCTATCACTCCCAGCAGTGGACAGAGACATGTGAGGGGTGGGTGCCTATCACTTCCAGCAGTGGACAGAGACATGGGGGTGGGTGCCTATCACTCCCAGCAGTGGACACAGACATGTGAGGGGTGGGTGCCTATCACTCCCAGCAGTGGACAGAGATATGGGTGTGGGTACCTATCACTCCCAGCAATGGACTGAGACATGTGAGGGGTGGGTTCAGAGGAATACCAGCAGTGGACAGAGACATGTGAGGGGTGGGTGCCTATCACTCCCAGCAGTGGACAGAGACATGGGGGTGGGTGCCTATCACTCCCAGCAGTGGACAGAGACATGGGGGTGGGTGCCTATCACTCCCAGCAGTGGACAGAGACATGTGAGGGGTGGGTGCAGAGGAATACCAGCAGTGGACAGAGACATGTGAGTGGTGGGTGCCTATCACTCCCAGCAGTGGACACAGACATGGGGGTGGGTGCCTATCACTCCCAGCAGTGGACAGAGACATGGGGGTGGGTGCCTATCACTCCCAGCAGTGGACACAGACATGGGGGTGGGTGCCTATCACTCCCAGCAATGGACAGAGACATGGGGGTGGGTGCCTATCACTCCCAGCAGCGGACACAGACATGGGGGTGGGTGCAGAGGAATACCAGCAGTGGACACAGACATGGGGGTGTGTACATCCTTATCAGATGATCCCAATTCCATGGGTGTATGTACACATCCCGATATTTGGACTATGTTGATAGTGCCATAACAACACATCACTGACAGCAGTGTCCCACTCCCATGAGGATGGATGTCTTTCCCCCACTGCATGACACACCACATGTGGGTGTGAGGACAAATCACACATGCATACCCACCCCTGGCGGATGCAGCACAATACACACACAGAGATCATGCCACAAGACTGTGTGGTCAAGTCAATGCCTACTAAACTAAGAGACACAAAGGGAACACACACTGTCACGCACATCCCAGGACTGATAGGAATGTACAGGTGCTGGGACAGCCACCAAGATGTTGTTTGTCATGGAAGGAATAGGGTGGAGTTCCCACAGATACAATGCCCACAATTGTGAGTCAGGTGTTCAAATACCCAGCAGAACAAGTACCATATGTGTGCTAGGCTGGGATTACACACATGCATTGTGCGGAAAAGGGACAGTTTCTCCATGAAGGCATGGCAAAATACTCTATACACAAGTACAGTGAGTACCAAGGATGGCACAGACGATGCAGCCGGAGATATTGCTGAGCAGGCATGGCCAGAGTTGAAGGGATCCATCACCAACAAAGGAAATGTAGACACAGGGCAACACAACAATTGTGCAACCCTCTGCAGGGGAGATGTCAGGTGCCACAGAGGAAGGAACACTCCTAGGGACAATGTCTCCAAACACAAAGAGCAGACACGACCAAAGATTCTTTGCAGAGACCTTGTGAGGGCACGCAGATACCAGGTTCCACCCCATGAGATGCAGACTACAACATTTCCATGAAACATAACACATTCCCACAACCCCAACTCCTGGAGCCTCAGCATCAACATCAATACATGAAATGCAAGACTTTTCAAAACGGAAAAGAAAATGCTTTATTCAGCATGAAACAATAAGATGTAGTAAAGAACACTATGTACAAAGGCCAATGGCCAGTCCAGATATGAAGTCCTTGGGGGGGGACACATGGCCACGCGTCTCCCCTATCACAATGGCCTACGGTAACACAACTATAGTGATAGGGGCCGTACTCACGCGTGTACGGGCCGTACACGCGTGAGTACGGCCCCTATCACAATGGCCTACGGTAACACAACTATAGTGATAGGGGCCGTACTCACGCGTGTACGGCCCGTACTCACACGTGTACGGCCCTTTACACGCGCGCGTACGGCACGTACTCACGCGTGTATGGGCCATACACGCGTGAGTACGGCCCATATCACAATGGCCTATGGTAACACAACTATAGTGATAGGGGCTGTACTCACGCGTATACGGCCCATACACGCGCGTGTACGGCCTGTACTCCCGCGTGTACGGGCCGTACACACGTGAGTACGACTCCTATCACAATGGCCTACTGTAACACAACTATAGTGATAGGGGCCGTACACACACGTGTACGGCCCGTACACGCACGTGTATGGCCCGTACTCACGTGTGTACGGGCCGTACACGCGTGAGTACGGCCCCCCATCACTATGGCCTACGGTAACACAACTATAGTGATAGGGGCCGTATTCACGCGTGTACGGGCCGTACACGCGTGAGTACGGCCCGTACTCATGTGTGTATGGCCCGTACACGCGTGAGTAGGGCCCCTATGACAATGGCCTACGGTAACACAACTATAGTGATAGGGGCCGTACTCACGCGTGTATGGCCCGTACACACGGGAGTACGGGCCGTACTCACGCGTGTACGGCCCGAACACACAGCCTCAGAGCGTGTGTACTGCGTTTCACAGCTTACACTGGTGATAGGAGGCGCACACGAAAGGAATGGAGGTGACAGACTCGCACAAGGCTGTACATCAAGTCATTGCCAGTGCAGTCCTTCATGTGCAGGGCCTAGGTGTGTCAGGCAGTGATGTGGCACATGTCTCCTCATGTTGTGGCACAATAGATGTGTGATGAGCTGTTTACACATGTCATGTGTGATGGGGCACTATGTGGCACACTTCCCCTTCACACTTTGCACATGTGTGCATGTAGTACAAATGTGTCAAGCACTGCATCACTTGTATGCCACAGTCACCAACACCCGCAACTGTCCCCTGATGGCAGGTACACGGATAATTTCACCTGACATGTGCCTACCAGCGTGCCACGATGTGACTATGTCATGTGTGTGTCATGTGTTCCCATGAGCTTGCAGTTGGTGTTCCGTCAACTCCATCTGCTGTTGCAGCATCCAACATGTGTCTGTGTGCATATGTGCATGGCACACAATTACGCACACCATGCCACATGTGCAATACCACGTGACATGTGTCTGCATGCATAGAACATGGTATTGCGACCTGAGGACATATCTGCGTTGTCTCAATGTCTGGGTTATCAGCATTTGACATGTACCCCTTCATGGAAAGGTGTGTGATCTGCCCTTTTTAAATGACATCTTACCTGTGCGTCTAGCTTCCCGCCTGCTGTCTGTATGAGATTACATCCTTCAAATGCAGATATGTGGATGTCTGTCACTCCTGTAACGTGTCTGGCTGTTCACTTACACTGGCACACAGCTCGTTTCATGGCATGTCACATCGACCTTGCAAATAAACTATTGTAGCTGGCTCTTCGTATGAGTATCACCTTGCTGGCATACGTGTGCTGGATGTATTGCACAGACCAGACTCTGTATTTAGCAGATGTGTATTAGCTGTTGAACATGTGCTCATTTCATTGACATTGTTGTTGTGATGTACTCGCTCATCGTTATTCCTTCCAAATCTCTGCAGGGCACCGCCTCTCCCCCGACCAATGCCAGACCTGGGTGCCATGCGTGAGCATGACTGCATCCGAAGATACCGCTTCTCGCAAGAGTTGATTGGGCGCTTGACCACCCGGCTGGAACCACACCTCCAACCGCGACACAGGTATCCTACTGCTCTGACCCTCAAGATGAAGGTGATGGCAGCCCTACATTTTTTTGCCACTGGTACCTTTCAATTCACCATAGCTGATGTCGGTGGCATGTCCCAGACAATGTTCAGCCGTGTCCTGCATGATGTTTTAGAAGCCATGTTGGAGCACCTGGATGAATTCATCCATTTTCCCACTCGTGAGCAGTTGACAGGTGTCAAGGGTGAGTTCTATGCCCTGGGAGGGATGCCTCATGTAATTGGGGCCATTGATGGGACACATGTGGCTTTGGTACCACCACAGGCACAGGAGGTAGCCTTTCGAAACCGCAAACATTATCACTCTATTAATGCCCTTGTGGTGTGTCTACCTAACATGTGGATTTCCCATGTCTGTGCCCGTTTTCCAGGGTCAGCACACGATGCCTACATCATGAGGCGTAGCAGGGTGCCAGAAATGATGCTGCGGCTGCACGACGAACGAGCATGTCTTGTTGGTGGGTATACTCTGTTTGTCCTCTGTTTAGCGGTATGTTTGTATCTTACGGCATCTCCTGACCCACTTCTTCACATGATGTTTCCATGTAGGGGACTCTGGCTATCCCAACATCCGCAGAACACCGTTACAACGACGCCCATGGGCAGACCAGGCGCGTGATTGAGAGGACATTTGGACTCCTGAAGAGCCGATTCCGGTGCCTCCACAAAACCGGCGGGTCCCTCCCATATGCCCCGGTAAAGGTCTGCAAAATCTTCCTTGTGTGCTGCATGTTGCACAACATGGCAGTGGAGAAGGCAATGCCACTCATCCTGGATCCCGATGAGCAGGAACATCCACCCGTGGAGGATGAAGGGCTTGGGCACGAGGAAATTGAGGAGGAGGAGGAGGACATCCGGAGTCAGCTCATCCGCACCTTCTTCTCATAATGGTGAGTCCCTGTGTCTGAGTGTGCACGCTTTGAGCCTTGTGTGGCATGTGTTTCAATGTGTGTGTCCAGCTGACTGTGTGCTAAGTGACTTGGAGGTGTGTTCTGATGTGTCATTCAAGTGATGATGTCATTCCACACATTTTAGCATGGACACTAATTTGTTAAATTAGCATGGTGACAACATCATTCCTGTCGAGTACATGTCCATGTCTGCCGATAACTAGCTCTTTGCTGACTTGTGGTGTGTCTGTCATCCACAGTTTCTTGCGCATGTCGTCTGCTCGTGTCTTCGTTGGCCTCCAGCTATTCCTCATGAGTATTGCAACGTGTGCTGAATCAGCGTTCCATGCACGGACATGGTGAAAAGTCATTTTGGGTAAGGAGTGCAGCAAGGCAGTTTGTGTGTGTGGTATGTGTTTGGTTTATGTTGGGACTGCTCCTGTGCATGTTGTGTTACCATGCATACCTGTTGACTCACCATGGGGCACATGACATGTGGCATGGCTCCCATGACTTGATATTCACCCTTTCTGACAGTCATCTGTAATGTTTTGTGGAATGTGAAGAAGGCATTAATGTGTGTAAAACGTCCCTCAGGAACATACGGGATGCTGATGGTGGACATAGTGTGGGACATCCCCATAAGAGGCTCAATGGCGAATTGCAGACTCTCCGGGGCCGATTCACAGAACTAACTTAAGACAAAATCCTAAACTTACTACTTTTGGTATTCACAGGAGTTAGGATTTTGTCTTAAGTTTGTCTTAAGACAAACTTAAGACAGACTTAAGACAAACTTAAGACAAAACCCTAACTTAAGTCTGTCTTAAGTCTGTCTTAAGTCTGTCTTAAGTCTGTCTTAAGTCTGTCTTAAGTCTGTCCTAAGTCTGTCCTAAGTCTGTCTTAAGTTTGTCTTAAAACAAACTTAAGACAAAATCCTAACTTCTGTGAATACCAAAAGTAGTAAGTTTAGGATTTTGTCTTAAGTTAATTCTGTGAATCGGGCCCTCCGTGTGGAGCAAGGGGTGTTTGGCTCACACACTTTACTTGTGTGCCAGCTCAGTAGGATTTTACACATCTGTGTGTTGCAGGGGGTGTCCAGTGTAGGTCCCACATGGTCAGAGGAATGACCTGTGAGTCTGTTCAAAAGGATGCATTTCCCTTAGTGTGAGCCTGAGTAATAAAGGTGTTCCTCACACTCCAAGGTGCCTCATCTCTGTCAATGCTGGTCTCTTGCCACTTTGCATGCGGCATCTCTGGCATAGTTGTGAAAGATTGTGCAGAGGAGTCCATGTGTAGTTTAGCAACATGCATGCAGTTCCTCATGGATTATGATCCCTATTGGGCATGAAGTCCATGGTTGTGTATGTATTTTGGCATGTTGGTCCACACAATGGGCCATCAACACCTGCTGAGGGTGTGTCTCCTGTGCGCAGCTCGGCCTTCAGTTCCCTGATCCGGTGTCATTCATCTTTGGTGTTTGTGCATGCATTGTCTCTGGGTGTGCCATGTAAAACCGGACACTCCTTCCTTTACACACGCCTGTTGCAGTTGTCCTTCAGACATCCTAGTCTTTGTGTGCAAATTGTGGAATATTTTCAAGGACATGCCGCCTGCTGCTGCGGACCCTGCAGCAAGGGCCCACCGAGTATCCTGATTTGGCAACACACACGACTCAAAGATGCTCCTCGCTTCCTCCCTCCACCCATTCATTTGGCTGTCCTCAGCTTGTCTATGCCACAGTTGGTGCCACGCGGTGGCAAAGGCTGGACCATCAGCACATGCAACGTGCACATTGCACGACCCTCATGTCCTTGCATGACACACATCACACTACAGTCTGATGTAGCAGCCACACTCCAAGCAATGTCCATCCGCAAATCTACCGCATGCTGTCAGACATACCCTAAGCGCACACACGACACCTTTGCATGCTGAGTGTGCTGCTCCAACTGCCTACACAGCGCTGCAACGCCTTCCAGGCCCTGTCACACCAACCAGGTCATGTCCCTCCTACTCCACACCGGCTCTGTACCCCAGCAAGGCCATGGGAGTGGGACTCAAGGCTTCTGCATATAGTATGGTGTCGTTGTCTGGCACATGGCACAGGTATCATCTCTCAGCGTGTCAATGTACAATGTGTCCAGGACCCCCCTCTCCACCATCACATGCGCACAGCACCTCATCAGCTGGTATGCCATTGACAGCCAGGTGCTCCTCACCCTCACCAAAGATGCAGACATTGCCAGTTCCATTATTCCTGAATGCATGAGATCCATTGATGAATGGCTGTACATGAGCCACCTGAGGCTGGACTTGTACAGGACTGAGGTGATCATCTGAGAATTGTCCCCTTACAGCTGGGTCATGTGCTTGTGTCCCACCCGCAAGAGCCCTGCCCCGGCACCCAGTGGCCACACACACAAGATGGTGTGCATCATGTATTGCTCGCACACATTTGCCATGTCAGTCCACAGCATCTGTACCTCAAGCTGCAACACCCTCTGCATTATGCACATGATCCACAGATAGATCCACTCCAAGGAAAGACAGACCATCCCCCATGTCCACGACAACATCCGTGTCAAATACTGGCCTGCCCTCTACAGAGCACGTACATCCAAACTCCCGGGAAACTTGTCCACATCCAGGGTGCATCTGCACACCTCAGCTTCAACATCCTGCGCCCCAGCCACACCACCGTCCACCATAGATAGCTGCAATGGATCACTGTCTGCTGCAGGATGACCTCAACACTCCCCACCCACACTCAGGAGGCAGTCCACAACCCCGACACAAAACCAAACTTGTACGTCTTGTCATACGAGACCCCGTTGGGCCATCTCCGTGCATCCGACCTTGCCCTGGCCACCATTCTTCACATCCACCGTACTCCAGCATGCAGGACATAGTTCTCCCACCTGCCAACACATACCTGGGACTCCCTCCCCGGGAACCTCCACATGAGCCATGACCTCTACGCCTTAATGATAATCTTCCAAATAGGTCTGTCCGCTCAGTATTGCAAGCCCCCCCTCAACAGCTTGTGGCCATCACAGGTGAGTGTTCTGCTCCATGCCTGCTTTGAATGATACCTTGTGACCCATGTGTGTCCTGTACCGGACTCAGATCCCAGGGTATGGATGGCTGGAGTTAGTTTATCACTCAGGCATAGTTTGACATTTACACACACATATGTTGTGGAATTAAGCAACATGACAGCAACGTCTCATGAACCAAATGATATTTTTATTTGCGGTGGGGTACGTGTTTTGGTAGGTGAAATTAGGTGCTCTACCGGGGGAATAGAATCCAAAGTTCACAGGGGGAGATGGTATCCTTGGCATTGGAAGTCAACAGAGTCCAGAGCACAGTGTTGGTCATCATTGGTCAGACTGTGACCAGCACGTCCATGTGGCAGAGAATGTCATTGGATGAGGTGCTGCTGTTGCGCCAGAGGGCCAGGTGCCAGGCCAGGTCACCTGGGAGATGTTGATGGTCCGCTGACTCTCACGGTCCTTTCCGTGGACGGCCCACCTTCCTCTGGGGACACTCAGATGCAGGCCTTGACGATGTTTGGGACGCTCTGTTGGATGAATCCTCCTCCTCCTCCCTCCCTGTGGCTGGTGCTGGTCTGCGCCTGCTGTCACAGGGAGGGTTGCCCATGTTGTCGGCAATCCGACGGAGTGAATGGCTCATGTCCCTTTGCACCGCCAGGAGCTCAGCCGGTCTTGCCTCCATCCGTCCTTGGTGTTGTTGTTGACTGGCATGTTGCTCGGCCTGCATGTTCTTGATCTCGTTGAGGGTCCCCTGCATCTCTGTGAGTCTTGACACTACCTGGCTGATGCCCCTGGTGTCACGCCGGTATGTGTCCAGGATGTGGCGTATGTGGGACATACCGGTTCCCTCAGCTGGCTGGTCAGGTTCGCGCCTCCGCCTGCCTCCACTCCCACCACCCCTGCCCACTTGAGCCTGGCCTGCCGTTGTGGGCACATCGGGTCTACGGGACCCCTGAGGGATGGCATTTGCAGGGTTGCCTGCCTCCTCCTGGGTGCCCGGAGAACCTTGTCCCTCCTGGTCAGACTGGCTCTGGTGTTCAGTGCAAGCAGGGCTCCTGGGTGTCTCCTGGGATGTGGCAGCAATGGGGGTGGTGGTTGGCACAGATGTACCTGACGCAGGTGCTGCAGGGGATTGGGCACCAGAGGGGCCAGGTTTGTCGGGGTCATCCACAGAGTGGTGAGAGTCGTCGCTGCCGGTGGGGTCATCTTCACGCAGAGCCGGGGACTGTGATTGTTCCCCCCCAGTGTTGGGGGGAGATCCACGACGTTGCCCTGTGTGTGAGAGAGAGACAATGTTAATGCTGTTTCATGCGACATCCAAGTTTCATACATATTCAAGTTGTCACAGTTCCTCCAGGTAGTTGGATGTGCCTAGCATTCCTCTCAATGTCCACTTGGGGATGGGTATGTTGCGGGGGACAGATTGATATGTTCTCCTGAGTGTTTGACCTGTAGAATTTTGGCTAGGATGTTTATGTGGCTATGGATTGGTCTTGTGTCACATGCCCATTGTGAGAGTGTGTAAATCCGTTTCCTGCCCCGGGGGTGTGTGCTTGTGTAAGGGGGGTGTGTGTGACCGGGACTGCTGTTGGGTGTAGTGTGAGTTGGCATTGGGTCTCCCAGGTGATGTGTCTGTCCCCTCATGGTGAATGCTGGCATGACAGTGAGTGTGAGCTCCTGTGCTAGTTACCTGTGCTTGTGGAGTTGGTGTTTGAGTGTACAGTGGTCCCAGGAAGGCCTTGTGCTGCATACAGCAGGGCCAAGTGTCAGCGACCTTGTCAGTACTTTGCCAGTCCCTGTGCATTGTGCATGGGTATGTACCTATGCCATATGGCCTGAGGGCATTGGTGTCTGCTTCTCATTTTCACAATGTGTTGTGTGAGGCCCACCCTCCCAGCCTCCCAGACATCCAGTCTTGGGTTTGTGGTTGGTGTAGCCTGGGACATGGCATTGGCTTGATTTGTGAATGGTGCATGGAGACATTGGTGGCATGAGCGTGGTTTTTGAGTGTGGTTGTGTGCGGTGAGTGTTTGAGGGAAGTTGCGTGCATTTGGTATATTTGTGGTGTGGACCCCATTGCCCACATGTTACGTAAGTTGTTTGTGTACTCACCAGGCTCTGCGACTCCTTCAACTCCGTGTACTCCCACCGGCGGAAGCAGGGCCATCACCTTCTCCTCTCAGGGATGGTAATGTACGGGTCTGCGGGGCAGCCCCCCTCCAGTGATGTTACTCTGGGCGTATTCCTTATTCATCTTCCTCTTGACTGCCCTGCGCAGATCGTACCACCTGGCTTGGCATTCATGCCTGGTCCTTCGGATGGGCGCAACAGTATTGACCTTATCGACGATCCTCTGCCACAGGCTGGTTTTTTGGGCTATGCTGGTCTGTCTGACCAATGTTCCAAACAACTGTGGCTCGACTCTGATGACTTCGTTGACAAGGAGCTCCAGCTCCACCCTTGTTAACTTTGGATTCTTGTCTGTGGGCATGGTGTGGGGTGTGGGTGTGGATGGTTATGGGTGTGTGGGTGTGAATGTGATGGTGTGTGTGTGAATGTGAGTGGCGGTGTTTGTGAAGGAGGTTGTGTGAAGGTGTGTGAGTTAAGGTGTAGTTAAGGGGTCAGTAAGGTGCAGTTGTTTGTGTGTGGGGTCTGGCAGCAGTGGGTCTGTTGCAAAGGCTCATGGGTTGTGTTTGTGGGCCCTTTTTATTGGTCCATTTTTGGGTGTGGCTTTGTTTGAATTTTGGTGTGTTGTTATAAGAGGTGGTTGTGAGTTTGGGCCTCTGTTTGCCTGTTTGGATGTGCCAGGTCAGTCTTTGAGATGTATTTTGTCATGTAGACGTGTTTTGTGGTGTTGTGCGAGTCGAATTGACCCTCCTTGTGCTGTTTTACAGTGTCCTGGTTCTGTACGAGTATTTTTCACGTAGGTACGGTCCGTACATACGCGATGCTGGGTGAGGGTGCTGGGGTACGGGGTTGGGGTGCTGCGCGTACATGCGGTGGGGGTATGGCGCATACAGGTGCGGGCCTGGGGCGGTGGGGGTACAGCGCATACAGGTGCAGGCCTGGGGCTGTTGGGGTACGGCACGTACAGGTGCAGGCCTGGGGTACCCGCGTACATGGGGGGTACGGCGCGTACATGCGGGGGTACAGTGCGTACAGGTGCGGGCCTGGGGTGGTGGGGGTACGGCGTGTACAGGTGCGGGCCTGGGGCGGTGGGGGTACGACGCATACAGGTGCGGGCCTGGGGTACCCGCGTACATGGGGGGTACGGCACGTACATGCGGGGTTACGGCACATACAGGTGCGGGCCTGGAGTACCCGCGTACATGGGGGGGTACGACGCGTACATGCGGGGGTACGGCACGTACATGCGGGGGTACGGCGCATACAGGTGCAGGCCAGGGGTACCCGCGTACATGGGGGGGGTATGACACGTACATGCGGGGGTACGGTGCGTACATGTGGGGGTACGGCGCGTACAGGTGCGGGCCAGGGGTACCCGCATACATGGGGGGTACGGCGCATACATGCGGGGGTACGGCGCATACAGGTGTGGGCCTGGAGTACCCGCGTACATGGGGTGGGGGTACGACGCGTACATGCGGGGGTACTGCGCGTACTGGGGGGGTACGGCACGTACGCATGCGGGCGTGGGGTACAGTGCGGACAGGGGGGTGTACAGTGCTGACATATTGGGGGGTGGGGGGGCTGTACGGCTCATACATGGGCACAAGTTTACCCGTATACATGTGTGCTACTGCGTTGGCTCCGTACGGGGCCTTTTACATGCGGTTGTGTATTCGGACGGGCGGTACGAATCGTACTTGCGCGTTCGGACTTTTTTTTTACGATTTGCACGTAAAAATGTCCGGCTCCCTCTCGTACACTTTTCACGAGGCCATTCGGACGTAAAAAATTCCGACTCCCTCTCTTATACATTTCCCGACGCTATTCGTAGGTATTTTTCACGTCCGATTCGTACTTGGCCGTTTGTACGGTACTTGTACGATTCGTACGTAAAAAAAATACGGATACGTACGGTAATTTTTTTAACGGATCGGAATCGGCACCCAAATATGCAATTCATGTGCTGACTCCAATATTCGACATCGATATTTGTCAACAGATTGTGAGCATAAATAATTAACTGACAATTTACTGACCATAAATCTTTCATCGCCGAATGCATTCTTTAACTTCATACTTGCATTCCAATCCGGGCACAAGACGCATGCGCACTAACAACGTGTGAAACGCTTCCTGAGTTACGTGTCCAATCAACTTAAGAAAGAGACGCGCGACGCACAACCACGCATGCGTGGCGGTCATCTTAGATGATTGGGGAATTATCCAACTAGCGTTTTCCACTTCCTGGAAAAGATTTTCGATCTCACATTCTTCGTTTTTTACAAGGAGTTTCAACAAGACTTTGCAGCGGATGGACTGTCAAGCCCAAAATACAAACAGTAATTTATTATTTTAACTTATTATTTTAGTAACATTTTTCTTTTCCTCCACAGGTGAAATTTCAATTGTATTGCATCTTACATAGATATTAATTGTACTCACTTGTAATTTTCTCAATTTTATGATGACGGATCTCCTTCTTTTCTTCCCACTCCGGGCGATCCTTCTATTCCTTGGAAGGAATGGAAAAAACTATTTTTAACATACAACTTAGCAACTGGTGCAGAAAAATATGGTCCTGTACGCAAGCAGGCCATATTATTACATCACCTAGGTGTGGAAGGCCGGCGTTTATATGAGGATCTTCCTGAGATTTCCCTGGGAATGAGTGACGGGGAGCCTACTAATGTATATGAAATGAGTATGCAACTGTTAGAAGTGAGGTTTATCACTAAGATTAATGTTGTGCTGCAGAGACATAAGTTTTTTTGTCGCGTACAAAAATCTGACGAAGACATAGGAACTTATGTAGCTGCATTAAGGGGACTTTCCCTAACTTGTCGTTTCGAAGGATTAGCTGATTCGCTCATACGTGACCAAATTGTCAGGTGCACTAACAATAAAAGGGTACGGGAAAAGCTCCTCATCAAAGATTGTACATTAGAAGAGGTGGTACAGATAGCGAAAGCGCTAGAGCATACCGACCAATGGATAAGAGAAATGGAGAAGTGCAGTAGTTCAATAATGCACAAGGAGGCAATGTCAAAAGACATTGTCTCAAAAGATATAAGTTCTAAGGGATCAGAAATTCATGCTTATGTTGGCGAAACTAAAACAGTAAAAAACTTAGGAAATGTACAATCTAGACCTCCTAATAAACCCACAGAAATTTACCGTACTGATAAGGTAATACCTGCGGCCAGCACACGTTCAAAAAACATGACATCATCGACAAATACACGCAGTTTTAAATGTTATCGGTGTGGTGCTCCTGGTCATATTGCTTCAAGCACCAGGTGCATGGCCAGAAATGCCATCTGTAGAGCGTGTGGAAACAGGGGACATCTTGCCAAAGTATGTAACTCTAAAACCCAATATGTACAAGAGATTGATGACACTTGCGAAAGCATTCATAAATTAATGCTGTGTGTGGATGCCTTATCACTTCCTAATGAAGCAAGTTGTAATGTTGTCAATAATACTAACATTGCTATGGAAAGCACTGATAAGTTGGAAAAGCCTCATTCTATTATCAGTTTAGACATGAACGATGTGAGAATGTTAATTGACTCTGGAAGCTTGTATACATTGTTATCTAAAGTCATGTATATCAAAGTATGGGGAGAGACGAGTAAATTGGAAGACTGGAATATTCCCGATATTAAAGCTGTAGGTTATGGTGGTAGAACAATAGATATATTAGGGTTTAAATGAATGTTAATAAGCTTTGCAAATGAAACAATTTACGGACGAGTATACTTAAGAAAACAGGGATCTAATTTGCTTGGTTGGCGTCATCAGAAAGATCTTGGGATAATGCTAAATTCAAATGCTAGTGAGCCAGTCAAATCCACTTTTGTTCATAATATTGATGACTATGAGGCAAATGTAATGTAAAAATTCTCCAACGTCTTCTCTGATAAATTAGGGAAGCTTGTAAACTTTGCCCACAAGATCATTCTGAAGAAGAATGCTATACCGATTGTTCATAAGGTAAGGAATGTTCCTCACCTAATGAGAGGGCCCCTCCAGGAGGAGTTGAATAAATTGTTAGATCAAGGAATTATTTAACCTATTGAGGCTTCAGAGTGGTTGGCTCCCATAGTGGTCGCCCCCAAGGATGGAAATAAAATGTGTTTGTGTGTGGATTTGCGCGATTTGAACCGCAACATATCGGTAGATAGACAACCGCTACCTAATATCTCTGAAATGTTGACTGCTATGGGAGGAGGCAGGGTTTTCAGTGTGATAGATATGTCATCAGCTTACCATCAAATTGATCTTTGTGAGGAATCGAGGCATCTAACCTCATTTGTAACACCGCTAGGAGCCTTTCGCTAGTGTAGGATGCCGTTCGGTTTGGCATCTGCTTCGGCAGTATTCCAAAGGGTTATGCACAAATTATTTACGGGATTAGAGAATGTTTTGTTCTTTCAAGACGATGTGTTGGTTGTAGGGAAAAGTGGTGAATATCACGATAAGGTGCTGAACAAGGTTCTAAAACGGATGGAAAGTCATGGGCTAACAATAAAGAGAGAAAAATATCAACTGAGGAAAAGTTCCGTAACATACTAAGGTCATGAGATATCCGAAATGGGGATCAAACCTAAGAAAAGCATTGGATTAGCTATTAGTGATGCTCCCGTCACACTCAATAAAGAACAACTGAAATCCTTCCTGGGTTTAGCGGAGTACTGCTCCAAATTTGTGAGTGGATTTACAGAGATTGTGGAACCTTTGAGGCAATTAATGAAGAATGGTGTTGCACTTGTTTGGGACAAAAGGTGTGATGAGGCTTTTAGATCAGTAAAGTACTGTATACTCCATGCTCCTACACTTGGACACCTCAATGTGAAGGCGAAAACGTTCATCACTTCTGACGCCAGTGCTGTTGGCATTGGAGCTGTTTTGACTCAAGTATACAATGGTGATGAAAGAATTATTGGATTCCCATACAGAAGGCTGCAGGGAGCAGAGGTATCATATTCTGTAATCGAGAAAGAAGCCTTAGCTTGCTGCTGGGGCATTAAGCATTTTCGTTATTTTGTTTGGGGATTAGCTTTAAAAGTCCGTACCGATCACAAACCCTTAATACATTTGTTCAAGGGAGGTAGAGGCTTAGAAGGGAATGCTACCCCATGAATTTCCAGGTGAATTATATCAGTGATTGAATATAATTTTGAAATGGAATACGTGAAAGGCTTAAGAAATGTTGTAGCTGATTGTTTGTCCAGATTGCCGGTGAATGTCAATGATGTAGATTTGGATGAAGGAGTAGACGTGATTAGGTGTAGTGATGAGCAAGCATTTGATAAAGAACAGTGGGAAATTGGTATGTTAAATGATGAAGTATTACAAGAGGTCATGGCTTGCGTATTGGCAGGATGGAAGGACAGTCATAGTCAGGATATTCGATTAAGAAGTTATTGGAATGTTGAAACTGAGCTACGTGTGAGTGAAGGAAAGTTGTGGAGAAGAAATAAACTAGTACCACCAACTAGTCTCAGATGTAAGATAATGAATATAGCTCACGAGGGACATCTGGGGAGAAACATGACCAAGAGGCGTGTGCGACAGTCTTTTTGGTGGCCAGGTATGGACAATGAAGTAGAGGAAGTAGTCAAAGATTGTGATGCGTGTGCCAGGAGTGACAAGACGAAAGTCGTGAGGCAACCGCCGCTAGTATGTACTGAGTTTCCGAAGCGTCCATGGGAAAGGGTGGCGATAGACTTTCTAGGGTGTATTTTTAAACTAGGTTCACGTAGTAAATTCTTGATGGTCTTGGTGGACTATCACTCTAAGTGGTTTGTTGTTGAGAGTACCGATTGCATTGAACCTGAGAAAGTGATTGCATTTATGGAAAGAGTGTTTATGAATGAGGGAATACCCAAGACACTTGTGTCAGACAATGGGGTTTAATTAGTTTCTAAAAGAATGCAAGAGTTCCTCTGTAAATTAGGAATCAATTATGAGAGGGTTGCGTTGTTCAGACCTCAAGCCAATGGGTTGGTGGAAAGAGTTAATCGCTTGATAATGGAAAACATCCAACTCTCTATTTCTAATGGTTTACCATGGTCAGAAGAACTTAAAAAGCTGGTGTGGTCGTACAGAGTAACACCACATTCAGTGACAGGAGTATCTCCTTTTGTCTCTCTTAAGGGACGGGAACCGGGCATGAAGGAAGTTCCAGGTTGGCTTAAGAACAAGGAGTGTGTGTGGGTTGATCATGATGCAGTGAAGGATGGAATTAAGGCCCAACAAAAGGCTTCTGCAAAATATTATAATACCAGGAAAGGAGTCAAGAACCATGATATAAATGCTGGAGATTGGGTTGTCACAAAACGAGGGGGTATTGTCATAAAAGGTGAAAGCAAATTTTCACAACCGATACAAGTTAAAGTGGTAAAAAGGGATATTCTCATCTTGACAGATGATTCTGCTTGGAGCGTAGTAAATGTTTCTAAATGTAGTGCTCCTAATCTGATTATACGAGATTAATGTTCTCCTGCTATGTTTGTATTAGTTGGGTAACTATGTAGTTTTACTTCCCGGCCTATTTTCTCATTGCATGATTTACTAGTTTTCTTGCATGTTTAATTATTATGATATATGTAAGGGGGGAGATGTGTAGAGTATTTTCAATGGTAGAATGTGAGGCTTGTTGCTAAGGTAGAATGTTGAATCTTTGAAGTGGGGGAGTTGGTACTGCAAATCTGTAAGAGCAAGCTGGAGGTACATGTCCTATGTACTACAAATAAAGATTGACATCACCAATACTGTGTTGGAGAGGATCTTTACACTATCCCTTCGTGACCTCCCACGTGGAAAAACTTCAGGGTACAATGGTTTACTGGACACAATTTATACTCTATTCCTTCAAAAACTGGCTCCTATATTAGTTTCTCTTTATTCGCTTTGGGTTCCCCTCCCCCACCTTAAATGAGGCTATTGTCTCCATGATGTTTAAATCACATAAAGACCCATCTAACAAGGCTTCCTACCGCCCGCTGCCTATTCTGAACACCGACTACAAGAATCCCTGGCCTGTCATTTGCTTCCAAAGTTCCTGATTTAATTCAGAAGGGTCAATTGAGTTGCATTCTGGGTCCCAGTACCTCCCTTGCCTTCCACAGACTGTAGTATATTGAAGAATAAGCAGACTTATACCCATTGGTCGTCTGTATCACGCTTGATCTGGAGAAAGCTTTGCAATTCCTTACATTGGAGTATATGCACAGAGTTATGTAACTGTTCGCAGTGGGACCGTTTTGGCAAAAATGGATACAGATTTTGTATACAAATCCATCAGCTCATATAAAAACTGGGAAACAGATTTCGGACTCTAGGGTCATTGGCAGGGGCACCCGAAAATGTTGCCCTATTTCCCCCCTATCATTCGCCATGGCCATGGCAATGGGGCACAATGGGGTATACTGCTTTGTGGTGCTTCACATGCCGTGTACCTCGACGCAAATGACATTCCATTGCATGTAAAGGTTGCAGCCCTGAATCTTTCTTCCATTGCACACCTTCTAGAGGACTTTGTAGCAATTTCAGTATTTTTCCCATACGCTGGGGCTATGATCTTTCCCGCGAAGTCCATTTAGACCCTCGACTGCACCGTGAATTGAGCCCATTTTGTTATTTGGGGATTAATATCTACTACTCCCCGAAGACTTGCAGGATGGTAACCTAGGCAGACCAGATTGGGCCCTCTGTAGCCAATTTGCATTTTGGTTCTCCCTGCCATTGCCGTTAATGGGCCATGTAGTGCTGGTAAACATGGTGGTATCACCTTGTTTATTATTCTGCGAATTTTCCACTACTCATCCCCTGTTCCATCTTCAGAAACATTGACACCTCCCTTACTGGGAGATGCTGTGTAGCTTTGTCTACTTTTGCCCTGCCTGTAGCAGCAGGTGGCCGGTCCTCCCAGATTTTAAATAATACTATTTGGCCTTGCAACTCCAATTGCAGTTTCCTGGTTGGCAGGGCGTTCCTTGCCTGAAACGGGGTTCACCCTCAGTGATTTTAAAGAGGGCTCACTACATTACTCATTATTCCCCACCAATGATGCCTAAACTTAGTTCCCATGGCTGTTTCAAACAGCCCTGTTATGTCTTGCTAGGGCACGTGCATTCACTAAGGTGACAACACCTTACGCTCCTGCTATCCCCCTGTTGGGCTTCCCACTTGCACAGGGCGGGGAAGTCTGTGACAGCTCCGCCTGTGGACGACTGCAAGTTTATCAACACCTGGGGTTCTGTTTGCCAATTGTGAGTTGCAGGACTTCCCGGCGCTTATGGTAGATTATGGCCTCCTCCAGGTCAGTTTCTCACTTATGAGTATATTAGGAAAACGGTATGCTCTTTATTTCAAATTCACCATCTTGCACCAACTCCACACAAGGCATACCAGGTGCTTTATACGATAGGGTCTGGCAGTAAGATCATTACACAGCCCTTTTGCAGCAGAGGAACCTATACAGGGCATATCTCTGGGCTACTTGGGAATCAGACCTAGCTGGATCATTGCATGATACTGACTGGACTAAGATATAGGAATATCCCAAGAAGGAGTCACATGGTACCCGTTTTAAGTGCATTCAATTTAACATCTGAAACTGGGCCTACCTTACACCTTCCCAGATTAATAAAATACATCCAGGAGCCGATGCAATCTGTATAATTGCTGTGCATATACACCAACAAAATGATTTGGAAGAATGAAAGCAACTTTGGCTGACTAGCTTCCTTTGCTGCTATTCTAATGCAACATTGGAATGCTTGAATTATTCTAAATGAAGGGCGTGATGTCTTGCCCTTCTAAATTATAATTGCATGTGATGCTTTCGAATGTGAAATCTCATCAAGCAGAATGTACAGTCTTACTAAGTAGAAATGAAACTCAGGGGCATATTTATCAGTGTTTTGCATCGCCATTGAACCATGCAAGGTAGTGCAAAGGGGACACAAAACTAGATGAGATTTACCACGCCAACCTAGTCCACCTTGCGTGGCTCTGCATGTCTTGGTAAATCTGGAGTAACACAAGGCAGTGCAAGTCTCTGCCTTGCGATACTTTGCCCCCGGGAGGAGTTCCATTGGTGGAGCATAGGTGTTTCTGCGCATCCACCCATGGATTCCGAAGCATTCCCAGATTTGCCAATACTAGTAGACCTGGGAATGCATCAGAATGCTACGCCTCTCCAGGGAAGGCACAACAGAGAGAAGTATCTTTATTTCTACTCATTTTTTCATCTTTCTGCAGCACACGTGCAAAGTGGAAAAAGCCTCAAAGGATTGTTTTTGTGCATAAAATGTTAATAAATATGCCCCTCGGTGTCTACTGTGCATTTAGTACAGACCGTTATATTATACGTAGGTATAAGTGGGTGCACTATCCATTAGGCCTCTGATTAAACCAAACCTATCACCACAAAATGCTTTCCCTGCTATCTTCTTGTAAATTCATATAAACTCCAGTAAGCTTTGTAAACCGGTAGTAGTCCCTGAAGCAGGCTCTCTCCCCTTTTAATGAAGATGATGCCATCTGAGTTTGCTTCCTTGTCTCGCACTGTGTACATGAAATGTCGTGGCTATTTTGCCATGCCAATAAAAGCGTGCTGTTTTGTACTGTTTTGTTAGCCTTGCTAGAAATATACAGGGACGAGAGAAGGTTCAGGGGACGGGGCTTTTCTTGTTAGAACATGCATTCTGAGCAGAGGACCCTATGTGCAGTCATGCAGGATCAATCGGATGGATTATCACAGAATCAATAGCTCCTACCAGTGGAGATACTTGTTTATTGTTAACTTTGCTGTCCAGTTAAGGGTACAGGTCTAGAGCTATGTACTGCTGTTTTTCTTTTTTCGGTGGGAGTATAGGCATAGCCCCACAGTGCTTGGTTATGTTCTTGCAAAATGCTAACTTTGACATAATGGTGGAAAATCATGCAATACATTGGTTACCCATGTCATGTGGGTGCCCACTTCTTGTGTCATGCTGACCCTGGGATCACAGGGACCATTCTTGGCATAATATGGGCAATCATTGCAAAATGACGTGCACCTCTCGCACAATTCTAGCCTGGGCAAAAAGACGGCAATTCTTGTCATAATATGAACACATATGGCATGATGACGCCGACTCTTGACGTAATGCTGGAGCGGGCTTTATGGTATTTTGCATTGTGGTCAATGGTGTGGTGGAAGACATCCTTCCTATAATGTGGAGACTGGCATAACGGTATTTATGGCACAATGTGGCTCTAATGGCATGATGATTCTCACTTATAGTTAGTGCTGAAATTGGCATGCCTGTGGCATACTCTGCGTGTAATATAAACGGAGCCCTCTTGCACGTTATTCTATTTACAGCAAGCCAAGCCCTCAATCTGTGCACATATTTCATACAAGTCCCATTCATCCATATTTGCAAGCGAAAGCTCAACACTCACAACACACAAATCATAATAAGCAAATAACCCTCTTACATATTAAGCCAGTCCTTTCAGGTTTGTCAATGAATTACTAGCTTTTTTTATTAGAATTTGTGGTTTCTTTGCTTTTCTACACTTTCCTTCCTCATCAGATATAGAATCTCAGCACGCTGTCTGACGGCTGCAGGCTGCTCAGAAATGGAGAAGGCGTTCGCGCCTTTTATTCCCTCAGCCGCTCCTGTCAGCCTTCACCTACCTACGCTCTCCTCTTCTGTTCACCGGGACGCGGCGCACGCGCCCGGGTTTTCGTCTCCGGCTCTTCCAGGCCGAAAATATCAGGAGCCCCGCTGTCTGGGAATCAAGTTTGAAATTTTTCTCAAACACAACAGCTGTTGCATCATGCGTGCCGCGTGCCGGATTTACGTGAGTTTCTGCCGCCTTTCATTCCGGATAATCTGCAGAGACGTTGGAAGGTTTCTACAGCTGTTTTTCTTTGTGTTATTTTTTCACAAACAGGATACTATATTCGCAGCGCCATCAGTCCTACGTGTTAGTTACTGGTGCTGAATGTTAATCATTTTGATTAGGCGTTGTTAGTACAATTAAAAATACATATTTTTCCCCTTCAGTATAGAATTGCCATTAAATGCAAAGGATGCTCCTAATCAATAACGTTTGTCGTCATTGATCAGTGGTGTATTACAAAATGGACTTCTATTATATTATATAGTGTGTTTTTCAGGTATGCTTCAACAAATGCTGCTCCATTCAAAAGTAACACCTTTTCAATTAGTGTTTTTTTTCTTCTTTCCATAAAGGGTACAACGTTAGGGCATCTCAATCACTCAATCAATCAGGATTTTGCCTTACCTATGAGGGTATGCTTCCACTAAGTTGCACAGCATCTAACACATCTTGGGGCCATATTCACAAGGAACTATCGCCGACTTAATGGCACTTTATCGCAGCCAATGTTGCGATAAATCTATCGCCCCATTCTCAAGCTGTTGTTAACAGCCCACAGCACCAATTACCCGCGATAGCAGCCACAAAATCATCTCCACAGAGGCACACTGCAGCTATCGCTAATGAGATGCAGAGTGGGCGTTCCCGTGCCAAAAGCCGCGACAACATCACACCTCAACATTCTCAACGGCCAGCCAGATCGGCAATAAGAACACAAATCCGTTGATTAGGCGCGTTAGCACCAGGAAATCTACACCTGCTCTGACCTGGTGTTAAGTCGGATGGCAGCCAGCACCACAAAAGGGAGACCAGCCCACAGCCACATCGGAAGGGCAACAGATGCCATGGAGCCACACATCAGGCGGCGCGGACACCCAAGAGGGCCACAACACCAACCGACACCACCCCCAGGACCACCCCTCCCTGGCACTCCCCCAACAAAGACATGCCACATCAGCTACACAAAAACATGTATAACATATTCTGCATGATGTCGCACAATCACAACAGTTGAAATGCATGTGTCGTCACAGAAATGAGCATCACACATTCACTTTCGAAGCAACAAATACAAATTTATTGAAATGAACACCGAAATTAAATGAAGATAGCTCCACGCGGGACAGTCTGTAGGTCACAGCCTGCAAGACAAAAAACATGATGAGAAAGTGTGTCCTGCGCACATCAAAGGACAGAGAGAGAGCGAAGGAGAGAGAGAGAAGAGAGAGAGAGAAGAAGAGAGGGAGAGAAAGAGAAGAAAAGAGAGAGAGAAAGAGAGAGGGAGAGAGAGAGTGAGAGATAGAGAGAGAGAGAGAGAGAGAGAGAGAGAGAGAGAGAGAAAGAGAGAGTGCTGCCCCTGCGCACCCAGGCCACACTACTCACCTGCTGCCACCGGTGTGTCTCCAACCATGTGGCGGTATGTACAGCAGTACACCAGGACACATGTCTGATTCAGAGATGTTCAGTCTACACTGCCATTTCGATATGGTAAAATAAACTTTCTGCAAGGCCCAAACCTTCCCTTTGAACACTGGTGCACCTGGCCCTTTTTCCAGGGTTATCTCCAAACGTTCTGCCTTCTTTCCCCTATTTTCTATGACCTGTTTGTTTTTGTTTTACGACTCTGGGCATTTTACCACTGCTAACCAGTGCTGAAGTGCATATGCTCTGTGTCTAAATTGTATTGGTGATTGGTTTAACCATCAGTTGCATATATGATTTACTAGTAAGTCCCTAGTAATGTGCACCAGGGATGCCCAGGGACTGTAAATTAAATGCTACTAGTGGGCCTGCAGCACTGATTGTGCCACCCACATGAGTAGCCTTATAAACAGGTCTCAGACCTGCCACTGCAGTGTCTGTGTGTGCAGTTTTAAACTGCCATGTCAACCTGGTAGGCGCACACACTTGCCATGCCTAAACCTTCCATTTTCTTACATGTGAGGCACTCCTAAGGTAGGCCCAAGGTAGTCCCATGGTCGGGGTGCAGTGTATCTAAAAGGTAGGACATATACTGGTGTGTTTTGCATGTCATAATAGTGAAAGACTGCTAATTAAGTTTTTTACTATTGCAAGGCCTATCTCTCTCATAAGGTAACACAGGGATTGCCTTGAAATATCTTTTCAGTGTCATTTCCCATAGGGAGAAGATATAGATTTGGAGCTTGAGGTCTCTAAACTCACAATTTAAAAACACATCTTTTGGTAAAGTTGTTTTTTAAATTGCATTTTTTTAACTGCCACTTTAGAAAGTGAGCATTTTCTTGCTTAACCATTCTGTGCCTGTCTGTAGAATCCACATCTGGGTTGGCTGACAGTGGGATCTTGTGCATTCACTCTAGACAGTCACACAAATGGAGCTGAGGTGTACCTTGCATATCCTGATGTGTCTTCCTGAGCTAGAGTGGTGTTAGAAGTTGTCGCCGACACCTGAATAGGACTGTGCCTGTCCTCACACAAAGCTGTCTCTACCCCCCTGTAGTGTGTCTGGGGACATTCTGCCAGAAAGAAGGGCTAAGTGCTGTAGGAGAGACTGCCACTCTCTTTGTTGCCTTACAGTGCAGGCTTGCTGGTTTCTGCTTCTGTCCTTGGAGTGAAAGGACTGGACTTTACTTTCTACATCCCGCTTCCAAGGTTTTCCAAGGCTTGCATCCTGTAAAGAAGTCTCAGGGCCATCAAAGACTTCATCTGACAGTGCCTGGGCTCTTCTGCTGAGAATCTTGACTTGCCAAGTGGTGCCAAATCCAGTCCCTGGGCCCTTGGAAGTCTAACCTGGTGATTTAAACAAGAATATCCATGCATCAACTCTCAGTGTCTGTTTTATTGCACGATCGCTGCCAAAGACCAATGCAGCACCTGCTTCCCGGCTGAAGAATCAATGCAACGCCTGTGTTGTGGCTGTGGAATCAATGCAGCACCTGCATCCCCACTGTTGCATTGACGCAGCATGTCTGGATTTTCAACACTTCATCCCTGGGAGCCGATTCTTCATCAACACCGCACTGCAGTAAGGAACTGAGGCTGAAAACCAACACATCACCTTCCCTTGCAGTAAGGATCCAACGCATAACCTCCCCTGCCAGTAAGGAACCAACACATCACCTCCCCTGCCTAGTAGGAAGGACCCAATGCATCAACTCCCCTACCAGTTAGGAACTGACGCATCCCCTCCCCTGTGTAATAAGGAGCCAATGCATCACTTTGCTCTTTCGTCACCTCACCTCCCCTGCGCCTTACACCATCTTTGATTTTTGGTACATGTAAATTACTCTGTGCTAAAACCAACACATCAATTGATTTCTATAGACTAAACTTGTTTAACCTTTTAAAAGTGATATTTTGACTGAAGTATGTTGGATTTTATCATTTTGGTCTTGTTATTTTCAGATAACTATTGGCTACTTGTCTGAACTGGTGTGGACTCCTACTGTTGTGTTTTACTGTGTGGGGCATACATGCTTTGCACATTGCCTTTGAGATAAGCTCATGTGAAGATACCAAGAGGGGGAGCAGGGGTTATCTTAGCTGTGACTCCCTTACCCTGACTGGAGGGAGAGTCCCTACTTGGACAGGGTGCACACCACTGCCAACTAGAGACTCCATTTCTAACAAACACATATAAGTCACCCCTAAGGGTAGCCCCTGGACAGCCAAGTGGGCAGAATGCAATGCATTTAAAAATCAGGACATGCACTTTTAAGTTTTACATGTCATGGTAGTGAGAAACTCTTAAAATCATTTTTCACTCCTGCAAGGACTATGTTTTCCATCGGATAACATTAGGATTATTTTATTACATCTTATACGTGTGATTTCCAAATGAGATAGTATAACTGATTAAAGCTTGTTGTCTCTGTAATCCTAATTTAAATCCTAATTTATGATGCAGTCAGATTTAAAATTGCAATTCTGAAAATGGCACTTTTAGAAAGTTGGCCTTTGCTTGTCTTAGCCATTTGGCACATGCAGCTTGTCTCTGGTCACACTACTGGGTGTAGTTGGCAGTTGGGCTTTGCGTATTCCTCCTAAACAGCCTCACACAATGGGATCTTAGGTGTGATTGAATGAGCCATCACTGGCAGGATGGGAGGTAGGAGTTGGGACCAGCCTTTCTTACACCTGAATAGACGGCGTCCTGTCCCCACACAAAGAGTTGCATACCCCTTTAGTTAGTCTGGTGCCAGGCCTGGGAAGGCAGGGCACCTGTGCCCTTCAAAGGCATGCCTCTAGAAGCATCTACCCACTTCAAAGGCACAACTGTGTATAAAAGAAGGACCTCAGACACAACCATTTCAGTACATGTCTGGACTTGTGGATACTCGGCCAAGAAGAAGGATTGCTTTGCTGCTGAAGGACTGCCACCCTCCTAGACGGCACTTTGTTGGACTTCTGCTGTGCTGTGATGATCTGTTGCTGCTACTCTCTTGCCTGGGTGAGAAGGACTGGACCTGCATATCTTGGACCCATAAACCAGAGTGATTCCAAGGGCTAGTTAGATGGCCTCCAGATCTGAAGCCTCAGGGACATAACAGGCTTCACCTTCTTGCACCTGGACTCTGCTATCTGTGAGTGTACACTGCCAAGTGATGCCACCCCAGTCCTAGATTTTTGGAAGTTGGCCTAAGGTGCTTGCCTGCAAAACCAAAGCATCCCCGAGCAGGATCACTGCATTGTCTCTGCTGCATGGATTGGACCTGTTGTAAAGACCTGAATTGCCTCTGCTGCACTCAAAACTGATGCATTGTCCCAACAGCGAGGAGCATCCACAGCCCAGATACTCACATCGCTCATCGAAGGCAGCCTCTGCTATGACGCAGACTTTCGCGTCGCAGCCTCACAGATCCTTGGAACCAATGTAGTGCCAGCTGTGCACCACATTCCTAATGTTGGACTTTGCATCGCCAGCCTGTCAATGGGACCCTTGATGATGAAGCAACAACACCTCGCAGTGCAGCCTCACCACATCTCAGCACCGACGCTTCGCTGCCACTGTACGGCACATCTTCGACACGGATCCACACAACTCTCCGCAATCAGGATTTAATGTACTCTGTTCAGTGTGCCTAAATGGGGTCCCTGTTGCCTGCCCACACTTCATCATGGTCGGCCTGAACTTGTGACTTTGTCCTGGTCCTGAGCGATGAGATAACCCCAGAAGTGCTTTGTGTTTTTGGGTGCTATTTTTCACTACAAACTTTAAAATTCAATATCTCCAGTTTAATAATTGAATTTTTGTTGTTTTGTCTTGTTTTCTATTTATTCAAACTTAATCTACATTTCTAAACTTGTTGTGGGCTCTTTTTGTGGTGTGTTTTCACAGCGTTATTGTGTGAAGTTTTGCACAAATACTTTACGCATTGTGTAGGAAGGTGGAGTATCATGTGGTGATGCTGGTTGTGCTTCATTATGCAGACTCCAAAGATGGTTCTTGGATTCCCAATAATAAATCCTCAGCTCAGTCCAGGTAGAACAAAGAGCAGTCAGGCTTTACTAGAGGTATATGGGTTAAGCATTTCAGAGTACCAACATGGACAATAAGTAATTTACATGACTCAACTTAAATGTAATACCAAATTATAAAAATAAAGTATATTTTTATCTTAATTGGACACCAAAACAAATGTGATCAGATAAATATAACTGGAGTTATAGATTTTAGAAGAAAACTTAAATCACAGCAATTCAATACTGCAGAACATTTGCATTGTGGCCAATGGGAAGAACTGGTAGTGACAATCGGTTACTTGCAGATCGAGTTGCGTGGAACCCAAGGAGTATTAAGGTGATATGGGTCCCAGGACCAAGCCATGATAGTTAGTTCAATTTACCTAGTCCATGTAGCCCGAGTGCAGATTTGTCCTAGCTGTCCCTGGTGCTGAACGGGAGCAGTGGGAGAGCTGTTTTTAAGCGTACACAGTGCTGCTAGGAACAAGATGCCAAACCAAAACAATGTGGTGATTGCGGATGTTTGTCAAAGGTCGGATGGAGTTCTTTCTAGGTGCAGTTTCGAGTGCAGGGGTCAGTTGCCGGACTGGTTCTGCATTCTGTCCATCAATTGTTGTTTTTGCATTTGTCACCCCAAGTGGGATGGGTATGCCCAGACGTGGGTCCCATGCTCCCCATGCCACTGGAGTCAAGCTATCCTGGCTGATGAGGGGTGAAACCCAGAAACCAGTCCCAGGATGCTTGTTTCCAGTCCAGGGAGGACCTGGCCTGGCAGTTCGGGCTGGACTGTTCCAATTGGGCGCAGGGTCAAGACTGATTTGCATATGGCTGGGTTCAAACTGAAATCGCATGGGGAGCAAAAAAACTATGGATTTAGGCCCAGATCTCTGTACTGGGGTGAATGCATAACATTGTTCTGCATTCTGTCCATCAATTGTTGTTTTTGCTACAAGCCTTGGTAGCAGTAAACTATGGAGAAAGGTATTTCGACGTCCAGTGGTCCCGGGGAACACGGTAGTTGCCTGTATCTTCGTGGACAGCAGGACTACAATTTGCGCAATGCACTAGAACTGATGGCCAGTGATTTTTCAGATCCAGAGTATTGTTTTTCCTGCAGTTTGCAGGGGAGAGTGCCACTAGTCTGAGGATGCTTCAGGCTCTTATAGGGGTGAACCGAGAGTTAGCCTAGGACGAGTCTAGATCAGGCAGTTCCAGGAGCATTGCCACAGGTGCAGATTATCTCTCTTTTGGTTTGTGCAAGTCCTGTTGTTGCAGACATGGGTCTCTTCTTTGTCCTCTTCAATGCATTTGAGTCAGAACTGAGGTTCTTGTATAAGAGGTGGCCTAGATTTAAGGGTGTTAGGGGTGTGGATTCAAGTTGCCAATGGACTGCTTGTCCCAGCAGCTAAACCGCCCCTGAGGTGACCAAATCCACGTGTGTAGGTCACCTGTTCTACCCAGAATTCACTATATCTACCATTTTTCAAAATGGCTAACATCTTCCTTAGCTGTACAGACCAGTCAACCCACTCTACAGGAGTGGCTAGCCATTTGGGAATATACACCTCCTGCATACCTAATTTCTCGCCTATCTGGGTGCATGGGGAGGGCCGTTTCCTCCTTTGGGAGTCAGCCCTGATGCTCATAAGAGGCGGTGTAGCCTTTGAATCTCACCACCTTGATATGCCACTTCACCAGCCTGCCGGGGAGGAATGAGGTGTGGCCTCCTTCTTGCCCAGGCCTTTTGTTTCTGACTCATGGGAGTGACCCATACTGCATGGCAGGAGGTCAGAATCCTGTCTTGGCAGCAGCAAGCATGGGCTGACAGCCAGAGCACAGAGAAGCTGGGGCAACAAGGTGGGCAACCTTTATGGTGTAGGCCACATCGCCCTCGACACAACATTTGTGTAAGGAGTGAGAAGGCATGTTGTTTGATATCAAATATGACATATTTAGGAGGTACCATAATGGAGCTGCCCGGGTGCCAACCCATGTTAATCTTTTGCACCGCCTACTGCTTATAGTGTACTTCAATTGTAAAGGCCACTATAGGGACAAATAAGCTTGTACTTACATTCCCTCACCTTTAATATAAGGCACCCTGCTTCCTCAGGAGGCCTTATTTAGGGGTGACTGACGTATATTTAAAAGCAGTGTATTGACTTTGCCACATATGGTGAGGGCAAAGTCGAAATGGAGCAGTTTATACTGTTCCTGCAGTCTGCAATGGCACGTCTTCTGTCTGCAGTTTACTTGGGTCACTCAGGGGGAAACAAACAATGCTGCAAGCCTGAGGACCCCTTTGCCATATATGCCTTGGGTACTACTGGTACCATATACTAGGGACTTATAAAGGTGGTAAATTCCTTGTCAATTGGTTAAGACATTTTTTATACCTAACAGTTTTAGGGACACATCACTGGCACTCGAGCCTCCACTGCACTTTCAGAGTCATAACCATCAGCATTGAAGAAAAAGTGACCGTACAAAAAGGACACTTTCCTACACATTACCTCTAAGTTAATTTTGGCTGCTCTGTGCCTGGCTACCAAGGGAGTGAGCACAGGTTAATTTGGGGTTTGCTTGAGCCTTACCCTGACAAGGATTGCGGTTGCTGCTTGACCAGGGCTTACCCTTCAGTCAACCAACAACTCAATTTCTTACACAATGTAATATAATTCTAAATTTAGTACTATCTTCTTGCCCATCTCCTGGCTAGGAGACAGCTTTGGAATTTTTAATATAGGCCTTTTCCTCTTATATAAACATTCATAGCCCTGCTATGAACTCCACCTCGGAATTTATCTTCAGTGGGATCGAGCAGAAAATGTAATTGAGTTTGAGTGCTATTAACAATTTACCAGTTTGGACGTTAGCCCAGAATGATGGTCCTAATGTCATATCTACCAACACCAGCTTACATCGTGTTCCAAGAACTTCTCTGGTTCCCCAAATGATATCTTCCTCAGCTATTTTTGTCCATGTCTGGAGAAGAAATCTAAGATTTTATTAAAAACAATAAAGCGTTTAATATATTCAAATATCTTTTCAATCTGTTTGTGGCAGCAACAATAAGAGAAGATGACATTACTGGCATTAAAAGTAGTAGACACACCAGCAATCAAGCTCTTTTATTGAGTAGTGAAGCTGGATTGAACATGTAGAAGAAGAAGTAGATAGTCATCCAAAGAACAGCTGGTTGGAGGACAAATATCGTCAGGTTCCGATGACCCTGAAAGACATGAGGGAAGAACCCAAAAATGAAGAAGGAGACAATCAGCTAGCACAATAGAGAGAAAGATAAGGCCAACAATTAGCAGGTGAAAACAAAGTCAGTATATTCATAAATCAAAATAATAAATGAAAAAAATAAAGCCAAAATGCTATGCAAGGGCAGTTATTCCCCCAAGGAAGGGGTGGCAGCAATATTGTACATTCTTCCTTGTCTTTAATCAAATCTTAGATTTCCTATTCTCTGAAGGCAGGAAAATCTTTATTTCATCACAAGACTCTGAGATGGTACAATTTACATTTCAAAGCTTTCTCTGACATATTTCACTGGTTTAAGGTAAAACTTTCTAAAGCTCTCTCTGTCCTACACTGGCTACCACTTAAGGAGAGAATACTCTTCAAAACCTTGTGTATTGGCCACCGCATCTTGCAGGGGAAAGGGCCTAGCGATTTACACAATCTACTTACTTCATACACGCCAACTCGTCATCTTAGATCGACCGGAACCTACTTGGTTAAGATCCCGAAAGTATGAATGGGAGCCCGCTCCTTCAGTTATTTGGCCTCTAAGCACTGGAATGCAATTCCTCTCTTCCTACGTGCTGAATCATCGGAGTTACTCTTCCGGAAGAAATTGAAAACCTGGCTCTTCCGTGCATAAAGCCCTCTGTCTTGCTCCTGCCCCTTACATCTGACGCTTCTGTGCCTCAGCGCGGGGACACACCAGTGGGTGTAACCATGCGCTTTACAAGCTTGCCTATTATAATCCAAGCCCAATTGGCTGCCATAAGAATGAGAAAGGATGGAGAGTATTGCCGTCTTGGTATGAGTTAAAATGTAGAACATTGCCCTATCAGACAAAAATTGGAGCCCCGATAGACAGAAAGTTCTACCATTTGACATACTTTACACAAGATGATATAACTTTTCCTGCACTGCAAATGAACTTTATGTATATGCGATGAATGATCAGTGGTATGGTGGGGATATCCAGCTGCTCGGTAGTCAAAAAGCCAAGCTTTCAACTTCCGATGAACTATGAGATGGTGCCGCTCAATTTTAATGCAATCATTACAGATGTTTTGTGTGGTACCAGACAGAAACATAATTTACCCCTGGTTGAAGCAATGGAGAACAGTGACTTCTGTGTAATAGTGGTACGAGGTCCCAGACTGTGACTGAAAGCAAACTATTTAAAAAAATTACATACAGTGTAAGCTAGGCTGGCATCAAATGTGCAGATATATCATGTTCATTGTAAAGCATGTTAGGCTTCAATTTTAGTTTTTTTTGCAGTAGTTTCAAGGTGTTATTGAGCTCTTTATTTCTCAAAAGGGTGTGATTTCTGATATTTATCTATTTCCATGGACTTTATTGCTTGGTTTTCTTAGTGACAAAGTGTCACTCTAAGTGTTACAACTTTGGCAGTTGAACATCACTCATAAGTAAAGTGATATTTTGTTAATTTCACACACAAGCAATCTGCTAATGTGGCAGCTATGGGTCAATAGTTATGTTGGTGTCACTAGCCACGCTGGCAGAAGCAGTAGGTAGTGCAAACTATAGTGGTCTCCTGACAACGGCCCTGACACGTATTTCTTTTACAAATTAAGAACTACTTTGAGTATCTGGGGCCCAAGATTAATCACTCTGGTTTTCAGCAACTTACGAAAAATATGGTCATCACGAAGTTTCCCAGAGAATTCCAGGGCACGGAGGTGAAGATGGCCTTGCAAGATTAAATGTGAAAGTGACCTTCTGGGACCTGAAACAGAGAGTTAAAAGAGGCATGGATAGTCCAGTGCTAGATTCAGCAGACAGGGAAACCAGGCTTGAGTGGACCAGTAGGAAGTTATGATGGCAATCTTTCAGGGAAAACACCTCGCAAACTGCAGGAGCGTGGGGAGGAGAGCAACTGAGGAAACACATATGTCCTGAAATAAGGCCAGTGCTGAACAATGGAACTGTCATCCTGCCTTCTGTTTCTGGGTGCCAACTCACAAACGTGGGTAACTAGCAAGTCAGAAGAGAGGCAAAAATATCTTTATCCAGTTGGCCCCAAAGTTAGAGACAAAAAGATATCTGGGTCCAGTCTGAAATTGCTGGAATCCTGGAAGTGCTTGGACAACCAATCTGCAGTAGAGTTGGAAAACCCAGAAGGTTTTTTGCAATCAGTGAGATTTTGCTGTGGAGGGAGAGTTGCCAAAGACCATGGTAGAGATCTACCATGGGCTTGGATTCAGCACACCCAATCTTGTTGACTGATAAAGCTTTAATGACGGAGATGCTTGCAAGAAAGTCTAAATGTTAATTTGAAGTTTTTTCTTGGACAGGAACCACAGTGCCCCAAATGATAGGGGACATGTGTTGGCACCCCACCCCAACCTGCTGGGTTCTGAGTTGATCACCAGATCTGTGGGAGAACTGAAGTTGGATTTGCTGATCTGGGCACCAACAGAGCTCAGTGCAGTAGATGGCATATAAATTGATGTGATCGGTATAGGCGAGAACGTAATGCAGAAGATGGGTCTTCCAGTGCTGTAGGGCAGCAGAGTCAGAAAAATGACAAGGTCAGCCTTCAATTCCTGTTTATGAATGACAGCTTCTTGCTGGGAAGCTTAAGAGTACAGGTGACAACCTCATTGGTAAAATCTATGAGGTCTGTTGACTGGCAAGGTGTACAGGATGACTTTTCAAAATTAATGAGGAATCCTAGGGTACGTATGAGAGACACTGTTAAATCCTGTTTTTTGAGACAGTGTTTCAAAGAGATGGCTCTTTTTGAATCACAGACAGCTCTTGCCTCAGTGCTAGTTCCTTTTCTCCTTGAACTCTACATCAGAAATCTCATGTGATATTTTCAATGATAAGATTTAAGTAGATAGTTTTTCGTCAACTAGGTCCCAGTTTTGCAGAGTCAGTGAGTGTGCTTGTAAGCACTCCAATCCTTTCTCACACTCCAAGCCATAAAATGGGGATCCTTAAACACATTTATTATTTTTTGAGAATCCAGATCCTGTTGGTGCTTATGTGCAGACTCCGATATATTATTATCCACAATTACATCTACATTTTCAGTTGAGAGGTGTATTCATGTACAGTGAACTGCTCTCCACTGGTGAGAGAAATTCAAGTGATTGAGAAAAAGTGCTTAGGGTTCAATTTTTGTTTATCAATTTGAATTTTTTTCAGAATGCCTCTATCCAAAACAATGTGTCCACAACAATGGGTCCCTGGTGTGACTTTTTGTCTATATCTCACTGTCCCCCCATGGGCCTCCTGGCTGTTTTCTATCCTTTCTTGTGTGTGTATTTATTAGACTAGGCAGTTTAATTTGTCATGGTGGTACAATGTGTTTTTGTAAGACTGCTGACATTATGGATCCAAGGGGGCCATGTGTATGTCAAACCACGAGATTTTGCAGCTGCCTGCAGTCTCAGTATTACAGGATATAGGGCATGTCTTATTAGTCCTAACCTGCTAATGGTCCAACCCGTGGGAAACACACCTCAAATCTTCAAATCACTTTGTTTGTCACAGCTCTGTGTCTTCTCTTAACTTTGGTCTTTTTGGGTTTATAGCTGGGTTACACATCTGTCTCTCAGCAAACTTTCATGGCTCTGCACTGACAGATTTGCAGCCTTGCAAGACACCTACAAGCTGCTCTGTCAGTGCTTTGCCCTGCTACAGCATATTGCCACCACTCCTCCATTGGTACCCTCTCATTCACCTCCTTGAACCAGCTCACTCAGCACAACCGATAAGGCAAAAAGGGCAGACATGAAAATATGCATATGCTGAGAGCAGAACAATACCCCACAAGTGCCCAAACCAGCTTAGAAAACATATTGCCACCACATGTCTCCCAGGGAATTGGATTCACAATCCTGGGGAGATGTTTCCATGCATTCTGAGCAATTCGTGGGCTGCTCTTTTGGAAGGCATGAGGGATTTACTGACTTATTCTTGGTTCCTTTGTGGCTGTTACGTAGTCTAGTGCAATCGTAAAAATAATATTCTTAGTATCCCGGTTCAGTGTTATGGACTCTTTTCTGTTGAAATTATTGTTAAATTTCAAAAGTATAGCTTATCATGGTAAAAGTAAAAATTTGTGCAGTATAGTAACATTCTAAAATGTTTAATGAGTGTAAAATGTTCTATTGTTGAAAATATGATGGCATCCTATGACAAAGCCAGTGAGCCTGACCTTTTATAACTTTGTATCCCATGGTTGTTATAGACATATATGGGGGTATTGATGTTTTAGCGTCTGCTAGCATGCAAACTGTCAAAGGTGTCTCAGTTCTACAGAGTCTAGAGTATGTAGGGGGTGTTTGACTTATGCGAGCCTATACTTTGTGAAATGGTTTAGAGGGTGTTCCCAGGGTGACTGGACATTGTTTTAATGGGTATTATTTATTGTGTTGCTGAATTCGGAGTTTGTAGCCCACAGCCCCTCCCTGGGTTAGGCTTAGACTCTTCTGCCTCACTACCTTGAGAATCAAGTCCTTAAAGTGGTACTTGATTCCCAGTTTGAGACGCTGTACTATGGGGCCTGGGGATCTCCAGTATAGGAGAAGCAAATGGCTCCGGTTGTCATAATTGGGGCCCACTAACTCGTGATGATTCTGGGATCCTAAGGCCTTTATTCTTCACAATTCAAAAATCAAAGAGAGAGAACAGTGATTCTCTGTGTGGATGTTGCTGCATCTAAGGTGAAATGTTTCAATTTTGTTTCATTGTATCTATGTAAATAATGTCTTTGCTTGCCAATAATTCACCTAGGTTTATTCTTCCAAAGAAATTGCCCCTACACATTTTTCAACAATGGAAATAGTTTCCTAATGTTTATCATCAGGTTGCATTCAAGCTAGATTTCCTGTGGTGCTCCAGGCAAACATTTCCTCTGAGATGATAAAATGTGATACGTTTTCTGAAACGTTTTCACAAAACAGCCTGAGTTTTGGCAGACCAGACTTAGTCAACATACCAACTGGAAACTGAGAACCCAGTGGAATGTAATCTACAATCCACCTTCACATTACATCAGGATGGTGAGTACTGGATGACGATCAGTCCTGTGAGACTCACAGGAATACATGTTGTTACGAGGTTGTAAATCGTCTTTCATCATGAATAGACACACTAAAAAATATACACAAAAAATATACTTTTATGATTGTAATTAAACCCCAAATCCCATTCTAGTGGATATGATGTGTGTAAATGTGGCTATAAAAACGAACAGAATAGTGGCAACAATGACAGATAATAATAGAATGTTAGAAAGAACTGAAACATTATTACAGTAATTTAGGATTTCCCTAAATGTATTCTTCATCCCTCACTTCTTGCCTCTAACTACACCATCTTGGCACCAAAATGAGCCTGTATGAGTTTCTTAGATGGTCCTGCGTTTCATCCTGCTTTTCGTTCGCATACCTTGATGGATAAAAAGAGATATTTTTCCATATGAAGAGAGCTGCTGTCACAGCAAGTTAATAAGGCCTGTCTGGCAGCCATGAGGACCCTGCTTGTAACATCTGAGAAGGTATTTACATCTTCTGTCTGAGCAAGCCCAACCTCACCTCTCTTAGCTCCCTGTAAGTGGGAAGATTTGTCTTCCTCAATTCATACTTGTATTTGGCCTAAATGCTCAGTAGATTTTAGTTTAGAAGGAGATGCAGTACAGGATTCAAAGAGACATGGACTGACATGAATTCATTTAGTAGGTGTATAAAATAAGCACGTTATGAAAGTCATCAATATGTTATGTCGTAACAAAGAGCACACGTATATTTGTAATCTTCCCAACTGGAAGTTTTAGGAATTTCATCAATACTGTTTGCTTCTTCACAGATGTGTGATAGAAGTAGTATTTCATTCTCATTTCAGTTATAATGTGGTAAAATATAGCATTCCATCTTTGTAAATGATGTATTAGATGTGTTGTTCTGGGACAATGTAATTTTTAGGTAATTTCCAGAAGTATGCAGTCATCATAGTTTCTAAGTGTTACAGTAAGTCCTCACCCCATGTTCATAGCAAGACCCTTGCTCTATTTTAAACTTTGAGGTTCAAGTGGGGAACAGACATGTTTTCAGCACTAGCCTCATCTACAGGTGATTTAAGATAGCCTGCTTCTATGCAGTGAGTGAATTCCATACTTTAGCAATTTGGACCGAGAGTGATGTGCCAACATCACTTTCTTCTTAAATAGTGGAAACATTAGTTGTGGAGCAAATCTGGAGTGCTCCATCCTTCCATTTCTGAGAGCATTTCTTGACTTTCAGCGGTCAAAAGTATTGGTATTTTTTAGTTTATTGTCTTTTGCATTAAGCACGAACAGCTTTCAAGGTAGATCTTCTGGCATGTGTATAATTGTTTCTCTGCTTCTTGTTAAGGATCTTTGGAGGACACTAGTCCAGCCCTAAATGTGACTGGGTCCTGCCCCTAACCTGTCTGGCTGGACTACCTATTATGTAATTCTAGCAGTACATTTAGACATTGTTGCGGGCACTGTATCGCTCTCTGTATTTTCAGCACGTTGGAGTGTTAAATTTAGCCTCACATGTGACTGGTCCTTGCCCATGAAAAATGTCCTGCTCATAGCTACAGCAGTACATTCTTGACTTTGTAATCCACATCTTATTTTTATGAAGGTTTAGTTTTGGTTGCTTATACAGTGTCTTAAGAGCCTTTATTTGATGCTTGCAAGCTTTGCATGCAAGAACGTTAGCCTTGCATGACAGAAGAAATGTAATCTCCTCTCTTACCCCCAACTTCTCTCCATTTTGAGCCCTGTATTAAGAAGGGTGCTACAAGAGGAGAGGGAACTGTGATCTCCCCCACCCCCACGTCTTCCTACCCATCCCTGTGCAATCTTTGCATTACAGACATCACAATTGACTAGGCTTAAATCATTTGCTTTATTTTAACATAGCATCGTACTGCATAAATCTTATGCAATCTAGTATTCTGCATTTTTACTCCACTGAACATTGTGGCAGCCATCCATGTGACCAAGCCTTGATAATGCAAAATTGTTAGTGGTGCATTTAACCATCATTGCAGGCTCTGTATCTTTCTTTGTGTTTTCCTCCACAGGACATTGGTGCAGTTAACGTTAGCCTCATATGTGCCCATGCCAGGCCCAAGAGTGAATTCTGTGCATTTTAATCCTCATCTTTTATTTACTCTGTGTGTTACTTGGGTTCCCAAGAGCAGCAGTCTCAGATACCGCTATTTGGATCAAAATTGTCACTCTGAAGTGAACTCCACAGAGCCTTTACCATGGCAGCCTGTAACCAGGGCATGCCTGTAGATCACGCCTCTGTTGCTCGGTGGAGGACACTAGAGAGCGCATAACCTGTATTTCAGAAGTCTGTGCTTGTTATGGGCTACTGCACTGTCACCTCTCTGGGGCCCCTGCAAAGAATCTACCCTGGCTGACTGTCACTAGTGAACTCTTAGTTATTCCTTTATCACTTCTGTGAGGATACGACGAAACATTTCGCTAGCAATGAAATACTGAAATCCGCCTTCCACTATTAACTTGTGGATTTTAAATATTTGAATGTGACTTGATTCAGAATTACTGCTTTGATACATCTGCTTCCTGAGCGGCAGGTCTTGTTCTTTTGTGTGTGTACCTGCCTCCCGGAACATGACCCGGGAGCCCCAGCTGCCCGTAACCAGAGCACCTGGGAGTTGGCGCTCTGACAGTAGAAGGCAGTCTCAAGAGAACGTTTACTATGCCAGTAATTCTCTTGTGCATGCTAGTGGCTAACTTGACTGTCGGTCCTGGATGGACTCTAAATCATCTGGCCTGGCTGCCTGTTACCAAGGAATGACTTTGATGTTTCTTTGTTACTCTACAGCAATGTTTCACCTGTCCTTGCCTGAGGGTTATGCCTCAGTCTATTATTGTTGGATTCTCTCAAATATTTACACTAGTGGCGTCTAACAATTGCATGACTGTGGTTCCTGGGTTGTCTTTAAAGAGTGTTTACTGTGCTTTGTTTCTCTAGTGCATGGTTGTCGTTTCGCTACATCACTCATGGGTGGAATCTTCGGAACATTGACCAAGGCTGCTTTTATTCACTGCACACTTATAGGACACTCAACTGCCACTCCTAGGTGGACACCATATACAGCATTTATTATGGCTTCCCATCACCAGTGCAAGACTACATAGTTCATGTGGCATGGATATCTGTATTCTGTGCCTGCCCTGGGCTGCATATCTGCATTTCAGTCACTCCTGGATGGTCTCCCGAGGGACTTTTGACCAGGAGAGACCCGTACAGGTCAGAGCGGTGGGGCCCTGGGGGCCGTGGGGGGAGGGGGGGGGAGGGATTGGGCAGACAACAAGGGGAAATTAATTATTAATTAATTTTCCCTCGTTGTATGAGAAATTCCCCCACCCACCACGTGGCTCACCGCTCTTACTTACCTGCATGGGACGCTCCTGCCTTTGACGTTTTCAAACAAGCACAAGTATAAGTGTTTGTAAATCGCATGCCCACTGTTCTGCACGCCTCTTTCCTCCACTAGAACATTTGTCAGGATAATAGCACCCCTCTGATCGATCATACACAACATTAAAAATATGCCCCTATATTGAAGACTCTTCCAACCTAGCACTCCCCCACCGTGTAGCTTGCTGCCAATTCACTAATGCCCCTCAGCAGTTTGTCAGCCCTATGAAGCTCTACATAACTTTAAATACGATACTATTATGATCCACTTGCAATTGATGGAACCCCATTAAAATCTACCATTTCTCTTCCTGTTATAGTGCATGAAAATCCTAATATTAATTTTAATGTAGTCAGAAATTCTTTAGTGGCCATCATTTATAAAAGCAAGTCACGTACCCAGTAAAGTTATACTTGCATTTTTTTTTTTAAATACCGGTTTCCCATGACCTCCTCTCATACCTCAAGCAACAATGATCCTATTAAAGGATCAGTTACCCTAGCCCTGATAGGCTGTTAATTGTGTCTGCTCAGATAAATACCCCCAGGCTCCTCTTAATGGATCTCAACAATTGTTTGCAAAAGCATTACAGTGGAATAGTCAAATGCTGCAGGTTCATAACTTCGTCTTGAAATTGGACACGATTTCAAAAATACATCCGACTTCCACAGTGACGTAGGCGCCTCAAGGCAGCTCATACACAAAGACAATGAGCCTTCTGATGAACAGATAATTCTTACCCGTATTGGCACTCTCATTTCCCATTGTCACGACAATGTTATCATATCAATCACCTAAAAAAGAAGCTGCCGATCAAGACACAGTTGTGCAAAAGATGTTGAAGAATATTTAAAAAAGCAGCATTACTCTAAAAAACGGATACATTTAGTTAGTTCCTTAACGAGCTACATTTTACATAACATTGCGTTGAACACAGGCAAAGTAGGAATAGCAAAAATATCTAAATCTTCTTTGTTAATAAGATGTCCCATGATTTCTCTTATCTCCAGTCATATCAACCCCATCTCTGATTTCTTCTGTCTAAACCAGGAGAGGCAATCCCCACATATGCATAGGGCACACATCAGCCACCCAGACATCCAGCTCGGACCAAGAAACCACCAGAATAAGCAAATAAGCTAAAATTAGTTGCCTTCCTCCTTACTGTAGTTTTTTCAAGACAAGGAAATCTGACTAGGGGACCAACCTGCCACACAAGAGTGCCCAAGGACACTGTCGTTTGAAAATCACCGATACCCCACTGGTAGTAAAACCTAATGTACAAATTAATGGTTGCAAAAATCTTCTCGCAATTTGAAACCAGGTATTATTGCGACCAGTAAAAAATGTAGCTAAAATTTCAATTCCGAGTGCATCACAATTTGACTGACCTCATGAATATTAATGAGGTTGGTTGTATTTTGTGACTGATTGGTGGCCACCACAGGGATGGTGGACTGGAAAGAGCAGCAGACCACCTTGGTTGGGATCAATAAAGTAAAAAGGTTTTTCAAATGCAGCCTGTTTTTCTTAAAGTAAACTACTGCCTACTCCCTGTCAAACTGTTTTTTTTAATTCACAAAGTGGAATTAGTTGCCATGGCTAGAAAATGCTTTGCACATCGGGCCCATAGTCTCTTCTGTAGCATCTTCCCAGATGGGATACAGTAAATGACTATGCCACACACGGAGCTTGGTATCACAAGTCTTTATTCTTCTGCATGTAACATTAAACTCAACATTCTAAAAACAGCCTTCACTGCAATACATTATATTCATTACATCATAGCTCTACGGAGTTAATTAGGAGCCAAAAAGGCTCCGTCATTGTTAACTCGCAAGATACTACATCTTCCACTCTTTTAAACAAAAAAATATAAATTTTACAAAGACATTCACATATATACGTTTAAATCTCTTCAATTAATCTCTTTGATGCAGTAATTGTTCGACCTGAATGTGTCATATGAAGTTGTGACCTGTCGCCATCATGACCAAAGATCTGCTGGGATGGTGAAAAGGCAGCAGCAGTCACCGGTGCTTCAGAATAGGTCTCTCCTTCACCAACCAGGTAAACTAGGAATTAAACGCTGAAAGTGCGTAGAGTCTCTGGTAATAGACTTCCCAGGTCACGGGACAGTCACCACTTGTACTACATCACTTGAAAAGGTTCTGCATGAAAAGGAGCATCAGATTTTCTTTTCCGCATCTGATGTGCGAGCACTCTGTCTCCTCTCTAGAAGACGTTGTTTTTCGCAAGTTGTCTTCGGTCAGCAAATGTTTTCATCCTTGGTATCTGAACCAAGTCCCTTGTACGAGTTACATTCTAATCTCTTTCTCTCTGATTGGTCCACTGGGATATTTTGGTTCTCATTGCCCTTCCAAACATCAATGTTGCAAGAGTTTCATTGGTGGTCGAGTGTGGTGTTGAATGGTAAGCTCGCAATGTAGAGTTCAACACATTTTGTAAATTGAGCTTCTCAAGTGTAGGACACGGCAGAGCTTTCTTTAGTATACTAATGAATCTTTCAACCAGTCCATTGGCCTGCGGTCACAGAGGAGTGCTTGTTTGATTCTTTATAATCAGATGCTCTAAAAAGTCTTTGATCTCTCAACTATTAAATGGTGGGCCATTGTCACATTTTAGTATGGCTGGAACACCCCATGTCAATTAATGGAAATTATAAGTATTTGTCCACAATCACCATCAGCTGATGTCCATTGTTGAGTTGACCAAAAAAGCCAATGGCTATTCTCTCCCAGGTACGCTTCAGGAGTTCTGACATGTTTAGGATGTGTTGAGATTAATTTTTGTAGATTGACAGTTGCATAGGTGACAGGCATTTAATTTCTTCTCAACTCGCTCATCAAGATATGGAAATCAGACATGATCTCGGAGAGTTCGTTTTGTAGCAACAATTCCCCCATGTGCTTTGTGGGCCACTTTAATCATTTTCTGCCATGGACTCTCTGGAATCAAGATTCTCGACCCTCGCAATACAACTCTCTCTTGAGGTATGGACAGTTCATCTTTGACATTTCTCTATTTTTGATATTCAACCTCAGTGGTGAGAGCTCAAGTGTGCTGGTTCCATGACTGATGTGTAATTATATGTTTCAAATTTAGCATGTCAGCATCATGGCTCATGATAGTGATAATCTGGGCTAAAGAAATGGAAGCTGATGTGTTTGATTTTACGATGAAGTTGCTATAAGCTTCAGCTGACATGAATGGAGTGCCTTGACCTTAAATGGGCACTCTGGATAAGTAGTCAGCAGGGTTCTGATCCTTTCCTGGATGATGGACGATGTTACAATTGTACTCTTGTAACCGTAGTCCCCAACGTTCAATGCAAGGAGGCATCTTGGTCTTTGGATTGCCAAAAATTGATAGCAAAGCTTGATGATCAGTTATCAGGATAAAAGGATTTTCATACCGGGAACACATGGGAGCATGCAAAAGCTTATACCACAGCTACACTTTCTTTTTCAGGTTGCGAGTAATCACGTGCTGGTTCTGAAAAACTCCTACTGGCATACACCACAATATGCCTTCAAGCATTCAGGTGTCCTCTGTGCTGTGCAAGGATAGCACTTAACCCAACGGGGCTAGCATCAATGACAACCTCTGTAAGGAGTTTCGGATTGAAGTAAGCCATTTCGGTAGCACTCTCAATGGCTTGTTTGATTTTCTTAAAACTTCTCACATTCATTAAACCACTAAAATGAAACATTCTTTTTTGTCAACTCTATTAATGGAGCACTTACAGTGGCAAAGTCTTCTATCTATCTAGAACAGTAGCTGGCCATGCCAAGAAATGAACGCCCCATGGAAACATCTTGTGGGAGATCAGCATGTGGCATCGCTTGTACTTTGCAAAAACAACAGTTGATGGACAGAATGCAGAACAATGTCATACATTCACCCCAGTACAGAGATCTGGGCCTAAATCCTTCTTTTTTTGCTCACCATGCCATTCCAGTTAAAACCCAGCCATATGCAAATCAGTCTTGACCCTGTGCCTCATGGGAACAGTCCAGCCCGAACTGCCAGGCCAGGTCCTCCCTGGACTGGAAACAAGCATCCTAGGACCGGTTTCAGGGTTTCACCCCTCTTCAGCCAGGATAGCTTGATTCCAGTGGCATGGAGAGCACGGGACTCACGTCTGAGCATACCCGTCCCAATCGGGGTGACAAATGCAAAAACAACAGTTGATGGACAGAATGCAGAACAATGTCATACATTCACCCCAGTACAGAGATCTGGGCCTAAATCCATTGTTTTTTTGCTCACCATGCCATTCCAGTTTGAACCCAGCCATATGCAAATCAGTCTTGACCCTGTACCTCATGGGAACAGTCCAGCCAGAACTGCCAAGCCAGGTCCTCCCTGGACTGGAACCAAGCATCCTAGCACCGGATTCGGGGTTTCACCCCTCTTCAGCCAGGATAGCTTGATTCCAGTGGCATGGAGAGCACGGGACTCACGTCTGAGCATACTCGTCCCACTCGGGGTGACAAATGCCAAAACAACAGTTGATGGACAGAATGCAGAACAATGTCATACATTCACCCCAGTACAGAGATCTGGGCCTAAATCCATGGATTTTTTGCTCACCATGCCATTCCAGTTAAAACCCAGCCATATGCAAATCAGTCTTGACCCTGTGCCTCATGGGAACAGTCCAGCCTGAACTGCCAAGCCAGGTCCTCCCTGGACTGGAACCAAGCATCCTAGGACCGGTTTCGGGGTTTCACCCCTCTTCAGCCAGGATAGCTTGATTCCAGTGGCATGGAGAGCACGGGATTCACGTCTGAGCATACCTGTCCCAATTGGGGTGACAAATGCAAAAACAACAGTTGATGGACAGAATGCAGAACAATGTCATACATTCACCCCAGTACAGAGACCTGGGCCTAAATCCATCGTTTTTTTGCTCACCATGCCATTCCAGTTTGAACCCAGCCATATGCAAATCAGTCTTGACCCTGTGCCTCATGGGAACAGTCCAGCCCTAACTGCCAAGCCAGGTCCTCCCTGGACTGGAACCAAGCATCCTAGGACCGGTTTCGGAGTTTCACCCCTCTTCAGCCAGGATAGCTTGATTCCAGTGGCATGAAGAGCCCGGGACTCACGTCTGAGCATACCCGTCCCACTCAAAGTGACAAATGCAAAAACAACAGTTGATGGACAGAATGCAGAACAATGTCATACATTAAACCCAGATCAGTTGACTGGGGGTGAGTGCTTGCATTGTTCAACAATCTGTCCATCATCCCCTTTGGTTTTGCTTTGTTCACCCTAAGTTGGCAGGGTAAACCCAGACGTGGGTCCCTTGCTCACTTTGCCACTGGATTCAAGCTAGCCTGACTGATGATGGCTGATTAGCCAGAAACCGGTCCCAGGATGCTTGTTTCCAGTCCAGGGAAGACATGGCTTGGCAGTTCGGGCTGGACTGTTCACATGAGGCACAGGGTCAGACAGATTTGCATATGGCCATGTCTGAACTGGGGTGGCGGAGTGAGCTAAAGAATTATGATGGATTAAACCAAGATCAGTTGACTGGGGGTGAGTGCTTTCATTGTTCAACACTCCGTCCATCATCTCCTTTGGTTTTGCTTTATTCGCCCTAAGTTGGCAGGGTATGCCCAGACGTGGGTCCCTTGCTCACTTTGCCACTGGATTCAAGCTAGCCTGGCTGATGACAGCTGATTAGCCAGAAACCGGTCCCAGGATGCTTGTCTCCGGTCCAGGGAAGACATGGCTTGGCAGTTCGGGCTGGACTGTTCCCATGAGGCACAGGGTCAGACTGATTTGCATATGGCCATGTCTGAACTGGGGTGGCGGAGTGAGCTAAAGAATGATGATGGATTAAACCCAGATCAGTTGACTGGGGTGAGTGCTTGCATTGTTCAACACTCTGTCCATCATCCCCTTTGGTTTTGCTTTGTTCGCCCTCAGTTGGCAGGGTAAGCCCAGACGTCGGTCCTTTGCTCACTTTGCCACTGGATTCAAGCTAGCCTGGCTGATGACGGCTGATTAGCCAAAAACCGGTCCCAGGATGCTTGTTTCCGGTCCAGGGAAGACATGGCTCGGCAGTTCGGGCTGGACTGTTCCCATGAGTCACAGGGTCGGACTGATTTGCATATGCCCATGTCTGAACTGGGGTGGCAGAGTGAGCTAAAGAATGATGATGGATTAAACGCAGATCAGTTGACTGGGGGTGAGTGCTTGCATTGTTCAACACTCCGTCCATCATCCCCTTTGGTTTTGCATCGCTTGTACTTTAGCAGGATCCGGTGTCATAACCCAAGGTAAAATCATATGGCCTAAGAATTTTAGCTTTATCTTATGAAACCCACTTTTGTCTACATTTAAATGCATACCTGCTTTGGCAATTAAATGAAATATTTGTTTAAGAGCTTTATCATCTTCTTTTGTGTAGCTCTGAGAACCAATGTGTCATCACTGTAATTGAATGCATTCATTACAGGCTGTATGATAAGTCGAATGACATCTTGAAATAGTTCTTCAGTGGATGACACACCAAAACGTTTGTATCGAAACAGACCAACATGTGAAGAAAAGATTGTAATGTAGCTGCAATCTTCTTCAAGTTCCAACTGATGATAACCTTTATTTAAATCAAGGCGATAGAAGACCTTTGCATGATTCAGTAGCATTTTCATGTCAGCAATGTGTGAACCTGGATGTGGTTCTCGATCAATTGTCTTGTTTGCCTGATGCATGTCAACGCATACTTGTACTGCTTCTTCACTGCCTTTTTTAGGCACTACCACGGTGGGAGAAACCCCTGACTTTGGACCAGTAGAAGCTCAATGATATCATGCTTAAGTAACAATTTGAGTTCTTTTTCAACAGCATCTTGTAAATGAAAAGCGATTCACCTCTGTCTCCGAGCAACAGGACATACACCATCATTGATATGTACCTTTACTTTCATGGTCTTAAGGTTTCCCAAAGCATGAAACAACGAAGGGTACTGACTTACAATTTCATGATGAGCGTTCATGTTGTAGTTCACAGAAATCAGGTCCATATCAGCAGATGTGCTGAAACTGAGTGAACAGGCACTCAACACTGTCAGTTGAGGATGGATGGGTGCTTGCACCTTTGTTTTCTTATGTTTCATCGTCACTACAATTGAAGCTTGACTTTTTAAGGCTGTTGATACAGCCCATGTACACACTTTGTTTTTCGACGGCATAAGTTGTGGTAAAGAATGCAATTCATTATATTTTTCCTCAGGCATAATGTTTATCAAGGCACCACTGTCGATGATGAAAGGTATCGAACAACCATTTACCTTCAGTGTAATTTTCGGGTAGTGTTAGAGTGACTTTTTTGCTTTGGCATGTCGACTTTTCTTTGGCATTTTTCTTCACATGCAGCCAGTCCAATATGCACACGCTTTTCTGAAGCAAACATCGACATGGCACAGTAATATTTTTCACTTTCACTTGATACTGATGATTTAGATGACAACTGACTTGATTCAGTGACGATTTGTCGTACTTGATGCCGCCGCTGGACCATGTGGGTCCACGTCAAATGTTGCTTCTGAAATGTTCCAGCGGCCATTTTGTCTTCACGTTGCAACACAATTGGTTTTCACTGTGCTTTACACATGGGCCTCCTTCCCACCGCACATACATATATGTCCAATGGCAAAACATTTCATGTGGAAGCAAAAATCCACATCTAAAACATAACTTCTTTTCACATGTAGACATCACCTTATGTCCTTCAATCTTTTGCTTTGCCTTGCTTTTCACACTCATGACTGATTCATTCTAGGCACCTCCAGCCTCCATGTCAGCAGCTTGCCGATCGGCATGTGCTTCAGCTCTAGCAGCCATCAACACTCATTTAAGACTCAGAGTTTATCAAAGCAATCGCTGTCTGAATGAATCGGACAAGCATTCATCAATGACCCTGAGACATATGACCTCTTCATTATTACATTAATTGAACTTAGAGTGTTTATGAGTGTGTCAAGCCTTTCTACAAATTCATCTATGGTTTTCCCAACTTTCTGGCATTCTTGACTGGAAATATATCTTTCATAGTCAACATTTGGCATTGGATTGAACTTGAGATTCAAGGATTCTTTAACCTGACAGTATGAGGTTTCTTCATCAATTTGTGGCATTTTCTTTATGACTTCCCTTATGTTATGAACCCCAATGCACCCCAATATAGGCCTAGGTAGTTACACAACCTTCTACCTACATCTCTCCTACCATTGTTCTACGTAAGGGGTTGGCGCTGACCTTTTACCTAGTTATGTGCTACACGACTGTCGTGTGATTTTCTCCGAAAACTAGCCTCACATATTATGCATGAGGATTCTCAGTTCCACAGCAGGATTACCATTTTCTGCATAATATCTCTGTATAAGGGTCACCTCTATCATCATCCTCCTTGCCGACATGCCCACAGTACACTTCTAGGTAGAACCTCTGAGGGTACCTTTCGGGTATATAAGCACTTCATTTTCACTGGGCAAACTAGAGGAGAAAGACTTCCATGCTGACACACTGACGCGAGATGCTGAGGTCCCTGCACGCAGATACTCCAGCACCCAGTGGTCTAACATCCCTTGCAGGGTGTCCATCTCGAGATGAAGACGGGGTCCTTCGCTCTGCCACATCAGGTAATTCGGTTGGCTTTCTCCTATGGGGATTCTTGGCTATACACCAATACACCTACATACCTGCTAGGTACATTTAGGTACATCTAGTTATGGGTTGCATCGTAGGAGTACACATTATTACTGTTATGTATATATATGACTGCATATATTCATTGTTTTAGCACTATAGTAAAATTCTAGCTTTTCTTTACTGAATTGGTGCTCATAACCGTATATATCTGTGTTAGATTTGGGGGTCTCTAGTTGGCACAGGTAGGTACTTGTGACAAATAGGGACCATTGCGTCTAGTCAGGGTAAGGCGGTACACTCCTAAAATAACCCCTGCTCACCCCCTTGGTAGTTTGGCATGAGCAGACAGGTTTATCTCAGAGGCAGTGTGTAAAGCATTTGTGAACTCATACAGTAATCCAGTGACAACACTACAGAGGGACACCACACAAGTTTTATGTAAAAAATAAGTATTCTTTATATATATTTAACACAAGACCATGAATGACAAAAATCCACAATACTGTTACTTTAAAATGGTAGAATTGGCTTATTTCTCTTTAGATCTTAAATGCAACACTTTGAGTCAATGTACCTTAAGATGCGGCACGCAGGGCAACAAAAGTGTTGCAACGATGGTGATGCGATGAAAGTTTGGTGCAAAGAAATAAAGATGTCGTCTTCTTCTTGATGCGGCATGCTTCTCGGATGTTGTGAGAAGTCTCGACTCGATGCATCAGCTGCGGCAGCGACACCCTTGTTCCGTGATGCGACGACAGCGGCTTTGGCGGCGACACTCTTCTCCGACGATGAGAGACGCTTCCGCTCGATGCAACAGCTGCAGCGGCGACTCCCTTGTTCAGTGATACGACAACAGTGGCTCCGACGGCGGCACACTTCTCTGTGGATGCGAGGCTCTTCTGTGGTGCAATACGACAGCTACAGCGGCGACACCCTTGTTGCGGGATGCGACAGCAGCGGCTGCGACGGCGCCATGCTTCTTCTTCGTTGCCAGACTCTTCTCGTGATGCGGTGCAATGCGACAGCTACAGCAGTGACCTCCGTGATGCGACGGCAGCGGCTGCGACGGCGACACGCTTCTTCTTCTTGAGTCGCGCTTCCAGCTCCTTGCAACACGCAGTCCCTCAGAAGGCTCAGATACAGCTACAGGCACTTCCAGAGAACTCTTGGGGAGCTGGTGGTTGAAGCCTGTTGTCCCTGAGACTTCAGCAGGAGGCAAGCTCTTTTCCAAGCCCTTGGAGATCCTTCACAAGTTGAATGAAAATGCACACAAAGTCCTTTCTCCTTTCTTTGGCAGTCAGGCAACCACTGCAGGCCAATCCCCCAACCAGCACTTCAGCTTAGGGATAGTCTCTCCTCAGTTTCTTCTGATTCCAGTTCTCAGCAAAGGTTTCTTCTTGTTTCCAAAGTGATCTAAAGTTCTTGGGTTTGGGTCCCAATATTTATACCAAGTTTCTCTTTGTTCTCTGAAGGCAGAGAGGCCTTTGCCTAGTCCAAACCAGTTCTGGTCAGTCCTGGAGCACTTTGTGTACATGACTCCTTCTTTCCTCTCAGGGTGCAGGGCAGAGACATCAGACGCACTACAGGAGGTGGAGCCAGCATTGTGGAGGGAAGGCACAACCCTATTCAGGTCCCAGGTGCAACTTCTTCCTCCCAACTAGATGCAGATCTCTCTATTTACCACTGGGCTGACTCACCCTGTCTCCTGGAATCCCCCAGACCTGTCACTCAAACTCCAGACAAGGAATACACAACCTAGCAGAGGCAGGCCTGGATGGTTAGACAAGAAAATACCTACTTTCTAAAAGTAGAATTTTCAAACACAGAATATGAAAACCAACTTCAGTGAAAGATTTATTTTATCATTCTGAGTTCAGGCATACTAAACTCGAATTTCTGCCTAGTTCCCTGAGTCAGTTAGGATTATAAGATGTTACAATCAAACTGCCCATTCTGGCCTATTGGGAACAGGTAGCCTTGCAATAGTGAAAAACGAAAATGGCTGTAATTCACTATTAGAACATGCCACACACACCAGGGCATGTTCTACCTTATACTTACAATGCACCCTGCCCTTGTGCCTACCATAGGGGTGTCTGATACGAAGAAAAGGGAAGGTTTAGGGACTGGTATGTGGGTGCACTTGCCCAGTCAGCATGACAGTACCAGACTGCACGCAGGCTCTGCAATGGCAGGCCTTAGACACACTTTTACAGGCTGCATCTGTGGGTGGCACAACCAGTGCTGCAAGCCCACCAGTAGCATTTGGATTACCAGCCCTGGGCACTCCTGGTGCACTGTACTAGGGTCTGACCGGTAAACCAACCCAGCCAATCATGGAATCACTAATCCGCACACCAATTTACAATGAAGAGAGCATATGCACTTTTGCACTGATCAGCAGTGGTAAAGTGCCCAGAGTCATAAAACAGCCAACAACAGGTCAGAAAAAATACAGGAGGAAGGCAAAAAGTTCAGGGCTGACCCTGCAAAAAGGGCCAAGTCTACCAATCTGTTTATGTCTAATGCTTGTTGCAGCACACGTATTTTATACTAGAATGATGCTGGTTCAATAAATATTTGTTGAAAATGTCCCCACCATTTATTCAGTGTATATCTCTGAGACAAAATAAGCACGATAGACTGAGCAAAAATTACTGTACTGTTTCCACGATCCGTGAGGGGTCAGTGTTGTCATGTTCGATAGTTGCCAGAAACTATTCGCTACTTGGTAAGAGGGGCACATAGCTGGTCTTAAGACTAACATATCCTTTGGGGGTGCCTGGAATCAGTCTGGACACCAATCCCAGAGTTTATGTTATCTAAACGCGCAGATCTTAAATAGATTTGTAGGAGCTACATAACACATACAACATCACCAGCAGGATTGTTTAGGTATTTGATAATCTTTCTGTGATCAGTCTCTTGAAGTGCATCAATGAAATCTCCAAATGTCTCTATTTGTGTAGTCCCTCAGTTGCCAGCATTTTGCTGGTATCGAATGATGATGGTGGTTTAAAAAATGTAGCAGTATTGTAACCATTTGTGGGAGTGACTGGCACTGAGGGTGGAGTTCTTTCCAACATTGTGTGCCATCCATCTCTGAGGCCCGGTAATATGCTGGCCTATGGGTCATCATGGACAGTCTGTGGAGTGCTGACCTCTCTCTTGGTCTCCATGGGAGCCCTTTACTTTCACGGAGGCCTTTGGTGTTGTTCTGAGCTGCCACTCAGCAGCTTTGATGGTGTGCCACTTAAGGTATGGATGGCTCCATAAGTACAACACATGTGCTTCTTCACTCTTCGCCCACTGCTGTAGTCATAGAGTTCTTCCTTTTTCAATACTTCAATAAGTATATTGAGAGTATGTGATTGTCTGCTTTTAACCACAGTGTCCTCTTGCACCTATCTGTTGCTTTATACTTAGCTGCACTAGTAATTGCAGTGTTATCTTGTGCTTTCCTGTCGCTTTGTATTTTTTGACACCAGGTTGATCTCTGCTGGGCAGCATGCGTAATCGCAGTGCTATCACTTTGTAGTATGTATAGCTCAATGTTGCGTAGTGGTGCGGTACCTTTATATATGGCCTGACCAACAGGCTCTCTACTAACGACATGTTGATTTTATGTAAATGCTTTTGTTTTCAACTGCTTCACAGCGGGTTGAACTGCGCTTTGACTCCATAAGCATTTAACATTGATTCTGTACTTCAATGATGGCACATGTGGCACGCAGAAGCAGTTTGCCTGGACCACGGCAAACTCTCTGAGAGAGCACTGTCAATCTTAAGGTTACTTATACCCTATCCCATCACCATTTGTTGTGTCTTTTCAGTGGGGGTACCCGTAAATACTACGCCACACACAGTGCTTGGAATCACTCGTCTGTATTCTGCATGTAACTGCGAACTCAAAATTCTAAAACAGTCTTCACTCTAGTCATTACATCATAGCTCTATAGCATTCATTAGGAGACAAAAGGCTTCCATCATTGTTAACTTGCAAGACACATCTTCTGTCTGTCAAATGACATCAGTGAACGTCCATGAATGCCAGAAGGTAGGAAAAGTAACATTGTTTAATTTGTAAATGAATGAGTGCCAGTGCCCAAAGCTCTGCTCAAACATCATTGCTGTAGTTCATCTCAGATTTCTTGGCTTAGTTGGTCTATGTGAAAGAGCTGCAGCTGGAGGATACCACTCTGTCTGCATGTTTCCACAGCAACCACAGATCTGAAACAGCTTGATTGTAGCAACTGAAGACATCCAGGCCCTTCTCAACCTGGGGAAGACAGCAGTGCTAATCCTCCTTGACCTCTCTGTGGCCTTCAACCCCGTTTCCCACCACTCATCGGCATCCAAGGAACCACCCTCAAATGGATCGGCTCCTTCCTCAACAGCAGATCATGAGTTTGCAGAGTCCGTCTAAGCTCATCACTCAGCCCCACCCTCTTCAACACCTACATGACACCCTGACCAGCATCATCATATCCCATGAACTCAACATCATCTCCTATGCTGACAACACAAAACTCATCCTCTCCCTCTCTGAAGTCTTCACCACCACCAGGACCATCTTCCAATAATGCATGTCCAGTGTTGGAAACTAGATGAAGGACAACTGAAAGACGCTCAACACAGACAAGACAGAAGTAATGATCTCTGGCAACAAAAACTCCAAGTGGGACAACTCCTGGTGGCCCACAGAACTTGGACCCAAACCAACCTCAGCATCATCCTGAATAGCTATCTCTCTATGATGCCCAGGTCAATGCTGTTTCCTCCTCCTGCTTCTTCATCACGTGCATACTATGCACGATCTTCAAGTGCCTGACCCAAAACTCTAAATGCACCATTAACCAGGCCCAGATCACCACAGAGTTGGACTACGTAAATGCTCTCTACGCAGGAATCACAACCTCGCTCCTTTAAAGACTCTAAACAGTCCTGAACACCACAGTCACACTCATCCTCGATCTCCCACGATGAAAGCACATCACCCCACACCCCAGACAGCTCCACTGGCTCCCAGTTCAGAAGAGATGCCAGTTCAAGCTACTCACCCACACATTCAATGTTCTTCACAACTTCAGACCAACCTACTTCAACCACCGCCTAAACTTTTACCAACCTACCAAACACCTCATCTCCTCCTCCCTCACATTGGCTCTAAACCCCACATCCACTGGAGCAGGGCTGGAGATTTCTCCTTCTCCTACCTCACAGCCAAGGCATGGAATGACGTAGTGGCTGTGTGAGTGACTGCATTGGCAAGTGAGGGTGTGTGTCAGTGGCTGTATGGGTGAGTGGGTGGCTGTGTGGGTGGTTGAGTGGGTGTGTGAGTGACTGTACGGGTGAGTTAGTGGGTGTCTGAATGGCTGTATGAGTGAGTGACTGGCTGTGTAATTGGCTGAATGGGTGAGTAAGTGAGTAGCTGTTAGACTTGCTGTTTGGTTAAATGAGTTGGTGGGTGAGTGGATGTATTGCAGAGTACGTGTCTGTTTGGATGGATGTATTGGTGAGTGAGAGGATGTGTGAGTGCTTGTATGGATGTGTGAATGGGTATGTAAGTGGTTGTGTGAGTGTGTGATGGCTTGCATGGGTGAGTGAGTGGCTGTGTTAAGAGACTGTATGGGTGAGTGAGTGGGTGCATGAGTGGCTGTATAGGTGAATAAGTGGGTAAGTGAGTAGCTGTATGGATGAGTGTGTGGCTGTGTGAGTGGCTGTATGGGTCAGTAACTGGTTTTATGAGTAGCCGTAAGAGTGAGTGAGTGGTTGTGTGAGTGGATGTATGAGTGTGTTTGTGTAGCTCTATAAATGAGTGAGTGGTTGAGTAAGTACTTATATGGGTCTGTGAATGGGTATGTGCGTGGCTGTGTGGATATGTGAGTGAGTGCATGATAGGTTGTATATGGGTGTGAGTGTGTGTGTGAGTGCTGCTGTAGATGATACCACCAGTGATGTAATTTGAGATGTCATGAGTGATATCATCAGTGATGTCCCTGACCATGTCATGAGTGATATAATATGTGAGGTCATAAGCAGTACATTGTAGGAGCATAAGTCATAGTTAGCCCAGCTAAATATAACTGCTGAATTTCACTGGTTTTGTATGAGTAAAATCTGAGCCTAACTATAACATCCCTGTAACCTTTGGTTTTTCCAGTTGTTTTTTATTTAAAAAAAAAAAAATTATTTCTGAACTATAACTACCTACTGCCACACATACGTATATATGAATTTAACTGCAAATTCTGCAATTTCTTTGTGGGAATATGCCATTTTTGTAGTATGTTTGCAGTTTTCATTGTACGCTCATACGGCATGTTGATGATTGTTGGACTCGGCCCTTCTGGCAGGTTCACCCCTGAAACTTTTTGCCTTTTATTGTGACCTGGTGTTAGTGATTTTTGGCTTCTGCGCACTTTACCGCTGTGTCCCAGGGTAAAGTGCGTGCGTGTAGTGAGGTTGGCCTACCCTCCCATAGGAATGCATGGGGGAATGTATGTGTCCCTGGTAGTTCCTGATGCGTGGGGAGTGCAGGTGCGAGTTTGGTATGTGCAGACTCGTGTGATGAAATGCTGCGCGATGATGTGTGCGGCGTCAATGTACCTAGTGTGGAAGTTGGCATTTCTGTGTGCAGTGTGAGATGAGTGCCTTGTCTGGCGATTGGCTGGCTGAGGTCATGTGATGGGCTAGGGAATCCCCAGAGTCAGGAGGAGTCACCCAGTGGTGAATGGGGAGATCAGCAGCCAGATGGGTGGGAGGAGAACACCTGGGACCTGAATAGGGCTGGGCTTTCCCCACACAATGCTGGCTCCGCCCCCTGTGGTGCGTCTGATGGCCCTGGCCTGTCCTGTGAAAGGAAGGAGAGGAGCTGAGCAAAACAAAGTGCTAAAGTGCTCTGAACCAGTTGTAACTGGTTCTGCCCTAACCCCTGTGCTGTGTCACAAATGAAACCTGTGTATAAAAAGGGGCTGTGACCCCATGTATATTGTGTTCTTCTGATCCTAACTTGAGGGGGCCTGCTGCTGCTGGGCGCCTGGAGAGACCGCCACTGGGGACTGCCTCCCTGCTGGAGGGCCCTGTGACCTGGCCCCTGGGCCCAGTCTTTGCCCCCCCCCTGCATCTAAAGACTTTCCTGGAACTTTTGCCTGGCTGAAGAGAACTGGGTGCTGCAGAGCCTGGGGAGCGCTATATCTTGGTTGCCTGGTGAGCGCTCTGTTTGGTGGCCCAAGAGAAGCAGCGCTGCTGGTTTTCCACTGCAGCCCAAGGCTGCGATCATTTGGGGAAAGGGAATCCCCGGCGTGGGGATTCCGCCGCAATTGTACTTATTTACGGCGCGGGAGCCCACCCCGCATTGCCGGCCGCATTTTGAGCAAGGAGACGGGAGCCTACCCCGTAGTAGAGTACTTCGCGGGTGCCCACCCCACATAATTGCTGTTTGGATGCCCCTAGCGGGTGCCGACCCCGCCAGGGACTTTGGTGTGTAAGCCACGGGAGCCCACCCCATATTGCCCTCCTTCGCGGGTGCCCACCCCACACTGTATGGTTAAAAAAGAGGGAGCCTACCCCTCATTGCCACCGGATCGCAATCACCGCCGCGGCCGGGTGGAAAGGAAGCCAGGCAGCCTCGGGGAAGACATAGGCGTGGCTTAAACAGGAAGCGGACGGGAGCCCACCCCGCGCTCCTGTGACGGAGACCCGGAAAAGGAGAGGAAGTCGGGAGTCCGGACGAAGGGCGTGAGCCTACCCCGCCTCCGTCGGTGAAGGAGAACGCCGCGCTGACACAAGAAGCAGGGAGCAGGCGGGAGCCCACCCCGCGCTCCAGCGACCCAGAAGTGCTGCCGGCAAAGGAGAAGAGCCCCGCCGCCACCGGAGACGTCCGAGCAGCCCGGTGAGTTAAAATGGGCTGGGGGACTCCGGGTGTGTGTTGTGGGTGGCGGTCCCAGACCGGTCTACTTCCCGAGCGGCCCCCGCCTGATAGGGGGGTCGCTCCAGCGACGGGGGCCTTTTTATCCTGCTGAGTCCCCCGAGCGGGACTCCAACGTTAAAAGGGGCATTGATTGTTCAAGAGCCGGTGAGGCTCCAACATACGGGGGCATTTTACTTTGCTGAGTCCAGAGGGACTCCAACGTAGGGGGACATTCTTTTTTTTTTAAACTTTATTTTGAAAATTTTGAGCGAACGTACAGCAATAAGCAAAGGTGCATCAATGGGTACACAATTCATTCATAAGCAATACAATGGAGGCAGGAAAAAACACAACAGGCATTGATGGTGCGAACCTGTCCATCAGAGCAGGACTGCACATCAATCCTATGATTACTATAGGGTTTACTGATGACCACTCTCCACCTGGAGGAGCCCCTCGCCAGGTCCCACATGTCCCAACATCAGGTGTCTGGAAGATATTGTTCACAAGGGTGGAGACCCCTAGTATGCAGTGCCTATAGATCCATATCCCAAGGGCAGTACTCTCCCTCAACAAACTCTCAATGTTACATGAAGGGATACTCCAGCACGTGGCTATGTGGGTGTCCTGCTTTCAATGGCAGCCTCCCCCCCTAACAAGTAGCAGTGTAGTGGAGCCCAGATATCTGTTGGTCATGATGCTATTGGTAAGAGTTCAGAATATGTACTGATTTGTTCCTGACAATAAGTATGATCTCGCATCCAATCCTTAAATTTGGGGGCCCTACCTCTGCCCCACCTACATGCAACTCGTCTTTTAGCAAGTAAGAAGGCAAGCGCAATGAATTTGCGGTGCGTAGCTTGTATGAGCTCCACGTATCCCAAGAGGGCAAGGATAGGGGAAGGCTCAATCTACGAGTTAATCATTTTAGAAAGTGCTGTAAATATCTGGCACCAATATCGGTGCACCGCCTCGCATGCCCACGCCAGGTGAAGAAAATCGGCCCCAGGGGCATGACACCTGTCGTCTTCACGGAGTCGGTAGTTGTACAACCGAGCAGGGGTGTAATATAATCTGTGAATGTATTTATAGTGTATTATTCTAAATCTACTACTGGAGGAAATACGTTCCGTCTGTTGTAGGCAGAACTCCCATTGTTTGTCTGTCAGTGGGACCTGCAGTTCTAGGTCCCATTTTGCCCGAGCCGCAAGAGGCGGGGCGACTATTAGCGAGTGGACTGACGTGTACATTTTAGAGACTAACTTGGCAGGGGCCTCATCCAGGAGGATACGTCGTAACGGTGCCACATCCGGTGGCTCCTGCGGAAAGTTGGGTGTTAGCGCCTTAATCCCCTGCCGGAGCCTGATGTACAGAAAAACATCAAGGGGAGAAGGTTGGATGCCTTCATATAAGTGTTCCATAGAACGGAACGTGCCAGCATGGTACAGGTCCCCCCACGTCGTGACGTGGATAGTATGTAATAATTTACGAAACCCCGCCTCCTGTAACAGGGGCATGCTTGGATGGTAAACAAGGGGCAAGAGTGGCGCGTACAACATGGTAATCCCTAATTTGGCTGTTATTCGGTGCCATGCCATCACCGTACTCGCCATTGTCGTGGGCGTTGTATCTTTCCCCTGTACCGGGATATACAAGGCGCCTTCTATGGGGATCGGGTGTGCCAGCCAGTGTTCGGCCGCTAGTTGGGGCATGTATCGAGGTTGCCGTATCCAGAAATAGGCGTAATGTGCCTGCGCCGCTTGAAAGTACAGCTCAAAATCAGGGACGCCAAACCCGCCTTGACTATAGGGCTTAGTGAGGACCTCCCACTTGAGCCGGGGCGACTTTCCGCCCCAAACAAGTCTAATGAGCTCTGAGCGTAGGTGCCGGAAGAAAAACCTGCCCGGATAAAAGGGGATATTCAAGAAAAGATACAACAAATGAGGCAATATTACCATTTTAATCAGCGATGTCCTTCCCGCCATAGAAAGGGGAAGCGTGATCCATCGAGTAATGCAGTCCGTAATACGGGTCATCGTCGTGCCATAGTTGGCCCGCAACAACTCATCTTTGTCTTTTTCTATGCATATACCTAAATACTTAAAGTTCCCCTCGCACCAGGCAAGAGGGTACTCCAACACAAACCGCTCAGTAGACGCCATAAGAGGGAAAACCCGTGACTTGCTCCAGTTGATCTGAACTCCGGAGAGCCTGCCAAATCGGATGAATTCCCTAAGAATCGGATTGAGGTTATCACTGGTGTCCCGTATATATAAAGTAATGTCGTCCGCGTACATAGATATTAATATCTGCCTCTGAAAACACCTCAGCGCCTTATCCTTATGATGTTGTCTTAACTTTGCTGCAAGTGGCTCCATAGCTATAGCGAACAGCAGGGGTGACAGGGGGCAACCCTGTCTAGTGCCTCTGGTGATGGGAAACGCCGAGGAAAGTCTGCCGTTTATCAGCACCTTGGCCCCAGGAGATGTATACAATAGTCGGATGCAGGAGATGAATATGAGTGGAAACCCCATACGCTCCAGCACCTGGAATACATAATCCCATTCTAGCGAGTCAAAAGCCTTAGTGGCGTCGAGGAAGATGGCAGCCATTGGTAGGTCTTCATGCACGAGTTTAGGATCGAGAAGATAGTGCGCAGGTTATGGGACGTCGCCCTGCCGGGCACAAACCCTGCCTGGTCGGGTAATATCAGGTTAGGGAGAAGTAAGTTAATACGGGTAGCAATTAGTTTCGCAAGTATTTTCACATCGCAATTGAGCAATGAGAGGGGTCGATAGGAGTCACACTTATCTGCAGCTTTTCCGGGTTTAAGGAGAGATGTGATGAGGGCCATGCGCATAGAAGGGGGCAAATGGCCCACCTCAAGGGCATCCTCATACACCTCCCACAAGACCGGTGCCATAAAGTCAATATAAGTCTTATAGAATTCTATTGGTATCCCATCTAGGCCCGCAGCCTTGCCCGATCGCATGTGCATAATCGCCTCACGCACCTCGTCCAATTCAAAAGGGGAGCTCAGAAACGCTCTGTGTGCATCGCTAAGCCACCCGAGGGACACATCCTCCAGGTAGTCCTGCAAGTGTAGATCCCCAGTCCTAGTTGACATATACAATTGGTGATAGTGCTCCACAAACGCGTTAAGAATGTGCGTGGTGTCTCTGTAGACTGCACCCTCCACGCCTTCAATTTCCAATATAGTGTTGGGGGGCCGTGTCAACCTTATCGTCGCCGCCAGGACTTTCCCTGGCCGCTCGCCCTCGCCATAACGGCGGGCAATCCAATGTTTACCTCTAAATTTCACCTCCCTAGTGGCTTCGTCTGTATATTCTGTCACTTTTTCGCGGATATGCGCTAGCGTAGCATTGTCAGGGCCGTCAGCCAATGACGTCTCAAGCGCTTTAAGATCACCTTCCAGTGTTCGCAAGCGTGCTAGTATACTCTTCAGTACACCTGACCCCTTAGCGATGCATATGCCCTGTAAGGTCACTTTAAATGCATCCCATATAGTTTCAACATCCTTCACAGAATCTTTGTTGCGCCTAAAAAAATCCAAACAGTCTTCCCGCAATTCCTCCTGAAACACTGTATCCAGTAGCATCATGGGTTGCAGGCGCCAGGCAGTCAATGGGGGGACAAGGTCCGCAGCCCGTAGTGTAACGCGTACCGGCGAATGATCAGAGAACGTTCTTGGAAGATGGTGTGCTCAATCAAGCGCCGTATAAAAGTGTGGAGATATAAAAACATAGTCAAGCCGTGCCCATGATCTTGCTTGCGCCGTGAAGTGTGTGCCTTCCCGCTTGTCAGCATGGAGGTATCTCCATGTGTCAATCAATTTGTGCTCAGCTAGTGTCTCTAACAGCGTCACACGAGCCTTAGTATAATGGAGGGGGGCCGGGTGAGACCTGTCCTGAGATGGATCAAGCGTAGTGTTGAAATCCCCCCCCCCAGATGAGGTGCTGCGGGACCACGCCTATGATAGTCGCACTGAGGTCTGTAAAGAAATGCGGGTCGTCTATGTTGAGGGCGTAGCAGCAGACCAGGGTAACTGCCACATGCCCCAGCCTACCCCACATCAGACAATACCTCCCCTGAGCATCGCTTTTAGTGCCCGCCATAATGAAGGGCGTTCCTTTTTTTACCAGTATTGCCGCTCCTCTAGAGTATGATGAGTAGGAGGAAAAAGCAGCGTATTTCGCCCATCTACCGGCAAAAGTGTGATTAGCCTGCGCTTCAAAATGGGTCTCCTGGATAAAGGCTATGTGTATGGCATGGCGATCCAAATAAGAGAGGATCTGTCTCTTTTTCCTCGGGTCTCCCAGGCCTCTTACGTTCCAAGTTAGTATATTTAAATCAGTGTCTACCTTAGCCAGGTTGATAGTGAGAAGGAGTGTAGTGCATCAACAAGGGATTTCTCAACTCGCTCCCCTGAGCAGTCATGCTTGATAACTGTTTTACCCTTACATCATCGTAGCAACGTACCTTGTGTCCTACCGCATTGTAAAAAGTACTGCCAGATCTTATGCAAATGATTGTGTGTACTACATGCACCATGAGGGGCTCCCCCCGCACGTCTTCAGCATGCACTCCCGCAAGATCTGAAAATAGCATCACTTTGAAAGTAGCCGCGCCCAACATTGTAACAACATTTTCAAACATTCCCACCCCCCACCCCTCATCCGAGATATCCCCAACGTGCTGCTTGTAACCGCCTCAACAGCAGGTCCATCTGGTAAGGTAAGATTGTCAATCCCATACAATGCAGAAAATTGAACCCCACTGACCCACCCAGTAACAATTCTCAAGCATATCCACCGCTCCCAAATGACCGGAGTCGTGGCTGCGGTTGGGCCCAGCCCTCTCCCTTGTTCTCCCCTCGTCGTCAGGGACATATCAGTCAAAAAACCTCCGCTATCCAGGACATGCCATCCCCTTCCATAGCCTCCAGGAGCGGTCACAGCAGCATGGCCCAGGGCATTAAGCTCAAGGGCTGCCACTCTATCCCCCTCCCACTCGCTACCAAAGAGCCATACAGGTAGCTCAATTCGTTCTAGGACCCAGGACCTATCAATAATCAACACCAACCTACCGCATCCGCTGTACATACTAGCTAACAATTTCCGCAGCATGTATCCCAGACAATGCTCATCTTTCTGCCTGGGTGCAGAGGCCCAAGAAGCAATGAAGGTAATGGAAGAGACCAGAGTCGCCACGAAAACCCCTACCCCACCCCCAACCCACTGAAGCATCCCCAACTTGCCAGAATCCCCTCCCCACCCCCCTCCCAAAACTCCCATCAGACAGCTCAACAGGAGCGACATAGTCAGTATGTTCATTGGGGTACACCCCATGGGGTTCATCCGGAGTGCGCCCATATCCACCCCCAAACATCCTGCCCTCCATCACAGTCAAGGGAAGGGGGGGGGGGTTTGCCTGGAATACATTACCAACTGCTGACCTATACCCGACCATGGTATTCTCGTTCAGTCTCGGCGCCGTCGCATTTGCGTGCCCATCAGGTGGGCCGCTATGGCACTTGCAGTTCAACAGCACCCAAGTTCAGAGGCCAATCAATAGAAGCTGCGTCCCTGTAACTAGTGTTTATCCGCATGATCTTCATCGTCACCGTCGTGTCGCGCAGCCCACGCATCCTTTAGAGCCTTCAAAAAATCTTCCACTTGTTGCGGATTCGTAAAAAAGTGTTGCTTTGCTTGGTGGGTGACTCTTAACTTTGCCGGGTACAGCAGTGCATAATCAATTTGCAGGGCACATAGTTTTTTCTAAACCTCAAGGAATTTGCGCCGTTGTTCTTGAACGATAGGCGTGAAGTCCGGGTAAACGGTAAAGCTAACACCATCACACGAGAGTGTTTGGTTCGTGCGTGCAGCCCGCAGCGCAGTATCCCGATCCTGGTAGTTTAAGAGCCGTGCAATGATGGGTCTCGGTGGAGCTCCGGGTTTGGGCCACGGCCCAAGAGAGCGGTGTGCTCTCTCGACGATAAATTGCTTAGAAAATGCGTCAGACCCAACGGTGGCAAGCAGTATCTTCTCCACGTACTCTTCCATGCGCCCCGTATTGGTGTACTCCGGCACACCCACCACACGAACGTTATTGCGGCGGCTGCGAGCTTCCAACTCCTCATTCTTTGCAGCGATAACTCTTAAGACATTGTCCATTCTCGAGAGCTGCGCGGTGTGTGAGGCTGCGGTGTCGTCATTATCAGATATCTGCCTCTCAGTTTCAGTTATTCGTTCTTCATGTACATCCATTTTCTGTGCAAAGGCGTCCATTTTTTACGATAGCCGATCTACTTTCTCCACTATGGTAGCAAAGCCCTGCCTCATTTCCTGCATCAGCTGTTGTAAGTCCGTTGTTGGGGAGCATGAGCTCGCGCCAGCCGTGGGTGAGCCGTGGGAGCTCCCCGCATCATGTGCGCTCCGCACGCCTTTCTTAGCCGCTGGGGCCTCAAACGTAAGTTTAGGCTGCTGACTGTCCTGTTTACCCATCGTGGGCTTCTTGTACGGACCCGCAGCAGCTTGCGAGGAGCGGTTTCCGCGTTACTCTCGGGCGAAGAAAGGGTCAGAAGTCCTGGATGCAACACAGTGTGACTGTAGCAGTGATTATCAGTCCACGGGAAGGCCCAAACCGGCACCCCCGGGCAGGGACTGCAAGCAGGGAGGGTGGTATCTACCACCACCGTCCCCAGAGGAGTGCAGGCCGTCGTAGTCCAGTTGCATCTGTAGAGATCTTGGTGGGAAAACAAGACAGGCCCCGCATTGAACGCTCGCCTGCCGCCACTGCGTTTCAGTACGCCAGCCGGGTCGCAGGGGGTATGACCGAGTCGCCAGGCGGGGGGGGGACCTCGCACCTTTGTGTAGTATCTCCTGTGATCCACCAGATAGTAGGCAGTTGGTCCAGTAGCACACTTCAACCTGCGGCGGCAGAGGAAATGGGGCCAGTGCCGCCGGGGCTCGTGACCAGGATATGCGCCCAGATACTTGAATGCCACCTTCAAGAGCTGCGAAGTGGGGAGCTTCAGAATCCCGTAAATGCTACCCGGGCACCGCTCATTCGTCCTCTGTTTCCCCGTGGGCGGGCTCGCGCACCATCACCTCTGCACAGTTCTCTCACGCCTCACTGGCTCCCAGGCCTCAGGCGTAAACTTCCGACGGTAGCACACCGTGACAGTGGGTCCCCCAAGGCATAACACTCAGCGGCAAACACTGCACACACCTCCGCCTGTATGTCCTTGCACGTGTGCAATCAGTCCGTCTCCGCTGTCACGAGGGGGGTGGGGGAGGGGGGGCACCCCCGTATCACCAGGCCTCGAAGTCCCACATCACCCGCCGATAGTTCTCCGCCTCGCCCCACAGTGGCCGGCAAGTTTCCCCCGCAGACAGCGTCGCTCACCGTAGGTCCCAGGCTGCTCCGATGCTAGGCGCACAGCAAGGCCGCTCCCACCGGGGGGGGGGGGAATATCAGGCAGTGTCCTGCGTCTGCACCATGCCTCCCTCATCCCGCAGCCGATCCGTCACAAAAGCAGGGCGCCGCATTAACGGGTCTCCATCAGGGCCCACTTGCCTCGTGGTGCGCCCCGGTCTGGCGTAGATCGCACGCCGGGCAGCACGCTCCGCCCTTCCTCAGCGCAGCGCCCGTTCCATCTTGCACCACCGCTAACTCTGCCGCGGCTGGTCGCACGGTTTCCAAACTTTCGCCGAGCTTGCAGGATATTACCCTTGACAGTCGAGTGTAGTTTTCGTCGGGGGGTCAGTAGTCTTAGCAGGATAGATGAAGGATTTCATTTCCAGGCTGCAGGAGCCTCACACCAGTGCGGCCATTCTGCTTGTGCGCCCTCTAGCGCCCCCACGTAGGGGGGACATTCTTTGCTTTGGTGAGGAGAGTGGCCCCGGAAGGCAGCGGGCCGCTCCAACGTGGTCCCACGCTGTTTTGGGCATTTCTAGTCTAGAGCCCAAGAAGGCGCCCACGCCGGGCATCATGTGTGTTTTAGAGCGCTAGTGCGCTCCAACGCGTAACATACATGGGTTAAAGGCACAGTGGGCCCAAGCTCATTTCCCCAGCTGCCCAGCACTTAGTGGGCAGCTGCAACGTTTAGGTTGTGGTCTTTACGCTTCAGCTTGCGCAGTCTGCGCAGTCTAGCCCTGACTCTGCTGGACAAAGGGCGTTTGAGCCCCTGAGAGGCCAGGTTGGCCTAGGGGACAGGTCTAGGCGATCTGTGCGCTATTTTTTAATTATTGCCTAATGTGATTTATGCAATGCTTTGTGTATCCCTCTAGATGTATTTTTATACCTAGGAGATTGTGTTACCTAGTATAGTGATACTAGTGAGTTCATGGTTCCCTGCGTAATATTTTTCTAATGTGGTTAGGGTTGCGTAGGTGGTACTTACCTTTTACGAGTGGTTACTGGTTGTGCGCTACATTTATTATTTGTTCTACCTTTCTACATTTATAATTTGGTGATTTGTGATGATTCTGACAGTGGTCCATCTGGCCCTGTCTTGTGTAAATAGTCTATTTAATTAATTGAGAAAACTCCTGGTGTACTATACATGAGTTTAGACACCTTGACGATCATTTGGGAGACTGCTTGAAGTAAAATCTTTTATTGTGTTTTTTTTAAAAAAGTGAAGGTGGCCAACTGGTTGGCAACTACCCAAAAATTCTCAAATTAAGGGGAGTACAAAGTACCTATAGGGTTTTGAACCAATTTGTATGGCTGGTATACCTTCGGAAACCTAGGTCTTCGTAGTAATATATTGTCTGAGTGGAGGGCGACCTGGGTTTTTTTCCCTCTACAGCTCCTTACTGTATACACATTGTGTAAATAGTCCCCTGTAAATTCTGCCCAGTGCCAGTTGGCACAGTGTAAATTGTGTGAATATTATCTAATGTGTTTTGGTATAATACAAAGGCTATTTTTATATAATACCTTGTGTGGAGTTTCTTTTGTGGTGGGCCTTGGGTGTTGTTGCTGGGTGCGCGTGCAAACACTTTACACATTGCCTCCGGGATAAGCCTGACTGCTCGTGCCAAGCTACCAAGGGGGTGAGCAGGGGTTATCTTTGGCGTGTAACTCCCAAGCCCTGACTAGAGTGGTGGTTTCTGCCTGGCTTTGGCGCAAGCCCTAGCCAACCAGAAATCCCATTTCTAACAATGATGACTTTAAAACTATTTCCAAAATGGCCGCTACCTTGATGTGATCTAGGCTTCCTTGAAGCCAAAACATGTCATGGCAACAAAATAAAGGTTTCTTGCTGCAAGTTGCTGAGTGTTGATGTCTAACTTTGGATTGTGTGATGGAGGGCATCCTTTGATACATATATACAAATATAAAAGGGTGGTTTGGGGGTTACAAACCTGGTCTTAAACAGGCAAAACGAGGAGAAATGCTTTATTTTTCCTCATGTTTCCTGTTTTCATGTGTGCTGCCTTGTGCAGCACACATAGAAACAGCAAATTGTCTATGACTCTTTATGTGCAGGAGGGTGACCCTTCCTGCACATAAACAATCCCCCCAAAAATGACGTTTTGCAACTTTTATGTGTGCTGCATTAAGCAGCACTCATACAAGTTTCAAAACGCCATGAATGATTGTTTCTGACCTTCCTGCACATAAACAATAATTTCCCCAAATGCAGACACCCTTGCACTATGGTGCTAGGGTGCTTGCATTGGTGCGAGGCAGCTGAACTCAGCGCCCTCACTATGGGAAATGCAGGGGTGCGTTGCATTCTTGTAAATATGGCTCATCCCTGCGTTTTTAGAATAGAGAAGCGTGGCGTTAGCAATGTTTCCTTAACGCCACACTTCTCCATTCTGTTTTAAAGAGTTTTAGAATCTCTGCTGTAAAACAAGCCAGTGCTGCTTGATTCAATTATTTTCTCTGGTCCAACAGAGATGAGGTGTTTTGTAATCATGTACGCAGAATCTTGGTAGAAACTGTAAGATACTCCTGTGAGTACTTGAAGAACACCCACATTACAATGTTTTCCATGGATTCTACTTCCCCTTTGCTAAATTTAAAATTTAGTCCCGCAGCTGGTTCCTTCTACACCTCCCCCCACTCCCACGCCTCTTGCCCCCATAACCCATCTTGAAATGTATTTTCTTTCACCTTTACATGCTGTGTCTGGATGGGAAGCTGGGGAGAGTCTCCATACGTTATGCACAGTCGCCTCCCTATAGTTGTGCTGCTGGTGTTTTAACGTTTGATTTACATATATTGATTGTATTTTTTCAAAATTGTTTATGGCATACATTTGATCCTTATGTGACTAAGTAGGAGGCAATGCCGGGCACGGTGGTTCCTCTAAGGGTTCACTTTACACAAGCTAATCCTATGTACATCCTTTTCTATCAATGCTAATAAAGACATGTTCAAAAGAATGTTTTAAATGCAGTCGGAGCAATCATTCATTCAAGTAACTGATGTACAAAAGCTTCAACAGTAGTTGCATGCCAAGTTTCCTTAGGATTTGTACCTCCATAAAATTGGTTGAAGTCTGCTATGTAGGCAGATCTATGGACACACGGACTGGGTGAGCACAACACTATATTTACCTTTTACGTACGGTGATCGTTGAACACTATAGAAGCAACAGGGGTGAGATGCATCAAGACTGGAGGCAATTTGAAGTTACTTATGTCTCAGGGTTCTATATTTCATTCCAAATTCCCACATTCCTGTGACCACACATGGATCCCATCCCATTCCATCCTGACTACACACGTAACAGAAGGTAAGACAGCCAGATCCTAACTATATACAGAGAAGAAAGCTGTTAACTCCTCCCATCAGGGGGGGCACTCTAATTTGTGATGCAGTGGCAACTACACTTGCAGGTGCATGGACCCAGTGTGCTCCTAACATGGAGGCACAGAAATCCATTACAATTGTTTGCACTAGGTTCTGTACCACCTTTGCTATAGCACTGCAACTCTTAGTCACTGTACATTGCTAAATATGACTGCCATTGTGACAGAACGGAAGAGTTTGGTAAAATTTGAGACACCCCCCTCAGAATGTATAAGCTTTGAAGAAGGTAGTATACTTGAGTTTTGACAGCACGTCAAGATGAACATATACTTTCAGATGTGGACCAAAGAATTTAAATATTTTGGTTCACACATACGTGTTCACAGAGGTAACTTCACAGATTCTTTTCCCTATTATGGAAAATCGTTGGGTAAATTTGCTGAGGCGATATAGCAAGGCTCATCATCGTATCTATGTGCTGCTTTGATACCAGGATAGCCCATAGAGAACCAACATTTTTCTAACAGTACTTCCTACAGTAGAATCAAGTAAATGGAAAATGAATGCGTTTTGCTTTTGGAGAGGAAAAACAGATCACATGCCTAGACACCGGAACTCACAAGACTCTATTTTTAATATAATTCATGCTTTCCCGCAGAAGCAATGAACATTTAGTGCACTACCGGCAACCGCATTTTTCCTACATTCTATTTTTCAATTCAGTAAAATCCAAAAAAGAAAAAGGAAATGAAAACTAGAAATGTCCAATACTGAGAAAATGTCTTTTTTGAAAGAGATATGCCTATGTAAAAATGTAAAGATCTTCAAAGAAAATTTGTCCTTTTAGGGTCTGTTTCTTTAACCCTGCTCTAGTCCGTGTCTTGGTAGTTCAAAATATGCGCTGAGTTTCCCAAGGAAAAAAGCTTCTGACAAGCAATTAATTAGAATATGTGTCCTGATAATATAAAGCCATGTGAAACTCGGAAGTCCCCATTCGGAGGAATGTACTCTATTGCCAAAAGATTAATATATAAATACATTTCTGAACAAGGAACTCATTTTTTAATCTTTATTGTCAATGTCTAGAAACATTCTGCAGGATATATATGGATACCAGGTTGCATCAGCAATCACGTTTTCACTGTTTCAGATGAATTACCCTCCTATTTCAATCACCTGCCAATTATAACATTATCAAGAAGCAGTATTCTGTCACAGAAAGCGCCACCTATTGAAATAAAAATGTTCACATTTTTCCAAACCAGGATGTTGTTGGGCAGTGGTCCTAACCTATGGTCCAGGGACCCATGTGAGTCAACAAAGCATAGCAGGTGAGGGTGGGGGGGGAGGGGGCGAGAGTCTGCAACTGCTCAGAAAATTAATATTAAAAGAATAATAAAATGTATATAAAGAAGCAAAATGTAAAATTGGAGGCTAAAAATTAAATTAGTATCCTCAGCTTGATTGGAGGGACCGGTGCACGTGCATCAAACAAAATACAATATGAATGATGGGTGGCCTCAATTGAATTTATAAAAGCTCCAACTGCAATTTGTGTATTTGTTTGATGCTTGTATCTGTATTTTTTGGTATATTGTTTTGCAGTTCAAATCATCAAAAATGCTTAGGCTGTGGTCCCATGCTTCCAGTAATGACTGAGTGGAGGTTATCGAATGTCAATTTTTATTTAATAGGGGTCCACGGACTCCCGTAGTGATTAAGTCGGATTTCACAGATGTCAAAAGCTTAAGAACCACTGTTCTAGGGGCATTTTGGCAAAAATTCAGACGTTACCTCCCTCAAAAAACGTACACATACTTAAGGTAGGTGTAAGTTTAGATGTGCAGTAATGGTAGTTAAAGGCACTGAAATGTCTGTGGAGGCCCACAAAATTTGTTAACCACATTAGCAAAGTCACATTCCATGGCACTACCATGAGAACGAAATTACTGCACCTATGTGGCACAAATGTAATAAATGAACCTAGTGGAGTTCTGTAGTCACAAGTGTAATCTAGGAAATGAATGTTCTGTGGATTCCGGTTCTATACATCTGCGATTTCCAGTCAAAGGCGGCACCGTGGGCTACATGTGGAGCAAGCAATGCAATTGCCAATACCTTTTTGAGAAGGTTTGCAGCGTCTGCATAATGCTGCGCAGCATGGCTGGAGTGAAAACAAAGGGTGTGATGACACCGCTGCAACGGTCTTGCCATTTTATAGCTGTATGCATCCATTATTAAACACGCATGCCTTCAAAATAGCTTAAGTGTCATATTTTAGGTGAATTTATTGATTGGAGATAGAATGGCAAATTAAAAAAAAATTGAAAAGAAGAGTGAAAGTGTTTTTTTAAGGCTGGGAGGCCTTTCCCCAAAATAAAACTAAAAAGGTGGTAGGCATATGGGGAAATGGAGGAGTGGGTGGGAGGAAAAACAGGGAGTGGGCAGGGGAGGATAAATTAAGCACACAAGGTAGAGAAACCAGTGGGTAAGGAAAGAGCTAAAACAGCGAGAAAAGCAATATGAATTACAGGGGTAGCAAGGACTTTGGCTGGGAAAGAAGCACACAAGAGGGATGTTGCAACAGAAGAGAGACAGCAACACGAATAGCTGGGTTACGAGTAAATGGGGTAGAAGCCGATAAGGTAGAAAGCTAAAAAACACATGCACTCTCTTGGAAAGCATAACCAAATAGAACATTTTTAGCTATGGATGTATAGAAGCCACCCAATCAGAGGAACAGTGATGGAGCGGGTAGTACAAAAATGTGTATGCCCCCCCTATTCTGCATGTTTATATTAATTAGAATAATCTATTAGTTGTAATATTATTAATGTGTTTGCACGAAGTTTAATCAACATTACTAATATACGAAATACACGTGGGATTTGCATTGTGCATGGCTAAAATAATTTGTAATTAACATGCGTACGCATACTAATACTAGAAAATTAGAATATCGCATGATATATGTTGCTTTTATGACGTTATCGTATGTTGCACCAGATGACATCAATGGGTGAATATAAACGCTTTAGATGTCGCCATATGCTAGATAATTACAAGCACATAGGGGAATTAGTGAGGGTTTAACATTTTATTCGTTATTTCTATGTTTTAATTACTTTTTGTGTTTGTTTTGCGTAAGTTATCTTTTGGGCCTAAAATCAAGATGGCCGACTGACTGACTCGACGCGGTGGCCACCATTCCACGAGGTTTCAGGTGAAGTGCGCCTGCGCCACCACACGTACCAGTGGCCTCGACATGACCCTAGACAAGCAAGATCACGATGGGATGCTCGCCAAATATTCAAACAAAGGACTTTTGCAAAGAACCGGATGGATCATGTCTAGTGACATAACCCCCTGAACTGTGTGAAACTTCACCGGACGATCTTAACTGACCAATGGAAGATGCCCAAAATCTTTAAAAATGTATCTTTTGGACCTTACTTTCATTATAAAAGATGGTAGAATAGAGAGGGAAAAATGTTCTTGCTGAGAGCTGCTGCTAGATTGCGTATTTCTTTGCTGACGGAGACGGCAGTGACGCGACAAGACTGCTGCGTTCCTGAATCCTTGACAGACTGAATTGCTGCCCAATTTCTTGATGAACTGAGGACTGCCTAAAATGTATGGGCACTGATTGATGCTTGCACATCTCTGGTCCTTGACCCAATCTTTGGGTCTGTAGCGTGCTGCATGAAGAACTTTCAAATTCTGTCAAATTGACGACCAAATTTGATGACTTAGAGGACGACTGATAGCCAGATTAAGTAAATATGGTGTTCTGTGATTTGCGAAATGATTAATTAAATTCTTGCTTTAATTAGATAAACGAAAATATTGATTAGCAAGAAAATGTGTTTGGTCGTTTATTGAGAGGGGATCGATCAGGATCTTTGAGTGTATCTTAGTGAGGATTAAATCATCACTCCAATCCAACTAAATGATCAATTGATCACGTAATGTCTAAATTGAAGGATATTAGTGTATAGATATGTAAATAACTTTTCTCTTTATAGGTAATAAGGTATTCCTTTCATGTCAGCGCTTGGAACAATCATCTTTCCCGTAAGTGCAGACCATTGAGAAGTGAAGTGTGAGTATTGGTGTTATGGGCCCCACCAATGAATGTATGAGTGAATGTGTTAGTGTGGTATTTGGTCTGTGACGAAGGGAGGATTTTGGTACGGGGTTTTGTTCTGATTCCCGTTACCCAGGTTTCCGCGCTGCAACAGTTTTTCTGGTAGCAGTATGATGGTTTTATTGTTTTGGTTTGGTGATTATTGCTTGTAAATTGTTTATTGATTATTGGTTAGTATTGATTTATGTATTAACACTCTATGTCGAGTTGCGTTGAGTTCTATGTTGTTTGCACGACTTCTGGGATGTAGGAAGTTGGAAGTTTGTAACAGTTCCGTAGTAGAGCAGAGGTAAGCGCTGGTCTCGGGAAAGACGGAATTGTTGTTGCCCTGTAGGCACACAGGGAAAATGTGTGATGATTGAAGTTGCATGACGCATTGTCTGGGTTTGATTCGGTAACATCGTCGCATGTTGCCATTAGAGATATTTTCTGTATAAGAGAAGTGCATGGTAGCTAAGGTCACCTGTGAAATTTTGGTCTTAAGTATCATGAGTCCAGAAGGTACTCTGATAACGCTTATCACTGGAAAGGTAATACGTGTTCCCTAAGCTTGCTAGAAGGATAAGGTAGAGGGAAGTGCTACTTTGTTAACGAATGTCATAATTCTGTAGTAGGACAGACTGTTCGCTGTTCTCGGGAAAGGCAGAATTCTGTGTGAATGTACTACATGTTTCTGTGTGAAAGTGCGTGAATGAAATAGCATTCAGGATAATTGCGAAACTCTGGTTTTATTTCTCAGGAGCATTGCGTCTCCAACTAGGTGTCTTAATTCTGGAGAATCGGTTAACCAATGCTTGTTAGAATGGTAAGGTAGAGGGATGTGCTACTTTCTCAACGGAAGTAACGATTCTGTAGTAGGGCAGAGGTAAGTGCTGCTCTCGGGAAAGACGGAAATCTTGTGAGAAAGGTCTTTGACTATCCTTGATTAGCGAAACAGATGATGGTGCCGTTTTTATGTCGTTACTAACAGATTTGTGAATTTGAAAAAGCGAAAAGAGCTTACCGAGAGAATTTTGTAAAGGAGGGGTCAGTAGAAGCAGGAGTAAAAACAGCGGCTGCTGACGTCACGAAGACCGCGCTGGAATTGGCTAGTCAGTGAAGAAACGTAGATGCCCTTGAGTGATGCACTAGTGTTTGCCACGCTAGGAGTGGAGAATTACAGGGTGATGTAGACGCTCCGGATTGGTGCGTTAGTGTGAGTCGCGCTGGGATTGGAGAATAAAAGAGGTGACGTAGATGCTCCGGATTGGTGCGTTAGTGTGAGTCGCGCTACGATTGGTTAGAACAACAGAACAGTCGTAAGGAAAGAATAGCGATACACGAAAAACAAAAGATGTATTACGATCCACCAGAAAAGGAGAAAAAGTCTTGGTTTGGGAGAATTAAGAAGTGGTTCAAAAAGGACAAACCGATTGTGACTAGGGAAGGGCAATTACTTCCCCCACCGAAAACCCCTGCATCCTTTATGGTTGCGAAATATGGATATCATACTTGTATTTGGTCAGACAATTGGGTTAAATACACTAAAAACTATGGAGTTTTGGCATTTCCAGAGCATGGTTCATTTAATTTAGCAGTTTTGAGAAATTTGAGGGAGAAAATGATGAATCTAGAACCAAGACCTAGACCAACACAGTTTGAAGCACTGACCGATTGGGAAGATGAGATGCATGACAGAGAAAGACAGAGGCGTGGCGGAAGGTATAAGTACATATTTGGTAGATATGGGCATGACACTCATGATGAGACAATGAGAAGGTGGTGGAATGCTAGTATGACTGAAGGTCTGTTTCCTGTAAGAACTGCTGTCGAAGTTGGAGGCAGAAAATGTACGGAAAAGAGACATAATGTAGAATCAGGAGGGTATGGAGTGCATGAATCGGAAGATGATGTTCTTGATTACATGTTTTATAAAAATCCACCTCCGTATCAACCAGAATCTGAAATGTTGACACCAAGTGCCCCAATGAGAGAAACTTTACAAATCATTAAGACTGAACCTGTGTCTCAAGTGATAGGGAAAAATAATTCCATTAGAGAAGTAGAGAGAAAATCGGATAATAAAGTTAATGGGGAAAATTCGGCAGAATTAGCTAAAACAACTTTAGAATTAACCGAAAAGATAAGAGAATTGACCAAAAATTTAGAAGCTGTAACTGTTCCAGTGACTATAGGCCCTGTGATGCCTATTTTTGCTAAACAGAAAGATAGTGAACATTGTTTAACAGTTCCTTATAACAGTAATAAACTGACTGAAAAGACAAAGCAGAGTCAAAATGAAAATTCATGGAGACAGACAATGAATATAATTGAGCCAAACGTTTTATAGGTCAAAATATAGCAGAAAGACATACAATGACAGTGGAATCAGTAGTAGAAACTCAAAGGGACTTAGAACGAAGTAATGTAGAAAAATCAGTAGGTCCAACTTCCGAAGAATTGAGCGAATGGTTGAGAAATTTACAAAGAAAAGACAAAGAATACCAATCAATAGATGTGGCTAAAGTACGAATGGTACTAGAACAGTTAATAGTAGGAACTATTCCCACAGAGAAGTTAAAAACTTATCAGGATGAGGAATTGCTATTTCTGTGCAAGAGTGTAACATGGAGAGCAAAGAATCTTCATGAAAGACTAGAAGAAGTAGCAAATGAAATGGGTATAGATATTGAAAAGGTGAAGGCTTTACAAAAACCATATTGAATAGATTTTACTGACAAGGATATCAAAAATTTGAATATCACAGGACGAATCAGTCAGATTAAGGAGATAATCATTTTGTTGAGGAAATGGGGAGATGTAGATAAATGGAGAAGCAGGTGGTACCGAAAACGAGATGTTGCCCCGGATAAAACATTTGCAGCGTTCCCTGTGAGAGAAAAGGAAAAGGTAGTAACAGAATGCCCCATGAGAGAGATTCCAGGAGGAGGATATGTACATGTTCCATGGACTAGACAAGATATTTTGTCATTTACAAATGATTTCCCTCGACTACGCGAAAAGCCCGTCGAGTAGTATAGGCAAGTGGACAGATTTGTGAAATTGTCTAAAGTATTATGGATTGATCTAAACAGTCTATTCGACATAATAGTACCAGCAGATTTATGGACAGAGTGCAAACTTATGATAAATTGGCCAACACAGGAATACCGTAGGGATCCAAAAACAGGAGCAGAAAAATAAAGTACCTCCCAAAGAGACAGATTGGGTGAAAATTGACAGAACTCATCAGGAAAGTAAGGAGTCGGTACATGCATATTACGAAAGGGTGATTTTGGCCTTTAAACAGTTTAGTGGTGATGAGAATTTGAGTGAAAAGGATTTGAGTCATTTTGTATACAGATTTGTATATGGTTTACGTCCAGAAATAAGTGAAATGATCAAACAACATACTGTAGATTGGCAAAACAAGAAAATAGATGAAGTATTGAGACATGCAAAATATTTTAGTGATGAAATTGAAGCCAAACAGCGTAAATTAAAAGAGAAAGCTATGTGGGCACAAGTAAAAGTGGCAGAAAGACAGGAAGCACAGTTAGCTGAACAAGCGAATAATACAGGACCGAGATCAAAATTCACTCCTGGGAAAGGTAAGGGAAATTTTAATATAGAAGAAGCTAAAAAGAAATTCCCATGTCATAATTGCTGTAGAGTAGGGCATTGGAAATCCGAGTGTAAATTTGCCCCAAGTACTAATAATGAAAATGCATCATTGAATCCACAGGTGCAGAATGAGGTGAGTGGTCAACCGCAGCGACAGCAGCAGGTTGTTATCCAACAGAATCAGGTGTCAAAACCGCCTTTTCCACAAAGCAAAAACTCACAGAAATACAGTAATGAGACAGGATTCTACAACGAAGAAAAGGTAACTAAGCCGCCGCGCGCTAGCGCTGTTTCGCAGTATTGGCTACAACGCGATGAGAGCGATTCAGAGGAAGGTTATTGATGGTGCCGAAGGGAGGAAGAGGAGTGCGTACTTGGCGCAACTCTAGAAGTAGACCAGACAGGCCCATTTGTAGATGGGAAAATAAATGATAAAAGTATTACCTTCTTAGTCGATACTGGTGCTACTTGATCAACTGTTAGGTCAGCTGATGTTAAGAATCTTCCTCTGATGAAACGATCCAAGTAGTTGGTATATCCAACAGACAGATTAAAACTTATCTTACAGAACCTGTGAAAGTTAGCATAGGGAAATTCTCGGAAATGCACCGCTTTGTTGTGTGCGATACACGTCCTGTGAATTTGTTAGGTAGAGATTTGTTGTGCAAAATGAATTGTACTATATTCTGTACCCCTGATGGGATAGTATTTGAAACCCCTGATGAAGATGTGCTGTATAAAATGACTATGGCAAACAGGGAAACTGAGGTTTACTGAAGCCTATGCTGTAATTAACCCTGAGGAATTACCTAAAGAATTGAAACAGACTGTAAAAGCAGAATTCTGGGATTTTACAGGAGAAGATGTGGGGCTAATGAGAAATGTAGACCCAGTAAGTGAAGGAAGGAATAAGCTATCCAAATGTCCCTCAATATAAACTGACACCCGAGATAATCGAAGCAGTTACTCCTGTGATTGAAAAGATGATAAAACAAGGCACTTTGAGAGAAATAATGAGTAGTCCATGTATTTCCCCGATTTATGGGACTGAAAAAGCCTAATGGAAAGTTCAGGATAGTGCAAGATTTGAGAAAGATAAACAAAATCGTTGTATCGTGTTGTCCCATTGTACCAAATCCATCTGTGATTTTGTATCAGATTCCCCATGATGCAGAATGGTATACTGTTATTGATTTATGCCATGCTTTCTTTTCCATTCCATTGCACCATGAGAGCCAGCAAATGTTTGCGTTTCGTTTCGGCGAACGTATTTTGGCTTGGTGACGAATTCGACAGGGGTATACAGAAAACCCCTCAATATTGAATCAGATATTGAAGAAATCATTGGAAAGTCTAGAGATGCCCGAAAATTCAGTGTTAGTCCAGTATATCGACGACCTTCTGGTGGCGTCGAAAACTTGCAAAGCTTGCAAAATAGACACTATAGCCTTGCTGAATCATTTGGCTGATCGAGGACTTAAAGTGTCGCCATCAAAGTTACAATTTTGCAAGAAAGAAGTACATTATTTAGACCATAATATTGAAAAAGGACTGAGAAAGATAACAATAGACAGAATCAGGATCATAAAAGGAATGAGAGCTCCCGTGACTCAAAAAGAGGTGAGAATGTTTCTTGGAATGGTGGGATACTGTCGCCAGTGGATTAGCAATTTCTCCCTGATTGCAAAGCCTCTAGTACGCTTGACAAGAAGAGATGTGAGAGACCCTATTGATTTGAAAAAAGAGGAATTGGCAGCTTTTAAATGACTGAGAGATGGGTTGTGTGAAGCACCTGCATTAGGTATGCTTGATTATGAAAAGGAATTTGAGTTGTATTCCAGTGAGAGGAATGGATGTGCACTCTCTGTTTTAATACAGAAGCATGGAAAACTGAGGAGACCAATTGCATATTTCTCATCGATGCTAGACCCAGTAGCTGTAGCCTTACCTGGGTGCTTGAAAGCAGTGGCTGCTACCTGTCGGAGTTTGGAACAGAGTGAAGGAATTCTGATGGGATATCCTGTGAAAGTGTTTGTACCTCATGACATGGCAATCCTTTTAACAAGGAGTCGCACTCAATACATGACACAAAGTCGGCTGACTAAGTATGAGAAAGTCATATTAGGTGCAACGAATGTAAGTCTTGTGAGATGCTTGAACGTGAATCCTTCAACATTATTGCCTGATGCTGAGAATGTGGAGGTCAGAGATGAAGCAGATCACGATTGTCTGGATGAACTTGATTTCTGTACCAAACCATGTCCTGACATAAAAGATGTACCATTGCCAGAAAGTGATTTCGTGATGTTTGTGGATAGTTCTTGTCTGAGAACAGATGATGGAATGCTGAGTGCAGCATATGCAGTATGCACGGTTACGGCAGTGATGGAAGCATCCTACCTGAAAGGAGTAAACTCAGCCCGAGTAGCTGAACTTATTGGTTTAACCAGAGCATGTAAGATTGGGAAGAGTTTGAGGGTGACTGTGATAACTGACAGTCAGTGCGGATTTGGTGTAGTGCATGAATTCGGCAAAATATGGCTACAGAGAGGATTTTTGACATAAAGTGGAACTCCCATTAAGAATGCTGAGGTGGTTGGAAAGTTACTTGAGGCGATACAGCTGCCTAGGCAATTGGCTGTTGTGAAGTGTGCTGCACACAGTCAGACTGGTGATTACATCACCATCGGCAACAAGTATGCCAATGATATGGCCCAATACTGTGCACGTAACCAGAATTCGATTAATAGGGCAAAGAAGAAGGAAGTGATTTCTTGCACCTTAATGTTTACTAACATTGTGGGTACCTGGGAGGAAGTGAGGCAATTGCAGGAAGAAGCAGGAGATGAGGAAATGAAGCAGTGGGTAAAAGCAGGATGTGCACCAAGGGAAAAGGATCACATGTGGGTCTATCGGGATGGAAGACCAGTTATGCCTGATAGCATGATGTCTGCCATGGCACGGATGTATCATGGTCAGGGACACATAGGGAGAGATGCCATGATCAGGTCATTTAAGCAGACCTGGTACAATGCAAAATTCAGACTTGTAGCAGAGAGTCTTTGTCAGAGATGCCTTATATGTCAGCAATACAATCCTGGAAGAAAGACAGTGGTGAGTCTGGGAACAATAGGCGGAGAAGGAGGGCCTTTTACCAGAATGTAAGTAGATTTCATTGAAATGCCTCCCTGTAACAGATTAAGCTGTGTTCTAGTTATGGTCCGTTTGTTTTCAAGATGGTTAGAGACATACCCAACAAGGAGAAATGGTGGAATCACAGTGGCAAAATTGTTTTTGAGGGAATTCATTCCCAGATTCGGGTTCCCAGTAACAATTGAATCAGATCGAGTAAGACATTTTCATAATAGGATCATAAAATTGATTTGTGAAGCATTGAATGTACGACAAAAACTACATTGTGGCTATCGCCCAGAGGCTTCTGGTGTGGTGGAACAAATGAATGGTACTATCAAAAACAGGATAGGGAAAATGTGTTTAGCCACAGGTATGAAATGGCCAGATGTCTTGCCTCTAGTACTCATGACTATTAGATCAATTCCCGACAGAACTACAGGTTTGAGCCCCCATAAAATACTCATGGTTAGAGCAATGCGACATGTGTTCATACCAGTCAACAAGCTGTTGCCTATAACTGATGACATGGTGTTGGATTACTGTAAAAGCCTGGCTGATGCAGGTCATTCTGTGTTTCATCAGGTTGGAGCGGATGCCACCACCCTTGAAAAGAAGCAAGTTCATGATCTGAGCCCAGGGGACTGGGTAAGAATAAAAGTACACAGAAGAAGAAACTGTTTGGTTCCAAGGTGGGGAAAACCAAGACAAGTGATTTTGACCATAACAACAGCTGTGAAGTGTGCTGGACTGAAGAACTGGATACATGCAAGTCACACATTGAGAATTCCAAATCCAGTGGATAGCACGGAAAAAGAAAATTTTGACGAATCAGAATCTAGTACTGAATCAGATGATGAGGAGACAAGAGCAAAAGAAAACCCTGAAAGGGGGGAATCAGAGTCAAATCTAACTTCTGTCTCCAGAAGTATTTCCTTGAGGAGAAGGCTACAGATTACTGATACCAGCTCAGACTCAGAGACTGAACAAGGAACTCTACGTACAAGAAAAGGAAAAAACAGTGAAAAGACAATCCATGAAATTGCTGAAAGAGAAGTTCCAAATGGAAAATTGAAAGAAATTCCACCTGAAATAACAAATTTAGATGAACAGGTGCCAGATACAGAGAGAGAGGGAAAGATTTCTGTGGAAGACCCCCGAGGAGGTGTAGGGAACTCCAACATCCAGTTAAGAGAAGGGACAAGTAGACAGCAGGAAGATTGCGTGCCGGAGATTTGAGGAAAGACAGAAGTAGGGAAATCAAAAGAAGTGGTGGAAAAGGAGGCTGTTGAAAGTAAAAAGCAAGTTGAAACAGAGTCAGAGGAAAGTGAAGACGAAGTACCAGAAGGTCGAGTTCTAAGAAAAAGAGCTTGGAGAACTGAAAAGAATGACAAAGGAAGTAAACTGAAAAGAGCAGCAAGAGACGAAGTTTGGCCGAATAAAATAAAAAGACTGAGATATCGACTGACACGAGTAGACAAACTAGTTGTGTAGTACAAGAGGCTAAGTCAAAAGACACTGCTCATTTTTACAGAAATGGCAAACACAGATAGTAGAAAAAGTAGATGTACGTTTTTGAAGCGATGGTGTAAAATGTGTTGTTGTACAGGATTACTAATGCTTCTGTGGAGTATACTAGCTCTAGCGATCTCATTTAAGGTTACTATAGATACAATAGAAGGACATAATGAAAATAAAACTAATATAGAAAAGATTCAAAAGGTAGTTCCAACTAGAATAGACAGAAATTATTTGCATAAGGATAGGTCTATAACCGATTTTTCTAACAATGTATTTACGAAATTATTGTATGAATATGTAAAGACAATGGACGTAAGGGACTGCTACTTTTGTATGCAGTTACCTGCATCTGTATCGGAGTGAGTGACTTATCACCACTTTCCAGTAACTTATGGAATAACATGTAGTGTAAAAGCCAGTTTATTTTACCAAACAGGGAAATTAGAGTATTATTTTTCAGACGTAGATAACATATTTTCACAAGTACCATCAAATAACAAGCTAAATAAGGTAAAACCTGCAAAGGTATTAGGTGGATTTTTCTTAGAGACTAAAGAACTAACATTAAAATATATTTTTAGAAATAATTTGACTTGCAGTTTAAAGAAAGAAGAAAATACATTTTTGGATATGGTTGAAGAAAGGAGATTAAAAATGCAAAGAAAGGCATCTGAAGGAAAGGTGGAAAAGACAGTCTGGGTTGTAGAAATGGAAAAACACTTGAAAGGAGAAGCAAGTCCAACTATGGCTTTAGATTGGCCTCAGAAGGGAAAGTTGTGTATTAGAAGGAATCAAACTGCATATGATAATTACCTTGTAGGGAATAGTGAGTGTCATGATACATACCGAATCATGGGAGGACGGGGATTCAAAGGAGGAAATGATCCAGTTTTTCCAGGATTATATTTTATTTGCGGGAACAGGGCGTATTATCGTTTGCCAGACCATTGGTATGGCACATGTTATGTAGGCCTGGTTTTCCTGAAGATTTTTCATATGGGAAGAGGAGAAGATGGTGTACATAAGCTAGGTAGTTATTTAGCACGTAGAAAGAGAGAATCTTGGTCAGAAATTGTAGGTGACATCTTTGGAGCATTGATACCAGCAGTGAGAATATCTCTGAATGCAAACAGAATTAGAAGACTATCAACAGTAGTGGGTCGCTTGTCAACAAGCACCGGTGGAGGATTCTTATTGGTAAATACTGAAATGGTTGTCATGCGTGCCATGGTAATGCAAAATCCACTTGCCCTTGATATTTTATTGGCAAAAGAGGGTGGTGTCTGTGGAATGCTGAAAGTTGAACATTGTTGTACTTACATTCCAGATGAAAGTAAAGATTTGAAAAATTATATTAAAAATATAACTGATCTGCATGATGAAATTGCACCACTGGAGGTTGAAGGTGTTTGGGAAAAGATTGGAAAGAAAATATCTGCTATTAAGAATTTCTTAGTAAACTTAAGTAGGACCTTTTCAGGTAAAATCTTACTTCCATTAACATGTGTGATTTTCCTAGTATTAATAGTAAAATTAGGATGCCTTTGTCATAAAAAGAAGAAAAATCAGAAAAAGTTAAAAAGAGAAAATTTAAGGAGAAAAGATAAGAAACAGGAGAGGGAATTTGAAGAAATTGAATTAGAAGAATTTCAGGAGAATATGTATAAGACAGCAAAAAGAGAAGAGACTGGGGAGACTGAGATATAAATAAAGCAAGAACTCATTTAGAAACTCCATGAAAAATGATACACAATTTAATGGTGTGGTGATAAAATCACCAAAGGGGGGATTGATGGAGCGGGTAGTACAAAAATTTGTATACCCCCCCTATTCTGCATGTTTATATTAATTAGAATAATCTATTAATTGTAATATTATTAATGTGTTTGTTTGCACGAAGTTTAATCAACATTACTAATATACCAAATACACGTGGGATTTGCATTGTGCATGGCTAAAATAATTTGTAATTAACATGCATACGCATACCTATACTAGAATATCAGAATATCGCATGATATATGTTGCTTTAATGACGTTATCGTATGTTGTACCAGATGACATCAATGGGTGAATATAAACGCATTAAATGTCGCCATACGCTAGATAATTACAAGCACATAGGGGAATTAGTGAGGGTTTAACATTTTATTCGTTATTTCTATGTTTTAATTACTTTTTGTGTTTGTTTTGCTGAAGTTATCCTTTGGGCCTAAAATCAAGAGGGCCGACTGACTGACTTGACGCAGTGGCCACCATTCCACGAGGTTTCGGGGGAAGTGGGCCTGCGCCACCACACGTACCAGTGGCCTCAACATGACCCTAGACTTGCTGTGCCTAAGAAAGGTCACAATGAGATGCTCGCCAAATATTCAAACAAAGGACTTTTGCAAAGAACCGGATGGATCATGTCTAGTGACATAACCACCTGAACTGTGTGAAACTTCACCGGACGATCTTAACTGACCAATGGATGATGCCAAAAACCCTTAAAAATGTATCTTTTCGACCTTACTTTTATTATAAAAGCTGGTAGAATAGCGAGGGAAAAAAGTTCTTGCTGAGAGCTGCTGCTAGATTGCGTATTTCTTTGCTGACGGAGACGACGGTGAAGCGACAAGACTGCTGCGTTTCTGAATCTTTGACAGACTGAATTGCTGCCCAATTTTTTGATGAACTGAGGATTTCCTAAAATTTATGGGCACTGATCGATGCTTGCATGTCTCTGGTCCTTGACCCAATCTTTGGGACTGTAGCGTGCTGCATGAAGAACTTTCGACTTCTGACAAATTGACGACCAAATTTGATGACTTAGAGGACGACTGATAGCCAGATTAGATAAATATGGTGTTCTGTGATTTGCAACATGATTAATTAAATTCTTGCATTAATTAGATAAACAAAAATATTGATTAACAAGAAAATGTGTTTGGTCGTTTATTGAGAGGGGATAGATCTGGATCTTTGAGTGTATTTTAGCGAGGATTAAATCATCACTCCAATCTAACTAAATGATCCATTGATCACGTGGGAGGAGTATCTTAATGTCTAAATTTAAGGATATTAGTGTATAGATATGTAAATAACTTTTCTCTTTATAGGTAATAAGGTATTCCTTTCATGTCAGCGCTTGGATCAATCATCTTTCCCGTAAGTGCAGACCATTGAGAAGTGAAGTGTGAGTGTTGGTGTTATGGGCCCCACCAATGAATGTATGAGTGAATGTATTAGTGTAGTATTTGGTCTGTGACGAAGGGAGGATTTTGGTACGGGGTTTTGTTCTGATTCCCGTTACCCAGGTTTCCGCGCTGCAACAACAGTAATGAGGCTATGCTCAAGGGGAAGGACAGACACAATTTGGACAAGCTGAGACAAGGAAAGTCATTGAATAAGACTTTAAGCAAATGAGAGTCACAATAACGTCAACCACTTGTAAGCAATGGCCAGGATATACACCCCTGTAAGTTCTTTGTAAACCCACAATTTAGCTTGCACTGTCTGGTTGCCTCGACCTAAAAAGTACTGTGGTTTGTTACTTAATTAATTGGACTAAGGATGACATTCATGGGCTTATTTTGCTTATATAGCAAAAGTATAGCTTTGATTATGAGGTGGGTTATAAAAAAGAATCTACTGATGGAAATCATACATTGTTCATCAATGAAATAACCCACAGAATAATTACATTCACCATGTTACCATATGGCACAGGTTAATAAAATTGGTGCTGATTCTGTTGGAGTGTACAAGAATTAATGGATTTCACTACAAAACAAATCCTTCAGTCATCCCTATGGGCATATTTCCTCGGGAAATGGCCTTAATACCTCGTAAAGTATCTGTATTTGACTGTCCTATGATGTGATATTAAATTAGGACTTGCAAGAAATTGCTCCTACCATCCAGCTTAGATGTAGACAGGAGGTTTTTGATACTTTTTTCTAACCATATATAGAATTGTAGATGGATAGCAGTGAATACCAGGGAACCACATCTCAAAGGTACATGAAATTCTAAAATTAACTTTCAAACGCATTTCAAAAATATAATACATAGGAGGAGACAGCAAGAGCTTTAAAAAGGCTATTAAAGTTGCAAGACTGTCCCCAAAATATTTTTTTCTCGTAAAATATGAAAATTGTGAAAGACAGCTACACAGTTAATTGACAGAACACTTAAATGTGCTTCACCACTTTCAGAGGACAGGTATTACATTAATGAAATTTCATGTAGTGACTTTTCCAAATCAACGCTTACATGACAAAAAAAGACACAACCTATATGTGGAGTGTATTGAGGCAAACCGCAAGATAAGCCACTCAAAGTTTGTTTGATTGATTTTCAAAGCAATTGTAAGTGCCCTAGATATTTCATAAAAGATGGTAGAATAGCGAGGGGAAAAAGTTCTTGCTGAGAGCTGCTGCTAGATTGCGTAGTTCTTTGTTTACGGAGACGACGGTGAAGCGACAAGACTGCTGCGTTCCTGAATCTTTGACAGACTGAATTGCTGCCCAATTTCTTGATGAACTGAGGACTTCCTAAAATTTATGGGCACTGATCGATGCTTGCACGTCTCTGGTCCTTGACCCAATCTTTGGGACTGTAGCGTGCTGCATGAAGAACTTTCGAATTCTGACAAAATGACTACCAAATTTGATGACTTAGAGGACGACTGATAGCCAGATTAGGTAAATATGGTGTTCTGTGATTTGCAAAATGATTAATTAAATTCTTGTATTAATTAGATAAACAAAAATATTGATTAACAAGAAAATGTGTTTGGTCGTTTATTGAGAGGGGATAGATCTGGATCTTTGAGTGTATTTTAGCGAGGATTAAATCATCACTCCAATCTAACTAAATGATCCATTGATCACGTGGGAGGAATATCTTAATGTCTAAATTTAAGGATATTAGTGTATAGATATGCAAATAACTTTTCTCTTTATAGGTAAGAATGTATTCCTTTCATGTCAGCGCTTGGAACAATCATCTTTCCCGTAAGTGCAGACCATTGAGAAGTGAAGTGGGAGTGTTGGTGTTATGGGCCCCACCAATGAATGTATGAGTGAATGTGTTAGTGTGGTATTTGGTCTGTGACGAAGGGAGGATTTTGGTACGGGGTTTTGTTCTGATTCCCGTTACCCAGGTTTCCGCGCTGCAACAACAGTAAGGAGGCTATGCTCAAGGGGAAGGACAGACACAATTTGGACAAGCTGAGACAAGGAAAGTCATTGAATAAGACTTTAAGCAAATGAGAGTCACAATAACGTCAACCACTTGTAAGCAATGGCCAGGATATACACCCCTGTAAGTTCTTGGTAAACCCACAATTTAGCTTGCACTGTCTGGTTGCCTCGACCTAAAAAGTACTGTGGTTTGTTACTTAATTAATTGGACTAAGGATGACATTCATGGGCTTATTTTGCTTATATAGCAAAAGTATAGCTTTGATTATGAGGTGGGTTATAAAAAAGAATCTACTGATGGAAATCATACATTGTTCATCAATGATATTACCCACAGAATAATTACATTCACCATGTTACCATATGGCACAGGTAAATACAATTGGTGCTGATTCTGTTGGAGTGTACAAGAATTAATGGATTTCACTTCAAAACAAATCCTTCAGTCATCCCTATGGGCATTTTTCCTCGGGAAATGTCCCTAATGCCTTGTAAGGTATTTGTATTTGACTGTCCTATGATGTGATATTAAATTAGGACTTGCAAGAAATTGCTCCTACCACCCAGCTTAGATGTAGACAGGAGGTTTTTGATACTTTTTACTAACCATATATAGAATTGTAGATGGATAGCAGTGAATACCAGGGAACCACATCTCAAAGGTACATGAAATTCTAAAATTAACTTTCAAACGCATTTCAAAAATATAAGACATAGGAGGAGACAGCAAGAGCTTTAAAAAGGCTATTAAAGTTGCAAGACTGTCCCCAAAATATTTTTTTCTCGTAAAATATGAAAATTGTGAAAGACAGCTACACAGTTAATTGACAGAACACTTAAATGTGCTTCACCACTTTCAGAGGACAGGTATTACATTAATGAAATTTCATGTAGTGACTTTTCCAAATCAACGCTTACATGACAAAAAAAGACACAAGTTATATGTGGAGTGTATTGAGGCAAACCGCAAGATAAGCCACTCAAAGTTTGTTTGATTGATTTTCAAAGCAATTGTAAGTGCCCTAGATATTTCATTCTGTTAAAGAGAGAAGACAGAGTACATTTTCCACTTTGCTGAAACGTTTTTGATTGTGAGACCTGATATACACTGCTCTTGAGTTTGTCATCTGGGCAGATCCTTTGTATGTTTTTTAATGCTTAATAACGAGAAATATTAAGTGCATGGGGAGAACTATGGAGAAATGTCAAATTGCTTTAAAGATGAATGGAAGAGCACAGCTATTCGGAAGGAGAAGCAAAAATGCATCTTTTACCTTTAGTTTTAGAACTGGAGCCACACTTTTCACATTTTGGCTGTATTAATAATGCTATTTAACCCTCGCATCCTAGATTAAACAAGTAGTTGCTAATAAGTCTTCCTTGTATTTTGAGTCCTGACTAAAACATTGATAAGTCTGCTGCACTAAAAGAAAATATGACATTCTTACACAATATAAAATACACAATATATTTATAATATAAGTGAAGTATGGATAATAATTCCTATTTATAAAGTGCAAACATACCACCCCTTAAGGTTTCAAGGTGCTGGGAACATCGGGGAGGTTAAGTGAGCTATTGGCCAGAGTAACATGATGCTGAGCTGAGCTGCTGCAAGCACCGGGGATTGAACTGTGAACCCCATGCTCCGGATTCAGCCACTGTGGCTGCTGTGCCACACCTCTCCCCATAAAGCTCCACCTCTCAGATCCACAGAATACTACCTAATGCAAGTAATGTTTGGTTATTGGTAGTGTATGTGCACTCTATGAGGCAGGATGGACCCACTTCCACGCAAATTAATACTGTAGAATCCTACATGAAATAAATACAAACTCTGTCAGCTCATATGATGAAAGAGAAAATGTATTAGAATACGTGCAGCATGGGGACAGGCAACTGGCAGACAAATGTCCAAGAAGAGTAGGTCTCAGAAGATCTTTTATTGTCTGAAACCACAAAAAAGACGTTGCAAATCATGTCTAGTAACATCACAAGACTAAGACAGTTTCTTAGAAATTATTGACAGGGGCGTCACCTGCTCATCACCAAACTCGGCAGGTTACACAAATATTAAACACCAGGCCAATCAGTAGAGGCCAATACCGCGTGACACCTGCATGGTGTATCGTGGTGGGGTTCTTGTAACCCATGTGTTCTTTATTTGTGAAAGTTGTGATTTTCCAAGCGAATGCAATGTTCTAGTAATGGTAATTGCTGTCTTAAAGATTTGTAACGTTTGTCCAATAAGGGACATATAAGCTCTGCCACATCTAAATGTGGTGTGACCAAGTGTCTGTTGCTAAGCTAGCATTGTGCTGTGTGGATTATGTCCTTGAGCACGCCTTGCATTGTGATGCCAGCTTTCTTACAGTAAAAGTAAATCAGTTCACCCAAGGTATTTTTTGCTCTGTGCACATTCTACAGACCTTCTGTAGTAATTTGGTAATCCAGAGCTGGTCAGGCTGTTGGTATCAGGGATTGAGAAAAAAATGGCTTCCACATTCCCGTCTTCTGATACTCAATCCCTACTTCCTACCTTCACTCTTTCCTTGTTATCATTTCCGTTTCTTTTTCAGTGTCATTCCTAAGGATGTGTGTATGTGGTGTATCGCTCCTCGCCTTGCAGTGTCCACAACTAGTGTAGACAGGCAAGTAGGGCATACCTGGATAATTATGCATAGCATAACCAAAAGTTCTATTCTAATTATTATTGCTTTCAGTATCCCGGATCCCCAGCCCTTGAGCCATGTCAGTGATTGTTCCCATATGCACCATGTGTGTGTATGTCATGTGCCTCATCTTTTATTTCCTTTATCTTATTGATCGCTTTTTTAATGTTATTGTTGTTAGCCGGAATGTATGAACAACAAGTCTGATGAATGACCTGGCATACCCCTCCTTACATGGCGAGAATGATGTCTAAAGCAAAGCTGTTTTGAATAACTACCCCCCTCATGGCAGTAATCTTCTCTGTGATGTTACCCAAAGCTGCCGCTGTTGAACTTACCAAGTCTTCAATCATCCTGGCCAACTGATGTATCCTATATGTTGTGTATATCACCCCCACACTGGACATCATTACTCCAAGGCATGCCATGGTATTGTCTTCCCACTCTGCCTTCTGCTCCTTGTTGGGCGGTGACCCTGGTGTTTTACTTGTAATAGGTCAGTGTATTGGGTCATCCGTGGCAGGATGGAGGTGATGTAGCAACTTCTGTACCATCCTGGGGCAAAGTAGAACAACGCCCATTGACTGCAGGTGAAAAATTATCCCTTGTACCTCACCAAACCTTGTGTAGACCTCTGAGCCCTTTCTCACTCTTGACATTCTTTTAATGTGTGAGCACTTGCTCTCGCCCATGAAAACAGCTGGCCTGTCTATCACTGTTCCTATCCCTAGCGCTATGTTGTTTCGTTTCTCACATTCCTTCCATCCTTCATTTCCCCCTGCCAGTTCCTTGATGATACACCCAAACATACACTTCTTCCATTCTTCTCTGCCCCCCACCAGTTGCTGTATGGTAAATGGGGGCTTGACAACATCCGGGGTAACTGGGGCTTCCTGTTGGCCATCCTTGGCATTTTGTATGCACGAGGGTGCAGTGATCTGCTGTTCTGCTCTGAACCTTGGTATTTTAGGTTCCTCATCTTTCCGTTTCCCTGAATGTTTCCATCCTGCCCTGTCCTCCAACTCTCCCTCCTCCTGTCTTCTGTCAAATGGATCTAGAAATATCTGTTCTTTTCTGGTTGGCTGCATGTTCATGCAAGATCATTTCCTTAAACTAGGGGCTGTAGCGGGTCACCACACAGAGGCCATATTACCTTTCCTGTTACATCCCACCTATATTGACATGTTGTGTTGTGATAAGCATGTCCCTCACTAGAGCACAGTCTATATATTTTGAGAATGTTATGACATTGTACTCATCCCGTCCCCGTAGCTCTTGGCAGATGTGTGCATACATAACATCCTGATATGTTCATTATACGGTCATACATTTTTAACATTTCTACATATTTGTTGCCTTCGTATTCTTCCAAAATCTTTGTCTCCCCTCCTCCTCCATCCTCAACTTCTCCCATACCATCTTACTCCTTCATGTTAAGTTGGGGCACTTCCTACATCAATTCAGTATTGTTTACCGCAGTTTCTGGTCCAGTATGAAATGGTGTGGAAATCTGATGAGAAAATACTATCAATACTGTGCGTATGATGATCCCTGGAACCTGAGAGCAGGTTGCTGCTGGCACCTATGACCACTTTCTTCTTTCTTTTCACTTGACATTGTCCTTTGGTTCTGGTGAGCTGTGATGATGAAAGGAAATTATTCTTGGGCGAAGAAAGATTAATCTGTGTATCTACCTAGTAGGTGCCACATTCCTAGTGAGGCAGGCACCAGCAACTTTGGTGCCAAAATACATTGAATTGTTAATCTTCCTTGCCGGTGGTATCTGCTCCTGTGGCTCAAAAGGTTACCAGCACTTCGGCCATTCAGATACTTGTATCATGACAAAACTGCAACAATGGTGCCCTGTTGCTACTGCTGTGGGCAAGGGGTATGGGGCCGGTCTTTTTCGTCATCGATAATCAGGGCCCACTTGAACACTCCACTCTCCTGGTTGTGTGCTGCATGAGCTGCCCTCCTTAGAAGCTACTTGCTGCTTGGGTGGAGCAGAGGTTGTATCTGCAGGGTGCAACTGGAGTTGATGGAGGTACCGTTGGTGCTTGATCTTCTTGCTCTTGTCCCAATGCTTTCTTGGAGTGGGAGCTGTGGATCCATTAGGTCAGCCCTTACAGTTGACAGTGGAGGCATTTGTCAGAAATACCTTGTAGGGGTCCTTGCACCTTGGCTGGAGACAGTGTTGTGTGGTGTGGGCTTTTATCCAGGCCCAATCTCCCAGCTGAAGCCCTTGGGCAAATGGTGTGTCTGTTTCAGGAGAGCAAGTAGAACCTGACGATCAAGATAACGCTATGTCTCTGTTAGTTTCTTACAGTAGTATAGCAGCTAATTATCTGATATTGACAGTGGAGTGATAGACATGTGCTCTGGAATGTTCATGGGGTGGCCAAACAGTATCTCATGTGGGCTCAGTTTTGTTGTTCTGTCAGGGGTGCTTCTCATTCCCAACAGAGTGAGTCACAGTGCATCTGCCCAGGATAGTCGGTCCCTATTTGATTTTTAAGGACACGATTCCTCCTCTCCACCCCTTGTGCTACAGGTAGTGTATGCATTTCTATGTAACCCAAGCCCTTTGAATATTCCCCGATTACATGGGAAATCAGCGCTGGTCCATAGTCAGAGCTCAGGAGCGCTGGTAGCCCAAAACATGGAATCAGTTATTTCAAAAGACATTTGGCAACAGTTTGTGCATCACAGTTCCTTGTTGGATATGCCTCAGTCCACTTACTGAGTATACACACAATGACCAACACATACTTGTACTTGTGCATGGGAGGCATATCAATGAAGTCCACCTGCAAACTTCCAAAAGTCCCATGTGGAGGTGAAAAGTAGCCAGGTGCTGTCGGTGTACCCTTTGTTTTGCAGAGGTGTTCTGCTGTTTGGTGGAACTTGGGGTTGAACCAACATTGGGAAAACAAGCAGATCATACCATCTCGACCCACATGTGAGGGACCATGAAAAAGACTGGCCATGGAGGAGAGCTTTGATAGATGGAAACATATTTTACCATTAGGACCTGTCCACAATGGAAAAAAAACAGAAAGATACACTGTATAATAAATCACATATTGTTGGTGAGAACAGGATACAATAGCCTTTGATATGTTTGTATTCATCGTTGTGTTTCATGGTTCAGATTCCAAAATGGTCAGTCTACTTTGTAGATGCAGCCAAACAAATAAGTCTATTTCGCAGATTCAACTAACCCTTCTTTTGGGCTAAATAGCAGCATGTAAGCCTAGAGCTTTTTGAAGAATCTAGGTCAGAACATTAGAAATAAATTATGCAAATTATACACATTTGGTAATAAACACAAAAATGTTTCATACACATTGAGATTTTATTATGTGAAAAGTAAATTGTATGATGAAAGCAGACTTAGTTTTACTCATCAAATGGTGAAGGAGACAGAAAATTGGTTTAGCACTGACTCTACAATCGTGCTTGTACAGTTGTGGTTTAAAGCATGCATGGTTCATGCTACAATTGTCATACTTATAGTACTGTTACAATTAACATTACAGTTGTAAGGGCAATATAAAGGAGGCTGGAGAGTATGAGAAGGGTAGCCAGATACAGGAAAGTCTCTGTGGGTGAAAGGAGTTCCAGAGTCATATGGGTAAAGCATAGATACATATTGTGAAGTGGACATAGTTATTGGCAAATTTACCAATGTAGAGGCCAGGTAAAGAAGACAAATAATAACCCTAATTTCCTTTATACAAATGTGTTCTTCTCTAGTAAGGTTCCCTAATTTCAGCCTTGCATCCCTTTACCAGTACCCACTCATAAATCTTAAAATTACCCTTACCTAACGCATCACTTCATTTCTACCCATCCTGCACCCTAAATTCATCCTTACTTTCCTTTATCTCTAGCCACCCCATACCATAAAAACTTCCTTACCTCCATTTACCTCTACCTAACCCAAACCCTAAAATCACCCTCACTTCCCTTTATTTCTACCCACCGCAAACCCTATAATCACCCTTACCTCCCTTTAGTCCTACCCACCTTGAATGCCAAAAATTACCTTTACCTCCCTTTACCTCTGCCCACCCCTATACCCTAAAATCACTTTTATAAAATAACATAAAAGGTATGCTGTTTAAAACAAATACTTACCTGTGTGGTAAAGTACTTCATGGGTTTCAAAACCACATTTAGAGGGCCATGGAACAATTAGGAGCTACGGGGCCCAACTGTGAGGGTAAAGTCCCTTCCTTCTGATGTCCCAGGGCCCAACCTACTACGGATCCTGAGCAACTGTGCCATGTACTTCTTCAGCACATGGCTCTCAGTGATAGCAGGGGTTTAACAGTTCAATGCTTCTCAGAGGTGGAGGGAGACACAAGAGGGCGAACACCAAGTAAAATAGGCCATTCACCATCAAAATACACAGTCCCCTGAAGTCAGGGTCTAGTGTTTTATAGGAGGGTTCCTGAGTCCCACCCCCTTTTGCTAGCTGTAAAGTTATTACCCATTCAATTTTGTAGACATTTGGGTTAAGCCCCCAGTAGTTTGAGTTTTAGGAGTCCTGTTCTGACTCTTTATTCAAGTCAAAAGTGTTCCATTGCCAAAGCGCTCTATCGCAGGCAACTTCCCCTGGAGTTGTAGCAGGATGTGAATGACCATAGTCTGTGAGTGTGTCCCCTTATGGGTGTGGAAGCTGCAGTGGCTCTCTGAGGTAATTTCTTCATATGCAGCCAATGAGGAGCAACAGGCGTTGGTCCTTGAATTGCTCACATGTGGTCCTGCGGAGTCAGTGGCTGGGGGGTCGTTGATGCTCCTCCGATGCTGGTAAGTTTCCTGGGATCCTCACCATACATTGTGGAGGGATGTGACTCTCCTGGTGCTGGTCCTCAGTTGTGGCTTGGGTCCGCTTGGGTTACTACGGCCACCTCCTGCTGACTATGACGATCTCGACCACATGACACTCTATGCTTTACCGTGGTGGTCCCCTGACATATGTCCTCACTCTGAACACGGGCTAAGGCCCAATAGGCACACCACCAATCTTTACCATGGGCCCTCTTGGCATACGGGTCACCAACTTCAGTCCTCACATGGGCTACAGCCTGATAGGCACAGCAGCAATCTTCACGGTGTCCTCATGTGGCACACAGGCTATGGCCTAATCCGCACAGCAGTAATTTTCACTGCTGACCTACTTGTCATACTGGTCACCAGCTTTACCCCACACATGGGCTATGGCCCGATCGTCATGGCAGCAAGTTAAATGGTGGTCTCACCTGGCATACGGGGTCACCAACTTAAGGCCTGTGCATGGGCAGGCACCAACCTGATCGGTGAAGCAAAGTTCACGGCTCGATTCATGGCGGTCCTCCTCTGGCATACGGTTGTTGACTTTTCTCTGCATACGTGCAACAACCTGATTGTTGCAGTAATTGTCTCCTCACACCTCGCTACAGGGATCTGATCACCAGGATCCCCCAATGGACCACACCCCCTCCAGCCCACCTCTTCCTCACAGGGTACCCTGGTGTTGACAATCAGGCAGGCACTGTGCTCCAGGCTCTCGGGCAGGTTGTCTTGGATTAGTTGGGTTATCCCCCTCACATAGCAGGGACATTGGCAGGCCTTGCCCGCAGTCCTGGTCACAGGCAGAAGTCTTGCAGAGCTTTTCCTTCTTGCTCAACCCGACTGGCTGCTTGACAGATGGCAGTCTTGGGGGCCTCAGGCTCCCCTGTTTATAATGCTTTTCCAGATACCAAATGTGATTTAGAGTCTGAGTTTTTGAAGTTTATGTTGGGGGTCTGCTTCATTTTGAAGTGCCTTCACTTCTGTCCTGACCCTCTTCAAGAAAGCAGTCTGTCACAGCAGGAGCAACTCCAAATCTGATAGCCCCATGACACAGACCATGGGAGTGACTAGAGGTTCACACCCGGATGTCAGCCACAATGATATTTGTATAAAAAGGTTACACCCCAGGGCCTGTTTATGATTCTGGTATTTGCCCCATCTCCTTCCTGAGATGTGCCTGGGCCCCTTCCTAGTGATCTCTCTCTGAATCAGAGCGCACCCTTTGAAGTATACTAAATAGGCTGGCTTTTCCTTCCTCCAGTGTGTCCCACCCATATCACAGGAATGTAGCAATCCACAAATCTCTCTGGGGGGATTTGTGTGCCTACTCATGTTTCTCCAGTTAGCCCTGGATCACCCAAAACCTTCCATGCATTGTACTATTCACAGGCATACATACACCCAGCACATGAATATAACACACATTCACTGCACAGGGCTGCATTATCCCTATATTGTACCATTCACAGTCACACATACATCCAGGACATGTATAACACACATTCACTGCACAGCCCTACACACCAAACCAATGTAGGACAACGGTGAGTTAAGCACACAGCAGCAGAACTATAAATGAGTAAGACTGCAGACCTCACTCCAGTGACACAGGTGGGCCTGTATACTCCTACTGATCAATTGATGGTATGCTGCCACCACTGTGCTCATGCTGCTGAACTAATGCCAAAGGCTGTAGCCTTTAATCACTATGAGGGTAGCACTTTGAGTGCCCCTTAAATTTTTTAAAAGACTGCAATTCATGAGATAGGCTATTGTATTGGCGCAAAAGCATGATCTGTGCTCAACCATGATAACAAAAATCACCATCAGTTATCTAGTAATCATTACATTTTGAGTACTCAGGGCAGGGGTGCATGTCCATCACCATGCAAGGGACTATACTGTCCCAGTAGTGATAAAGGTACAAATCCTTACCTGCATGGCACGTACCTGTGTAAGTAAAGGCTGTTTCCCTTAGAGGCAGGACATATTCCCGCCACTTCTTTAAACATTCTCCTGCCTTCACCCTAGCACTCCTAAAGGATTTGAGAGCACCGGCACTTGTTTTATGCCCTTTGCCATATTTGGTGGAGACCTTCACCTCTTTGACAGTTTGCCCTCTTCCTCCTCCATGCTCTAGGTCTCGCTTGAAACAGCACATGTGCTGTTGCTTGCAGGACATTCTGTTTACTTACAGGAGGCTTAGAGCCCGGCCATTGCTTACCACTGGTTTGGGTCATCATCACTCTCATTTCTTTGCTTCTCTTTGGTCAGCAAGTGCCATCTTGTCTTCATTTCATGGGCCAGATTTACAAACATTTTGCACTGTGTTTGTGTCACAAAAATGAAGCAAACCAGCACAAAAATGTTTTTTTAAATATTTACTTTCCAGTGTAAAACTTGTTTTGCACGGAGAATTTGCCTAAAAGTAACGCAATGCAGTGCAAAGCGCTGCTTGGTATTACTTAGCATAAAGGGGGCGTTACTTGGATGGTACATGGGCATTCTCATGCAACCACCCATGCTTTTTGATGCAAAACTCTATCTACCAAAAATGAGAGACAGGTTTGTGTAAAAAATTAGCACCACTTTAAAGCAGACGTTGAAAGGAGAAATGTTTTAATTTCTCCTTGTTTTTCCAACTTTGCATGTGCACAGCACACATACAAAGTAGCGAAAGTTTTAAAAGTTGTCTAGGCATACTATTTTGTATAGGAATGGTACACTTCCAGTACAAAACCTAAGCTAGACTTGTGGTGCTAGGGAGAGTAGCATAATTTCAGTTTTTGCGGAGCTAAGCTGGAGTCTGTTTTCCGATATCCAGGTTGCAATGGCTTTCATCCCAGCAGGGCACATAAATGGTAAAAAGCGTAGGGCTGAGACAGGAGCCCTGAGCGACTCCACTGTCCAGTGACATAGTTCCTGAGTTATAAGGGCCAAGATTGACCGTTTGTGTCCTATTTGAAAGAAAGTCAGCTAACCATTGCAGAGCCTTTCCAAAGATCCCGAGCTCAAGTCATGGACTGCATGGGATACGCTGTAGTATCCAGTCATACCCTTTTCCCTGCCTAAACTGATTTTCACAACCTCCTCTACCATTTATCAGATGTTCCTAATCTTCCTTTTTGTACAAAATTGTATTCCGGCCCACTGATTACACTTCTTCCGGCTTGAGCCAGAGATTACGGCTCAAGCCGTAGAGTCCGTCCCGAGCCAGAGAGTACGGCCCAGGAGCGGACGGTACAGGCCAGGTGCGGAGATTCCGGTCCAACTGCAGACATAAAGATACAACCCGTAAATGACCTCTGTAAATACCAAAAGCAGTAAAGTTAGGTTTTTTTTCAGATTGCCTTTGTGAATCAGGCCCATTAATTGTGGATCTGAGGGGAAAAGGATGTGTTGGGACACTCAGTTAAGAAGTGCACTCATCACATACATGAGAACCTTACAAATGTTTGGCTGTAAAAACCCATGTAGACGGCCTTCTAGGCCTAGTCTCTTTCCATTGTAAACACATTCAGAACAGTTTCATGTGGAGGGGTTACTGTTGTAACAATATTTGTTTCCGCTTCCTCCCCTATAGTGAAGAGGGGCGATGGATGGCGTCCATGTCCGTCCTTCTGATGGCGAATCAAGCCATCACAAACTTAACTTCATATATCACAGATCACAGTTTTGTTTTTTCAATCTTTTACATCTAGACTCTTTCATTGTGTTGTAATGAAAGATGCAACGTAGTCCATGTAGAAATTAAGATGGTATATTCAAGATAGATGTCATAATGTAGAGCCAAACCAGGAGCAGCTTTCCTGCTGCTCAGCCCATCCTCCAACTGACTCTCTCCCTCACCAACATTCCACAGTCACCTCTCACCCAAACATTCCACACAACAGTCACACTGGCTAAGCAGCAGGTATAACACATCTCCTTTCTTCATACAAATCACATTGGAACTTTAGAAAGAATGACATTTAAACAAATGCAAGTAAAAGAATGGCATTAGAACAATTGCAAGCACATAAGCAATATAGCAAAGGGCTAATGCAAATGCATGAAACTAACAGATGGAAACATTTCTTGCACAAGAAATATAAAAATGAAATGAGCAAATAAAGTGAAAGGTAAAGAGAATGCTCTCACATCATCTCCCTTTCTAACCAAACAAAGGACATACACACACTACCACACCACAAAACCACAAACGGAACCCTGATACTACAATCATGCCAGCTGGCCATGCTAACACACAAGTGGTACATAGGGGACCAACAACGGGGTGCGGTAGGGAACCATCCAAAACAAGTATGTGTGGAACACCACCGCACACGAACCACGCAACATCTAACTGCCCTTCACCCGAACCTGTAGTAATGGTGGAAAGTGTGGAAAAAAGTCCACACGACCCATGAAAGAACTACACAGCTCAACACACAATCTCATGGTAAAATAGAAACAGCAATCACTAGTAATAACAATCTGTAAAAACACTCTCTGCCCTTCACCCTAACCCCATAGGCTGGGTGGAAAAACACTAAAATCCCATGTACTGTGGCTTCACACTGCCACACAACACTAACAAAATGTGGCATCTCAACTGCCCTTCACCCTTACCCGTAGTTAGAGTGATATGTGGAACAACACACCACACCAAACACGAAAAATGGCTTCACTCATAGTTCAAAATTCGGCTTTCAACTTCGTGTCTGCCCTTCACCGTCTCCCCTTAGGACGGGTGGCAAAAACTTCAAAATATGTTGTTGAAGAAAGCAGGTCCAGTTCCATGTAGATTGGTTAAGTAGGTTTATTCAGTAAGATGTTAACAAGAGCCCCACCAGGAGCAGCCTTCCTGCAGCTCAGTCCATCCTCCAACTGACTCTCAACATCACCAACATTCCACAGCCACCTCTCACACCACAGTCACACTGGCTGAGAAGCAGGTACGACAAATAGCTGTTATCTTGTCATACTAATAACATTGTTTGTCTTATAATTCAACTTCAGATCTTGATCTTTTCACTCCTCGTCTAAATCTCTTGTGCCTACAGAATTTGATAGTCACCAACACTAGCATTATGCATAAAAAATTACCACTAAAGGGCTCTAGATTACTAGCCCATTTCCTAAGTTACCCAACCAGTTGGGAACAGTTGACAATCCCTTTCCAATCATTTACCAAGGCACCATCTGCCCTTAACCCTTTCAGGTCTTGGTTTAAGTCAGTAAGGTTTTTGATGTAACTTTTCAGGGCATCACTTTTATCTGGTATGTAGGTGCAACATTGTTGGACCTTAACAACTGACAGACTCCATCCTCCTTAACAAGAAGGATCTCTAGAGCAAAGGGATTTTGACTCACAATCGATCTAATATAACAAATTTCTGCATCTACAACTGAAAATCCTCAAGCAGTAATTAGTTGCGTCTATGTGCTACAGTAGAAATCTTTCTACTTTTATTAGACTTTAAAAATATCTCCCGCTATCTGACTTGCACTTGCACCTCTCTTCATTCTTCCAGAATCCTCCTTAATCACTTCCTCAATCTGTCCCACATGATATATTTTTGGAAACACAACTCTCATACTACATGTTCTATACCATCTTCTAGGCAATCTATATAATGCATTTTTTCCAGAAATATAATGCACACCAAGGAACACAGGATCTACTCCTAATAAATATCATCCCTAGTTTTCATAGATTTAAAATGTATGTTCACATTCACTAATAGCTATCAAACTTGAGTTGGCAATATAGGTAGGTAGGTAAGCTTTATTCGATAAAAATATCATAAAAGCACAACATACAGTAATATAAAAGGATCAAGTAGACATGAAGAATAAAAAGAATTGATCAGTCATAAACATATCTAAAAAGACTATATGACAAAGTAAAACAAATATGTGCAAAATACAAGAGACTTAGGGACCCGAATTTCATTGAGAGTGGATAAATATCAGGAAATAGAAACAGACCATTTAAGCAATTTAGTGCAAATGAAGAGCGAGTTTTTTTTCCCGCAGAAGCCAAGCGCAGCCCAGATACTTGGCCATTCCACAGACAATAGTGAGGGACGAGGTATCTGTTTGTAAAATGCGTAGCACAGTGCGGTAGTTACGACTACCCAGCATTCTACAGATCGGTCTCAGCCACTTGGCTCTCGCTCTTCTGTAATGAGGACAGGCGAATAGAAAATGGGGAATGGTCTCTTTAGGTGCTACGCAGCTCGGGCAAGCAACAGGTATAGGAATATGACCCTTGCAACTAGCAGTAACAGAATTGAGAGGAAGGGTCCCTAATCTGAAGCGTACGTACAGTGATCTGTCAAGTGGAGTCTGAATGAAGTCGAGATAGAGTTCCAATTTACAAAGGGGCATGTGCTCAAAGAAAGCTACGCTCAACTTCCCCAGCTTTGCATTACTCAGCTCTCTTGCACTAACCCAACTCCAATAAGCCTTCTTGAGGTCCTGTTTCGAGGGAGGTAACTGGGATTCCCAGCAATCTTCGTATCCAATGGCTCTCAGCATTTGCTTTACATGGGAAATCCATTTTAACCTCCTCCCAGTATCAGCTAATATAAGTTCACTTAAGCCTGCGGCATAATTGGCAAGTTCCGGTGTCCTTCGCAATCTTGCCCAAAATAATAAAGGTCGGAGTCGTGCAATGTCCTGAATGGAGTGTCTGCCTAAATCATAAAACAAGGGTTTTAGGGGAGTTGAAGTGGGAACAGAGATGAGGTTCCTCATGAATTTGTTCTCGGACATGACCAGGTCAGGGATGTTTTCGTAACCCCAAATTTTCTGCCCCATACATAGAGCTAGATAATGCCTGTGCTTCATATACCACAAGGGCCGGTGCCACAGGTCGACTAGTAGAGAGATGTTGTTCTCTAATAATGGCACCTGATACCCTCTTGTGGCATAGGAGCATCTTGGTCAAGTGAGAGCTCCACTTCATCCCTTTTGCAAAACGCATGCCTAAATAGTCGAAGGTATCCACAATGTCTAACAATGTGCCATCCAGACTAAAGGCATATCTAAAACATCTTGGAGGATTAATAATCATTAATTTAGTTTTTTCTGTATTTATGATGAGACCATGGGACTTGCAGAATGAGTCAAACCTATTTAGAATTTTTTGTAGGCCGACTGGGGATTTAGAGATCAGAAGGGTGTCGTCGGCGAACAGGAGGGTAGGAACTTTTTCACCAGCCAGGACTGGAGCATCAGCTGGAACATCTCTGAGGAGATCCACCACCCCGTTAATGTAGAGGGAAAACAGGGTGGGAGCTAACACACAGCCCTGGCGAACCCCCCTGTTCACCGCGACACTCCCTGTGAGCTGGCCCTGAGCACCCCATCTAACGTTAGCATGGTTGTTCTCATGAAGAAGCTTTAAAAAGCCGAGAATCTCTTGGGGGACACCTAATTGAAATAGGACCTGCCACAATCTTTGGCGAGGGATTAAATCAAAAGCGGACTTTAAGTCTATAAAAGCTAAATATAAAGAACCTTTGCCTAAAACTACCACTTTCCAGTGGATCATAAAAAATCTAAAAACTTGATCCATAGTGCCTACCTTTTGTCTAAAACCTGCTTGAAAATGAGATAAAACATTCATATTCTCGATCCAAGACCTCAATCTCATAAGGAGAACCCTGCCAACCACTTTCTGTATCACGTCAATTAGACTAATGGGTCTATAGTTGGCAGGGTCCTCCTTATTGCCCTTTTTATAAATAGGAATCACCACTGCAGCTTTCCATGATTCAGGTACTATAGAGCCCTTAACTATAGCGTTCATTACAGCCGAAATGAACGAAGCCCAGGGGATTGGATCGTGTAAAAGAAGATCACCTGGAAGACCATCTGGGCCTGCCGCTTTACCCGGTGCAATACTTTTGATAGCCAGAATATCTTCTTGGGTTCCAAAGTTAGTCTCGGCTGGAACATTTACGGCGGGGGGCGGATAATACTCCTCCACGTGATCTACTCCTAATAAATATCATCCTTAGTTTTCATAGATTTAAAATGTATGTTCACATTCACTAATAGCTATCAAACTTGAGTTGGCAATATAGGTAGGTAGGTAAGCTTTATTCGATAAAAATATCATAAAAGCACAACATACAGTAATATAAAAGGATCAAGTAGACATGAAGAATAAAAAGAATTGATCAGTCATAAACATATCTAAAAAGACTATATGACAAAATAAAACAAATATGTGCAAAATACAAGAGACTTAGGGACCCGAATTTCATTGAGAGTGGATAAATATCAGGAAATAGAAACAGACCACTTAAGCAATTTAGTGCAAATGAAGAGCGAGTTTTTTTTTCCGCAGAAGCCAAGCGCAGCCCAGATACTTGGCCATTCCACAGACAATAGTGAGGGACGAGGTATCTGTTTGTAAAATGCGTAGCACAGTGCGATAGTTACGACTACCCAGCATTCTACAGATCGGTCTCAGCCACTTGGCTCTCGCTCTTCTGTAATGAGGACAGGCGAATAGAAAATGGGGAATGGTCTCTTTAGGTGCTACGCAGCTCGGGCAAGCAACAGGTATAGGGATATGACCCTTCCAACTAGCAGTAACAGAATTGAGAGGAAGGGTCCCTAATCTGAAGCGTACGTACAGTGATCTGTCAAGTGGAGTCTGAATGAAGTCGAGATAGAGTTCCAATTTACAAAGGGGCATGTGCTCAAAGAAAGCTACGCTCAACTTCCCCAGCTTTGCATTACTCAGCTCTCTTGCACTAACCCAACTCCAATAAGCCTTCTTGAGGTCCTGTTTCGAGGGAGGTAACTGGGATTCCCAGCAATCTTCGTATCCAATGGCTCTCAGCATTTGCTTTACATGGGAAATCCATTTTAACCTCCTCCCAGTATCAGCTAATATAAGTTCACTTAAGCCTGCGGCATAATTGGCAAGTTCCGGTGTCCTTCGCAATCTTGCCCAAAATAATAAAGGTCGGAGTCGTGCAATGTCCTGAATGGAGTGTCTGCCTAAATCATAAAACAAGGGTTTTAGGGGAGTTGAAGTGGGAACAGAGATGAGGTTCCTCATGAATTTGTTCTCGGACATGACCAGGTCAGGGATGTTTTCGTAACCCCAAATTTTCTGCCCCATACATAGAGCTAGATAATGCCTGTGCTTCATATACCACAAGGGCCGGTGCCACAGGTCGACTAGTAGAGAGATGTTGTTCTCTAATAATGGCACCTTATACCCTCTTGTGGCATAGGAGCATCTTGGTCAAGTGAGAGCTCCACTTCATCCCTTTTGCAAAACGCATGCCTAAATAGTCGAAGGTATCCACAATGTCTAACGATGTGCCATCCAGACTAAAGGCATATCTAAAACATCTTGGAGGATTAATAATCATTAATTTAGTTTTTTCTGTATTTATGATGAGACCATGGGACTTGCAGAATGAGTCAAACCTATTTAGAATTTTTTGTAGGCCGGCTGGGGATTTAGAGATCAGAAGGGTGTCGTCGGCGAACAGGAGGGTAGGAACTTTTTCACCAGCCAGGACTGGAGCATCAGCTGGAACATCTCTGAGGAGATCCACCACCCCGTTAATGTAGAGGGAAAACAGGGTGGGAGCTAACACACAGCCCTGGCGAACCCCCCTGTTCACCGCGACACTCCCTGTGAGCTGGCCCTGAGCACCCCATCTAACGTTAGCATGGTTGTTCTCATGAAGAAGCTTTAAAAAAGCGAGAATCTCTTGGGGGACACCTAATTGAAATAGGACCTGCCACAATCTTTGGCGAGGGATTAAATCAAAAGCGGACTTTAAGTCTATAAAAGCTAAATATAAAGAACCTTTGCCTAAAACTACCACTTTCCAGTGGATCATAAAAAATCTAAAAACTTGATCCATAGTGCCTACCTTTTGTCTAAAACCTGCTTGAAAATGAGATAAAACATTCATATTCTCGATCCAAGACCTCAATCTCATAAGGAGAACCCTGCCAACCACTTTCTGTATCACGTCAATTAGACTAATGGGTCTATAGTTGGCAGGGTCCTCCTTATTGCCCTTTTTATAAATAGGAATCACCACTGCAGCTTTCCATGATTCAGGTACTATAGAGCCCTTAACTATAGCGTTCATTACAGCCGAAATGAACGAAGCCCAGGGGATTGGATCGTGTAAAAGAAGATCACCTGGAAGACCATCTGGGCCTGCCGCTTTACCCGGTGCAATACTTTTGATAGCCAGAATAACTTCTTGGGTTCCAAAGTTAGTCTCGGCTGGAACATTTACGGCGGGGGGCGGATAATACTCCTCCACGTGATCTACTCCTAATAAATATCATCCTTAGTTTTCATAGATTTAAAATGTATGTTCACATTCACTAATAGCTATCAAACTTGAGTTGGCAATATAGGTAGGTAGGTAAGCTTTATTCGATAAAAATATCATAAAAGCACAACATACAGTAATATAAAAGGATCAAGTAGACATGAAGAATAAAAAGAATTGATCAGTCATAAACATATCTAAAAAGACTATATGACAAAATAAAACAAATATGTGCAAAATACAAGAGACTTAGGGACCCGAATTTCATTGAGAGTGGATAAATATCAGGAAATAGAAACAGACCACTTAAGCAATTTAGTGCAAATGAAGAGCGAGTTTTTTTTTCCGCAGAAGCCAAGCGCAGCCCAGATACTTGGCCATTCCACAGACAATAGTGAGGGACGAGGTATCTGTTTGTAAAATGCGTAGCACAGTGCGGTAGTTACGACTACCCAGCATTCTACAGATCGGTCTCAGCCACTTGGCTCTCGCTCTTCTGTAATGAGGACAGGCGAATAGAAAATGGGGAATGGTCTCTTTAGGTGCTACGCAGCTCGGGCAAGCAACAGGTATAGGGATATGACCCTTCCAACTAGCAGTAACAGAATTGAGAGGAAGGGTCCCTAATCTGAAGCGTACGTACAGTGATCTGTCAAGTGGAGTCTGAATGAAGTCGAGATAGAGTTCCAATTTACAAAGGGGCTTGTGCTCAAAGAAAGCTACGCTCAACTTCCCCAGCTTTGCATTACTCAGCTCTCTTGCACTAACCCAACTCCAATAAGCCTTCTTGAGGTCCTGTTTCGAGGGAGGTAACTGGGATTCCCAGCAATCTTCGTATCCAATGGCTCTCAGCATTTGCTTTACATGGGAAATCCATTTTAACCTCCTCCCAGTATCAGCTAATATAAGTTCACTTAAGCCTGCGGCATAATTGACAAGTTCCGGTGTCCTTCGCAATCTTGCCCAAAATAATAAAGGTCGGAGTCGTGCAATGTCCTGAATGGAGTGTCTGCCTAAATCATAAAACAAGGGTTTTAGGGGAGTTGAAGTGGGAACAGAGATGAGGTTCCTCATGAATTTGTTCTCGGACATGACCAGGTCAGGGATGTATTCGTAACCCCAAATTTTCTGCCCCATACATAGAGCTAGATAATGCCTGTGCTTCATATACCACAAGGGCCGGTGCCACAGGTCGACTAGTAGAGAGATGTTGTTCTCTAATAATGGCACCTGATACCCTCTTGTGGCATAGGAGCATCTTGGTCAAGTGAGAGCTCCACTTCATCCCTTTTGCAAAACGCATGCCTAAATAGTCGAAGGTATCCACAATGTCTAACGATGTGCCATCCAGACTAAAGGCATATCTAAAACGTCTTGGAGGATTAATAATCATTAATTTAGTTTTTTCTGTATTTATGATGAGACCATGGGACTTGCAGAATGAGTCAAACCTATTTAGAATTTTTTGTAGGCCGGCTGGGGATTTAGAGATCAGAAGGGTGTCGTCGGCGAACAGGAGGGTAGGAACTTTTTCACCAGCCAGGACTGGAGCATCAGCTGGAACATCTCTGAGGAGATCCACCACCCCGTTAATGTAGAGGGAAAACAGGGTGGGAGCTAACACACAGCCCTGGCGAACCCCCCTGTTCACCGCGACACTCCCTGTGAGCTGGCCCTGAGCACCCCATCTAACGTTAGCATGGTTGTTCTCATGAAGGAGCTTTAAAAAGGCGAGAATCTCTTGGGGGACACCTAATTGAAATAGGACCTGCCACAATCTTTGGCGAGGGATTAAATCAAAAGCGGACTTTAAGTCTATAAAAGCTAAATATAAAGAACCTTTGCCTAAAACTACCACTTTCCAGTGGATCATAAAAAATCTAAAAACTTGATCCATGGTGCCTACCTTTTGTCTAAAACCTGCTTGAAAATGAGATAAAACATTCATATTCTCGATCCAAGACCTCAATCTCATAAGGAGAACCCTGCCAACCACTTTCTGTATCACGTCAATTAGACTAATGGGTCTATAGTTGGCAGGGTCCTCCTTATTGCCCTTTTTATAAATAGGAATCACCACTGCAGCTTTCCATGATTCAGGTACTATAGAGCCCTTAACTATAGCGTTCATTACAGCCGAAATGAACGAAGCCCAGGGGATTGGATCGTGTAAAAGAAGATCACCTGGAAGACCATCTGGGCCTGCCGCTTTACCCGGTGCAATACTTTTGATAGCCAGAATAACTTCTTGGGTTCCAAAGTTAGTCTCGGCTGGAACATTTACGGCGGGGGGCGGATAATACTCCTCCACGTGATCTACGGGGGCAATCTCTCCCGCATATATAGCAGAGAAATGGTTAAACCATTGCAGCTCTGTTATATGATTTGGGATACTTGTCGTTTTAGCCCGTTTACCTCTATTTAGGAGATCCCAAAAGACAGGGGAATTTCGGTTTAATGCCGCCTCTTTTAATTCCTGCCAGTGCATTTCCTCCCAATTTTGTTTTGCAACTAACAGAGAAGTGGAGTAGTCCTGTCTCGCCCTTCTAATCAAATCACTATCTTGTTTCCTTAGGGCTTTTGACAGGGTCGCTCTTTTCCATCTACAATCTTTAGAATACCAAGGGTTTGAGCCTTGTACAGGCTCCGCTTTACGGGGAGGATTCCCTTCCAAAATAAAAAATTCCCCTATCTTGTTGATGGTATCATGGTAGAGAGAGGATATAAGTTGGGGGTCATCCATTTTATTGCTAGCTTCAGAGAGCTCGATGTATTTCCTAGCTAATATTTCTTTAATTGATGCGAGCTTCCCCTCGTGCTGTGAGATTCCATGCCATTTAAGGCGTCTATTGCAACCTGCCAGCGATACTTCTTTGGTTGACATCAAAAGTGGTTCGATCTTCTCAAGATCTGGGGTCAGCCAAACATCTTTGATTTGTAAGCACAGTGGATTATGATCGCTATCTATAGTATTTTTAATGATCATATCCACAACATTCCCCCAGAAGTAGATGTCAATGAGGATATAATCAATGCGAGAGGGGGTGGTTAGCCTATTATATGTAAAGGCGTCACCCATGTCAGATTTGGATCTGCCGTTCACTGCTCGTAAATTAAACTCTTGGGTGATGGCATTCAATTGGACTGCCCTTTGTGACCATTTCTTAATAGGAGTAAGCTCTAGAGGCGGAATACCCCATTTGAGATCGAACTCACTAGTCCCCATTAGATCTTCCGAGGATAAGGGTTCAAATGTACAATTGAAATCCCCACAAATAATAGTACTAGAGTTGGGGTCAATACGAATCAATTCGCGTTCCAGGGCGGAGACTGTCTGGGAAGCTTGTCCACCCACAGAGCCTCTAGCATAGATATTAAATAGTTCTAGGGTGGGACCACCGCGTGGACCTTTTATAGTTAAATGTAGGAGATCGGGGGAGACACTATTATGGGTCTCTACCAACCAATTATTCTTGATATTTACCCACACAAGCAGTCCCCCCGATGGGCGGCCTTTCCCTGAGCTTGAAGCCGGTAGGTAATACGTAGTATACCCTGATTTGTGAAGAGGGATTGTACTCCATGTTTCCTGGAATACACAAACATCGAACGTGCCGATGAATTCTTGCCATTCCGGGATTAGAAGTTTTTTGGAGAGCCCAGCGATGTTCCAGGAAACAAAATTTAAAGATGACATAGAATTTTTAGGAATTGTAATTTCCTGGATGCAAGGGGGCATCTCACAGGGCAATGGGGACTGTGAGAGAAGCAGTGGGCTCTGGAACGATACATTAATAGGATCAACAGCGATAGAATCTGGCTCCATAATACGACCCAGAAAAAAATCTTGGTCCAGTCAATCTACCCTATTCAAATTTGAAACATTGCTTGGAACCCTTATTCTACCCTCTGACTCCTGCCCTCTTGGAACCCAGAGTGGAGAACGCCTTATCTGGATCAGGGAATGATCTGGTGAAGATGTACGAAATTCCAAAAGGACCAGGTTCTCAGCCAGAGTGGTTTTGGAGAATGTAAGCTCAATGCAATCAAATTGGCTATTATGGAGTGAGATTCTTCTAGCTTTGGTGATATCGTCACGGATGATTGACCTGCATCCCCTGACATGCCTAACCCAGTGTATGGCTTTATTCTTCACAGAGTCCTCATTTTCATATATTTGGGTAGTGGTGAGTCTAGGTACTTTAACCAGATAGGCTATGTTTGCATTAACCGAGAGGCCCCCTGGAATCGAATTCCGTGCACTGTTATCTCTAAGATGAGCCTGGGCCTCCTGGTGGCTAAGACTCGAGGGTCCAGCCGATTTAGACGTATTTAGAATAGGAGAAGAGTCATTATGTGCTGTTTTGCATTTCACAATATCCGTGTACAATGATTTACTGCTACTGGCAGAGGACAATGGTGGCTTTCTTGTTGGGTCAATCGTATTTCAGGCTGGGTATGACCTCCTGTGTGGAATTGGCAGAGGCCCAGACTGGACAGATATTGAGGGTACAAGTGGTGTCGAGTTCCTAGGAATACTTGAGATTTTCAACTGCATAGGAATTGAAGGGACCCTCTTACTCAATTCCATAACTATGTTTTTCAGCAGTTCAACCTCTTTTACTAATTGGTCAATTTTCTGCTCCAGGGACACTCCCTGAGTTTTGGGAATCTGTGCTGCTTTGGGGACTAGTTGGCCAGAGTCTTGGCATACTAAGGGCACGGGGATTTCCTCATCTAAACCCTCCAAGATAGCAAACCTATTTAAACATAAAAGCTCAAGTGAAGTAGTAGAGGGTTGGGATTCAATACTAGGTATAGGATGCGTGGTATCCTGCTTGGCTCCCTGACATGGTTCAGATTGGCCATTGGGTGTTGGGCAGGAAGGTATTATAGATGGTGCTTGTCTATTTTTATTGAACATAGTTGGAATTTTGCGATTGAGGATACTAGGGGTAGGATCCACTACTGATTCCCCTTCAACAGTAGATGGAGGCCTAGTCTCCTCCAGTAGTACTTGGCAATCGTCAACGATCGCTTCGATCCTGTCCAACACACAATTGCCTGCCGCATGGGTGACTTTTTTAGCCTTTTTCCCCTTTTTGTTAGAGCTGCCCCCGCCTCCCTCCATGGATTTCCTTTTAGCCATGCACGAGTAATAGATGGGCTTTTACGCAGTGAGCAGTACTAACAATACTTGCAGAGAATACAAAATAATGTAATAAAGTAATCAGATAATCGCTTTGGTCCTTGGAGGAAATTATCACAACATTGAAAACGACAGTCACACTGTTCAAGAGCGGATGTGTGGGACACACGACAGAGTACCTTGATGGTCTGGATGGCGCACAAGGGGGGTGGCCCAGCCCTGCCTCCTCCTGCCTCTGACGCCCACAGACGGCCCGCCCTCTGCCCGGGCTCAGCCCGGCGCCGCCCGCGCGCGTCCCGCGACGCGGAGGGAGCCGCAGATTATGTAGCGCCACCGTGCGCGCTTTCCGCCGGAAGTGGGCGGTGCAATGAGGGATCCCGGGAGCTGTAGTCTCCCCCAACGGCGGCCTATGGTGTCGTTAGGCGGCGGGGGAGACACACAGCGGTAGTGCCACAGCCAACGATGTCTGCTCTGGAGCCCAGGTAGGTGGTAAAAGAGAGATGCCAAGCGCTGTTGTCAGCCAGAGACACCCCGCTCCACCAAGGGAGCCGCAGATTATGTAGCGCCTCCGTGCGCGCTTTCCGCCGGAAGTGGGCGGTGCAATGAGGGATCCCGGGATCTGTAGTCTCCCCCAACGGAGGCCTATGGTGTCGTTAGGCGGCGGGGGAGACACACAGCGGTAGTGCCACAGCCAAAGATGTCCGCTCTGGAGCCCAGGTAGGTGGTAAAAGAGAGATGCCAAGCGCTGTTGTCAGCCAGAGACTTGTGTTGGCAATATACATATATATATATTCACTGAAAAAACCATAGGTTTCAGGGGCGTTATAGTTAGCTGGACTTTTCACTCGTACAAAACCATTGAAATTCCCCCGTTATAGTTAGTTCAGCTAACTATAACTTGCGCGTCCGCAATACACTGCTGATAACGTCACATATTACATCACTCATGACATGGTAAGTGACATCACTCATGACATCACTGATGACATCTCAAATGACATCACTGATGACATCATCCAGTGAATGTGTGTTTTTCTGAAAATTACATATGTTTTATATATGTATATCTCAAGGTCGATGGAAGAATAAATGGGTATATAAGTGTCTAAATGGATGATTTGTTTTTGAAAAATTGATTGTATAACTGACTGCCTAAGTGTATCTTAGTGAATACATGGCTTAGTGAGTAATGTTTAAATTTGTAAATATCTGTATCAGTCTCTCACTTTGTGTATAAGTGGCTGCATGGGTTGGTGAGTAGCTACATGAGTGTCTATATAGGTTATTAGTTGGTTTTTTGAGTATCAGTATGAGTGTCTGAGTGTCTGTATGGTTCGGTGGGGGGTATTACGTAGTGCATAGGTGCATGAATGAGTGACTCACTGTTTGTATGTGTTGAAGACAGCATGTGTGCAGGACTGTATGGGTGGATGAGTGTGTGCATGGGTGTGTTAGTGAGTGATAGACTGTCTCAATAGTGTATTTATGAGTAACTAAATATGTTTTAAACTAGTATATGTGACTATTGGTGTATATAAGTGAGTATATGTGAGAGTGAGAGATTGAAAGAGTTCGTGTATGAATAAGTATGTGTTTCTATGAGTGATTGTTTAAAAGACTAAGTATGTGTAAGTTTGATTCTTTATTAGCATGAGTGACTATGTGTGTGAGTAACTCTATGGATGAGTGGCGTTGTGTAACAGGATGTATAGGTGTGTGAGTACATATGATGAGTGAGTATATGTATGAGTGACTGTATAGGACTGTTGGTGAATGAGTGGATGTGTATGTGGATCTTAGAATTACTGAATAGGTTGTTGTAACTGGTATTGGTATGTCCATTGTTTTGAACATTGTAGTTTCTATTTTTGAATGTGTGTATCAAAGGTTATATTAGGGGAAGAGGAGGTCTGCCACTCTATCACAAGGATGATATCATCAGTGATGTCATTAGTGATGTCATTTGAGATGTCTTCAGTGATGTCATGAGTGATGTCACTGACCATGTCATGAGTGATGTAATATGTGATGTCATCAGCAGTGCATTGCGGGCGCGCGAGTTATAGTTAGCTGAACTAACTATAACGGGGGAATTTCAATGGTTTTGTACGAGTGAAAAGTCCAGCTAACTATAACGCCCCTGAAACCTATGGTTTTTTCAGTGAATTTCTAAGGTTTTTTAAATGCTAATTCCTAACTATAACGTGCCTGAAACCTATGGTTTTTTCAGTAAATTTCAAAGGTTTTTTAAATGCTAATTTCTAACTATGCCTACAGAGATAGGACATGTGAAGAAAGAAGAAAAAACGCACAGAAAGAAAAAAACACAAATGCAGAAAGAAGCAACGAAGTCCTCAAAGACGAAGAAAAGTGCAGGAAGAAGGATAACGTGCAGAAAGAACAAACAGAAGAGCAGAAAGAAGCCTTGTTGCAAAATCATCCTGTACCCTGAACTTTTTCAGACAGATACTGGTGGCAACTGAGTCTGACTAAACAGTCCTAGAGCCAGTGCTATGTTAAAAGACACTCAGAATAAAGTGAAAACACCTACATACACTAGGGAACACTATGTGTTGGGGTCCCCCTGTGATCAGCATGACCTCCTCTGTAAGCCCCTAGTATATAATAGGGCAGGGGATTAAAACTACCTCTTAAAACGCGCCACAGGGCGTGTTTGCACACGTCACCTCAGGCCCCGTCCCCTCACTTCCCCACTGTGTAAACACGCCCTGTGGCCGTTTTAAGTTGGGAGATTAAGTCCCCTTGAATCCTGAGGGTCCCTAGGGAACAACTAGACCACTAGGTACCTCCAGTAAGCGCCACAGAGCTGCGTTGCAGAGAGATGTAAAAAGGGGCACGGCCTAGACCACCTCTCTGCAACGCAGCGGAGTGGTGCTTACTGGAAGCACCTGGTGGGCTAGTTGGCCCCCAGGGTCCCTCAGGATTGAAGGGGAATTATTTACCCAACTTAAAACACGCAATAGGGCTTGTTTGCACACGTTAACTCAGGCCCCGTCCCCTCCCTTCACCACTTTGTAAACACGCCCTGTGGCCGTTTTTAGTTGGGAGATTAAGTTCATTTGAATCCTGAGGGTCCCTAGGGTCCAACTAGCCCACTAGATACCTCCAGTATGCGCCACAGAGCTGCGTTGCAGAAAGGTGTAAAAAGTGGCACGGCCTGGACCACCTCTCTGCAACGCAGCTCAGTGGCGCTTACTGGAAGCACCTGGTGGGCTAGTTAGCCCCCAGTGGCCCTCAGGATTGAAGGGGAATTATTTCCCCAACTTAAAACGCGCCATAGGGCGTGTTTGCACACGTCACCTCAGGCCCCGTCCCCTTCCTTCCCCACTGTGTAAACATGCCCTGTGGCCGTTTTTTAAGTTGGGAGATTAAGTCCCCTTGAATCCTGAGGATCCCTAGGGGCAAAATAGCCCACTAGGTACGTCCAGTAAGCGCCATTGCACAGAGGTGTAAAAAGGGGCACGGCCCTCACCACCTCTCTACAACGCAGAGCAGTGGCACTTACTGGAAGCACCTGGTGGGCAAGTTGGCCCCCAGGGTCCCTCAGGATTGAAAGGGAATTATTTCCCCAACTTAAAACGCGCCACAGGCGGTGTTTGCACACGTCACCTCAGGCCCCGTCCCCTCCCTTCACCACTGTGTAAACGTGCCCTGTGGCTGTTCTAAGTTGAGAGATTAAGTCCCCTTGAATCCTAAGGGTCCCTAAGGTCAAACTAGCCCACTAGGTACCTCCAGTAAGCGCCACAGAGCTGCGTTGCATAGAGGTGTAAAAAGGGTCGTGGCCTCAGAACACCTGTCTGCAACGCAGCTCCCTGGTGCACACTGGAGATACCTGTTGGGCTACTTGGCCCTCAGGGACCCTCAGTATTGAAGGGGAATTAATTCCCCAACTTACAAATGGCCAGGGGGCGCGTTTGCAGAGTGCTGCAAGAAGGGGGCGTGGCCTCCAGCGCGATGCCGGTCTTTTATTTTTTTTTACTTTTTTAAGAATGAGGGCTGTGTGGCCCCCCTTCTTTTTCTAATTTACTGGCCCTGGGGACCCCATCCCCCAGGGCATGCACCCTAATTTTTTTTGTTGAAAAAAATAAATTTGGCCCTTCTAAGGCCTTAATCGGGCCCGGGGACCCCAACCCCCTGGGTCATGGCCTTTTTTTAATTTAAATTCTTTAGGAGGGGGTTGCGTTGCCCCCCTCCTCAGGCGACTTATGGCTCCAGGGACCCCATCCCCTGGGGCCGGCCTTTGTTTTTTATTATTTTAAAAATATATATATTTATAGAAACACCTAGGACATGCTGGTCAAACCGTATGTACCTATCACCATGACGATTTGCGTGATATTCATTAAAAGGCGACTATGCATAGAATGAATCCACATGGAATGTATTTACACTGCTAGTGAAGCTCTAACATGTCTGACGCCCTACCATGCCTAATCCCGGCGCCCCAGCCGGTGGGTACTCTCCAAGTAGACACCCTTGTCGTTTATTTATACAAACATGGGTAGCTATTGACGGGCACATTTAATATACACTCACACCAAGCCATTCAAAGGGGATTCGACAAAAATTCGACCAAACTATGCAAGAAACCCCCCTCACGGTTAATAAAAAACACATCCACCGCCGGATGTGTAATACTTTTTATTTTACTCTCTGGAAAGGAGACGAACCTCACTTGAGAGTCACAGCGTGCTCCTGGCTGAGCCCAATGCTGTGTTACACCCACCAGTGCCCGCCGATTGCCTCACACCTCTGTGTTGTATTCCACCAGCTAGTGCGTATGCTATGACACTCTCTAGCCCATATGCACTGTAACACCACCCTGTGAATATGCTATGCCACACTTGCCTTCGCACTGGTTATATTGCCCCATCTAACGTGCCTTCCTCGATGTGTATGTTATAACGCACAGCGCTATGCCATACATATTACAATCTGGGATCCATATCTTTGTCACAGTGCATATGCAACGTTACACTCCCCAGCACATATTTTATATTACAACTTTAGAGACTAGTTATGTTACACAACACTGCCCTGCGCATATTACAATCCAAGGCGCATATCGCATAGCACGCGCTAGTGCCTGTGCTATCTCGCGCTCTCCAATGAATCTGTCATTGCGCACAATGTATTGCATATTATATTTCACGCCCCGGTTCATCTTATATCACACTTTTTGGTGCATAGTTTATACCATATACTACATCTAGTTTTCATTTTCAATCGTGCTCTCAGGACTATGTTCTATATAACACTGCGTCCACCTACCCTTTTCACGGGCATTACATTTTGTGATGGGGGTGGAGGGTCAGGGGGTGTTTCTGCCAAGTGAGCCCGGAGTCACAGTCACAAACGTCCTCTTCTTCCTGAATAAAAGTGAGATTATGCTGCATACTTCAAAAAGGGGGTTCGGGGTGGTGCACCACCAGTTTGTTTGTGAGTATATTACACCAAGTGGTCAGTAGTTGGTATACAAAAAGTCTTTATTTTAAGTTAATAGTCCAAACAAAGCCTCAGCCAACGCGTTTCGTTCAGAATGAACTTCGTCAGGGCTGGAAAAGTATGAGAAAACATAACATAAGCAGACATACCATACATAACATTTAAAAAGTACATTAAGAGACACCATTTAAAAGTTAACACATACTAAGAGAATATGCACAGGACAGATCATGGATATACCATGAGTTATGGGTGTATAAACATTGCCAAACAAAGCAATATTATATAGAACAACACATGACATTACGAATAAAAACATTTCATTAATAACAGGGGGAGCAAGAGTGTGCCGCTGTGATTCCAAAGCGAGTGTATTTTTGAAAAAACCCTTAATGCTGGAAAATATTGTTTAATCAAAGATGTCCCCAACTACAGCGTAGATCCTATATCAGTGGTTAACACCTTGGTACCCCATCTAACCGTGTGTTATGTAGAACACTTTATCAGAGGTAGAGAAAGACGGGCGGGGGGGGAGGGGGACATGGGCATATCTGCGTCATTTTAATCTTGGATTGACCCAAGTAGGCCATAAACTATTAAGTATAGAGATAGCAAACAGCAAGTTGAGTAGGGAGACAAAGGCAGGAAGTAAACTAATAAGAAGCCGTCTCCTGCGGGGAGACACGTACCATAAGTAGAAGTGCGAGTGCAATCCAATGATATAACCGAAGTGGGTGTAGACCAGTGACCGTCTCTCGACGAACTGTGAATCACGTTGTATTTTAGTTTGGTAAACAATCCTGATTGAACTTACAGTGCCACCTTGATAAGGGCACTGTGCACGTATCTGTAAAATCAGAAAAAACGGAAGCTGAATATAAATAATTAATATTAAAACTTGGTCCGAACATAATGTCAGTCTAAAAAGCGTGAATTTCCATTCTGGTGTTTCTGACTGAAAAAGTAGAGAAGCCATCTATGAACATCATCTTGGTAAATACTACATGAAAGCTATAATTTCAAAGTTTCAAATATACACCCAATAGCCGAAAACGAGAAATATACAAAACGAGTTGCCATTAGGACTGACAGAGTCTCGTTGGGGCTGAAACAGCACAAATATAAATTCAGCCCGCATTGGGTGTAAACAGACCCCTGTCCCTGCGAACAATACATCCGCCCTGCGCACATGGGCGTGAGCCAGACCGTGCCTCCACACCAGAAAAGAAAAAGGCAATATGACGTCTCATTGCACCGTTAACAACAAATATTTATTCACTACTTAGAATTTACTATCGTGAGAGTTTTTGCTAAATAACACAAAAACCAGTCAGGCAACCTGCATAATCCCAGCGCTTCGCGAAAGAAGATAAAGGAGAAAGAGAAGAATTTTTAGAAGAAAAAATTTTTTTAAGAAGAAAAAAGTTCTCCACGGAACATAGGAAAGCATGTAATTGCGCCCTGGGATCGGGTCAAAACCAGAGCTGTGGTACAAGCAGCACCCTGCCACAAAACGGCAGGATCAAATAAAAGCCAAGTCTTTGCTACGGCAGCCAAGCCTTTGCTACCGCTGCCCCATGCCGCATGCCAACAAAAACATAAATTTACCAAGAAATTGCCCTGCATACCTTTAACGTGACGGTAGTCCGTGCTCTCCCCTACGAGTGTCCCGTAATGTGGCCTGGGGCAGAAGCCGTGTTTTAACTGCAAGCGTGCGTGTGCGAAGTTCGACGTACGTCAGAGCACGTCACCGGTCGAGGAAGGGCGTTTGACAGACGGCCAATGCTGACCCCGCTTTGGCGGTTTCCTAGGAAACCAGGTTGTATACCATAGGCCATTGACAGAGGCCGGGTTGGCGTGAAGGCTCAGATGGAAACGTCAAGAACGTCAAAATATGTCACGAGTTAACAATGGGTGTGTCAGGGGTTTAGCCAATGTGTGCCAAGTCGGACGCTACGTCAGCGGTTCCAGGCGCGTCGAATTTGAAAGGCAAATGCGCAACATCAAAGTCTTAGCAAGCACCCGTTTGTAGATGAAAAGAGCGCACGTGAGGTCAAGACGGTGCGAGGCGTACCCAGTTGGAAAATAAGTATATCAGGGGAACCGCCAATACTGTCAAAAGTGAATACGATGTCGGAGATGCAAAGTATGTCCGGTGAAGAGGCAAGTAATGCATATTCAGTTAAAAACGGTTAGTAAGCAGTTGTGGAAGACATGGGGGTCCTTTCACGAGAAGCGCAGGGGTGTCAAAGCATTGTGCAACATTGTGCATATGCAAATTGCGTAACGTCGGCGATGCAGAGTATGACAATTAGGATACAGTAGTGTTCCTATTCCGTAACAGCGGTTGGTGGGCAGTAGTGACCGAGTGAGAGTCTTCACAGGGGAGATGGGGGATATCTGAGTGTCATGCAAATGTTAGCATATATAAGAGTCAAAAAGCGTCCATGGGTTATGGGCGCATTGTTGTACGGCAGTCATTAAACTCCCTCCCTAGAGAATATTTTGGTTCTGGGTAGAGCAATCACGTGATCAGAGTACAATAGATCACATTAAACCGACAATCTCCAAAGATATTTTTCTAATTCGGAAGCATGCCACAGAGGTGATCAAAAAACATAAGATCACTTAAAACTGAGAGCATCCGTCAAGCGAGCAATTTAAACCGACAATCTCCAAAGATATTTTTCTAATTCGGAAGCATGCCACAGAGGTGATCAAAAAACATAAGATCACTTAAAACTGAGAGCATCCGTCAAGCGAGCAATTTAAAAGTACGACGGTGGGTCAGTTTTAAAATTCTACGGACTTATCATAGAATTCGTACATGTGTGCACCGCTCCATCTTGCTACCACCGGGCAATAGTTTTAATTGCAAACATATCTTTAGCTCAATAGGAGTATATTCTGCCTATCTTTGCGCACAAACAAATCATCTAATGTGTTCTCTCTTTTTCTCATTCCCCATATGACTCATTTTATGATTGGCCATGTGACATTATTCCCTCATACTCCCAGATGTCTATGATTCACTGTCGTACTTTTAAAACTGACCCACCGTCGTACTTTTAAATTGCTCGCTTGACGGATGCTCTCAGTTTTAAGTGATCTTATGTTTTTTGATCACCTCTGTGGCATGCTTCCGAATTAGAAAAATATCTTTGGAGATTGTCGGTTTAATGTGATCTATTGTACTCTGATCACGTGATTGCTCTACCCAGAACCAAAATATTCTCTAGGGAGGGAGTTTAATGACTGCCGTACAACAATGCGCCCATAACCCATGGACGCTTTTTGACTCTTATATATGCTAACATTTGCATGACACTCAGATATCCCCCATCTCCCCTGTGAAGACTCTCACTCGGTCACTACTGCCCACCAACCGCTGTTACGGAGTAGGAACACTACTGTATCCTAATTGTCATACTCTGCATCGCCGACGTTACGCAATTTGCATATGCACAATGTTGCACAATGCTTTGACACCCCTGCGCTTCTCGTGAAAGGACCCCCATGTCTTCCACAACTGCTTACTAACCGTTTTTAACTGAATATGCATTACTTGCCTCTTCACCGGACATACTTTGCATCTCCGACATCGTATTCACTTTTGACAGTATTGGCGGTTCCCCTGATATACTTATTTTCCAACTGGGTACGCCTCGCGCCGTCTTGACCTCACGTGCGCTCTTTTCATCTACAAACGGGTGCTTGCTAAGACTTTGATGTTGCGCATTTGCCTTTCAAATTCGACGCGCCTGGAACCGCTGACGTAGCGTCCGACTTGGCACACATTGGCTAAACCCCTGACACACCCATTGTTAACTCGTGACATATTTTGACGTTCTTTTTTTTTTTGAAACCGTTTATTACAAGTCTTAAAAGTATACAAGTATGGGCCCACAACCTTCCGGCCGGCCGCTAGCAATGGTAGGAACATACGACATACATTTATGGAACACGTGGTATTACAGGAGGAGCATTTCTCCGTAGGTAACAATGTCAAAGCCACATCATCCAGGCCCCAGTATGCGGTTTCATTTTAAATTAAGAACAACAAAAAATTAAAACCACACCCACAAGGCAACCCACAATCAAAAATAGCAGCACGTGCTCCCCTAGAGGGGGGATCCCAACTATACACAGAAGTGTGAGGAGGGGGAAGAGAACAGAGCGAGGACTGGGGGAACCCAATGCCCGGCAGCGGAGGAATGAGTCGGCTAAGGGGATGGGGCTGGCGAGGCACCAGGCAGCAGCGGTGGTGTGCAGATACCCCCTTGGTTGGCGTTCCAGGGACCCCATACTTTCACCCATGTCCCAGGCTTACCCCTCGCCACATACACCACCTTTTCGCGAAACATGCACCAGTCCATGTGTTCTTTCCAGGCCGAGACCGTCGGGGGCCTCTGGGATCCCCACAGTTGAGCAATATCACGCTTGGCTATCATATATCCCAGAGTCACCCACCACGTCTGCAGCGCCGAGCAATCAGTCGGTTCCCACACATTCAACAGGCATCTCCTCACTTCAGGCAACAACGCCACATGTGTAACCAGTCGCAGCACCTCATGTACACCACGCCAGAACCCCTCTTCCTCCGGGCACTCCCACAAAATATGCATAAAGGTCCCCAAAGCACCACACCCACGCTTACACAACCCATCTCCAGCATAGCCCATACGCAGAAGCTTTGGCCCCGCCATGTAGACCCGGTGGAGTATCTTGAGCTGGACGAAACGAAGGCGAGCCGGTATGGCCACCTCCTTCGGGGAGGCCACCGCGGAGGTCCAGTCCTCGTCGTCCAACTCCAGCCCGTCGGCAACCCAAGCCGCACGAAGGGCAGTCAACAGGCCCGAGCGGTCGTTTATGAGCTTTTTATATATAAGTGAGATCGTGCTGTCCGGGACGTGCCCATCCAGCATTCTATCCTCCAGGGGGGAATATTCCGGGATGGAGGCAGCGTCCGAGAAGACGGAGCCCAGCGCATGACGGACCTGCAAATACCGAAAGTATTCACTGCCCTGCAACTGAAACTCCGTCTGTAGCATATCGAACGTTTTAAATCCTCCCCTCGTCCAAAGATCCCCAACTTTACTGATACCTATTATGTCCCACTTCTCGAAGCCCTTAGAGGTCCACAAGGAACCTAACCGCTCAGACGCGTATAGTGGTGATGCCCGGGTCAAACGGTCCTTCCACCCCATAGCTGCATTGGCCGCGTGCCATACTTGCACCATGACACGCTTGGGGCCCGTCAGACGAGCGTCGGGCGCGCTAGAGTAGAGCGCTCGATTGTAGTCGCCACCTGGCAGGAGCATCTTGTCCATTTCAAATGCCGGGTTTAAGGCGGGCCCGAAGAGGCCATGGTTAATGGCGGCGAGCTGGGAGGCCCAATAGTACCGTTTAATATCCGGGAGGGCAATCCCCCCGTCAAACCATGGGAGCGTCAGCTTAGCCAGAGCAATGCGCGGCCTCCCGTCCCAGAACAGGCGGCGTTGCAGACTCTCCACCTCACGGAAGTAGCGCGCCGGGACCAAGTCCATAGTATTCTGCAAAGCGTACAGAAAACGCGGCAGAGACATCATCTTGAACAATGCCGCCCGGCCGAGCGGCGAAAGCGGCAGGCGCCGCCAGCGTGCGACATCTACCCGCAGACGCTGGAGGGGGGGAAGCAGATTCCGTTCATACCGGGCCTCCGGGTCCAGAGTGTCAAGAATTCCTGTCATACAAGGGAAACACGCCCTTATGTAAACAGGAGAGCTGTTACATAACTCAAGGGAAACACGCCCTTATGTAAACAGGAGAGCTGTTACATAACTCAAGGGAAACACGCCCTTATGTAAACAGGAGAGCTGTTACATAACTCAAGGGAAACACGCCCTTATGTAAACAGGAGAGCTGTTACATAACTCAAGGGAAACACGCCCTTATGTAAACAGAAGAGCTGTTACATAACTCAAGGAAAACACGCCCTATAAAGGGAGGAACCGGGAGGTACAAGGCTGTCGGATATTGTGTTTACACCGACGTACCTGCTTCGTGAAGAGCAGTGTTCCGGAGTGGTGCTCCAGTAAGGCAAGAACGGAGGTAGGTCGAGTCGTTACTCCCTGGGCCGTGTCTTGCCCCATCGTCACCTGTGAAGGACCCGGAAGCTCTACCGGTCAACCATTGAGCTTCGCTTTTTGACTCGGCTGAGTCCAAGCGCAGTGGCGCTTTTGCTGGTTGGAGTCGTAACTCCCAGCCCGACCAGAGACACAGGGACTGCCAGCTGTAACGCACACCAGGAGGTGTTTGCCGCGTTACAGACTCGGAAGTCCACAGGATCGATCGAGCGGCTGCTCTCGGTTCAGTCTTCTTGCTTGTGATTGGGGTATCGGTGACGCATCACCAGGAGGTGACTCCGCGTCCCGGTGCAGCCTGAGGAAGAGGTTGAGCGGCTGCTCCCTTCAGGTAGAGACCCCGGCTGGGTGTTTCCCTGACTCCTCGATTCTCCCCAACACTCTTCGTGCCCCTCACAGCCTACCGATTGGCATTGTCGGCCATTTCATTTCTGCCCTCTGTTGGCATACGCCGGGATCGGCGTATATGCAGAGGACGGTTAGGACCATCCGTGCTGTGGGCTGGTAACGTACTTAGCCTGGAGGATTCCAGTGACTATAACTTTTGTTTGTTCTTTGTATTTTATTTGCCTTCATTAAAAGAACTAACCCTTCACAAGTGGTTGCGTCCTCATTGTCGTGTCTGTTAAACGATCCTGAGACGTTCAGGGCGTTACACAGAGTAATGAAGACACCCAAGTACCGAAATCCCTGCGGGGCGATCTGGATCGGACAGCCCCGCGGGAGAATAGGAGCCTCCCCAGAGAGAACATACACACACGATTTAGCCCAGTTGATGACGAGACCGGAGTTACGACCAAACGAGTGTAAAACATCAACTAGCACTATAAGTGATTTACGTGGGGAGGCTAGGTACAGAAGGATGTCATCAGCGTATAGGGATACGCGGTCCTCATACTCGGGGGTCCAACGGAGACCACGGATGGAAGGCTCCCACCGCAGCCACTCCGCCAGGGGCTCCAAGGCAAGCGCAAAAAGAAGCGGCGACAAGGGACAGCCCTGTCGCGTGCCCCGGCCCAGCTCAAACGGGGCCGATACTCTTCCGTTCACGACCACCTGCGCCATTGGGCCCGCATACAACAATTTGACCCAACTGATGAATCCTGGGCCAAATCCGAACTTCGCGAGCATCGCCCAGATGTATGGCCACTCAAGCGTGTCAAACGCCATGGTGACGTCTAAGGACGCCAAAATGGCCGGTTCCCGTATAAATGGGACGCGCGCAAGCACCCCATGCAAACGCCGCAGATTAAGGGCTGTATTGCGATGGGGAATAAAGCCAGACTGGTCCTGATGAACCAGATCTCCCACCACACCGACCAGCCGATTGGCGAGTACCTTAGCGAGAATTTTGGGCTCCGCATTCAGTAGTGAGATAGGCCGATAAGAAGTAACCCGATCCCGAGGTCTCCCCTCCTTATGGATCACCACGATTGTAGCCAGACGCTGGTCAGGCGGGAGGGAGCCCAACGAGTGGGCCGCGAGGAACATTGCGCGGAGGTGAGGCGCCAATGTATCCGGTCGCAGCTTATACAGCTCGATAGGGATACCATTCGGGCTCATGGCCTTGCCAGAAGCGACTGAGCGTATGGCGAGGGCGATTTCGTCGGAGGTGGGAGCGGCGTCCAGCGACACCCTGTCCTCCCCGGACAGGGAAGGCAGCGCGATATCCCTGAGCAGGGCACGGGAATCCTCTTCCGAGCAAGAAGAGACCGGGGAATACACCTCGCGGAAATACTCCGCGAAACAGGAGACAATTTCTTCTGGCTCAGTTACACACACACCATTCGTTTTCTCAATCAGCGGGACCACACGATTCGCCCTTTCCTTTTTATCCAACCACGCTATCAGTTTACCAGCCTTATCACCCACATCATACAGTCGCCCCTGTTGCTCTCTACTAAGGCCCCTGGCCGCCTCCGTAACGAGGGCCCTATAAGCCGCCTGTTTGAGCTGGAGGACATGTAGTGCAGCGTCCGTCACCCCATCTTCTAGATTACCCTCCAGCTCCGCTATTTCAGCCTCCACCCGGGTCACGTCCTCCCGCTCGCGCCTCCGGGCGTGGGAAATAAGGGATAGGGCCTCCCCTCTAAGTACTGTTTTGAAGGCCTCCCACAGGGAGATAGCTGAAGGCACTGACCCCACATTCTCCTCAAAATAGCGCTGGAGGGATTTAATCAAGTCAGCGCAAATGGCGGGGTCGCGCAGGTACCAGGAATTGATTGGGACCACCCTGCTCTCAGCCCTCGGAAAGACATCAAAATGCAACAATAGCGGGGAGTGGTCCGAGATACCCCGTGCCAAATGGCGCACCTCCCCCACCCTCCCGACATGGGCCGCCGGGACAAGGACATAATCAAGTCGTGAAAGACTACCATGGGCCCCCGAGTGGAAAGTGTATTGCAACTGCGTGGGATGTTTTAAGCGCCAGCAGTCCACCAATCCCAGTGTATCCAAGAGGCCGGACAGCCACGCCTGTGCCCGGGGGAGGTCCCTAGGGGGGTGACGATCCACAGTCCCAGAAACCAACGCGTTGAAATCCCCCCCCACCACCAGAAGCCCCCCCGGAAGGCCAAGGAGGAGGCGCCCCAGATCTGCAAAGGTGGTCGACTGCAACCCCGGTGGGACGTACACTGACACAAAGACAACCACTTTGCCCTCCATTCTCCCCACCAAGACAGTGTAACGTCCCCTGTCATCGTGGAGCACCTCATCAATTTCTAACGGGAGCGAGTTCTTTACCATGATACCCACACCCCTCGAGCCTGACGTGAAGCCCAAATGGGCCACGAGGCGGTAGCCACGCCGATTCATGGCGCAGAAGGAATTGCCAATTAGGTGTGTCTCCTGCAGGAAGACCACATCAGGCGAAAGTCGCTTCAGATACTGCAGGACCACACCTCGTTTGATCCTGTCCCCCAGTCCATTGACGTTCCAAGACAACAAGGTCAATTCCCTACCCCCATCATACACAGAAACCATCATTCGTCCCCCCGAGAGCACAGTAGAACCAACACAAAAAAAGGGTTGCCTTGTGATAATGACGAACAACACCCCATCCCTGCCCACCCACCCCAACAAAACTCCCCCCTCCCTGCACCCCTGCATGAGCCCAGACAGCCCCCCCAACGTGCAGTGTGCCTGTCGCCCCATAGATAGTTAAACTAACTAAACCCCCAGAGGAGGAGGGAGAACCCCCAAGAGACCCCACACAACCTCCATAGGAGGGGAACTTAAGCAATCCGACGTATAGTCAAAAGTGGCATCATTTTTGTCCCGAGCGAGGCATAATATTAGTCCCTCAGTCTTGATCCGGCAAGCCCTCTCTCCCGGCCGCTCCACCCCGCCACCCCGATCCCGTTCTCCGGACAGAGCATCCAGCCAGTCCCCGGCCGCTTCAGGACGATCAAAAAAGTGTGTGCGACCTTCCACCTCCACTCGCAGCTTAGCTGGGAAAAGCATGGCGTATTTGAGATTTAGGTCCCGAAGACGGCGCTTGACACCAAGGAAGCTCAGTCTCTGCTTCTGGACCGCAGGGGTGAAATCAGGATAGAAATTAATGTCCATATTGTCAAGTCTAATCGGTCCCTGTAGTCTGGAGGATTGGAGGATAGCGTTTCTGTCCCGAAAATTAAAAATCCGGGCGATGAGAGGTCTCAGAGCGGCTCCGACCTTAGGCCTTCCCCCGGGAACCCTGTGGGCCCTCTCCACTGCAAAGAATTTACTCAGCCCCCGTGGCTGGAGGTGGGTAACAATCAGGTCTTCCACAAAAAGGTCCGCCGCCGCTTCCTCACGTCCCTCAGGCACCCCGATGATACGGATATTGTTCCTCCGGGCCCGACTCTCGGAGTCCTCCAGGCGACGATCCATCAGCGCACTCGCCCGAGCAAGTCGGCGCACCTCCGTTTGCAGGGCCGCCACGTCTGTCGTAAGGCCCGACGCGGTGTGGGCCAAAGAATCGACTCGGTCGTTGGTCTTGGAGAGATCGGCCCTTATCAGGCCAACATCTACGAGGACCGAGTCGATCTTCTGCGCCAGTGTGTCAAAACGCTGGCCCACAGAGGCCTTCATCTCGGCGATGGCGCCCATGACATCCCGCAGAGTCAGATCCGTGGGCAGATCGGGGGCATCAGTAGGGCCCTCAGGGGACCTGCGTGGCACCTCAGGAGATCCCTTCTGGAGGGTATAGCGATCCATGCTGTTGGACTGGTGGGCTGCGCCACGTCGGGTCGATTTTACCTTTGCCCGATCGCCATCTTGTTTCGTGGCCATGGTCCCAGTCTCCCAATCGCACCAGCCACGTCGTGAAGGGCGGGCAAGTCGGTCCACGGGCTCCGGGGGAATGCTACCCCAGATCTGCGGGGCGGATCACAGCCGGCGGGCAGGCAGGGCCCCCCAGCAGGCCACACCAACACACGAAGCCCCGCGACCCAACCTCGCATATACAGCAAGGAGGGTGCGAAAGCGAAAGTGAAAGTGCGGGTTACGCGAGCCACCAAGCCCTGTCCGCCGCTGTTATTCACTTCGTCACTGGATCGCCCCACAACGCAAATCCGGGGTTCGGCTAGGAGAAGGCCGCAAACCTCAATCGGTGCCAAAGTCGGTGTCCGAGGTCCGATTTGGAAGCGGAAAACGGGCGCCACCTCAGCTCGGGCTCACCAACACAGTCCCCTCATCTAGGACAGGATATGTTCAGGATAGTCATAGGAGGTCGCGGAGGTCCTCGGGAGCCTCGCACCTACGCGGCCATCTTGGTTGCGCGCTAGGCTCCTCCTCCTATTTTGACGTTCTTGACGTTTCCATCTGAGCCTTCACGCCAACCCGGCCTCTGTCAATGGCCTATGGTATACAACCTGGTTTCCTAGGAAACCGCCAAAGCGGGGTCAGCATTGGCCGTCTGTCAAACGCCCTTCCTCGACCGGTGACGTGCTCTGACGTACGTCGAACTTCGCACACGCACGCTTGCAGTTAAAACACGGCTTCTGCCCCAGGCCACATTACGGGACACTCGTAGGGGAGAGCACGGACTACCGTCACGTTAAAGGTATGCAGGGCAATTTCTTGGTAAATTTATGTTTTTGTTGGCATGCGGCATGGGGCAGCGGTAGCAAAGGCTTGGCTGCCGTGCAAAGACTTATGTTCGGACCAAGTTTTAATATTAATTATTTATATTCAGCTTCCGTTTTTTCTGATTTTACAGATACGTGCACAGTGCCCTTATCAAGGTGGCACTGTAAGTTCAATCAGGAGCACTCATGATTGGCTCCTGAGGCGGAAAGCCGGGAGCAGGGGCTATTTACTTTTAACATTTACTGTGATTGAATACTGTGTTTTTAACTGGCTTTTTTACTTACCTGCATCTCTTGGCTTGCCACAAACAGCGCTACTCGCTGCAACGATCCCCTTACTTCTCCCGCCATTCCCGAGGGCGAGGCGAGACACGCCCCCTCGGCTGGCCACGCCCCCCGCCTTACCTATAAATTGAGCGCGCCGCTGCCAGGCGTCGCATTTATGATTGGCTCCTGAGGCGGAAAGCCGGGAGCAGGGGCTATTTACTTTTAAAATTTACTGTGATTGAATACTGTGTTTTTAACTGGCATCTTTACTTACCTGCATCTCTTGGCTTGCCACAAACAGCGCTACTCGCTGCAACGATCCCCTTACTTCTCCCGCCATTCCCTAGGGCGAGGCGAGACACGCCCCCTCGGCTAGCCACGCCCCCCGCCATACCTATAAATTGAGCGCGCCGCTGCCAGGCGTCGCACTCATGATTGGCTCCTGAGGCGGAAAGCCGGGAGCAGGGGCTATTTACTTTTAAAATTTACTGTGATTGAATACTGTGTTTTTAACTGGCATCTTTACTTACCTGCATCTCTTGGCTTGCCACAAACAGTGCTACTCGCTGCAACGATCCCCTTACTTCTCCCGCCATTCCCGAGGGCGAGGCGAGACACGCCCCCTCGGCTGGCCATCCCCCTCCAACCTCTTGACCCACCGGCATAAAGCATGTGTCTTGCCAGGAAGCGCAGCGGACGAGCGCAGCAGGCATGACTTTTGCGCGCCGAAGGCGCGCCTAAGGCAAGCCCGTATGCGCCCGTCCGCGGCCGGACGGGGCTAGGGGCACGATCCTATGCCAAAACTACGTCTTACTCTACCAAGGACCTTATTGCCCTCCAAGGCCATTGGCCACTCCCGGATCCCATCCGCAGTCTGATCTCCTCACTAGGCCTTGCTCCTTCTTCCCCCATTGCACCCTATCCCCTGCAGCTCGCCCCCCCGTCACCTTGCCCCCCCCTTGACCCCCCCCCCCGCTCTCCGGCATTGTCTATCTTCCTACTCAATACCAGGTCAGCGGTCAAGCACCACCACGAGCTGTTTGTCTTACTCGACTCAGAGAAACCTGACATACTGCTCCTGACCGAAACCTGGTACTGTGATTCTTCCCTCCCTGTTCTCCTGGCCACCCTACCCCCCTCCTATGTGGCCCTGCGGGCCGACCGGCCGACAGGCAAGGCTGGCGGTGGGGTCGCCCTAATCGCTCGGTCGGAGTTGAACTTTCAACCACTCCCTTTTCCCCCTATTCCCCCTGCTGACTTCCTGGCAGTCCGCTCTCTTTCATTTTCCCCCCCCATAACTTGCCTCCTTATGTACCGCCCTCCTCAGCCCTCGCCCTTATTCTTGCCGGCATTTCAAGACCTGTTGGCTAACCTGGTGGTCAACTACGCCTCGGTCTTGGTGCTAGGGGACTTCAATTACTGGCCCTCAGACCCACACGAGTGCTCAGCCTCTAAAGAATTTACAGATTACCTTTCATCCCTCAACTTCGTGTCACACATATCCGTCCCCACTCATTCCCATGGGCACACACTGGACCAGGTCTGGTCCCTTAACCTCCCTGTGGCCTCGGCTGCTGTCTCGCCGTGCCCATGGTCCGACCATACCCTCATCTCCCTCTCCATTCTCCGAAACCTGATGTCCAAAACCCCGCACACCAAAAACACCTGGGCGCGGAATTGGAATAGACTGGATTATCCCTCCTTGATCTCCTCACTCTGCAACTCCACTCCCATTCTCGCGGGCTTATCATCTGCCTTTCAAGCCAAGGCCATTAACACCTGGCTGGCTGGAGGCTGCGACTCAGTGGCTCCCTTACGCCGCATTTCCATCCGCCGACCTAAGGACTCCAATAGATGGTTCAATGACCACCTAAAATATCTCAAACTGAGCGCCCGACGGGCGGAGAGGCAATGGAGGAAAAATTACAGCCCCTTATCAAAAACCCACTTCTTATCAGCACTGGCTAAATACAAAACAGCAATCCTGGCCGCAAAAACCTCCTACTTTTCTTCAAAAATAACTTCTGCAAAAAACAAACCCAGGGAAATCTTCGGCATAGTGAATGACCTGGCATTCTCAGACCGAACCTCGTCCCAAATTCCTCCTTCCCAGCCTCTCTGCGACCAACTTAATACCTACTTCTTAGAGAAAATTGCTACCATCAAGACCAACATCCCACCACCCTCGTCTGCCTTCGTCGATCCCTCCCCCCCTTTCGTCCTATGCCCTTTTACCTCCATCCCCCCTCTCACTCAGGACTCTTTTTTAGAGATACTTCCCAAAGTGAAGTCGGGGTCTCCTGCGGACGTCTGCCCGGCACGAGTCCTGCAGCAAATTTACTTCGGCTGCCCTGACCCCCCCATCGCCTTCCTCAACAGTTCTCTGGCACAGGGTGTAGTGCCCTCTGTGCTAAAGGCAGCTACAATAGTGCCCATCCTGAAAAAACCTGGCGCGGATCCTTCCATCTCGGCCAATTACCGCCCCATCTCCCTGCTACCCTTTCTGGGCAAGGTGATGGAACGCCACGTCACCGCGGCACTTAGCGCCCATGTTGAGGCAAATGGAGGACTGGCATCCCGCCAAGCCGGGTTCCGCCCCAGGCATTCGACCGAATCAGTCGTAGTCGCAGTCTTAGACAAACTCAGAAGGGGCATGGATGAGAACAAACACCAGGCACTAGTCCTCCTTGATCTCTCCGCCGCCTTTGACACGGTGGACCATACCATCTTACTTACCCGTGTCAAGGCGGCTGGTATCGGGGGATCAGCTCTGGTCTGGCTCTCCTCCTTTCTGAGGGACCGCACTCAGGCGGTTCGGCTAGGCGACTTCACGGCCACCCCTCTCCCTGTCACTTGCGGTGTTCCCCAGGGTTCCTCTCTCTCCCCTTTGCTTTTCAATCTCTATATCTTTCCTCTCATTTTCGCACTCCAACAGCTGGAGGTCACCGTTTATAATTACGCGGATGACCTCCAGCTCATCTTTGATCTATCCCCCTCTCCTCTCTCTGTCTCTAACTTCCAGTCAACTATGACATTCATCAGGGACTGGATGAACCACAACCACCTTAAGCTGAACCCGGATAAAACCGAGCTGGTTCTCACTGGTGGTTCGTCCAGCCCCTGGAACTCTTTCTTTTGGCCCCCCTCTCTCGGCCCCGCACCTACCCCTTCCACCACGGTCAAAACACTCGGTGTCAAAATAAACAACCAGCTCACTCTCCATTCACAAATTAGTTCCGTGGTATCCTCTTGTTTCCTCACTCTCCGCACTATCCGCACTGTTTCCCGTTTTTTTTCCCCCCAGGCACTTAAGATCATCATGGCCGCACTAGTGATATCGCGACTGGACTACGCAAACGCTCTCTACCACGGTATCCCCGCGTACAGCTTGCGTAGACTCCAGATTATCCAGAACCAGGCAGCTCGGCTGGTGTATGGCCTTCCTCGTTATCACCATTCCACCCCCCTTCTCAGGGAGCTTCACTGGCTCCCTGTAAAAGAACGCTCCCTTTTTAAGATCGGCTGCATGGCCTTCCAGGCCCGTCAGGGCACTGCCCCCGCTTTTATCTCTTCATTAATCAATCCGTATGTACCTGCAAGAGTACTTCGGTCTTCCTCTAAGTCCCTTCTTCAGACCCCTCGTTTCACACGCAAAAAGTGGGGCGGGGCCAGCTTTTCCACCCTGGCTCCAACTTTCTGGAACTCACTCCCTGACCATCTCCGCTCTGCCACTCAGTACCTCCCCTTTCGTAGAGATCTGAAAACGTTCCTCTTCAGCCAGGCCTTCCCCTCTTAAACTCTTTTAATATCTCCTCTTATCTTTTCTTCTGGTCTCTCTCCCTCAGTTGCCAATCCCCCTAGCGCCAAGAAACCGCAAGGTGTACGCTGCGCTTTAGAAATATTTTTTAAATTAAATTAAATTAAATTAAGTTTACCAAACTAAAATACAACGTGATTCACAGTTCGTCGAGAGACGGTCACTGGTCTACACCCACTTCGGTTATATCATTGGATTGCACTCGCACTTCTACTTATGGTACGTGTCTCCCCGCAGGAGACGGCTTCTTATTAGTTTACTTCCTGCCTTTGTCTCCCTACTCAACTTGCTGTTTGCTATCTCTATACTTAATAGTTTATGGCCTACTTGGGTCAATCCAAGATTAAAATGACGCAGATATGCCCATGTCCCCCTCCCCCCCGCCCGTCTTTCTCTACCTCTGATAAAGTGTTCTACATAACACACGGTTAGATGGGGTATCAAGGTGTTAACCACTGATATAGGATCTACGCTGTAGTTGGGGACATCTTTGATTAAACAATATTTTCCAGCATTAAGGGTTTTTTCAAAAATACACTCGCTTTGGAATCACAGCGGCACACTCTTGCTCCCCCTGTTATTAATGAAATGTTTTTATTCGTAATGTCATGTGTTGTTCTATATAATATTGCTTTGTGTGGCAATGTTTATACACCCATAACTCATGGTATATCCATGATCTGTCCTGTGCATATTCTCTTAGTATGTGTTAACTTTTAAATGGTGTCTCTTAATGTACTTTTTAAATGTTATGTATGGTATGTCCGCTTATGTTATGTTTTCTCATACTTTTCCAGCCCTGACGAAGTTCATTCTGAACGAAACGTGTTGGCTGAGGCTTTGTTTGGACTATTAACTTAAAATAAAGACTTTTTGTATACCAACTACTGACCACTTGGTGTAATATACTCACAAACAAACTGGTGGTGCACCACCCCGAACCCCCTTTTTGAAACTCATTGAGCTGCCTGGCAGTTGGCATCCACTAACGGCGGATGCAGGGGTGTTAGTATGCACACCGTCATCAACTAATACTATTCCATAAACATTGGGAACAAAGTAAGGAGGTGCAGTCATCGGAGTCCGCCGTTAACCTTGCTTTCTTTTCTTATGCTGCATACTTGTTCATATTTTAAGTAGTTCGCACAGACACACATTTTAAAAACAATACAGTTCCTAATACCCACCTTCTCTGAACAGTTAGCTTGCTGCCCCATCCACCTCCTCCCTATCCTCTGTTGTTTGAATCCATGGACTAGCCTCCTCCCTCCTGCCATGCATGGTCTGATGTGCTGCCACTGCCCTCCATTTAGCATGATGTACCAGTCCACTCCTCCTGCCCTCCATTGCCCAATTCTATGGCCCATCATTGACCTCCTGCTTAGCCTCTGTGCTTAGCTTGCTGCCCCTATTCTCCTTCCCCTTGCCCTCTGATGTCTTTGTGCATGCCCCTGCTCCATCCTTTTTGCCCACTATGTTCCATGGACCTGCCACTCCTATCTACTCTGAGTGTTCTGTTGTGCTGCCACTCCCCTCCCACCTGCCTAGCATTGTCAGATGACTGTAACCTGTCCCTGCCACCTCCACCCTGCCTGTCCACATGCCATGCCCCTATCTCCTTCCTCCTATCCTCCATGGTCCATTTTACTGCCACACCCTTCTGCCCTCCCTGATCTGTTGTGCTGCAACTGCTCCTCCTGCCTGCCCCGTGCGGTCTGTTGTGAGGCCCCTTCCCCTGAACTCTCTTGTCTGTGCCCAGGTCCGGACCCTCCCTTCTATCCTCCATGGTCCTTTGTGCATGCCCCTGCAACCTCCTTCTTGCCCATCATAGCCATTGTGCTGCCACTAACCCTCCCGCTTGCTATGCATGGTCTTCTGTGCTGCCATGGCCCCTCCCACCTTCCCTGTGTGGTCAGCTAGCTGCCCCTGATCCCCACCCACCTTCCCTCCATGGTCTGTGTGTATGCCACCATAGTCTCATTGTTGCTCTCCATGGTGTGTCTTGTTTCTAGTGCCCATCCTGCCTGACCTCCATGGTCATCTTGCTGCTCCTGCCCTGCCACCTTGCCCCCAGCCCTCTGTTTCCATGTGCAGACCCCCTATTCCCTCCCTCCTGGCTTGTCTGTTCCATTGTACTGCCCCTGATCCGTCCCTCCTGCCCTTTATGGTCTGTTATGCTGCAGCTTTCTCTCCTGTCTGTCCATTATGGTCAGCTAGCTACCATTGCCTCTTTCCCATCTGTTCTCTGTTGTCCATGTGCATGGTCCTGTCCCCTCCCTATTGCTTTCTATGGATTGTTGTGCTGCACTCCCGTCCCGCATGCGCTGTGTGGTGTATTGCGCTGCTGCAAACCCTGATGCCTGCCCTGTAGGGTCAGTTTGGTACACCTCTCCATGTCCCTCCTGTCCTCTGTTATCCAAATCCATGTCCCTACCCCATTTCCTCCTGCCTACCATGATTCAATGTACCATACTTGCGAACATTTTGAACTTGGTAAGAGGGAGATTTTGAAAAAAAACTGGGGTATTGATTTTCCCCTTTGAGTTACATTGAAAAAGAGGAGATTGTAGACAGGAGACAGGTCAAATAAAGCCCATTTGAGCTTGAAAACATTGGTCGTTTCCTGGCTGAAACGGGTCTGTTGGCATGTATGGTTGTACTACCACTGCCTCTTCCTTCTGCCCACAATGGTCTATTATATTGCCACAGCCTCTCTTGCCAGTCCTGTATTGTTGGTTTGTTGCCCCTGCCCCCCTTTCCACTGCCCTCCATAGTCTGTTGTGCTGCCACTGCCCTTCCTGCCTGCCCAGTGTGGTCAAATTGTTGCCTCTGCACTCTCCTACCTGCCATCAATTTTCAGAGTCCGTGCCCCTGGCCTCTGCCTCTCAACAGTATCCCAATGAACAACTAGATTGCTAACATTCTATATTTATTACAAAAGTGTGGAACGCCTGACGTCATCTTGATGTAATCAAAACTGTAATACCTAGAGTATTTCCTTTAGAAATTACATATATGAGAGGGTCTTATTTGCATCAAAATTATGGTAGTGCTCTAAAAAACTAAAATGAGGACATATTGAGTTTTCAAATAGCGACAAAGAACTTTTAAATTATTTGTAATCTTTATGTTTTTTTATCCAGTTGACTACTTGATTAAATGTTGCACCTTGGCGAGAGGATGTGGTGTTACTTCCAGAGCTGCAGACTTTGCAACTGGGAAACCAGGTTGGAGTTTCTGCTTCAGCTCAACATTCTGTGATTGTGGTCAAATCACTTAATCTCCCCATGTCTACAACCAAAATGAATTTGATCTTGTGTGATGTAAACAATGCTCATGGAAAGCATTCCAATACCTGACAAGTCTGCACTATATAACACTGCATATACACAAAAAATAAGTGTTTTGCACACTTCTGTCATTGGGCTACATGTGGGCTACATCTGGGTGATATTTGTGCTGCATTTAGGCTCTTTTGTTTCTGGTGGCCATCTTGGGAGATTTATTTGTTATGAAGTTTCCTAATTTCCTCATTTACTGCAGTCTCCTCAGTAGGAAATGCTTTCAGTTTTTTACTTTGATTCCATCAAGAAGGTATTCAGATATGTCACACATTTGCCATAAATTCTGAATGTTAGCACTCTAGTTGCTCATTAGATCACTGTAGTAAAGCTACTGCTCACCATGGAAGCCTGCTGCTGGTATTAAAAGTGCATGTTTCAGTCTGCATATCAGAATGTTTAAATGAAATAGAAGAGGATTTGAGAATTCACTCAAAATGTGCCCTAATTTTTCTTTCTTCAGCACTAATCATAATTTCTATGACAAAATGAACCCCCTCATTGTGTTCCTTTTTAAATTAAATGTTTTAAGTGTTACCAGTTTATTCCAATCAAGACGGCTTCAGGTGTGCCATACTTTTGTCATAAGTAAGACAGTAAGCGCTCTAGTTGTTCTTAAGAACACTCTGGGACATTCTGTCATTAGGCTATACTTGGGCTACATCTGGGTGATATTTGGGCTACATTTGGGCTCTTTTGTCTCTGGTGGCCATCTTGGGAGATTTATTTGTTATGAAGTTTCCTAATTTCCTCATTTACTGCAATCTCCTCAGTGGGAATACTTTCAGTTTTTTATTTTGGTTCCATCAAGAAGGCATTCAGATGTGTCACACATTTGCCATAAATTCTGAATGTTAGCACTCTAGTTGCTCATTAGATCACTGTAGTAAAACTACTGCTCACCAGGGAAGTCTGCTGCTGGTATTCAAAGTGCATGTCTCAGTCTGCATGTCAGAATTTGTTTATATGAAATAGAAGAGGATTTGAGAAGTCAAAATGTGCCCTAATTTTTCTTTCTGCAGAACTAATCATAATTTCTATGGCAAAATGAATCCCCTCATTGTGTTCCTTTGTAAATTAAATTTTTTAAGTGTTACCACTTTATTCCATTCAAGATGGCTTCAGGTGTGCCATACTTTTGTCATAAGTAAGACTGTTAGCGCTCTAGTTGTTCGTTAGAACACTCTGGGACACTCTGTCATTGGGCTCTACTTGGGCTACATCTGGGTGATATTTGGGCTACATTTGAGCTCTTTTGTATCTGGTGGCCATTTTGGGAGACTTATTTGTTATGATGTTTCCTAATTTCCTCATTTACTACAGTCTCCTCAGTAGGAAATACTTTCAGTTTTTTACTTTGATTCCATCAAAAAGGCATTCAGATGTGTCACAAATTTGCCATAAATTCAGAATGTTAGCACTCTAGTTGCTTATTAGATCACTGTAGTAAAGCTACTGCTCACCAGGGAAGGCTGCTGCTGGTATTGAATGTGCATGTTTCAGTCTGCATGTCAGAATGTTTTAATGAAATAGAAGAGGATTTGAGAAGTCACTCAAAATGTGCCCTAATGTTTCTTTCTGCAGCACTAATCATACTTTCGATGGCAAAATGAACCCCCTCATTTTGTTCCTTTTTAAATTAAATGTTTTAAGAATTACCACTTTATTCCAACCAAGATGGCTTCAGGTGTGCCATACGTTTGTCATAAGTAGGACTGTTAGCGCTCTAGTTGTTCTTTAGAACACTCTGGGTAGCTGCAGTAGAACACAAAGGAATCAACTGACAGTCTCTGCCCTTGTTGGATGTACATGTTTTACTGAGAATGTCAGACTTCATTCTCACATGACTGAGAAAGATAATGTGAATTTAAAGGAAATATGCTCTCAGTTAGCTTATAGATCACCTTCCAATCCTCTGTGGGAAAAGCATGAGAAAATAGTTTTCTCTCAAACATGATTCATGATATCACAGCAGAAGGCTTTTTCACATGGTAAAATCACCTTAGAACACACCACAATTCCTAAAATGAGTATGGTACCATCAACAAATGATTTATACTGTAACTAAAGTCTTAAAACCTTCTATTAACTGCAATGCTTTTTAATGAGGTGCTATCATGTATATTGGTCCCAAGATGGCTGCCAACACTTCTTGGATGAAGTGCTGGCAGCCAATAAGATCTCACGATGAGATGTGTGGTTAGGCTCCGCCCAGATATATATGTGATTTTACTTTTGATTTTCTCAGGAACTACTGAACGGATTTACACCATTTAAGCAAAAGGCACATGCCTGACCTGAGGACTACCTCTTTGCCAAATTTCAAGTAATTCTGTTCAGCCGTTCGGGCTGTACCTTCGACTAAAGGTCCTATGGGGAAAATGCATGGGGAAAACGCGTTTTGGGACCCCCCTTTTGTCTCAGCCCCCGCTTGACGAATCACCCCGAGACTTTCAGGGTAGGAGCTGAGTGGAGCGCCCCATTAGTTTTGAAAATTTCACGAAGATAAGTCAACCGGCGCCAAAGTTATTCAAAATAGAATTTTTAGATTTCCTATGGGAACTCGGTCCTAACTATAACTTTCTACTGGCGACCGCCAGTAGATAATATATATATATATATCTATATATATATATATTAGTTTGGGGGTGATTCGTCAAGCGGGGGCTGAGAAAAACGGGGGTCTCAAAACATGTTTTCCCCACGTTATTTCCCATAGGAAATTTTATACACGGCTACAGCCCGAACTGCTGAACGGAATTACACCAATTTGGCAAAAAGGTAGCCCTTGGTTCAGAAAGTGCTCTTTATTTAAATGGTGTAAATCTGTTCAGTAGTTCCTGAGAAATTCAGAAACTAGAGGTCAAAAAATCAACTTCCCATAGGAAACTTTAGACACGGTTACAGCCAAAACTGCTGAACGGAATTACACCAAATTTGGTAAAAAGTTACTGCTTGGCTCAGAAAGCAGCAACCTTTTTAAAAATGGTGTAAATACGTTCAGTAGCTTTTGAGAAATTAAGAAATAAAGATAGTGATATCTATGGCCGCTGTGGATCCGCGCACCCTCCCGATCACGAGCTTCACGCTAATTGGCTGTCAACACTCGAAACTAGGAAGTGTTGGCAGCCATCTTGTGCCTTGGTAGAACCGAGGCACAAGAAAACAGAAAAACAAACGCGCAAAACAAGAAAAGGGGGCAGGGTAGAAACACCCTGACCCCTAGGCCTGCTCAGGGGGTCTCACAAGGACCCCCAGGGCCAAAAAAAGCATTTTTTTTTAGAAAATTGGGCAAATTCATGCTGGGTGCACAAATCCAGATGAGAAAATAAAAAAAAATGAAGAGTGGGTTCCCGCACTTCGTTTAATTGAAGCCCCGGGTGGGCCAGGTCCCGGGGGCAGTAAAAACATGTGTGGGGGGCCCCAATTTCCCCCCACTGACCCGGGGACCGCCACCCCACAATGCTTTGTATAAATATTCACGGGGGCACACTGCCCCCCGCGGCTCCCTGCTCATGCTCATCCTCGCTGTCTTCTTGGCCAACGCCAGCAACTGGCTGTGAGTCCTTTTCCTTGCTTCCTTCTCCCACGACAGCCGCACAGCGTGGCTGAGCACCGATTGCACTACCTGCTGCCCGGAGCTCTCTGCCCTTCACGTCACTCATATCTGCGGATCAGATGTTGTCTTTTAACAGAGCCGGACCGGCCTGCTTGGGATCCGGTTGGCTGTCAGTCAGACGGCTGTGTTTCTGGAGTTGGTGGGGCTGGGGCAGAGTTACTGGTGTTGTTATCACTGGTGCAGCAGTTACAGTGGCACCCGGGCCCCAGGAGCCTGAGGGGCTCTCAGAAGGCAAATAAAACAGTTTTACTACTAGGTCTGGTGACGGTTGCATGTTACTTGCTTGCGGGAGGGACCGTGGAATCCCTCAACGGCACTACATGCGTGACACGCTGCTGCTGCATTACTTGCCACTTAGAGTTGCCTGTGGGGTCATACCCTGATTTCCCAATATCAGCCATCCTGCCTTTTTCTTTTAATCACGCACCATGGCACACAGGGGAAATGGATGGGGGAGTCATGCTTTTTTCCTTTCACTTATTAACTGAAAGTTACACTTTTACCTTGAGCCCCGAGTCACCTACCCAGACGCCAGGATGTGCAGTGCATGTTTCCCCTGCAGCAGGTTTCAGCCCCTGTCTACCACCAGTAGCAGGTGTCTTCCTGCAAACAGCCCCCCCCCCCACCCCCAGCGTCATTTTCACTGCAGGACATGTGGGTTGTATTAGCTCTCATGTTCCAAGTCCCGCAGCTTGTGTTTTTGGGGCAAAGGTGACTTCTATTTAAAGATTTGGAAAACATTGTGGGCCCATCCAGGTCTGCTTCGGAGCACGTTTTGAGCTCGGATGTGTTTATTTCTCCAGTTGCCACCTGAACTTGCTAGAGTGACAGTCAGGTTTCTTTTCATGCCACTCTAAAGCATGCAGACTCTTGTGTCAGAGCAAAGCAATTTAAGGGTCCATTGAATTCAGTGCAGATCAGTCTTAAGGTAGGTGGCGTGATACCACACTATTGCAGTCAGTCGAGGGGAGCCATTCCTGAAGGATGAAGGTCTGCTACATTGGAGATTTGCAATCTGGTGTTGCATCCATAAAGCGCTTTATACCTCCGATCAACTGCCAAAGCGCTTAGTGATGATGGCTTTGAAGCCAGTGGAAGCTAAATGGTAAAGATATGATGAAAGGTTGATCACATTGAAGTGAACGGGGTGAACTGTTCTGCAGAGGGTGGTTCCATTAAAGCCAGTGGAGGTTTCCATGAATAACGCACCCAACACTAGCCCCTTTACCCCTAAATGCGCCCTCCCAGGCTCATTGTGTTTTCTTTGTCTGGTTTTGTGCATAGCATGTCCCGCGGAGCTGCGACTGCGTTTCAGCACATACACATGCAAGTAAAGCGCGAGCTTGCTGTGTGTTTGAATGCTCGGAAGTGTGTAGAATGTGCCATTCACAAGAGGGTGACATTGGTTGGCAGAGCGAGTGATTGCACTGAGTTCGAGGGATATGAAACACCGCAATGAAGATTATGTGCCCACCTGCCAAGAAACCGTGCTTTTTATGTAAATCAAGCAATCACTCATTTAATCATCTCTCACTCCCGCTTTTGGCAGATATTTGCATATAAAGCAAAGGGGTTTACCCAGGATCACACAGTGTTGACAAAAATGGCAGTGACGTTTGTTCTTCCATACATCTATGGTGACATCTGTCGCGTGTGCCGGTTGGTTTAATCTTATTAACAATGACGTCCTCCAAGCCAAAGTGACCTGCACGTTGTACATCCTGAGGGTGTGGCCTACCCCGTCTTAAAAAGTATCATGCGTCCTAATGTCAGATGAAGTCAATTAGTTGAGATGTCTCCTACAGAGAGGCACGTGCCTGTGTCTAAGTGGGTTGTCTGCCGCCGCCAGCACTCAGTACCTGCACTTATTTCATTTGGAAGGGACTGTACCGGCACTTCTCAGCACTACTCCAATGCTATTAATGGGAGAGTAACAGCACTTCTCAGGAGCAAACGTGCTCTGGGATAAGGAGCACTTACACTAATATATTTCCTTTTCAAGCACTGGTCTTCAGTGTGTATTTTATGGTGGCATTTGTATAGCGCTTACTACCCCCGTGTGTGGCAAGATACACCAACACGGATAGCTGGCTACACTGCACAGGGTGCATGGTTAGAATGTTGTGGTTTTTGTTTTGAACCTGGGTGGGAAGTGCTTTCATATTGTGCAAGATGACCACCGAAGTCCAGTTATCGTGTTATGGGACTGAGTGCTTGGCGGTGTTACGGTACACAGCGCTTGGCAGTGTGATGGGCGGGGTCAGTGATGGATAAGATGTATAAATTACAAGTGTAATAAGGAATACAACATGCAGGTAGCTACACAGCACCAGCCTAGCCTCAGGGGCTGCGGGATGCTGTGCACATGTGGGCCAAAAAAGGGTGTAATTGAATACAGGTCATAGAACTTTGGAGCAAGGGTGCATGTTTCTGATATGTACTTGGTGCGATGATGGCATTGGAGATGTAAAAAGACCCAAACAGCAACATGCCAAGACACTGCAGAAATGGAGAGGCGTGCATTTTTTTACTTTAACCGGGCTTACCTGGTGGAAGGTTCAATAGCCCAATTGCAAATGTTTTTTACTTAATTCATTTGTTATATTATCGAGTTCACACGTTCACTGAACTTCTACTGAAAAAAACAGCTGTCTCTGAACTCGTTTTTGGCATGTAATGCTGCAAATGTTTCACCAAATATGTTTTTAATTTTATCAGTAGAACTCTGTAAAATGTGGCAAATAAGGGAGTTGATAACTTGCAAAAGTCAATATGTTGTTTACATGATAGGGTGCCCGTGCTCATTAAAATACATCGGGAGCACTATTTGCGAACTCAAAAAGAGGATACTTGAGCATGTACGTGTAACAATCAATAAGGACCGCAGTAACGCCATAGCAAAACACATGGAGATGAATCATGAAGGTGACTGGAAATCTTTGATCTTTTATGCACTCGAAAAAATACCCTCAAAGTAAGAGGAGGAGATCGAGAAAAGAAACTAAGACAGAGAGAATCCAGACAAATACTACATTTCAGAACTTTTACTCCACTAGGTCTGAATCAGTGAAGAACTGTATTTCCATCTTTAAAATTGGTCTTGTATGAACATTCAATCATTATGTATTTCAGAATCACTAATGCATTATGGTAAATTATGTTTCACATATAATTTCACATTAGCACGTAACCTTTTACCTCGCGTCCCCTCACTTTCCCCTTACCCGGCCTAATTAAATAAAGTCTAAAAAATCTGAGATTCTGGCATTTCAGCCGTCTTCAGCCAGGGTTGCTTGAATCCAGTGGCAAAGTGAGCAAGGGACTCACGTCTGAGCATACCCTGCCAACTTATGGTGAACAAAGCGGTACAAAAGGGGGTGGTGATGGATGGAGCATCAGAACCAATCAAACACTCACACCCAGTCAACAGATCTGGGCTTGATCCATCACCGTTCTTTAGCCCACTCTGCCACCCCAGTTCAGACATGGCCATATGCAAATCAGTCTGCCCCTGTGCCTCATGAGAACAGTCCAGTGTGCGTAGATGTGTTACATGCCCATCTCCACACAGACCCCTGTTGGATGCAGCAGATGCCGTTGACGGGACAATGACATGAAGCTCATGGGAACACATGACACACAGCCGACATAGTCCCAAAGGGGCACGCTGATCGTGACAGGTCAGTTCATAAGTGTCCCTGGCATCAGGAGACAGGTGCGGGTGTTGATGACTGTGCCACCCACTGCTGCTATGCATGACACAGTTGGACTACAGACACACATAGGGCACGTGTCAAGGTGATGTGTGCCACATTTGTTCCCCATCTCACATGACATGTGTCCACAGGTCACAACACATCAATTGTGAAACTAGATGGAAGGACCTGTGCAAGATCACAGGCTAACACACCTAGGGCCTGCACCTGAAAGTATGCAATGATAATTACTTGATGGACATCCATGTGCGACTCGTAGCCCTCCATTCCTGGAATGTGTACGGCTGTATCACCTTTGTAAGCATGTGAAATGCGTACACGTCCGTTTACGCACCAGTGGTACACGGACGTGTACGACTGGTGCGTACACGGACGTGTACAACTGGTGCATACACGTAGGTGTCCAAGTACATGTAGGCACTGTTAGTACACGTACGTGTATGCACCAGTTGTACACGTCTGTGTATGACTGGTACGTACACGTATGTGTACTAACAGTGCCTACACGTACTTGTACACATACGTGTAGGCATTGTTCGTACACGTACGTGTATGCACCAGTCGTACATGGACGTGTACGACTGGTGCGTACACGGATGTGTACTAACAGTGCCTACATGTACCTGTACACGAACGTGTAGGCACTGTTAGTACACGTCCGTGTACGCACCAGTCGTACACGTCCGTGTACGACTATTGCGTACACGTCTGTGTACGACTGTTGCATACACGCACGTGTACTAACAGTGCCTACACGTTCTTGGACACATCCGTGTACGTACGACTGGTGCGTACACGGACGTTTACTAACAGTGCCTACATGTACTTGGACATGTCCATGTACACACCAGTCGTACATGTCCGTGTACGACTGGTGCGTACACGGACGTGTACTAACAGTGCCTACACGTACTTGGACACGTCCGTGTATGCACCAGTCGTACATATCCGTGTACGACTGGTGCGTACACGTACTAACAGTGCCTACACGTACCTGTACACGTACGTGTAGGCACTGTTAGTACACGTCCATGTACGCACCAGTCGCACACGGACGTGTACGACTGGTGCGTACACGGACGTGTACTAACAGTGCCTACACGTACCTGTACTAACAGTGCCTACAGGTACGTGTCACACGCACAGTGCAACTGGTGCCATAGGGGTACGTGTGAAACGCACCGTACCTGTGTGTGGCTTTCAAATTTACATAGGGGACACAGAAGGGACAGTTATTAGGCCCTAAATGCATGCAGGTTGCCATGGATACCGAGTTTTCTCTTCAAATGTTTCCAGCAGGTATCCTGGAAAAGTCAGTTGGCCACAATATACAATGTTGCAAAGTGGTTGTTGACTTGACATGAAGCTCTAAATTTGAACGATGCTAATGGTGTCACTGCTGTATGTTTGAAGGGATTGGAGTAAACGTAAGATGCAATCAATATGTACTCCTCAAAATAAATGGCCCTCAGCAAGACAGCTATAAGGCAGCCAGAAGCCATGAGAGGGCACTTGCCTGCACAACTTTCCTGTCGACAACTTTGCTGCTGTATAACAAGAAAATGAAAGCAGCCGGGTCAAAGGAGACTGCACCACCAGAATCAGTCACTAGCAGTATGCTATATTGCCCACCTCAAACGTTCTGCTGCTTGTAGAACGTAAATAAATACTTGAAAATGAATTGAATGAGAGGCAATATAATAACACAGATGAGTCAGGTACAACACAAAACAAATCACATAAAAATGTTTTGTATCTTCCGTCTTTTATTATTCTTGTTGTACTTCGTAAAAACAACCAGCCAATGCGTTTCGCCCAAACATGGGCTTCTTCAGGGCTGTATTACCATACAATACAAGACCATATTTAAAAACAGACAAGGTAAAGAAGGAAAACAAAAATTCGGTCTTTGAAAATAGTTCTACATAAATGATAAATTGAGAGGAAGAGGTGAAAAAAAGACCCAAATGTCTGGAACCAATGGTTATATAAGCAAACCACATTTCAAAATTACGTGTGATATCAAAGAGAGAACCTGAAACTAAGATTTCACACCCGTGGGAAAAGAGAATACCTAAACAGTGAATGACCCTGGATCAAAACAATAAAGAATTTCGTGATTACAACCGAGTGAGAACAAAAAGTGTATTAAAAAAGGAAAATTGAAAAGCAGTCAAAAAGAGAAAAGAGGAGAAAGAAGAGAAAAAGTGTCTGTAGCCTAAAGTAAGCATGACTACGACGCAAATACAATGGTTATTAGGGCTTACCAAAATTGGTATGAGTGTAGGATATATCTTGTGACGAACAGGTCAGCATGCAAAAGGACATCGGATCTGTCAAACTATATTAGACAGAAAAGCCTTTCTTTAATAAACAATCAAAACTAATATTCCAAGAAAGGCACAGACTAAAAAGCCAATATAAACAAAATAAACGTACCTAAAGTATGATGAAAATGAGGCTCAATGAAACAAGAATAATCAATCAATATCTGTGTGAAGTCTGATCTGTAGGTAAAAAAAGTCTCAAATCAATGAGCGTACTCTAAATTATCAGGGAACATTGAAAAGCTACAAACAAAACATTCCGCCCTTCTTATTCAAAGAAACTCCTGTGGGGTACATGTCACTCTACTGTAATATGCTAAACCCATGTCTTAACGAAAGATTGTTTAAAAACAAAGAGAACAAAAAAAAACAATCAAGAAAAAAAGGAAGAAAAGGCTGCCAACCTCTGAGGTCGAACTTCACAAAAAGCGATACTGAGTAGGACAACTATTAGTGAACACAAACCGATAAAATCCCTAATATACCATATGTATATCAGAGCAAGTAGTTCCATAGAACCACACTATATGTGTAAGTGTCGAGTGAGATTATAGAAATGTACCAACATTTGTTTGTTTTGTGTTCCAAGGGACTTACAGGTCTCTCAGTGTGGTGGCACCTTGAGTATTGAGGTGTGTAAGTTTACCTTGAGTGCACCACTCCGGTTTATTTCAGGGTAAACAAGAGGTGTCATGACTTCATTGTATTGCTGTGCTCACCGGTTCACAGACACTAGCTTCTCAGTGTATTGCTCATTCAAGTAGTGGCCTTTTGTGTATTGAGTTTCCTGGTGTCAAAGTGGCATGGTGGGTCTACAAACTGGACAGTACAGGGCTTACATAGGTGCGGAGTTATCCAGCTGTTACTCATGATGCATTGCCTGATATGCACTGTGACCTATTGTTCTTGTGCTCATGTGTCAGATGTATACAGGTGACTGATGCTTTCTGGTTTCTTCTCCTTGCCCACAGCATCATCATCCACATGCGAGGGAGACACCGGCATGGACCTTGAGGAGGGACTCAGCGACAGTGCCACCAGTGCTGTGGAATCAGCAGGAGACAGTGGCACGGAGGGCGAGGGGAGTCAGTCAAAGGACCTGTCCGGAGGCGAGAGCATGTACAACACCGACGGGTCCCAGGCTGACATCCTTGAGGAGGCGGAGGATGCGACAACATCTGGCAGCATCCCACCATCTGTACCCACCTCCTCCATTGACATCTCCACCCTCCCAGTTGCTCCCGTCCCTTCTGTTCGTGCAGGGTCCCACTGTGTCTCCTTCGGACCAGGCACCACACCCCCTGCCCCTGTCACCCCTGCTGCCCTCAGTGAAGAGTCTGTGGACATACTGCACCAGTTGCAGGTTGGTCAGGCATCGATGCTGCATGTCCTCCATGAACACACTAGACTTCTCACACAGTTGGTGTCGTTCGTGGAGAGCATGTCATCAACAATGACTGAGCAACGCAGGTTTTTGCGGTCCATGGACTCTTCACTGAAGGAAGCAGTGTCTCTCCTGCGGCGCTCCGTCCCCCCCTATCCCGGACCCATCCACACTGCCCTCTCCCATGCCTGTCCAAAGCACACACAGACAGTCACAGGCACACATAACAACAGACACATCCAGCACACCCCCAACTAAGGCACAGCGCACACCTCCTGGCACGCACACTTAGGGGGATGTAGTCACACCCACAGGGTCTGGGGGCAAACGGCAGACACGCAGCCACAGTCAGAGTCCGCAGTCCTCACAACCCACTTCCTCTAAATCCCCTCCCCTTAGTTCCCCTGGCAAAATGTCACCCAAAGAGACCTACATGGCTAGTCTGTCCCTCAGCCCCACTGTGACACCACCCCGCAAGCAGTTGAGGAAGTGGAGTTGAGTCCCCCCCCATGTCGCCACCTCCCCCATCCCTCGGACACCCCCCTCCGTTGACCCTGGTGTTCGTTCCGGTGCAGGGGTTCCTCTGGGCGCCCTGGCTGCAGTGTGCAGCGAGCTGCTCACCACCACCTTTGGCGCTGCACCACCCCATGTGGTGGATACGTCCAGCCCTGCACCCACCACACCTACCCAACCCACTCCTGTCCCTGCGGTGCCTGGTACTCCCACTGATGATGCCCCGCCCCGGTCGACAACCCTTGAGGTGACTTTGTGCAGGCAAGGTAGGGGTGGACACACTCGTATCCGTCCACCCTTGGACTCAATCTATGGACTGGCCATTGGCCTTTGTAAATAGTGTTTTATTACAACTTCTTTTGTTTGTGTGCTGAATAAAGCCTTTTCTTTTAGTTTCCACACTATTGCATTTCAGGTACTTGATGTTGGTGACGAGGCCCATGAAGTTGGTGTTCTGATAATTTGTTAGGGTTCTGAGAAATGTTTTAGTATGATGGTAATGAGGTGGACCATGGTGTCTGTGTGCCATCTCATTGTCTGTGAAAATATTAATTTGAAGTGTTTGTTATTTGGGATTGTGAGACATTGTCCCAGGAAGTGTTCCTTCCTCTGTGGCACTTGACATGTTCACTGCAAACAGTTGCACACTTGTTGTGCTGACCTATGTCAACATAGCCTTTGTTGGTGACGGATCCCTTCACCAATGGCCATGCATGCTCACCAATGTCTCCTGCTAACTCGTCTGTGCCATCCTTGCCAGTCACTGTACTTGTGTTTTGGGTATGTAGCAATGCCTTCAGGGAGCAATTGGCCCTTTTCAGCACTATGCATGTGTGTAATCACGGCCTAACACACAAATGGCACGTGTAATGCAGGGTATTTGGGCACCTGACTCACAATTGTGGGCATTGTATCTAGTGGCAGTGGAACCTATTTCTGAGTGATATGCACCCACCCCTCATATGTCTGGGCACTGCTAGTAGTCCTCTACACCCACCCCTCATATGTCTGGTCACTGCTGGGAGGCCTCTGCACCCACCCACGCACCCCCTTGGAGCTGTACACTGCTGGCCAGGACCTACATACACATCAATTTGTAGTTAACATGCTGGGCCAGTGTGTATGCCTCGTATCCAAATTTTCCTGCTGCCGTAACGGGGTACGTGTGGTACGGACCGTACCCACGCATGTATGCTTGGGTATGGTCTGTACCTGGTTACTCATGAGGCCGTAGGGGTACGCACCATACCCACACATTCATGCGTGGGTACGGTCCGTACCTGAGTACTCATGGGGCTGTAGGGGTACGCACCGTATCCACGCATTCATGCGTGGGTACGGTCCATACCTGAGGACTCATGGGGTCGTAGGGGTACGCACCGTACCCACGCATTCATGCGTGGGTACGGTCAGTACCTGAGGACTCATGGGGCCGTAGGGGTATGCACCGTACCCACGCATTCATGCGTGGGTACGGTCCGTACCTGAGGACTCATGGGGCCGTAGGGGTCTGCACCGTACCCACGCGTTCATGAGTGGGTACGGTCCGTACCACTGTTGTCATGTCGCCGTAGGGGTACTGTGGTACGCACCGTACCCACGCATGTTGTTCTCACCTTCTGCGGCGTGTGCGTCGAGTGCGGTCCACCAGGTCGTAGGCCAGAAGGACCGAGATGACATGTACGATGGGGTTCATGGCTGTGCGTCACGTACCGGGGCTCCGTGGCGTTGCCGTTCGCGTCGGACTCTGCTTTTCCGGCTGTGTTTGGCTCCCGTAAACAAAGAGCCGTACGGAGTGACGTCAGTACGAATCGTACTTGCTGGGCCTGAAAACGCTGGTGAAATACGTACGGACGTCGCGTACAAGCATTTCCGGATCGGAATCGTGGGTATTTTTTTGCTGTACGGTCTTTTGTACGATTCGTACAGAAAAAGGCTTTCGGTACGAATCGTACTTCCTAGGTTGTGAAATGAGTTTACCTGGTACGAGTCGTACGGAGAAAACGCTCCATACGAATATTCGTAGGGCCTTTTAACAGGATCGGAATCGGCCCCTTTACCTACTGTTGCACTCACTGAAGTGGAACATTTAAATTTAAAGATCTATAAATAGTTTAATGTTTTAATTTATAATATAATTTAATTTTATTAGATTTTATGTTACTAGTGTATGTTTATATATATTTATATATATATATATTACATTTTGAAAGAAAGAGTTGCCCCTCCGTTGACCAAGCACATGCAGGTAAGTATCGCCAACCACCAGGAGCAGCCCACGCACCCACAGTCCTCATTAAAATCAGCGCTATATATTACATTTTATATACATATGTTTAACTTTTTTTAAATAAATATATTTGTTAACATGTATATTAAATCAAATACTTTTTTTGAAGTTAACTTTATTATTTAATATATTTAATATTATTTTTATACATATATTAATATCGATATTTTGTACAGCTATATTTTTATATTGATATTTTGTTTTCGATATTTTTGTACTTACCATTATAAATACAGGATGATGATATTTTTGACATCGATATTTATAACTCGATATTTGTGTATGGGGATTTTTTGGGGGTCGATATTCTATCAGTGAACCGGATCTGACACGTCCTTGTGTGTCAACATGTGAAGAAGCTTAGATGTCAGAGAAACAATTTACTCCCACTGCCCACAGCAGCCCACCATTCCTAAGAACATGTGGACTATGTTTTGTGTGATTTGCGGGCTCATGTTTAGAATCATAGAGGTTCTTTCCAGTGACATGTTCCTCCCTCCATACTCAATGGTGTGTCCTAAGTACAGGGCTTCAGTTTGGCAAAATTGTAACTTCGTTGGAGATACTTTATTTTAATTTGTGGCGAGGTGATTCAGTAATGCAAGAATATAATTTCTGCATCCTTCTCATGTATTCGACGCCACCAGTAGGTCATCGATGTACTGCACTAAGACTGAATGGTAAGGCATTACCAGAGACCTAAGATCTTTTTGAGTATGGTTAGAAGTGGGGTCTCTAGTTGGTAGTGGCTTGCACTTTGTCCAAGTTGGGACCCTCACTCTAGTCAGGGTAAGGCCCTTGGTATGTTGGCATGAGCAGTCAGGCTTACCTCAGAGGTAATGTGCAAAGTATTTGTACACACAAAGTAATACAGTGAAAACACTACAAAAAGAGCTCACACCAGTTTAGAAAAATAGCCAATATTTATTTGACTACAAGACTGAAACAACACAAATCCAACATACACAAGTCAAATATCACTTTTAAAAGCTTAAGCAAGTTTAGTCCATAGAAATCAATTGATGCCTTTGTTTTAGAACAATGTTCCTTCGATGTGTCAAAAATCAAAGACGGTGCTAGGCGCAGGGGAGGTAATGTGCCAGAAAAACAAATCGATGTGTTGGTTCCATACTACATAGGAGAGGTGATGCATCCGTTCCTTACTGGAAGATGATGCATCAGTACCTTACTTTTAGGCAGGAGAGGTGATGCGTTGGTTCCTTAGCGGCAGGGGAGCTGATGCGTTGGCTTCCGGACACCCGACCTCAGTTCCTTAATGCAGTGAGGTGTCAATGATGAATCGGCATTCAGGGAGGATGCATCAAAAGTCCAGATGGGCTGCGTCATGGAGCTAGCTGCAAAACAGTAGCTGCATCGATTTCACCACCATTAAACAGGAGCTGCGTAGATTCCTCAGCCTGAAAGCAGGAGCTGCATCGATTCCTCAGCTGTGAAGCAGGTGCTGTGTCGGAGTCAGACTGGGTATCAAAGAGGTCAGTGACATGTTGCATGGGACTCACTCGCTGGGCTTATTTTTCTGATGCACTGTGATAGCATGCTGGGACCGGCTGTGAAAGCCGTGGTCGATGCTTTGAGCAGGAACTACACTTCATGGCGCATAGTGTTGATGTGTTGATCTTTTACAGCGGTCCATCAAGAAAACAGGAACTGGAAGTCGATATGTGGATTTTCGCCTTCAGATCACCAAGTTACACTTCCCAAGGCCCAGGAAGGAACTGGATTTGGCACCACTTAGCACATCAGGACACTCACTGGAAGAGTCCAGGCACTGGCAGGTAAAGTCTTTGATGCCCTTGAGCCTTCTTAACAGGAGACAAGCACACACAAGCTCTTGGAGAACCTTGGAAGAAGGATGTAGAAAGCAAGCAAAGTCCAGTCCTTTCACTCCCAGGACAAAAACAACAAGCAGTAGTCCAGAACAACAAAGCAACAGGCAGTGCCTCCTACAGCATCTAGCTTTTCTTCCTGGCAGAATCTCCTCAGTCCAGAAGTGTTCTGATACTGGGGTGCTAAAGGTCCAATACGTATACCCCTTTCTGCCTTTTAAGTAGGCAAACTTCACAGGAACGACCCTGCCTTTCCCTGACCTGGCTCCAGACACACTACAGCGGGTGGAGATAGCTTTGTGAAAGGACTGGCACAGCCATATTCAGGTGTCAGTGACAACTCCTCCCACCACTTTAGCTCAAAAAAGCCCATCAGCCTGGTGATGGGCCATCAGGATACGCAAAGCACACCTTAGCTCCCTTTGTGTGGCTGTTTAGAGTGAATGCACAAGAGCCCAACTGTCAGCCAACGCAGACATGAATTCTACAGATAGGCAGAGGCACATAATGGTTAATCAAGAAAATGCCCACTTTCTAAAAATGGCCTTTTCAAACATGCAATTTAAAAAACAAAGGGGCATATGTATCAAACTCCCCTTTAGCGAATCTCAAATTGCGAGAATTTGCGATTCGCAAAATCAGATTCGCTAAACGGGATGTATAAAATAAATCGCTAATCATTTGCGATTCCTTAAAAATCGCAAATAATTCGCAGAATCCCGTATTGCGATTTCTTAATAGCGAAATTCGCTAAATAAGAAATCGCAAAAACGGGAATCTGCAAGCCTGGTGCAGGCTGATGACATCACAAACAGGAAACTGTAGTGATTGCCTGCACCTGCTCACCTGAGCCACACCCAGAGGCTGCTTGTGGAGTGTGAGGAGGCTTTCCTGGAGACAGCAACCAGCAATGGATCCCAAACAAAACCAGCAGGGCAAAGATGCAGAAAAAAGAAAGAGAAAACACAAGTTTTCAGAAAAGGAGCAGGAGGTCCTCATTGAGGAGATGGTCTGCAGCCATGAGCTCCTGTTTGGGAAGAAGGCACTCAAAGTCCCAGAGGCCAGGAAGAGGAAAATCTGGCTGGAAATACAGAGCAAGGTGAATGCTGTTGGAGTCACCACACGCACCATCGAGGAGCTGCGCAAGCGGTGGTATGATATGCGCCAGAGGTCCAAGGAGAGGGTGGCAGCCAGACTTAAGGATGCCAGTCAGACTGGAGGAGGACCATCCACTGCCGAGCAGCCAACCCCCCATGAGGAGCTTGTGGAGTCAACCCTCCTGCCTGAGAGCGTTGGTGGTGTGGCTGCAATCGACAGCTCCGACCCCTCATCCAGCAGACAAGGTAAGATGCATGCCAAATCACCCTGCACTCCTCCCCATCCCTTGCACACTCCCCCAAATGCGCATAGTTAACTCCCAACATGCCAATCCAGCCCAGGTCTTACAGCACACCCAGCAATGCATCATGGTACTCGTAGTACTGTGTCTGACTGTGTGTCCATGACACCATCACAAGTAAATGCAACATATGTGTTTTGGGGATCATTGAATAGAAATGTGTCAGAGATTAGCCGTCAAAGATTTGTAACTTTATTGAGTGCCACATGCAGACAGTAACACAAACTCATATAGTCCCCTTTACATCCACAGCACACGCCATGCCACAAGAAGACAGCGCTGAGGGAGAGGAGCCTGCAGACCCTGCGGACTCCAGCGATGAGACAGAGCAGCAGCCAATTCAGCGCAGGAAGCGCGCACATGTGCCCCCACTGCCTCCATTTGAGGATGAAGTCCCAGCAACAGGCGATGACACCGACAGGAGAGAGGGGAGTCAGGGTGTGACAGACATGCCCCGTCATGACGCACCAACACCAAGGCAAAGGGAACAGGCCATTTCCAGGTCAAGGCCCAGGAGCAGCACTGCAACAGAAGGAGAAGGCACCGTGTTCTCCGGCTTGGAACAGTGCATGTTGCAGGAACAGCGCCTGCAAAGCAAGGCAATGCGGTCAATGAATCGCCAGCTAGGCCGCCTACATCAGGACAATCGCAACATGGTAGCGGCAATACGAGAGCTCTGTGCCACTTTGAGGGACACCCAAGCTGCCAATGACAGGGCTGGACGACGTGCCAATGCACGGCTACACAATTATACCAAGGCAGTCAACCGCCTCTGCACCACCACCAGCGCACTCACACGCAGAAGCGTAACCATGCAGGTGGACATGGCACATTGCTGCCAGGATATAGCGCGAGGGCTGGCGCAGGTGACCACTGCTGTGGAACAGCTGCAGACAGCCAATGCAGGTGGCAGCGCACTAATGGCCTCTGCTGAGAGTGAGGACACATCGAGTCGCAGCAGCATCACTCCAACCTTGCCAGGTGAAAGACGCCGCAGTGGCAGACAGGTAGCAGGCCAAGGGCGCACCATGGGGGTCAACCACCCTGGACGGCACCGACGGAGGTGATCATCTGCGGGGACACTGACTGCAACACGGGTGCATTAACCCGCAAAAGGCTGTTTGCCCTATTTCTTGTGCCTTCTCTGCACTGTGTGTACAACATGTGCTGGGGACAATTACAATTTCTTTCATGTTAAGTGTGATTAAACACTTGACACATCATCAGGCTTTGTAGTCTCATTTCCTCAATACTCACCTAAAAGTAGTTTTGTGTGATCTCAGTCCGTCTCTGGCGTCCAGCAGCTGCCCCAACTCCTGGTGCTGGTCTGGCAGGGGGAGCAGGGCGCTCGTCATCCGATGTGTCTGTATCGGTCACATCAATTGTGGTGCCTTTCCTCATTGCCATGTTATGTAGCATTGCACAGCTTGCCACGATTTTACAGCAGGTCTCAGGGCTGTATTGCAGTGCGCCTCCACTCTTATGCAGGCACCGGAAGCGGCTCTTCAGGATTCCGAAGGTTCGCTCAATGACACAGCGTGTAGATCTGTGTGCCGTGTTGTAGCTCCTCTCACTTGCATTTGCAGGATCCAGGTATGGGGTCAGGATGAAGTCGCGCACTGCATAGGCACTGTCACCTGCATGGAAAAAAACACAATAGGTGAGTCAATGTCCCCCCCCCTCAACTGATGTAGTGGATGTATTGATGTGTGCAATGTATTTACCGAGCAGGTACCCCTCCCCAAACTCTCCAGCACTCAGACGTCTGTGTATTCCACTGTGTCGGAAGATGAAGGAGTCATGTGTACTGCCGGGGTATTTGGCTACGATGTCGGTGATGTGATACTTAGCGTTGCACACAATCTGTATGTTGAGGGAATGGTAGCATTTCCGATTCCTGTAGACATATGCAGTTTCTGCTGGGGGTGTGATGGCCACATGGGTCCCGTCAATGCAGCCGATGACGTGGGGGAAACGTGCAATCTGGTAGAAGTCCAGTATCGTTTGTTGTAATGCCTGTTGGGTGGTGGGGAAGTAAATGTGATGTGGGAGCCTCAGTAGCATTGCATCTAGGAAGGCATGGAAGAAGCGCGAAAGTGCACTCTGTGACACACCACCAACCTCCGCTATGACCCGTTGAAAACTCCCTGACGCGAGGAGGTGCAGGGAGCACAGGACCTGCACATGTGTGGGAATTGTTTGTGTCCTGCGAGTAGGGTGCTCCAAGTGGGGTTTCAGCTCCTCAATCAGGTCCATTATGGTCTGTGGGTGCAGTCTGTACTTGTCATAGATCTCCTCTTCAGTGTTCTGTAACAGGGTGATGCGCAGCCTGAAGATACGTTCCTGTCTCATTCTCCTGTGTGCAAGGGCCCGAATACGCAGCCTCCTGGCTATCACGTACATTGCAGCCATTGTGGGTGTGTTTGTTGCATTGTGGGCTGGTTTTTGTACCTTGCACCAGTTTACCACCTGCAAGCAATTGGTGTTAATAGCGATTTCTTAATTAGCGAATTTCGTGAAATCGCAATTTGCGATTTTTTCATACATGTGTTTGCGATTTCTTAGCTAGCGATTTCTTGTTAGCGATATTCGCAACGCTAAGGAATCGCAAATTAGGTATTCGCTAGGAAATTCGCAGTTTTCTTGTTTCGCAGCCTAAGAAATCGCTAATTTAGCGATTTCTTATTTTTCAGTTTGGAAGTGTGTCATACATATGAAATAGCGAAAAATCAGTCGCAAACGCTGTTTTTTGCGATTCGCAGCGTTTGCGACTAATTTTTGCTTTCATACATATGCCCCAAATTCACCAAAATATGCATTTTTAAATTGTGAGCTCAGAGACCCTAAACTCCAAATCTTTATCTGCGTCCAATTTGAAATTACACTAAAAATATATTTGAAGACAATACCCATGTTACCCTATCAAATAGATAGTCCTTGAAGTAGTGAATAATGGAATTAGCTGTATTTTACTATTGGGACATGTAAGACGTGGGCCTACCTTATGAGTGATTTACATGCAGTAAAAGTGAAGATTTGTGACTGGCAAGTGGGTGCACTTGCCAGGTCGAAATGGTATTTTAAAACTGCACTTTTAAAATGCACACACAAACACTGCAGTTGCAGGTCCGATACATGTTTGCAGGGCTACTCATGTGGGTGGCAGAATCAGTGCTGCAGGCCCACTAGTAGCATTTAATTTACAGGCCCTAGGCACACCTGGTCCACTTTACTAGGGACTTACAAGTAAATCAAATATGCCAATCATGGATAAACCAACCACCAATAGATTTTACACTGGGAGCACTTGCACTTTACCAAAATAGTTTATACAGGGAGCACTTGCACTTTAGCACTGGTCAACAGCGGTAAAGCTCCCAGAGTCCTAAAACCAGCAAAAAGAAATGCAGCACACTAATATTGGAGGTCAGAACCAAAACATAGGGGAAATTACTCCAAAAGATGCCAGATCTAACAAGTATCTGTTTGAAATGTGAGAGGTTTTGTGTATACCCTTGTGAGACCCAGCATTATGCCAAAACATGACTGCTGAAATGGAAAGCAAAATGGTACTAGCTATCCTTATGCTAGGGAATAATGAAAAAGGCTTGACAAAGGTCAACAACGGAAAAACATTCTGCTTTGCGTGGAATCTGGAATACGATTAAAGCTGGATTCAGTACGACAGGACAACATGGGATAACAATAGATTTTATCTTCCCCAAATCCTGCACAATATGAAACTTGCCATTCAGCTTCTGAAAGCCCATAATGGGAGAGTTACAGGGACTTTCCACTATCTCCTTCAAGATTCCTTGCTCAATCATTAAGTCAATCACAGGCGTAATTCTGGCAACAGTATCTAGGGTTAAATTGTATTGTGGCATTCTCTGGAATTTAGCATTTGGTTTTACTATAATGCAGACTAGCTCTACACCCTTAATTAGTCTGATATCTTTACCCGGAAAGTCCCAGACTTTAGGCAACACAATGTCTCTCAGTTCAATAGGTAAATCCTCCGTAGACAGAAGGGGATACATCCCTAGATCAGATCTCTGTCTAGCAAGTTTAAAGACATCCTCATCATTTGTGTGAAACTCAATACTATTTGGAGTACAATATATGCAACAATTTAGCTCACATAATAAATCTTGTCCAAGCAGATTCACTGAACTTGAATCGCACACCACAAATCGGTGTTGATCCTCAAAGGAACCCATTTTAACAGGTACTGCTTTAGAAATTGGTGTAGACATTTGTTTGCCTGTGACTCCTACAACCTCTGCTATTCTTAGGGTAGAGGGGGTAGCACCAGTGTCAAGGAGGAGCAAGACATGATTCCCGTTTACCTCTCCATCCACATAGGGATCAATTTGGTCTACCTCAGTCTGCGCCAAGCATGCAGTCCACCTCCCTCTTCAGGCACCATCATGAAGACAGGTCTGGGTTCTAATAATGTGTCTGAATCAAGTACTGATGCATTCTGATTTGGGGAAGAATTTCTATTCGGTTGCTGAACCTGATCGTATTGTTCCTGGGCATCTGGACACCACTGTTGCATTGAAGCTGGTGGTACGTGCATTGTCTGATTTTGTGGCACATTAGAATTTGGAATTCTCTGTATCATTTGTCTTTATTTCGGCACAGTTTGAGCCAGAAAAGATTCACAATCCAACTATACATAATAGAATTAGCCAACACGATACATTTTTAGTTTGTGAGAGAACAGATACAAGTGGGCAATGCAGCGCTGGAGGAGAAAGAAGGGGATCATAAAACAACAAAAACGTTTATAAAAATATTAAACACATCATATCAAAATTTAAAACTGAACTAAACAACAACAACAACAAAATAAAAAAATAAAAAATGAGCAGGGGGATGGATTAGATTTAACTACATGTAGACTCCCTAATAATCCAAACTTACAATTTAAGACCACTCTTTTTGCGAACAAAATATATTGAGAGAAGAAATCTACTAATACTAAAAGCAATCGTTCTTCTGGTATCTGATTTAATAATTCTCAGAGCCTCCTTACAAGCTCTTACACCAAGAAGATTGCATAAAGGCTTAATCCATTTTCTCCTCGCTATCAAATAGGCCGGACAGAAGAAAATGATGTGGCGATCATCCTCATTGGAACTATCATGACACATAGTACAGAGGTCACTTAACATTGTATCATTTTGCCCTATTTTGCCCTCCCTGGACCATCTAGCCAGAGTTGAATTATGCATAAGATTACCATATCTCCATTTCATAAATAGACTTTTAGCTAGGGGTGGTTCGATCTCATCAAGGAAGCTCTCAAATCTGGGGCTATCCTTGAAGATCAAGAAATTGTTTGTCAAAGTTCCTCCTCTATGCTCATTAATCGTGGTGTTTTCCATATAGCCCCAAAAAGCAGTCTTAACCAGTTTTTTTGCATTTTGAGGTAGGCTTTCCGGTTCGTCCCATAATTTGGACAAGCCAATTTTCGTAAACCAAAGACGAACATGTTTGAGCCAGGCATTAGAGTTTAACACATCCAGGCTCATTATTTCTTTTAAGCCATCCCTATAAACTGTGAGTTCTGGTATAGACCAAAGCTTCCCCCAAAAAGTCAAGGGCCGCAAAATAGTATAATGGTCTGTTCGTTTGATATTTATGTCCAGCATTAGTGGCACTAGAGGGGTACCATTCGGCATCCTCACAAGACTTCTCAAAAATGTATTTTCATTAATTGTGAAGCCATTCTTGGACACTGGTCCCCAAATTTCAGCCCCGTACAGTGCAGCAGACTGAGCCTTACACTTTAATATCTCCAATGCCGGCGAAACTGCTTTGCAAGAGCTCGCACCATGCATTTTTATGATGGGTATGGTGTTCTGCGTAAACATCAGGTTGCTCTTCTCTACTTGGGTTTTCCATGAAAATTTAGAATCAAGGGAAACCCCCAAGTAAATGAATTTCTTAACTGATTCTAATTTTTGTCCGTTTAGTACCAAATTCCCCTTCTGAGATTTATGGGGATTTAGGGCCATACATTTGTTTTTTTTCGCATTTATCTCTAGTCCCTTTTTAGTACAATACTGATGAAATGAATATAGAAGTTCTTGGAGACCTCTGGGAGTTTGAGAGATTAGTATGGTATCATCCGCAAATAATAACGCGGATACCCTCTCACCATTCAATTTAGGGGAATCGTTATTACAGCCTGCCAAATATTTGGGGATATCATTCACAAAGAAGGAAAATAGCGTGGGGGCCAGCACGCATCCCTGAGGAACCCCACGCTCAATTGATATATTTTGTGAAATTTCACCATTTGGGCCCCATCGCACCTTAGCGAAATTCTTTGCATGCAACCTTATTATCTGTTGCAGCAAGCAAGCTGGTAACCCTTGCGAATGTAAAGATTCCCATAAGAGATCTCGTGGAACTAAATCAAACGCCGCTCTAAGATCTACAAACGTGACGTAGAGATGTCCCTTCCTTATGTGCACATACTTCCAATAGAGGCAGCAGAGTCTAAAAACTTGATCTACGGTACTTATTCTATTCCTAAACCCTGATCGAAACTTACTAAGTACCGAATTGCCTTCCATCCACAGGTTCACCCTAGCTAAAATATGCCTGGAGTAAATTTTTTGCAAAACATCCATTAGGCTGATTGGGCGATAATTAAATGGATCAAACCGATCCCCTTTTTTAAAAATTAAAACAATTTCAGCACCCCTCCAGCTATCAGGGAAGTCAACCCCAGATGCTAATATATTGCATAAATAGTTTATATAAGGTGCCCAAACGCTCAGCTCTTGTTTATACAGGTCGCCGGGAATCTTGTCTAAGCCCGGCGCTTGCCATTTTCAACAGCATTAATGGCCATTTCTGTTTCCTCTAGACTAAAATCCAATTTTGTGTCACAAGGGATAAACCATGAGGCATTCTCACCAACAACAGTTACCAAATCGGGTTTTTTAAATAAGGTAGTGAAGTGGTTAACCCAAGTAAGTTCATCAAGATATACATCTTTTGCTACTCTTCCTACGTGGTTCCCGTTCGCCACCAGTCTCCAAAACCCGACATTATCCTTTGTCTGGGCCGCTACCAGCAGGTCAGTCCAACATCAACATGCTTCTTCCCAGGCTCTCCTCTCAATCTTCTGGGTTTGCTTATATTCTTTTCTCGCTAACCTGATTTCAACTGGGGTTTTAGTCTTTACTGCCAACAGGAGACTAGCTTTTGCTTGACGGCAGATTTTACCATCCCATGGCTTACTATGGGATAGATTGTTTAACTTTTGATGCTTTTTTTTGGCATTTTAGTTACCAATAATTTTAGTGTTTTAAAGAACTCATTATGCAAATTAATAAAATTAGTAGGATTTTCAACCTCCAATGATATATTTGCATGAGAAGAAAACGTGTTAACTAAGAGTAGATAGATTTCCGCTAAAACTTCACAGTGCTCCAGTATATAGGACCATTTTAAAGAGCGCCTATTATTACTAACCAATATTACATCGCTCATATCAGTTTGGACGTCTATTTTGTTGTTAAAACAAACCCCCTTAAGCATACAAGGATTAAATAGTAGGTCCAGGGGACGATGGTCGCTCTCAGACCTATCTTTTACCTCAAAGTCAGTCATATATTGCCAAATATCTAAAGAAACAATTATATAGTCGAGGTTGCTTTTTGAACTTTTCCTTACAAAAGTCGGGCTTTTTGCTAAATCTGCCGGGAGGCGGCCATTACATGCCCTCAAGCCAAACTCCGCAGTCAACCTCATTATTTGGACAGCCAGAACTGAACAATGTACTGGAGCAATATTATCTAACAGGGGAATGTTTTTTGATCTATCTTCTTCTTCAAATACATCGCCCATGCCTAAAATTGTCTCGTAGTTGTAGTTCAAAACCCAGGCTATTATTACCGAATATTTGTCTGCTATTCTGTTTAGGAAAGTGTCCAATTTCCCCAGAGTCACTGATTCTTTTGATAGGGCAGAAGGTCTGTTATAAACATTAATTAGATATAGTACATTCCCATCATGTGTGGTAACTTTTAGTGCCAATATGTCCATAGAGTCAGTCTCAATTACTTCAATCTAAATTTTCAGGGTAACTTTTACCCAGATAATGAGACCTCCCGAGGCCCTACCCCTTACGGGAGGTATTGCATTGATCCCAAATGTCTTATAACCTACTCTGATGAGTGTTAAGGGACCATGTTTCCTGGAAAAAGCACAGTTCACTTGATTCGATATAGCTGGACCACTCAGGATCACTCAAATTTTTGGTTAGCCCAGCTATATTCCAAGATATCAATTTCATATTTGTGACTATGCTATTACAATTAGACGATTGCTCAAAAGTTTGAGAGTCAACTTTCCTACCCGTAATTTCTGTACAAGACACACCGAAGGGACTCCTACCCTCTATTCTAGTGGGGCACGCACCTATGCTAGTACCGCATAACACAGATTCTGGGCATACCGCTAAGCCCCCTGGCCACCTTCGACTATCCAGGTATTGTACAGTGCCGAGTGTCACACCTCCCTGGTCATGGTCTGTCCTTAACTTGCCCCCACCGAGATCATCATTAGTGATTCCTATTTCATCCCTTCCTGCTTTGAAATCATTATTAATCATGGCCTTTCGCATAAGGGGCCCCTCACTAGTGTCAATTACGTTTTCCCTGGGCAACTGCAGTCAATCTACCATATCTAGGCAGCTCCACCTATTAGCTGTAGGTATCCCTGTAGGTATCCCTCCCCCGCTGTTAATGTATCTATAGCTCCCACATTCCGTCCCTCCCCGCACATGATGTTTGGCCCTGGTCCAAGTCCCTCCGCAATCTGGTCGCTCATCTGGGAAGTAAAAGTATGAAAGCGGTCTGGTTTCTATGTCAGCCCTATTATTTTGTGGTCTCCACGAGCAGATATAATTTACCGCTCGTGGGTCCTTAAAGTTCCCTACCACACAGTCCCCATCGATTGTTTTCCTGTTGTATCCCACCCAAGACACCCTACGCACCATTAAGATTTTACTCATTACATTTGGCGGTAGGGGTCGGTTGGTATTTAACCAATGTGATACTTTGTTTTTAAGTGCCCAAAAAGGTTCCTCAGTTGATTTACCCAATTCCGGAACCCTGTCAATACCACTACATATGGCACTACAAGCTTCTGGCGGTAAACTGATATTAAGACCGCCTTTATTGTCCTCTCTATCGAGGACTTGGTATTAGGACTAGTCATTACTTGACTGAGAGGGTCATTAGTTACGGGGGGGTTTTCTAACGGTTTCCTTACTGGGTCCTTTGGCGGGTTAGAATGTGGTCTTTGTGTCGATGGCAAAGGCTTGTTTATTTCCTCTCCTTCCGGTACTATACTCAGAGGATCTTTGGGAGGCACTTTTTCCACCCTGGCACTATACAGAGTTCTTATGCTCTCTTCCAACTCATACAGCTTATTTTCAATATCTAGCAATCTGTTTTCCAGGGGAGTAAGAAGAGTTTTAAGCAGCTTCCCCATGTTGTTTAATAAAGGGCCGGCCACTTCGTCAAGTATACCTGAATTACCATCTACGGTGTCATCTAGAGCTCTTCGGTCTAGGGTTTCAGTCAATGTGACTAATTGCAATGCTTCCTGGCCATTCTGCATGGCATACCCTTGTTCACCCCCATGCTTGCTAGATATTTCACTAACGCCCCGGGCTTTAGCTACCTTGGGCTTTCTGCCACCTGAGGCAGTGATATTAGCTCGTTTACGTTTCGAGATGGCACCCTCCCGCCTCTCCCGCAATTGTCTACTATTTGTTTCCTCTTGAATCTCGGCTACTGTAATTTCTGGAATATTTTCCATATAGCTGGAGGAAGCGGGTCAATTGGAAGCAGTGTTTGTGGTTTCACTAATAGATTAGGTATACTGTGCACAACTGCTTGTGTCTCTATAAGATTCACTCTATTAGTGTGTTCTGGGGTACGAGCATTAGCAATAGGGCCCATAGAGGATCTTTTGGCCAATGCTAGATCCTGTGACACCCTCCGTTCCATTAGGCTGATGCCTTGGTCTATTACAGAATTATCCCGTATTATGAAGCTGTCTAAGGTGCCTGTAAGCTGGGGCCCTCCCAGTGCAACCTTACTCCTGCTCTCACGTGTAGACATTTTTTAACAAACACAAGGATTAATACCACAGTTTGGTATATAAATAATGTTTAGAACAGCATAGATATAGTTACGGTTTCACAGGCAAAAGAGCGGGCTTAAACGGGCCCGCCCTTGGCCTGGGCTTTGCCCGCGCGCGTCCCGCGATACGCGGATAAGGGCATAGCTAAATAGGAGAAGGCGAGAGCGGGAAGAGGCTCCAGGTGCGGCAGATGGAGAGCCGCAAAGACTGCTGGTCCTCGCAGTCCCGCTCGCGTAGGTGTCTCCAGATCAGCCCCAAGGTGAGCACAAATCAGCCCCAAACCAGGCAAAGTTCCAGGGAAACTGGTGGAAATCCAAAGTACTAGCAGTACTAAAAAAAACACAAAGTCCCGACCTGTATCAGTAATTGTTCAGTCTGAACCATGTTATTTCCATGAGACTGCGCATACCCTCCATTCTGTACCTGATTTCCAACATTGTATACATTAAACGTGCACTCATGCTTACGGTATCCAAACTTGCCACACACATGACAAGGATTTGTTTTCTTCATTGCGGACACATCAAAACTTATTCAAGTATCAACTGGAACACTATGACCTCTATCTTGTGACTGGAAATTCTGTAGCTTCTGCACACAGGCTCCCGGGTTAGCTAAGAACTATAGGGGGTGTGCAGTTCCTGTCTGGACGTGGGGGAAAGACAGGTCTTTCTTCGTGATGCCCTCACACACCCCGAGAGGTGTCATGCTTTATCATCGGGTGTTTGCCCCTCGTCAGGCAGGCGCTGCAATGCCTGACGGGCTCCCGGAACCGGGGCTCTTTGCCAGGGATCTTTTGAAGAAGAAGCCATAAGGTGCATGCTGGTGTGGGGGCTGGGTAGTGCACAAGGGAGTGAAATAATAAAAATAGGTATGGAGCAATCCTATTAAATCAAATTTTAATACACTAGGTAGCTCTAGCCTAATTAAAAACTGTGTGTGTGCCCCTGTGTGGAAATAATGTTCCTCAAGGGCAATCTAGGTGTAGATGGGCAACGTGCTTCATACCTGGTTTGCCCCTAACGGGTCAATTGGCACTTCGTCAGGACTGAAAAAGAAAAGAAAGGTGATAAAGTGCACAAACAATTGAACAATGCTGCTCTCCATATACTGGTGTTGAACATCTAGGTTTCCACATAACAGTGTGCTTTATGCATCAGGAATGTTGTGTGAATAGTACAGAAAAGTTACATGAACAGGCAGGCAGAATCCTTTCACATCAGTTCATGAAGTAAAATGCAATCCTAAAGGAAAAAGTTACAAATTGCTTACAAAGGCAATGCAATTTTAAATTATAAATGAATATGCAATTAGATGCAAGTATAATAAATTCAATCAAGTATTCATGTCAAATAATCAAGTATTATACGTTGTCATAAGTGATTGCATAGAAATGTTCAATCCTAACTATGGCCTATTACTGCGAGCCACAAAGTACCTACATGTAAAATATTTTTATAAAAAATATAATCTTTGTCAATTCAATTTATCTATGTTATTATCAATGTGAAGCACCTACACAGACAGTTTCATTCATGTAAATAATAGTGCAAAGCTTTTGCACCAGCTTTTTGACTTCTAGGGTGCAGTACTATGGAAGCACTAAAAGATGGCATTTACATTAGTTATAAACGTTGCACAATTAAATCGAGTCTCATATATGTACAGATATGATTTATCATTTTAGTTTATAATTAGTTTGCATATTATCAGTGCATATTTTTATGGTTTTTCATTTTGTCGTTGTTAAGCCATCGGTAAAGATGATTAATAGACATGTTAAACACTCAATATGAATTCTTTCTATTCCTACTGCTCCAAGTTCTCTTTTACAGTGCTTGCATTTTGTCTTTAAACAATATATTTGCCATTTCTTTTAGTGTGTGCAAGGTGCCCATTTGCGTTTGTGTGTAGTTTTGCTGTCATACTCAGTTTTTAATATCATAAATCTAGTTAACAGCACTCGTGCTGCATCATCTCCATTGAAGGAGATATAATACAAGAAACAGCCAATACCATGAAATTAAAGAGTAATACTAATTTCTGGGTGGAGCCAAAGTGCAATCTATGTTGATTTTACAATATTGGTAAAAAACAGGTATTGCATACAGTTGCACCATCATGCCTGACCTGAAAATTGAAATGGAGTAAGTCGTCAAACTATTGATGCAATACAGAAAGTGCAAATGTGTGAGCTTGGGGGACGTGGCCTCGGAGACGACCAAGATTGCAGCTCACTAGCGGAGCTCCGAGCCTCTTTTACTGAAAAACCCCACTTTCTGTACACTACTCCGTTCCTGCTGATGCCTTAACACAGACAAAAGGGAAGTGGAGCTACAAGACATGGATGGGACCCAGAACAGCTGTGAAGCAGAGTCGAAACAGCTAATGGGCTGGAGGCCGCAGGAAAGAAACTGCAACCTACAGCAGAAAAAGGAGAGACAAATCACTAGAGTGAAGCAGTAAGATGAGAGCTAAGCATTGGCCACACCCTCCCTCTCCTATACACATCTGGAACATGAGGGGTACAAGGTCGTCTGTCGCTGAACACTGCAGGGGCTCGACAAGGAATCGTTGGTGATTGAGGCCCACTCTGGAGACAGAGATGGTATCCTGGGCAGTGGCAGATCCCGTCTTAACGGGAGAAGGAGGCCGGCCCAGTGAACCAGGAAGCAACAAAATACACCGGGGGCAGTCCAGGCCCAATAAGCGAGCACAGTTGGAGAGCCAAGAGGTAAGAGTGTGAACCTCAGCCTGCGCAGAAAAGCGAGTTCGGAGGAACGGAGCAGTAAGAGCAATCCAAACTAGACAGAGGAGCGGAAGAGAAAGGCGCAGCCAAACAGAGTGACAATAGGAGAATATCTAGCTAAAGGAGCACTAGAAGAAAGCAAGTTGCAACTTACATCCAGCCGTCTGCAAAATTGGGCCTGGTTAGCAAGGCCACTAGGTGCTGAGATGGGCAATCGGAAGAGCCTAACCACAGCACTAAAAGAACGGTAGGCATAAGAGGAGAGAACTGCCGAACTGTAGCACTAAGGAGGACAGAAGACAGGGGGTTGGCCAACGCTCCCTCCTCTGAATCTTCGCGGGCTCTCATGCCCTGCGGGAGCAAGGGGTACAGGGCAGAACTGACCCATTTAGCCCCCCATAGATCGCATGAGTAGCTGCAGGTGGCACCGATTTGCCCTCCAACACCACACAAAACCCAAAGGAGAGACAGGTAGGGGGTAGTGGCCCTTTTTCATGTTTATAGTTAGCCCCCACTGCCATTAAGTTTGTCCTGTAATTGAAGAGCTAAGAGGGGTACTGGGGGGACAACAGCATCTGAGGAGTGATGTTGGCGGGATTTCCTGATCTCGGGCAGGGAACGAGCGAGGCCCAGTGAGATCCAATCGATAGTAATTGCTTCTGAGACACAAAAGCTGCTTGATGAGGCCCAAAGGACCATCAGGGGCACAGACCAGTAAAATGGATGAATACGCAGTCCCAAGGCAGAATATGGGGGCCTCAGGGCAACAGGTAGAGGACCCAGCAAAACCTTCACTAAGTTCAATAATGGCAGCAATTGCAGACCTGGGAGAAGGGAAAACCTAAAGACACACAATTGATGGACGGAATGCAGAACAAATCAAAACATTCTCCCCCAGTCAAGAGATCTGGGTTAAATCCATCATTCTTTTGCTCACCATGCCACCCCAGTTTAGACCCGGCCATTTGCAAATCAGTCTTGACCCTGTGCCTTGTCTGGTTCCCCTCTAAGGTGGTAGGAATGCTAAACAATATCTATCAGGATGCTACAGCAAAACTCGTAATAAATGCTACCTGTGCAGGAATGATACGAATTAAGCGGGGAACCAGACAAGGCTGCCCACTTTCCCCTCTACAATAATGCTGCTATTCATCCCCCAATCCCAGATATGTCTAAACTTAAGTTGTTTGCTGATGATATTATTTTATATTTGGTACCCAATAGGTCTAATTTTGAGGAGGTCTTGGGTGAATTCTCTCAATTTGAAAAGATAGGTGGTTACAAAATCAATGCAAATAAAACTGAAGTTCTTGCCTTGAATACGGATATTGATCCTATCCCCGACTCTTTAAAATTACAGGCAGCTAGGACCAACCCCATAAGATATCTTGGGATCTATGTCTCCTCTCAGTTTTCCCAACTTTATGATTTAAATTATCTAAGAATGAAGAAAAAAATTACGAAATTATTGGATCAATGGTCACTTCTCACATTATCGATAGTTGGGCGCGTATCTTTGATTAAAATGTCAATACTACCTCTTTTGATTTTTTTACTCTCCAATGTCCCTATTAAAATTAACCAGGTATTTTTTAGGGAAATAGAAACGCTTTTTAGGCAATTTATATGGGAGAAGAAAGCCCCCCGAGTTAAATTGAATATCCTTCAACTACCCGTAGATCAGGGGGGACTCGCACTCCCACATATCAAATCCTATTATAAAGCCGCCTTCCTTGACATTGTATCAAGACTGGTAGGATCCAGCTCTTGTAGAGATACTTTTTTTATTGATAAAATGCTGACAGAGATCGGTTCATCCATTCCAGTGTTTTTAAAGACTGCCAAACTTCCAAAGAAAACCCGATATAAAATTCTAAAGGACTTCCTATTCCGACTACAGGCAATTTTTAGGGACATGAATTTGACGGGCTTTCTATACCTTAAACTAAAAGAATGTGCCGGCCTCGGTCTTCAGTTACAAGCCGGCCATAATACTACATGGGAAAACTCCGGCTTAACACAATTGAGACACTTTATAATACAGAACAGCCCAATCTCTTGGCAGGAAATATTGGTTAGGGTGGGGCTCGCCGGAAACCGGTCTATTTTGAATATCTGCGCTTAGTCTCCTGGTTGAGAAGCTACGGAGGTTTAAATGAACCCCCCAACCAGTTGTCAACTGCACTTTATGGAGCTAAACTTCGAGGGATTGGTAATTGGTATAAGCTGATCCATAAACAACTGTATCCCCCCATAATTCAGAAACATCGGGAAAAAATACTTCGGAAGACTGACTGCAGCTTATCCGAAAGGGAGTGGGAGTGGGTCAGCCACTCTGGTGGCCGTGCACTTCGCGCCGCTAACTATAAGAGGATGGCTTTTCTTTCTAGGTGGCTGGCCTACTTGACACCCTCTATTTTGAGTAAAAGGTTTCCCGATGTTGAAGACAGGTGTTTTAAAACTGGGGGAAGGCGGATGGCACCATACCTTTTTTGTATGTCCCGGGCTGAGGTCTTTTTGGGAAACAATTTTTTCAGACATCAACCGTGCAATTGGGAATTCCATTCCTATTGCGGCCGAGACTGTTTTATTCGGCAGTTGCAAGGGTGATTTACAATTGTCTAACCCAGAAATAATTTTTATTTTTATTGCCTGCGCGGTAGCTCGCTCCTTAATTTTACAAAATTGGAGATCTAATACAGCTCCCTCCCATTTGAAATGGATAAATAAAATGAAAAGGGTCAAAAAATTTGAGGAGGCTTATGCTAGGAGGGTTGGAGCTGTGAACAAATTTGAGCGAAATTGGAAGTTTTTTGAAAAATTGGAGATGACTTAAATTCATTCGCCCTTAAGAATGCACTTGCAATTTGTTTGGCAACTGTTTTATAGCATTGGAAGTGGCGAATCGCTTAAAATCAGCTTTTTTATCCCCATTACCATGAGTATCATGATGTTGAATCCTTCTTTGACTATAATCTTTTGTAGTCTGCCTTGTCTTGCACTTGCACTTTAAATGGCTCAAAGTACTGTATTTTTGCTATTTGCACTTGGTATACTACACTTTTGTCTTGAAGCGATCTACGATTTATTAATATGTTGTCTTGTTTCGCATTTGCACTTTAAATGGCTCAAAGTACTGTATTTTTTTGCTATTTGCACTTGGTATATTGCACTTTTATCCTGAAGTGATTAACGATTATATTGATCATTAGCTATCAAAATCTCTTTCCTTTTTTGTTTTTTTGTTTTTTTGTTTTCCTTTGTTGCTATACATTAAGCATATTGTATTCCTTATTAGTGCTTTTCTTCATTGTACTTTTTTCATCTTTTTGACATATTATCTATGTAACGAACCCTAATTGTACTTTATAATGTCTTCTTTTATCTACCTCCTGCTCTGCTCAATAAAAAAAAAAAAAAAAAAAAGACCCTGTGCCTCATGGGAACAGTCCAGCTGGGAAAACCTGGCGCTTTTGTGCTCCAGAGGAGGTCTGGGAATGGCTGAGGGTTGGCGTACGGTGGGATGACGCCCCCGCGAGATAGAAGACGGGGACCTCCAAAGGATCGATAAGAAGAGATAATGGAAGGAACAGTGGATACTGTTGGAAGAGGATGGAGCAGTAAGGGAGGATAGAGTGCATTGGTACAGCACACACATGTAGCAAATGTTGGTTAACATTGTGACCTCCGGCTCCCACATGCAAGGACTGCTTAGACACTGCCTATATCCTTTTTGCACAACTCTTTGGGGCATGAAAGAGGAGGTCAGAGGTTGGGTGGTGTGAATGGGGGGAGTGATCAACTTCAGGACCAATATGTTAGTATGATGGTTCCATACTCTAAAGGCACTTGCCTACCCTGTTCCAGTTACCAAGGTTCAAGGGGTGACAGGAGCTCTGCGAGTTGGGGAGGTGGGCAGTTTTCATCCCGCCTAGCAGGGTAGCAGAGAGTGGGTTTGTACAGAGTTTGGGATTTCAGTATTGCTCCTGTGGTTACCAGATTGTTTTTAGTTTATTATTGAAATGTCTAGTAGCAGAACAACTTAAGTGTCAAATGCAGGGGGATGGTGGTGCTGGAGGGGTGACTTCTCCTAATATTCAACAGGCGACAGTAGGTAAGTTAGATAGAGGGCTAACAAAAGAGATATGGACTCCCAAGCAGATCTTATTAACCTGAATAAACAGTGCCACGGGTGACACAAGGGGAGCACTCGCCTTAGAATCATGTCCTGGAATGTAAATGGGTTAGGTAATCAAATTAAGCGGACAGTAGTTCTGCAATGTCTGCTTAGACATACCCCTGACATTGTATTACTCCAGGAAATGCACCTGAAGGGCAACAGATACAAAGCGTTAGATGGATATGGATATCAACTTCTAGCATGTGCAGGGTTTACCGCAGGATTGAGGGAGGTTGGTATACTAGCTAGGGCCACCCTCCAGTTTGAAGTGTGAAGGATCTGGCACAACCCCCTGGGGAGGTATATGGCACTGACTGGTCCTAAATATATGCTTGAAATATGTACAGCCAACTCTGAACAGATACATTATCGGCATGGGGCACCCTACTGGTTGATCTCCCCTTATGAATCCTAGTATTGGGAGGGAGACATGAATGCAACCAGTTGAAGTGTTACTCCAAGGCCCAACACGATCTAGTGCACAGACACCCAGAATAGATCCTTGGGATTTTAAAGATAGAGAACTTGTAGGTCAGATTAGAGAAAGGACAGAACAGTACTTTCAGGATAATGAAGGGTCGGTAGACTCAGCATGTACCCTGTGGGAAGCATCAAAAACTGTGATACGAGAAAATCTACAAGCACTGTTAGGGGGCCGCAGGAAGGAACAGCGACTCCAGTGTGACACTTTGGAGGGGGGAATACCTAACTGGAAACACAGGCATTTTAAGAGGAGGAATCTGACCCACCAATTACGTATCACATTGGTCTTAAGCAGCAGGAAATGAGAGAACTGGCAGAAAATGCAGCCAGGACACCAGCGTTACCATCGCGAAGGCGGATCTTTTATTTGGGTGAAAAAGCCAACAAAATGATAGCCTGGCTAGAAAGGAGGGATGGGGAAAGGAACTGGGTGGTGGAAATTCAAGACTCTGAGGGAAAGGTACACACTTCGGGGGAGGAGATAGCAAAGGCCTTTGCAGACTATTATGAGGAATTATATTCCTCCAGACCCACTAGGACGGAAGACGATTGTCGAGAACTACTCATAGAGGCTTGACTCCCTACCTTAACTAACAAAGACAGAGAAGATATGGAGCAAGATTTTAGAGGAGATAACAGGGGCTAGCGTAGAGGCACCACACATGCTGAACATGTTCAGAAAGGCGAGAAAAATGAAACACTTACCAGAAGTCCAAAGAATAGCCACCTTAGTAGTGGCCCCAAAGCAGGTAAACCCCCAGAAGAATGCAAATCTTATTGACCTACCTCCTTGTTAAATATGGAGTCTAAAGTCTTAGGTAGGTCCCTGGCAAATTGCCTCCAAGGAGTTATCACATCTTTAGTACACCTGGATCAGTCAGGATTTAGGCCCCATCATAGTGCCAGGCTGAATCTGTGATGCCTCTATAGGGTAATGAATTTGACCAAGTCTAAGGTAGAAGAGGAAGCAGTACTGCTTTCATTAGACGCATCGAATGGCAGTACCCATTTTCTGTTCTGGATAGGTTTGGGTTTGGCCAACGATATAAGGTGTGGGTTAGTATTACTCTATATGAACCCTCTGGCTCGAGTGTGAGTGAACTGCTCGGTCTCCCGTCCCTTTGCCCTACACAAGGGAATGAGACAGGGGTGTCCACTATCACCTATGCTGTTCGTGCTAGCTCTGGAGCCTTTAGTGGTCTGGATAAGAAGAGATGCTTTGGTGACAGGAATAGCAGGGGGTGGTAATTGGGAGGAGCACATATCCTTACATGCAGATGACATCTTATTATATGCATATCGTAAACAAAGGGGGGAGGTAGAGGTGAAAAAAGAGGACTCGTCCTCCAGACTAAGTAAATGCAGCTAAAGGAACTCCATTCTAAAGGTGGGTGAGGGTTACTTAAAAAGGAAAACTTCTCTCCTTTTACAACAAGGTTGGCGTCTTTATTTGCTAGTTTTTTTATTTTTTCTTCCCTTTGGAGGGACTCCTTTTGGTCTTATTATATGCTACTAGGCCACGTTTCATAATAAAGAGGCTGCTGCAGATATTCCAATTGTTCGGCAGCTATTCAGGATACCAAATAAATTGGGATAAATCCCTCCTTTTAGGTCTTAGAACAGGGGCCTTACCCCTGCCGACTAGAGAGATCAAACTTCAAAATAGAGACAAGTTTAGATACTTAGGCATCAATATTATGCAGACAGAGTAAGAATTCCTACAAGATAACATGAAGCCCCAGTTGAAACGCCTGAAAAGAGATTTGACAAACTGGACAACCCTGCCCATTTCTTTTATGGGGAGAGCTGTGCTCTTTAAAATGATGACACTAACATGCATTCTATATTTTCTACAGCAATCCCCTACTAGATACTAGACAGTTCTTCAGGGAAGTGGATAGTGAAATGCGGAAGCTCCTCTGGAAAGGGGAGGGGGTTCAAGAAAAGAGCTGAACAAACTCCAGAGAAGTGTCTATGAAGGAGGTCTGACACTACCAGACATTAAAAAATATTACTGGGCCTCGCAGATGGTAACAATCAACGACTGGATCTTTACAAATAGAGATGAGCCGGCATATATAGTAGATCAAAGAGTGATAAGACAGAGGGGTTACCCGGCAGTGCTATATCAGAAAGCCGGGAAAAAACAGATGCCTCCACACATGCAAGCAATGCTGTGAGCATGGCAAGGAGCCACTAAATTTCTTGGGTGGGAGAATAAATTAACAAAGCGGACCCCACGAGGTAGGGAAATTACTAACCCTGGGCATAGTTCACGAAGTAGCACTATGCGCAGATAAGCAAAGTGCACTTCGCACTACGCGTAGCACTTCGCGAACTGCGTAGTACCCTGTTCGCACTGTGCAAGATGCCGTTTTCAATGATTGCACAGTGCGGACAAGCACTTGCACAGTGCAAGCTGTAGTTTTCAGCCGCTGGAGTAGATTTTTACTCGAGCGGCAGCTTTCTCAACGCAGACTGGTAGTTTCTCATCGCGAGCATACGCGACCACTCGCAATGAGAAACCTGACCTCCTCGCGTTGAGAATCTCGACGGGATGTTTATTTTCCACGCTCGTGATCGGCAACTTGATTTTGCTGATCGCGAACAAGGAAAAAGTCTCGCCGGGATGTCATTTTGCTTGCTCGCGGTCGCCAACTTGATGTTGAGGACCGCGAGCAAGCAAAAAATGGCCGCTGCACTACGCAACGCTACGCTACGCATGTTTGCACTGTGCTACGTGCAATTCGCGTAGTACGAAGTAGCGCAAACTTTGCAAACTACGCGAGCGTAGAGTAGTGCTTTGCCCAGGCTTAGAAATTACAGGGGTTTGGCAAGTGTTGACTATTGGACATAGATCACTTGGACATTGGACACCTACAGAAGGAATATCAGCTGATATATGCAACTATGTCATGCACTTCTCAGGCATATCCGTGAAGTGGGGCAGTTTTCAGAATATACCCCCTTAGAAGAGAGGCTATTAATGGACCCAATGTGCGACAAGGCCACATCCTTAATATATAGGAAAATAATAAATAATTTGTCCAACATGCTGAGGGCTCTGCAGGAGTCTTGGGAAGCTGATGTACAAGTTAGGACGTAGTCCTTCAGTTCAGAGCGCAAGGGGTTGCAAGGAGCTGGGTACCTTCTTCTATGTCGTTTGGGGATGCCCCGACATACAGAAATGCTGGGAGGGACACACACATCATGTCTGTGGTGATGGGACAAGCAATACCACTGGAAGCTAGATGGCACATTTTATGTGTAACAGGTGATGAGACGTCAAAAATTCCAGACATTGTGGCTAATGGTGGTCGCTATAAGAAATATTGCCAGAGCCTGGGGCGAACCTCCTCCGGGAGTAAGGTAATGGAAATCTGACTTAGACTGGTGCTGAGTGGTGTGTGAGAGCAGAGGCTGCCCTCGGAAATGGGGAAAGTTATGGGGTCGTTGGGTGGATTATAGGGGACTTTGAATTCTAGGGGGTGGGAAAGGGTGGAGGGGAGCAAGCAGAGCTCTCTCAGGTGGAACGATGACATTAATTGTAATTGACTGTTAACCTAGGCAAGACCCTGTCCAAATGTTGAGATAGCTGAATGTAAGCACTGAATTGCAAAGTATTGTGTGTATTACCATTAAGCCTGCTAATGTGACACTCATTTCTGGAACTGAAGAATGTTTAATAAAAAGATTTAAAAGAAAGAAATGTGTGAGCTTGGACAAGATTTTGTAACATTCACTGTTGAAGTCACACAATGTCCATGGGATACTTTTGATTATTGAGAAATATAGCATTCCATTCACAATGGGTTCTGTATCAACCTGTCATGATCAAAAATAGATATACATTACTCTAACCATATGTGTACGTAACTAGGGAAGTACATTGTGGATGAAGGCCAGGACTAACTAGCTATTACCCCGCTATGTGCAAAAGTAAGCAACAGCTCTCATATACATTTTTTACAAGGCTATTTTGTGTATATACAACCTAGGGGTGTGCAGAGTTAATATGTTTTTGTTCCTAAACAATTGCAAATGTTTATGTGAGACTAATACATTTTCAAATAGCTAGGAAATAGTTTTGGCTTGAATATCCACATCAACATCAGAATTGTTTCATCATGTACTGCTAAAAAGCATGATGCGGACTGTAAATATTGAGGAAAAAGAACATGTTTGTCCTCTGCAAGCTATTGTGCATACACAAAGTCTCTGCGTGAATTATAATCTACTGGACATTTTTGTCTCAGGACCAGTACTGTGGTCTGTTTTCTCCCTTTTGGGAACCCCAGCATCTTACAGATCTCCCTGAGCCTCATAATTTTGGGTTAAGCCTCCATTTCACATACACTAGTCCAGTTTTATTCCTTCCTTTCATTTGCTCTTTTCTAGGCCATTTACTTTGGTGCCAGGTTCCTTGAAGGCAGACCAATGTGCAGTGGTGCACATGTTGTCAGTAGACTTAATGCCCCACATGTCCATAGTAAATTAAATCTATACCTCATTTTTTATGAATGTTAGTGGTATAATATTTCTTTTTTGGATAGGTATATATTGGCTACTTACTTACTATCAATTCCGGAACAGGTTGCATATTATCAAGCTTTAGTCGATATAGCACATCTAAAATCTAGCTTCACATCGCCTGCTCCCTGTATTTTTGCCTTCCTACTTAAACTATATTTTACTTCTGCCTTGGACAGAAAGGAGTACAGTTTATCGATTTGTTTTCTTTGGACGTCAGTCATTACATCACACATCAGCAAATCGTGTCATAGCCAGCGGTGGCTCCTCCGCTAAGCCAGAGGAGCATTGCCCCACTGCGCAAAAAGGGAAAATAAAATAACAATACCAATTGTTATTATTGTTTTCTTTTTCCTGTTGCATGCAGTCAGTGCCCTTGTTCAATATGGAGTGGGACGGGGCTGGCCAGAGCAGCGGAGGAGTGGTGTGCACTCCCTAAGAGCACGTGAACTGTTTGGCTGGCCCTCTTGGGCCTACCAAACAGTCAATACGCTCTTTGCATGTTCCTACCAGGCTGCATTACACAGCCTGGTGGGGAACACGCACAGGCTCCCTGTTCCAGTCTGAGCGCCAACCCACGGTGCTCAGACCAATCACATCACTGCATTGCAGCATTCTGATTGGCTCAGGGGAGTCTGTGTGTCTGGTGCTTCCTGCTGCTGGCCAGACTGGTGAAATGAAGAGAATGCAGGGGAGGCGGCGGCCTCACTTTCGAGTTAAGTGTTTTTTTCTTCTTAGTACATCCCCCCTTGCCTCACATCCCATTCGGAGCAGCCACTACTGGTCATAGCACAATACTAGTTTCACATCTTCTACAAACACATTGTCTCTTCTAATTTTACTCCACAGTTTTGCAACACATTACATTTTGAGAAAATGTAAGTAATATTCAGTGTTGTTTAACGGTAAGCTGACTTCGTACTGTCTTTATTTTTCCAACTAGCATTTCATTGTCTGCACTGCAGTGCCTAATTAAACAGGGCTTCTGTTGGAGGTGGCGAAATGTCCTTGAGCAGAGCGTGGAGTGGAGCGAGAGGCAATCTGGGGTGCCCCCGAAGAAAAAAGAAATCACCGTGGGGCAAACACCTGCATCGAGAGTTTGTCAGTGGAGTGTGTACAAATCCTGTTTTACATTTTTTACATGTTATGCCACTAATTAAAATATTATCTAGTCTGTCATCTTTTCAAAATTTGAAGTCAGGTTTCTAATTTTTATGCCCTACATGGTGTTGACATGGAGATCTTAACTTTCCTCAATAATACATTCATTTTACCTTAAACTACAACATGTATTTCAGTCAATAAAAGGAATAGATTTCAAGAACATGTGGCATACATATTATTCCTGTAAAAAAATTGATAATATCAAAAACCACACACAGAAACATCCACCATGTTTTTGGTCGCAGAGCTCTGACTTGAGAGTATGTGCCCTGACAAGCTCTAAAGTATTGCTATCACAGTGCCATGTAGCTCTCAATTCTTGCGAATGAATAATTATTAATAGAATATTATGTTTTTAGCGTTATCAGCACACTCATTAACAAAATCTATGTTGACAACATCAATGACATAATTTCTATTTTGAATTAATAATCTTCCATGAAAAGAGGAAAAGTAGTGAAATAAAATACATTTTGGTATTCTTTTATTGCATAGTAGATGAATTAGGCTACCTAACCCACAAGTTACTAACAAAACAACTAACAAAAAGATATCCAGTAAAAGGTAATTGCTAACAACTGTTTTTTAAAGGAAAGCAAATAAAAGTAATAGTAGGTAAAATATTAACATTTTTTGATTCACATCTTTTTTTCTCAAAGGTGTTAAATCAAGAAAAAAGGTCAGAAAAATCGAGAACGCTGAGATAAAAGAAACTGTTACGTCAAAGATAATAACTAACAAATAAAAGAAAAATATAATTGCAAGCCTAATCTAACTATTTTTCTCCTGCAGGAGCAATGAAAAGATAATACCAAGAAATGTGAACTACATAATACGTAAACAACGTTTCTTACAGTGCAATGCTTTAGAAATAACAAGGAAATACTAAGTCCATTTTTTCTTACAACAGACAAACACCAAACTCAAAATAACCCATCTATTTGGCAAGAGACTAAAATACAAATACAAATCAAGATGTTTTAAAAAGTCATCAAAAACCAACCCATCCATCAAGAAAAAAATACTCAATTGAACCAGTAATTACCCAGAAACAAATATGCAAATAAAGTTACCTTTTCTTCTATTTTAAAGAACTAAAAATGGAAAACCGCGAAGTATGTCAAATCAAATCTGGTGACAGGCTTCTTAGCCACACAGAATAAGTATGTTGCATGAAAAGGAACACAGAGCTCTGAGCTCACTGACATTGTGCAACAATTTTTCTGGCTGATGCATTGACTAAGGTATTTCTCTTGAGGAATCTTGCAGACAAGACCTCCAAGCACAATTGTTCTGCGTTTGTAATTGTTGTTGTGGCCAGTGAAACAGCTGGGTTTTTCAAAAGCAATACAAGCACTTCTGTTGAACCCTTTGGTCCTATATTGAAAGAAGCCTCCAGAAAATCCCTCCTCATATAGCCAGACAGTTAATGGGTAATACTAGGAACACACAGTGGCCATCTTTGGCACATTAGGTTAAACAGATATACAGTGAGTTAGCATGTTCATCACTTGGCATTAGAGCTTGAAGGAATGTTTTTATCATGCTGGGTTTCTTGGCATTATCAAGTCCACTAATTTTCTGAGCATACCCCCTCAAACCCGTGCCTTATAGTACATTGGGATGCAGAAAAGGGAAACCTGACAAATCTGATCTCATACATGAGAGGTCAAGATAACTTCAGCACTACTTAAATTTAGTTAACTGTACATAACTACTCAGACTAAACCTGGCACTACAAAAAGAAATTAGGTTATAGTGGTGTTATATAGGACCCCCTTTCCCGATGAAATGCCATGGACCTTGTTAGGCTACTGTAGGCATGAAACATGTCAAAAAACTGCTTTTCCAAACTTGTATGACACCTAGTGTGTGTGAGAACATGCTAAAAAATATTGGTCTTCTCTTAACCCAAACCACCAACCACAGCCATCTTCCAAGTATTGTCTGTCTGGGCTGTTCCTTTCTGCTAAAAAACACTAAATTTGATATAATGGGTTTGCATGTTTCTTTCCTTTCCACAGTTGGAAATGCATATTCTTCTTACTATAATTTCATAAAACGTTTGAAAAGAGAACAAAGTTTCCAGGAAATGAGATAAGCTCAATCTTTGTCAGGGGCTCTGAGGCTGAAAATGTCTACAATGTTCCCCTTCCATAATCTCAATCCCCTGTACCCTGAAACAAGCATTCCCTACAAAGTAAAAGTAAAAATGGGTGAGTGCAGCAGCTGGATCCACCTTCTCTCAACCACGATGTCCCAACCTCTTGATGAACATTACTGTTGGGTAAACCTGGTAGGCAGAACAAGGAACAGATTTGTGTTGTTTTGGTTATATATGCACAGGCTGGTCATGGGCCAGAAACGTAAGGAAAGTAAGTGCAAGCAGAGGGCTCACAGTGAAAGATCAGATAGATGGTTACTGAGCAGTGTGTATTTATCCTTTGCCCAGGTCACTTCCTTTCAATTATGTTTTTGCAGTTATTCATAGTTTATAAAATAGTATGCACAGTTATGAACAGTAAGACTTTACAACTTCGCACAACCTTGATTTCCGATGAAAACCTGGTATAGTTGTGTGGAAACATCCAAGCGCATGGCATATCAGTGGGAAATTGTGTTATTATGGCTAGCATCACAGACAACATTTGTAAGCATTTTCAGCTTCATTTGCAAATTATTGACTATAGTCAGAGCTTCAGCTACTGCGTTGGAGCAAAATTTCAACCACAGTAATGTTACATTTGAAAAATATTTTTTAGTCAAAGCTGCTGGAAAATGACAACCTTCATAAAGGTCTGCAATCAAAAAGTTCACAAAAATTATGCACTAGTGTGGCATTTAAAAAAATCATAGTGCAGCAATTACCTCTCCTTTTTCCCTTTACTGAACTGTTTTCAACTAAGGCACCCATCAAAAAGATAACTAGATTCCACATAGAATTGAGCGTTGGAAACTGTAAGGGAATAAGGTGCAACAACCACATACAAGTCAGTATCAATATTTGTGAACATCAACTAACTGCTGATCTGATTGTAAATAAACAGATTAGCACATTACTCTATTTCAGTCCAGTTTTCTACTGCTTTGGACTACCTGTGTCAACTTGGACTCCCTCTAGACAAATGGTAGACAAGGGGGTAGAAACCTTCGAAAGGGCGATTGAGCAGGGATCAGAAGACCTATTTAAAAAACGAACGTACCAGGACAACAATCTCCCAAACAACCAACGGATTGCTTTAAAAAAATGGGAAAAGTATGAAGATATCATCATAAAACCGGGGGAAAAGGTTGTTATGGACACTGAAGATTATATTAAGAGAATGTTGGTACTTCTAGCAGTGAGGGAACACTATTGACCTTCCAATCAAATTGAATTGAAGAACCTTCAAGCCAAAATAAAAAGATGCCTTTTCTTAGAGAAGGAAGATGAAGTACCTTATCAGGATGAGTATGAATAACTCCATAATGAATATCCAGTCCTTCCAGCACTATATGGACTACCAAAAGTCTAATATAATATACAGGATCCACCTATGCACCCAATAGTCTCCAGCATAGACTCGCTGACTGAACCTCTTAGTCATTATGTTGATCATTTTTTAAGACCCCTCGTAGAGGAACAAAGGTTGTACATTAAAGATACAATGGATATGATAAAGAAAGTAGAGGGAATGTCTTTAGAATCTGATAATCAATGGCGTGTATCTTTAGACATAGAAGCCCTGTATACAAATATCCCACAAACAGATACAGTGGAGACAATAAGGAATTTGTTACAGGATGAGGCTATCTGACTCCTCGGGCTCAATTGATAATGGAGTTCACCAACATAATTAAAAAAAATAATATCTTTTTGTTCAATGGTGATTTATTTTGCCAGACAAATGGGACCAGCATGCGGATACCTGTGCTCTCAGCCTGGCATGTTTATATGTCAGAGCTTTTGAACAGAAGCACATCTTCAATGAAGCAGCACCATTCTATGAGAATGTTTTACACTGGTTGCGCTTCATTGACAAAGTGTTTTTTGTTTGGCAGGGCGACCAAGAACCATTGGTCAACTTTATACAGAGGTTGAATTGGGGAGATCTGAATCTAAAGTTTACATCCACAATGAGCCAAACATTCTGTGATTTTTTGGACATCAAAACTGTTGTGAGAGAGGAGATTCTAGAAGTAGAGCATTTTACAAAACCCAATGATAGGAACTCAATTCTCCATTATCGTAGCAATCATCCTAGATGCCAAAAAGACACTATAACATATGGGCAGTTTCTCCGCTTGAGGAGGAACTGTATGAACAGAATAGACTTTGAGAGACATGCTGAGATTCTGAAAGACAAATGTAGGGGCTACCCTAACACGATCATTAAACAGGCCTACAAGCGGGCAAAATATTTTAATAGAGAGATTTTCTTTGAATACAATGGACAGAAAAAAAGCACTGATACGGTTTGGATAGTCTGTGTGACCAACTACTCAGGTCTGAACAATAAAATAAAGAATCTAATAAATAGAAACTGGTCCCTTTTGACAGATAGGAACACAGTAACAATAGAAAAACCTCTATTTGCATACAGAAGGAACAGAACCATCAGGAATTGTGTTTCCATTCCTACAGAGAACGCAAACAGACATCTCAGGTTGGTATAGATATCAAGAAAATAATAGGTAATTACCAATGTAGCTCTTGCATTAATTGTAGTTTGGTTATAGAAGAAAAATAAATAAAACTAGATGGAATTAAACCTACTTTTAATGCTATGTTTAATAGCAAGACAAGAAATGTGATATACCTACTTATTTGTCCCTATACCAAAGGATACTTCAAAGAGACCAGTTGAGAAATGAGACTATGCCTCAACGGACATAGGTAGACCTTAAGAACAGGTAAAAGAAATTCACCAATAACAGAAATTTGGCTAGAACATAACCATAGGTTAGAAGATATAGAATTGTGCATACTGGAGAGAATATCTGGTTCCAAAAGTAGCGGAAACATTGATAAAAAGAGTAAATGTAGAGAACAATACTGCATGAGTAAATTTAAAACAAATCTTTACGGGTTGAACAATAGGGAGGGATTGGAGAGAATTTTAAAATAAAGTTACATCACATTTGCTTATCCCATTCAGCATGAGAGCCAATATTTTAAATGAAGAGTCTCATACACTGACTGATTGTCACCACCTAGATAGTATAGATTCTAATGGAATTTATAAGTTACATTTAAGTGTCTAATTAATTAAGATATGACTCCTAACATTAGTGAATTAGCAATAGAGACTAGCTACATGTATCTGTGGTCATCAAACTTAACCTTCTAAGATGACCTCCATTGATTTCAGTGATATACAGTGGGATTCCTTAGTGGTAGTTTGGAGTTTGAACAACTCTAAGCGACACACAAGTTGAGGTTTGGTTAAAATTTCATGATCAAACATGCCTCATAATTTCTAGTGTTGATATAAACTAGCTGAGCCTAATTTGGATTTGAAACCAACACTGTTAAATATCTGAGGCAATAGACCTGATCATAAGTAAACACAGTCTAAGATGGCCGCCAGATTTTTGATGCTGGAGTTCACGCCCTCTGGTATGAACCCGGAAGCAATTAACTCGATCATTTGGTGGAAAATGGAGTGTATTTAACTTAGAAGCTCAGACCACAACTGATCTTTGCCAGAACAACTCGCATTCGATGATACTTAAAAAATAGAAGCGGTAAGTGGATATGACACTGCGATAAATTATGCCATTTAGAGTTATCGTGATATAGCTTAGTGGATAATTTGGTTCAGCAAAGTGGAGGGCTGGTGTCCATAGGAACTTTTATTATTATAAAAAAGTTTTTGTATATATTGCTAGGATACATATTTTCTACCTGGAGTAAAAGTTGAGTTGTTTTCTTAATCAGGGACATATGAGTGGGACATGTCTTTAACATAGCATGTCTTTGAAGCAAAGTAAATTACATAATAAACCTCTAAAAATACACCAGCTAGAAATGTTACACTCCTAGAAAAAGGCAATATATCACGCATCTATACATGTCTGCAATTTATATGTTACAGAGACGGCTGCTGAAAACTATCATATGTCACTGAATACTCTGGGAAATTAGTGAAATACGATGACCAGAAATTTTTAAATAAACGCACGCCAGTGAAAATTGGAACTCAAATTGTTAGAATTGTTTCCCTTTTATCATTATAGGTATGAATTCCTTTAAATACATGTGAGTAACTTCGACATGTATTCTCTTTAATTCAGATTATAATCAGAAGTAACTACTGGTACATCTATCTCCTGGAGTTTTCCTACCACAATGAGATTTATTATTTGTGGCTAAGACAACATACCTCAAGTGAGTGTTTTGATTGATAATATAGTGGCCAAATGGGTTGAATGAGAAAATTTGATAATAAATAACCCAGGATATTAAATGAAAATGTATCACTTTTACAAGTGTATTTGAATTCATAGTTGTTCAATGACTCATTTTTGTAATACTACAATCGGATCCTGAGTGTTGGCTTGACTGTTGGTTATATTAAATAGTCCAGTTTTGTGCATTAATAGGTGGTCCTCTAACAGTATTTTCTGTTGTATTTTAAACTTCTGCCCATAGAGAGAACCCAACTGTCTTTTAAAAATAAAAGCTTGTCCTGAATAAAGTGGTGCAGAATAAGACAAGTCCACCGAAGCGCCGCGTCAACACTCCTGCTTTTACTATACTTGTATGAACATTGGTTTGATTCACAGTTTTTAAAAAATTCTTAGAATGGGATTTTGATAATATGTGAAATGTTTATTAAGAGTTATTCATGTGCAGAGATTCACAGATAAAAATCAGTGTATTAATATTGGGATTTTTTAACGAGTGTGAATAGGAGGAATGACAAAGGAGGCCTTCTGTTTTTGTTTTACAACTTAGTATAAGTTTGATTGGAATATTGACATTGTGTCTGTGGCTCTGTATATAAATATAAATTATTGTGATTCAGTGTTACATAAATATAAAAGGAACATTTTTTAATAAAGGAGGAGACAACTTTTGCAAGAAACAGGTTTTATGTATTTTGAGTATGTATGCTTGAATGTGATAATAGAAGAACAATAGGGGTGTTCCACAAGATTGATTGAATGAGCACAAGGAAGACGATAGTTTTTTTTAGTTTATCTCGAGAACCTGCTGTGGGCTGCTCACCTGGTATTCCTGGGACGACTAGATAGCTCTTCCGACATGACTGCATGTATCCAGTGAAAAAACCCTCACTTAATCCCACTATCCCGGCTAGCTACCATCCTATCTCACTTCTTCCGGCTGTGGCAAAGGTATGTGAGAAAGCTGTCCATAAGCATCTCCCTGAGTTTGTCGAGACCTCGGGCGCCCTCCACCCCGCCCAGTCGGGCTTCAGGGCGTCCCACAGCACTGAGACAGCCTTGGTTGAGATGGCGGAGGCTTATAGAGAATGTCTTGATGCTGGCAGCAGAGCAGCATTAGTGCTTTTAGATCTCTCTGCCGTGTTCGACACCGTGCCTCACCAACAACTTCTGGCACAGTTGTCCCACATCGGCATCTCTGGGCAGGTATGGAAGTGGACTGAATCCTTCCTTGCCAATAGATCGCAGCAAGTATGGTTGCCTCCTTTTTCTTCTACTCCTAGAAGTCGGAATACAGGCATTCCCCAGGGCTCTATATTGAGCCCTCTTTTGTTCAATGTTTATATAACGCCCCTGGTCTACTTGGCAGAGGAGCTGGGTGCTAAGATCATAGCCTATGCTGACGATACCCAGCTCCTCTTCACGTGGAACAAAACGGACTCCTCTCCGACCATTGCTAAGAATTGTCTCGCTGAGGTCTTTAGGTGGCTAGCAAAGGCCCAACTGAAGTGCAATGAGGAGAAATCGGAAGTGCTCCTCTATGGTTCCTTCCCCCCACATTTCAGAGAAGATATTTGGCTTGTGGTCTATCCTATGCCTAGTTCTTCCGGATGTCCAGCAAAAAATCTGGGGGTCTGGTTTGGTGAGGATTTGAGATTTCTGCTTCAGATTAACAAATTGGCGGGTGTGTGCTTCGGCACACTGAAACGCCTAAAGAAGTTTTTGCCTCTTTTACCTAAAAGGGCCAAAGAAATGGTGAATCGCGTGCTCATCCTGTCAAGGTTAGATTATGCCAATGCCCTGTACATTGGTCTCCCGGTATATCAGCTAAAAAAGCTACAGATTGTCCAGAACGTGACGGCTACAACCTTGTTGGATATGCCAGGCAGATCCAGCGCTAGTCAGAACCTTTGAGATCTACATTGGCTCCCAGTTGATTAGCGGGTATGGTTCAAGGCTCTGACATTAGTCCATGGTGCCCTCTACAAGGTGGGGCCTCAATACATTAGGAGACGGTTTTGTTCTATGAGCCGTCTCGACATCTTCGTTCTACAGGACAATGCCTTGCTGTGGTTCCCAGGTTCCACTAGACTAGGTTAGGCGGTAGCTCTCTTTCCGTTGAAGTGGCAAGGGCTTGGAATGCCCTGCCCTTTGAATTACAAAACATTGAGAGCCTCAGGGTGTTTAAAAAACAGTTAAAAACCCTGCTATTTAAGTAATCTTTTGCTAGGACATTTCTTTTTTCCTTCTCTACCATTTGGCTTTCGAGCTGGGACCCTTTCGAGTAGCCGTGCGCATTAATAATGGTGGCTAACATAACATAACAGTGCATTATGTGGGCTACTGCAATATCTATCACTTCTGGGGTGACTTTAAAGAGATGTTTTCGAGCAGAACAATTAAAATGATGTAAAAGCATGCACTTTCCGCTATGTGCATTAGTGCTGCAACCAAAGTCAGAATGAGAGACTTACTCAGGTCAATAACACAACACCAAAATTCTTCCAAATAGGCCACACAGAAATTCAACACTTTTCCACCCAAGCACGTATCTGCTCTGTACCATGCTGTGTGTTAGCTAATGTGCTTTAGCCCCTCCTCAGTTGTTCAAAGCAAAGTACAAATCAAACTACAATTCAATTCGACATGTGTAACGCCTGCTTGAATTCTCATGCAGTCTATAGATGAAAGAAGGTGCTCTCACCAAACATACATTCTGGCTTTGGCCCTTAATTGAATATTTCCAACCTGTGCTAGAACTCAGTCACTGCCCAGTACATTAACTTGCTCTTTTCAGGGCTTCCGAGTTATTAAAGATTTAAAGTCAGATATAAACAAGGTTTTGAGAGTCCTGAGGAGGAACACTGTTCTGTTGGCATCTAATGCCACAAACTGTTTTCTGCAAGTTAACGATTGGGTACATTTACAAGGTGATAGTGCCACCAGAACATCCCTTTTAGCATCATTTTAGTGGCACTATGCCCTTCTCCATACTTGCAAATGGCCTTAAGCCACTTAGTGTGGCTTAACGCTGCCTTGTAAACTTTAAATCCATCACTTTGCGTGAAAGGGGCATACTGTGGGCTTTCCACCGCAACACCCATTTTTTTTTATGCTGCCCCAGATTTACAAGGATGTGTAGATCCGAGGCAGCTCTAAAAACTAACACCATGCAATAGCAGGCATTAGAATGTCGAAACAAGGAGAAATAACTTTATTTGAGTTTTTTCCTGCAGCACATACAGAAAGAGAAAAAAGCCATTAATGATTGTTTATGTACAGGAACGAGTCCCTTCCTGCACATAAACAATCATTAAATAATGACAAATTGCTACTTTTATGTGTGCTGCATTTAGAAGCACACATAGAAGTAACAAACCGCCATTCTTGTGAGGTCGACAAAATGAGTGTCATTGGATAATTGAATAATGAACAGCTGTTATTCAGTGCCAAGATACCCTTAGGTGAGTGTGAGGCACGTTATCTTACATATGAGGTAGTCTAAATACGTGGAGAGCAGTCTAGAGATGTTAATTAATAGCATTCTTTAGGTGTCCCAATACACCAATAGCAACATTTCCCACTGCAAATGTTTTAGTGGTATTGATTTCTGGAAAAGTACAAATGTGTGGTATTTTGTTTCCTCTTTGGATTTCGTATCAAACTTTTTCTGCAATCCTTTAAAATGTGTATTTATATTAAAAAAGAAAAGTTTTGTTATTACCTTTTGCTTCCTCTTTGTTTGCTTAGAAGGTTACAGCACTGGATAATTTGTCTGCGAAGTTATATTACTTGAGCAAGCACCTGAAGGTGGAACTTGGGTCTGTTCCCTAGCCAGAGGTGTTTAGGAGAATGCGGTTGTCAGAAAGCATTGATGCACCGAGGAAGGATAAGAATAGGGATTTGCCCAATCACCAAGCAGGCAACTCAGCTTTCAAAGCAAGGCAACCCACACAGAAAATGTGTGGTGTAATGAAGGTCCAGAATGCTCTAACTAGTTCCAGGTAAAAATATAAAAAGGTCAATAAATGAAACATTACAAAAATGCAGAAAAATGATGCTGGATCAAAAGTTACTGGAAAACAAAAAATATTGCTATTGAAAATCAGTTTTAAAAATATGGCATTAAATTTCAAGCGCACACAGTCACACCGAGTAACAGTTTTATGGAAAGTTGAAAGTTTTACTTATTAAATTGCGAATCAAGGGGCATATTATCAAGAAACAGAGTTAAAATTATCGCCGCTTTAGCGTCATAAAACTGCCGCTAAAGCGGCGATAATGGGCTTGATAATATGCCCTCGAGAACTCCCATAGAAGCCCATGTTTTGGTGACAATATGGGCTTCTATTGGAATTCTGAAGTGCATATTATCAAGCCCATTATCGCCGCATTAGCGGCAGTTTTCTACCGCTAAAGCGGCGATAATTTTAACTCCATGCTTGATAATATGCCCCTAAATACTGTAAAGCAAGATGCTCTTTTACGCTAGAGGTGTCCACAATAAGGTTCTGGAGCCCTCAGTGAATGATGAGCATCTGGCTGAAAATGCACTGGAAAGGAACAAAACTAAAGCAACGTGGGTGAGAGCGACGCTAATGTTACAATGATTCTCCATGGCCATGATTTCTACCTTTGGCCATTGCAACGTTTAAGGAGAAACACTGTTCCAATAGGACAAAGTCAAAGGATATATCCAGCTAAGCTGTGTAGTCGGGGATAGGACTTGTGATGGGGCAAGAGAACAGGCAACACCACAAAAGGCATCACAAGGTTGTCTAGAATTTGTGGGACACCCTAGACAAGGTTGCATGGATATCCAACACAATCGTACCTTTGTTATAAATGTCCTCCTCTTCCATCCGTGTAGCCTTGTCGCACAAATATGGAGCCAGGCAAGTATCACTGAAAAGATGTATATTCTTGGATAGGTCTTTCCTCAGATTCAAGCACTTTAGAAGTATGATGCACAGCAGGTACTGGGTGTCCACGTTAGCGTTACTGGCCTCACAGAACTTGGCTAGGGTCTCAAGTTCCTCTCAAGGTCACACCAATTAACTGAGACTCCTTTAAGCAGGAGGCCAACTCCTGAAGTGGGATATCTTCACACCAACCACTGGAACATCCACATGGCAAGTTTTCTAGTAGACAGACTGCAGTCCAAATCAAACAGAGACCCTTCTGACCCGGGTGATCAAGTCAGTAATACTGTGTTCCCAGATTTCTTACAGAACCCAGCCAACAAGTTTAGTCTTTTTCAGTCTAAAAGAACTGATCCCTCACTTGCAAATCTAAAGGCAGGAAACCCTGCAGATAGCACAAGACGCAATAGTGGGCAGATACTATGAACATAAACTGATACATAAGGCACTTTTGTCTGGCAACCCTAATCTACACCTAAAATTCTGTTTTCCAGCAATCCCTTTGAACCATGGTATTCGAGCGATGACATAGCAGGGCCCTCCTTATGAGCTAACAGTATTTTACTCAAAGCGAAAACATGTATCCTTATTAATTCAAGCCTAATTGTAATACATGTAAAAAGGTTCAATTCCTATATTTGGAGAGTCAGATTAGGTAATTAAAATCCTTCATGAATGTGCTGTTTGCAAGCACAACAGAATTCACGCATAAATTGTGTATATTAATCACTAACAAGAAACAATTTGGCTAATTTGGAGCCTAAACCGGTTGTTATGTCTGAATATATTAACAGGTCAAACAAAGCGTGTGAGCGAATGTGATTACTGGGACACATGAGACATTTACATAATGGGTACACACCATAACGTGTATGTTTGTTTTATGTTCCTATAGCTTCTTGAGTCATTTTTATAAAAACAAATAACACCAAACCCACGAGATTGCATTTTAGCCAATTAAACATTTAATCTGTTATGCATTTTTCACATTACATGTACAAACATTTCCATGATCTCCTTAGATCTCCAATTAATTTATGGGATTTACATAATTCCCATAAAATATAGACAACAGTTTATATTATCACATCATTCAGCTGAACTATTGGCATGGAACCACTGGTCTATCTGTGAGAGCAATACTTTTCTTTCTACCCTAGGCACGCTATACACAGAATAGATCCTGTGACATATCTACTTTGTGATTGGCATACAGTGTCCATTTATGATCTTTTCCTACAAGCTGCTGGAACAGTGTTTTACCACTGACCATACCATTTGTTCAATACATTTGTACTTTGCCGATAAACACTGGCCTGCATCCATTTTGGGCTGAGCAGTCGAGATCTCTTGTATATACTATAGTATATACTTATATGTGTATGTACTTTGTGGGCTCTGGAGATCAGCCCTAGGACTTGTCTGTTTCTGCTTAGGGACTTTTTTTTCTGTTCAACTGCCTCAATATAACTGTCTTGATAGAAAACGACCAGTAGAGGTCAGTAAAATACTAGAATTGCTTTCTGATGGGGTCTTTCTTTTTTAAATTTTTCTGGAAAATGTCTTTATTCAACTTTCTTGATAGAAAACGACCAGCAGAGGTCAGTAAAATACCAGAATCACTTTAAATTCTCTAGATTCAAGTCCATAGAAATTGTCTTCCATGACCACCGAAGGCCCTAATTTTATACGAAAAACAAAGCTTTGGACTATACTTTTTCCCGCTGAAAGGCAATATTTTTTACCCCGGGGTTCCCATTGTGTCATGCAATTTGGTGCTTACTTGCCCTCCATGTTAAAGAACAGTAGATGTTTTAGCACCAGGCTAATGTGCTGCATAGCTAAATACATATAAGGTCCCAAAGGCGAGACTGATTGCATTGCAAATGCTTGTTTGTTTTTTGTTAGTTTTCAGTAAATCAAAAGTTGTTGCAGAGTGGTACATCAAATATGGCACCAGTACGGCAACGTTCACAGTCTTTACTGCAACTGTAGCACAGGCCATTCCAGTGACCCATTAGGAGACCCCTACGAGCACTGCCCATGACACCAGCAATTTTCTTTTTATAATTTTTATGGCACCAAATCACATGTGAGGGTATTCTGTCCCTTTGCAGGTTTGTGGAGTTTGTCCCGCGGGGCCTTACTCAGGTCTTCAGCTTCTTGATGTGGGGTGGGACGTCGTTCCATGCTTTAGGAGTAATATGTGAAAAGGCACTGCCTCCTGCTCTGCTTGGCGTAGTATTTGCTGCAGATGAAGAGCTCACAATTGGAAGAAAACATATTTAAACCTTTTCAGATTCCTCATTTGCTTCTGGCAAAGGCCTTTCACTTGTGGACGCGAAAATAAATATTGGTTCTTGTTGGAATGCAGGCCAATGCTGATCCTAATTCTGCAAACTTCAGGCATTGTGAAATGCCCAGAAAGTGATTATCAGAATGTAAGTATTTAGGGCCCAATTTATATTTTGGCGGAAGGCCTGTTGTATCGCCTGGGGGATGGAGTACATTGCTCCATACCCCTGGAAGGTGGACTGCCCACCGCATTCGTAAATTATCATGGTCACTGCTCATCACTGTTTGGTGCAGGGTTCCAGCTACATGATGGAGCCCTGCACCAAACAGTGTTAATTCTTATTTTCAAAAAGAAAATCCTGAAACAGCAATTTGCCTCACTGTGACAGACAGTTAAAAATGACTATATTTCTGCCCATCCTAATTGGGTGGGTGAACCTGTCCCAGGATGCTTGGTTCTGTGCCAGGGACCTGGCTTTTAGCAGTTCAGGCTGGATTGTTCCCATGACTGATTTGCGTATGACTGGGTCTGAACTGGGGTGGTGAAGTGAGCTAAAGAACGATGATGTATTTAACCCAGATCTGTGACTGGTGGTGAGTGTCTGAAAAGCTTCAGCGCTCTGTCCATCATCTCCTTGTGTTTGCTTTGGGTGGACGTATAGCAATTTCTCCAACGGCCCTTACTCCGTTGGAGAGGTTAGGCTATGGCGGTGAGGGAGTAATCACTGCCAAAGCCAAACCTATGGCCCACCCGCATCTTAATTGGGCAGGCAGACCATTATGTTGGAAGTAAGGATACTCCATCACCGTTGAAACAGAATATGCTTACCCTCAACATATAAATTGAGCCCTTAGTCTCCAGATGAATGTGGCCAAACAAGTTAAGTTCAAAGATGCTATAACGCAGTTTTCCACAAAAATGTCCGTTTTATGAATCATAATTAGCATAATTAATATATTATTCAGGTAATCTAAATTCATAAATATTTTAAATCAAAAACCCTGCTCAACCAATCCTTCAATAATCCCCACCATTCAAATTATGTGGGTAATGGCTTTTTACTCTTAATGTCATGCGGCCCAACCTAATATGGGACCAGAAAAATCAGTGGTAGTGCGGTCAAGCAGCACAAGGCTTTCCGGAGAGAGGTAGGTGCAAGGTAAGTAAAGGTGCAAGACACAAAATACAAAAAGTGACTCCACTAATCTGATTTCTAGCTCACTTACTTTTGGTAAGAAAAGAAGCATGTATTAAACACACAACCCATACTACAGCATAATAAATAATACACACTAAAGTCTTTCACAGCAAGTGCCTCAGTACTTTCCTAGACAGTGTCCCCTGGGCTCAGGGCAAGTCAGACGACCAAAGAAATCTTACAACGGCCCTGAAGGGGGGTTATCAATTTCCACAAGAAGACAGATTGCTCTCCCTCACAACAACGGTCCCAACTGAACTGGATGCTTCACAGTGTGATCCACTTTTCAGGATCCCTGCTGGCCTTTGCTTCCTCCAGGCTCTCGCCCCTTCTCACAGGGCACAATGGTCTTGGCAGGCAGACAGACAGCTGTTGCTCAAGGCCCAGGCCAAGGCTTCTTGACTTCCTGGGTGATGGCCCTTCACCCCGTTGGGAGACTATCAGACATTGTTTCTTATTCCTGGCTGCAGCAACTCTAAGTTGTGGTGATATTCTCTTTGCTGATGGTCATCCCAAAGGACCCTACGATCAGCCCAGCTCTCCTACGCTGTGGTCCCCCGCACCAGAAAGACCAGATGGGGAGCCGCTCCTTCTACTTCCGCATGGCCAGAGCCTGGAATGAACTTCCGCTCCACCTCAGACAGATAACATCACTCCCCATCTTCACAAGAAACCTCAAATCCTGGCTCTTCGACAGACCCCTCCTTGATGGACTGGAACCTGCAAACCACCCCCCCCTCCACACCCCCTGCGCCTTGAGACCCTTACGGGTGAGTAGTTGCGCTTAACAAATACCTGATTTGATTTGATACTTTTTTAGTCCAGGCACAGATGTGAGTTAGTTCTAACATAATAGAGAGGTGCACTATATAATATTTGAATATAAGTTATCACAAAGTAAAAGTGACCAATCAATTCACGATAATTTTCGCTGATGTGTCCAATTTTCTTTTATTTTTCTATCAAATTCATATTAAAACCATAAATACAGCCAACAACAGCCAACGCGTTTCATCCAAAACATTGGACTTCTTCAGGACGAGAATCCAATTAGAGTGGAACCAGTGAAATCCCCATCCAGCTGTAAGTTTCTTGGATATGTTACCCACAATTCAAATGCTGCATCCCTATTCAATATAAAAGTACTTGTGTCTGCCAAAGAGAAAAATATTGATGTAGAAATTATCGCGTTGTGGCATTTTCTGGCTAGCGGCACTGATTCCGGTGCTTGACTTTTAAAGGTTTAATTCACCCGTGGTTGATACGCCTTAGAAGCCTTGGGACTGGACCTATTTGGACCACCCATCAATAATTTTCTCTTTGACAGACACGAGGAATATTACATGACAAATATAAGTTAAATCAGTTACAAATATTAAGTACTGATGTGTAAGAGGTATGACAATAGGATCAGAACATTACATGAGAATTATCAGATGTTCCAGTTATAAATATTAAGTAATCAACGTTGAACAGGTATAATAATAAACAAAGTATAATGGAAAATCGATGTAGAGAAGTACCACTCAAGGCATGGCTCAGTGCAGACTATAAGTATGAGAAAGACTAATGTTTGAAAAGAGAGATGCGATCTGTTTCGAAACGAACAGCTCTCAGTTAGAATTTAAAAATTGTCGGTGAGTTAGTGGTTTGTTCAGTTGAAAGCAGAGAGTGCCAGACTCTGGTAGCACTTCTAGAAAAGGATTGAGCCATAAATCTTTCCTTTTGAGGTCGAGCGACAGACCATGTGCTGTCTGCAAGACCTGCTGTAATCAATACTCTGACTTTTTTCCAGCCTGCCATTGGTTGCATCCCTTCTTTGTTGCCTTCTAATTTTATTGGCTTTGCCTGAACGTGACTTTCCTTCAAGTGTGAGGCGCACCGGTAAAGTACAGTTTCCCTACGCTTTGCTTCTTCTGCTGTTGTGTGGGAGAACTATTTTTTTAATTCTTTACTTTCTGCCATGGCCCCCGACAGTCAGTGCTTGCTCTTAAGTGCGCTTATGTGTAATTGTTCTGGTGCTCATCAGTTCGTGCTCTTGCTGCGCTTATGCTTATGCGTAATTGTTTCCTCTTGTAGACGTTCATCTATAGAGTTTGCCTCATAAAAGCATTTTGCATTCCGCTTTATAAAGTAGTGATATTGGCAATGCTTGCTATGCCAATGTATGTTTGACTAAAGCACCTGGCGAAAGAATCACATTTTTCAATACATCGTAGAGTTTATGAACTGAGCCAGTAGGTAGTTATAGTAGGAACCTAGTTTCCACAGGAAAATATTTTTTTGATTTGCTAATAACTTTGGTGTTGTTTGAGTAATGTTTGCGAAATTCTCCAAAAAAAGGTCTATCCAGGTCAGCTCCTATCCTGAAAGTTTGGGGGTGATTCGTCAAGCGGGGGCTGAGAAAAAAGGGGTGTCCCAAAAAGTGTTTTCTCCATGTTAATTTCCATAGGAAATTTTATTACAGGCTATAGCCCGAACTGTGGAACGGAATGACTCCAAATTTGGCAAAAAGGTAGAGCTTGGTTCAGAAAGCGACCTTTTTTTTAAATGGTGCAAATCCATTCAGTAGTTGCTGAGAAATTCAAAAAATATAAGTCAAAAAATCATTTTCCCATAGGAAACTTTAGGCAAGGCTACAGCCCAAACAGCTGAACGGAATTACACCAAATTTGGCAAAAAGGTAGTGCTTGATTCAGAAAGCGACTTTGTTGTAAATGGTGTAAATCTGTTCAGCAGTTGCTGAGAAATTTAAAAAATAAAAGTTTCGATATCTGGGGCAGCGGTGGGTTCGTGCATCCTCCCGACCATGCTCTTCAATGTGATTGAGCGCCACGACCACGAGCTTCATTGTGATTGGCTGCCAACACTCCAAACCAGGAAGTGTTGGCAGCCATTTTGTGACTCGGTAGAACCGAGTTACAAGAAAACAGTCGAAAAAAGATTAAAATAGAAAAAAAGGGGGCAGGGTAGAAATACCCTGACCCCTAGTCCTGCTCACAAGGGCCCACAAGGATCACAAAGGCCTAAAAATTATTTATTTTTTTATTTAAAAAAATGTAAGAATGCACGCTGGGTGGCGAATCCGGATGAAAATGTTTTTTTAAAAATGAAGTGGGGGCTCCCCCACTTCATTTAAATGAGCCCCCGGACGGACCAGGTTCCGGGGGAAATCCTATAATTATATTGCGGGGGCCTGCGGGGCCTCCGCAGCCCCAGGGACCGCAACCTTCCATGTAAATTAGGTGCTGGAGGGCACACGGCCCTCCCGCAGCCCCGGGGATCGCCACCCCCTGGAGCTTTAATTAAATATCCAGCTTGGGCTCGCGGGCTCCCCGAAGCACCGGGGACCGCCTCCTCCCCGGGGCTTGGAAGATAGAGAGAGGGGTCGCGTGGTCCCCCTCCTGGAGCGCTTGATGGCCCTGGGGACCGCCACCCCCCAGGGCCGGCTTCTGCAATGTCCCAGGGTGTGCGCCCCCGAGACATTGCCGTTTCCCCGGGACATTGCCGTTTGCTATGACAGGGCGGGTTCATAGTTTCCACCCTGTGATAGCAAACCCTAATTTGCTTCGTTGAAGCGAGAGGAGGAAAGCCTCCTATCGCTTCCATAGAGGAAAGGAGAATTGCTTCTGGGCAAGGGAAGCTGCATGATAGCAGCTCTCGTTGTCCAAAAGCAATGCCGGATTCCGCAGGAGTCGGTGAGCCGGCAGGACCGTGGGGGCATTCGGGCTCCCCCCACGGTCCCCAATAGAGAGGCCAGACCCCGGGGGAAGGGGTCCCCTGGGCCAGAAGTGGCCGGGGAGAGGGGCCACGTGGCCCTGTTCCCCTTTAAAAAGAAAATAATGAAAATTAATGAAAATAAACGTTTACAAAAAAAGTTTGGAGGCGCGACCCCCCCACCCCCCACAAACAAATGTGTTAGCAACCTTCCGAAATCTGGAACGTAACAAATCGGGCTGATGTCTCACAATTATAACAATCAAGATGCATGTGAGGTTGGACAAATGAGAATGACAGTCATCTATGGATTTACATATAAAACATTTTATTTACACAAAACAACAAAATAAAAGTAGTTACAGCCATGGTGTGTCATCCCTTGACAATCTGTGAATCACATCTTGCAAGACAAAAAGTAAGATAAGATTGTATGTTATGCGTCCATCAAAGGAGAGGGAGAGAGAAAGAGAGAAAATATGAGAGAGAGAGAAAGAGAGAAAGAGGAAGAGAGAGCGAAAGAGCGAAAGAGTGAGAGAGAGGAAGAGAGAGAGAAAGAGTGAGAGAGAGGAATAGAGAGAGAAAGAGTGTGAGAGAGAGGAACAGAGAGAGAGAGAGAGGAAGAGAGAGAGAAAGTGTGTGTGAGAGAGAAAGGAAGAGATGGAGAGGGAGGGTGAGTTCCGACACTGCGGACAAAACCCTCACAGCTCACGTTTCCACCACCGGTGTGTCTCCAACCATGTGCCGGGACAAACTGCAGCCCTCAAGCTCACTCATCTGAAACATAGTATAGAATCAGTAATGGCAGAGTACATACGACTGCACACACCTTCATCGCTGTCCCGTCCCTGCACACCATCCACTTCCACCGTCCAGAGGTGACTGCCTGCCCTTGCGCACCTAGGCATCACTGCTCACCTTTCCACCACCGGTGTGTCTCCAACCATGTGCCGGGACATACTGCAGCCCTCAAGCTCACTCATCTGAAGCATAGTATAGAATCAGTAATGGCAGAGTACATACAACTGCACACGCCTTTATCGCTGTCCCGCTCCTGTGCACACAGGCTGCTGCACACCATCCACTCCCACCACCCAGAGGTGACTGCCCGTCCCTGCTCACCCAGGCCTCACTGCTCACCTTCCGCTACCTGCATGTAGAAAAGAGGGCCCACTACGTGCTGCTGCAAGCCCCAAGCTCGGGTCCGTGGACAGGGCACCCTCCATATCATGCAGCTCCGCTCTGCACGCCACCAGGTCTCACATTTGGTGCAGTGGCTTGATTTTGCCATGGCAGAGGACATACCAGTGCACCCGCCATCATTGCAGGTTGCACACCTGCTCAGCCCTTGTGGTGCCACTAACTCTGTGACCAGCGAGACCACGCCACGTGGCGGTAGGCCCCCGCTGTCCGATGGCTCAGGCCCACACTGCGGTCCAGCAGGGCACACAAAAGCTGAGCTGTCCGGACCGCTGGGACGGGGCATCATCGCAAGGTGAACACCCGCTCAGCACTTACCCTACCTCAGTGCATGGAAAGTCACTGTCCCGCGGCGGTGTGTCTGTGCTGGCCGCAGTACATCCAGTGCCACCAAGTCTGAAATGGAAATGGCGTGGAGCACGTGCGCCCGGTCCTTTTCATTGGCAGGGTCACGTGACCTGTAACAACTGTGCTTGATGGGTGTGGTGTGGGTGTAAACCAGCCGTGAGGAAGTGGCTGTGGCGTACTGACAACTAGACCTGTGATCAGCAGATCACTACAATGAAAATGTGGGCTATGTAGTGTTGTTGTCCCTCCCTGTAAGCGTAAGCGGAGTGGGCTGGCCTGGCTTATGCCAGTCCTGCGTGAGGCTGTGAAGAATGACTCCGGAGCTCTGGGCATGGTTCCGTCCTGGGATGTATGAGGAATCAACTGATGTGGGTGTCCCTGTTGTCCCACCCGGGCCGCAAGTGCCAATGTGTGACCCAAGTCCCACAACATGGCCAACATGGAAGGTAGGGGGATTCACTGACCATACATTCATCCATATTTCCACACATGAAAGATCGTGGACATGACACATCTATGTGGATATAAATGTTTATTGCACATTCAGTGGAGTGTTGCAGCTGTAGCAATACAGGGCCATGCAAAGCCCAAATTTCAGTTTTTGGCACATGGAGGGCAGCCAATAAGAGGCAAGGACATGCTCGGTATTAGGCTCCGCCAACATATGTACTTATCCAATCACTCCGCAAATCCCCAAGCAATTATAAATTCACTTTACACTCTCCTTGCAGAACTCTAATGATCCAGTCTATACACATGTACTTATACAATGACCCAGACAAAGTTACATAATCAAAGTCTTCCCCACTGCCAGAGGTAGCATGGTTGCGTGCGCTGTCCACAGCACAATGTAAAGTGATAGGGTCCAGGGGCATCATGCACACATAATGAACACACGGACACAGTTAGATAGATAGTGGAACTGGGTACGAGCATGCTCGGCCCCTTTTATTACCAGGGTCACATGTCCAGTGACGTCTGTGCTGGATGCGTGTGGGGTGAGTGTAAGCCAGCCCTCAGGGAATGGTTGGTGCTGGCAACAAGTAAAACAGTAATCATCGGATCACACACAGAGATTCAACCATAAAGGGTCCAAGACTTGTGCTGCACTAAGGTTGGGGCACTAGATGTGAAATAACACACAAAAGATTCTATTGTAAAGGGTCCATGACTTGTGGTGCATTGAGGTAGGGGTACCAGATCTGAAATCATACACAAAGGATTCAATCATAAAGGGTCCACAAGTTGTGGTGCACTGAGGTAGGGGCATCAGAAGCATTCAGCGTGTGCGCAGTCAGCGATGATGCGTGGTGCGGGTGGGCCGCACCGGGAACAATGTCTCTTGACTACTGGACTGCGTCATCTGCAATCGCGACTCGATCTGAATTGTGAGCCCTGCTGTCCGCAGTGTAGATTGAAGGCAGTAGTCAGCGCAGCCATCGAGGAATGCTTTTTGTCACTTCCTCTTGACAAAATCTGAGGACATAGAGTACAATTCTCTCTGTAATTATTAAATCATGTCTCAATGTAAATTGTAAGCTCTACTGACCGCAGTGTAGATGTATGGAACAAAAGAGGAAATATGTATGGAATACATTGTCGAAATGTGTAGGTTTAAGGGACATTATAGTTAGTTGCTTACTGGACTCTGAAATTAATGAATCAACACTCAATTTTAATTGTGAGCCCTGCTGACTGCAGTGTATTGTATTGTATTGTGTTCTTATATAGCGCGAACTGCCACCCTATGGGTATCCTGGCACTTAGACTTGAAGATAGCCACCACAAAAACAGACCGGATTAACGGTGGGATGATCTAATGTTCAGTCCTTGGGAAAAGCCAGGTTTTCAGACTCTTCCTGAAACCGGTCAGGGAATCGGCCTGTCTAATGTTCTTGGGCAGCTCGTTCCATAAGCGTGCTGCAGCCACACTAAAAGCTCTGCTTCCCATCCTGGAAAGTTTAAATCTGGTAGTCGTTATCAGATTTACACTAGAGGAGTGATGCTGCCTCTTGGGATTATACCAGATAAACTTCTCCAGTAGTGGGACTGGGCCCGAGTCATGCACTGCTCTGTACACAATACAGAGCGATTTAAAACAGACTCTTTCCTTAATAGGCAGCCAGTGAAGATCTTTCAAGGCCAGAGTTGTAGAAGACCTACGGTGATTATTTAACACCAACTTTGCTGCCATGAATTGGACTCTCTGCAACCCCTGAAGGATATATTGTGGTGCTCCCAAATACAGGGAGTTGCAGTAGTCCAGCCTGCTCAGCACTATACTCCTTACTACAAGAGAGCGCGAGTCCTTATGCAGTAACGGAAGACTCTGCCGTAGCATGCGCATCAAGGAGAAGCACACGCTAGCAGTTTTGTTAGCCTGTGACTCCATTTGGAGATTATCATCCACCAAGACCCCCAAATTGCGCACCGTGCTGACTGGGGCCCGGGGTTCCTCCTTGGGGGTGAGCTTGAACTCCAATGGTAGATGCTGAGACATTCTGGCGGTGGAACAATTTACCACCTCTGTTTTTCCCCCATTAAATTGCAGGGAATTGTTAACTGAGCCATCTAACAGTCTGACACATACATTCCTGGAACGTATCCATGGACACCGCCTGTTTCCCTTCCAGGGAAAACACCAATTGAGTGTCGTCAGCGTAGTTGACCAGGTCAATTCCGAAAGATTTGATAGTGGGGAACAGGGGCCGTACATAGATATTAAAAAGAATAGGGCTGATCGCAGAGCCCTGCGGCACCCCGTGGTGTACAGGAGACTTACTGGAAGTGAACGGCGTCATGGTCACAACCTGTTGTCTTCCTGATAAATAGGACTGTAACCACTGTAAAGCCCGTCCTTTCACCCCTATCTTCTTCAGTCTTTCAACCAGTACTGTGTGGCACACCGTATCGAATGCAGCCGACATGTCCAGTAACACTAGGACAGTAGAATTTCCATTGTTGGCACGCATTCATAAGTTGTCCATTACGGTTGCCAAAGCAGTCTTGGTGCCGTGGCCTGGACGAAAACCAAATTGGTCCCTATCCAGCAAATGATTATTCTCGAGATAACATGACAAGGTTTTACTGACTGCTTTTTCTAAGATTTTAATCAGATTTGGCAAGAGGGAGATAGGTCTAAAGTTTGCTGGAATCGTAGGGTCTAGCGAGGATTTCTTGAGTAGAGGTGTCACTACTGCCTGCTTTCATACCTCTGGTACCACTCCTTCTTCCAAGGATTGCCAGCAAATCTGCCGCAGCCAAGGGAAGGTTTCTTGCCCAAATACTTTCCAGATTCTATGTGGGAGGGGGTCAAGAGGAGAGCCCGAGGAAACACTGTGAGCAAGGTTATTGAAGGAATCCTCCGTAAGAGTTTGAAAGTATTCCAGAGAGGTATCTACCCGGGGTTCTTTGTCTGACTTCCAGGGTGAGTCATCCTGGTCACTGGTGTCATTGGGGTGAAGATCTCCAACAATTTTAGCAATTTTTTCTTCAAAGTGGGAGGCAATCTCATCGCACAGTTTCTGCGATGCAGCCACCTTATTGCTCGTGCAGGTTGGGCTGGAAAGGTCCCTGAAGATATTAAAAAGAGCTTTTGTGCTGTTTGATGCTTGCAAAATAGATTTAGCATAGAAGTCTGCTTTTGACCTAGAGATAGACTACTTGTATCTGGCCGGAGGCAGGGGTCAGCAAGGGCCCACAGGTATGTGACGTTGACTTGAGCTGCACAGAGTTAGTGGCACCTGAAGCACTCAGCGTGTGCGCAGCCAGTGATGATGTGTGGTCCGGGCAGGCTGCACTGGTACCAATGTCTGTTACCTACTGGACTGCGTCATCTGCAATCGCGACTCTATCTGATTTGTCAGCCCTGCTGAGCGCAGTGTAGGCTGGAGGCAGCGGTCAGCAAGGGTCCACAGGCATGTGGCAGTGAGTTGAGCTGCACAGTTAGTGGCACCTGAAGCACTCAGCATGTACACAGCTAGCGATGATGCGTGGTCCGGCTGGGCCGCACTGGGAGTAATGTCTGTTGCCTACTGGACTCTGCAATTAATGAATCAAGACTCAATTTGAGGTGTGAGCCGTGCTGTGTACAGTGTAGGCCGGAGACAGCGGTCAGCAAAGGCCCACATCCTTGTGGCATTGAGTTCAGCTGCACAGTTAGTGGTACTAGAAGCATTCAGCATGTGCGCAGCCTGCGATGCTGCGTGGTCCTGGCAGGCTGCACTGGTAGCGATGTCTTTTGTCTAATTAATTCTGCCTTATTAAGGCTACGTGGCGATGACTTATGGTGCACAGAGTTAGTGGTACCTGAAGCACTCAGCATGTGCGCAGCCTGCGATGATGCGTGGTCCGGGCGGGCCGCACTGGGAACAATGTCTCTTGCCTACTGGACTGTGTCATCTGCAATCGCGAGTCGATCTGAATTGTGAGCCCTGCTGTTCGCAGTATAGATGGAAGGCAGTAGTCAGCTGAGACATCGAGGAATGCTTTTAGTCACTTCCTCTTGACAAAATCTTAGGACATAGAGTACAATTCTCTCTGCAATTAATAAATCAAGACTGAATTCGAATTGTGAGCTCTGCTGACTGCAGTGTAGGTGTATGGAACAAAAGATGAAATATTTATAGAATACATTGTCAAAATGTGTAGGTTTCGGGGACGTTATAGGTAATTGCCTACTGGACTCTGAAATTAATGAATCAAGACTGAATTTGAGTTGTGAGCACCGCTCACCGCAGTGTAGGCCAGAGGCAGCGGTCAGCAAGGGCCCACAGGCATGTGGCATAGAGTTGAGCTGCACAGTTAGTGGCACAGGAAGAATTCAGCGTGTGCACAGCCTGTGTTAATGCATGGTCCATGCAGGCCGCACTAGTAGCAATATATTTTGTCTAATGAATTCTGCCTTAATAAGGCTACGTAGCGATGACTAATGGTGCAGAGTTAGTGGTACCTGAAGCAGTGAGCGTGTGCGCAGCCTGCGATGACGCGTGGTCCAGGCGGGCCACAGTGGGAGCAATGTCTCTTGCCTACTGGACTGCATTATCTGCAATTGTGACTCAATCTAAATTGTGAGCCCTGCTGTTCGCAGTGTACATCGAAGGCAGTAGTCTGTACAGACATAACTCTGAAGTGCTGTGCCGCTGGGTTTGTAAAGGGGATGTGTCGAGGAAGCCCGCGGTCACGGCGGCGGCCACACCCAGAGCCCCGGCCTTTTTATTCACACTTCTACGCTGGAGTGGCGTACATTGGACCAACCCACTCCGCTTTCGGTTCCGCTTACAGGGGGGAACACAGCTACATGACCAAGAGCTTCCCCACTGCCTGAGGTAACATGGTTGCGTGCACTGTCCACAACTCTACAAGCACCAGCAGTATATATACACATGGAGAGGTCTGTGCTCTGCATAGTGAGGTCTGTCCAGCACATTACCGCTACACTTGGCATTGTGTGCATTGTTATTGATGGGTGACTTGCATCCTTCACACATACTTCATTCCCATGTCTACCAAAATTCAGCTATTGTGTGGATGAGGGGCCATGCCGTTTTGGGAAGGTTCGCCGTTCTGCACTAACTCGGTAGTAGGGGCATGGTCCGAGGGGGAGGTCCTGGAAGTGGTGGCGGGGGGTGTTGTGGCCTTTTTGGCTGTCAAAGCTGCATGATCAGCAGCTCTATGACATGTGTTGGTCTTCATATGTGGTTCTGGTCTGGTCTGGGCTCCCTTTTACTGTAGGTAGTCGTCCTGCTTTATACCAGTAAAAGGCAGATGTTAAATTCCTACTGCTAACGAGCCTTATCACCTGTATTTGGATCGTATCACAGATTTCGCTGGTTGTTGACAATATCGGGAAGTGGTGTTTTTGTGTTTTTTTTGCATTGGAACACCTTTTCTGTATATCATTAGCGTTGGTTGGTGGCGATGTTTTTTGGCGCAATCTATCGCTGGAAAACTGGCGATATCTGCAGTTTTACTAGGTTGAGAATGGGATGATAATTCTTTTGCTGCGGTAAAGTGCAGAGAACTCAGCGATAAGTTCTTGAGAATACACCCTATCATTTTTTAATATTTTTCCATCTGGATTCGTGCACCCAGCCGCTTAAAAAACAAAAAATAAGAATAATTTTTTGGCCCTGGGGCTTTTTTGTGGGATCCCCAGAGCAGGCCTAGGGGGTGAGAGTGTTTGTACCCTGCCCACTTTACTTGTTTTTTCATCTTTTTTCTTGTGATTCGAATGTAGCTACAGCAAAGTCCTAATAAACACAAGGGCTCATTTTAGAGTCATCCTATAACCCAAAAGTTGGGACTTATCGCCGAGTTATCTGCAGTTTAGCGCAGCAAAAGTGGCGAAAGAATTATCACCCATTCTCAAGTTGGTGCACACTGCCACATTGCCCAACAAAGCGGACAATCAATATCGTTACGCAGATAAAGCTGCTGGCTGTGCTGCACCTGTTGGCCTCTGGTATCTTTCAACTAACAACTGTGAAAGTCGGACAAGTCTTACAGCCAGCTCTATTAAACTTCCTCACACGTCTTGGATGCATGTCCACAAAAGCAACATAGGGCCCCTGCATCCGCACCACTCGCTCGTCCCAATTCGTAGTATTCCTGCACAACCAAACCCAACATCAGCCGTTGTTTGACGCCTCTGTGCACCCAATCCAAGATTGTAGTCACTGAAATGGGGGTGTGCCTGGTCATGAAGTCTAGTATTCAACAGTAGTGGAAAAACAGTACTTTATTAAAAAAACATAAATTAACAATACAAAAACTTCAAACAACAAGTGACATTGCCAACGGGGAACATCAACTTGTGGATCGAAATACATTTAGATCATCCTGGAAATACCAAAACTCCGTATTCAGAAACCTGTTGGATAAATAAAGACAATGGTCAAGCGTTAGTATGGTCACAAACGTAATATGGTACAATTTATTGTACATGGACAAACCGAAATGCTTACAGGTATGATCAATCTTGCACAAAATGACCATAAGCTTGTGCGGTCGTAACCTTCGTAGGAAAGAAAAGTAACGTCTACAACTACACGAACTTCTGTTATGGTCTCATTATGCAGGGTTTATCACACCTGTAAGCATCAGGGTTCATTTCAGCTTGATACACCTGCATGTTCACTTTACCTACACTGCACAGAAATAGCTGGAGACCAAGCAAGGGAAGCACGCCAAAGTAGTCTTCCTGCACATGTTGGGAGCAACTGACTGCACACATGTACTACTTGTGCCCCCTGCCAACACGGCACAAAATCACTGCAACAGAAACCGCACGCATTCCAACAATGTGCAGGCAAAACTGGACCAACGGGGCCTCTACACTAATGTCATCGCAAACTTCTCAGGCAGTGTGCATGATTCCTAAATCTTTCGCAAGCATCCCAGCCCTGATCCCCAGACCAGTCTGACGCCCAGGGATGACTGCCTAAACCTGCGCACCCAGACCTCAATGCTCACCTGCTGCCACCGGTGTGTCTCCAAGAGGGCCCACCACGTGCTGGAACTACCTCCTCAGCCGTCGCTGGATTCCACAGCACAGGCCCCCAGCGCATCCTGCTGCACCGCGCTGAGGAGTCATGTCTGGACAGCCAGCTGCCTTTGGCATACATGTGGTACAGCCGAGCTCACAATTCAAATCAGGTCTTGATTGCCAGGATAGCGTATCGAGGCATGCATTATCGCAGGCTGTACACCGCTCAGCTCTTGTGGCATTAACTTAGTGAAGCTCAAGTCATCGCCATGTGGTGGGAGGCCCATGTCGGCCAAAATGACTCAGCTGCCACCAACTCTGTGCACCTCAAGTTATCGTCACATAGCAGGAGGCCAGTGTCCGGCATAGTGCTTCGGCTGCCATCAACTCTATGCATCTCAAGTCGTCGTGAAGTTGCGGGAGGCCCGTGTCGGTCAAACTTACTCAGCTGCCACCAACATAATAAGCACAGATAGAGAGTGGAAATGGCCTCGAGCACGTGTACCCGGCCCTTTTTATTGGTAGGGTCACATGTCCTGTGACGCCTCTTCTGCATGGGTGTGGTGTGGGTGTAAACCAGCCGTGAGGGAGTGGATGTGGCATGCTGACAACTAGGATGCCACAGGAACAGGAGATCACTACAGGGAAGACCTGGTACATGTAGCGTTGTAGTTCCCTCCCCGTATGCGTAAGCGGAGTGGGCTGGCTGCAACGCGCAGCGTTCACGACTTTACCAATATGGCGGTTTGAATCCGCACACCCACCGAGATAGCTACATGATGGGTGCGCTACTCCACTTAAAAAAAAATATATATATATATACATATATTAATATTTAAGAAAACAGAAGACATTATATTATTTTAATAACAAACAAACAAAATTACAAAACAACTTTTTAGATATTAAAGTTACAAAATATCACAAAAAAATCAAAATTACTGAAAAAACATAGGTTTAATGAACATTATTATTCGAAATTAGCATTTAAAAAACCTTTGAAATTCACTGAAATAACCATAGGTCTCAGTCACGTTATAGTTAGAAATTAGCATTTAAAGAACCTTAGAAATTCACTGAAAAAAACATAGGTTTCAGGCACGTTTTAGTTAATTGGACATTTCACTCGTAAAAAAACAGAGAAATTCCCCCGTTATAGTTAGTTCAGCTAACTATAACTCACGCCCCTGCAATACACTGCTGATGATGTCACATATTACATCATTCGTGGCATGGTCAGTGACATCTCAAATGACATCACTGATGACATCACTGATGACATCATCCACGTGAAAATCTGATGCACCTCCTCACACTCTGAATCTAACCTTTGATATACCCACTGTAAAATACAGACTAATATTTTCGAAACAATCAACACACCAATACTAGTTACTACATACGCACTCACTGATTCCTAGGTTTCCAAACATATCCACTCATTCACCCATACAATCATTCATACATGCAGTGACTCATCAATACAACACTATCATAAGTGCTCATACACCTATACAGACACTCACACACCACCACTCATCCAGAGTTACCCACACACCTAGTCAGTCATGCAAAGAATCAATCACAGTTCCATTTACTGACCTATACAGTTATACACACACCACATCACTTATTAAAACAGAAACGAATGCATACTTACTCTCTTCTACAATCACTAATACAAGTACACACTCATCCATACAGCCACTCTGACAATCACTGACTCTCACATATAGTCATTTATGTACTTCAACTTTCACATACACTGCCTTTTACATATAAAGTTACTTGGACATGTACCATTGAGACATCCATTCACTCACCAACACACCCATACGCACACTTACCTACCCATACAGCTGTTTCCACATGCACTCTTGAATCCATACACACAGTGAATCAACCACTCACACATCTATGCACAAACTCACAACCCCCACCTACCCACACAAACACTCAGGAACCCATACAGATATTCATGCAACCAATAAATAACCCATAAAGACACTCATGTAGCTACTCCCCAACCCATGCAGCAGCTTACACAACAACAGACAGACTGATACAGACATTCACACAGTTTAGTCACTAACCCATGCATTCGGTAAGACACAATTAATCACTCACTTACACAGTCAGTCACACACCTATTGAATCCTCCACCCAGACACTTAAACACCCACTCATTCTTCAATATACCTTGGCATATACATAATACATATTTAAACTCATCAGTGAGGTCCTTTGAGATGTCATCAGTGATGTCATCAGGAATGTCACTGACCATGTCATGAATGATGTAATACATGACATCATCCGCAGTGTATTGCAGGGGCACAAGTTAAAGTTAGCTGAACTAACTATAACGGGGGAATTTCTCTGCTTTTGTACGAGTGAAATGTCCAACTAACTATAACGTGCCTGAAACCTATGTTTTTTTTCTGTGAATTTCTAAGTTTTTTAAAATGCTGATTTGAAACTATAACATGCCTGAAACATATGTTTTTTTCAGTGAATATATATATATATATTGAATCCAAGTGTTATCCAGGAGAACTCGAAAAGACAACACACCAGGGCCAACAAACTTTCTTCAGCGTGATTTAATCAGGCAAAGTCACTCAACGCATTTTGGAGCATCCGCTCCTTGCTCATGAGTGTCGTGGATTGCAAATCATAAATTTTTAAATAAATCATGTGACTTTTTTTGTCATAAAAAGTGAAAACAGACTTCAAGATGTCTTTTAACAATTCATTGTGAAACAATGAATTGTGACACAATAATAAACTGATGGTGATTACATTTCAATTTCAAAAAAATAATATTGGGCTTGCATATATTTACAAATATTTTCAGCAAGTGCAAACCAACATCAGATGAAAGAACCGCCTTCCACTGGTGTCCTAGTCAATGTCAAGAGTAGATGTCTCATCAATTACTGGGAACAGTGTACTGAGCATGTTTACAAAACTTTATTGAGACCCGGAGTAACAAACAAATAGTAATTTCCCTTTTGTGCAGCCATTTATCATTGAATAATCATACCCCTGTGGGTCTATCTTCACCGCCACCACTGGTGAAAAGCATTATTGACTGCTGAAAATATATAAAAAATAAAATAATAATAATGAATCAAACGGTACCCATTGTGTAGGCTAACCCTAGTGGGTGTAAACTCACCGCTGCCACCTGTGAAAAAATTACAATGTTTCTAATATGTAAGGGTCCAAGTAAAAACGCTAAACTTCAAGCCCAAGTGGGCAAAGATTGAAGTCAAAAGGAAAAATACAAAAGTCTTACTCCAGTTCCACACAACCAGATTAAATCATACTCATGACACAAAGGTGATAATTATGGGACCAGCTCCACGTTATGTGACTTATTCAAATCATGGGCACAGTTCGTGTAATTGGCCACAAGGCCAAATCATAAGTCTGTAGTAACAGTTCATGTAAGTACAAAGCCACCATAAACAGTCTCAGGCAAGGAGAACAATCGTTCTTAAAACTCAGACAGAGTAAGAAAAAAACACCATCTTAGTCGGTAGATAGGCAGATATCATGCTCAAGTTTGCTTTCCACTTGCTTTAAGACATCCAAAATCTGTATAGAAATAATAAAAAATGAACACAAGATAAATAACATTGTTTCATAAATTTACAATTACTACAATAATTCATATGTAAGATCAGGATAGGGTAAAGACATATGAAAAATTAAAACATATGTTAAAAACATTTCGTAAACTTCGGCTTCAATAACATCTTCTCTTCTAAGACAGTAAATAATCAACCCAGATGTACAGATACGGCCTCCTCATCATTGTGCCCCACTGGTTGCATCGTATGGTATTTGATAATTATCCTAGATTCGAGCAGTCACGATTCTTTAACTCTGTCACCTCCTCTTTCTCTTCAAGGAATACTGTCTAGTACAATAAATTATACAAGTTTGGAATGTTGGTTGTGGTGGGAAAAGAAATGCCTAGCTATTGGATACTGTTTGTCATTGTTATGGGTGGGCGGAATTTGTCAAATTGACGTTCGCAAATGATCGCGAAATTGCGCAAAATCTCTGCGAGCATGCAAAACTTTTGCGAAGTTGCTAAGGTTGCTTTTCCCGCCCGTTCGCGATGTGTTTTTGCATGCTCGCAGGAAAATATATCTCCAACTTGCCCATGCGGTCGCTAATGGGCGCAGCCATCTTGCTCGTGATGCTTATTTTCTGTTCGCGATCGCAATGACGTGTTCACGATCGCAAACTCTCGCGGGATAGCGCGACCGGCTATCAACAATCCAACATCATGTGGCGCGCGGGAACGGATAGGAAAACTCGTCGGCGAATGCAGGGACTCGGTAAGTTGCGACCGCGCACGCGAGAATGCATTTTTAAAGCGCGAACAAGAAAAAAATTCCGTTCCTTGGCAGGTTGCGAAAGTTTTGACATTTTTGCGCTCTCCGCGGAACGTGAAAATGTCAAAATATCGCAAATTCCGTGTGCGGAACGAAATTTACCGCCCAGACCTAGTCATTGTGTGTAATTGCCCTCAGATGTGTCATGACATCCCTTGTCACCTCTAAACTCTTGCTAAAAAGTGACAATGTGTGTCAGGGGGTGGAGTCAGATGCTCTTTGAAAAGAGCTTATTTCCCATCTTAAAACCCACCCCTGTCCCATGCATCCTGCACACCATTGTGTATATAGGTAAAGAGTATGAGCAACGTATAGAAAACTTAGACTTAAGAATCATGAAAGACATATTGTTTTATTTGTACCAAAACAGTGTATTATGTTGTTGAATTCTGAATTTGAAGTTTTGGAGTAAAATCAAACAATACTGAGAGTTTGGTTTGAAAAACGAGAGCAATGCCTTTTCTGAACAGAGGCAGCAAACAAAATGAGTGGAAAACTGAAAGACACAAGACGCACGTAAAAGAACGTGTGCAATATGTCGGCGGCCGTCTTTGGTTGTGGCAAGGCTATTTATTGCCACACCCATCACTGAAAGAACGCTTTGCCTACAACCGCGGAACCTAGAGGACTCGCCTGATTCTCCTGCTTCTCGTCGGGGGATTCCGTTCTTCCATCGGGAGTCGGCTTCCTTCCTACCAGCGCTGCATCTCATCATTAGAATTCACGAAGCTGCAAGAAAAAACAAAAAGAAAGCTAAGTGAACATTTTCTTGAGTAAAGTTTAGGCGCCCAACGCAAGCAAGCTAGAAGCACGCGCAGGAGACTTACCTTCATTGTAACTTGGACATAATCTTGAGTAACAGTACCTGAAAAGGAAAAGACATAAAAAGGCATTATGAAAATAGCGATTGTAAGGATTTGACAGAGACATTTCCTGCACGTTTGAATTATAACAGACTTAAGCATTTGAAAGTTTGTTGAGGGAATTGGTATATGTTATTTTCTTTTAGTGTAAATACAGGTTGTGAAGATGAGATACTTGGAGATACGAAGGAGTAAGTGAGACATAAGTCAGAGTGATAATTGTTATTTGACACTGAAAATAAACAAGAAAATCAGTAACTTATTTCATATATACCTTTTTACATAGGTACACACAACTTCCTCTAAAGACTAACTTCTCACCTAATCACTCAGAGAATAACCTTCACTTCACGACGACTACAAGGACGCGACGCCAGACATTCCTAGATCGCAGGTACGGCATTTTTTTCTAAGTAACTGGAAGGATAGTTAATACACAGAAAGCTATTTGTAGGAACCCAGTCTAGAAAGGAAGTTAGTTACCATTGTTTTTCCTTGTTGACTCACAGGTCGACAACCAGGAGCAGCTAGCGTCCCCGATACAGCCCTGCCCCCCTGAATTCTAACTGCCTTAGCCTTAGTGTTTAAATTACCAACACAGGGTATTAGTTAGGGTACTGGGAAGTCGGTCCATAACGTCTCTGCGAAATCTACAAACAAGCAACCAACAGGTAAGATTGCTTGCAATACTGACAAGGTGCTCCAGAATATGCTTCTTAGCTTTATGTATTGTCCTTCCAATATAGAACTTGTTACAGGGGCAACTGAGGGCATACACAACATACTCCGTATAGCATGACACATGTTTGTTGATTTTGAAAGAATCACATTCAGTGTACATTTTGACCTCCTTGCAATTGTTACTGTATTTACAGGCCTTGCATCTGCCTCATACATAGAACCCTTGTACAGTTTTTTTTGGACTTTCAGGGGGAATCAGAGCCGGACGAATTATATCATTAAGGGACCTAGCCTTTCTGTAAGTTATCTGTGGGTATTCATCCAGACATTTGTCCAAATATGCATCAGGTGTGAGAACCTCCCAAAATGTACCCAAAGATGTTCATACTTCCCTGGCTTTCTTATTGTATGTTGTGATGAACCTAATACTACTGGTACCATCTGGTTCACGTTCTGGGGAAGTTCTTAATAAGTCAAATCTGTGTCTTTTATCGACTTCATCACAGGCATTCATTATACACTTTTGACGATTGCCTCTTGCTAGGAACCGGTCTATCATTCTAGTTTTTTCTTCATTAAACCCTTCCTGGGTACTGCAATTATGATTTGCTCTAAGCAATTCACCCAATGGGATACTCTGAATAAGGTTGATAGGATGACGGCTCTGGGCATGTAAAAGACTGTTCCCGGCAGTCTCCTTCCTATGCAGAAATGTGCCTAACTTGTCCTTATTTGCCCTTATCTGCACATCTAGAAATTCGATAGTTTCTTTTCTCATTTGACTAGTAAAAGAGAGATTCAGTGTGTTGTTTTTCAACAAGTCGACAAACTCTTTGGCTTCATATTCACTTCCATCCCAGACGCAAAAAATATCGTCAATATATCGCTCCCAAATTTTTACATGGTTTTTTAAAAGATCATGATTGTTGACCACCTGCTCCTCCCACCAGCCAAGGTAGAGACACGCAAAGCTGTGGGCGAAGCAGGTGCCCATTGCTGTACCGACTGTCTGACGGTATATCTGACCATCGAAGATGAAAACTGTTTTTGTCAAACATGCAAACATCATGTCAATTAACATGTCGGTGTGCAGTAAAAAAGCCACAGATCTATTCTGCAAGAAATGCATACAGGCTTTTATGCCCAAATCATGGGGAATGCTAGCGTACAAGCTGTTGATGGCAAGACATATCAATAAATAATTCCCCTTCCACCAAACGCATAAAATCGGCTGTATCCTTCACATATGATGGGAAATTCTGAACCCAAGGTTGCAGATAGTAATCCACATACCTTGAGGTATTTTCAAAACAACTCCCCCTGGAGGAAACTAAAGGCCTTCCAGGGGGGTTTTCCCTGTCTTTATGGACCTTTGGGAGTAGGTAGAGGGCAGGTAATTTAGGATATTTACAAGTTAGAAAATTATATTCTTCTAATTCTAATAAACCTCTATCCCTCCACTCTCCCAACTTTTCCTGATATTCACAATTGGCCTTTTCATATACAAGTCTAGTGATCCTTTCGTACCTGGTAATATCACTGACCTGTTTGATACCTTCATTCAGATATTGATCTTTTGAGAGTATAACAATATTTCCGCCCTTATCTGATTTTTTTATCACAATATTTTGTGTTGTTTTTAAGCGCTTCAATAGCTTTGATATGGGCTACAGATAAATTATTCCTAATTTATACTCTTTTCTTTTGTATTTTTTTCAATTGTTGGACCACTCCCACTACAAAAACATCTATAGCTTTGTTTACAATCTTAGGCAAAAAGATGGATTTGGGTTTGAAACCACTGTTGTGGTTCAAATCCAATCTAATGTTTTCATTAATCAGATTGATATATGGATCTGGAATCAACCCAGGTTGGACATCCAACTCATTTAATGTGAATAAAAGATCGATATCTCCAATCTGAATATTTCTAGGAGACTCACTTACATCATTCCTTTGTTCATTCACCTTTGTCGCAAACTATTTCTTAAGGCGCAATGTAAACTGGAATAAATCAATCCGACCTTGGGTATAGTCAAATTCGGCAGAGGGACAAAATGTCAGTCCTCGTGATATTACCTCAGTCTCAATAATATTCAGTTCTTGCTTAGAACGATTGTTCACATTTTTTTTGTCTTGACTTGACAGGTAACATCCAGTATTTCTGTTGATTTTTCTGCCTCCTTGTTCTGGTTCGCAGCAAACTCTCGGTTTCCTCTCGCTGCTTTGTACTTTTCACGATGAATTGTTAAAAGACATCTTGAAGTCTGGTTTCACTTTTTATGACAAAAATGTCACATGATTCATTTAAAAATGTATGATTTGCACTCAACACTCGTGAGCAAGGAGCAGACGCTCCGAAACGTGTTGAGTGACTTTGCCTGATTAAATCACGCTGAAGAAAGTTTGTTTGCCCTGGTGAGTTGTCTTTTCGAGTATATATATATATATTTTTCCAGTGAAAAAAGCTTACAGATACAGTATAGTAAGGCTCTGATTTCCCTAGTACAAAACCACTGAAATTTAGCAGTTGTTAGTGATATTCATTTGTTAAACAGGTCTGAGAGACAATCAAAATAGTGGGAGCCCTAGTGGTTGATGTCAGAAGCAGGATTGATTGGTGGGAGTTGATTCTGTGCTCTAGTGCCAAGATTAATTAGCTCCATGCTATTGATGTCATTGAAACAAGATAGCGCTTTTCTGGTTGGCCTCTTGTAATGGAATGTGAAAGGAGCACAGAGAAAAGGATTAGATAATGGTCTGACAAATCCACATGTATGGTGTATTCTGTGGTGTGCAGTTCTCTCTTAGATATAATTAACTCAAGAATAGAGACTTTGGGGGTTAGGTCAGAGTCTGTGTTTGTTTAACTTACTTTTGAAGAGAAACAAGGAAAGGAACTTCAATGTTGTATCATTTGTGTTCCCCCAGTGAAGGATCAATCTTTGTCTCTCTCATCTGGAGACACTCACAATCCTCTCTCTAACTCAATGCACGTTTCTATTGCACCTCAGACCTCTCACCCCATTGATACCATACCTGAAGAATTCTCCCTCCCTACTGAAATCGCTTTTTGAGACTTCTCATCACCATTAACCTTTACAAAGCCATCACATACCAATCACCTTCCTCTACACCTCTTACAACACAGACCATATAGCGACTACCTCTTTCTAAATCAGTCACACCATAACCCTCTCCATTATGCAAAACACACTGCCTTTACCACTAACACGATTAACAGTCACATTCTTCTCCCACACACCCCTCGTCCCACCTTGACCCACCATGTCTACCAGACTTTCTCATATACTCTTTAGTCTTCACACAGATTCCAGATGATCTCCACACATAATCCCTCCCATGGTTTCTCTCCCCCACATAGGCCCCTGATGATCACAACATGTACACAATAATCGATATCCCCCACATGTATCCTTGATAGTCACCTTATTTCTCAGACCCATACCTCGATGGGATGCAGCCCATTGTCACATCAATCCCTGTTGCAAGGATTCTGCACATACACAGAACTAGGCGCAGGAAAACAGGACCTCAGTGTATAGGGGTGTACCAACCTACCACATTAGTACCAAAAATCCCAAAACCGACTAGCTATAGTGCCTCATTCGTTCTCCTCCAAATATCACAAAGCTACAAATGATTAGACAACCCAGAACACAACACTCCCGACTCTCTCAAGAATCGCGGGAGCGAGACATACTCTTTCGCTCATTCACTCATACTTGTCCACAATAAGAATGTCCTGAGTCACTGAAATAGTTCAAAATGTTTATTTTAACTATCGTGCTCCACAATACAGTATACGAGCCACTACCAGAAGCAAAATGCATAATGCATAAACTCAGCAAAGTTAGCATTGTTACAATTCCATAGAATACAAATGGAGAAGTCAGTATATAAAGACCGTGGAAAAAAGGGCAATTAGGCCCAACCACCCTCCCCTTGACTAGAAGAAATGTATTTTATATAAAGGAAGAACTCTGGGCTCTGACAGCAGACCCCATACCTTAAAGCCTGGATGTAAGGTTTATATCATAGGAACAGCGGAGCTCTTCTCCATGGAACGGCTTTCTACAAGTGTGTTGAAACAACATGCAATCTGGTAATATCAAAGCACAAGGGGCATTGTTTATCGACCTTGCACATCGTGTTCAGACTAAACCCCAGGAAAGGCTGAGAATGTGAAAAGCAGCCCGTTCTCATGTGAAAGGCACAAAGTCATGTAGTAATGTACGCAAAAGCAGCATCATAGCAGCAAAGAGCATGCTAACTTAGCAATGTCGACAATGTCCCTAAGGGCCATATAACACCCTCCCCTTGGTAGGGTCATAGGACAATGTCATTATTTAGGGCCTACTGAAAGAGTGCGGTCTCCGGGATAATAACGTTATTATGAAGGAGGTGGTAAGTCCATCAAGGTGTGTGAACCGAGGAATGAAATTCTCTCCAAAAGATCATCCCTATCTTTGGTAGAAAAAAGGGATGCCATCCAATTATGTAGGTCGAAGGAACAAACGTGATCCTCATAATCAGATGCCTAAAAAAGCATAAGTGGGCAACTTACTTGATATTTGATGACGCTCTGATGCCGGACATTCTGCGCAGCCGCACAAACATCCCATTCAGCCAATACTCCAAGTGCTGCTGCACGCGCCATGCGGCCATCCCCAGAACAAGCCTGGTCATGAGCGTCTAAGGGACCCATCAACTGGTTAAAATCCGGGACTGGACACGACGTGTTCGAGAGGCATATATCCATTGCCCAATAGAAGGGGCATCGCCGACAGTAAAACACTGGTTGACCGCAAGTAAAGTAGGCAAAGTGAAAAGTTAATCCATAGCTGACACCAAGCGTTGCTAATGGCAAGCATCCAAAAACCTGTTGAATGCGATCACGGTACAGCTGCAATTGGCCTGGTCTGTGCATTACACAAGATGAGCAGCCATTGCGCAGCAGAAACAGGAGAAGCAGGATTCAAGCACCTAACGCCAATACTAAGGGGAACCCACCGAAGACGCTGGAAAAAATAGAATGAATAAAAGCTGGTATTACTCCAAATACTGTCTGAAAAGAAGTCACAAGGCCAGATTCCACACTTTTAAAAAAATGTGCAAGGCCTTTGGTATCAGACGCATTAAATATTTGGTGTATAAGCTCCCAAAAATGAAGTGGCGGGTTAGAGTTCAGAAGGGACTGTATCTCACTAGAAGTCCTAGCCACCTGTAACTTGAAGGTCTCTCGGGCCGAAGTGAGAGCCACCTCTTGTTGGAATAAAAGCGCTTTGAGCCTGCTCAACTTGTTGAAATCTGTTTCGGAATGGAAGGCCAAATTGAGCTATCTAGACTCCCATGCGGGGGTGGAAAAAGCACTTTGCTACAACAAGTTTTGCACTGGGAAACCGTTACTAAATACGGGTCTCCTGCCTGTAAACCACAGCAGTCTTGGTTGTTCAAAATAAGATAACTGCCATTTGTAAGCAATGTAAAAGCGGGAATTAGTAGCAGTACTGGGGTCCCTTTTAAAAAACAAGCAAGATTGGGCGCCGACACATTACAAGCGCCGTGCAACTTAACGTGTTTGCAAACCATGGAATGTCCTACTGTGGAATCGCAGTCCTCCCCGGTAAGAAAAACATCCTTACCCTCCCTCTGACATCTATAAGTGAAAGGTAGGGACCACAATACATGTAGAAATGCACTACCCAGTGGTTCAAAACGGCCAATCAGAAAACGTTGCATGTATGATTTAAATTGAAACATCGAAAAAGGGAGAGAGATAACCCCATGAATTAACCAAACAGCAGACTCCGTTTCCGCTACTGAGAATAGCAAGGGCTCCAATTGTTCAATATGCAAAAGTGTATATGCAGCATCTTTCATGGACATAATTTGTTGTTTGTCAAGTAGATTAAATGGCAAAAACAAGGCAGTGGCATTCAAATAATCCCGAGGTACTTTTCCCATTTTAAGAGTCTGTAGTGTCTAAGCAAATTGCATAACAGATCTTAACTCATTTTGACCAAGATATAAAAGAGATACATCACTTTGAACAATATCAATAACAGATGAAACAATATTATCCAACGTTTAAATGCGTGAGGAAAGTGTGTTGATGCTGTTGCCACTACGGCAAAGACTTTCTCTAAATTGGCTTGATCAATTTGGCGCAGACGGAAAGCAGTCTCAATCTGCGAAAATTACCAAATTTCATTGTAAGCGGCATGAATAAATCTCTCAGATCTAGGATTCCTAGGTCCTAAGATGTAATCAGCCAGATTGATGTCATGCGACACGAGAGAAAGATGTTGTTTCACTGATGCCAACGTGGAATGTTCCAACCATTGTTGACATATGTACCCACCAAGTATGTGGTGACCAAATGTGTGAGGGGATAATGAGGATCAGGTCTAGTCTGAATGAAACCAGGTGTAACATTATAAAAATGCAATTGGCATGCATTTGTATGAGTTTGCCACACCAACCACCAAGAAGAATCAATTTCAGAGACATTGAAAGTGTCATTTTGAAGCAAAGCTTGCAATGCTTCAATAGTATAATTTGTTTGAGTGCGCCAATTGTCACATTCTGCTAAGGACGGAATGGATGGGGTATTTAAATTTTTGACAGTTGCCATGCCAAAACAAGTGGTCTGGTACACCGTATCATTCAAAAATAAAATTTGAGCTGGGATCAGGCAGGCACGATGTAAAGCCTCAGTTCCCTTAACCTGTAAAGGCTTTGTGCTCCATATTGATTTTAAATCAATGGTCTCTTTCCAGTGATCATAACCCTGTGTAGCCAATTTAGTTCTAAACAAGTTGGTGTAAATCAATTTAGTGTGGGTCAACATAAATTTGGGTTGTGAAGATGATTGAAGTTTAAACAAATAGATTAGATATGTCATAATCTGTAAAATATGTGAATTTATCTCTAAGTCTTTTAGAACTCCCCACTACGGGAGTAGTGCAATGTTCCCATTGTGTATAGTTAAAAGCAGGTCTTAACGTGTTTGTTTTGTGTAAAAAATGATGCCCATAATGTTGATAGCAAAATAGATCCCCATAATTGGCAGAATTTAAATACAAATCTTCAGCATCAAAAGCAGCATAATATTTTAAATCTGAAAACAATGCATGTACTGCTTGCACATCCCAGTCATCAGAATGTCATCAGAATGTATGTCCCGTGTTACCACATCTCCTAATGAGACGCGAAACACATATGGTACCCTGAGTACCTTGGTCAGACTGTGGATTTTGAAGGCTACTTTGTCCCAAACAGTGCCCTCTGCAACCTGGAATGCTGAATTGTTAACAAGTGTCTGAACATGTTTCATGATATGGGACGATGTGTGAGGTGTCAGAATTCCAACGACCAAGTTTATAGCAGAGCGTTCTGGCAAGTAATGACCATTGATGAGCAAAAAGAACACTGTCACAAATCCAATTGACATGAAGAGGAAAATTATTACCAATTAGTACCAACCAAATGTAGGTCCATGGAGGGACCAAATAAGTTGTTTTGAACCAAGAGAAGAAAATACTTAATTTAGTTGTTGTGTCTGCCAAACTGGATGTCGAGGAGGACGAGCCAGAAAAGAGGCTGACATGATCTCCATAGTAGCCACTCACAGGTGATTAATCAAAGGTGTAAGTGCCGGGTCCGCCTGATGTTTTCGAGGACTGTTCAGCACCTCACTCACGGACTCATCAGCATGATATGTATGCTCGACATCCAAAGTGGAAGATAGAGGTCGGATGGGTGAAAGATCATTTACAGTGTCCATCGCTTTCTTAGCCACATGAGGACCAATGGAAGATGATGAAGTCAGTGGATCTAATGAAATTGTGTTGCACGAAACTGCAGGTGTGACACTATTCAGAATCAGCCATACGGTGTAACTTGACATTGTCCATTGAGTTGTATCTGTTGTCTTTGCGACCAGGTAAAGGTGTTAAAATAACTGTACGAGTACCCTTCTGTCCAAGCACTGGAACCGGTGCACGATAAGAGGGACCAAATTCTTTTTTGTTCTCCAGCTTTTCTCGTACCAGATCTCTGACTTTAGGAATCCAACCGGCAACTTGAATCAGTAGTGCTGCATCAGTGGAAGAGGGTAAATGTGCAGTTGCATAGCTGTCACATGTCTTTTGTAGATCCTGTAACACAGTAGAATGATTATCTACGTCAAAGGTTGCGGCAGCCGCCACAACGTCTACACCATCAAGGTCTGGCACAAACATTTTAATGCCGAAGAGCATTTCGTATGGGGGTATGCCCACCCAGAGATCTTCTAGGGAGATTATTAAGTGCAAGTTGAACTTCAGAAAAGTGGGCCAGCCAGTTACTGCCAGTGCCTAAGACTCTAGCTGTCAAGGATTGCTTTAAGTCACTGTTCATTCGCTCCACAATTGAATTGCCCTCAGGCCTGTATTGAGACAAAAACTGTAACAGCATCCCCATCGACTTCATCGCAATCTTGTACGCCTTAGAGGCGAACGCTGGGCCTTGGTCAGAATGGAAGGTGCCACAGGCAAACATCCCGACAAAGACACGCTAATCCCTGATGACATTTTGAGCGTCAGCACTGCATTGTGGCCAAACCCAAAGGAATCTTGTGCACAAATCAACTGCAACAAATATAGATTTATACGCAGTATCAGAAAAGAGAGGACCTCAGTGATCTAGATAGATACAGCCAAAAGGTTGAATAGAAATACACAGCTATTATTGGTATTGATGCTCATAGCGATGTAGTATGAAGCGAGGCAGCCATGTAGTTAAAGGTATGTGTCTAACTATGTCAAATGTTTATGTATAGTTTGCCTTATTATTCTTTTTTTTGTTATTTGAGTACGGGGGGTGAAAGAGGTGGGGTCAAGCACGGGCTTACCATCAACAGGGACTTGTTCCCAACGCCTGTTGCGGGAGGTTCTGGGTGGGGGGGGGAGGGTGATGGTGGTGGGGGGTGTGGTAAGGGGGGTTGGGGCTGGGTGGAAATCAATTCAGTGGGGCTAGAGTTAAATAGCAGCACAATGTCTTTGGAAAATGGTGATAGTACCAAATACAAGCAGAGCAAGCTATCTGATATAAGTGTGTCTCTCTTTTCTTGTAAGAATTTTTTCTTTTGTTTGAATGATGAAATTAACTTGCTGCTCATTAAATATCTGTGGTCTAAATGATGTTAAGAAAAGACGAGTATTGGCCAGAATAGTCTATAAAAGCTCGTGGGATTTGCTCTTTTTACAGGAAACACATATAGCATGGTCTAATAGGGCCTGGCTTGGCTCTTTGGGGCTCGAGGTGTTGGTGTGCACATCGCAGGCAGTTAACCAAAAGGGGGTCGCAATCTTGGCCAAAAGGGGACTGTTGGAGGTTAAAAAATCTAAAGCGGATAAATTTGGGAGGTGGGTGCTAATGGAGGTAGTAATTTCACGGCAAGTAATGACGCTGTGTTCAATATATGCACCAAATGAAGATGACCCAGACTTTTTTCAGGTAATTAATACGGAGCTGTCTAGTTATCCTCAGCCCATGCTGGTTTGTGGGGATTTAAATATACATATGTATTCACAATTGAATATAAGGACAGCCAAAGCTTTTAAGGGCAGGAAGCATAGAGCTTTTAAGAGCCTGCAAGCTCTGGTTCAAGACCAAGGTTTATATGATGTGTGGGAGGAACTAAAAACAGGGCAAGATGGGTTTACGTATTTTTCTGCCCCACACAAGATGATGGCAAGACTTGATTTATTTTTGGTTTCAGATGTTATATTAAGGAGTGCCTCTATAAATGTTCTCCCCAAGATAATTTCAGATCATAGCCCAGTGGTAATGGAGTTTGAATGTGGCAGGTTAAAGGCTAAAGGAAGGAAATGGACTTTTGATAGGAAGTTATTGATGAATCATGATTATTGTAGCTGGATGGAACAGTGGATCCCGGATTTTATTCAGCTGAATACTGGATCCGCTAGGCCCGAGATATTGTGGGATGCTTTTAAAGCGGGTATAAGAGGCGAGAGAATAAGATTCGCAGCAAGGAAGCGGAGGGAGGACCGTGTGAAATGTTTAAATGACTTGGCGGTCCTTTCGCTGCTGGAGCAGAAACTAGCTGCTGAGATAAAACTAGCTGGGAGAGTAACCGAGGCTCAAGCGGAAGTAGCTGCGTTTCGCTCAATTGTATATCAAGGATATGCTGATGAGGCAGCTGCTAAATACCAAGTTCACAGAAGGGAGTTTTACGAATATGGGGAAAAGGTTGGGAGTGTCTTGGCCAAAAGGCTTAGGCAAAAGGAGGTCTATTCCAGGATATTAAAGATTAAGGATAGAGACGGGAATGTGCTAGAGACTCCCTCCCTAATTCTTGACTCGTTTAAAAAGTATTATGAGAACTTATATACAGCAGAACCGGTTAGAGGAATACAGCAATATTTGGAGGAAATGAGCCCCCTTGAGTTAGAACAGGGGGATAAAGAGGAATTGGTAGATGGGATATCCTGGGAGGAGATTGAGATTGCTATGCTGTCATTAGCCTCAGGGAAGGCGATGGGGTCGGATTCAATCCCGTTGGAGTTTTATATTAAGTTTAGGAAGAGGTTAGCTGGGTTATTTACTCTGGTGGTTGAGGCTGCATTTAGGGGGTTCCCCCCAGCCTCATGGTCAGAAACAGTAATAATAGTTTTCAAGAAGAAGGGAAAGGATCCTTGTGAGCACTCTTCATATCGTCCAATTTCCCTCATAAATGCCGATAATAAAATATATTCTAAATGCCTAGCAAGAAGACTGGGGTCGGTTATTACCCCCTTAGTCTCACTGCGTCAACATGGTTTTATTGCTGGGAGAGGCACTACGGATCACATTAGGCGGCTTATCTCGGTTTTTGATTGGGCACAGGCAACGGGGGCTTCTGTGGGGGCGGCCCTGTTGGATGCCGAAAAGGCATTCGACAGGGTTTCCTGGGAGTTTCTGTGGGCAGTGATGAGGTGGAAGTCTTTTCCCGAGAACTTTATAAGAGCAATACAGTCTATGTATTGCATGCCGAATGCGGTAGTACGATTAGAGGGAGAAGAGTCTCAGAGGTTTATGGTTAGCAGGGGCACGAGGCAGGGGTGCCCCTGTTCTCCACTTCTGTTCGCTCTATATATAGATCCTCTTATAAACAGATTGGAGGCTGATTCTGAAATCTGTCCGGTTAAAGCACACCTGTATTCAGTGAAAGTGCTGGCTTATGCAGATGATTTAGCGGTATTGACTGCGGATATGGGGAAAGCCATGGAAAGAATTGTGGTAGTTACCAGAGATTTCGGTGTAGTATCAGGCTATAAATTAAACCTGGACAAGACGCAGGTGTTACACACGGAGGTTGGGCTACCAATAGGGATCGATATATCTAAGGAGGCAATGTATTTAGGGGTGCTTATCTCTGTTAAGATCCAAGAGATACCAAGGATCAATGTTGATCCACTGATCACATCGGTTACTAATACCTTGGAGCGTATAAATAGGCTCCATCTATCTATATATGGAAGGGGGAATGTATTAAAGATGTCAATCTTCCCGAAGTTTTTATATTTGTTTCGGGCGATTCCAATTATGTTTCCTAACATCTTGTTTAGGAGAATGGAGCGTATGTGCTCACGGTTTGTTTGGGGGTATAGGCGCTCTAGAAGAGCGATGAAATGGCTATATTTGCCGGTAGAGCGGGGAGGTCTCGCTATTCCTAATTTTTATGCTTATTATTGTGTTTCATTGTTTCAATATATGGGGGTTTTATTATGTGGAAACACCGAGGTATTGGAGGCTGCCTTTTCTCCTTCAATATATGAATGGTGTCTTGGCGAATCGGCTCGAGGATTGTTGGTCAAAGTACTAGAGCCTAGCTACTATAAAAAGACTAGGTTTAAGATTTTACAGGCAGCATATGCAGTATGGAGGAGGGTCAGGAAGCAATTGGATATGCCCACTATTTTATGGTGTACACCTTTTGACTCGTATGTGTTGTCTTCTACTATATGTCAAGATTCAGTTATGAGGAGGTGGTCACAGCAAGGTATAAGAGTAATTGGGGATCTTTTTGAAACTGGCAATATTCTTACTTTCCTATCGCTACAAGAGAAATTTGGGGTTGGTAGGGTGGATTTTTTTAAATATCTGCAACTTAGAAGTTATCTTCAAGCTGAAATTGCGAGGGGGAATTGTCAAGTGTCCCAGATTCGGATCTTGGAGTTGATAAAGTGTAAATCTAAAATCGGACAAATATATGAAGAATTTATGCTGAAGGAGTCTGATGATATCCACAAATTTGAGGTAATGTGGGAGGGGAAATTAACCTTGACTAATATTGATATTCAGCTGGCTTGGAGGACTGCCAATGCTATTCTGCTCTCTGGCAGTCTAAGAAGCCAAGCATATATGGCCGCGTTTAATTTATATTATACGCCGGCAAAGATTTCAAAGTGGAAGGCGGGTAGGGGGACGAGCTGTGCTAGGTGTGGGTTGCATGCTGCAGACTCAATACATATGTTCTTTTCCTGTCCATCGCTCTCCCAACTATTATTGGATATCGAACGCTTTATCTCAGGATCTTTGGGTATCTCGATTACGGTGACTGCACATTTGGTTCTGTTTGGGATGGAACATGGTACGGAGGCGGGGAGTAAAACGGTTTCATACAGAGGATTTAAGTTCATATGTATGTCGGTGTTGAGGTTATGTATAACATCTCAGTGGTTAGATTCAGAACCCCCCTCATTTGATATTTGGAGGGCTAAGCTTATTTCATTGTATAATTTGGAAATGGCCCTGTATAAATTAAAAGGCAGGGCAAGAAAGAAGCTCGGGGTAGCAATATGGGAGCCGATCGCAAATTGGCTTTAGAAAGGCATCCTTGATGATCCGCTTTGGGTCTGTTTGTAAAGTCAAGGATTATTTTTGTTGTATCTGATTGTATGTTTGTATACGTGCTTAATTTAAGGCTGTTTTTTCTTTTGTATATTATGAAATCTATGTAACACTATTGCCGCACTGAATTGAATAAAAAAATCTAAAAAATAAAAAAAAAAAAAAAAAAAAAAGGGAAAAAAAAAAAAAAGAAATACACAGCTATGTTTGTGGTGGACGTGAGACCATGGACGGCTTAATTTGTTGACAAATGTCACAAAAAAGTACATTATTATGGGTCTGCTTATAGAAACCACGCCACCAGTAACATTGCTGTAAAATAGAAACTGTCGCCAACACACCGGCATGTGCTAATGCAATGCCTTCGTGGCCAGCTTAGATCAGAGCTCGTCTGCGGTCCAAGTTGGGAATCATCCAATCCCAACGGAAGAAATCATAGCATAAGGAACCTGTTCGGGAGTTTTATGATAAGAGTATTTCGAAGAGAAACACTGAGGAGAAGCAGTTCCCTCCCTTGTTGCAGATACCGCTGCCAGAATCTCATTATCTATTTTAGTCATGGACCTTGTAACTGCTGCTACAGAATACGTGGCTACTGCAGACTTGGCCTCTTCATCAGCCAAAGAATTACCAGGAGCATGTGACCCCACACGCTGATGGCCTAGAGTATGTATAACATGTGAGGGGCAGACGTTGTTTAAGATCTGACACTCGAACCCAAAGCGCTTTATGCTTAATTGCGCTGCTTTTAGAGCCTCGATAGTCATTCCGAGACCAAAAGAATAAATTGTCATTAAAAGACTGGAAACAGTCATAACAATCGCACACAATAAGAGTATTCATATTTGGATCTGCAAACAACTCAAGAGCAAGTACAAGAGCACGCAGTTCCGCCAATGGTGCCGTACAGTCTCCAAGTGCCTGAGTGTTCACAATAGAAGACTTAAACTCTCCATCAACAATTGAGCCAGCAACAATTGATTGCACAAGCTGCAAAATAAGCATGTTTGAAACCCTTGGCCGGTTGAGCTGAGCCATCAGTATAAATGATGCAGTCGTACTCATGTAGAGGAAGCAGTGACAAGGGAGAAGGATGAATGTGTTCATACTGTAAAAACTCCTGTGTCTGATGAGCGGGATCAAAGATAAACGTGACATTAGCCGATGTCAATGAAGTAGCCCACTGTATCCAAATGGGATGTAGTGCCTTCAAGTTAGATACACTCGCCTTAGTCACAGCTTCTAAAGCAGGGAAGGGCGTGACCATAAGAATGCATTTACCTTGTGCCAGTGAGCGTTCTTTTAAAATCGCCATCTGCACCGTTGTCAAAATCTTTTCAATAGTGGAGAAACGCATTTCCGCTGCAGTGTATAAATGTGATTTGTATGCAATAGGTATTGTGTCTCCCTGATTGAATGTCAAGTAAGTGAAACCCACAGTTACTGAAACGATAAATATTACCAGGTTTGTGGTGTTATCATGTGTCAATAAGTAGTTAGTTGCAAGCAAGTCAGATTGCGAAGAATGTAGGATAGACGTATGTTCTAGAAGTCATCTGGCAGAAGAATATATAGGCTGTAACAATGCATAAAGTGGTTTGATACGCTGGGCATAATCAGAAATATATGTCCTCTCGAAATTCAAAAATCCCAGCCAGGACTGAAGTTTCTTCAGTGTAGATTTCACCAAGAAGTGGGGGGCTAAGCCCTTTCCTTCATTATTGAGCTCGTAGCCCAAAAAGAGTACCGCCAAATGGGCGATGTGCGATTCTGATAAAGATCATCCATGTATGAGAAAGCATCTGGGTCTATGTCGTTCAATAAAGACTCGATACATGCTGCAAATGCTCCCGGGCTATTCCTATACCCCGTAGGCAAATGCATACATTTTTTCTGATTCCCGACGGCAGTGAATGCTGTAAAGTTACGGCTCTCTGGAGCGAGATTGTGGCGGTACCATTTGAAATATCTACTGTGGTTTTGTATTTTTTACGAACAAGATTGTTCACCAGCGCAGAGCTGTGTGTGTTTTGAACTGCAAAAGTGCGACAATGACTATTTAAATTTCGGTAATCCAATACAATCTGATATGAACTGTCAGGGTTAGATACCGTAAACAGAGGATTATTCATCGGTGATGTGCATGATTCAATCACTCCTTGATACTCTAACTATGTTAGAATGTCACAAACGTGAGCCTTTGCTTCACGTCTGATTGGATATTGTGGTTGTGCTTGTGGCATAGAGCATAAAGGTATTTCCTGAGCCAAGTAATCAACATCCTAACCCACCTGATTACGATACACCGCCGGGGCAAGGACCAAAGCCTACTCAGCTGCGAAAGCCTTTGCATGTTCCTCAGGGACGTAATGCGAAAAACTCGGAAGAATCACGTCCTTCCCTCTGGAAGCGGTTAACAAAGGGTGGAGGACAACCTGCCTCCGCTAACAAAATGTCATACGAGGAGGTTAGATTCTCCCAGAAAACCGCCTTGATTGGACGAGGTATATCACCTTCAATTTGGAAAATAATCTCATAGAGCCTATCCAGGGGGGGCAAACCGGGTATCTGCAGTCTCTATCGTATAAATGTTTCAGTTGTTGTCGCCTCCGGACAGGGATGCAAAGCCACCCGCACTGTGGTAACCTCCGCTGTGCTGTAAAGCAGAGTTAGTGCCCATGTCCAGTCCCGGAGTCACGTTCTCACCGCTTGAGGCATATCTCACTTTTAAAGCTGCAACTTTTTTCTTTTGAAACGGGGGTCGAAAACAAGGTAGATCCTCGTTTTCCTTTGACTTCAAACTGTTGAGGATGATCTCACCCTGTGGCGCAGGTTGACTTTTGCCATAATCTTGGTGTTCCCCTCCACCAACTTGAGAGCCTGATGTGTCCTGTAAAGAACGAGGAGAGCACTGATCATGGACTTGAAATCTATCAGGAGTCCTAATTTACGAGCGATTGCGCAAGTCATAAGTATGCTCAGAAGTCTCAGGTGTCGGTGAACCAGCACGCAAACCTTGCTTCTGCTGTTGCTGCCCCTGTTTTTTGTTCATCCAGTTCTTTTTAGGAAAGAACGGACGCCCATCTTTATCAGTCTGGGCTTTTTGTTGGGTTTGCGGTTGAGTAAAAGGTTTAACTCCCAGACTATTGCAGCCTATGGTCTAATAAGCTTTTGCAATAATCTTTGGTAATTCGCGTGGCTTGCCCACATCAGGGACAGCTTCCAAGCGGTTTGCCACTTGAAAGCTTACCGCATCGCCCTTGACATTGGCAAGGATCATATCAGCAACCACGTCGAACACCCCCACCAGTCTCTTCCCCAACTCAACAGCCACTTCTGCTCTGTGTTCATCTTGAACACTCTTAATCACAGAGGGGAGCACAGTTATGGAGGGAGTGCTGAAACACTTTGAATATATCGCTGCAAACACCTTGTCCCAGGTGTTACAATCAGCTAACTCGGGAAGTAAGTCTTTAGTCAAACTAATAGTCAATATCCTGTGTTTCTCCGCAGGAGAGGTATTTGGAAGAACTGCCTCTAGTTGTCCACATTTTTCAGCAAGCCAATAAGGTAACTCATCCTTATTCTGTGGACGCTTGCCCATTACTGAATTAACCATAAAGGGACTGATAGTTACACCACCAGTTCCAGCAGGTTGCGCCGCACCGCCAGGTGGTTCCACCTGGAAATAGAGTCTTGCAAAAACAAAGTCATGTAGTAGCATGCGCAAAAACAGCATCATGGCAGCAAAGCTCATGCTAACTTAGCAATGTCAACAATGTCCCTAAGGGCCATATAACATCCCTCATTACCAGCCTGAAGCACTAACCGTGTCACCAACACCTTTATCCCTCTAAACGTAGAGACAAATACCAGGAATCAAGACCTGAATACACACCAAGATAATTGGCCCAATTATGTAAATATCGAGAGAACCTCCAACAGTAAGTTGATTCCCTAATGTTTCTCAAGTCGTACCTATTCTCAAATAGAGCTGGAACTCAGACTGTAGGTGCAAAACAAATATCACCATAGGGTCATCTCCATCAATCTGAATCCCCTTGAACACAAGATTGATCTCGTCAACTAAATGCTATTGTACCTTGACTATTCATTTTTTCACCTAAGGTCTATATTTACCTCTGTAACGATGAGCCAGTGCTGAATAAGCAAGTATATATCATGGTTTTGTACAGTTCTAAGGATGGTTAAGGGCCAGTAAATTAACAGGGTTATTACCCAGTAAGTGAGTTGGCTAGTGGAAGAAAATGTTCTTAGTGGGAGTGAGGTTTGCAGGCACTGGGTGATAGTTTAATGAGGAGAGGAAGTAGTATCAGTAAGAAGGTCTGAGAGAGTGGTCAAATCTTGATTTAGAGCAGATGGCTAATCCTGAAAAGCATGAGTTCAGGAAGGGTTATTATCCAAGTCAGGCAAATGTGTAAAATTTGGATAAGGAACGATGCAGTGCATCAGAGGAGCGGGTGTAGGAGCAGAGATGCAATCATAAGCATGGATAGTAAGGTGTTTGTTGTGTGTAGGGCTCTCTAAGTCAAATGGCTATGTGAGCATTAGGATAGGATCAGTTCAGTTCACACAGCTATATTCAATCTTTATAACCAGACTATAAAAGCACAACAGTACATATAAAATTTCCACACCAATAAATATATACAAAGTTAAAATAAGTATTAAACAAGTTTGCTGTGGTCTGAAAGAGCCATTAAAAACGTTTAAATGCAATTGTTAAAATAAATCTACACAGTACTACTAAGATATACACCCGCCTTTTTCCTCTTCCTAAAACAGGCCCATAGTAATGAGGCAACACAAAAGCAAACAAAGGGGTCCAGTAAGGCCTTTAGAAAATACATGGTGACCCGTCAAATCTATGCTGCGCGTTATTTAAACGAGATAGCTAATGGAAACCTTCTCCTGGTAATGACGGGACCAGATCATAAGCAATGGAAGAAGAAAGGATAGTTTTTTTCCCTTCGAACATAATTTAATCTTTGGATATACAAGTCTGTTATCCATTTCTTCGTAACCTTTGTGCATGAGTCGGGGTCCTGAAAACGTTTTACCAGCCCTAGGGCTATCAGTTCAGACTCCACATAATTTAACCACCCAATCCTTTTAAACTACAGCATTCCCTAATGATGGTTTGGGTCAAGTCCACCGTAGTTCTCCGCCATATTGAGAGCCATAGGAGGACTGGGGCCAACCTTATATTGTCACTCAAAAAGGGATGCCCCAGTTCAAGATGTAAGATGTAATTTAGGGCTGATTGGGGTAGAGATACACACTTTTTAAAGGAGTCTTCCATTTGCTGTAATGACGTAGCATTAACTATCCCCCAGACACCTGCCCCATATGTTGCCTCAGGTTTTGTTTTTGTTAGATAAATATTTTTTATTACATCTAGTGGATTTCCTCCCAATTTTTTAGCATATCTCTTAACAGCGTTAAGGCTCCTTTGCATACCCAGGCCTCTTTTATACCCTAGTTTAGACCACAAAAGGTCTTTATGAAAGAGCACTCCAAGGTATGAAAAGGAGTTTACTATCTTGATTTTCTTACCTTCTAGCTGGAAGTAGGGATGTTCCTCACCTTTGGGCGCTCCGTCTACAATTATAAATGATTTGGATTCATTAACTTTTAGATCGAGGGAGGCCATTAAGATGGGATAGGCTTTAACTCGTTTTTGTAAGGCTAACCCGATCTAGTCATCAATACCGCATCATCGGTGTATGCCAAGATCCTGAGGAGGGTTTCTTCAAATTTCGGCACGTCCAGTAAAAGGGCTGACTCAACCCCGTTCATATAGATAGAAAAAAAGGAACGGGGCGAGCAGACACCCTTGTCTTACTCCCTTTTGGTTTTTGAAATGACGGGGTGCACTCCCCCTTCCTTCCATACCTTACACAGGCAGTGGCATTCACGTAGAGCTGGCGAATTAACCCAATAATCGGGGGGTCTTTGCCCATACCCTTCATCAAGGACCACAGCCTAGAGTGTGATACACAGTCAAAGGCTGATGTTAGGTCCATGAAGGCCATATATAGCTTCCCGCTTTGAGTACTTCCCAATAGTTAGAGTGAGGTTTAGGCACTGATCGACCGTCCCCATTCCTCTGTGGAACCCATATTGAGCCTTCATAATTTTGTTATGGGATTCTGCCCTGTCCTCAAGTCAAGCCAGGAGAAGCCGGCCCATTAATTTAGCAGTGGTATCGAGTAGGGATATAGGGCAATAATTCTTTGGCGAGCACCTATCCCCTTTTTAATAAATCGGCACAGTGATACTCTTATTCCATGAAGGAGGTGGACCCACTATCTGGATGCTATTAAACACATTTAGGAGTAAAGGAACTCACATAGTGTAGTTATGTTGGAAGAGGTTGATTGGTACTCCGTCTGATCCCTGCGCCTTACCGGATTCTAGTGCCTTTTGAACCTCGGATACAGACAAGATTAGCCCTCCGTGAGGTAAAGGTTCTGAACAGCGCACTGGAGTAGGTGAGGAGGTTGATGACCCAAATATTCCCTCAAAATGACTCACCCATGCCTCTTCATCTACATGCGCATCTAGTACGGGATCACTAATATCTTTAAAATGGGGAGCATTCACAATTTTCCAAACGTCTTTGCTGCTACCTGAGATAGCTGCTTGCTCAAGATCTTCCCATGCTTGTTCCCTGAGGTCTTTCTCGCTCGCCCTCCTAGCTAATTTATAATCATTTTGAAGTAGACGGATGTTTGAATGATCTCTGGGGAGGGTGTTTAGGGCAGTTACGAGGGCTATTTTAGCTTTTGAACAGGCCGATTCAAACCACCCCTTGTTAGCAGTAGCATTGGATGACTTCACCCGAGTAAGTGCTGTTTTTATTTTTACCAAGAGGTCGATGAACCTGATAACCAAATCTGTGGGCAGTAGCTTTTCTCCCAAGCATGCTATTATATTTTCCTTTACCATCACGAGAATTTCAGGGGCAAAATATAGTTTTGTGCTTGTTGCCATTTCAATTGGTAACTGTTTTTCTTAGACAGGTAGACATCTTTTACAGCCTTGTTGTATTCTTTGGGTTTGGATAAAATATTTAGGTGGATAAATAGCATGGCATGATCACTATGGGGTGACAATCGAATATCCTTAAGGGCCACTTTCTGAGATAAATGTCCAGAAATTAGCACAAAGTCAATAGTGGACTCTTTGGTGCCCCTTCTAAAGGTGGTCCTTTGCTCTTTCTCATTCATTGCATTTAATATTGATAAATCCCACTGGAATAACAGGCTGTTCAGGGTCTCCCCATACTTGTTATGTGAGAAATATAAGAGGGGATTGCCAAACGCATCTTCTGATCCACATACCCTAGTCTCATTAAGGTTACAGAGATGATTATTAAAGTTCCCCGACCATTTAAGATTCATATTACCTCCTTTTTTCCCTTTGTACAATTTCCCAATCTCCAACTCCAGAGCATCCACCACATCCCTCGAGTTCTTCCCAAACTCGTTATTATACAAATTGACGAGTGTGCAAATGGCCTGTTTCCTATAGCCCAGCTCAAAGATCTGAAAATGAGCATATAAGGGACCAACTTGCCTGACTTGAAGTGAGATAGTATTTGAGATTCAGGCAAGTAGGCCCCCCCTTGGCCCTTCCGGAAGCTGTGGGAGTCGCTGGGGAGTGGAAAGCATGAAACCCCGGTAAGAAGGGAGGATCTTTTAACCAAGTTTCCTGGAATAATACTATCTCCATAGATTGCCACTCATTTAGCCACTGTGAGTCAGCGATCTTGGAGGCTAAGCCTGCCACATTCAATGATACCATGGTCTGCCTATAACCCTGTGTACTGGGGGCTAAAATTACAGCTTCAGAAGCAACCTCAGAAGGTGATATAATGGGTCAGAATATTGATGAGCCAAACTCTACTGGGGCCAAAATGGTTTGTCTGGTAAACCTGGTGAGTGAAAGAGGAGGTGACAGCGTTAGTCAATCACAGGTCTCCAAGTTCGACAAAGCGGCAAATATATTTTGTAGTCCTATCCCAGGGTTTAGAATAAGGCCCTCATTCAGGGAAATACATGAATTCAGGTTTCTAACCGTCAAAGCCCTCCCCTCAGATACATCCTGGCCAGTGTAGAAGAACTCCAAGGATAAAGGTATTATCTGGGTGTTCCTTAGAGAGGGGCTGTGAAAATTAGCTAAAAGGGAAGCACTTGCATACGCATTGTTAAAATTAATTACCATGCAATCGCCACCAAATGATCTCCTTTGACCCCCCCACCCAACTTACTCTCTTAGCCATAATGATTTCATGAGCCAAGTGCCTCCTCCCCCGCTCAAACACATTGACATTACATAGTAACCAGTAAAGACATTTGTCCATTAATTGTCTGGTAGATTCATTCTGATTTTCATGGGGTGGGGACATTTGCCATAAAACCAATGGGGCTGCGGCAGGTGGAAGATGGAGTGTTTGTTGCAGGGGGTACTCTTGTACTCCATTGTTATTAACATGGCACCCTGCCTTTAGTATTATTCCTGTTATTCGCTCCTGGGGTAAAGACGGTTGACTAGTTGAGCCCTCTTCAATCAACCCTGGGAGGCGTTGGGTGGCCCGTGAGAGATTAAGGTTGGAGATCACATTTAAAGGCTGAGTTGCAGCACTAATGGATCCGCCAGATGGTATAGATGTTGGTATAAATGTTGGTGTTGCCTGCAATGTTGTTGCTATTAGTGATGACTCCCATGGTGCACTCGATGGTACTGGGTCTTTATTTGTGCATGTTATCATTGGAGGTTCATGCCTTGGAGGAATTCGAACAAGTAAGGTCTGGTTCTGTAATTCTAACACCATTAGGGAAGCGGCTGCGGGCAGTTTTCTCTTCAGAAAGGCGTTAAGAAAGTAGTTTTGCTTATTTTATTCAATTTTTTCTGGTTTACCTTGAGGCATTTGGATAGGTAAATTGTTGCTAGTGTGCTGGCTTCTCTCTATTGGGTCATTTGGAGGGCCCAGCTGCTATTGTTATAGATGGGTTCTGCTTTTTCTTCATTTGGTTGCAAGGATGGAGGGGAAAAGGTCTGCTAAGAGGAGGTATGTGTTGTTCACTACCTCTTCATCTGAAAGGAAAGTACACTCTCAGCTAAAAGGCCAGTGACAGCTAGGAGTCCTGTGACCGGGGTTCCTTCTCTCATGTCTAAAGAGGAGATTCAAGGCATGATTGAGGCTGCATTAGAAAGAGCAATGCAATCTCTGCTGGTAAGCCTTCCAAACTGACAACTGTGGTACCTATCAATTATTCTACATCCTCAGACATGGATACTCCAACTTCATCTTGTGTCTTGTGAGGCAGCATGGGACATTCTGACTCATGTTCAGGAGAACTTGTGCTTTCCTTCATTCCATTCTGTAGAGGATGGCGGAGCACTATTTTCTCATATTGAAAAATCTAGGTTACCGATGCCCTGCCATGGTCTCGTCAGAAACAAGGTTATGGGAGAATGGAAGGTTGATATAGTCCAGGTTCCACATTTCTTGCAGAAGCTATACCTACTGGAAGGCAAGGACATTCTTCCTCATGCTGTAAAACTGGATACTATATTGACCACCATAATTGGTTAGACTACCATCAGTCCTAATGACTGTACACCCACTGATGAAACAGATAAGTGTTGGATACACGCCTCAAAAAGGCTTTCTTAGTGGAAAACCTGGCTCTTAAACAAGAATTTATTTGACTTACTCAGCTCAATCATTGGTTCGTGACTTTGATAAACTTGTGGTGGCATGCAAGGAGGTCTGGAGTGTTCGGACCTTTTAGCATCAATGGAGCAGCAGGTGAGGCTGCTAGCAGACATTTGGTCTGGCTTCATTTGTTCATCTGCATTGTTCTGGGGCACCCTGACTGAAGCCAGAAGGAGTCAATTGTTAAAAAAAATGAAGCCATATCCAGAGGAGAAATCCTCTCTGCCGAAAATTCCATTTGAGGTGCAGTCTCTTTTTGAGGAGCAGTTGAATGTGATGACTTCCAAGGCATCCAAAGAATGTAAGCAGACCTCCAATGAAGGTACTTCTGTTAAGAAAGGTTGGAATAGTACTTCCAAATCACCCTCTAAATCTGACTTTTGCCCTTCACCTTTACGGAGAAGAAGATTCCAACCTAAGTTCTCACCTAAACACAAGGGGGCATATTTACAAGCCCCTTGCATTACCGGTGCTTCACTTTTTTGGGCGGCACTGGAGGTGTTTTGTGGTGCTTCATATTTAGAAAGGCCACATAAAGCCACCCTGCATGCCTTTTCGAGGCCTTGTAAATACAGTCCCTTTTCACACAGCACTTTGCGTCAAAGGGGTGTTGCATGGGATTTGCCGTGGGCGTTCCCATGCAACACCCATAGATTCTGCCGTATTCCCAGATTTACAACATTTGATAAACCTGGTAATGGTTCAGAATCCTATGCCTCCCAGGAGAGGGGGAAGGCAGTGCAACGAGGAGAAATACTTATATTTCTCCTTGTTTTTTCCTCTTTCTATGCATGCTGCATTATGTAGCACGCATAGAAAGAGGAAAACACTGCACATGATAGTTTTTTAGCAGAAAGGTGTCCCTTCCTGCACAAAACAATCACCCAAAACGTAGACATCGTTGCACCATGGCTCAAGGGTGCCTACGTTGGCGCAAGGTAGCCACTTGTGCACCAGCGCAGGGGAAAGCATAGGGATGCAACATATTATTGTAAATATGACGCATCCCTGTGCTTTGAAAGTGACGTAGCTCGACACAGCCAAATGGCTTGCGGTTTCGCTCTGTGTCACTTTCTTGCAAATAAGGACAAATGTCGCTAGTCAGAAGGGTCCAGAAATAAGAACTCCTGATAATAAGTCTTCTCCCAGCTCTCTGCCTTTTGGAGGAAGGATACATCATTTCCAGCAGGCTTGGATACCAGATGTGAAGGATCAGTGGGTCCTGGATGTTGTGACAAGTGGCTATGCAACAGGATCTGTGCAGAGGCCTCTGGGCATCCTTCTTACCCAGGTTTCAGTCACCAAGGAAGCAAGTAATGTTTTGCTAGATAGATTCAGAGATTTGCTGTCAAAGGGAGCAATCTGCAGGGCACCTCCCTCACATGTAGGAAAAGATGCTTACTCCATCCTTTTCTTAGTTCAGAAGGGTTTAGGAGCATTTCACACTGTCCTGGACCTAAGATGGGTGAATTTATGGATCAAGTTGATTAATTTCTGAGTGGTGATTCTTCAGTGGATCCTGTCAATGATATCTCCAGGAGATTTTTTGGCATCTGTGGATCTGCAAGACGCCTGCATTCAAGTCCCAATTGCAGTTCAATACCAAAAATATCTTCCATTTGCAGTAGGAGAAGATCATTTCTAGTTCTTCGTTCTTCCCTTTGGCATCAAGACTTCTCCAAGGGTTTTACCAAAGGTCCTGATCCCACTGATTGTCATTCTTCATGCCGAGGGGGTGTTCATTCATCCTTATCTGGATGACCTGCTTGTGCAATCTTCAGAAAGATCATAGCTGTTAGAGAACATGGAATGGGTCCTACAGGTTTTTCAGGGCCACGGGCTCCTGATAAATTGGAAAAAAATCATTCTTGGTTTCATCCAATGACTTAATATTAACCAGAGCCCATTTCCAGATTCACAGAGGAATGGCAGGGCTGTCGGAAAAAAGGCTGGATAGTCTGGAGTGCCATGTTCAAGACTTGTTACATCAGGCAGAACCAAGGGCAGTGGAGTGGTTGAGAATCAACAGTTTTTCTGGTACCTTGGGCCAGGTATCACTTGCACAAGCTACTCAGATGCATTATTTCCAATTGGTCTCAGTACCCCACAACCTATCAGATTGTATCAGGATGACGAAGCAAGTTTGGATGGATCTGTCTTGCTAGTTGAATCAGGATCATCTCATTAAGGAGGTTTCCCCATCGCCTCCTGTTCCAATGGTGATAACAACAAATGCAAGCCTTTCAGGATAGGGGGGCTAGATGGGCGCTCAACAGGTTCAGAGTTTCTGGTCTCTCAAGGACTCTCAGAGGTCTTCGAACTGGAGAGAGAGTACAGCTCTCCATCTTGCCCTCCTACACTTCTGCCCTCTACTTTTGGGGGAAACAGTGGTGGTTCACACCAGCAATATGGTAACGAAAGTCTATATCAACAAACAGGGAGAGACCAGATCCAGGTCTTTGAACTTGACCACTCAGAACCTTTTTGAATGGGCTCAGAGGTCTGTGTTGTCCCTGACTGTGATCTACAAATGGGGATAGAGAAGTTGAGGGTGGATTTCTCTGAGCCAGGAGCTTCCTTCCACTCTGAACTTTTCTCTTCACCCTGCTCTATTTAGCCTCATATTTCAGCTTTTTGGGTTAGCCGGGGCTGAATCTTTTTGCTTCTTCAGGGAATGTCAAGGTTCAGACCATCTGCACAAAAGGGAGATGGCCACAGGCTTCGGCAATAGACAAGTTGATGTGTTCTTGGCCTTTCACTCTGATTTATGCTTTTACTCCCTTCCCTCTGATCAGGTCATTTTTGGCGAGAGTCAGGAGGGAAGGGCCACAGGTGATATTGATTGCCCTCCATTGACCATGGGCAAATTGATATCTACTAGTGGAGTTATTAAAGATGGGTCAGAAATTGAGATTGGTTGTTTTCCCATTTCCTCTCAGCTTTTCAGCTCTCACTCTGGGGTCCTGGAAAAGGTTACACATGATGATCTGGATATTAAGCAGAGGGATTAGCCATGTTGGATGTGCCTGAGAAATTGGCAGTTACTTTACAGGTGTCACTTAGATCTTCTACTCTCTGTTCATATGGTAGAGATTCTAGAGCTTTTTCTGGCTGATGTCTGAAGAAAATGATTGATCCTACCTTAGCTAGTCACTTTCTATCTGTGCCAATCCTGCAGAATGGTTCTAGCCTGGGTTTGACTGTGGCAACATTGAGGACTTAATGTGCTGCTATTAAGGCCTTTCCTTGAAATTTGAAGGACAAGGAGAGTATTTTGCCCAGATTTTCCCCAGGTTTGTTGAATCTCTTTCCGAGAACTTCATGGCATTTTCCGAGGTTTAATCTTTAGTTTGTGTTGGATGTCTTAGCTGCCTTCTTTCGAGCTGCTTGATCAGTTGGATTGGAAAACGCTTACCTTCAAGATACTTGATGGTGGAAATACAATCTGCTAGAGTACTAGGTGAGCTGGGTGGTTTGTCTTACAAATATCCATTCTGTAAGATTTTCCAGGATAGAATAGGTTTGATAACAGTTCCTTCTTTTTCTCCCACAATCTCAGCTGGAAATGGTTCTTCCAGCATTTTGTCCTTCCCCAGCTTCAGAGGAGGATTGCAGGTTACATTGCGTAGAGGTTAGTAGGTCTCTTCTACTGTATCTGCAAAAGGAGAAAACCTTCAGAAGGGGGAATCTTTGTGAATTTTGGACCAGCAATGAAAGGGGGGAAGCCAACTCCATGCACTTGAGCAGATGAATATGTTCTGTAATTGTCCTGGCATATCAGGCAAAAGGTAAAGATCCTCGTTCTGGAATTCAGGGAAGGTCTACACATAGCATGGCTAGCATGATGGATGAACTGTAGGGGGCTTCAATTGAGAAGAATTTTAGGGCAGCTATATGGGCCTCCTTCCACCCTTTTAGACATTATAGGATCATTGAGCTGGGACGGATTTATAATGCTCTTGGTTTCAAAATTCTGACCTCCATGAAGTAATAAAGCAGTTCAGTGTTATTGTGATTCCATAAATTGGATTTTTGTGGGTTTTTGAAACTCAGCTGTCTGTCTATTTGCTTATCATGTCTCGTTTGTGTTTAAGGAAGGGGAAGAAGTGACATGGAGGTAATGCTTCTATTACTTACCGGATATGGCAGTAGTCATAGTCCTTCTCCCTAGCCTTCCTTCAGATTCCCTCCCGCACTCCTGATACTGATATTTGGCTTGTTTATGTACAAGAGGAAGGGGGAGAGAGAGGAGCTTTTATTTGTGTGGAGGTGTTGGCAGCATGTTGTTACTCATAGTAAAGTAAGTCAGTTGCTGAAGTGGGCTGATGCATTGCCCCATGATGCATGAAGTGAGTGGAAGAAAAGTGTGAATGGCACAAAAAAGTCTGTCTGAAAACCCTATATGTAACTATGTTATGCTTACTTTTAGTAAAATCAAAAGGTATTGGCTAACACAGACTTAAACAAAGCCATTGATCTGCCATTGGCTAGTAGTCTAGAATTTGAGAAAGAAGGCAGAAAAATAGGGAAGAAAATACAGAAGGAAGGAAAAAAGGAAGAAAGGCAGACAAAGCAGGGAGGTAGGCAGACAAAAAAGTAAGGAAGAAGTGCATAAAAGGAAGGAAGGGAGGGAGACAAAATGGGTAGGAAGGAAGGCAAAACGGAAGAAAGAAAGGAAGAAGGCAAAAAGAAGAAAGAAAGAATAAATAGAAGATAGCAAGAAAGAAAGATAGAAATAAGACACAAAGAAAGGATGCAAGAAAGAAAGAAAAAAAAAGAAGGCAAAAAAGAAAGAAGAAAAAAGGGCAAAAAAGAAAGAAACCCAGAAGAAAAAAGAAAAGTCGGCAAAAAGAAAGAAGAAAAGAAAGAATGACAGGAAGGAAAGGAAGGAAGAATGCAGGCAACGAAGAAAGAAGGAAAGAAGGAAGCAAGAAGGCAAAAAGAAAGAATGGAATGAAACAAGAAAAGAAGGCAAAAAGAAACAAGCATTGGCATAGCCAATAGGTCTTGCCTTTGGGACCTTATAAGTGTTTAGCCATGCAACAGTTGATGTCGTTGCACCAAAGATATTGTGCTGGATAACTAAACACTTAAGGTCCCAAAGGCGAGACCTATTGGCTATGCCTAAACCCTCTACTATAGCAGCTAGAGGTGTGGTGGGTGTTGACATGAGCCACTTGGCTGATAAGACACTAAAATGTTGACTCTTTTGAGGGCTTCGTCTGTCTTCAGGTTTGCAGAACAGAAAGGGCTGAGGCGTGTAGGCCTATGGCTGACACCTTAGCCAAGAGCGTGAAGGAGACAGAGGATTGAATGAATAAAATGTGGAAAACCAGAAAAGTAGAGGCATCAAACAGATAGAGGTACATAGAAAGATAATAAAGTATAAAATCAAAGAGGGAAGAAAAGAAATAGATTGCTAAATATAAATGGTGAAATGAGGAAGGGAAAAAAGGAAGGAACGAGGAAGGATACAAGTATGAATGGAAGGATAAAACAAAGAAATGTGAAGGGAAGAGTGGAAGGAAGTGTGAAACAAAAGAAGGGTGCAAAGAAGGAAATGTGGAAGGAAGAATTAAAATAGGGACAGAAGGAAAGGGGGTTGGAGGAAAAGAGGAAAACAAAGAAGGGTGAAAGAAGGTTTAGAAAGATGAAAGGACGAGTGAAAGGATGGGTGAATGAAAAGAGGACTGGAAGACTGCTGGAACAAAAGGATGAATGGAAGGGTGGAAAGATAGAAGAGTGCATGGAAGGGAGTTGGGTGGCTGGATGAGTTGAGAATGGAAGAAAGAAAGAATGGGTGAATGGATGAACAGTGAAAGGATGACTGGGAGGATCGATAGAGGACAGGAAGGAGGGAAGGGTGAAAGGATGAATGAGTGAATAGATGGATATTAGGTGAAAGGATAATAGAAGAGAAAGTGATTGATAGAAAAATGTGTGGGTGGATGGAAAGGTGAAATAGTGGATAAATGCGTCATGGATTGATGAAAAGGTATTGGCTTTATCATTGTGTTTTACCCATGTTGTACAGTAGTACGGCTGCCGTGTAGCATGACTGAAAGAAAAATCAAAAGTGGTATAATGAAGGAAGGAAAGAAGAAAGGAAAGAAAAAAGGAAAGAAAAGGAAGAAAAGAAGGAACGAAAGCGTGTTCACAGTATAAAATATTTGATACTAAAACCCAAATTACACCCCAGCTATGTTTAAATAAGACTTATGTAAGTGTGCTGCAAATGCAACAGGATGAAGCTTGGTTTTCTTTATTAGCAGAGTTTATTAAAGACCCATTGCTGAAATCGAGTCCAGGAACAGAATATGGTATGCTGTTAAGTAGGAGCAGTCCACTTCAAAAGGAATTTACAACTGCATTAGAAGGAGACTGGAACTGATAAAGTTGAAGTGCCCTGTGCTCACTTCAATCGCGTCCTACTATCACATCAGGCAGCACTGGCACTGTGACTAAATTGAGCTGTCTTGTGAAAGAGCAAAATGCAGTCACCCAAAGTGACGTTAACCAGAGGCTTGAGTAAGCCAACCCATTACTCTATGCTATATGCTGTAGCCCATTTTTTAAAGTATATTATACATATTATTTTTTTTTTTTTAAATCAAAAGGTCTTGGCTAACACCAGACCTTAAAAACCGTCACTCACTATGTGCCCCATTACTCAAAAGTAACTGGTTTTCCAGTACCTGAGAGAGAGTGCTACAAATTCAGAGACATTTGGTCACACCTAACACTTTCTTAAAGTGTTCTGAAAGCATTGCCAGCATAGAAAGTGGGCCAGGAAGTCCCTCAGAAGGAAGAACTGCACCCAGCTTTATTCAGGAGCTCAAATACTGCCTATGATGGGGTGTGCTAGTGTACACCTGGTGCTTCTCACAACTCTTTGAGTGCACCAACCTTAAGTGAGGAACCTGGTGTTGTGTAGTGAACTTAGTTCACTCCCAAATCCCCAAACCTAGTGGTTGGGAGTAAGACATGATCCATTACTGGGGTGTACTAGAGCCATAACTCTCCTTCCAGCAGGGTACAATTGGACTTGCATATATTCTCTATTGGCCATGTGCCAGAGCTTTGTCACTGAAATAAATTGGCAAAGCTATGACTCTATTTAACCAATATGGATCCACAGAATGCACAGAGCACATACTAGATAATACTATTAAGTTACTTAACGGAACTCGCGTCTTCAGCTACAAAGAGTTGAAAATCTGAGACTACGATGTGCCTAGACAAAAGGAAACTTTAATAAACCATTCCCATGACTTTAATAATGAGATTCAAACCTGTGACTTGTAGGTTTCTGGGCATGGGCTTGGCCCTCTCAGTAACCTGTTGTGTTAGTATTTGATCCTTGTGAATTAGGTTTAATAACTAACAAGTCTGTGGAATATTATTTTAAATATATATTTGTAAAGCATCCCAATGCAAGATGTTTCATTGGCACTGAGCTGTACATAGGGAGAGCTGGCAGGATAAAGAGGAAATTATTGCAAGGAAACAGTCGTTTTAGTGGTGCATTGAAGCACATATGGATGGCTGTGTTGAGAATATTTTGGGAGGACAGAGGTGTCTTGGCTTTTAAGCTACCGCCCCCTGTTTTAACCTTCTGAATTCTGTGGACCATGAGAAAAATGTCCAATGAAAAGTACAGAAGGTATTAGGAATATACCATTCAAACTAATCAATGGGAATGAAGGAAGAAAATAAATAACAGATTTGTCTAAAGCAAAGGTATTTTAAACTCCACCGAGAAACCATCACGATCTGGCTCACATGAAGGCCTTGGACTCTTTCATGACAGTGCAGGCTGTAGTATTTTGAAGGCTGTGCGGCTACACTTGTTTGTTGTCTGTGAGTCTGAGTTAATCCCCTGCCATTATTCAAACCCGGATGAAATGGTAGCTTAGGATCAGAGCCTGGGCTAGTGGGGAATGTGTCCACACAGCCACACAATTAACTGGCTGTGAAAAGATAAAGACTTTATCAAATAGAATCCCTAGAATTTGTACTGAGAAGGATGGTGTAGCACAGAGAACAAACATCTCTAGCATAAGTTGTCCAGGGGCCCTTCTCACTGCCTATACTGGCCTAGTCCTTGACATTTAATTTAAGCAAGTGTTGGTGTGTCCTACTGCGCTGACAGTGAATGTTGAGCAATTCACAGCATGAATTCTCAAAAGAATTTGAAAATCATAAACTCACCAGAAAATAAAGACATACTTAAACAAAGTGCAAGGTTCCGATAGAGTGCAGGTGGCGCAAAACAGTAGGGGGGCATGCCCAATGGCTAGAAGGGAGAAAACCCATTTCCTAGGATTTGCATGACAGAAAGAAGGACAGCCATGACAGTACCTGCTCTCTGACTCCAGGCTTTGTCAGTTAGATATTTTTAAAGCCATTGTTATAAAGCCAGCAGTGACAGGGGTGTTCTTGCACCAAGGTCCTCAAGAGGCAATGCATTCATGGAAGCTAGCCATGCTTGGTCTGAGAAGACGTAAACATAATATGACGTGTTAGCAGTCTGTTGGATCTTTCATTAGATATTCACTCAAATGCTCCCTGTATTTACAAAGGCAGCAACATATTCCACATAGAAGTGAGAAAGGGAGACTAGTGAAAGGAAGGCAGTGGTAAAGATGGAGGGGAGCATAAATATGGGGGAAGGGAAAGTGGGAATAATGAAGAGATTTGAGAAAAATGGGGGACACAACAGAAGGACAAGAAAAGAGAGAGGAAAGTAGGACAATGCAGGGGGAAAAGGAGAGATGAGAGCAGATAGAGGAGACTAAGTATAGCAACGGTTTAGGCGGTGGATGAAGCCGAGAGCAGTTGACGAGAGGGGAAAGGCAATAGGGGGAGGAAAGTAAGAGAGAGAGAGCGCAGTGTGTGTGGGTGGTGGCGGTGTATATACAAGGGCTGTTAGAATGTGCAAGTGTGTTCCTTCAAATGGCAGGCTGGCTCATCCAGTCTCCATGAGCTTGGATTCCGGGGTATTCTCCAACTGCTCATTTCCGAACTCCCGTTAAAGCACTGTCTTTTTGATCACCCAAACCTCACAGCGAGAAGCAGCGTGCTGCTGGCTTTAAATAATTCTGGGAAACCAACCAGATGTCTCTACTCTATGAAAAAACCGTACTTGAGACGAGTAACGGCTGCAGTATGACCACAGAAATGGATTTATATTCCTCAAATGTGGAAAGGTCTTCAGAAGCTGAATAGGCAATTGAGGGGGAGTGACAGGGCACGCTGCCAGCATTTCAAGATGTCAGCCTCCTCCCAAACCACTCCTGTCCCGTTTAATCTCCTGCCAAGTCTTCTGTATTGACCACTCACACACGAGAGGACTTGGCAAGACAGCGGGGCATCTGCTCCGCAGATCACGCGCTGTGTAAACCTGGCGGGCTTTGGAAGCGAGGCTGCGTCAGAGAGAGACGGTCACGCTCGCGCTGCGCTCGACCAGGCGCCGAGGAGAAGGAAGCAAATTATGGAGCATGACTTCAATTTGGCATTCACGAAACCCCTAACCCACACATAGATATATTTGCTCAGAAATACCAAAACATTTGGAAATATGAGAAGCCATAAAGTGCACCCGTATGTTAACGCATCTAAACAGTAAAAATCATCGGCAGTTCAGAAAATTGCATATTTTTATTCGAAAGAACAAAACACCCGAGATACTGGCGACAGAAGATTCTCGTGTATATTGAGACGTGTAGGAGGAGCTCTCTCTGCTGTACAAATAAATAAACAGCTTACCTGCACTTAAGCGCCTTCGAAGTGGGCCAGAACTACGGAGAAGTGATCTGCCGTCCTGATAACAGGTCTTCAATGATATACAATGCTGAGGGAACTGCATACGGAAGTCACAGTTCCATGTTTTAGGTGTGTATGCTCTTATACTTACATTGCAGTCCCCTCCCTTAAAGCTCTCCTGAAAAGCAGTGCCTATTTATGTCTGTCAAAATGTGAGCTCTGAGGACATGATGTTATGTAACTATTATGATATTTAACTAACTGTTAGAAATGGGGTTTCTGGTTGGCTAGGGTATGCCCCTAAGCCAGGCAGACAGTGGCGGCTGGTGGATTTTTAAAGTGGTGAGGCGAAAATATTGTACCTGAGAAAACACATCCGAGTATAATGAGCGAGCTCGAAGTGCAAAAGGGGGGTGCAAGGGGTTGCTCCCCCCCAAGAAATGTTTTAAATAATGTATTCAAATGGCATCTCTTACATCACACATTTACTGCCAATTGTTGAAAAAAGGGGATCCCAATATAGCATTTTGAAGCACAAATGTGAAGAAAACATTAGAAGGAAATCAAATATGTGCCATATTCTCAAACTGGTCTGATGCAAAATGACCCTCTAGCCAAGCACATTCAACCAATGGAAATAGGCAGTCTAGAGTCCTTGTAAATAGCTCCACGAAGACTCCGGGGTACGTTGGCTGTCTTACTAGTAATGAGCTTCAGCAAGAGGGCTCAATGAGTTGTGACTTCTAATGGCATCTTATGTGACCTGTAAGTCGAGTGTTTTATTAAAGGCAAAACTAAACAATCCTTCTGAGGCAGGAATATTGAGTACTTTTGAATTAGGTAAAAGTAGCATTTGTATAGACAGTGCTTAAAAAAATTAAAGTGAAGCACTATATGAAAACACTCGGCCAGGTAATCATGCATTAAATGTATTGCAGAAGTCCTGAGAATTGCAGGTACTCTCCTTTTCAAATTGAAGAAGTGCAGGAGTAGCAGACAGTACATGCACACTTAAAGCACTGCCTTCACTACAATTGCACATGATAAATGTCCATTCAGCACTTTTTCTTTTCTAATCCTCACTCTTAGTGCTTCTCCTTGCCTTTCCATAGCTATGTCTCAACTTCTACCCATGTTCTGTCCCCTACCTCTTTAAATGTTCTATCCTGGTTCACCATCATTCTCTCCTCTGCAGGTAACTTATAGAACACTGCCAGGCCACCTGCCTCTCAGAGAGGGCATTTAGGGTTTACTGAGTCATTGGTTATGCCGAACAACACCCCGAAACTGTTTAAATGTGTACCTCTCAAGCACAAACAAAATCAGCCCACAGCTGGACCTGAGTCACCGGCTCATTGTTCGCTGCCCGAAAGCCAAGTTTAACAATCCGACCCCGGAGTTTAAATATGTATGATTTCTCTGCTGCAAGGAAAGTGCCGTCTGAGGGACAGCAAATAAAGAACAACGAGGCAAGGGCGCAACGAAATCAGACATGGGGTAACCAGAAAAACAGCGAAGTGACAACAATAAATCTACACACGCCTCTCCCTACAAATGTAAAACAGAGAAGAGACAAGCAAGAACGAATGAAGTGAGGGAATCCTTCTCCTGCATAGTGCCCCTGCGCTTTGTAGCGCGGCCCATGCTCTGTAGTATAAATCTGATACATACACACATGCATTTAAAAGCCTACCTTTAGCTCCTAAAGATGGCTGTTAAGTCCTCTTATCATAATTGTTATTAAATATAAGGAGGTCTCAGGTTTTCGAAAAAGGTGGTGTCACGGGGCAGGGAGGTGTAAAAGGGCATTTGATGTGGCCTACTTGTTGGTTATGGGAAACAACACAGCCGTCCTTATCCTGCAGTGCTATCTCTCAAGTTGCAGGGTTATGCTTTCATGCTCTTGCAAACAGAGCCAACCCTCAGAGTCAGCAAATAACGGCCTCGCACCACAAACGGCGAAGTGGACTTGCTACCCCATGAATAAAACTGCCCAGGGATAAGAACAATACAACGAAGAAATAACTAACTAATGGGGGACAAGCAACAGAACACAGTCGCGGCTCGCGGGGAGAGGGGGGGGGGGTCGCGCACGGGGGGGGGGGAAATGTAATATTTTTAAAAAAACTTACCTCACAGCCGGTCCACGGGTCCACGCCACCTCTCAGACCTCTGCTCCCCTGCGCGCCTTCACGAACGGCACTGGAGGGGCCTACCAACCCCTCTCAGCCAATCCTGGCGCTGCCAGCAGCGCCAGGATTGGCCGACGGCACAGCTTACGCTACGCCCGCCGCCTGCCCATTAGGAGACCGAGGGGCTCCTAATGGGCATGCGCAAGCCAGTGCAAACACAAGTGCGCATGACTGGGCACGGGTGAAAATCCGCTCACCTTCCCCACTCATGCGCACTTGTGCTGCTGCCTGTTGCCCCATGTCTGACACAATCATGTCAGTCAACATGACGCCGGACCGCCCACCCCCTTCAGACTCTGAAGGGGGTGGGCGGTCCAACGTCATGCTGACTGACATGATTGTCAGTTGGTTCTCCCTCGGCTGCTCGGCATCTTTAAACTTAAGTAAACTGATTCAGTTTACTTAAGTTTAGAAACGCCGAGGGAGCTACGGGCGGGGGGGCTACGCCCCAACGCCCCCAATGGACGAACCGCCACTGCAGGCAGAGCCCACCACTCTAGTCAGGGCAAGGGAGTTACACGCTGAAGATAACCCCCACTCATCGCCTTGGTAGCCCGGCACGAGCAGTCAGGCTTATCCCAGAGGCAATGAGTAAAGCATTTGCGCAACACACTCACACAGCAGTGACAAACTAGACACACCACAAAAGAAATTCCACACAAGGTTATATCAAAAATAGACTTTGTATTATCCGCAAAACACATTAGAACATAATCACATATGTACACTGTGCCACCAGGCACCTGTCATGACTTTACAGGGATTACATAAATCATTAGGCCAATCGGGCCACTGTCAAAAACACCTAAATCACAGTTAGGGAGGGCAACCAGTAACTACTGGTAGAAACTGTACTTAGCACAAAGCATTAGGCATAACCATCAGCAGCAGTGCACAAGTTGTAGTCACAACCGTTACAGTTGTCCCCACCCAGTAACTTCTAGCAGGGACGGTACCCGCATAGCACATTATGCAAAAACATCGTCAATAGTGCACCATGGCCGTGACCTATAGAGCGCACAGAGGTACATTCTGTTACATCAGATTGCCCCCAACAGTGAGAGACAATTTGTCTGTGGCGTAGCCACCGAAGTACTGTGGACCTGTCTTGGGCTCGCCTCGCGATGGCCCCAGGAGCACGAAAAGCACTCAACAGTGTGCGCAATCGGCAGCTGCCACGATTGACGGGGTGCAGCTGCAGGCAAGCCCAAATACGGGCGAGACCTCTTTGGGTCTCGTGTACTCCATGTCAGGGTAATCCCTACAATGCTACCAAAAGGCAGGAAGACCTCACTAGGTCCCTCCCCCCACGAAGGCAATTCCCCCAAGGGCAGCTGCCCGCGATGCCCGGACTTACCCTCACTCTGGGTGAGTCAGACTCCCAAGGGCGGTCTTCAAACCATGGAGCAAAGCCTCTGTCGGCTTCCCTTCTCCGCTGGACGGCTTGTGACCATGAAACCCGTCCACAGCCAGGCAACAGCTGCCTGGTTTCTGGCCAAAAACAAGGGGCAGAGCGGGTCTGACCCAGTCAAGGCTTCTTCCACTGCTCTGGCAACAGACAGGGCTCTCTGCTTCCTCGATTAAAGCCCCGCCAACAACCAGGCAACAGCCGCCTGGCTTTCAGAGGATTTGTTCTTCCCTTACGGTGCAAACACACTGCACCCGCCATATGTTGAGGATTGAGCCCACTCCTTGGTCTCAGGAAAGGAAGTGAAGAGTGCCCGCCATGTGCTTCTGGTGAGGAGGATGCAGCAGGAGCCCACACTTGGGTAACACGTGAAAAGTGGCAATACCTTGGCTGGCTCTCCCGCCTGGCTATATATTGAAAACTCTGAATAGGGAGGTGGGGAGAGGGGGTGGGGTGGCAATGGTAGTCAAGGAAGCTTATATGGCCAGTTTGGAGAGTGAACCCATAGAGGGCTGTGAATGTGCCTTGTTTAAGATCAGGCTAACACATACGTTTTCACTGGCCGGTCTCCTGATTTATAGGCCTCCCGGTCCAGCATCCAGTTTTAGGGAAGACCTATTAAATAAAGTGGGTCACCTTGCTAGCAAGGCAGCCAATTTTACTATCCTGGGCGATCTCAACCTCCATTTTCAGAACATCGGAAAAGTGGAGATTGGCAGTTTTTTGGCAGACCTGGAAGCCTTTCAATTAAAGCAGTACGTGCTTGAGGCCACTCATGTAGCTGGTCATGTATTGGATCCAGTTATTTCTAATCTCCCTCAAATTATAATGCGCATTCCCATCCCATAGGCTTGGACTGACCACTTTTTGGTCTCCTTTTCCCTGCAATTTCAGACTAAAGCTGATTCTAGCTGCCCCTCTAAGACCCTGAAACGCGCCTGGCATAGGTTTAACCCAGAGACTCTCTCTGTTTGGTTATCTAGCCACCAACCACAGCTACCCTTGTGTGCAGGTGCAGCGAATCAGTGCTATCATGACTGGCTGACGGTGGGCCTGGATATTCACATTCCTGCTAAATGGGGAAGGAAAGGTCGCGGGCCATCTAACCCGTGGTTTAACGACGCCCTTTCCTTAGCCAAAAAAGTCTGTAAACGGTTGGAGCGCGTCTGGAGACGCACCTATGATATGACTGCAAAACTGGAATATCAAACAGTCCTTAAGTCATACCATAAAGACATTCGCAGAGCACGTGCGGATTTTGTGGCCAGTAAAATTGTGGGGAGCTCCAACCCAGCAAAGACTATCTTTTCCTTATTGGGCGACATGAAGAACCCCAGCAGCAATGGGGTTTCTCCAATCACCTCCAATCGCCAATGCGATGAGCTAGCCATACACTTTATCAACAAGGTGGAACTGATCTATCAGGGACTCCTGCAAGTAGTAACCCTGTCTGCAGAGGCGGACCTACTAGGGGGTGAGATTGTGAATGGCCGTAGTCTGGTGGTATTTCCTTCCATCACGCCTTTGGAGTTTGTGGCTCTATGCTCAAAAATCAAATCTGGCTCCCCAACTGACCCAGTGACTCCCACTCGCTTCCGTCAGCTTTATTCTTCCATCTCAGAGGTGTGCCTGGACGTGGTCAATCGGTCACTGTCTACGGCATCAGTTCCACGAGCTTGGAAACATGCTAAAGTCGTCCCTTTGTTGAAAAAACCCTCTTTAGCCACTTCTGATCCAGGAAATTATCGTCCCATGTCGCAATTACCCTTTCTGGCCAAAGTGATGGAGGCGCACGTTAATTCCATCCTGGCTGGCTTTGTCGAGCAACACACCTTATTTGACCCCACACAACACGGTTTTCAACCCCGGCACAGCACTGAATCTGCGCTTCTGGTTGTGTCGGAAACAATTAAAAGCCATTTAGATGTAGGCGATTCAGTGGCTTTGGTCTTTTTGGACTTAAGTGCCGCTTTTGATACGGTATCTCATAAAATACTCCTGAAACGCCTGCAGGATATTGGGGTCAGGGACCTGGCCTTGGCCTGGATTAAGTCATTTTTATCAGAAAGATCTTTTCAGGTCTCGGCACCTCCCTTTGCCTCACAAAAGTGTGCGCTACACCAGGGGGTACCACAGGGCTCTATACTAAGCCCATTATTATTCAATCTTTATGTCAGCCCATTGGCGCAGCTGGCTAAGGGAAGGTGGCTGTCATTAGTATCATATGCTGATGATACCCAATTGATGATTACCTTCTCTAAGAAATGTCCCACCAACTTAAATACCTTTAGGGAAGATTTGCTGGCTATTTCCGACTGGATGGCAGTAAACTGCCTTCAGCTGAACTCCGGGAAATCCGATATCTTGCTATTTGGGAAGGATAGGGAGTTATGGACGAATCTCCATTGGCTGGACCGTTTAAAACCTGCCCCAGTCCCCAGGGACACTGTAAAAAACCTTGGGATATGGTTTGACCGTGGAATGCCCTACGATAAACAAACTAAGGCCGTCGCCGGGGTTTGTTTCGGTCTCCTGCGAGGTCTTAAGCCATTGCTCGGGTTTTTTCCCCCTCCGGTGCGGCAGACTATCATCCAAGCGTATGTTCTCTCTAGATTAGACTATGGGAACTGTCTCTATCTGGGAGCTACAAGGGCTAGCATAAACCGCCTCCAGAGGGTCCAGAATGCAGCAGCACAGATCTTGGTTTCACTACCTAAGCCTTGCTCAGTTGCCCAGGTGCTTCCTAAACTACATTGGCTGCCGGTGTGTAAGCGGATACAGTTTAAAGCATTATGTATCTCACACAAGATTTTAGCAAAGCAGGCTCCGCCGGGCCTTTTACATTTGTTGGAGGCTTATGTACCGGAGCGCTCTCTGCGATCTGCTGAACAAACTCTGGTCTGTGCTCCGCAAATTCGGAGGGCTAGAGCGGGGGGGCGCTCGTTCTGTTACTTGGTGGCCAGACTGTGGAACTCACTTCAGACTTCTATTAGAACCATTTCTAATCATCTGGCTTTCCATAAGGCTTTAAAGACATGGCTTTCCCCCCTTTCAACCATTTAACCGCTGTGACTTGTCCTAGCTCTCGTTTCTGGTTTTTGCTGCTGCGCTGGGACGCCTCGTTGCTGTGGCAGCCATGCGCCATATAAATCTCCTAATAATAATAATAATAATAATAAAGTGCAAAATCCAAAGCGCTCCCCACATGCTGGGATACATTTACCCAGAGATAGCCACACAGAGCTAGGGATGATTGGGGACCCCAAGCATGGGGGGGGGCAGAAGGGCAGGCTCAGGCCAGCACACCGGCAAAGTCCAGATGGCGGTTCCCTGGCAGCACATCAATCACCCTGGTCCCATGCAGTCTCTTCCAGCTCCAAGTAAGCTCCAGAAGTTCAAAAGGCTCAGTTCACCTGGGGTCACAGCTCCAGTACTTATAGTGTACATGTCTTTGTTTTCCTGTGGTCCAGGGCTCTGAGCCTAGTCCAAACCAGTTCTGGGGGCACTTTGATAATCTCATTACAGTGCACAACACTCCCCATTGTAAGTGTAAGCCCTGGCCCCAAACACACCACAGGGGGGTGGAGCCATCATTGTGAAAGGCAGGCACAGCCCTATTCAGGTGCAGGTGCTACTCCTCCCACCACTCCAAATGCAGACCCGGCCTATTCTGCATAGTGCTGACTCCTCCAGATTCTCTGGAGCCACTGCACATTCCCAGCCCCTGACACTCCAAAGCCAGACAGTCAATACACATCCTAGCCAGGGCCAGACTGTCTACCGGGCATTTTGGCATGCTGCCGAGCTGGGGGCTGATTTTGTTGATGGGGACCCACGTGTGCTGAACGAAATTCGTTTTGCTTTGTTTATTTCGAAGCACACGCAGGTCTCCATCAATGAAATTAGCCCCCACCGCACTGACATCAGCCCCCAGCTCGGCAGCATGCCAAAACGCCCGATAGGCAGTCCGGCCCTGATCCTAGCAGAGGACCAAAGACATATACCACACAGGAATGCCTACTTCTAAAAGTGTAATAGTGTAAACGAGGGGTTTGGCCCTAGGAGGCTGGACAGGGCCATAGTAAACTAAGAAAAAGAGGTGTACTAGCCATCACATTCAAATGCTGCTAAACCAATTTAACAGACTAAAGGCCATCAAATGAATTGATATGGACTTGAAGCATTTATTTGCTACTTCATTCTGTACACTTTACTCCACATTTAATCATGGGTCAGATAAGTGCAGATAAGTTTCAGTCAAGAACAAATTCTACATATCAAGCAACAAATAAAACAAACACATTCAGGATTTGTGATGAAGTAATTTATTTAGAAATCTGTTTATTGAAGTTTAAATGATATACATCATACCACGGAGTAGAATAATGTACAGTTACAATTGGTGTACAGGAAAACATTCATATTAATATATCATTAGCTGCGACAGTGGGGAGCAACTCGTATTCCATGTCCATACTGAAGGCCCCAACGGCTGTGATTACACTTGTTGAATCGCTATGCATCCTGAAATCTCCCCCTGTGTGGGGAACTATAATGTAGAGGCATTGCATCTGCGTTTACTTTCCTGTAGCAGTTCATCATAAACAGATAACCAAATTCTTTATCAGTAACATGACTACGCAGTTGGGAGACTAACACCCCTGCAGAGTAACAACAATAAAACTCAATAGCAGCGCCCGATGTTTGTCCAGGCATCCCCCACCCACCACCTCCCGGTGCCCCCCCCACCGCCCCACATCCCCCCTTCAAGATAGCACACAACCAGCATTGTGTGTGTTCCTATGGCTCGCCATGTCAACCCAAGGTATGATATCGTATGTTGCTGCACTCCAGGCTTTGTGATGAAGTAATGTGATGTAACAAACAATACATGAAGCGTGATACATAACAACAATTATCTAAACTTTATATCATCAGTCTTAATTCACAAAAGGAGCAGCTACTGGGAGATCCTTTAGCATCCACATTGTATAACAAATTTAAGAAGCTGCTACCCACGGGAAAAAAGACATTAGAGCCAGTAGTGAGACAATTCAAATAACATTTCTACTGGGGAAAACTTAATTAAATGCAAAAGTCCTCGCGTTGTGTAATGCCAATGCGTTTCGATTCCCAAGGTGGTGTGCAGGATTATCTTCAGTGAGCTTCATGTATTGTCTGTTAAATTGGTTTAGTAGCATTTGAATGTGACAGCTAGGACACCTCTTTTTCTTAGTTTACTTCTAAAATGAGCATTTCTAAAATAGTAATAATAAATCTGCTTTCACTGATATTACCACTGAAGCACATATTAGGTAATCAGGGAATCCCCAATGCATCCATATGAGAGGGCAGCCTCACAGCAGTGAGAAACCAAATAGGCTGTTTGTCACTACCAGGACATGCCACACAGTTAAGGCACATGTACTACCTTGTACCTACACTGCCCCCTCCTTTTGGGGCTACCTAAGGCCTACCTTAGGGGTGACTGATATGTGGTAAAAGGGGAGTCACTGATATGGCAACCACTTTATGTGCCACGTCACAGTGGCAGTAAACTGCACGCACAGGCCCTGCAGTGGCAAGGGTCTGAGACAGATGTGAAAGGCTACTTTGGTGGGTGGCGCAAGTGGCGCTGCAAGCCCACCAGCAGCATTTAATTTACTGGCCCTGGGCATATGGGATACCACTGTACAAGGGACTGATGGGTAAATTAAATATGTTAAACAGGTGTAGACCAATCGTGCCAAGTTTAACATAGAGAGCACATACACTTTAGCACTAAACAGCAGTGATAAAGTGCTTAGAGTCTTAAACCCATCAACAACAGGTCAGAAAAATACAGGAGGAAGGCAAAACATTCTGGGATGACCCTGCAAAAAGGGCCACGTACAACACTAACTGATGACATTTAACATTTGACATAGTGCATGCACATTGCTTCCTCATTTATAATTATACAAATATTTAAAATGGTGCCATGAGGGTAGATATGGTTAACAAAATGGAGATGTCCTGGACTTCACTTCATTGTGAAATGTGGCGGCAGCTGTGCAAGGACATTTGACTACTTAGACGAAGATACATCTTGTTGCCTTCAAATTGTGCTCCTTGTATACATTGCAGCCTTGCATGCTCATGCATCAAGGTATGAGTGTGGACAACTGAACGAATAAACAGAGGATGCCTTGTGCGATTTACACACTATTTGACGAGCATAGCAACAGAAGTTATAAAGTGCCCCCTGCTGCATCAGGGAGAGCATTTTATAAAGCTATGTGTAACCGAGCATGTCAACGATATTCTCAGTTAGGGAGAACTTCATAAAAGTCGCAACAACCCATGAAAAGTTGTAACATGCGCATCTGTCCTAATCACAAAGAAGAGCATGAACACAAGTTCACAAATGGGCATACAATGAAATGACAGAAATGTGGCTGCATCTCTGCAAATGAATGTGCTTGTATCCGTGTTTTCACAGGCACAGATTGTATATGATACAGCCCCTAAGGCTATTCGGGGAAGTTGTCTGGGAGCCACAAGAGAAATCTTTAAAACTCGTAAAGTGCCAAATGCATATATAATGTCAAATCCAATATAAGTGCAATGCTTGTTCATTGAATGGCTACTTTGAGTGTGTGCTTGTTTGTATAGATGAGTGTGTAAGTTTAAGGACGAGTCAGTGGTTAGATGGTTAAGTTAGTACATTGACGGATGAATAGGTAAGTGAAAACATATAGAAAATGAATGCCTGATTGAGTGCATTAATGTATACATTCTTGAATAAATGATATAACAGATGGATGGTTGAATGATGTGGTGAGTTGATGAATCTGTACTGATTAATGACTTCTTAGTGGACTGCTCCCTTCCCTGCACATCTCCACCTGGTAGCTGCTGCCCCGAGGTCCCCGTGCTGACCCTCTGACCCTCTAGTCACTTGTTTTAAGCCCTCCTTCACCTGCAAGCTCCCACTTGGGCCTCATCCCTGGTGATCTAGTGGTAGAGCATCTCTGCTCTGCTGCTTCACTGCCCTCTGTCTCTCTCTTATGCCTTTCTCTCTGTCTTTTCTGTCCTTTCACCTTTTCTGCACTTTTTCCTTTTTTTTCCTTTTGCACTTTTTTTGACTTTGCCGCTTCCTCCTGCACCCTCCAGTGCCACTATCCCACTCCCTGCGTGTCCCACCTTCCAGCTGCCCAGCCTCCCCACACACTACTTAAAGGCAGTTGTGGACTGTGGGCACGTCGCTGGGGCACTAAAGGCGCACCAAAGGCAAGCCCTTCTTTGCCTGTTTGCACCTGGACCTCTCCCAATGCCATGAACCCTGGTCCTCAGACCCGCCACCGATACAATGCCTGCATCCTCTTTGCCCTCAACCCCAGATGCAACACCTCTTGTGGCCTCGTGGTGCCGAATGACATCCATGGCCCCTTCTACTGCCACCACTACCGCCTCATCCTCATCCACCTCCACACTCCAGCTCCTCCTACCGCTTGATCGACCCACAGAGTAGACGACCATCTCTGCTGCATCCTCCTCAACACTTGCTCCCTCCACAAACATTCCGCAGAAATCTATGACCTCCTCGACTCAATCCCTCACAACATTACCTTCCTCATGGAAACCTGGATGAACCCCAGCTCAGCCCCGAACATCGCCACCGCCATCCCCGAAGGATACAAGATCACCCTCAAGGTCCGCACCAATCAGCCAGGAGGAGGCATCATCATCGTCCACAAAACATCCTCCACCTGACCCCCCACTCAGACGACCCAATGACAAGCATGGAGCACTGCCACTTCCAGGTCCAGACAAACCCCAACACCACCCTCCATAACACTCTTGTCTACAGACCTTCCGGCCCCTGCACCCCAGGTTCTCGTATAAACCAACTACATTCTAATTGGCGACCTAAATTTTCACCTGGACAACCCCAACGACCAGAACATCGCATCTTTTCTGGAAAACTTTGTCAGCGTAGGACTCAAATAGCTAGTCACCTCTCCTCCTCACTCAAAAAAACAAACACTCAACACCATCTTCTTTGCCAGCGAAAACTTCACCTTCAGCCACACATCCACATTCCTCTGGACCGACTACCACTGCGTCCATTTCACTTTCACCAAACCCACCATACACCACCGCTCCTATCACCTCCCCCACAGAAGCTGGAGCAAGGTCACTGAAGAACATTTCACCGCCTCCCTCAGCGCAACCCCACCGCCGACATCCACAGATGCCAACACCTCATCACATAAACTTCACTGATGGATCACCAACTGTACTGACAAACTGGCGCTCCTCAAGAAAGCCCCCAGCAAGCAACACTCCAAGAAAGCCAGCTGGTTCACTACCGCCCTTCAGGAGTCAAGATGCACCTGTAGACGGCTCGAGAAGAGATGGAGGAACAACAAAACCCTGGAAGCCCACGCAGACAACAAAGCCGCCGTCACCGCGTACCAACTTCTCCTCAGAACTATAGAGAAATGGCCCTCCAAGACAGAATCAATGCCAACGCACACAACAGGAAAGAACTCTTCGCCACCATCAAGAAATTTGCCAGACCAAACAGCGAGACCACAGACGTACCAGCTTTCCAAGACTTCTGCAACAAACACAGCACCTTTTCTCACCACAAGATCAAGCAGATGTATGTCAGCTCAATACCCAAGACCCTTCCACCATGCCCGCCACCACCGCACCCAACAACGCTGCCTCACCAACATATCCTGCTCAATTGGACCCCACTCACCATGGATGATACTCTCAAGACCATGAAGAGCATCCACTCCGGAGCCCCCTTGGACCTCTGCCCACACAACATCTTCCACAGAGCAGCTACCTCCATTGCTCCCAAGCTATGCTGCACCATCAACTGCTCCATTGAGACCTTCACCTTCTCCGATGACTGGAAACACACTGAGATCAACCCCCTGCTGAAGAAGCCATCCGCCGACCCAACAGACCTCAAGAACTTCAGACCCATCTCACTGCTCCCCTTCCCAGTCAAGGTCATCGAGAAGGCCATCAATGCTCAAGTCTCTGAGTTCATCGAAGCCAACCACATCCTGGACATCTCCCAATCTGGCTTCCCAAGGAACCACAGCACAGAGACCGTCGTCCTTGCTGCCACTGATGACATCCACTCCCTCATTGACCAGGGTGAAACAGCAGCCTTCATCATCCTGGACCTTTCAGAGGCCTTCAACCCCCCTCTTCCACTGTTTGAGACTTCACAACGCTGGCATCTACAACAAAGCCCTGGACTGGATCCACTCCTTCCTCACCAGTCAAACATAGCAAGTGAGACTACCACGTTCCTCTCAGAACCCACATAATCAGATGTGGAGTGCCCCAGGGCTCCTCCCTGAGCCCCACCCTCTTCAACATCTACATGGCCCTCTCGCAGCCATTATCAGGAACCATGGACTGAACATCATCTTCTACACCAACGACACCCAGCTGATCCTCTCCCTCGCCAATGAATCCACAGCCACCAGAAACAGCTTCCACAATGGGATGAATGCTGCCACCACCTGGATGAGAGACAGCTGTCTCAAACTCAACTCGTATAAGACCGAGGTTCTCATCCTGGGACCCACTTCCTCAGCTTGGGATGACTCCTGGTGCCCCACCACACTAGGAACACCCCCACGCCCATGGACCATGCACGAAACCTCAGCATCATACTGGACTCCTCACTCATAATGAATGACCAGATAAATGCCATCTCCTTATCTTGCTTTCACACGCTTCGCCTGCTTCAAAAGATGTTCAGATGGATTCCCACCAAATCATTAAAGGCGTTCACCCATGCACTTATCAGCAGAAGAATTCATCACGGCAACACACTCTATGCCAGCAATAATCAGAAAGTCCTAAGGAAACTACAGAACATTCAAAACGCCACAGCCAAACAGGTCCTCAACATGCACCGCCTCTGCCATATCACCGAACACATGCGAGAACTCCACTGGCTCCCATTCAACAAAAGAGTCACTTACAAACTCCTCACTCATGCCTAGAAAACCCTCCATGACGCAGGACCAGCATATCTGAACCGCTGCCTCTCATTCCGCGTACCCACTAGACACCTCCGCTCCACCCAACTGGCCATGGCCACCATCCTACAGATCCGCAAGACCAGGACTGGAGGAAGATCCTTCTCCTACCTCGCTGCCAAGACCTGGAACACCCTGCCTCTCCACCTCAGGCAAGCCCTGTCGCTGACCCAATTCAGGAAGGATGTTAAAACCTGGCTATTCGACTGAATCCCAGCACCAAGACAGATTAGCAGCCCCCCATACCCGCCTCAGTGCTTTGAGACCCTCACAGGTGAGTAGTCGTGCTATATAAACCTTGATTGATTGATTGAAGGTCTCAGACAGAGGCAGTCATAATATTAAAATTAAAAGGATCACTGATATTATGCAAGCACAATCCTTACACCATGGCTGGGCTTCATCATGACTATAATGTCCACAATATATAAAAAAATACCACTATAATGCCAGTGGACAAATTACACGAGGGGTTGGGCACCATCTTGCCTGCAATATGTGAAGAAATACCAAGAAAGGACTCAAAATGTCATTAAAAAACCCATCATTATTCATGTTCACGTTTGCCTAATAACTTAGTATTGTTTGGTTCATGCACAGATTTGCACCCAAAATTAATCACAAATTCAATCTACATATTTAGTGCATGTTAAAATGTGACCTTTCACTTACCAATCCTAAGCACAAACGCATATATGCACCATCGCTTAGTAATAACTAATGCATTCTGATATGTGCATCACAGCGGCACAGTGCTCACATATCTTCTGCCTCTATTCTGCCTCTTCTCTAAGCCCAAAACATATTCAGTGATAGTGTGCAAACATAAGAGGGTCAGAGGCAGGACAGATGAGTGAGTGCTGTGCCATCGACCTGCCAGCACCTGTCATGATTGCTGATACTGCCAGGCCTTGTTGCAGTCTGGCCTCTGGCCCAAGCCACCTGCTCCACAGCTTACCAGAGGTAAAGTGGTTACTGAGGTATCAGTGAGTAACTCACTCTCTGATGGTATGATGTGCATCAAGTTCTTGAGGTATACTAGACTGGAGAGAGAGGGACCTCACACACTGCTCTCCATGCCTTCGCTCTTTTATTTCCCACTATTGGTTTGCGTTACTTTCACAATGACTAGTTGGAAAATGCAAATCCCATCACCTGTGACCCTAGATACAAAATTCTTTGCTTTGCGGATTCCTATAGTAAAGCATCATGACTGATAGTTCCAACACTGAACATCTGTAATGCGGGCTGACGCAAAATATGAATGACAAATGCAATAAGTAATGACTTAGAGGATTGACCCATTGCACCTCGCTCTGTGTATTATTATTATTATGTAGACTTCAACAAACATTTTTAAAGTTTGTCCTGACTAATCTAAAAAACACTTCCACTACAAGAACCAAGGAACCCCAGTCCCCTTGAACAGCAGAGTCACTGAGTAGTTGTATTAGCGCTGATATTATAGGTACTACATGGTGGAATCACATTTGCATTGAGAGTGCTGTGTAGGACTACAGGCTTGCTACATAGAGTCCAATGTCTGAAAAGCTCTTAAAGTGACAGCTATATAAAGTTCATTCACATGTTTCCAGAGGACTGCTCGCTTGAGGAACATCTCTTTGGGGGTTAAAAAGGAGGGGAGAAGGCTGTCTGTGTAGGTGTTTATCTTCTGTGTAATTGGGAGAATGCGAATTGGTGCCTCTATTTGGAATCTTTATGCAAAGTTGTCTTAGGTGGGGGATGTCTGTAGATGCAGTGGAGCATTTTTTATCAAAGTTTTATGCTGTCCTTGTGCCACGCAAGGTAGTGGAAGCACAAACAAAAACCTTCAATATTTATCATGCCACTCAAGGCTACCTTGCATGGCACTGCGTGGCTTGGTAAACCTGGAGTAATGCAAGGCAGCGCAAGTTGCTGCCTTGCATTACTGTGCCCAGGGAGGCATACCATGGGTGGAACATAGTGCTCCCACATATCTACCCAGGGGTTTTGGCTCATTCCCAGATTTACCAAGAATGCTAAACCTGGAAATGCATCAAAATGTACGCCTTTAAAGGTGAGGCATAACAAGGAGATATATCTTTATTCCTCCTTGTTTTATCCTCTTTCTATGTGTGCTGAATTTCACAGCACATGCACATGTAGAAAGAGGAAGAAGCCTCAGAAGATTGTTTTTGTGCAGGAAGAAGTCCCATCCTGAACAATAACAATCCTGTCTGAAATGCAGGCACCCTTGCACCATGGTGCAAGGGTGCCTGTGTTAGTGCTAGGCAGCAGTGCAGACAGAGAGCAGGAATATGGTATATCTTGATAGACATGGCATATTCCCGCCTTTTCTCACAGCACAGTAGGGTGTCTTGCTCTGCTGCAATGCGCAATATAATGCTAAATATGTCCCAGTCTTTCAATTAGTTATATGTGTGCAGAAGGTGAATGTGTGATCAGGTGCAAATGTTTCAGGGGTGTGTGAGTGTGTGCATATGTGTCGGTGTGTGTGGGCAGATTTAGACATGCTTGTTGTTGGAGTAGGACCTCTGTTTTATTGAGTGCCATATATGGAGGGGATGCATGCAGGTATCCTCTGGGCAGGAATCCCTGTGCAAATTGAATATCAAAACCAGTCTGCATCCAAGATAGTGGGCTTGGTAAATAGACATAATATCGAAAAAATAACATCGAACAACAAGAATATCGAAGTTAAAATATCGAGATAACATTAATATCGAAGTGTGGAATATCGAGGTAAGTAATATCGTTTTTTTTGTGTTTAGTAAAATATCGAAGTATGAAATATCGATGTAGTAATATCGTTTGTAGATAATATCGATTGATTAGTTTTGTTAGAAATATCGAAATATAATATATATATTGTTTAAAATGTCTATTTAGTGTATATTGAATGAGTAAATTGTTTAATTATATGTATAAATACTTTATTAATTTTTAAAATGTAATTAATAGTGTTAAGTAATTTATTGTATGATATGTTTTAGGAGCGGGATGTTGGGTTATTAGGGGATAAGGGTGGGGAGTATTATAAAAATATTAGTGTAAAATCAGATAATAATTTAAAAATATTAAATAATAAATAAATATTAATAGTAAATTGTAATGAAATTTGTAAATTAAATATTTATAATTTTGAAAATAATAAAGAAATAATATATATTTTTTAGGAGCGGTATGTTGGGTTATTAGGGGAGAAGGGTGGGAAGTGTTTTAAAAATGTTATTGTAAAATCAGATAATAATGTAAAAATATAAAATATTTAAGAATTCGAAATTTCAAAATGTTATTGTAAATTCGAAATTATATAATTTAAAATTATAATGAAATTAGAATTTTGTTTTATGAGTGGGATGTAGGGTTATTAGTGTATAAGGGTGGGGAGTGTATTAAAAATATTACTGTAAGATTTGATAATAAGTTATAAATATTAATATTAAAGAATTAGAAAGTTAATATCTTACATTTAATTTTGAATTTTTTAAAAAAAAATATTCAAATTAATTTCGAAATTATTTTTTGGTTTCATGGTTGGGAAGTTGGGTTAATAGGGTGTAAGTGTGTGGATTGTATTTTAATAATTATTACAAAATTATAGATTAATAACTAAATATATAATTGGGAATAATTTAAAATTGTGAATATTTAATGTAAAAATCTAATTATATACTTTTAATTGGAAATTATAATTTCAATATTTATGTTGTATTTATGGGTGGGATGTGGGTATATTAGGGGAGAAGGGTGGGGAGTAATTGAAAAAACTAATAGTGTAAAAATAGATTATAAAACTATTACATTTATTAGTAAATATTGTGAAATGTAAATTTTAAATTAAAAATTATAATTAAATAATTGTATATTGGCAAATTTTATGGAAAACATATTGTAAATTTTTTATATGGAATTAGGGTTAATATGGGATAGGGGTGGGTATTGTTGTAACTATAGTATTGTTAATTGTAATAGTTTTTAAATGATATCTCATAGTTAATAAATGTAGATTTTTAATATTTTAAGTGATGTTATAACCAGCACCTTCTCTCAGTTTTAACTTTCTGGAGCGGGAATATTACATTTTATTGGGTTAGTGTCCAGCACCTTCCCTGAGTTTATGTTAATTGGAGTGGGAATAGTAAATTATATAGGGTTACTGTCCAGCACCTTCATTGACTTTATTTTAACTGGAGTGGGAATAGTAAATTATATAGGGTTACTGTCCAGCACCTTCTCTGAATTTATGTTAAGTGGAGTGGGAATAGTAAATTATATAGAGTTACTGTCCACCACCTTCTATGACTTTATGTTAACTGGAGTGGGAATAGTAAATTATATACGGTTAGTGTCCAGCATCTTCCCTGACTTTATGATAACTGGTGTGGGAATAGTAAATTATATAGGGTTAGTGTCCAGCACCTTTCCTGACTTTATGTTAACTGGAGTGGGAATAGTAAATTATATAGGGTTACTGTCCAGCACCTTCCTTGACTTTATGTTAACTGGAGTGGGAATAGTAAATTATATAGGGTTACTGTCCAGCACCTTCCTTGACTTTATGTTAACTGGAGTGGGAATAGTAAATTATATAGGGTTACTGGCCAGCACCTTTTCTGAGTTTATGTTAACTGGAGTGGGAATAGTAAATTATATAGGGTTACTGTCCAGCACCTTCTCTGAATTTATGTTAACTGAAGTGGGAATAGTAAATTATATAGGTTTACTGTCCAGCACTGTCTGTGACTTTATGTTAACTGGAGTGGGAATAGTAAATTATATAGGGTTAGTGTCCAGCATCTTCTCTGACTTTGGTGCCAATTCCGATCCGGTAAAAAAATTCCCCGTCCGACTCGTATCCGGATTTTTTTCCGTCCGAATCGTCAAAGTAGCGTACAAACTGCCAAGTACGATTCGAACGGAAAAAAGTCCATACGAATCGCATTGGGAACATTTCCCCACACGTCCTCGTGTCGGGAAAAGTCACCGACACGTCCCCGGTCGAAAAACCCACCGTGCGGAAAAATAAAGTCCGACTGCGCAAGTACGATCCCTCCCGTCCTCCCCATTTCACAACCGGACGCAAGAAACACCGTCCGAACCGAACTCCCATAGCAACCATGGAGACATGTGCCCGCATACGCGCCGAACAGCCCACCACCCCCCCGCCCGCGTATGTACGCACCGAACCCCCACCCCAGCAGTGTATGTACGCCCCGAACCCCCACCCGTGTATGTACGCCCCGAACCCCCACCCGTGTATGTACGGACCGTACCCCCACCCGTGGAAGTACGGCCCGTACCCCACCCCACCCGTGTATGTACGCCCCGAACACACACCCGTGGAAGTACGGCCCGTACCCACACCCCACCAGTGTATGTATGCCCCGAACCCCCACCCGTGTATGTACGCACCGAACCCCCACCCCAGCAGTGTATGTACGCACCGAACCCCCACCCGTGTATGTACACACCGAACCCCCACCCCAGCAGTGTATGTATGCACCGAACCCCCACCCGTGGAAGTACGGCCTGTACCCCCACCCCACCCGTGTATGTACGCCCCGAACACACACCCGTGTATGTACGCACCGAACCACCACCTGTGTATGTACGCACCGAACCACCACCCCAGCAGTGTATGTAGCACCGAACCCCCACCCGTGTATGTACGCCCCGAACCCCCACCCGTGTATGTACGCACCAAACCCCCACCCCAGCAGTGTCTGTACGCCCCGAACCCCCACCCATGTATGTACGCCCCGAACCCCCACCCCAGCAGTGTATGTACGTCCCGAACCCCCACCCGTGTATGTACGCCCCGAACCCCCACCCGTGTATGTACGCACCGAACCCCCACCCGTGGAAGTACGGCCCGTACCCCCACCCCACCCGTGTATGTACGCTCCGAACACACACCCGTGTATGTATGCACCGAACCACCACCCGTGTATGTACGCACCGAACCCCCACCCCAGCAGTGTATGTACGCACCGAACCCCCACCCGTGTATGTACGCACCGAACCCCCACCCCAGCAGTGTATGTACGCCCCGAACCCCCACCTGTGTATGTACGCCCCGAACCCCCACCCGTGTATGTACGCACCGAACCCCCACCCGTGGAAGTACGGCCCGTACCCCCACCCCACCCATGTATGTACGCCCCGAACACACACCCGTGTATGTACGCACCGAACCACCACCCGTGTATGTATGCACCGAACCACCACCCCAGCAGTGTATGTAGCACCAAACCCCCACCCGTGTATGTACGCCCCGAACCCCCACCCGTGTATGTACGCACCGAACCCCCACCCCAGCAGTGTCTGTACGCACCATACCCCCCCCAGCAGTGTATGAATGCACCGAACCACCACCCGTGTATGTATGCCCCGAACCCCCACCCCACCAGTGAATGTACGGACCGTACCCCCACCAGTGCATGTACGGACCGTACTGACGCCAAAAACACACGCACTGAACCAGGACAAACCATATTTACACAAGGAGAGTCACAAGGAGAGTCAATTAGAGTTGCCCCACACCACCAAACATGCCCAACAACCCCACAAACATCACATACACTGACCTGCAACTGCCAAACTGCCAAACAGAGGCCCAAAACACAAACACTCCTCATAACACACCCACACAAAACTCAAACACAGCCACACCCACAAATGGACCAATAAAAATGGACCACACACACAAACCATGAGCCTTTGCAACAGACCCACTGCTGCCAGAGACCACAGACGACCCACACTACCATACTTGAACCTCACACTTGCATACCTTCACACAACCACCTACACAAACACCCCCTCATCACATTCACACACACACCTCCACTACCACACTCACACACCCACAACCATCCACACCCACACCCCCACAACCATCCACACCCACACCCCACGCCATGTCCACTACCAAGAATCCAAAGTTCACAAAGGAGGAGCTGGAGATCCTTGTCGACGAAATCCTCAGAGTCGAGCCACAGCTCTTTGGAACATTGGTCAGACAGACCAGCATAGCCGAAAAATCGGCCATGTGGCAGATGATTGTCGATTCTGTGAATGCTGTTGGGGCCACCAGAAGGACCAGGCACGAGTGCCAATCCAGGTGGTACGATCTGCGGAGGACGGTCAAGAGGAAGATGACTGACAATCACAACCAGGGGAACATCACTGGAGGAGGGCCGCCCCCCAGACCGGTACAATACCATCCCTGGGAGGAGAAGGTGATGTCCACGCTGGCGGTGGAGGGACTACACGGACTACCAGGACTCCCAGACCCTGGTGAGTACACAAACAACTCACCTCACATGGGGGGGATGCCATACACAATCAATCATGCACGCCACCCCCCCAAGCCACCACCGGACACAACCACACTCCACAAACACACACATGCCACTAGCGCCTCCATGCCCCATGCACCAATCAGGGCCATGCCAAGTCACAGGCCACACAAAACACCAACACAACACAGGATGTGGCCGATGCTGGGAGGGGGGGCATCAAAACTAACATTGAGCAACTCACAAGCACACAACAATGCCCTCAGCCCATATGGCCCAGGGCACAGCCATACAAACTGTGTGTACCCACACAGTACTGTCTTGCCTGCAAATGGTGGCCGCCTTGCAGGATGACATGGGTCTGAAGGCACAATTTGCACATAACAGCAGACAATGAAGATGCATCGCTCTGATAGAGTCTCAGCACACACCGCCACAGCAGCAGCCTCCACTCAGACACACTGCCCAATGGGTGCCCGGAGAACAGAAACTAACTCACATGAACGAGCCAATGGCCATTCAAAGACCGGCTAACTGTGTGTGCCCAGGAAGCTGGCCTGAGATGACAGAGGGTGACAAATAGAGGGAGGGAGAGGGGGATTGAGAGGGAAGGAGACAGAGGGGGACACAGGGAGACAGACAGAGGGAGGGAGTAGGGTGACAGAGGGAGACCGACAGAGGGAGGTGAGTGACAGAGGGAGGGAGGAAGGGAGACACAGGGAGACCGACAGAGGGAGGAGGGTGACAGAGGGAGGGAGGAAGGGAGACACAGGGAGACTAAATCACCCTTGGGTGGTGTGGCCATGTCCACTCGTCAGCCGGTGGACTGTGTGCATGCAGACAAGGTCTGGCAGTGCCTCAACTCCCCCCTACCGTAGATGAAGACCGGTCCATGTGTCAATCTGTGCACGAGTACATCCCTGCTGCAGGCACAGACCTAACCACACACCCAGTATACCCACCCACTGTGTCGGTAAGAACCCTGTCACAAATGCGTCAGTCACCTACCTACATTGTTGGACCCGGCCTCGTTGCATGGTCCTTACCCCCGTGGATTGTGCCCGTTAATGCAAATGCAGGGCGAGAACCCCAAGCTGCTGCGGTGGTCCATCTCGCTACAAGGGATGGACTTTGACGTTGAACACCGGCCCGGCAATGACCACGCCAACGCCGACGGCCTGTCCCGCTTCTTCCGCCTTGACGAGGAGAATCCCCAAGGAGATGGGTGACTCTCCATGCCTTCGGCTGGGGGGGACGCCTGTTGGACCCGGCCTCGTGGCATGGTCCTTACCCCCGTGGATTGTGCCCGTTCCCCGCCCCGGCCTTCACGGGCCACCCTTCTGAACTGCACCGAGGCCCTTCCTCCTGAGCGGCATGAGGTCGCATACCCCTCGTGGCTCCGCCATCTTGTTGGCACCCACGTGACTCTGTGCACCAGCCAGCCCGACCCCGCTCAACCCGGCCTCGACCCCAGCGAAGCCCCGACATCGAGGCACCACGAACTGGCCATGGGGTGCCGCAGGAACCATTCATCACCCCCGGCGGAGGACAGTATCGATGGGACCCCCAACTGTCCTCCCCTCTCGAGGTGTGATCGCCCTGCAACTCCCTTGGGCCTGGCGCCTCTCTTGCTGGGCATCTGGCCACCTCCACCCGGCCTCTCCGCCCCCACCGGGCCCCTGGGTCCGGACATCAAAGGGCTCCAGACCTATGTCTGGGGCGACCCCGCCACAGATCGGCAGTTGTATCCCGGAGTCGAGAGCCCTGCTGATTGAATCGCGGCTGACCCTACGGAGAAGAACTCTTGTCGGAACCATCACGAGCCCTGCTGACTGCGTCGCGGCTCCTTCTTGTGAACACTTTGAAGCCACCTGGAACATCGGAGCCCTGCTGACGCTGTCGCGGCCCAACCTCGCTGAAACCTCCCTCGGAGCCCTGCTGACAACGTCGCGGCTCGAGCTGAGCAGAAACCATCTTGAGAGCCCTGCTGATTGCATCGCGGCTCTCCACGAACTGTCCGCCAGAGCCCTGCTGACGCCGTCGCGGCTCGACCCCTCCGAGATCCGGAGGTCCTCCAGCTTGAGGATAAGAACTGGGCCCCAGGTACCCTCGTACCGCACTCCTGCCAAGGACTGTCCCGCTACCCCTACCCTTCCAAAGAGACACAAAGACTTTTGGTGGATCCCTCGATCCCTTCGTGTAAATATTGACCTCGTAACCTTTTTATTGCTGATAAAGAATCGCTTGTCTTGAGACAACCTCCTTGAGTCCTGTGTGGTGGTGTTACTGTGCTAGTACGTGATAGGAGAAGGATCTCGCAGGAGACTTCTCGGCAGCGCTCGGCTACTTCATACGGTGTGAGGGCCCCCCCTTGGTGGTCTCGCCGACTCCTCGGGGTCCGCCTTCCAACATTTGGTGGCCAGCGACGGGATCCGAGCCGAACGCAGTACGTACCAGCCAGTACCCACTAGCTACCCATCCAAACGTACAGTAATCATGAGCAGCCAGGAAAACAACGCGACAATGGAGTTCCAGCCCGAACGGCTGGAAGAATATACGCACAAAGAGTTAAAACAGTTCTGCAAAGACAAAGGCATTGCAACCACCGGCCTAAGTACCAAAGAGGACATGCAGAAAGCTCTGAGGACATGGCTGGAGGCCGGGGCAGGCCCCTCCCAGGAAGAAGGTCCCTTACCCCTGACTGAGACCTCATCAACCGCACGGACTCCGGCAACCGGAGGAAGAAAGAGCCTAGAAACCGGCCTCTCCGAAGAAGAAATACGAGAGCGGGAGAAGGTCCGGAACCACGAGCTAGAGCTCGCACGACTGCGGCTGGACGGCGAACTCCAGCTGGCGGAAAAGAAACTGGCCCTAGAACAGCTACGGCTTCAAGAGGAGATAGAGGAGAAGAGGCGACACCGGGAGTTGGAGGAAAAGAAACTGACCCTTGAGCACGAGCGCAGTCTCAAGGAGCTCGAAATCAAGGCCAAGAACGGAGGGACCAACGCCCCCAGTATTAGAGACACTCTACCGCCTGCCGAGACCAAGGTACATATCCCGAAAGAGGTCGTCAAGGAGTACTACAAGAATGACGACATCCAACAATGGTTCAAGGCCTACGAGGTGGCCATGACCTCTCATCGGGTGCCCCTAAAAGACTGGGGCGCGGGCCTGTGGGGGCGGTTCCTGAGTGAGGGTCGAGACACACTGTTCCAGCTACCGGAGGAGGTGATGACCTCCTACGATCACATGAAGGAGGCTCTGCTCACCCGCTACGGGCTAACCGCAGAAATGTACCGCCAGCGGTTCAGAGACTGCAAGAAAATCCCGGGCACCACCTGGGTGGAATATGTGGACTTTTTCAGTCGGGCCCTAGAAGGGTGGATCAGAGGTAGCAAAGTAACCACCTACGGGCAGCTGGTCGACCTCATCGTGTGGGAACATCTCTCCAACAATTGCTTCGTGGAACTGAGACAGAACCTCCTCGACAGCAAAATGACCGACCCGCGAAAACTCGCCGTCGAGGCCGATCGATGGGTCAACTCCCGGGTCCCCCGGAACTCAATGGGGGAGTACCAGAGGAACCCCACCGGACCCCCCCGCCAACACGGTGGAGGGGGAGGGCCGAACAGGAACCGAGACCCTCCCGCCGGGGCCCCCAGGAGTCCCCCTCGAGGGCCACAGCAGCAACAACTCTCCCCGAGCCTAGCCCGAAGGGGGGCGCCCCGGTCAGATCCGGACCATGGCCACCAGTAACGTGCTACGGCTGCCAACAAACCGGACACTATGCCAGCGATCCGGTCTGCCCCCTGAACCGAAGAAACGGGGCCGGCGGGCCCCCACCCCGACAGCTGGCGGCTGCCGCCCTGGGAGAAGGAGAAGAGGAGACCCTCGACCGAGGGACCACTGAATGGGAGCCGGCAGCCATGTCCCTGGTCTGCCTGGGTAGCCGAGAAATGGTACCCTGCACCCCCATCCCAAGCAACACCCAGAAGTACCGGCAGCAGGTCACGGTCAATGGACAACGGGCCGAAGCCCTACGTGACACCGGCGCCAGTGTCACCGCTGTCCGCTGCCACCTGGTGACCCCCGAACAGATCCTACCGAATGTGCTGTGTCCCGTCCGGACGGCCGACAACAGCGAAAGCCTGTGCCAGATGGCCCTGGTCCCCTTCGAGTGGGGAGGGGTGACGGGCCTGCTGAAGGTGACGGTATGTGACGACGCCCCCGTAGACTGCCTCCTGGGGAACGACTTGGAGAGTTCCCCCTGGGCTCAAGTAGAGCGACGAGAGCACCTCCGAATGCTGGGACTATCTGACTGGGCCTGTGCCATCACCCGGTCCATGACCGCCCGGGCCCCCCGCTCATCCTCGGCCTCCGGGGCCGCCCAGCCCGAGGGGCTCGCACCACCTCCCACCAGCAGCGAGGGGGAGGCGGACACCGACCCTGGACCTAGTGAATCCTCCCCCGAAGAGATGGCTTCCCCGTGCGCCCTACCAGAGCTGACACAATGGCGACACGAAGGGGGCCCCACCCGGGAGCAGTTCCAACAAGAGCAGCAGTCCTGCCCCACTCTCGAAGGGGTCCGCCAACAAGCGTCCTCCCAAACCAATGGGGACCAGACCGGCACCCACTGGATCTACTGGGCCGAGGGCCTGCTATACAGTGAGCAGAAAGTGGCAGAACTCGGGGCCAGCCGAGTGTTGGTGGTCCCCCTCCGCTTCCGGGAGTTCCTGCTCAACCTGGCACATGATGTGCCCCTCGCCGGACACTTGGGCAAGACAAAACGTACAGCCGCTTGGTGACCCACTTCTACTGGCCTCGGATGTGGAGGGACGTGGACAACCACTGCCGGTCCTGCCAGACCTGCCAAGCCAGCGGGAAGACGGGGGTCGGGTCAAGGCCCCCCTCCAACCCTTTCCAGCCGTCAGCACCCCGTTCGAACGGGTCGGAATCGATATCGTGGGGCCCCTGGACCCCCAGACCGCCCTGGGCCACCGCTTCATCCTGGTCCTCGTGGACCACGCCACCAGGTACCCGGTGGCGGTCCCGCTAAGAACTGTAACGGCCCCCGTGGTAGGCCGGGCCCTAATGGGGATCTTCTCCCGAGTGGGATTTCCCCGCGAAGTGGTGAGCGACAGAGGCACGAACTTTATTTCCAGATACATGCGGTCCCTGTGGCAGCAGTGCGGGGTCACATACAAGTTCACGACCCCCTATCACCCTCAGGGGAACGGACTGGTTGAGCGGTTCAACAGAACATTAAAGGGAATGATCCAGGGCCTAGAAGAGCCCCTCAGGCGGAGATGGGATGTCCTGCTGCCGTGCCTCCTGTTTGCCTATCGGGAGGTCCCGCAGAAGTCCCTGGGGTTCAGCCCGTTTGAACTATTGTACGGACACCCGGTCCGCGGACCGCTCAGCCTGGTCAAAGAGAGCTGGGAGACGAAGCCCCAAGGCACCCCTCCTGACGTCTACCGATACCTCCTGACCCTCCGAAACCAGACCCGCAAGTTCCGAGCCCTGGCCGAAGCCAACCTCGAGGCCAGCCAGGAGGACATGAAGCGGTGGTACGATCGGAACTCCTCCACCATAGAATTCGAGCCAGGTCAGAAGGTATGGGTCATGGCCCCGGTTGAACCCGGCGCCCTCCAGGACAAGTGGACTGGGCCCTTCAAGGTAGTGGAGAAGAAAAGTCCCGTCACCTACCTGGTCGACCTGGAGTCCCCCCGGAACCCCCTCCGGGTCTACATGCTAACAGGCTAAAACCCCACTTTGCCCGGACCGAACTGAGCCTGCTACTGGCGACCGACGAGGGGGGCGAGGACGACTCCGAGCCCCTGCCCGACCTCTTGCAGTCCAATGTCCATGATGGAACAATCGAGGGTGTCCAACTCGCCTCTTCCCTGACTCCGGAACAGCGCAACGACTGCCAGCAACTGCTGCAGAACTACGCAGCCCTCTTCTCCCTCACCCCGGGGGTGACCCACTGGTGCGTCCACGACGTCGACACCGGGGAAAGCCCCCCCGTGCGACACAGAGCCTACCGGGTACCCGACCGAGTGCGGGCATGCATCCAGGCCGAAGTAACGAAGATGCTGGCCCTGGGGGTCATCGAACCCTCCGACAGCCCGTGGGCCAGCCCTGTCGTCCTGGTGCCAAAGGCCGCAGCTCCCGGCCACCCCCCAGAGTTGTTATTCTGCGTGGACTACCGAGCCCTGAATGCAGTGACCAAGACGGACGCCCACCCTATACCCTGGGCCGACGAACTCATTGACCGCTTAGGGGCCGCTCGCTACTTGAGCACGCTGGACCTCACCGCCGGGTACTGGCAGATCCAGCTCACCCCCGGCGCCCAAGAAAGATCCGCCTTTTCGACCCCGGATGGGCATTACCACTTTCGGGTGATGCCCTTCGGAATGAAGAACGCCCCGGCCACTTTTCAAAGACTGGTGAACAAGGTTTTGGCCGGGCTTGAGGCCTTCAGCGCGGCCTACCTAGATGACATTGCCGTGTACAGCAACCACTGGGCAGAGCACCTCCTTCACATTAAAGCCGTCCTGGCCGCCCTCCAGCGGGCCGGGCTCACAATCAAGGCCAGCAAATGCCAGATCGGCCACGGATCCGTGACCTACCTGGGCCATCAAGTGGGGAGCGGGCAGGTGGCCCCTCTCCAACCGAAAATAGATGCCATCCAGGCCTGGGAACCCCCCACTACCCAGACCGCTGTCTGGGCCTTCCTGGGTCTCACCGGATACTACCGGCGGTTTATCCGGGATTATGGGAGCATTGTTGGCCCCCTCACAGAGCTAACGTCCAAAAAGCAGCCCAAGAAGGTGCACTGGACACCCCGCTGCCAAGCAGCCTTCGACACCCTAAAGACCGCAATGTGTACTGCCCCGGTGCTACAGGCCCCTGACTACAATAGGGAGTTCGTGGTGCAGACGGACGCCTCCGAGTATGGGATCGGGGCCGTCCTGTCCCAGGCCGATGAAAAGGGGCTCGACCGACCAGTGGCCTTCATCAGCCGACGGCTACTGCCCCGGGAGCAACGATGGAGCACCATCGAGCGCGAGGCCTTCGCTGTGGTGTGGGCCCTTAAGAAACTCCGGCCCTACCTCTTCGGTACCCACTTCCGGGTCCAGACCGACCACCGTCCCCTGCGGTGGTTAATGCAAATGCGGGGCGAGAACCCCAAGCTGCTGCGGTGGTCCATCTCGCTACAAGGGATGGACTTTGACGTTGAACACCGGCCCGGCAATGACCACGCCAACGCCGACGGCCTGTCCCGCTTCTTCCGCCTTGACGAGGAGAATCCCCAAGGAGATGGGTGACTCTCCATGCCTTCGGCTGGGGGGGACGCCTGTTGGACCCGGCCTCGTGGCATGGTCCTTACCCCCGTGGATTGTGCCCGTTCCCCGCCCCGGCCTTCACGTGCCACCCTTCTGAACTGCACCGAGGCCCTTCCTCCTGAGCGGCACGAGGTCGCATACCCCTCGTGGCTCCGCCATCTTGTTGGCACCCACGTGACTCTGTGCACCAGCCAGCGCGACCCCGCTCAACCCGGCCTCGACCCCAGCGAAGCCCCGACATCGAGGCACCACGAACTGGCCAGGGGGTGCCGCAGGAACCATTCATCGCCCCCGGCGGAGAACAGTATCGATGGGACCCCCAACTGTCCTCCCCTCTCGAGGTGTGATCGCCCTGCAACTCCCTTGGGCCTGGCGCCTCTCCTGCTGGGCGTCTGGCCACTTCCACCCGGCCTCTCCGCCCCCACCGGGCGCCTGGGTCCGGACATCAAAGGGCTCCAGACCTATATCTGGGGCGACCCCGCCACAGATCAGCAGTTGTATCCCGGAGTCGAGAGCCCTGCTGATTGAATCGCGGCTGACCCTACGGAGAAGAACTCTTGTCGGAACCATCACGAGCCCTGCTGACTGCGTCGCGGCTCCTTCTTGTGAACACTTTGAAGCCACCTGGAACATTGGAGCCCTGCTGACGCTGTCGCGGCCCAACCTCGCTGAAACCTCCCTCGGAGCCCTGCTGACGACGTTGCGGCTCGAGCTGAGCAGAAACCATCTTGAGAGCCCTGCTGATTGGATCGCGGCTCTCCACGAACTGTCCGCCAGAGCCCTGCTGACGCCGTCGCGGCTCGACCCCTCCGAGATCCGGAGGTCCTCCAGCTTGAGATAAGAACTGGGCCCCAGGTACCCTCGTACCGCACTCCTGCCAAGGACTGTCCCGCTACCCCTACCCTTCCAAAGAGACACTAAGACTTTTGGTGGATCCCTCGATCCCTTTGTGTAAATATTGACCTCGTAACCTTTTTATTGCTGATAAAGAATCGCTTGTCTTGAGACAACCTCCTTGAGTCCTGTGTGGTGGTGTTACTGTGCTAGTACGTGATAGGAGAAGGATCTCGCAGGAGACTTCTCGGCAGCGCTCGGCTACTTCATACGGTGTGAGGGCCCCCCCTTGGTGGTCTCGCCGACTCCTCGGGGTCCGCCTTCCAACATGCATCATCAAATTGCATTTGGAAAACACCATTTGGCCACGTACAGTGCAACACGTAAGGCGCCTCTGCATTGCTCGCTACGCCCGCACACCACACTGCTGACTGTGTACCCAAATAGATGCATCAACTAAGATTGTGTCACACATGCGTAAAGCCCTGACAGCTGTGGCCAAGGGACATACCCATGCACAAGTGCACTGTGAGAGGAATGCAAGACAGATCCAACTACCCAGAGGAAGAGTGCCAAATCAGAAATGCATGAAAAATGGATGTCACATGTAACACTTTTAACATTGTCTCTCTCACACACAGGTCAACGTCGTCGATCACCCCCCAACACTGGGGGGGGAGTCTCACAGGACCAGGCTCAGCGGGATGAGGACCCCACCGCCAGCGACGACTCTCACCACTCCGTGGATGACCCAGACCAACCTGGCCCCTGTGGTGTCCAACCACCTGCAGCACCTGCGTCAGGTACAACTGTGCCAACCACCACCCCCATTCCTGCCACATCCCAGGAGACGTCCAGGAGCCCTGCCCGCACACGACAACCCAGCCAGTCTGCCCAGGAGGGACACGGTCCTCCGGGCACCCAGGAGGAGGCAGGCGGCAACGCAAATGCCATCCCTCAGGGGTCCCGGAGACCCGACGCGCCCACAACGGCAGGCCAGGTGCACGTGGGCAGGGGTGGCGGGAGTGGAGGATGGCGGAGGCGCGAACCTGACCAGGGAGCTCAGGACCCGGTAGTGTCCCAGGTCAGCAACATCCTGGCGACATACCGGCGTGACACCAGGGGCATGGACCAGATTGCGTCCACCCTCAATGACATCAAGGGGACCCTCGAGGAGATGAAAACCAGCAGGCCCAGCAACATGCCTGTCAACTGCAACACCAAGGAAGGATGGAGGATAGACAGGCTGAGCTCGTGGCGGTGCAAACCCAAATGACCGGTGTACTCCGTCGGATTGCCGACAACATGGGCAACCCTCCCTGAGGCACCAGGCGAAGGCCATTAGCAGACACAGGGAGGGATCAGGAGGAGGAGGATTCATCCGACGGAGCGTCACAGACATCGTCACGGCCTGCTTCCGAGGGTCCCCGCAGGAAGGTGGGTCGTCCACGAAAAAGACTGTGAGAGTCAGCAGAACATCACCATCTCCCAGGTCACCTGGCCTGGTACCTGGCCCTCTGGCCCAATAGCAGCACATGACATTCTCTGCCACATGGACTTGCTGGTCACTGTCTGACCTATGTTGACGAAGACTGTGGCATGGACTCTGATAATTTGCAACGGCAAGGATACCAGCTCCCCCAGTGAACTTTGGATTCTACCCTCCCGCAGTGCACCTCTTGTCATCCCCACAAACCCGTACCCCACCACAAATAAATTAATCACAATTACAAGTTGATGCCGTGATTCTGCATTATTACAATACATGTGTGTGTCGTAAAGTCAAAGCATGCCTGATCTCAGAAGTAACTCCAACCATCCAAACCGTGGGGTCTCAGTCTTGCCCAGGACACACATGGGTCCCAATGTATCATCTGATACAGACATGGAGTACCATACTCACCTGTGCTGGGCCCAACCAGCTGAGGGGTTCCCGCACAACCGTGGCTACAGACACATTTAGGGGACCAACAGTCATGCGCAGAGGTCAGGGATCATGTGGAGTGACCTGGCTTGCCGCTCCCAGGTATGTCTAGACATGTGTCCCTACCATGTCCTGCATGCTTGCGTCAGGCGGATGTTGAGAATGGTGGCTAGGCCAAGGTTGGATGCATGGAGATGCCAGAATGCAGTTTTGGATCACAGTGCCACATGGTTGTGTTGGGGTTGTGGGCTGCATCATGAGTGTGGGCGTGGATCGAGAAGGTCATCCTGCAGCTGGCTGTGAACCATTCCCCCCATCCCGTTTGGACGTTGATGTGGCCTGGTTGCCCGATGCAGTAGCAGAGCTGTGCAGATGCACTCCGGATATGGACAAGTATCATGGGAGTTGTAAGGCACATGTCCGTAGACTGCAGAGTAGGATTAGACACGGATGTTGTAGTTGCCCTGGGGGATGGTCTCCCTTGCCTTGAGGTGGATGGAACTGTGCATCTTGTGCATAATACAGATTCCAATCCCTGACAAACCGCTAGCATCTTGCTACTCTACACATAGACACATATGCACCACCTCTGAAAACTATGCCAGACATGCCGCATGCACAGTGGCAACAGGCCACCATTGACAGAGAAGAGGCACCTTGGAGACAGAGGGACAAATTTATTAGTCATGTGTGTTGGAATGACAATGCTACTCTGTCAACACATACACAGGTCATGCGGATGAACATGTGGGAGCAACACTGGCACCCCCCATTGCAACACAGATGCTGGTAATCCATTGAACTGGCACACAAGTGACGGATAACAGCTAAACACCCCCTGCTGCTACGGAGAGGCTGCTATACACCATTGAGGCCCTGATGGGGCAATCGCACACCATGTCAACCCGGTGCAACCTGTATGTTTCCGAGGCCAGTGTTACACACATTGATGGCCTCATCACAATCCCCAATCCCCTGACACATGACAGTCACTAAGTCTGACCATGGCTCCAGGTGAAGCCTGCCCCATGTCATGTTCCCCATGTAGGATCCACATGTATGCAAATTGACCACACATGAACCGGAGAAGTGCACACAGACTACAAACAATTTACACACCCAAAACGCCGTGAGGCATCCCTTACCCTAAGGAGATTTCCAAACTTGCCCGTGCATGTGACGCAGAATCAGCACATGTTGCTGTGTTCATGAGGAGTAGCAGGAGCACAACAATGCCACCAGCAGACAGCATGCCCATGTACCTGTGGAAGAGAGACACACAAGGAGTCAGCCCAAAGGAGCACATCCGCAAGCATGTACTCAACACGTATCATGTTGTCAACATGACAGGTGACAATGATGACTCTCGGACAACATCCTTCCATTGCGCCATCACTCGAGTGACACTTCAATACACACCACTGACTCACTTGGCAGACATGCAGATGGACACACACATTGCAACACATCCCTCACACGGCCCAATGCGTGCACACTCAGACACTGGAACTCACCACTAAGCAAAGAACTCGCGTATGAGCCGACTCCGGATGTCCTCCACAGCCTCCTCCTCCTCCACATCACTTGCCCCGTCACCAAGCCCTTCATCCTCCACGGGTGGATGGTCCTGGTCATCTGGATCCAGTATGAGTGGAACAGCTTTCTCCACTGCCATGTTGTGCAGCATGCAGCAGACGATGATGATCTTGCACACCTTCACTGGGGCATATGGGAGTGCGCCGCCGGTCTTGTGGAGGCACCGGAATCGGCTCTTCAGAAGGCCAAATGTCCTCTCAATGACTCTCCTGGTCCGCCCATGGGCGTTGTTGTAGCGGTGCTCGGCAGCCGTGCTGGGGTTGCGGACAGGCGTCATCAGCCATGGCATGTTGGGATAGCCAGCGTCCCCTACAAGGACACATCATGGACAGAAGTGTGTCAGCACAGGCAGTGAGATTGGAAGATGACGCCAAACACTGAACTGCCAGAGTCTACCCACCAACAATACATGCTCGCTCGTTCCGCAGCTGCAGCATCAGTTCAGGCACCCTGCTACGCCTCATGATGAAGGCATTGTGTGCTGATCCTGGAAAGCGAACACAGACATGTGAAATAACCATGTTGGACAGACACACCACAAGGGCATTAATGGAGTGATAATGTTTGCGATTCCTATACACCACCTCCTGTGCCTGTGGTGGTACCAACGCTACATGTGTCCCATCTATGGACCCAATGACATGGGGCATCCCTCCCAGGGCATAGAACTCACGCTTGACACCTGTCAACTGCTCAGGATTTGGGAATTTAATGTACTCATCCAGGTGAACCAACATAGCCTCTAAGAAATCATGCAGAACACGGCTGAACATCGTCTGGGACATGCCCCCGACGTCAGCAATGGTATGTTGGAACGTACCCGTGGCAAGGAAATGTAGGGCTGCCATCACCTTCAACTTGGGTGTCAGTGCACTGGGATACCTGTGTCGCGGGAGGAGGTGTGCTTCCAGCCGGCCAGTCAACTCATCAATCAACCGTTGGCTGAATCTGTAGCGGCGTATACAGTCCCGTTCATGCAGGGCAGCCAGGTCTGGCATACGTCGAGGGAGAGGCGGAGCTCTGCAGTGAAATGGTAGGGACACCGAAGAGTGAGCACTGTACGACGACATTGTCAATGCACTGAGCACATGTTAAACAGCCAATACACAAATGCCACATTCTGAGTCAGGTCTGTGCCACATTTCCTGGACACGTACGCCAGGCAGGTGACACTCCTACCAAGGGACAGCCACTAACGGAGTGGGGCAAGCTCACGATGACATGGCATGAGACCAGCTGTGGGCCAGTGCAAGTGAACATGCACACGCATCACAGGATTCACAGACATCCACACATGTGCAGAAGTAGGATGCGTATGGTACAGACAGGTTGGTGTATGCGATATGCACTGGTCACATGTCATAGGAAAAGGACAGGCCACACACATTGCCTTGGAGGAGTACATGTCGAGACAGAACATACATACATTGAGAGCATGTAGATATGTACTTGTGTTGATACTCCGTGTAGTTGCATACATACACACCTCATGGCAGATCACATATGTTGGCTGGTGTGCGGAACAGTGTGCCATGGCCATCTACACACAGACACATGTTGGTAGCAGCAACTGCTGATGCATTGGACCACACACCTACAGCAAAATCATGGAAACACATGCCACACACATGACATGGTTGCAGCGCGCAACGCAGCCATTCACATGTCATGTGTAATATTCCGTGTACCTGGCATCAGGGGACAGGTGCGGGTGTCCGTGACTGGGACATGCAAGTGACTCATGGCTCTACTAGTGTGTACGACATGCACACATGTCAAAGGAGTGGAGGGGATGTGTGGTACAATGCGCACCATCACACATGACATGTGTACACAGCTCATCGTACATATGCTTTGCCCACACCTCAGGGGTAAAGTGCCACATCACATCCTGACACACCTGTGTCACACACATGTGGTATTGCACAGACAATGCATTGGTGTCCACCCTTGGCAAAATCTGACCGCTCCATTCCTGTCTGTGTGCCGCCTGTCACCACTGACAGGTGTGAAACGCACCGTACATACGCTCTGAGTGCGTGTATAGGGTCCCTGGGCCAATATGTGCGCTGGCGTATGCGTACGCCACAGTAGTACGGACTGTCCACGCGCTTGTACGGTCCGGATCACAATATGTGCGCTGGCGTATGCGTACGCCACAGTAGTACAGACTGTACACGCGCTTGTACGGTCCGGATCACAATATGGGCGCTGGCGTATGCGTACGCCACAGTAGTACGGACCGTACAAGCACTTGTACGGTCCGTACTACTGTGGCGTACGCATACGCCAGTGCCCATGTTGTGATCCGGACCGTACAAGCGCGTGTACAGTCCGTACTACTGTGGCGTACGCATACGCCAGCGCACATATTGTGATCCGGACCGTACAAGCGCTTGTACGGTCCGTACTACTGTGGCGTACGCATACGCCAGCGCCCATATTGTGATCCGGACCGTACAAGCGCGTGTACAGTCCGTACTACTGTGGCGTACGCATACGCCAGCGCACATATTGTGATCCGGACCGTACAAGTGCGTGTACGGTCCGTATCACTGCTTTTGGGGTGCCCTAGGGCGTGGAACGCACCGTACCTGTGTGTAAATGTATGAAAACACATAGGGGACACATGAGGGACAAGTATAAGGGCCTAAATGCATGATGGTTGCCATGGAGACTGAGTTAGATTTTTGAATTTGAGCACCAGGTGCCCAGCAGAAGTCAGTTTGAAAGAATCTACATTGTTGCAAAGTGGATGTTGACTTGACATCATCATCAAAACTGAAACCATGCAAAGCCACACACTGGGGTAGGTTTGAAGGGATTGGATGAAACGTAGGATGCAAATGTGACTGACCAATCAATCTGTACTCCTGTACATGAACAGGCCAGCCAGGCATATATAAGGCAGCCAGGTCCCATGAGAGAGCACTTGCCTGCACATCCATTCATCCATTACCACTGCTGCTGATAGTGATTCCTCTGGCACCATGTCCAGGACTGTGGAGAGGTCACAGCCATTCACCCAGGAGGAGAACCTTGCACTGATAGATGTGATCCTCCCACAGTTCCAGAGCCTGTATGGTCGACCAGGGGTTCAGGTGAGTGCAGACTCCACTAGCTTAGACTGTGCCCCTTTTGTGTGACTGTGACTTCTGGCATTGTGTCCATGTGTGACAGACATGCACTGTTGTTTAGAGTGGGTCCCAGGGTGTGGAAGGCCTCATGTCACCCATGCAGAGCATGCTGTGTTTCCTGTGTGCACTCCTCACTTGCATAGTGCCTACTGTGACAATGAATGCATGGTGCATGCCACATTCTGCCTGCATACTCCTCCTGGGGATGGTGTTTCCACAGTCCTGATGTGATCCTGTGTTCCCCCCAGTGTGACAGGTGACAGTACCCATGGATGTGTGTTTGTTCAGTGTACCTGTGCTGTGAGTGTCCAAAGGCCGTGTTCGTCCCCTGCACATTGGTGTGTGTGTAAGTCCCCTGTCATGTGGGTGAGTGCATATGGGGAGTGTTGCACACAAGCAGCATGAGGGATGGATATAGCCTGGCCATCCGATGTGAGCAGGGAGCAGTGCTGTGTGCATGCCGTGCTGAGCCAGCCCCACACCTGTGACACCCCCGTCTACTGGCACATGGGCAGAGTGAGGTGTGTACCCACAGTTGGCAATGCCATGTGATTGTCCTGTACCTGTGTGTGTCTGTGTACTCTGCTGAGGTAGCATCAGTGTGCTGGGGCAGGTGACTGCTGTGAGGTGCTGTACATAATCCTGGTGTAGCCTGTGAGGCACAGTGTGATCCCTGGTCAGTGAGTGTGTGGTACCCCTCATGCCACCCATGTACTTTCAATGGCACGTAGTGCATTTGGCCTTCCACAGTGGATAATGTCCCTATGACAAAGGTGCAATGAGTTGCATGCATACCATGGCCTGTTCATAAAGGGGATTGTTCTATATGTGTGTCTCTGTGTCTTTGCTCATGTGGATTAATGTATTCTCACTTTTGCATCCTCACAGGTAGGCGCCATTGCCAAGGGGGAGATCTGGAGGGAAGCCGTCAGTGCCGTGAGGGGTACAGAGGGTCGGAGGCGGAGCCTGTCTCAGGTGAGGAAACGCTGGCAGGACATCCGGTGCTGGACGAGGAGGATTGCACGGGTCCTGCTGGGGGACTCACCTGAGAGCCGTAAGAACCGTGGGTGCCGTCATCTGACCCACATCCAGAAGCGTGTGCTGGCGGTGGTCTTCCCCGATATGGACAGGCGCCTACAGGAGAAGCAGCAGCAGGAAGGGGGTAGGTACATGTGTGTCAGTTGTGTGTCCCCAGCCAATGTAAGTGCGCAGTTGCATGGATACACTGCCAGGGTTTGATTGTGCAGTGCGTCAACTTGTCCCCAAAGTAGCCCGGTGCTGTTCTCACTCCCTCCCTTCCCCTCCTTGCCATGTGTTCCCTGGTCTGTGTGTAGCCACTCTTGCACAAGGTTATTTAGGCAGGCAGTTTATGCAGGTGCCCAATGCTAGCAGCATCATGTGTGGGGGTGATGTGTCACAGGTCTGGGGACCTTGCGTGTGCCATGGCCAATTTCAGTCATTGTGGGGTCCATGTCACTTGGCAATGATTGTGAATCACGACATAGGGGTGTGTCTCCAAAGTGTACAGCCTTCCAGCATGCATGTCCAATTGTGTGCCCTCTGACATGATGTGCCTGAGTGGGAGGCCTGCTAAGTGCAGGGACGGTTGCTTAATTTGCAGTCATGTCCATCCTGGACCATGGAGGAGTGTGGGCACTACTGTGCCCTGGGGCACCTCTTCCTAGGTATCATGTGCGTCATCCAACAATATGGACATTCACTGTGTCTTCGCCAGGGGTTGGGTAGGGTGGCATTGTACCCTGGGCTCAACTGTTATGACCTACAGGTTGCTACATGTGTCCACTGTACAGGGGGACCCATTTTGCTTGTGCATACTCACAGTGGGCATTACCTGTGTGTGTTGTTAAGACAATCTGATGATGTTTGCTTGTCAATGATGTGTGGACAGGCGCACCAGGGGCAGTGTGTGTACAGTCATGAATTAGTGGAGGCCATGTGTTTTCATCCCAGAGTAAGAGGTGTACATACTTTCTCCGTCTCAATGAGATTGTCACAGGTGTGGGTGGTTTGTGCGTACAAGGCCTACATGTCAAAAGCTCCATCCTCCTTGCTGGGTTTGGCCTGTGTGTGATGTTTGACTGGACATACACTCAAGGTGCAGTGACCCAGTCATGTTTGGCATGGTTTCATGTATTGCCTTTGCAGCATGTGCCAAGAGTAAATGGATATGATTCCTGCTCATCCCTTTTTGACGACGCAGTGTGGTGCAGATGCTGTGCACATTTGTCCCCAGAGGCTGGCCCCTCTGTAAAATTTGAAGTGAAGTGATTTGCTGTTGTGTCATGCTCACCATTGTTTCTCAGTGGCATGGTGGGTCGACAAACTGTGTGTTCCATGGCCTACATGTGCACATTGTTTTGTAGGTGTAACTCCTGTTGCTTTTCAGGCTATGCAATGTGACCTATGTATATTTGACTCATGTGACATATGTGTACAGGTGTCTGATTATCTCCTGTCTCTTCACCTTGCCCACAGCATCGCCGGGGGACACGGAAGGAGACACTAGCACGGACCGGGAGGAGGGATTGAGCACCAGTGCCAGCAGTGCTGTCCTGTCTGGCACATGGAGTGGCACGGAGGCCGAGGGGAGTGAGGCAGAGGACCTGTTGACTGCCAACACAGACTATGACGCAGACGGGTCCGAGGCTGAGCTCCCAGAGGTGGCGGAGTCTGCCCCCCCAGCTGAAGGCAGCCCTCCACATCCCCCCGCCACCTCAGTTTCCATCACCGGCCTCCCACCTGCTCGTGACCCTTCCCTCCGTGCTCGGTCCCCACATGTCTCCTTCCTGCCAGGCACCGCACCCCCTGCCCCTGTCACCACTGCTGCGGTGAGTGCGGAGTCTGTGGACATCCTGAGGCAGTTGCAGGTTGGTCAGACTGCGATGCTAAATGTCCTCCATGCCCACACCCAGGTGCTGACCCAGATGGAGGCATACATGGAGGGCATGTCGGCTGCGCAGTCTGACCAACGGCAGTTGCTGAGGTCCATAGACTCCACACTGACTGCAGCACTGGATCTCCTGCAGCGCTGCCTACCCCCCCAACCCCTGCACCATCCCCAATTCCCACTCCCATGCCTGTCCCACGCACATCCAGACGTCAGCGTGCACGCACCCCAGCAGACACAGGCACCACACCACCAGGGAAGTCGAAGCGCACACCTCCTGTCACGCACACACAGGGTGAGGAAGGCACACCCACTGGGTCGGGGGGGAAACGTACAACACGCAGCCACAGTGGGAGTCCGCAGTCCACACAACCCACTCCCTCCAAATCCACTCCCCTTAGCTCTCCTGGCCAACAGTCGGTGACAGCATCATCCACTGCAAGTGTGCCCCCCAGCCCCAGGATGACACCACCCCGCAAGCGGTGGAGGCGGGACCCGGCCAGGGGAGTTGAGTCCCCCACCCTGTCCACACCCTCCCCCAGTGGCGCTGCGACCCATCCCTCTGCCCCCCCCTCCTTGGGGCCTGTGGTTCGATTGGGTGCGGGGGAGTTGCTGGGGGAACTTGCCGATGTGTGCAGCGCCATTCTGTCCTCCACCTTTGGCGCTGGCACCCCCCCTGTGGCAGAATCATCCCTCCCTGCACCCACAACACCTACCCTTGCCCCTCCTGTCCCTGCGGTGCCTGTTTCCACCCTCCCCCCTGATGCCCCCTCTTCTGTGGATGAAATGGACATGTGCACTGTGCAGGCAAGCTAGGGGACACACGTCCCGATGTGTACCCCCCCCGGACTTTGCTGCTGGCCTGGCCCATGGCCCTTGTACATAGTGGACATTTTCTCAGAGATATTTTCCTGCTGAATAAAGCATTTTCTTTTGGTTTTGCACACTGATGCTTTCCTGGACTTGCTGTTGGTGCTGGTGCTCCCTGAGTTGGGGTGGTGATAATGTGTTAGGGGTCTGTGAAATGTTGGAGTGTGCTGCTCATGGGGTGTACCCTGCCATCTGCGTGCCATCACAAAGGTCTCTGCCAATGGTATTTGGTCATGTTTGCTCTCACTGTATGGTGACATTGTCCCAAGGTGTGTTCCATCCTCTGTGGAGCAGGCCATTTTCACTGCAGGGTGTCTCCCAAATGCTGTGCTGTGCTGTGTCTACATTTCCTGGATGTGTGAGGGTTGCCTTTCAATATAGGCATGCTGGCTCAGCGATGGCTCCACCTGCATCTGGGGTATCACCCTTGTTGGTCACTGAACTTGTTGATGGGGTATATTGTCCTATGTCTGGGCACTGCTGGGAGGACTCTGCACACACCCCTCCTGTCTCTGGGCACTGCTGGGAGTGTTAGGCACCCACCCCTCCTGTCTCTGGGCACTGCTGGGAGTGTTAGGCACCCACCCCTCCTGTCTCGGGGCACTGCTGGGAGTGTTAGGCACCCACCCCTCCTGTCTCAGGGCACTGCTGGGAGTGATAGGCACCCACCCCTCCTGTGTCTGGGCACTGCTGGGGGGACTCTGCACCCACCCCTCCTGTGTCTGGGCACTGCTGGGAGGACTCTGCACCCACCCCTCCTGTCTCTGGGCACTGCTGGGAGGACTCTGCACCCACCCCTCCTGTGTCTGGGCACTGCTGGGAGGACTCTGCACACACCCCTCCTGTCTCTGGGCACTGCTGGGAGTGATAGGCACCCACCCCTCCTGTCTCGGGGCACTGCTGGGAGTGATAGGCACCCACCCCTCCTGTCTCGGGGCACTGCTGGGAGTGTTAGGCACCCATCCCGCCTGTCTCTGGGCACTGCTGGGAGTGATAGGCACCCACCCCTCCTGTGTCTGGGCACTGCTGGGGGGACTCTGCACCCACCCCTCCTGTGTCTGGGCACTGCTGGGAGGACTCTGCACCCACCCCTCCTGTCTCTGGGCACTGCTGGGAGGACTCTGCACCCACCCCTCCTATGTCTGGGCACTGCTGGGGGTGTTAGGCACACACCATTCTTATTGCAGGTTAGGTGCGTACATACACGGGTGGGGGTTCGGGGCGTACATACACTGCTGGGGTGGGGGTTCGGTGCGTACATACACGGGTGGTGGTTCGGGGCGTACATACATGGGTGGTGGTTCGGTGTGTACATACACGGGTGGGGGTTCAGGGCGTACATACACTGCTGGGGTGGGGGTTCGGTCCGTACATACACGGGTGGTGGTTCGGGGCGTACATACACGGGTGGGGATTCGGGGCGTACATACACGGGTGGTGGTTCGGGGCGTACATACACGGGTGGGGGTTCGGTGCGTACATACACGGGTGGGGGTTCGGTGCGTACATACACTGCTGGGGGTTCGGGGTGTACTTACACGGGTGGGGGTTCGGTGCGTACATACACGGGTGGTGGTTCGGGGCGTACATACACGGGTGGGTGTTCGGTGCGTACATACACGGGTGGGGGTTCGGGGCGTACATACACTGCTGGGGTGGGGGTTCGGTGCGTACATACACGGGTGGGGGTTCGGGGCGTACTTACACGAGTGGGGGTTCGGTGCGTACATACAAGGGTGGGTGGTCAGGGCGTACATACACGAGTGGGGGTACGGTGCGTACATACACTGCTGGGGTGGGGGTTCGGTGCGTACATACACGGGTAGGGGTACGGGCCGTGCATACACGGGTGGGGGTGCGGTCTGTACTTCCACGGGTGGGGGTACGGTCCGTACATACCCCTACCCACGCTCTGCGTGCCTGGGTACGGCCCGTACCCATGCCTTTGGTGGGTGGGTACGGTGCGTCCCCCCATTGTTGCGGTGCCGTGGGGTCCGCACCGTACACAGGCCTTGGGGGCGTGGCTACGGGTCGTACCACGCGTACCCCTACATGGCCCCAGCAATGCTGGTACGAGCCGTACCAAGGCCTTTCTGACGTGGGTACGGGCCGTACCGCCATTGTTGGAGTGACGTAGGGGGACGCGTGGTACGTTCCGTACCCACGCTCTTGCGGCCTGGGTAGGGTACGTACCGGTTCGCGTGACCATCCACTTCCGTTGTGGCGGACGCTTGCGTTGCTGGCCTCGCCCCCACCCCCTGGAAGTGACCAGGCCCTGATGGTCAGGTATGTCCGGGCCATGTGTGATTTGGTACCATGTGTTGGTGTTGTGTGTCCTGCCCCTGCCCCCCCCCTTTGCCCCTGGTTGTTGTGCTGACCTTCTGCGGCGTCTGCGTCGGTTCCTGTACGCCAGGTGGACTGCTAGGAGGGCAGGGATGGCACGTAGGTTCGGGTCCATGTCTGTTCGTCGCGTCCAGCTGCTCCTTGCGTGTGTCGTCCTGATTTCCCGGCAGTTTTTGGCAGCCGGTAAATATTTTCCGTGCGGGATGACGTCGGTTCGAATCGTACTTCCTGGTTCGTGAAACGTAGGCTGGATGCGTACCGACATCAGGTCGGCGCTTTTCAGGATCGGAATTGTGTTTCGATTCTGTTCGGTCGGTGTTTTGTTCGATTCGTACGGAAATGGTGTTTCCGTACGAATCGTAATTGCATTTTCGGATGGATTTCGCACCGGGTACGAGTCGGACGGAGAAAAGGCTCCGTCCGACGGTTCGTACCCGGTTTTTACCGGATCGGAATTGGCACCTTTATGTTAACTTGAGTGGGAATAGTAAATTAGATAGGGTTACTGGCCAGCACCTTCCTTGACTTTATGTTAACTGGAGTGGGAATAGTAAATTAAATAGGCTTACTGTCCAGCATTTTCCCTGAGTTTATGTTAACTGGAGTGGGAATAGTAAATTATATAGGGTTACTGTCCAGCACCTTCCTTGACTTTATGTTAACTGGAGTGGGAATAGTAAATTATATAGGGTTACTGTCCAGCACCTTCCTTGACTTTATGTTAACTGGAGTGGGAATAGTAAATTATATAGGGTTACTGGCCAGCACCTTTCCTGAGTTTATGTTAACTGGAGTGGGAATAGTAAATTATATAGGGTTACTGTCCAGCACCTTCTCTGAATTTATGTTAACTGAAGTGGGAATAGTAAATTATATAGGTTTACTGTCCAGCACCTTCCTTGACTTTATGTTAACTGGAGTGGAAACAGTAAATTATATAGGGTTAGTGTCCAGCATCTTCTCTGACTTTATGTTAACTTGAGTGGGAATAGTAAATTAGATAGGGTTACTGGCCAACACCTTCCTTGACTTTATGTTAACTGGAGTGGGAATAGTAAATTAAATAGGCTTACTGTCCAGCATTTTCCCTGAGTTTATGTTAACTGGAGTGGGAATAGTAAATTATATAGGGTTACTGTCCAGCACCTTCCTTGACTTTATGTTAACTGGAGTGGGAATAGTAAATTATATAGGGTTACTGTCCAGCACCTTCCTTGACTTTATGTTAACTGGAGTGGGAATAGTAAATTAAATAGGGTTACTGTCCAGCATTTTCCCTGAGTTTATGTTAACTGGAGTGGGAATAGTAAATTATATAGGGTTACTGTCCAGCACCTTCCTTGACTTTATGTTAACTGGAGGGGGAATAGTAAATTATTTAGGGTCACTGTCCAGAACTTTCACTGACTTTATGTTAACTGGAGTGGGAATAGTAAATTATATAGGGTTAGTGTCCTGCACCTTTCCTGACTTTATGTTAACTGGAGTGGGAATAGTAAATTATATAGGGTTACTGTCCAGCACCTTTTCTGACTTTATGTTAACTGGAGTGGGAATAGTAAATTATATAGGGTTAGTGTCCAGCACTTTACCTGACTTTAATATAGGTGAAATGGGAATAGTAATTTGTATAGGGTTAGTGTGCAGAATGTATATGTATTGTGTTAATGAAGTATGTTTTTGGATTTAATGTTGGAAAAAATGTGATTATTTACATTTTTAAACAATTTAATTAGCTAAATTATATATGTGATAGTAATAAATTACGAAATCCAATGACACATTTTATATTTTTATATAAGCTTTATTTTTGTTGAAGAAAATAGAGAGATTATTGTTTTTTTTTATTTACAGAATGGAGTATACATTAGTAGAGATAAAGCAAATATGCATACATTTGTGTATTTTTGCAATGTTTTAAGGAAAATACAATTTATTGTTATCATCACATTTTATAACAGAAGTATTGATAATTACAAAAAAACATACATAACATTTATTACTTTTTTACATTGTTTGCAAATAAACATATTCTTGCAGTATTCATATAATAATGTGTTTGTTGGCTATATACATAAAAAAAATCATTGCATATGTAATTTCTGAAGAATATTGTGTCATTTGTATTTTGTTGTTGTACATAATTAGTACATGACAAATAGTATATTTGTATGCTATGTATTTTTAATGATGATTAAAAATATTATTGTAGGAAATGTTAATATTATTAATGTTTATATTTTATAATTATATGAAAAAATTTTTTTTCAACATGTACGTTTTGTAAATAAAATTTAAATTATAACATACATTTTATTATAGTTTGTACAGTTGTGAAAAAAATATTACTGTATTATAATCATAATACTAATGTATTTTTAATTATTATGAATATAATTTTTAAAGGTATTGTTTATTAGAAAATCATTTTTAAGAATTTAGATAAATTTATGTTATTTTTATATATCATTATAAGGATGTTTTTTATTTTTTTAATATATTTACACTGATTTAAGTAGGGATTTTCATTTGAATGGGATTATTTTGTAACCGCTTCATGTTATTTTGGGTCATTTTGGACTGAGGAAGCTCGCGGTTGGAAGCTGCGTCGCGTTGAGCAAGGTAAGGGATGTTTTAAGTATTAAGTGTTATTAAATACTTATGTTTAGGGTAGTTAGGATGTTTATAGTGTATTGATTGATAATGTTAAATGTTTTGGGTGTTTTTGAGGTGTTAGTAATGATTTAGTTACGTGTGGTTGTTTACTGGTTGTGACGTAGTTTTAGAAGTAAATATCGTCATTAAATATGTGTTGATTTAAATGATGTAATTGTATTTATTTCATGTATTTGGGTGTGATTGTCTGGGTGGGTATGTTTTGTTCTTTTTTCAGGTAAATGTTCATCGATGTTTTTTCGAAGACCAAGACGCGGTTTTTTTTTTTCAAGTGTGTGTTACTTGATTTAAGTAATATTGTTAACACACTTTTTAACTTTTTACAGGATTTCATGGAGCGTTTTTTTTGGATTTTTTACTACTTTTCGGGTTTTTTAGGGTTTGGATATTATGATGGAAAGAGAGACGTTATTTTTTTTTTTTTTGAAAGTGTGTTTTAGTTAATGAAACTAATAAAGTTATCACACTTTTTTTTAACCTGGATTTCCAGGATCGTTTGTTACTATTTTGACCTATTTTTCGGGTTTTGAGGATTTCACGTTTTTGGATTTGTCGAGGATGGATTTACATTGGATGTGTTCATGTTTTCATTTTTGGTGGGGCAAATTTTTTATTATTACTATGGATTGACATACAAATGGAAGGAGTCTTGCTTGGTGGAATTCATCTTGTATGGCTACATCAATGGTAAGTTATATTTTGTTATAATTTTGGTGGGAAATGTTATTATAGTTTATTGTTATATATATTATATTTACAGAAATAATATTTAATTGTACATATATATTTTCTATATGAAAATGAAATGTATCTGACAATTATATATTATTTAGGAAAATATAGTATTGATATATGATTGCAATTGTTTATTGTATTGACCAATTTCTTTGATTAGCTGTGTGTATGTTAATTATAAAATGCTTTTGGCTATTAGTGATAGGTAGTATAGGCCACTTGTTGATGGGTATAGGTTTACTTGACTTTGTAGTAGATCAAACATTTGTTTGGTTTGTTTAGTTAATTTAGGACCTATTTGAGTAACAGATTGTTGCATCCGTAATTCTTGGTAGCTTTGTTCTTTTTGTAGAGATTCCAGGAGTTTTTGTAGGGTAGGTTTCCCTCTGCTTGTAGTTGCTTGGAAGGCATTATGCCATCCTTCAACATTATTGTTTGTTTTGGATTGTTTATTTATGGTACTCAGGTATACATTCCACCAAGGAATGTGAAACTTTGGTTGTCTTCTATGTCCTGATCGATGTAATCTTCCCACCCAGGTGTCCTCAAAGTAGTCTAGGAGTTGGCTTAAATTGTCTTCGTTCTTTTTGTAATAGGGACTTTCTATTAGAATATTATAGTGTTCTGCTACATCTGTTACAGGTACGTATGCTAGTGCTATTAGTTTTTTAACCTGGTAGGCAAAAGTACTATCTGTAGCGTATTGTACACTTAGGGTGGACTTTTGCAGATGTCTCCATAGACTCTGGTTAAAATGATAATAGCAACCTTGGATTGCTGTGTGTGGATAATTTTTTAGTATTGAATTGATCATGGCTAATTCGAAATCAATAATTGTTTTTTGAGGGAAATAATTATTGGTTTCTTCTTTAATTTTGGTTAAAATTTCTATGTATGTTGTTTGCTGTTTATTTGGTAAGACGGCATAGATGAATGGAATGTTAGAATGCTGGTACAATCCATGCACTGTGTATAGTTGGTAGAATGGTTTTGGACAAACTTTAAAAGTTCCATCCATCATCCAAGTGTCACATTGTTGTAATTTCACTAAATTGTTTGCAGTAGCAAACATAATTATTCTTTTATCAGGAGATTTGTTATCAAAAAAAATAAATGGTTCATTAGTGTGAGTTATGCTTAATTCTGGGGGAATGATTACTGTCTCAAATGTTTTAGGGGTAGGTAGAGTTTTGGTAGTTAGTTTTTTTTGTCTAGCAATAGTTCTTTTTAAACAATCAATTGGGGGTAATTGTGCTGATGCATGGTGTGGTATTTTTAATAATTGTTCTTTGAGTATTTGGGTGGTGGGTTTATCAGTGCTAGTACTTGCTTCTTTAATGTTTTCAAGAGCATTTCTAACTTCTATCTCTGTTATATTGGGGGGGTGATTATGTTCTTTTACAGAAAGAACAGTGGTTTCTTTTGTAATAGCTCTACCATAGCATTTGTTTGAGTAGTATTTGCTACATTTCCAAAACATTTTCAGACCACTTTGCTTTTCTTGTGTATATACATAACCCATATAACATAACAACATTTTATTTTTTTGAGACGTTATAAATTCTGCACCTTCAGTCATGTTGTTCTGTATTATGCTAGGAGAGATGAAAAAATATTTTGTAAATATAAACAATGTTATAGATATTTTAAATATATTTAAATTTTAGTGAATATACTTACAATGTTTAATTTGATGTGTTGAAAGATGTTGATTTGAAGCTTTCAGTTGAATCTTGGAGATAGATTTTCTGTTGATAAGAGAAAAAAATTAGGTAATAGTTGGATACATTTTTTTGAATGTGATACTGTTTTAAGGGGAAAGTAACATTCTGGCTGCGTATTTTAGGCTGTTTAATGATTGAGGTTTATATACTTACTTATTTCTTTGGTCCAGTAGGTTATTGCGTAGAAGGTAGTTTTGGATGGTTCAGTGGTTTTCTGTAGAGGAGAGAAATAAGGAATAAATATGTTTTAGAATTATTTTTTTAATTAATACTTGTAGGTGGGTAGGAAACATTTAAAATATACTTACATTGATTAATATTAGAGTTGTGGGGATGTCCAAAATATTTCTGTTTGTTTAGAAGGTATCTATAGAGGAGATATGAATGTAATTAAATAAAGTGTAGTAAATTCATTTATAGAAATAGTTTCAGCTGTAGCATTCTAGATTTGTTGCTTTATCAATAGAGTTTAACTTACTTTCTGTAGTTGTAAAATTTTCTTTTGGACTGTAAATCTTCTTTCAGGAAACAGTTGAGTAGAGTTTCATCTTATTTCTTCTTTTCAGTTTGTCGTGTGAAAGAGATGTTGAAATGTAGTGTTTTTATAGTGTGCAATTAATTAGTTGCTTCATTTCATTGGTTTAATTTGAAATGTGAACATGTCATTGGTCCACCTTGATTTTTTTTTTATTTTCTGGCTGTTTGTTTCCATGTAAGGGAAACGCTAATTAGCAACTTATTAGTAGTAAGTTATTGTTTATTTGTAGTATTAAATGCTTTAAAGATATTTGTAAATGTGGTTTAATGCATGTATAATAATTATAACATTATTTATGTAGTGAAATGTATTCATATTGTTTATGGAATGTTTATTTTTAAATGTATGTGTTTGAACGAAAATTTTAATGTTATTTAAGTGTTTTATTATGTATTACAATGTTAATGTATGTGTTGTGCTTAAAGTATATTTTCTTCATAGTTTTTTAGATAGTCGATATTGTGAAATATTCTATATTTTGGATGTCTATATTTCTGATTTCGATAATTTTGTCATTTACATAGTCATTTAAGAGTAGACGATAATTTTGTTCACGATATTTATTAGTTCGATATAATGATATACGATATTTTGTAAAGACGATATTGTGTACTCGATATTTTAGTATTTTCTTTAATAAGTATGGTGAGTCTATAATATTGTAGTCGATAATTTAGCAACGATATTTTAAGTAGTCGATATTTTGGTAATCGATATTATGTCAGTGATCCAGTGGGCTTTACTAAGTCTCATGTTGTTGTTCCCAATATTTATGGTTTCAAAAGAAAGCCCATCAGTATGACTAATTTGCAATCAAAATCCTCTGCTCAATATACTGTAGTGCTTGAATAACATCAAGTGTGGCAGATGATGGCAAAATGTTTGGAAATTCCGACAAAGTTAAGACTAAGGGCCCGATTTAGATTTTGGCGGAGAGGATACTCCATTTGAATAGCGACCAATGGTGACGGAGTACTCTCTCTGCCAAACCAAAGGTCAGCTTGCCTCATTAGGGTCAGGAAGCCCTTCAGTATGCCGATGGCCTTCGTTGCCGACATAAGCCTCCGAGGGCCTGAGAGTATGGGCAGGCAGAGGTTTTACCATTTGTGCACCCCACTATTTACAGTTTGCGAACAAATGGTACGTTTTCAATGCCAGTCACGGCCAGATAATCCCTGGGAGTCCATCCAGGCTGATTGCAATTTAAGGAAGCATGAATGGATCAATGTATGTAGCAATTCTAAACAACTTTATCTCTCCTTTTGATGGACCATCACCAACTGTTTTAGGTGAGTCCAGAGAGTGGATTAGTTAACGAAGGACAACATTACAGATCCTATGGATGGGGTGAGGATCTCTTGCCAAAAAATAAACCTCTCTGGGACATGTACAGTCTCCTCTTTTTTGTGTTTCCACATAGAGTTAGAAGTGTTTTGACTCCATTATGTAATCGTGTTTCTTAAATAAAGTACAATATGAAAAGGGTCCCTTTGTGCCTTCCACAGTATCACAGATGGTAATTACACAATCAGTAAATGCCGATAAGGAGAGATAGGAGTTTAGCAGGGAGTGCAATCATTTCGTCATTCCAAGTCTCGGTTCTCAGATGGCTATGACGCAGCAATTGTGTGTATTTGCTGACATTTCGAGGGGTGCAACTTGCATCAGGGTTGTTTTCTGTTGAAAATCATGCCAACAAAAAGAGACGCAGCTATATTCTTTGTCCGGGGGCAAACTTTAATTTGCTCCCAAAAATATGACTTTCATGACAACAGGAATGAGGGCCTAGTAATTGCTTTGCAGGGTCTAGATTCTTTATTCTTACCGCGGACAAAAACAATTAAAACAATAGCCCAGTTAATAATTTCTTTCTGTCATGTTAGACTTTTATGTGAATGGCCAACAAACTTAAAATCAACTCATTTTACATATATTCTTATACATATTCTTGTCAGGTTCTTACCGGATAGGATTCTGCAGGAGCGCCACCGAGTCCCCACGCTGCTGTTGCAAGGAGTAGAAGCTAATTCCCAACCGTCCCTTCTCACACCGTGTGGCTATCAAACACTAGAACACATGGGTAAGGAGGGAAAGAGGGGAGACAAAACAAGGAAAGGAGGGTAGCATCCAGAGAACTGCCTTCTTGGTTGTCACTGTGGTTTTGAGAGAGCGGACGTCTGAAAAAGGCACAAAGAACATATGTTAATGAGAAGTGAGGGTTCTCCTCCTCCACCCTTCCTGACTACCAATAGGAGGCTCGCCTACCTAGTGGACTGGTTGTGAAGGGAATCCTAAGAAGTTTACTGGAACTGCCCCTGGTGTTATGGGAGACACATCTTAGGATCTATGAAATCATAAAAGGAACAGGATAAGGATGAAAGGCTCGTAATATGGGAACTAACACCCCCACCCTCAATGCTCCCCCAGCACAGTACCTTGAGTTGTGACGAAAGGAGCCTTGTATGTAGTCCCAACTGCCCACTGTAGTGAATATGGCCAGCTCTCCAAGTAGGGAAACACAGGAAAGTGGGTCTCTGGAGGATGGGGCAGATAATGAGCGAAACGGGAGAGGAAGCGTGGAAGGACAGGGGTGCAGGAGCAGTTAAACCCGGCTGGCCCACGGGACAAGATCCGGTAAGGTGGGCGGAGTACACTACTGCCTGCTGAGGTATGCTCGACAGAGCAAAGGCACAAGGCGCCAAACGGCGCGAGACAAAAATGAGCCCCCGAGCTGGAGGAACCAGGCTCGGGAGTCAGAGCTCTGACAAAGAGGGTTGCTGAAAAATAGAGCAACTGTGGGATCCTCAGAAGAGGATGGGCGATGGACACGGGAACAGAACGACTACCGAGGTAGTCCAGGAAACTCAGAACGCTGGAGAACAAGTATCGCAACAGCCTGAGGAGCCCCACTGGAACGCGAAGCTCCGAGTAAACCGGAAGTCAGGCTTTTCAACTCGCCTGACCATGTTGCGCCTGCGCACTCAAGAGCGGCCATCTTGGACAGGGAACGGAGTCATCCGGGGGCTGGAATCGGCAGGCGTGACAGTATACTCCCCCTAGAACCCCTCCCACAGGTTTAGGCTTGTGAGGATGACGTCTATGGAAAAGACGGAGTAATCGAGGGGCGTGAACCTGACTAGCGGGTTCCCATGTACGTTCCTCTATACCATAGCCTTTCCAGTGTATCAGATACTGCAATCGCCGTCTGTTTCTTCGTGAATCGATAATGGCTTCCACTTCATATTCGTCCTCTCCCTCTATGGATACTGGAGCAGGTTTTGGGGGAAGCCGGGTCTCAGGTTCTATGGGCTTTAGCAACGAAACATGGAAGACAGGGTGTACCTTGAAGGACACTGGCAACTGCAGTTCCATAGCTACGGGGTTGATTACTCTTTTGATCTTATAAGGCCCAAGGTACTTAGGTTTGAATTTACAAGGACCCCTTAGAGGTATATATTTTGATGATAGCCATACCTCGTCCCCGGGTTGATACAAAGGTTCTGTCTGTCTGTGAGCATCTGCCCCTTTTTTATACTGTGCCTTAGCCTGGTCTAGATTGTCCCGTGTGACCTTGTGTATATCTTGAATGTTATGAATGAAGTCACTGACCGCTGGGACCACACAGTCCGCGATGGTCACTGAAGGAAGGGTCTTTGGGTGGAAACCGTAAGAACAGTAGAAGGGTGTGTTTTTTGTGGATGCATGTTGACTGTTGTTGTATGCATACTCTGCTGTCCATACCATCTTGTCCCATTCTGTTCTGGAGTGTAGTGACTGGCTTCTTATGTATTGTTCGAAGCACTGGTTTACCCTCTCAGTCTGGCCATCGGTTTGGGGATGATGACTTGAGGACAATCTGACTTCTATTTGTAGCAGGGAGCACATTTTCCGCCAAAACCGAGAAACAAACTGAGAGCCTCTGTCTGAAATGACCACGGAGGGAAACCCGTGTAACCTGACTACATGATGGAGGAAGATTGTAGCTAGTTCAGCCGCCGTAGGGAGGCCTGGTAATGGAACAAAATGGGCCATTTTAGTGAATAGATCTACAACCACCAATAAGGTAGTGTGGCCACTGGTCGTAAGAGGTAATTCCACTACGAAGTCCATGGACACTGTATGCCACGGCATCGGGGGGGTAGGGAGAGGTTGGAGTAACCCCATGGGCCTCTGTCTGGATGTTTTACTTTGGGCACACACGTGACATGTTTTCACAAATAGTTCTACATCCTTTCCTAGATTTGGCCACCAAAACCACCTTCTGACTGAGGCAAGCGTTTTCTTTATTCCAGGGTGTCCGGCCAGAGGATGAGCATGACACCATTCTAGAGCCTGTCTTTGCAAATCCACAGTAGGAAGAACCAGGCCTTCCTGTACATACAGGAACCCCTTCCGGGTAACGTGTTCCACTGACTCTACCATCTCTTGTCCGCTCCCTGTCTGTTGTTCTGTCCTTACTTTAGTGTAGAAATCCTCCTCTGACAGTCCTCCCACTATTCTATGTTGTGGTATGATGTGGGGTGGATTTACCGATTCTTCAGGCATCTCAAATCCTAACCGGGACAACGCATCAGCCTTACCATTCTGTCTGCCTGCTCTGTATTGAATAGTAAAATCGAATTCACTAAAGAATTGGGCCCACCGTAATTGCCTCATGGATAGGGCCTTGGCTGATTTTAAAAATTGCAAGTTGCGGTGATCTGTGAAGACCATAACGGTATGTCTGGCTCCTAACAGGTACTGACGCCACTCCTCAAAGGCCTTCTTAATGGCTAACAGTTCCTTGTCTCCAACTGCATAGTTTAGTTCCGCGGGTGTGAATTTATGGGAAAAAAATGCCACTGGATGTAATTCGCCTGTAATGTGGTCTGCCTGGGATAGCACCCCCCCCACCGCGGCCTGCGATGCATCCGCCTCCACTATGAATGGATACCTGGGATCCGGATGTTGGAGTACAGGTGCTTGGGTGAAAGCCGTCTTTAGTGTTTGAAATGCTGTCTCGGCTTCTGTTGTCCAAACAAAAGGAACCCCTTTTTTCAATAGTTTGGTAATAGGCGCTATCGTCTTGGAAAAACCCGAGATAAAACGCCTATAAAAATTGGCGAAGCCGAGGAAACTTTGTATCTCTTTCACCTTTTGAGGAGTGGACCAACGATGGATAGCTTCAACCTTTTGGGGATCCATACGTAACCCTGTTGGAGTTATAATGAAACCCAAAAAGGGGACCTCCTGGACATGAAACATACATTTCTCAAGTTTACAGTAGAGATGGTTGTCCCTTAGTCGCTGCAACACATGTCTGACGTGGTGTACATGTTCTTGCGGGGAAGAGGAGTAGATAAGCAGGTCATCAATATAGGCAATGACGTAGACCTCCAGCATTTCCTTAAGAACCTCATTTATAAAGAATTGGAATGCTGAGGGGGCATTACACAGCCCAAAGGGCATTACAAGATACTCATAGAGGCCATATTTCGTACAAAAGGCCGTCTTCCACTCATCTCCCTCAGCTACCCTGACCAAGTGATAAGCACCCCGTAAATCTAGTTTAGTAAATATTTGGGCATTTCTCACTTGATCAAGGAGAGAGGAGATGAGCGGAAGAGGATACCTATTTTTGATCGTAATCTTGTTCAGAGACCTATAGTCAATGCAACATCGTAAGCCCCCTTCCCGCTTTGGTATGAAAAACAGCGAAGATGAGGCTGGGGAGCGGGAAGGACGTATAAATCCCATGGCCAGCATGGAATCCAAATATTCCCTTAAATACAGGTTTTCTTTCTCCGTGAGGGAGTAAACCCGGCTACAGGGTATTTTGGCTCCGTTCTGTAGCTCAATCCGACAATCATACGGTCGGTGAGGGGGAAGACTAGTGGCCTCTTCCTCGTTAAAAATGGCTTTCAAGTCTTGATACTCCTGTGGTAAAGAGTTCTCCTCCTCCACCCTTGGTACCTTACTGATCTGACTAGACATTACCGTATGAGCCAAACAGTCTTCGGAATTGAACTGGATTGTTGCCTTTCTCCAATCTATCAACGGGTTATGCAACCTCAACCAAGGGAGGCCCAACAAGACCGGGAACTGAGGGGATTGGATCAAGTCAAATACTATCACTTCTGTATGATTAGGCTCCAAGAGGACTTGTATGGCCTCCGTCTGATGTGTGATGGGACCTGATTTTAAGATGCTTCCATCAATCGTGGTGACATTTTCTATGTAACCCTTGTTATAAGCTTGTACGCCATGATCCTCAGCCCAGTTCTTGTCTACAAAATTCCCTGAAGCGCCCGAATCTATCATGATTTGAATCTCTGTTTTTCCTTGGTTCCAGATTAATTTGGCGGCGACAAAAAAATGACTGGGGTGAGCCATACTAGGGTTAGCTGAAGAGACACTTAAACCAGAATAACCCGGAGTCCTGGTCTCACTAGGCCCCGGGTTTTCTAGTTTTCCGACTTCTTGGTTACTACTGGTTTGGTAGGACAATTTCTGAGAAAATGACCCGCCTTCCCACAATAAAGACACAGCTGATTGTCTCGTCTTCTGCGTCTTTCTTCAGAGGTTAAAGGCCCACGTAAAGTCCCTATCTGCATAGGTTCCACTTCGTCGGCTGCAGAAGCGGCTTCTGTTCTTTTCTCCCGAAGAATCACTGTTCTACTCTCGATCTTTCCTTTTTCTCGCTTTCGTTCTTGAAGACGATGGTCTATTTTGACCGCTAGGTCAATAAGTTCTTTACAATCCCTGGGGAGATCCACAATCTGTGATAAAGAATCTTTGATGTCGTCTCTAAGGCCCCGATAAAATAAAGTACTACGTTTTTCTTCTGGCCACTCAGCCTCAACCACCAACCTCTGAAATGAGGTGATATAGCTAATCAAGTCTGTCGTCCCTTGTTTGAGAGCTAGTAACTCTGTATCTGCAGACTGGGTATAAGTGTGTTTGTCAAAAAGTTTTTTGAATTCTCTTTGGAATGCCCTATAGTCCTGTAATAAAGGGTCGTCCCGTTCTATCAACGGAATTGCCCATTTTGCTGCTGAACCACCTAAATAAGAAATCATAAAAACCACCTTTGCCTGGTCTGTAGGGAAACATTGTGCTTTACATGTGAATTGTAGTTGACACTGGCTAATAAAAGTGGCGCATTTTGAAGAGTCTCCTGAAAATCTTTCGGGTGGTGCAAGAGGAATGGACGGAGGAGTAGTTACTTGTATAACCTGTGCTGAGCCCCTAGCACCGCCCTCCCCAGGTCTCTCTCTCTGTAGGGTATTTACTCGAGCGGTCAAGGCCTGCGTTTCTAACTGCAAATTCCCTATCATATTAGCTAAGTCCGTCATTGTAACCTGAGGTAAGTCCATGGCGCCCGGGCAGAACAAACCACTAAGGCTTCGCGTTCTGTCAGGTTCTTACCGGATAGGATTCTGCAGGAGCGCCACCGAGTCCCCACGCTGCTGTTGCAAGGAGTAGAAGCTAATTCCCAACCGTCCCTTCTCACACCGTGTGGCTATCAAACACTAGAACACACGGGTAAGGAGGGAAAGAGGGGAGACAAAACAAGGAAAGGAGGGTAGCATCCAGAGAACTGCCTTCTTGGTTGTCACTGTGGTTTTGAGAGAGCGGACGTCTGAAAAAGGCACAAAGAACATATGTTAATGAGAAGTGAGGGTTCTCCTCCTCCACCCTTCCTGACTACCAATAGGAGGCTCGCCTACCTAGTGGACTGGTTGTGAAGGGAATCCTAAGAAGTTTACTGGAACTGCCCCTGGTGTTATGGGAGACACATCTTAGGATCTATGAAATCATAAAAGGAACAGGATAAGGATGAAAGGCTCGTAATATGGGAACTAACACCCCCACCCTCAATGCTCCCCCAGCACAGTACCTTGAGTTGTGACGAAAGGAGCCTTGTATGTAGTCCCAACTGCCCACTGTAGTGAATATGGCCAGCTCTCCAAGTAGGGAAACACAGGAAAGTGGGTCTCTGGAGGATGGGGCAGATAATGAGCGAAACGGGAGAGGAAGCGTGGAAGGACAGGGGTGCAGGAGCAGTTAAACCCGGCCGGCCCACGGGACAAGATCCGGTAAGGTGGGCGGAGTACACTACTGCCTGCTGAGGTATGCTCGACAGAGCAAAGGCACAAGGCGCGAGACAAAAATGAGCCCCCGAGCTGGAGGAACCAGGCTCGGGAGTCGGAGCTCTGACAAAGAGGGTTGCTGAAAAATAGAGCAACTGTGGGATCCTCAGAAGAGGATGGGCGATGGACACGGGAACAGAACGACTACTGAGGTAGTCCAGGAAACTCAGAACGCTGGAGAACAAGTATCGCAACAGCCTGAGGAGCCCCACTGGAACGCGAAGCTCCGAGTAAACCGGAAGTCAGGCTTTTCAACTCGCCTGACCATGTTGCGCCTGCGCACTCAAGAGCGGCCATCTTGGACAGGGAACGGAGTCATCCGGGGGCTGGAATCGGCAGGCGTGACAATTCTATGCCTGAAAAAAACGTGTGCAGTCTGTTTTTTGCATATCATTGATATTCATGACATGGAATATTTACTTTATAAGCAATCACCATCCAGTCTCACTGGCTGTGCTCACTGTTTGTTTGTCAGACCAATCTTACAAATTATCTTCATTTAAAAATCACTCCAATTTTAGTACATTTCTTTCAGAAAGCGTATACCTTTAAACGTGACGTTAATAGAATATTCCATGACTGAACCATACCCTTTATACAACACCTACCTCACCAGGTCTTCGTCATGTGAGTAAATTGGTTTACCTCGACAACCACATTAACAAAGAAAACTGTGATGTGTTTGTCATGTGCAAGTTACTATGATTTTTTTAGCATATCAGCTACAAGACCACCAGCCTACTTTGGAATGTAATTAGTCAACATGATGTTAAATCAATTCCTCTGAATGGTGACCTATGGTCTATTAAAGTCTATGGCCAACAAAGTATCATTGTGTATTGTAGGAAAGAACCTAAATGATTTCAATATTTGGTCTAAAAGTGGGCCACAGAGTTAGAAATATAGCCCAGAATTAGAGTCTTGCGCACAGGGTACTCCATCGTAAAGCTGCCATGACCCATATGTACCAGCCAGGATCCTAAATAGGAGCGAGAATTAAAGAAAATCCAACCGTGGTCAGAAAAAACACAAACTCTGCCCACTTCGATGATGAAGGACCCTATAGTCCTATAGCTACACCATACTCAACCAATATCTTCAAATTCCGAGTACAGGGCCTTTGATTATCTGGTGCCTCCACTCCACCTTTACTAAAATCTGAGAGGTGTCAATCATCTACAGCAGACTATTGAAGGGGTGGCCAACCACACTAGACACAGCAGAGGCCTCCAACAAGAGAGAGGCTCCTGACAAGCCCACCCGCCACAGAGACTCAACTCACAGCCATCCATATAAGCCAAGGGAGTCAGTAGGATGTTGCTAACAAAGGAGGGACAGGGAGCCGAGTTATGAGGTCCTACACACAGGCTCCCGAAGAAGCACGAGTATTTTAAAGGGGGTGTGCAGCTCCTATCTGGATGTGGGGGAAAGACAGGTCTTTCTTCATGATGCCCTCACACACGCCGAGAGGTGTCATGCTTCATTATCGGGCGGGTGCCCCTCATCAGGCCGGCGCTGCAATGTCTGACGGGCTCCTGAAACCGGGGCTCTTTGCCGGGGATCTTTTGAAGATGAAGCCGTTAGGTGTGTGCGGGTGTGAGGGCTGGGTAGTGCTAAGGGAGTGGAATAGATAAAAAGGTCTGGAGCAATCGTATTGAATCAAATTTTAATGTAATAGGTAGCTCTAGCCTGATTAAAACTGTGCGTGTGCCCCTATGTAGAAATAATGTTCCTCAAGGGCTGTCTAGGTGTAGATGGTCAACATGTTTCATGCCCAGTCTGCCCCTACCAGGTCAAATGGCACTTCATCAGGACCGAAAGAAAAGTGAAAAAGTGCACTACTGTCTGGTATTCAGATTCAGTGATATAAATTACCAGATGCGGTAGAGATGCCCTAGTAGACTTGTACTGGGGAGTACTGTAGACCTGTGGGAGAGGGGAACAGAGGGGAGGGTACAACCAAGCAAAAATGAAAACATTACAGGAGGTACAGAAATGCCAGGATGTTTGGCAGAATGGATTAAGGAACAACATTGAAAAAATTTACTGGCACGAGGTTTACAAGTACATATTGGTAAGCTATAATTTGAAGCGTGGTGAGTGTCTAATCTTAAGTGAAAGGCAAGTGCCAAAAGGATTAAAACAATCGCAAGGTAAGATTAAATTAAAACAATCACAAGGTAGCTAGAGCAATCAGCCTTCGGTGAGGACTGGTGGACGTATCCAGGTAGCAATAACATGTTAGTGGTGTTGGCAAGTTGCTGATCATGCGCAGTCAGACACAATTCTCACAGATCCACAAGACCACGGCTGGAAGACGATCCTTCTCTTACCTGGACCTCCTTTTCTCTACACCTCAGGGAAACACCATTGCTGCTGCAAATCAAGAAGGACCTCAAGACCCGGCTCTTTGATTGAAATACAACCCCCCCCCCCCACACTCAGCACCTTGAGACCCTAACAGGTGAGTAGTTGCACTTTACAAGAAACTTGATTGATTACTTGATTGATATTTCTTTTTTCAATTCACATGTGAAATTTCCATTAGGTGTGCAGGCCAACCAAACACAATACCATGCTACTGAAGCAGCCTACCTATTTCCCATGGCAAAGTACCCATTGCCACTTTGGTGAGCTGCACATTTAACCACTGCAATTTCATCCGGTAATTGTATGGCTTCCAACAAATTTTTAACATGCAATAAGTTTCTTATTGGTGTACCTGTTGAAGTAAGGGGTCCCTTCTGTGACTACAAGTGCCCAAAATCATGGACAACAGCAAAATATGGTCACTGTCCTATGAGAAAGTTGAACTGCATGCTCTGGTAAGGGCAATCAAATCTTTAACTTGTGCTGAACTCCTGAAAGCCAGGAAACTTCAACAACATCATTTATAGAGCACACAGCATACACTGCCCTCAATGTGCCCTTATTACTTCTGAGGCATGAGCCATCTACAAAAAGGACATGGTCGGGCTCAATCAGAGGTGCATCCTTAATGTCAGGCCTTGGTTTGGTACATAAGTCCATGACATCTAGGCAATTATGTTCAATGTCATCACAAACAGTAGCATCAATTGACAAAAGAGTTCATGGATTCAATATTTGACACCTCTTTAAATTAACATTATCAGCAGTCCATATTGTTTTCTCATATTTTGTTAATTGATTATGTATCATGTACTGAGTTTTCATTCTTGTCAATAGAAGTTCCACAAAGTGTGGGACCATACCAGTTAAAGGTTATCCCATCACTAAGTTCTCACTCTTTTCCAAACTGGTGCTTACCACATCAACCACCTTAAGGCAACGAGGAAGCCATGCTGCTACGGTGTCAAGGGTGGTAGAAAAATATGCAAGTTGTTTTCTGGCATCACCATAAATCTGAGTAAGCACGAAGAGAACACAGCCCTCTTTCTCAAAGCAAAATAATGTTCATTCCTTTGTATAATCTGGCATTCCTAATGATGGGGGTTGACACAATATTCCATTTAGCTCTAGGAAGGCTTTCATGCAATCATTGTCCTAAGGAATCTCATCAGACACATCTCTGTGTGTCAACCTCAGAAGAGGCTTTGCCACTAGGGAAAGGTTTGGTATCCGCTGTCTACAGTAGCCAGCCATTCCCAAAAGCATCCTGACTTTCTTTGGATTTCAAGGTGGATTCATTTAAAAGATAGCTTTTACTCTCTGTGGGGATACCTTTCTTGCTACATTCTCAAATAAGTGTCCCAGACACCGACCTTCTTTTTGACACTACTGCAATTTATCAGGAGACAATTTGGGAACATTACAAGCCTGTTGTGGTGGCGTAGGTCTCCCAACCACCCTATTACATCAGGGCTGTCCGGCTGTCATTGCCCCGCCACAGTCGCCAGGGAAACGCCGACGGTCAGAAGGAATTATTATGCTTGGTGGGACCGCCATGGACCCGTCAAGCATATTAGGAGTTTCCTCTCTATCATGGTTTACATGGTGGTTGCGCCTCCATGAAAACCATAGGAGAGAAGAAACAAAGGGGGCCCTACAAAGTGACCCATGTGCCTCTGTGCCCTGGGGTGAATGCAGAGGGGCACAACATGTGCCCCTCTGTGTGCATGTCCCCAGTTCTTGCACAGCATGGACTTTTCAGTCCATGCTGTGCAGGAACTGTTTCTGGGGTTCCCATTGCAGTGCCCATTTTCAGGCACCGCTGTGGAATCGTCAAAATAAAAGCCTACCAGACACGAATCATACTGGTAATCTGGCAGGTGGACCAACTATTGCTTGGATGGTGCGGGAGCGGGGCAGACCCGGTGCTGCACCACCAAAGTCATAATCAGGCCCTTTGTGTCCATTCTCAGCCAGGTAATGATGGCTGGTTTAGAAGCTTCTCATGTTTCTGATGCTATAAGCAAATCATCAGTGTGCTGAACTGGTACTGATTCATAGGGCATCTGCAATCGTGCCATTTTGTTTTTTTTTATCTGGTTAAAAATGGAACGACTTTCTCTATACCTTTGTGGGACACAGCACTGATAAGAAAGCCTGGCACAGATCAATCACTGTGAACCATTCTGCAGTATATGGAATTCGAAACAATATTGTGGCTGGATTCGTTAGCACGGAACAGCACAAAACCACTAAATCATTTATTTTTCTCAAGTCTTGTACTATCCTAAATTTTCCATTGGGCTTCTGTAAACTCATAATCAGTGAATAACACCTGCTCCCAATTAACTCCCTCAGTATTCCTTTGTGTTGCATATCTTCTATTACAATCTTTATTGCTGCAATTGTTTCAGGAGTCAAATGGTGGTTTTGTAGGATACACTGCATTTGCTTTCACTATAATTCGAACTGGTTCTACACCTTTAATTAGTCAGATATCCTTGCGTGTAAGATCTAACATTTCTGTATTAACAATACCTCTTAAATCTGCAGGAAGTTCTTTGACTGTCATTAGAGTAAACAATCCTGTAAATGTCTGTTGTCGAATCATTTTCTATTCTATATCCTCATCATGTATTTAAAAAGCTACACCATCCGGTGTGCAAAATATTGTACAGTTTAACTGGCAAAATTCATCTCTAACTAATAAATGTACTGGAGTTGAATCACAAACAACAAACTGGTGTTTTTCTTCAAATTATCCTATTTTTAATTAGACCTTCTCTGAAATTGGATTGGTAAACTTTGTCACTTCCACAACTTGGAAATTTTTCCACGAGATATGTAGGTCTGGGACTTCCACTTCCACTAACAGTAGATCTGGTAGCTCCTGTATCGATAAGAAATTATATGGGGTGGCCATACACTTCAGCATCTAATTCTGGACTACTCTGATCTACCTCCAAGACTGCCCCAGGTATGCAATCTTCCTTCCCTCTTAAGCACATTCTTTGAGAAACATCTGAACCAGAACCATTATTTTTTTTAAAGGGATACTATTGTAAATCGTTCTGATTTGGATTAGTAAATAGTTGCATCAAATTTTAAAATGAATTAGTATTCATTGGTGCCATTTGATTTAAATTAAATCTGGGATTCCCCATATTTTGCAGGATGGTGTGCGCTTGTGTATCATTGGAACTTGTCCCTGCATCTGCATTTGTTTTATCTGTGCAGGCATATTTTGCCTCTGACTTCCTCTTGGCATTTGTACATTTCTACTTACATTACCAGGTTTATATCTGTACTCCCTCTTCCAATGACCGACCCAATGACAGCTGTGACAAGCAGTAATCTTCTTCATAGAAGCAACATCTGTTCCTGAATTCTTAGTAACTGGAACACCTCTACCTCTACACTGAGGCACATTAAATTCTTCTTGGATACCCTGGAAACTAACCTGTGGACCAACAACACCTTTCATATTTCCTTCATTCCCTGTAAAAGAAGGATTCTTAAAACCTTTCTGAGCCAATCTCGTTTGTGGCAAAATAAATTTCTCTTTTATCTTTTTCTGCTTTATCTCCAGCTCATCACTGTAGTACTTTGCATATCTCAGCACCTCGTCAAGTGACTTATTCTGCCAGAAGATCACGGTTTGAGTTATATGTGAACTGATCTCCGGTTTCAGCCCTAAGACGAACTGGGACAAACAAATCCCCATATCCTTTTCTGCAGGATATTCTCGTCCAGTGAAACACCTGTAACAATCTTTCATAGGACTCATGAACCAATTCATTTGGCTCCTGGGTAGTTTCAACCCAGTCCAAATCCTTGGAAGGCATTCTGCCTCTCAGAAAAGTGGTCACAGCCTAGTATTTCTCCATAACCACAGGCGATGGTGCATTAGTCCTAGCATTTCTTACTGGTTCCTCTCATGGCTATTGTACAAAGGTTTCACATTCAGCCTACAAATCACTCAGCACTACAATATGAAAGAACGTATCCAAGTCAGTCCACGACACCTTTGAAAGTTTATAAACCGTTCTACCTGCATATACCACTTCACCGATGTGTCTCTCAACTTTGGATTTTTTTTTGTAAATGCTGCTATAAAAACATCTCTTCCATGGCCCATGCACATACATTCCTCCTACTATTCACCTCAAGGGATAAGCTGTATTCTCTCCCTCATTTTCTTTATCTTTCCTCCCTGTTGCTTTTTCTTTTCATGTTTATTTGCCCATTTAATTTCCAATTTGTCAGTCTCACCCCATCTGCGAATACATTTCACTAGCTCTGCAATATGCAGCCTCATTCCTGTTGTACGCATGTTTTCAATTGCTGCATCACTCAATTGAACCCTGTGACATTTCTTTAAATGTACACTTTCAGTAAGATCAATTTCATATTTCTGTGCTAATTCTTCTAATTTATCATATATGACAGCCGCTTGCCGGGTAATCTCTTCCTACAAATAAATAATTTCCCTTTTCTGATATTGTTCTAAATGTTCTAGCTTCAAACAACCTCTTATCTCCTTTAGTTCTACTTTTCATTTGGAAATGTCTAAAGGTCTCTTCTTCTTTGAGTGTAAATTTTCTTGTGACTCTGCACCTTCTATCTTCCTAATTCCTGCTACTTCTTCCAACCAAGGGCCCAATTATGATCCAGTAGGAAACGGCTCCGACCCTCAGCGTTGGGATTCATTTCCGACCAAACCTTTGTGATGGAGTCGGTTGGAAATTAATCCAAACAGGAATTCGAATGGCTTACGGCAGGCTCGGAGAGCCCATCTGCCATTCGGAAGGGGGCCTGTAATCCCAAGGGCGCCTCTTTCCGCCTGGGGGATTATGATGGCTGCTTCCCACAGCCTTTCTGTGCCAACATTTCCGACACAGAAAGGCTGTGGGAATCTGACTTTGGGGGACCCCAGAAGGGCCCACATGGGTGCAAGGCCTCCGGATGGCAGCCTAGGGGGCACCTATGGTGGGCCACTGTTGATCTCTGCACCCGGTGGTAGGCACTTTAAGGTGCCTGCCACAGATTGCAGGGATGAACTGCACCTTAGCTCTTTACAATGAGAGCATGCATTTCGGTCAGAATGCATGCTCCCATAGTAAAGAACTGGATTGCGACCGAACACTGCTCAGTCGCATCCTACTTGCTGGGTTGGGACCGACAGGATGTCGGTCAGTTCCATTTCCCACATGCTGAGTTTGTCCAACATCATAATCGGGCCCCAAGGCGGAATGCCTCCTTCTTCAGTTAATATATCTCCAGGAGTAATGGGATTGGTACAAATTAATGTCCCTTCATCAATCAATCAATCAATCAATTAATTAATCAATCAATCAATCAATCAGCATTGGTAAAGTTCACTCTGTCACCTCTAGGGGTATTTGGGTGCTGTATCTCTGTCAAAGAGCCAGATCTTGGGTCTCATTCTGAAGTCAGCTAGCGAGGGGCCCATATGGAGCTGGAGGGGAGCAGTGTTCCAGGTCTTGGCTGCGATGTAGGAGAAGAAGCGTCCGCTGCTGAAGGTGCGGGGGTAAGTGAAGGGCAAGTGAAGAGGAACATAGGTGTCTAGTGGGTTGGTGGAATTTCAGTCGATGGATGATGTAGGCAGGTCATGGAGGACTTCTATGCGTGTATGAGGCACTTGAACTGGTATCTTTCCTGGATGGGGATCCAGTGGCAGTCTCTCAGGTGGGGGGTATGTGGGTTCATTTGTAGAGATCCAGGATAAATCTGACTGCAGTATTATGTATTGTCTGGAGGCTGGCTGGAGATACTGACTTAGAGGGCTTTGACATAGTCGAGGAGGCTAGTGATGAGGGCCTGAGTGACTGTCTTTCTGTTGTTGGTTGGGATCCATCTGAAGATTCTATGGAGCATACAAAGTGTGTGGAAGTAAGAGGAGGCGACTGTGTTAACTTGTCGTTTCATGGTCAGTTGTCTGTCGAGAATGATGCCGAGTTTGCATGCATTGTCGGTCGGTGTGGGTCGGAGTTTTACAGGCCACCATCTGTGGTCCCATGCAGAGGTGTTCTTCCTAAAAGATCAGTACTTCAGTTTTGTCAGAGTTGAGCTGAAGCCAGTTGTCTTTGATCCATTTGGCTATGTTGGTCATGGCATTGCAGACAACTAAAAAGGGATGTCAAAGATGTCCTACGTTGTCGCAGGTCAGGGAAACTGCCTTTTCAACGAGGTCTTTACTACGTTGTACCTTCACAATGCATTTTTTACCTTGCATGTTTTTAGAACGCATATGCTTTTACAACACATGCCTTTACCACACATTTAAGGTAAGTTCGGGGGTGTGGGGGTCTCCCTCCACAAATACTTTGTTTATATATATATAAATATATATATAAACAATGCATGGTAGAGGCATGCGTTCTAGAACAATGCGGGGTAAAATGCGTAGTAAAGGCATGCAGAGTATTTCCCTGCGTTGTTCCAACATACAATCGCAGGTCTATGTATTTTTTGTAACATAATACTATGTGCTTGTGGTTTTACTTCTTATATGGATTTTACAATCATAATATGATGCATTGGAGTTTTCGCTTCTTATCTGTATGTAGTATGTGCTTTTAAGGTTAGATTAAATATTGAATAAAGCTTTATTGGTTGACTGAAATATTCAGTTATTTCTCAAAGGAGCCATTGCCTTATTTTTTAACTTAAGTTTAACAACACACATTGCGATTATTGTTCTTGAGTGCCACTTTCACATAGAGTATCTTGCTGTTACAAAGGTTTCCCAATGTGTATGTCTCTGGCTTAATACAGATGCCATGCATGCACAGCTCACTTTCAAGCATACACACTCTACTTTCTGTCTAGATACCTTTTCAAATCTGTGCTAGTCATAGTACAATTTTCTAGCGACCTATATTGAACAATTCCAAGTTTACAGATAACTTTAATAATCATGGAACTTACCATAATTTAGTTCAGCTGCACTCTCTTTGTAAAAGTAATTTATTAATATTTCCCCAAGACCTAGTTTCGACCACCTCTAGTATTTGATGACTGTGTTCCCAAAAGTGTTACTCTATTGGCTGTTTGGATGTCTTATAATTTATTTCCAATGTATTCCCCTCCCCCTCTTTATTCTAGCTTTTGCCCATTATTTGGCCTATATAATACAAACCATTGGTGTGACAGGAGGCATGAATTTAGCCACAGAATATTTTAACAATAATTTGTAGTGGTTTATGAAGCAGGACTCCAATGTTTGGCTTGCCATCGGAGCTAATTGTTTTTATTGGATTAGCTGTATGACCTCGCGATATTTCGCTGGTGAGAGCAAAGGAGCTTTATGATCTAAAGAAACTGCCTATTGTGTGTAACTCGTACCTGCACATTAAAGATGGCTGGCTGAACCTAAACCTTTATGGCGTCAAGAATATGAACATTCTGACTCACCCAGTAAGAGAGGAAACGAATTTAAGTTGCTCTTGTTTCTACCCACTGAATTAGTTCACAGTTGATCTCCATAAACTATCCTGAGGTGGTGCCCGCTTGCTTTTGATCCAAGCTGTCAGCTTTTTCAAGAAACAATAACGTGTCTGTCTTATGTAGATCAATAGGCAGCAGTATTCATATTTCAAAGACTCTAAAATAAATTTCATGGTGTCTTTTCTTTCGTTGCTTTCAGAAATAATTTCGTCCGATGACTGTTTTCTAATAACATCGATGGTTGATGTTTCGTTATGAGAGGTTTCTCGCAGAGATCCTAGTGGGTCAAAGCAGGACACGAATTGAGTTACGTTGCACTGTCTCATGATTGTTTGCTTTGATCTCTGATTGTAGAGACTGTTTTTTCACAGAAGCACCACAATTTAGTATAAAAAAACTTTAAAAAACAAAATAACAAAAAACGTGTTAGTGTCCTAAACAACGTTAGGTCCTGGTAGCCATAAAAATAAAAAAAATACGATGGGGCAGATTTATGTTCCCTGGCGCATCCCTGCAAATCAGCATGGATGCGCCAGGGAAGATGCGTCACGCAAGTTTGCCCTTGCGCCACCGCAGATGCTCTGCATTTACAATGCGGTGCATCGTGGCGCAAGGACAAGCAGATGCGTGACGTATCTGCCGGTGTAAGGTTGGCGCAGTGCTGAAGTTGTGTCGCAAGCGCGATGCAACTTCAGCACTGTTCCAACCTACCCCATACCTAACATGGGGCGTCAAGCCTTACGCCTTCTTCAAGCAGGCGCAGGGTTTTGGCGCATCAGCGTTGGGAAAGTGATTCAGTGAAATCTTATAGATTTCACTGAGTCACTTTTCAGGGGCGTTCCTGCGACGGAACGCCCCCCCTGCGTGGAAACGCCCACATGAAACCTGACGCAGGTTTCATGTGGTGCAGGGCTTTACACCGTGACGCATCTCCATAGATGCGTCACGATGTAAATAGGGCGCAACGTGGCGCAGGGTTTACGCCGCCGCTGCGTCACAGAAGTGACGCAACGGCGGCATAAAAGTGGCGCAACTCCAACATAGATCTGCCCCATGGTGTCTAAAATAGTATTTATTGTTAGGGTGTTTTTCTCTTTATTTTTTTAAAACTACAACTCACCTCACCTGCTTTCAGGGCCGTAGCCACGAGGGGTGGGGGGGCCTGAAGGGGCCAGGCACCCCAATTAAAATGCCAGCCCCCCCCAAATGCAACTGCCAGCATGTCAGAGATTGCCTTCAAAAGGAAAGCTTTGCTCTGCAGTGCTTACGAGACTAGTGAGGTGCTCCCCACAGGCAGCAGCTTTTATAAAGAAAGTCATTAAACAGACCTCACTTTGTGCACAGATGACTTTTGTTTTTGCTGAGGGTTTAGGAGGGATAAACTACCAGCAGCGAAAGGCGCTGCTAGAGTCACAGTCAGAAGCTTTTGAATACAGTGGCGTTGCTAGAGCTGCTGGGGCCCGGTGCTATCCCTCAGATTGCCGCCCATGGCCGGTAGCGGGGGGAGGTGGTTTCTGGGGGAAAAGTATGGCGAGCAGTGCGGGTGGATTGGCAGGGTTTAAGTTACGACGCCACTCTCAACTCTAATGTAGGAGAAAGCAAAGGTCAGAGCAGATGTGCTGCGTGCCCAACACTAACCTCTCCCAGCGAACACGCGCTGCCAAGGGGCACGTACTCAACTGAGTAACGACCCTTTTGATCGAGTGGCCTGGAACCTCACACTTTAATGTAAATGAAATGGAAGGAGACAAATCACACAGCTTGTTATCTCTTCACAGGTACTTAAGAGAGGCACGCTTTTGACGTTGTTAGGTCCCTTTATGTAAGTGCATGAACTGTAAGAATGTCAGATGTGTTGGTCTGTCCCAATTTTGACACACTATTTAAATAGCACTATTTTATTTCTTTTATAGCGCTAAGCATCCCAGTGCAGGGTGTCAGACCGATTTACATAACATACAGATTGACAATACATCATGCCAAGTGTGTAAATCAGTGTACAAGATATGTTGCATGAGTCAGTGAAGGTTAAAAGGTGTAGCAGTCACATATCCTGCATAGCTCACTGTTCTTTATTAAAAGGCTTACTATTTATGAACTGCAAGTAACAAAAGGATCTGTGTTCAAAGCAGTAACCCACTTACCTAGCTACTTAAAAAAGAAAAAGAAAAATTCTGTCCCCTGCATATTACATGCTTTGCAGGTACATTAACATTCTATACTACTTTGAGTCAGATCTAGGACTACACAAAACAGAAATCTCTCCAAGAAATACTTTAACCTCCTGGGCTATCTCACCGATTATTATTCTCTGTTATTTACTGGGCACCTCCACAGCAGATGTCTTAACCCCATAAAAATATTAGAAAACGGAGACTTAGTAACCAATTAAGCATAACAGATCTACCAACATGCTCCTCCATGTTGCCAATTTTTTTGTGGCAGGGTTTAAAAAAATGTTTAAAATTAGTTGAGGCCCAGATTTTACATTGGGATTGTGCCACTTTTTTAGCACAACTCCAAAGCAAAATCTAATTTGTTAAATTTCATAATGAGCTTAAATGCACTCATGATATGTGATGTCCCTTACTGTGATGCCACATGTGGTGTCATGCATTGTGACACTACTTTCTATCAGGAGGGGGGGAGAAGGAAAAATCTGTGATCCTTTCAGCTTCCTTGGTTGCTATTTCACAAAATCAAATGGGGAAAGGGATCACTTGTCCTGAGTAACCAGGGTTTTAATCTCTTATTCGGTTCCAGTGCTGATAAAAAACCCTCATTCACGTACCAAGGCTTGATAGGCGGTATATCTTGGTTCTCCGCCTTGTTGTTAGCGACGTGACAGCATCATCATTGGGTTTAAGTGTGTGCTTCCTCCACCCGGAGGTGAACCACTGGTTAGTGCAGTAGTGATTTAGTGATCAAAAAGGGAGGGGGGTGTTTGTACAGTTAAAAAAAGGCTTCTATTAACCAGTGCTGATAAACTTTAATTGGTGCTGGAAAGAATGCCTGGTTAAAAGGTTTGGGCGTGCGTAGGAAACTAGTGTTAGGAGGTTTCCGCACTGAGTTATGTCCATAAAGAGGTCGACATGTTTCAGCCGTAAGTTGCCCTCAAGGGGTCAAGTCGGCTTTCATCAGGACCTAGTATCTCCGGTAAAAACAGGGGGGGGAGGGTTTGGTAACCTCAAATTTGGGTTAGATTCTTAGAAAGATTCATCTAGAATTCAAAAAGGCCTTATGGTACCTTGTTAGGAGATCAATTATGCCTCCTTGGGCGTGCTGAGAGTGGCTCAGCCTGCTCTTTCACAGGTTCGGCACAACTTGTGCTGTCACAGCCTCTCAGTCCCCGGGACACCACAGGCTGTGATGGCACACACCATGATGTCACTTGCATACTGACTAACTAGGATAGTCCCCTGCCCAACCCACATGCTGGAGCTGCAAGGATTAAACACACCCTAAACAAACTTCAAGAGAAATGCAACTGGAAGTTTATTTGAGGTGTGTTCACTTTATTAAAATCTGCATCCTGCAAACGAATTTCACATCCTGAACATTCAGTTCTGTGCCTGTGGTATGTTAAATTGACTTTCTGTGGAAATAGAGAGGGTATTGTCATTATACCTACATGTTCCCATGCACAAATATACTGCACAGGACAATCATATCTCTGAAATACTGGAGTGAAAAAGTTTAAGGGGAGCCGTAATAGTGGGGATGTTCGAATGGCTTTTTGAAATAATGATGTTTCTCTGCTTTGAAAGGGGGAGGAAGAAAAAGAGTAACTATGACAGTTCTGTGTCTGGGTGTTTTCTTTTTATTTTAGCGCATGTCTGAGGGTTACTTTTATGACTTCTAAGCGCCAGTATTCACAACCACCATCGTCATCAATGGTGAACAGACATTTTCGTTGTACGAGGCCTATTTGGCTGGACATGACAGGTGCTTTTGGGAAAGTTGTCAGTTACTGATGAAGCGCTTACTTTGGATTCTAGAGCGGAATCGGCGTTTACCACTAAGTAGATTCAAGAACTATAGATGTTCTAGTCACAGCGTTATGAAATGTGCACAGAGTCTTTCACATAAACCCTTCCTGAGTCAGGTTTAAAAATTGCGTGCCACAACACTTACGCAATAAATCTAGCCTTGATAACCTTTCTATGCTCATCATTTAATATATTTCTCCATTGCCTTTCTAAAACATTCCTACGTAGCGTAAAAAAATTAAAATTTAATTAATTTTCACTTACCTTGATTAGGCGGGAAGGGGCGTGCTTCTAACTCGGTGGATGAGGTGGAGACCAGGAACAAGTCCCCTTTTCTGACTGACATAAGCCACAGTCTCTCTGAAACAATGACCAATGACTTTAACTAATAATGGCGAAGAGTACGAAGAACAGCTGATATTTCTAACCAAATTGAGGAATGTTAATTTCCAATAGAGATAAACCTCCCTACTGCAAAAGGAATCCCAAGTTAGCATCCTCCTCCCCAGGGAGCTGGCATCCATCCTAGCCACCAAGAGCACCTCTAGATGGAGAGGAAACCCTCTGGCCAAGGAATCAGGAGGAGTCATCTAACACTGCAGCTGAAAGACATCACCATCACTGGTTTGAAGTCCTATGTTAGTAGCTCCAAATGATCTTGGAGATGCTCACAAATGGACAGTGAAAATGGATAACACCAGGTAGCCACAGAGGAGCAGGAGACTGTCTGCAGCAAATTTGAAATGTTAAGGCTAGCGCGAGACTCCTCCACTCATGCGCGTGGTGGTAACGTCACGTGCCTGAAAGTGCGAAGCGTGCCCGTCACTACTGGAGCGCGGGGACTTGCAAAAAATGATTCCCAGGGCCGTCATTGGGAGTGCTTTAGTGCGCTACAAGATTAACGGCCCTGGGACTCACATTCTTTATCAGTTCCCTCCTCTCGCCTACTTTTTTTTAAAATAAAGCACTGTGCCAGTCTGTGTGTGGATGCTCAGTATCTGCGCACATGCACTATACAAAAGTCACACCTATTGGCTTCACCAGTACTTGGTCTTTTTGTGTCACGATTTCAGAAACCGCATCCTTTGCAGACATGTTTATTTGCAGACTTGTCAGCTTGCAGGCGATTTGCTATTGTGTATACAGCAGTGCAGTGGCCTTAAATCACCGCTAAGCAACTGAAATATCCCACATGCATTTTAAAAAGGCCCCTTTCTCTTGACGTCCCAACGCCCCCGCGCTCCCAGCTCTTAACAGTTGTAAACAAGTTAAACTTAAACTGAATGAGTCCTGACAGACGATGATTTCCTGAGGCCCTGCGGACCCTTCCGTTCGAGAGCTCAGATTGTGCAGTGTGGCCCGGCCGGGAGTCACCGGGAGCAGACACCCTGCGCGAGCAAATGCTTATTTTTTAATCTAAAGACAGACTATAGCGTGTAGAATATAGACTTTTGAGACTTTTACTTTAACTCCTGACCTAAACCAAATAAAGGACAAACTCTCCATGGAGGGCGGAGATGCGCTGCGAAGAGTCCTCCTCGCCGGAGACCTGTCCCAAATCCCATCGGAGGAGTTCAAGAAATGCATCCGGGTTTTCCTGCGCGCGGAACCCAGAGGTGAGCGCTCATTGGACACGTAAAGGCATGGCTTATGCGACACAGGCCTCCCACCTTGTAAGGAGGCGCGGTGCGCCGCACCACCACTATGGTAGGTGGTGCAGCATGCATTTGCAAGCAGGTGGTCTTGTACTTACGCGTACGTGTGGTGTGGTATAACTCAGCGACAGCCGCCGGCCGCCCGCAAAATAGTGCCGCCTGGGGCGGACCGCCCTCACTGCCCCCCCCCCCCCCCCCCCCACCCAGCTACGCCTCTGTTTGAATAGGGAAAGCAGCAACATTGTAATGATTTTGCACAGGTCAGTAAGAGGAAGCAGATTTCTCCCGCACGCCCCAAACCCCAATCAGAAACATTATTTCTCTTCAGTCTGCAGCACCTATTGAGACTACAGCAGTGTAAGACACGCTGGTCATGAATCAAGGCGAAGGTCAGGGAAGGTTTCGATTCTGTTTATAGATTAACACAGCATTTTATCAATTCTTTGTGTTTGAAGCAGCTTTAATTTAATGAATTAACAGTCACACTCAGCTCAGAGTGCCCCTTGCTGGTATATGGGGGCTGAGCAGGGTAGGTCTAGCCTGTGGGGCAATCTACTAGTAGCAGAAGGACTGGTCTGACAGGTCAGCAGGTTGTCTATTTTTGGCTGTTTGTGGTATGTTTTATGGGTTTGAGAGCTGTTTTTTCACAGTTAATTTACCTTGCAAAGCAGCCAGTTTAAGCTCACAACTGCTCTGATTTGCAAATGAGTGATCATCTAGCTATCTAATTCCCTAATGGGGCCTTGCTTATTTTGATGCTCGACTCTGTTTTCTGTCACAGTCCAAACCTGGGGCTGAGAAGGAAGACAAAGACTTTGTCTCCTGTGATCCCATAACCGTGACCTCAAAACTGTTAAAAGAGGAAAGCAGGTCTTGGAAAGTGAGTGAATGAAAGAGGAAACAAGCTTCTTTTGCAGAATCAGTGGGTGGGATATGTTTCTTGTAGTGCTGCAATGAATACGTATCTAACCCCCTACTCATACGAGCCCCTCTTTGTTTGTTTGTTCTCGAAGAGATGAAACTACCTGACATGACTTCTTCTTTTTGACGAAGGAATCCCCCACCCTCAGTCTTAGAATTTTTATTTTTTGCAGATTCCAACAGCTTATTGTAGTAGAGAAATACATGCTATTATGTCTTTACAAGTGTGCAAAACTACAGGGTTTACGGGTATTAGTGAACTCAATGAAAATACAACGTTCAGTATTTTACAGAGGGCAGCATTAAGATTTGTGGGTAAAGACATGCAAGACTTGTGTTTGGATTGGAAGGGAGGAAGGACAGCACTGCCATCTGCCCGAAATGCAGATTATGGCCTGGTACCAGGACTAAGCAGAACTAATGGTATTGTCAAAGTCTGTATATTGCATTGTAATGTATAGCGCTTCATATCCATAGCATTGATGCTAAACTACGTGCATTTTTAGGTCTCGTGTTTGGCAGCGCATGCGCTGCATGCGCTGTCTCAGCGAGACCTAATGTAATCTATATGTTGGGTGAAACTCTGTGTAATTTGTTATACAGCTTGTGATTCATTTGACTGTGACATTGCTTTTCTTATCTTGCTTTCTGTTGGCTGTTGATCCCATAGTAACTTCCTTGAAGTCCCGAAGCAGCGGCGCCTAACTACTGTTTTCCTCCGCTCGCACTTGTTTTAATTAGCAGCGGTGCCCTTTAGCTGAGGCAGAGCGACTCCCTGGCCTCTTCTTGGCCGATAAGGAGCTGGGAATTACATCAGCATGGTGCTGTGAAAGCCAGCGTGTCTGCAAATGTTCATTTTCAACGTGATAGGGTGGCCGCCATACTCCCTGATCCACTGCAGTGCAGCCCAGACCTGGTATCGTTTTTGATGTAGCGCCACGTCCCCCTGCGCCTGCTGAATCTGCGCATTCCGATCACGTCTGGAATTTGGATGCCTGTTGCCTGGACCCCGTCTTGCATCGTGTCCATGGGGCTTCGGAGGAGCGGGCAAGGAAGAGGCTTATCAGCACAGGCCGTGGGGGAACCCGGCTCCCAAGGAAGGCAGCAGCTTCCCAAATCCACTCAGCCTGCCCGAGCCAGCCCAGCAGTCAACCCGAGGGCGGAGAACCGACAACCCCGCCCTGTCCGCCCGCCGAAAGCACTACATCCCCGCGCCCCCTCCCCCAGCAGCAGCCTGGCAACACACAAACATACAACCTCTTCACACAGCAGCAGCCTGTTCCTACATCCCGCTCCCCCTCCCCGCATCCCAGTACCTCTGCCACGGGCACCACGGTCCCCCAGATGCTGCAAAACACCGTCTGGGGCAACAAACACTACGGAGCCCAATTGAACCGCGGTGGCACACCACCCCCTGGGAAATACAACAGCGGCCAGCCGAAAGCGCTTCATCTGCGCCCCCACCACTGCCCGAGCGTGGAGGCCCCTGCCCGTTGCACAGCCCCCACTGCACTGTGACTGACCTGAAGGTGTAACCGCGAAGCCCCCCACCCCCCAACCGCCCCTATGGTGGTGCCTTGGTGTATACAAATACTATCAAATCACAAGTGCCACCTGTGACGAGTTGATTAATGTGCTAACTGTCTTCCCCGCGTATCCCCACTGCCTCGTGCCCCTAGAGCCCCCTCCCCCTTTTCCTGAAGGTGACCGTCCTCTTCCCAACCACCTGCGTAAACTACCCCCGGCTCCCCTGCATTTCTCCCTGTATTGCGCATCTCCTCTTGCCGCTCCTTACGACCTTCAACCCAACTCCGCCATTCCAACCCAACTCTCCACCCCGGTCTCCCCATCAGAATTATTTTTTCTTCTCTTGGATGGCCTTGGGCCACCCTCCCCCCTCAATCTCGAAATCAGACCCCCTCTGCTGCCTGGTCCCCAGCTGCCCAAACTAGTGCTCCCCACCCCTCCTACTGGCGCTCCCCCGTCTCCCTCCACTCCCAATCAGTGCTTGTGTGTGTATTCCAGACGTGCCCTCCCCGTCACACCCGGCTAACGTCCCTTCCGTACTATTCCCAGGATACTAAACGATCTGCCCAGGATCACCGGATGTGATCAACACCGAAATCTACAAGCCATCCCACAGCCCCAAAGTCAACAGCCTTGCTCACAATGCCCGACACCTCCCCATGGGACCCCTACATTGCCCCCCATATGCCTGCTCTAACACTGTGCCCTCATCCCCCCTCCTCGCAATCCGCCACCTCCAAAGCGCGCTCCAGCAGTCCGAGAAACAGTCTCCCTTCACCAGCTCCACCCAGTCCTCCCACACCCCTTCCCGTGCGAACTTCCACCCATCACCCACTTGTGTAAATTCGCACCCAAATCCCCTACATCCCACCCCCTAACCACGTGCATTGAACCCTCGGCAGCACTTCCAATTCCCCACCCATAACCACCGTAAAAAAAAAAACCCTCCATCCTCTCTAAATAGCGCTATAATCCCCGCTCTACCATTCCCCCACCCTTGCGCACCGCTGCATGGCCCGCGAGGTGGTACCTGGGCTAAGCCTAGGACCTGTAAATTTGATGTCACCTCGAAACGCACTTAGGTGAATGGACTTTTAAAATACCTTAGGATAATAATAATGTATTAAAAGAATAAAAGTACGCATTCTTACTCCAATGTTGTGGCTATACAGAGGGTGTTCACTAACATGGAGCTCCTCAAAGGAGCTACTGTTTTGAAGGACACGTGAGAGCGCTATGCTGCGAACACATGTAAAATAGCGCTATAACTTCAGTTTACCCGAACGCACCTATTTAATCAAAGTGGCAGCAACCAATACTTCGAAGCGCTCAATACTTGGCGATAATAGTGCACTTCGAAGCACTCAATACTTGCCGACAATAGCACCCATATGCCAGCAATACTTTCTAGATGCGACATTGAACCAGAAGTACCGCCCGCTACCTGTTATGCCCTGTTACTTCAGCAGGCGAACATCTGTTCTGCACAACCTGCGCAAACAACCCCTGGACCTTCCCTGCATTTCTCACTGCAATACCACCCTTCAACCCACCTCAGACTGCGCCCGACCCCCCTCCTACGTTTCCTGAGCCCCCGTAAGCACAGCGGCCCACAAAGATTTGCCACCTATCCACCCGGCCTTAGAAGGATGAAATGCCGAGGCCATGAATACTGGCCCTGAACCGCCATCTCAGGACGCCAGCAGCGCATTGAATCCTCAACTTTGTTCAAAATAAGTGACTCATCCATGGAACAAACACCCGTAGTCAGTGAAAAACAGAATAGTTGTGGTCAGACACCTCCCCAGGCACAGGGTTCGAGTATTATCTTACTCCAATGTTGTGTAATTATGAATTCACAACTGTACTCCTTTGTTGTGTCAAAGGAAGACATTGGCATGGTAATAGAACGAAACAACACATGAAGAATATATTTGAAATTCGTTTTGACAAACATAAACAAGACGGCGAAAGAATACGGTAGCCCATTCTAACGAACATTTTAAAAATGGTGTGGATACAGTAGTGTCAGCACGTCTTATTGGTCCAGAAAGGAGAAGTAACTTAATATTGTATGGAGCTCTTCCTCCCACAATAACAGTGGCAAAAAACCTAAGGCTGAAATTGCAAACCACACAGTAAAACAACGTTTTATAGTGACGACTTCTTTATTTTCCAAATCTTTGTGCACTGAACCTCTTTAACCAGTGAAATTAGTCTGTCACTAACAACACACGTGATGTTAGCAGCAGTGGCGGGTGGTGCACATGAAAACTGATGGGCAGAAAGCCTTAAGTTGATTATAAAATGCGAGTAAGCTACAATCGTACAGGCAGAGGGGCAGTGAGGGAGTTCTTACCCTGCAAGAAAATGTGAGAGAAATGGGTGCAAATGGTGCATTACAGCATATATTTCAAGAAAACGTGGAAAAAAGGTGCAAATGGACTCACAAAGACTCCATTCTCCCTGCACTCTCACATTACTCACCCTGCACTCATACATGCACAAATCACTCCCACACTCGTTAAGTCACACCACTCACTCTGCAGACATTCAGGAACATCCCTTACCATGCACCCTCCATGCAGACACAGATCCCAAGCTGCAGCAGCTCTAAAACCTCTCTGCCCCTCACCCACTCACGCAGAGTCCAGTAGGAGTACTCCGCCTGCAGTGTGTTGGGCAAGGGTGTTTTCATGGAGGACAAGCAGAGGAACAAGTCATGGGGACAAGCGGCTGCAGGAGCTCAGGAGGCTGCGCTAATGACGACCCCCTGGGAAGTGCTACTTGAGGGCAGAGCAGGAATATTCTGTGCTCTGGCACCCTCCCTCCCCTTCCGACCCAGCAGGAGCCCAAGCCATTTTGACGATAATGATCACTAAGTGAGCAGAAATGTCACTTTACAATTCAATATAAGTTCTTTTTAAGGACATTGTACGAGCCCTTGTAGACTCCTAAAGCATTAACACATTTTGGATATTTTTGCCTACCTGATGCAGCTCTCCCATATAGCAGCCAGCAGATCAATAGGCGGGCGGGCTGGGGTTGCAGCCACAGTCAAATTCAGTTCTAATCTATGTAGAGAGACGCAGAGGGGTGGGCGAGGGGGGGAGTGTGGCAGAGGCCCATCTAATTAACAAGCATTTGCAATGCAATGGGTCTCGCATGTACGCGAGTTTAAGCTATTGGCATTGTAAATGACAATGCCTTTTATTTATGTTTTAAAAACAAAAACAAAAAAAAGGCATTGTTATTTGCAATGTGAATAGGTCAAACTCGCGTAAATGCGAGACCTATTGCATTGCAAATGCTTGTTTTTTTCAGGTCAGTACAATGCGACCAACTGTGCATCACACACCGGAACAACTGCTTGCTTTTCTGAAAATCACCCATCACATTCCATATTCTATGTTCAGTTTAGGAGCAAGACCCAACACATCTTTTCCCCATACAACATAACAAAATAAAACCCAAAAAATTAAAATAATCCCTTAAAACCCAACCATCATCCCAACGCACCAAAATATACAGTTATGGTACACAACCAGACCTCAATAATAAAAACATGGAAATGCATAAAATACTACTCGAAATAGAGTCAATTAGCACTTAAATATAGTCAGGGAGTGTCAGGATCTGGTTTCCTTAGACCCCGATCCCATGGAAAAAGACGAGACTCCGCCTCACTGGGCCACACCCATCTTTCCCTTTCAGCCTCTGGGACCTTTAGATGTCCAAGACAGTGGGGACGATCTGGAGAAACCATTCTGCAGGCCCTTTAATTTTCAAACCCCGGAAGAAGGAGAGACCAGCCGCGCCCCGTGGAGGTGGAGTTATGGTACGCCCGGGAATGAAGAGGAGGGCGGAGATCGGCTAAATGAGAACCCGAAGGAGGAAGTTTGTGGAGCCATGTTCTCATTGGCTATAACAGGGTTCTTCAATGTCAGACCTGGAGTTCCGTTTAAGATAACTTACTTTATCTAAATGTGTACATGCTAAAAATCTGGCCTGGATCTGGCCGTCCAGGACTGACACTGTAGAACCCGGTCTAGAACTACAAAACTTAACACTTCCTGAACTATCATTACTCCCAGAACTATCACAAACAGCCTCTAGTCTTTGAAGAGACAAGCTCTCTGTGTTCCACCACTTTCCATCCTCCAGGCTGACAACATGATGTTTAACCTGAATACCCTTATTGAGGCACGAAAACTTGGAATGACCCTTTGTCAGTATACCAGGCAAACAAACCCTGACCCATTTCCATTGTTTAACCAACGAAGTACATCTCCCTTTGACCCCAGGTCCACCAACATACTTCCTCTGCACCTCCCCATGCTTACCTTACACAGAAGACAAACGTTTTTAAGATACACTGGAAGCTCTCATCTAAAGACACACCAACTTGGTAGAAGGCATACAACCTTTCAAAAGAGAAAACCGGAAACACCAGAAAGAGTATTGAGAGTGGTGCGAATAGGACTTCATAAATCCCTAAGCTTCTTGCACCAATCCAAACCATTAGCAACAGACAACTGTAACATCTTTACACTAAACCGTTACTACGGGGATGATACAATGATGTGTTAACATGCTTCACACCCCAATTTGACAAAAAGTTCTTATGCTCATTGGAGTTAAACTGAGTACCCATTATCTGTCACTAACTCATTAGGAGCCCTCTCCTTCAAAAACAAAGACTGTAGTAAATCAACTATCTCAGTTGTGCTAGCAGATCTCACAAACAATACCTCTGGCCTATGTGAAAAATAATCCACTTACACAATTCCAAACATACAACTCTCCTTAACAACATTGGTTGGTCCAATGACATCCATACTTGACTTAACCCACCGTTTGCAAGGACTGGAACAATTTTCACTGGACTGGGAACTGTGACCTGGCCCTTGTCAATAATGGCAAAAGTTACACATTTATATAGAATACTAAGGGAGAAAAGAAGAGGCTGAGGAAAGACCACACCTGCCTCTAAAGTAAATATATATAACACAAAAATGGTGTAGTAACCTTAAATCAGAAGACTCTGGTGGAAAATGCCAGAAGCCCAGACATACGGGTCAAAAAAATGTCTTATGTACAGAACATTATTATGTTTGTGTGTCTCTTGCTGAGAATGGCAAATTCCAAGAATTGCACGAGGTGGGCTCACTCACGTAAAGTAACATGCTTCATCATAGGCCACCTCGTCCCAGCCTGGTAGGATGATACCACCAGGGCCGACTCAACATTGGGTTGGGCTGTCCTGAGGGAATTCTTAGATATTCTTCTCTTTTCTGTATCACAAGGGTCCCGTTACTAACTAAAAATACCTCAGGGTATATCACTTAATATCCTTTTATCAGTGTGGTACCCTGCGTATAAATAAAACAGATTACCGTAAGGTAATAAAGGGGTATGGCCACAAATATTATGATCCTTGCCTCCTCATAGTTTTTACCGACATGTTTCTGCCTAACAGCCCTTGGGAATCCATCAGGGTTGTAAGCTGTACCCCTACCCTATCAACAAGTGAAGGCAAGAGGGCATAAATAATAGAAAGAGAGGAACTGCCTCTCTGAGTTTAAGATATCTGACTTAGATACCTTCAAATCAGAAGACAAAAACCGGCAATTACTAAGACCTTATAGACAATATAAGGCACGTATCGTGTGGATTTTCCCTGATAACCCTACCCACATACCCTATAAACGGTCAGGTAAAATCAGTTTAGCAGCTATTTATACAAACAAAAATACATTTATTCACACAAATATATAACCACAGTGGCACACGTGGAAGAGAAAAGGCAGGCTCAAACAAGTGACAAGGACACATGTAATACAAAAAACAAATGAAAGAAAAGGTCCCTGAGCAACTTTACCTTCATTTGTTTAGCTATTAGCATCATGGTCTGTTGAGGGGGGGCACCTCCTGTAGTCACACACTGAAAGATTATATATACACAAGTCGGTCAAATATCCCCATGAATGCCTTGCTGCATCCTTTCACCTTATAATAAGAAAAGTCATCAAATTGCTGTGTGCACCAGGGCCAAGCATCTTCAAACAGCGAGGGGTTATAAAAAAGCACAAAAAAGTCATAACTTACTTCGTCAAGGAGTGGAGCCCTTTTAGATCCTACCCGCTCCCTTACCAATAGCCGACTGGTAGGATAGCGTGTGTACTGAGAAGTCGTCTATTTAAAGAGCAAAATTGCGTCATGATCACCTGAGGTAATGACTTTCATCCTGTCCGTAATCTAAAGGAAATTTGCACTTACAGGCCTTCAGTGTGACACCTTTGTCCTTAAACATAGATAAAGCCATAGCGAATCTTGTCATGAGAACACATATCCTGTTCATCATCAAAAATATCGTCCTGAATACACCTGACACTAGGAATATCCTTACACAATGCCTCTACAACACATTGAAAGTAGATAAACCAGAGGCTAAGCCAAACGGCATGTGCTTAAACCCATATGCTCCCTCAGGAGTAATGAAGCATGTTAAATGTTTTGACTGAAGTTTCAAAGCTATCTGATGATATAATGATGTCATGTCTAGGGTTGTAAAAACCTTGGCACCCTTAAGCGAAGCAAGCATTTCTGTAATGTTCAGCAAGGGATTTCTATCTACCGAAACTCTATCATTAAGATTTCTTAAATTCATGCACAATCTTAATGACCCATTAGCCTAATGGAATGCAAACCAACTCCCAGACTTATTTGTTCCAGCCACCCCAAAAGACATGATCCAACTTTGGCAACATAAATGGTGTCACAAGCCTAATTACATTTGAAGCACAACGTGGCATCAAACTCCCCCAACACATCTATGTGTTTACCATCATAAGCAATAGGACACACACAAGTCTTCCTCAAAAGCTTGCTGTCAAATATTTCCCACTCTTTGGGCCCTATTAGAGTGAAAAAAGTACTCAGAATCAGTCATCATGTTAACCGAAACCCCTGATACATCAACTAAACTAGGGTTCTCCAACGATAGTCCTGGAGGGCTGGATCCATGCCAGATTTTGAAGATAATTACATATATCTAAATGGGGACATGCTAAAAATCTGGCAGGGATCCGGCCATCCAGGACTGACTTTGGAAAACCTTGAACTAAACAATAAGGTCTCTTAACACAACACTGCCCAATTTATAACACATCCCTCTTTACACAGTCACTCTCCTCACATTCCATATCCATACAAAGCACCACACCATCCTCATCCGATTCAGATATCGTTTCACAACACGAAGACACATTAACCGAGTTAACATTCCTTGATAACATTTTTACAAAACTAGATGGAGAACTAGATTTACACACTTTCGCGAAATGCCCCCTGTTATTAGGTCTCGCTGAGTCAGCGCATGCGCTGCTCTGCGAAAAATTTAGTGTGTGGGTTTTCAAAGTGCTGCCACAGGCTTTTGGTGGCCTAGCGCTTGCGTTCACGCGAGCGTGCACGCGTGCAGCCGCCATGTGGGTTTCTGTCAAGGCACATTAAGCCTTGTGTGCCTCAATGAGCTTTCACTTCCATGCTTGTTGATTGCTGTGTTTGGCTATGGAGAATATATTCGCCTAATTGTATACACTTTTAATCACAGGATTACACACCGCTTTCAATCATAACTTGAGTTACCCCGCATGTCATGTGAGTTTAGGTCTTTAATTTAGTGCGTAGTGAGGGCGGTACAATCAACGCGCTTAACATTGCCATCTCTTCGAGTATTGTGTTAATCTCTTAAATTTGCCACTAGATGGGGACTGTTGCATTTGACAAGGTTTTAGTCACTTGCAAGTTGCTCCTTCCCAGAAAACAGCGCTGACGTGTTTTTTTCTCTGCATAAACGTGGGTGTAATGGTGCTTCTGAAGTCCTTCTCTTTGTATCTCATTCATGTTCATGCTCTGTTGCACAGGGCATGTACGTACTTTGATTCCAGAGCGCCACGCGCTGGAATAAACATGTATATATGTTTAAAAGGTCATGCTCGTGCTTTGTACTTACCTCAACGAAGTACGAATGCTGGTAACAGTCAGTGGCACTCTGTACTTCGATGGGGAGAGACGCACTCCAGTGATGTACGCTACTTTCTTTATTAAAGTGTTTGAATAAACTTCAAGGACCCTTTCTTCATTTCTGAGCAGTGTCACCGCCACTTTACAGTATGTGCACACCAGACTATCGTTTGAACAATTAACAGTGATTGTGTTATGATCGATAGGTTACAGCACTGTTTCCTAAGGAATCTTTATTTGTTTCTGTGCTGTGAGTTGAAGGATTCTGCAGTCCATGTTCCCAATAGATGGCGGAGGGATATCAGCCAGAGGTCACTGTGAATTTGCTAAGCACATGTGAATTGAAATGAGTCTTCAGTTACCACTTGCCCCCCCCCCCCAATAAAATCAGAAGTTTAACACTTTCCCTGCCGTATACCCACCTCTTAGGGGATCACACACTATCAAGGTTAAAGTAGATTTTCCCGCAGTGTTTTGAGACTTTTTGATTCTCTTTCCACTCAGGCTGCCTGTGAATTTATCAAAGCAGCAAATGTCAACCCAAACAGCATGGACTACCTTTTCTACGCTGCGCAGTCCAGCCAGGCCTTGTCCGCATGTGTGGTGAGTATACAGCTTGGAATGTAAATATGTATGTTAGAGGATGTGTCACCCGGAAGGAAGGGAGTGTATTTGGAGACAAGCGTGGCTTTCTTTACAATTGTTTTTTCGATTGTATGTCAATTTGCTGTGAATTTCAAGTATACATGTTTTTCATTTGGAAAGTGATGTAAAACCAAGGAATCTTGTGTGAATTACTTTCTGCCGTTGAGTGGAGTTTCATATATTGGCGTGGGAGGCAGATCTGGGTCATGGGGCCCTAGTGTGAGCCATTAAACTAGCCCCCCCATTTGGTATTAAGACTGTAATAAATGAGGTGCAGTGCGCCCATCACATCCACAAACTCCAGTGTCTCTGCACCTGCTACACGTAATATAATTTACTACGGGTCTCTGTAAGTTCCTCATTCTACTCCTCTTCCCTACCTCCACCCTGCCCCCCCCCACATCTGCTTGATTGCTTTAATGATCTTTTTGCCCCCTTTTCTTTTCACCCTCTTCTGCCATTCACTCATTCTCGTCTCCTTATATCTGGTTCCTTTCTCTTCTACTCTTTGCTCAATTTTGTTTGCTTCTCCTATTCTGTCACTTTTTCCTGCCCTCTTCCCTGTTCTTTCATCTCTTTCCACTCTCTTCTTAATGCTCGCTTATCCTCTACTCCTCTGATAAGTGAACACAGCCAAGTCTCTGTGCATGGCAAAAAAAACCAAGCATTGACATAGCCAATAGGTATCGCCTTTGGGACCTTATAAGTGTTTAGTTATCCAGCACAATATCCTTGGTGCAATAACATCAAGTATTGCATGGCTTAAGACTTATAAGGTCCCAAAGGCGAGACCTATTGGCTATGCCAATGCTTGTTTTGTCTGCATGTGTCCACTGATATGTATGCTGGTGGGTGGGTGAGCGTGTGTGTTTCTCTGTGTGATAAAGCAAGTGTGTCTTTTTTGGGGGTTTCTCATCTTTAACAAAATCCTCCAGTTCAATGTGAAGTAATGGAGGGCATTCATTTTTATGACTTCTTTGGTACATCACCCTCTCACCTTTTTTAACATGTTGGTGTGTATGGTCATTTGTCCACTTTCACAGCTATCACCTCCCAGCTCACTGGTGTACCTGTTTCTTGGATGAAGGAGTACTTAAGTCAAAAGTACCTTCTGTCTGTTGGTGGTGCCGAGGACACCCCAGTGCCCAGTCTGCCACTGAAGCCTTGGAAGGTTAATGGGGGTGCTTACATAATCATGAATGCAGCACACACAGACTTCACTATACATCACAGCACAAAGCACGCCACATATTAAGCAAAAAGACAGACCACAGACACAAAAAGTAGTCATCATGCTTACAGCACACAGACAAAAGCCATGCAAGCTAAGCATATAACACACAGGTTACAGCAAACAATAAAGGCACAAAACACACACACAGCATGTGCAGCTATATTTTCAGGTGCATTGTGTCTCTCTTCCTAAATGATGCAGGTCCAGAAAGGGCTGCTTGTAGAATCAGTTATTAATGCTTCATCGAAAACCAGACAATGTTATTGTCTACGCACCGTATCTCAATTTTCAGTGTATCTCTACTGTCAGAAAGGACTTATTTAGTAACTAGATGTGTATAAATCCTGACCCCCCACCCCAACAGGTCACCAAGAATATCAGTTTCACACGTCTTGCACCACACACAGTGGCTAAGGTTTTTTTTAATACTGATAGGTCTATTTATCTCTCAATAAAAATACACACAATGGTTGAATCAGCAATGGTCTAAGCAAAGTTGCTCTCCCCACCCAACAAAAACTGCCCATCAAAGCACTGCATTCTTTTATGAGTGCCATTTCAGATGAATTGGCTTTCTTGCAAAATTAATTGAACATTGGTCTAGGACTGCAAAGTGCACTTTTTGACCCACTTGAAAAAGACAGGTGCACTTGCTACAGTCTTATTTTTGGGCATTGTCCATGCAGTAGAGGAAATGGCCGGCGACTTCTGTAGAAGTGGAAACGCTCAAGAAGGAAGTGAGTGGCCTCGTATGAAAATGTTTGGGCACTTGACTATATTTATTTATTACAAATTAAGCACTTTTCCACTGCTTTGTGAACAAGCCTCAAACTATTTCTTTAATTTTCAAATGATTAGTGACGCTGCTACTGTATGGCTATTTAGAAATATTAGCCTGATGTGAGGATAATCATAATGCTGCATGCTTAACTTTATGACACATATTAATCAAATGCTTGTTTTGGCTTTTCAATTCTCCATTTTTTAAAAAGCGTTTCCTTCTTAAAATGCTATTTTAGATCTTGTTTTTTTTTATTTAAACTTCCCAAAATACTTTATGATTTCTGATCCACTTTTTATTCCACCAAATTGCTCATACAGCTCTATCCCCTTGGTACTTTGAAGTGGACCCTGGATGGGATAAGTAGTTTATAAGCAAATAATGCCATCAATGAGTCACTAAGGCTAGTCCACTGATACAGTGGGGCCTACACTGAAACTAGGAAACTGAAACAGTGGCACCAAGAATGACTTATCTGCACTTACGATGGGCCTCCAACATGGTAACTAGCACACTGCCAAAGGAAAACCAAGAATCACATGGAGGCATTGATGTGGCCACAGTGACAAATAGGCACAGGGCCAGAAGCAAAAGGGCACTTTCAGTAAGATACTGAGACAGGCAAATCAACACTGACACTAGGGCACTGGAACAGGGGTACAGAAAGAGGACCATCAGTAGTAACATGGAAACAGTGGCATTGGGATGCGATCATGGAATACAAACACTAATGCTAGTCCACTGACACAGGACAGTTATGCTGGAACACTGATACAGGGATGCCGAGCACATGGGTATTGACACCAAACAGTGAGACATAATATTAGACTGTGACATGATACACTGACACAGGGACATTGACTGGGGGACACATAATTAGTGTACCTGTGGATGCTGACAGAGGTTCCTGATGCAAAGACACTGACATTGAGACACTGCCATTGGGACACGGACACTAGAACACTGACCAGTGACACCAACAATGGCATGGGGATGTTGGCAATGTGGCACTGGAAGTCATTCATTGACACGAGTCACAAATATTGACACTGAGACACATTTGGATCTTAATGCATTGGCACCTCAGTGGGCATTTTCACTGGGACACAAACAGCGGAACGCAAACATGGGAATATTGCCTTGAGGTCAAAGATACTCGCACAAATGTGGCTGCTGGTCCTATGCCATGGTGCAGTGACATCGGGAGATTGTTTTAAGGACTTTAGAACCTAAAACTTAAATATTTATGATTGAACATAACGCCAGGTGATACAAGAGCGTGGGAGAGAGGGTGGATGCAACACTCAGGTACTGACCTGTGGTCTGCTGAGATAAATCACTGTCACTGGCATGCCGACTCAAGGGCACTGACATGGGGGCACATACATATTAATCAATCAATCAATCAATCAATCAATCAATCAATCAATCAATCAATCAGCAATTGTAGAGCATGGCACTGTCACTCCTAGGGTTATCTGGGTGCTGGGATGTGAGGTCTCTGTCAAAAAGCCAGGTCTAGAGGAAACATTGGGAAGAGGGACATAGGGTCAGAGACACAGCAATTTACATTAAGACACTGACATGGACATTGGGCACTGCAACACTGCTAAGGCGTTCCGTCCTAGAAACCTTGTTTGGGTACAGATGGACACTAGGAAAAGTGGACACTGACACAGAGACACTGAAATTAACATGGTACATTAAAATTGATATGCTGCCATTCCAGTTTGGACCCAGCCAAATGCAAATCAGTCTTGACCCTGCGCCCAATGGCAACAGTCCAGCCCGAACTGCCAGGCCAGGTCTGCCCTGGACTGGAAACAAGCATCCTAGGACTGGTTTCGGGCTTTCAGCCCTCATCAGCCAGGATAGCTTGACTCCAGTGACTTGGAGAGCACGGGACCCACGTCTGGGCATACCCTTCCCACTCGGGGAGACAAATGCAAAAAGAACAATTGATGGACAGAATGCAGAACAATGTCATACATTAATCCCAGTACAGAGATCTGGGCCTAAATCCATTGTTTTTTTGCTCACCATGCCATTCCAGTTTGGACCCAGCCATATGCAAATCAGTCTTGACCCTGCACCCAATAGGAACAGTCCAGCCCGAACTGCCAGGCCAGGACCTCCTTGGACTGGAAACAAGCATCTTAGGACCAGTTTCGGGCTTTCAGCCCTCATCAGCCAGGACAGCTTGACTCCAGTGGCATGGAGAGCACGGTACCCACGTCTGGGCATACCCGTCCCACTCGGGGTGACAAATGCAAAAAGAACAAATGATGGACAGAATGCAGAACAATGTCATATATTCACCCCAGTACAGAAATCTGGGCCTAAATCCATTGTTTTTTTGCTCACCTTGCCATTCCAGTTTGGACACAGCCGTATGCAAATTAGTCTTGACCCTGCGCCCAATGGGAACAGTCCAGCCTGAACTGCCAGGCCAGGTCCTCCCTGGACTGGAAACAAGCATCCTAGGACCAGTTTCGGGCCTTCAGCCCTCATCAGCCAGGACAGCTTGACTCCAGTGGCATGGAGAGCACGGTACCCACTTCTGGGCATACCCGTCCCACTCGGGGTGACAAATACAAAAAGAACAATTGATGAACAGAATGCAGAACAATGTCATGGTGAGCAAAAAAACTATGGATTTTGGCCCAGATCTCTGTACTAGGGTGAATGTATGACACAGACGTGGGTCCCATGCTCTCCAAGCCACTGGAGTCAAGCTATCCTGGCTGATGAGGGCTGGAGGCCCGAAACGGGTCCTAGGATGCTTGTATACAGTCCAGGAGGACCTGGCCTGGCAGTTCAGGCTGAACTGTTCCCATTGGGCACAGGATCAAGACTGATTTGCATATGGCTGGGTCCAAACTGGAATGCCATGGTAAGCAAAAAAAACATGGATTTTGGCCCAGATCTCTGTACTGGGATGGGTATGCACAGACGTTGACCCTGTGCTCTCCAAGCCACTGGAGTCAAGCTATCCTGGCTGATGAGGTTGGACTGTTTCCATTGGGCGCAGGGTCAAGACTGATTTGCATATGGCTGGGTCCAAACTGGAATGGCATGAGGAGCAAAAAAACTATGGATTTTGGCCCAGATCTCTGTACTGGGGTGAATGTATGACATTGTTCTGCATTCTGTCCATCAATTGTTCTTTTTGCATTTGTCACCCAGAGTTGGATGGGTATGCCCAGACGTGGGTCCCATGCTCTCCATTACTTGCTTTTTGCTTCGGTGTTGCCACCCGTTGCTTGTGTTTTTTGATTGGGTGTCATTCACCTGTTGTTTGCTTTCGGTTTGGGTGATAGCCATCCCTTGCTTATTTTCTGGTTGGGCGTAAGCCACCCTTTGCTTGCTTTCTGGTTGGGTGTATTCTCATCCGTTGCTTGCTTTCTGGTTGGGTGTGATTCACCCGTTACTTGCTTTCTGTTTGGGTGCTGTCCACCCGTTGCTTACTTTTGGTTGAGTGTAAGTCTTTGGCTTTTCTTCTTCATTTTGCTGTGTTACTTGTTCCCCATTTTCTTTGCAGGTCTGGCCAGCCTGTGTGGCTGTGGTGGTAACTCGGACCTCTCTTTCCTTGTTTGTTTTCGTGGAATACTTCTTTCTTATTTGTGTATGTCCCTGTCTCCTTTTGCTTGTGCATTTTCCTTCCTTCCTTTTGAAATTTCTTGTTTCATATTTGCTCTGCTAAGGAAGGAGATGTGTGTCTTTTCTGGTTTACGCATTCTACAATTCTATGTTCGTGTTTTCCTTATTGCAATGCTGCAATGCTGTTTACATTTGTATTTTGCTACATGTTCTCTTTTCGTTTATTGTTTCTCTTTAGTATCATATTTCCGCCTTGCTTAATTTAGCATATTTTTGCATAATTACTTTGCAATTGCAATTTTTTCTCTTGTAAGTTTCTTTTGTATTACTGTGATGTTTCTACTTATATTCGCTTTTGCTTTGTGCATTATATAAAGGGGGAAGGTGTGTTATATCTCAGGCTTTTATACCATTAATCTTTCATTTTTTTCTGCCTCTGCTGCTCAGCCAATGTGAATAGTTTGGGTAGAATGTTGGTGTGGATGGTGATGTCATTGGAATGTGTGGATTGCTGTGAGCTAGAGTGTCAGTTGAATTCTGGGCTGAGCAGTAGGGAGGCTGTCCCTGGTGGGGCTTATTTACATCTTTACTGGAAAACCTACTTAACATCTAAGAACAATAAACTTATAACATCTTTAACCTAAAGACATCTACTGGAACTCCTAACTACGACACAATATAAATATGTGGAAAATACCCTTTAGCACAGTTCTAATTAACGTTTCCAGTCTTCATGCTCACTGTATCTTACAAGGTACCATTTCCTATTGGTTATAACTAATAGTGGTAAATGTAGAATAATGGTAACACTTTAGAAATACTGCAAAATATGTTGCATTATTTAAAATCTCACTATATTGTGCCTTTAATTTAAAAATACTGCGGGGAGAAGGGAACCAAACCAATGACAAATATTGACCCTCCTGTAGTTAATCCCATTGCGGCCAGGCCCCCTTAACATCTACCCCTGGCTACGGACCTGCCTGCTTTGTCTGGAAGGAAAAGCAAATGATAATTCAATCAGTCCTAAGTTGGCTGATAAATCACGAATCTAACACACATATAAACATGTACACCTAGAGCAATGTGAAAAATAAAGGCACTGATAAATTAATGATATTGTATTTATATTTGGTACACAATTAAATTTAATATCGCAGTACTGGCTTGTGCAAGAAAATGCTTTGAACTCTGCAGTTAAAAATCATCCTAATTTAACAAGAAGACACTTTATTTTAAGGTAACACTAAAATTGTTCTTAATCTTTTAATACAAACACTAACATGACAAATGAGACACATATAGATTTTCTAGAGGAAGCGAAATAAACATACTAAAATCAATATAAAGTTATAATTGAATGAGTTAAGTGCCTTATCATAAGCCACAGTTTGTGGGATCAATAATAAAAGATAAGATATTTTATTTCTCGGTGGCAAGATTAGATCCAAAATGCACTTATACATAACCGTGCCATCCCAGGCGGACCTGTGCACCTTATGTCAATAACGAGACCCTCTGTTCCTGCTGGGGCAGACTCAAGATGGCAGTGGACCCGTGTTAGGAATGTTTTCATTCCTGGGACCAATAAGTGTGAAAGAGCGTGCTATAAATGCTTTGTTGGTTTGGCATTTATTACTTTATGACAAGAGAGAATGGAGAAATAATGTGGGTTGGATGAATGTCGTGAGGGAAATCAGGGTGCGGTTGATTCTTGCATGCTACTTTCATACCCGAGAGGTAATCAGCTTGGGTGTGTGAGTTTGCGTAGTTGATGTCTGGACAGGGTGTGTGGCTTGAACTTTGTATGGCTCACTGCATTTACACTCTGGCTGTATAGGACTGTTTTATTTGAAGTGATAGTTTGCTGTGTGAGAAAAAGACATTTGTTTTGTGGGGAATCACTTTTGCTCAGATGAGCACATGGCCAATAACGTGTGAGCATAATGCACTTAGCTAGCAAAGCTAAAGGCCACCATGTTCCCAGGGAGGTCAACTGATTTAGGATGGACCATACAGTCAGATAATGCTGACCTACCTGAAGCCTTATCTGTGTTATGATTGAATGTGAACACTGAAGTGATTCATTATATGGGTTGTTTGCCTGAGAGAATGAACTGTGTGATTGGTCTGAGAGGAAGTGGTATGTAACTGGTTGCTGACTGTGTGAGTTGTCTGAGGAACTTGATGAATGTCAGTTAATATTAGGCCTAGGCGGAATTTGAGGAGTTGAGTGACCCAAACCCTCTGCCATGGTACAAATAGTTCCGCAAACAGCAGAGTGCTCTAGGTTGCGCCGCTCGTGCTGATTTTTAGCGCCGTGTGTTTGTCCCACGCTGGAAAATCAGCTCAAGCAACACCATGCGCAGTGAAAGAGGGGGCTGCTTCTTTCTGCTGCCTGAGGGATGTATGTCGTTACAACGCACACTTTTACAACGCATGCACTTACAACGCATTTTTTACAACGCAACATCCACTACAACGCATTCCATTACATAGCATGACACTACAACGCATTTTTAAAAACTACCTTTACAACGCATTCCATTACATCACATACTACCTTTACAACGCATACCATTACAACGCATAATATTAAATTGCATTTAAGGTAAGTATTGGATAGTATAGGGGTAAAAATTACTATTCTAACTCCAGGGGGTGCAACAGTAGGGTAAGTGTTGGATTGCGTTGTAATGGTATGCGTTGTAAAGGTAGTATGCGATGTAATGGAATGCGTTGTAAAGGTAGTTTTTAAACATGCGTTGTAGTGTCATGCGATGTAATGGAATGCGTTGCAGTGGATGTTGCGTTGTAAAAATTTCATTGGAAGTGTAGTGCGTTGTAATAGTTGCGTTGTAAAGGTTGTTCACCCTGCCTGAGTAGATGTTGTACTTGAGTGGCAGCTTCCTCAATGCGAACGAAAGGTTTCTCAGTTTCTCAATGCGAGCAGTAGCGACCATCCACCCAACTACCCACATTGAGAAATCTCGACAGGAGGTTGTCTGGACTAATATTTTCCTTGCTCACGCTCATCAACTTAACACTGGCAAGTGTGAGCGAGGAAAAAACTCCACTATGCTATGAGGAGCGGGATTTTGCGTAACTCCACGGGCTACACGGAGCGCAGAGTGGTAAAAACTCTTCAAACTCTGTGAGCGGAGTGGAATTTCACGCATTGGCCTAGTTAATGTGTCTATCAATCAGGTGTGAAAAAGAATGTATTTATGCTGATGCTGACTATGTGTGTAGAGAAATTTTGAAGAGATTTTGAGAGTATGTGTGATTACTCAGAATGTGGTGGTAGCAAGATCTGAACACTTTAGGTAACAGTCTCCTAGTCAGTTACTGGAAGGACGGATCCCTCTAGCAAGAGGTAGTCTGATGAACCCACATCTGTAGGCGAGTGGAGTTTGACACACCATATGGTCAGAAGCCTTATCTGTGTTATGATTTGATGTAAATCCTGAGGTGGTTCAGTATGTGATTGGCTTGTTTACCTGAGAGAATGAGCTGTTGATTGGTATGGGGGGAAATTGTATGCAATCTGTTTCTTGTTTATTGGCCAGACATTAAAAATAATGTATTTACGTTGAAGCTGTTAGTGTGTGTAGGGAAACTGTAAAGAGATTTTGACAGTACATGTGTTTGCTCACGTGGTGAAGGCAGCAAGATCTTAATACTTTGGGAATAATTCTCCCAGTAGGTTGATGGCAGGACAGATCTCTCTGGCTAGAAGGGACCTAATGAACCAATATCTGCAGGTGAGAAGAGTTCAATACAGCAAGTGAGTGGGTAAAAGTTGTATTGCCATAAGAGGGGAGGGGAACAATCACACATCCACTCGCCCTACTAATGTAATTTTACAGATGTTTATTGAGCTCATGCCTGCCCACTAGTGTGGTTTCACGAGGAACTGAGCATGAGTTGTCCACTCTTTCCAGCAAGCAGAGCTTGCAAAAGGTTTCCCCATATGAAACATTTGTGGATCTAATATTTAAATCCTCGTTACGCCTTGGGCATCTTCTCATCAACCAGCAATGTAGAAGCATAATATACATGTACCTTGTTAAAAGCTGGTGGAAAACTGCGCTTCAGTGAGAGGACCTAACAAAGCAGATTATAAGGAATATGCAGGTTGAGATGAATGCATGATGTTACAAAGCATTCCTTTCCTTCATGTCCTTTACCAAGCAATGCCTTTACCATGCATTGCCTTTACCATACTAGCCTGTACCATGCCTATGCCTTTGCAATGCATGCCTTCACAATGAAGATGTAAGTATAAACCAGGTAGGTAATATATATATATATATATAACCTACTGGCGGTTGCCAGTAGTTAGTTATAGTTAGGGCCTTGTTTCTATTAAAAAAGTGTTTTTTCTTTTGGCAATATCTTTGGCGTCGTTTGATGAATCTTTGTGAAATTTTCAAAACTAATGGTTCGCTCAGGTCAGCTCATGTCTTGAAATTATCGGGGTGATTCGTCGAGCGGAGGCCGAGAAAAAAGGAGGGTCCCAAAACGCATTTTCTCCATGTTAATTTCCATAGGAAACTGACAAAGCTACAGCTCGAACTGCTGAACAGAATTACACCAAATGTGGCAAAAAGTTAGCTCTTGGTTCAGAAAGTGACCTTTTTTTAATGGTGTAAATCCATTCAGTAGTTCCTGAAAAAAACAAAAATAAGAAATATAGACATCTAGTGACCGCGGTGGATCCACAAACCCTCCAGAGTACGAGCTCCATTCCGAGTCACAGGAAAAAGGTAAAAACAATGAAGAAAAGGGGGCAGGGTAGAAACACCCTGACCCCCTAGGCCTGCTCAGGGGGTCCCACGGGGACCCCCAGGGCCCAAAAAAGCATAATTATTTTTATTTTTTAGGCGGGATTCATGCTGGGTGCGTGAATCTCGCTGAACAAAACCAAAAAAATGAAGCGGTTATCCCGCGCTTCCTTTTAATGAGCCCCCGGGTGGGCCAGGTCCTGGGGGCAATCTTGTTAATATATGCGGGGGCCGTGTGGGCCCCTGCATTGCAGTGACCACCACCTCACTGGGACTTTTTAAATAATTTGAGGGGGGCTTGCGGTCCCCCTCAGCCCAGTGGACCGCCACCCCAGCCTCAGGGCTTCTTTCTGAGAACTGCATGTGGGGGCTCCTGCCCCCCATACTGCCCTAGGGACCGTCACCTCCCCAGGGCATTCCTTATTATGGGGCGGGGGCCTTGCAGGCCACCCCAAGTCCCGGGGACTGCCACCTCCCAGGGGCACACTGAAACTATGGGTGGGGGGCCTCGTGGGCCCCCCAAGCCCTAGGGACCGCCATATCCCTGGGGCTCTACTGAATTAGAAAGTGTGGGGGGCTCCTGCCCCTCCCCACACTGTCCCAGGGACCACCACCTCCCTGGGCCAGTTTTAAATTAAGGGTGGAGGTCCCTTGCGGGCCCTTGCCCCGGGGATCACCACCTCCCCGGGGCAATTTCCACATTAGGAGGGGGGCCACCCCCCAGGACCAGCTCCAGCAATGTCCCAGGGTGTCCACCCAAGGGACATTGCAGTTTGCTATGGCAGGGCAGGAGCAGCACTCCTGCCCTGTCATAGCAAACTTCTGCTTTGCTTTATGGAAGCCTGCTCTCACTTCCACAAAGCAAAGCAGAATTCCTTTGGACAAGGGAAGCTGCATGTTTGCAGCGCTCCTTGTCCAAAAACAATGGCGGCTCCTGCAGGAGGCGAGGAGCCAGCTGGGACTGTTGGGGCATTGGGGCGGTCCCCAACATGAAGCCAGGCTGCAGGGGATGGGGTCTGTGGGCCATAATTGGCTTCAGGAGGGGGCCATGTGGCCCCCCTCCAACAAAAAGAAAAAAAGTAACAGGCGGCCAGGCCCGGTGGATGGGGTCCACAGGGCCAAAAGTGGCCCAGGGAAGATTGGCCACATGGCTCCCGTCCCGTTAAATAAAATATTAAAACATAAATAAAAGAGGCAAAGCCCCGGGGGATGGGGTACACAGGGCCAAAAAAAGGCCTCAGGAGGGGGGCTGTGCGGCCCCCTCCTTTAATTTGTTTTTTTAAAACAAGTGGCCATGCTCCAGGGATGAGGTCCCAGGGGCCAAAATCAGCCTTGGGAGGGGGGCTCAACTGCCCCTTACCCGTTTAAAAAACTATTTTTTTAAAAGGCTCAGCCCCGGGGGTGGGTTCCCCAGGGCCCAAAAATACTGAGAGTGGGGGGCCACACAGCCCCCTTCTAAAAATAAATTAATAAAAGAGAAACCAACATCTTCCCAGACGCCCTGCCCCCTCATTGCACCACTCTGCAAACGCACCTCCTGGCACGTTCTGGGTTTGGGGATTAAGTCCGGTAGATTCTTAAGGGTCCTTAGGGGCCAACTAGCCCACCAGGTACCTCCAGTAAGCCCCACACAGTGGGATTGCTGAGAGGTGGTCCAAGGCCATGCTCCTTTTTACACCACTCTCCAAACACACCAATTGGTGCACTGCTCATGGGGCGATGAGGTCCTTTTGTGTCCCGAGGACCTCAGAACTAAAGTGCACTTCATCCCCGAGCAGCAGTGTGCCTGGAGGTGCGTTTGCAGAGTGGTGGAGAAAGGGGGCATGGCCTGTGTCCACCTCTCAGCAATTCCACTATCTGCAGCTTACTGGAGGTATCTGGTAGGCTAGTTGGCCCCTAACTAGCAGCAGCAAACAGGATTTTAATCCCCATCAAAGAGCATGCCCAGGGAGCGCGTTTACAGAATGGTGGTCAAAGGGGCCTGGTATGAGAACTTATCTATGCTGCTGTTTGGGACTTATTGGAGGTAATAGGAGGGGTAGTTGGCCCCCAAGGTTGTCCTTGGGGACCAGCTACACCTCCTGTTACCTCCAGTAAGTCCCACACAGTGGGATTGCTTAGAGGTCATTGGTGGCCACGGCCCCCTTTCTCCACCACTCTGCAAACACATCTCCTGGCACACTATGGGCTGGGGGATGAAGTCCACTTTACTCCTGAGGGACTTTGGGGGGCCAAGAAGCCCTCCAGTTATCTCTAGTAAGCCCCACATGGCTGGATTACTTCTTTCTGTGCCTCTCTTGCTTCTTTCTGCACCCCTCTTGCTTCTTTCGGCACCCCTCTTTCCTCTTTCTGTACCTCTCTTGCTTCTTTCCGCACCTCTCTTGCCTATTTTTGCACTTCTCTTGCCTCTTTCTGCACACTTGTTCTCTTTTTCTGCACATCTCTTGCCTGTTTCTACACATCTGTTGCCTCTTTCTGTACTTCTTTTCCCTCTTTCTGCCCCCCTTCTTACTACTTTCTGCACCTCTGTTGCTTCTTTCTGAACTTCTCTTGCTTCTTTTTGCACAGCTCTTACTTCTTTCTGTACCAATCTTGCCTCTTTCTGCACTCCTGTTCCCTCTTTCTGTTCCTATTTTGCCTGTTTCTGTTACATTCTTGCCTCTATCTGCAACTATTTTGCCTGTTTCTGAAACACACTTGCCTCTTTCTGCTGTTCACTTGCCTCTTTCTGCACCCCTCTCCCCTCTGTCTGCACCTTTATTGCTTTTTTCTGCACGTCTCTTTCTTCTTTCTGTTCCCCTTGTGCCTCTTTCTGCACCCGCTCCCCTCTTTCTGCACCCCTCTTGCCTCTCTCTGCACCTCTGTTCCTTCTTTCTGCACTTCTTTTGTTTCTTTTTGCACCTCTCTTGCTTCTTACTGCACCCTTGTTGTCTCTTTCTCTACCCCTCTTACCCATTTCTGCATCTCTCTTGCTTCTTTCTGTACTTCTCTTGACTCCTTTTCCATCCCTCTTCCCTCTTTCTGTACCTCTGTTGCTTCTTTCTGTACCACTCTTGCTTCTTTCTGCACTTCTTTTGTTTCTTTCTGCATCTCACGCTTCTTTCCACATTCCTTTTCCCTCTTTCTGTACCCCTCTTGCCTCTTTCTGCACCTCTGTTCCTTCTTTCTGTACTTATTTTGTTTCTTTCTGCAGCTCTATTGCTTCCTTCTGTACCCCCTTGCCTCTCTCTCCACCTCTCTTTCCTCTTTCTGCACCTCTCTTACCTGTTTCTGCAACAATCTTTCTGTAGTTCTCTTGCCTCTTTCTGCACCTCTGTTGCTTCTTTCTGCTCTTCACTTGCCTCTTTCTGCACCCCTCTTGTCTGTTTGTGCACCTCTGTTTATTCTTTCTGCACTGCTCTTGCTTCTTTCTGGACCTCTTTTGTAAATTTATGTACCCCTTTTGACTCCTTTTGCACCCCTCTTGCCTCCTTCTGCACATCTGTTGGTTCTTTCTGCACTGCTCTTGCTTCTTTCTGCACCTCTTTTGCCTGTTTTTGCAACTCTCTTGCGTCTTTCGGCACTTCCCTTGCCTCATTCTGCCTCTCAGTCACTTCTTTCTGCTTTTCTCTTGCTTGTTTCTGCATCTTTCTTCCTCTGCACTACTTTAGCCTCTTTCTGTGCTTCTCTAGCCTCCTCTGCACCTTTCTTCTTCTTTCAGCACCTCTCTAGCGTCTTCCTGCACCTCTCTTGTTTCTTTCTGCACTTCTGTTGCCTCTTTTGCACACGTCTTACTCTTTCTGCACCTGTTTTGATTTTTTGGCACTTCTCTTGCCTCTTTCTGTACTTCTTTCACCTCTCATGTTTTATGCACCTGAAGATGGTAGCTAAAAAAGCTGTTAACTTCTCGTATAGGGGATCAAATCTTCCCAGTTTTGCTCTGTCATTCGTTTGCACAGGTAGATATGTTTTATGTATATAGGTGTTATAGAGACCTTCAAATATACCATTTGTACTCAGATTTACAGAATATGCTGTTTGAAACAGAGATATTCAAGTATTTGTATGTTTATTTTTTATGTAACATGTCACTAGGTAAAAGCAGACACACCCGCATGCATACACTTACAAACTCAGTGAGACTAACATTAGTGATATGATTAGGATTTCTGTTTTACATTTGGTAGGCCTAACATACTAAGCAGTCGATGAATAGTGAACCTTGAAGAGGAAAGTGAGGTTTAAGTCATCTTGGGAGAAGGATTAGTGATTAGGCTACTTTGTATGAGTCTGTGGAAAGATACAGTCAAAGTAGGCCTTTTTCTGCGCCTCTGTTTCTGCTTTCTAGACTTCTTTTGCTTTTTTCACCACCTTTCTTCCTCTTTCTGGACTTGTTTTGCCTCTTTCTACACTTCTCTTGCTTCTTTCTGTACCTTTCTTCCTCTTTCTGTACATGTTCTACCTATGTAGGCATAGTTAGAAATTAGCATTTAAAAAACCTTAGAAATTCACTGCAAATACCACAGCTTTCAGGGACTTTATAGTTAGTAATGAACATTTTAAAAACCTTAGAAATTCACTGAAAAAAAACAGATTTTAAGGATGTTATAGTTAGGAATTAGCATTTAAAATACCTTAGAAATTCACTGAAAAAACCACAGGTTTCAGGGACGTTATAGTTATGCTGACCTTTCACTCATACAAAACCAGATAAATTAGGCTGTTATAACTTGCGCCCCCGCAAAGCACTGCTGATGATGTCATATATTACATCACTCATGACATGGTCAGTGACATCACTGATGGCATCACTGATGACATCTCAAATGATATCACTGATGACATCATGTGCTTAATATCTGATGCACCTCCTCACACCCTAATATAACTTTTCATACACCCACTCTAAAATACAAACTATCATACACAAAACCATAGACACACCAATACCAGTTAGTACATACCCACTTACTGATTCATAGGTTTACACACATCTACTCACTCAACCATGCAGTCACTCATACACACAGTCACTCATCAATACTGTCACTGATATATGCACTCATACACCCATACAGATACTCACATACTGCCACTCACCCACAGAGTTACTCACACACCTAGTCAGTCACCCAAAGCCTTAATCACACTGTCATTTACTCACCTATACAGTTATACACACACCACCTTACTTATTCATACAGATACTAACACATACTTACTATCTCATACAATCACTAACACAAGCACACACTCATCCATACAGCCACTCCCACAATCACTCACTCTCACATCTAGTCACTTATCTACTCCAGCACTGTCACATGGCCATTAGGGTAATTGTCAACATTGCTAAGTAAGAATGAGCTCTGCTGCCATGATACTGCTTTTGTGCACGTTATTGCATGACTTTATTTAGCAAAACTCTGTTTGTGCCTTTTACATGAGAACCGTCTGCTATCTTCGTGCTTTGCCTGTTCCTGAAGTTTAGTCTGAACACGATGTGCAAGGTCAATAAATAATGCCCCTTGTTATTCTGTTCTGGTCAGTCCCTAGCACCTAGACAAAACATGCTAACACAGCTGCTACTGCTGGAAACCTGTGCTTTGATATTGCATGTTATTCTAAAACACACTTGGAGAGGGACCTTTCCAGGAAGAGGAGCTATGCTGTTCCTATGATGTAGAAATACAATCTAGGCACTAAGGGATGGGGTCTCCTGACACAGCCCAGAGATCATCCTTTATATTATAAAAAATCTTCTTACCAAGGGGAGGGTGGTTAGGCCTTATAGTATTTTATCCACGGTCTGTATACAATGACATCCCCCTTTATAATCTATGGAATTGCAACAATGCTAATTGTTTTAGGTTTATGCGTTATGCAGCTGGTAGCGGTTTGTATACTGCATTATAGAGCACTACATTTAAAATAAACATTTTGAAGTGTAACAGTGACTCTGTCAATTCTTATTGTGGACAGATACGAGTGAGTGAGCGAAAGGCTATGTCTTGCTACTGTGATTCCTAAGAGAATCAGGAGTGTTGTGTTCTGAGTTGTCTAATCATTTGTAGCTTCATGATTATGTAGGAGAACGAATGAGACACTATAACTAGTCGATTTGGGGATTTTGGGTACTGAGGCGGTAGAAAGGCTCAGCCCCTATACACCGAGGTCCTGTTTTCCTGCACATAGTTGTATGTATGTGCAGAATCCCTGCAACATGGTGCCACCAACGTTTGATCTGGTACTTGTCTGCGAGACTCCTGAGTAGGCCTGGGCGAAGCACTAAGCTACGCTTGCGTAGTTTGCGAAGTTCGCGCTACTTCGCGCTACGCGAACTGCACGTAGCACAGTGCGAACACGCGTAGCGTAGTGTTGCGTACTGCTGCGGTCATTTTTTGCTTGCTCGCGGTCCTCAACGTCAAGTTGGCGACCGCGAGCAAGCAAAATGACATCCTGGCGAGACTTTTTCCTTGTTCGCGATCGCGAGCATGGAAAATAAACCTCCCGGCGAGATTCCCAACGCGAGAAGGTCAGGTTTCTCATTGCGAGGGGTCGCGTATGCTCGCGACCGCTCGCGATGAGAAACTACCAGTTCGCGTTGAGAAAGCTGCAGCTCGAGTAAAAATCTACTCGAGCAGCAGAAAACTACAGCTCGCACTGTGCAAGATGCCATTTTCAATGATTGCACAGTGCCGGTTGCTTGTCCGCACTGTGCAATCATTGAAAACAACATCTTGCACAGTGCGAACATGTTACTTCGCAGTTCGCGAAGTGCTACGCGTAGCTCGCGTAGTGCGAACTTCACTTTGCGTAGCTTCGCGAAGTGCTACTTCGCGAACTACGCCCACCCTTACTCCTGAGAAGTGCTTGTGCTTGTCCACAATCCCCTCACATCTGTTTCCGGAGACAGTTGTGATGGTGTAGCCTCCTATATTGTGAAGTTATAGATTTTTCAAGCTTGAATTCTAAAAGGTTCTTTTACTTTCTTTTGCCCATTTTCTTGCATTCATTATGGCGATTACCATAACGTCTCCGAACCACGCTCCAGTCACCGGTTATTTGACTCAAAATGGAGTCCCCAATGGTGGTGCTGATCTTATTTTTGTTGTTGAGACGGATGCTGCACACAGCTAAACAGGCTTACGCATCTGAGTGGGCATTGGCCCTTGCCCCAGCGGTGTACCGTAATCAGGTAGGCTGGGATAGAGATTCACCGGCACATGAGATACCATTACGGCCTAAGCCACAGCCACAACTACAATATTCAATCAGGCAAGAGGCTTAGGGGTCCATTAGGATGTCGGGCGGTGGCACCACCACGGTGCGAAAAATGCATTTTTCTGCCTGCGAGCAGCGGTCCTCACGTCCGCCATATTAGTATGGCCAAACATAGCCCATTTCCCATCCTCCGCGGTGCAATGCGCACCGCCATCAAAGTGCATCCACCACCGCGGCGGTGGGAGCCAATGGAGACTCACCACCGTGCGGAATGACGTCCGCCCCGCTCCACAAATTAGGATGCCCCAAACAAGCAGATGCAACGCAGCGGAGAAACCGCCCAACCAGAGACGGCGGAAGCTCGACAGCGGAGCGCAAAACCAGAGTCCCGGCCCACACCACCCTGTCACGACCGCAATGGATCCAGCTCTACACGTTTTTCCTGTGCTGTACCTGCTACATCACCAACAACTCATGGACCACCCACGGACGCCGCCACAGGTACGCAATAACACAAACACAACACACAACACATGGGCTGACGCAGGGTCCAAATCCACATCAGACACCCTGGTTGGGACAGGAACAGATCCACAAGGGTACCCACACATCACCCAAATGCCACCAAGTCACCCCTCTGCATCCTGGACACACATATTCCACGACCATGCAGAAATGTCCCGGTCATGTCACTGCAGCGGTGAACACAAGGAAATACATGCACACAATGCAAAAGGCAGGGCCAGTGCCAGGCATGGGCAGGGCACAAAGACCACAGGGCCACATCCCCTCCCACCACACACTAGCACACCCCATGAAGGCACATGCCATGTGCCTCTCCTGTGCACCCCCAAGCACAACAAGCCAGGTGAATTCACACCCTGCACCACACAACAAACAACCACAGAGACAGCCACTGCAGGAGTGGCTGCACAGGAACACACAACACACAGCACAGTAGCACAGGGCCAGGGAAGCACACACACCACCACAATACCACACTCAGGGAAACAAAACTGAGGACAAGCACCAAATGAACACATACAAGGAACAAACATCCAACTGGACACACAGCCTGCATAGTCACACATACATACCACAGACTGACACACAGACACATACACATACACACCCCACATGCCAACAGCAATGGAGCACAACAAATAGGAAAGCCAAAGCGGGCTGCACACAAATGGAAGGCCATGGAGACACAAAACAAGCATGTGTACATCACATGCAAGAGAAGGAACAGAGAACAACACACTCAGACCATCAAAGCACACATGGCTGATACAGTCAGTGAGGTCAAACCACAGACATCACAGTACAACAACACAGGGAGACAGCAAGGCAAACCATGGATAAGCACAAGGGCGAAAGGAAGGTCCTGAAGTCAAACTGTAAACAGCCACACATCTATACAACTACTACACAGGAGTACACCAGCAGTATTACACACAGGGCCCATTGACACACTCCATGGCTGACAAACACCAGTAGGGATCTACACACATACCTCCCTCACACCAGCAGCACACAGCACTAGTGTCAAACACATTGAAGGCTGGCAATACTTGTGAGTCAATACACACACAAACAATCACACATCCTGGGGGTAGCCACAAACATCACACACACACAGGGATGGCACAACAAATGTCTGTACAAAAACAACAGACAAACACATAACCCAACAGAAACACATACAGAACCACAACATACCATGTGCAGCTAAACTGTGGAAAGGCAATGGGAGCACAGACACAACAGGAGTGCACAACCTCTTCACTCAGGAACAATGCACAGATATCATACCACAACACACACAAGAGTGCACCATCACAGAACAACACAGCCACATCCAACAAACAACAGATACACAGGCAGAAAAATCACATAGCAAACACAGCTGGACATCAGGGAATGGACACCAGGCAATGATAAGGCAACATACACACACAGCACTGCATGCACAACAAGCAGTGTGTGCACACCAAGCACACCATCCACACACAGACATCAGTGACAGAACAGCAACCCACACAACACCAATCAACACAGCACAAAGACAACAGCACACCCAGGAAGTGAAACAATAACAGCCAACACACATACATCCAACTCAAAACCGACAGATGCACAAGTCTGGGACACAAAGGTGGAAACAACTTGACCAGAGGACTGTGCAGCAAACACAGTTGAACTGCATAGGAGCAACCATGACTGCCAAACAGCACAAGAACATCACATACAACCCATTGGTGAAATGCCCTGAGTGACACATTGATCGTGGCCAAAGAAATGCACCACAAAGCACAGTGTCACAAATGAAGTGATGGGGAGGCACACACACATGTAAACCAAGGGGACAGCTGATACCAAAGTGAAGTGTACTGCATGTCAGTAGGGGACATGGCAGGAGTGTACCATACACAAAGAGAGGGAGTGCAGACCCACAATGGGTAGGCATCTGAAGCACAGATAGGGGATGGTATGACAACACAAACAACATGCCATACTGGAGGCAAGAAGGCACCTTGTGACAGCAATCCATGAGAAAACACAACCACAATGGCAGTGTGGAACAGCAGATCTGCACAGCCTCCACAAACAGTAACAAGACACATGGATGTGCAACAAAACACAACACTGACTTGCCAGTCACACACTCTGCATACTCACAAGTGACAAAAACAACAAGTAGGAGTCAGACAGAACTGCAAGGACACACCAACACACTGCACAGTGCACAACATACAACTCACACATGTGCCTACAACCACATCCACAGGGCTAAACAATCAAAACAACTCCTGGGTGACACATGTGTGTAGTTGACAATGCAGGGGCATGCACACATCAACACTCCTCACAAACTCACCCCCTTCACACTGCACACTTCCTGACCATCCAAGAGCACACATGGAAAGGAAGCCATGGGATTAGGATGACTGGCCATCACAAGATGACCACACACAAACACCACTGGGCACATATAAAGGAAGAATACACATACATGATGACCCTGGCCATCCTGCCTGCAATACTGTGTGCAGAAACCCACTCTGTGCTGGCAGTGCCCCCTAACCTGACATGTGTACAATATAGCCAATATGAACAAAATAAGAAAATGACAACTGCTTCCCTTTGAAAATTGACACCAATGTCCCCACAAGCATCTAGGTCAGGAAGAACTGAAGACCCTGTCACCCCTGTAAAAAATAAGTGAGCCCAAACATTGACTATGTTGAAGTGGCACACAGACCATGTGGCACAGTAATCCATATACACACAGCAAATAACTTTATTCAGTAAGGACACTGGCAAAATAGACAACAGGAGCAACTGTCTTTATTCACCTATTGCACAGATAGGCACCATGAGAACAGAAGAGTAATGCACAAAATGTAGAGCATGTCCATGAGAAGCTGCACAGGCAAGGGCAAAACAGCAGTGAACAAGAAATCCAGTGGCCAGGGCTAAGTGCAGAGTATGTCCATGAGAAGCTGCACAGGCAAGGGCAAAACAGCAGTGAACAACAAGGCCAGTGGCCAGGGCTAAGTGCAGATTATGTCCATGAGAAACTGCACAGGGAATGGGGATCCTAAATGGCCTGTCTGACTTTGGATCAATGGGAAGTGGTGTGGGCACAACAGGAACACTCACCACGAAAGCTGTATCAGATGCAGATGCTGGCACCCCCTCTGGTGATGGGCTGGATCCAGCGGGATACTTTGCCTGGCCTCACCTCTGCCCCCCTTACCCTGTTTACTAGGTGTCACCCCTACAGTGCCCTCCTTCCCCTGCTTCACTGGGCCTGGAATGAGAGTCGAGGTGGTGGGTGAATCTGCCTTGGAGCCCTTCCTAGGTGCACCCTTGGCATGCACCACCTCCTCGGTGGGCACAGAAACTGTGTGCTTCTCTTTGCGAGATGCTTTAGGGACAGGAGAGTCCTTGGATGGGGATGCCTCGGAGGCCTGGAATGAGAGTCGAGGTTGTGGGTGAATCTGCCTTGGAGCCCTTCCTAGGTGTACCCTTGGCATGCACCACCTCCTCGGTGGGCACAGAAACTGTGTGCTTCTCTTTGCGAGATGCTTTAGGGACAGGAGAGTCCTTGGATGGTGATGCCTCTGAGGCATGTGTGCCTGAGGCCTGTTGCTTTGGTTTTCGTCCCCTGGTGTCACCTGATGGGCCTTTCTCTCTGTGCTCTGGGGTGGATTTGGTATTCTGTGGGGATGGTGTCTGCGTCCGGGACAGCTTGGGTTGCTGCTGCTGTGTGCTTCGTGTGCCATATCGTGACTTTGATGTATGTGGACCGTGGGCACTATTGTCAGACGTGGCTACTGCCTGGGGGGTGGACAAAGGGACCAGAGCTGGACTGTGAGTATGTTCCTGTTGAAGGGCAGACGTCACTGTGGAGGACAAAGCCTGGACAGTTCTGTGCATTCCACCCACGTCAGAATGTATGCCCTCCATGAAAGCAACCAACTGTGCCAATTTTTGTCGTGGTCAATGAAGGCATTGAGGAGCGCTGTCTGGCCTACACACAGCTGGCACAAAAGGTCCACAAACTCAGCACTGATGGCAGCAGGGGGGACAGGAGCAGGGGCAGTGGTGCCAGGGGTGAAGGACACTCTTCCCTTCTAACTGAGGCGGACACGGGCAGCACCAGAGGAAGTGGCTAGGAGGGTGGGCACTGGCCGCTGTGTGGTGGAAGATGATGCAGAGTCCCCGTTCTCTGTGCCCGCCATCATGGATGCATCACCGCTGGCATCAGATGACGTGGAACTTTGCGTCTCAGGCTGGGATTCCTCCAGCAGACTCCTGTCCCCCTCCGAAGCGCTAGTCACAGCTGTGTCACTGGGCTCCTGTGCAGCTGTTGTGCTTGTTTCACCCCCACTGGTGTCCGTCTCCTGTCCCTCCGTGACCACAGGAGATGCTGCATGAGAGAGAGATGTAGGGTCAGTTCAGTGGCAGCAACATGACAAACATATGCAAGCAAAGCATCACAGAAGATGGCTATAGCTACATGTCACCATGTGCAATCACATTGTACTAACTCACTATATTGACTCAAACAGTGCGTGGAAACTGGAAATTCAGGCCTAAGTGAGCCATGTGATGACTACACAGCACAACACACTGCTAGTGGCTCCGTTCAACCAGACACACAAATATCTCTGAGCACTCCAAGGGCCATGATGGGGGCACACTACTTGTTGCCACTGACAGATCTGGATGGAGGAGGAGGGGACAACACAGACAGAGACTACAACATGACTTTCCACAATGGTCATGAGCCCATGCCACCCGCCATGTTGTACTTTGGGGCACAACGACTGGTGCACATTGGTGTCAGATGTCTAAGCCTCCCTAATCTGAGTTCAGGCAATGGATGCATTGATGAAGGCACACTCAGATTGGGCACACTGCAGTTCCCTTCCATGGGATTCCCCAGACCACCCCAATGCAGACGATACCTGAAGACCACTACTCAGAATGCAATGGAAATGCACAGTCCTCAAATTACCTTAGTAAGTACAGGTAGGGCAAATGCATAACACCTGCACCCAGCCCAGCAGCCACTTACAAGCCACTGCATCACACTACCAACATCACATAGGCCAGCGCTGGCACAGGCTCTGTAGACATGCAGCCACTCCCAGCCAAAGTCACCCTTGCCAGAATACTCACCCCTGGATTGCTGCTGATGCTCCTTCAAATGTGCATCAAGCTCAGGGTGTGTTACAGCCAAGATGCAGTCCATGAGGGGTGTCATGCTGCGCCGTGCCAACCGCCCAGTATGAGGATGCAGCCCCAAAGTCATCTCCGCCAAGTTATTTGCCAGTCGGCTGATGTCGTCCCACCTCTTGTGGCAGTGGGTACGCCGTCGGTTTGAGACACCCAGAGCCTGCACCTTGGCCGCAATGGCCCTCCACACGGCCTTACGCTGGTGTACCTTGAGCTGCAGGCATTGGAGACAAGAGGGGGAAATGATCAGTGACACAGTGTTATGTACCTACATCTCTCAGTACAGTAGCATGATACAAACTCATCCCAAATCCACAGATATGTCTAACAGAGACAAGGATACATCTCACATGGTACATCTGCATGGGAAAAGCTGATGTAAATGCATGCAGGTGTGAGGGGGAACACAGTCCCTGCATATCTCACACACATGCAGGATGCCAGCACCGAAAAACCTATGTAGCCTGCCCACATCTCCAGTCCATTGTTGGGTTGAGCAACTCATACATCACATATCAATCTGTGTCTGGGGGTGGACTCACTGTGACCAAGACTGTGCAGCCCCCAATGTACCTGCCCTGTGAATAGATAACTATGTCATGATTGTAACATTGAGGGAGATGATCTCACAAATCCAAAATCCTCATCACAAGGCCGGTTGTGTGCAACCTACAGTGCTGAGATGGCCCATAGCTGGAGTGCAATGAGAAAAGATTGATGTAATACTCTGTAAGAGGAGTGATGTGTCCTTGTCTCTGTGGGCGGGGTCTGTGCTGGCCATGTGGGCTCACACTGAGATGGACTACAGGAGCACACACAGCCATTCATTCAAGCAATCAGTGTCCTGACTCCTGCATGAACAACCTTCTGCATCACTGTATGGCTGACAACACGACACAGGTCACTCATACAGACATGTGCAGGCAGGGAAACCTGTGGCATTGGGTACACACACCTTCCCCCTGGAGACAGCATGGAAGGCAGTGCATGACACAACCCCACAATCCCAGGCACATACTGCATATGTCCAACCACATGTGTGCCCCCCCTCCCCCCTACTGTTGAGGACTTACCATGATATTTGGGGCACCATATTGCCTTGGGTACTGTGTGAGCACCTCATCCACCAGGACCTCCAGCTCCTCACTCGTGAATGTACTGGCACAGATCTTCTCTGTCCTTGCCATCACTGTGGACATGAGACAACAGCGGCGGAATTGGGTGGTGAGAGGTCTCAGGTAGCAGTCCCTGGAGGCAGCAGCAGGTGAGGGGTCTCAGGCAGCAGTCCCTGGAGGCAGCAGCAGGTGAGGCCTCTCTGTCAGCAGTCCCTGGAGGCAGTAGCAGGCGAGGGGTCTCTGGCAGCAGTCCCTGGAGGCAGTAGCAGGTGAGGGGTCTCTGGCAGCAGTCCCTGGGGGCAGCAGCAGGTGAGGGGTCTCTGGCAGCAGTCCCTGGAGGCAGCAGCAGGTGAGGGGTCCCAGGCAGCAGGGTCTGGAAGCAGTAGAAATGTGAGGCTCACTCGTTTCAAAGGTGCCAAGCTGCAGCAATTGGTGGTCCAGGTCTGCCTTTTTCAAGTGCATCCAATGACTGCCTCCACAGTGATGGAGCACGCCTACCGCGATATTCGAAATTGCATCATGCCACCGCAATCAAGGTTCCCATTGGCTGTAAGGGCATGTTCCATGGCGGTTACACACCGCTGGGGCTCGGTGTGCGCTACTGCGATGGTGCATCTTTCAAATGCATCCAATGACCGCCTCCGCAGTGGCGGAGCATGGCTACCACGATCTTCTAAATTGCATCATGCCACTGCAATCAAGGTTCCCATTGGCTGTAAGGGCATGCCCCATGGTGGTGACACACCACTGGGGCCTGGTGTGTGCTACCACGATGGTGCATCTTTCAAATGCATCCAATGACCGCCTCCGCGGTGGTGAAGCACACCTACCACGATCTTTAAAATTGCATCATGCCACCACAATCAAAGTCCCCATTGGGCATGGGCATGCTCCATGGCGGTGACACACCGCTGGGGCCCGGTGTGCGCTACTTCGATTTTGGCCGCAGAGCATGCCCACCGCCATTTTCCCATGTCTCCATGCCAATCACTACCACACTTGTGTGAATGAGGGTGCTGGTGACACACAGTTGGGGCCAGGCTGTACCTACCGTGATATGGGTGCCATACAATGGCAATGGCTATCTGGCAAACATCAACAGTGCAAAGTACCCACATGGTCAATGGCACATCATTGTGCACACTCAATGCCAGTGTTCCATTTACTCCACTGGTGACTACACATGCCATGTTTGTGTGTGTGATTTTGTAGATTGGCCTGTACTCCTTCACATGTCACTTATGAATTTGATGGTCGTGTAGGCAGGACAGTGTTGTTCTGGACTCTACAATGTTTACACATGTCAATGTGTTGAGGTGCAATGACAATCACAGCAATGCTCGTCTCAATGAATGATGATCTATTTTGCATGGCCTCTCATGTCTGCTCACGCACACATTTATCATTTCTGCGCCGACTGTGGTCATTGTGTGGTGGATGTGTGCCAGGTTGAAATGATGCATGAAGGTGTGACAGGTACAGCAACTAGGTAGGAGACAGAGGGGTTGATTTGTTACACATTTGCTTGATGCTATACTCCCAGGTATGCCCATGTGAAATGTGGCCATATACCTATGTGCATTCTCATTGACCAAGGTGGTGTTTGGGGTACTTGTTCTGTGTAAGTTGACAGGTGTGCCCTTTGTGTAGCTGTAGGTGCCCCTATATATAAGCTGGTCTGTAACTCAACTTTGATGGCAATCATTGTTGTCATTGTGTCCTCAAGAACGTGAGATGCTGTGCCCATCTCATGATGTATTGCATTGACATGTGTCCACTTTCATCTCAACTCGGAGGAGGCCAAATCTGATTCGTCACTTGACAGTGCTGGAGGACATCGAGGATGTGGCGATCATCCGGAAATGCCGTCTGGATAGAGCCACCCTAAAGACCCTTTGTGATATGTTGGAGCCCCACCTGCAGCCTCGCCGGACATATCCAACAGATTTCACCCCAACTTATAAGGTGATGGCGGCCCTGCATTTTTTTGCCACTGGATCGTTCCACTAGACAGTGGCGAGCACTGGTGGGATGTCACAACCGATGTTCAGCATGGTGCTGCATGATATTCTGTCTGCCATGATGATATACAAGGTCAGATATATACATTTCCCCAGGGGTGCTGAATTGCCAGCTGTGAAGGGAGACTTCTATTCCCTTGGACACATTCCCCATGTTGTTGGTGCCATTGATTGCACCCATGTCCGGCTTGTGCCACCACAGGCAAGTGAGCACATTTACAGGAATCGCAAACATTACCACTCCATAAATGTGCAAGTGGTGTGTCTGGCAGATATGATCATCTCCCACGTGTGTGCGAAATTCCCAGGCTTGGCCCATGACTCCTACATCCTGCGGAACAGCATTGTGCCCCAGCTGATGGCTAATCAGCTTCCCGAGCATGCATGGATTGTGGGTGAGTATGCCTAGTCGTATGGCGTTATGAGTGTTTGATCTGCTGCCCTATGCCTCAGCGATGTTGCAATGTCTATTTGTGTTTGTCATACCTAGGTGACTCTGCATATCCCAACCGTTCCTGGTTGCTGAGCCCACTGCGGAATCCCAGGACCCCGGCTGAAGTCTGCTACAATGAGGCCCATGGGAGGACACGTTGTGTGGTTGAGCGCCCTTTTGGTCTGCTCAAGTCACGTTTCCGCTGCCTGGACAAGACCGGAGGTGCACTGGCATACTCGCCCGGGAAGGTGTGTCAGATTGTGGTGGCATGCTGCATGCTCCACAACCTAGCCATTCGCAAGGCGATTCCCCTGCTCCTGGATGATGATGAGGACCCAAGACCCCAGCCTGCAAACCAACCCGTGTCCAGTGATGAGGACAGTGGAGAGGAGGATGGTGTTGACCTGCTTGAACAACTCACCACCCGCTACTTCACTTGAAGGTGGGTGACAATGTACAACATACCCGTTGTCTGCTGATATTGCTGTTGTCGTGTAGGAGTATGTGAGAATTGTGACATCAGCCAGTTGTAAACTCAGCAGTAGTTGTCAATGTTTCTGGGACAGGTCATTTTGTAAAATCTACAGGACGTGTATGTTGATACTTGTTGCCCATTGTAACGTGTGCATGTTGGGTTATCTTGATGATAGGTGTTGTGTGATGTCTGTGATGTCACACCCAGACCAGTGAATGTTGTTCCGTTGTGTTTCCCTAGGTGCCTTCAACTTCTCCTTGCCTACATACAGTTCATACTCCTGGTACATTGTGATCATGTTGAAGACTGTACACATCCTGCAATAAAGATGGAGCAGACACAATAACATGTGTGCAAGGATATTTTATTAACAATTATGACATGTGAGGGGGATGTACATTTCCATTGAGGTGGTGGTGGAGCAGTGAGTTGTCAGTTGTGGTAAATGAGATAGTCGAGTAGTTACCACATTGATGTGGTGACCTAGTCCAACAGACAGATGCCATTCATAAGGCAGTGTTGGGAAGAACAGTCCTTAAAGTCAATGCTATGGTGAAGAGGGTTGCCATCAGGGCTGGCTCTGTGACTGGCGTTTGGCAGGTGCTTTGCCTCCAGATACTCCCAGGGTCTTCTTAGGACGGCCCCTTCGTCGCTTGGCAGGGGGGCCATGCTGCAGGGCCAGTGGAGTCTGAGAACCCATCCCTCTCTGTGGGAGCAGGGGAGGATGGTGAACTGTCATCCTGCAGCCCACCAGAGGGAGGTGGCGGTTGTTGGTTGTGGCGCAGGCCTGTCCCTCAGTACCGCCACTTGCTGGCCCAAGAGGTCCACAATTTGTCCCATGCGGGTGACGATGGACCTCAGCAGGATGAGCTTGCGTAACAGTTCATCGGACCGGCCTGTTTGTCCCTGGGCCTGTTCATATGCGCCAAGACTCTGGTGGTGTGTTCCAGGGATTGGGTCCCAGCCTCCTGGTGTCTGTGGGTGACCCTGCACCTCCCACCTACCCTGCTGCCACGGACCTGTTGCCTCACCACTGTGGGCACCCGCATACTCTCCTTGTCCTCCTCAGTCGGTGTTGTGGGGTGGTCATCCTCTGGGACAGGGAGGGTGTTGCAGGCAGCACTGGTGGTGGTGGTGATGGTGCTGGTGGTGGTGGCGGTGGCCGCGGCCGCACAGGCCATATCAGCAGGTGTCTGCAGTGAAGTTGTTATTGCCGCAGATGTGGTGGGGGGGACGATGGGGTCCTGGGACCTGTTGCTCCCTGGCACACCAGATGGGCCGGCTTCGAGCTCACCGTCCATAGAATCCTGGGAGTCAACATTCAAGAGTCCATGTACCGGGGAGGGAGACTGGCTCTGCAGGTTGCTGGTGTTGTCCTCTGCAGTGAGTTCTTGGTCACCTGTGGATCAGAAGGGAAATGGTCATTGTAGTGCACCCCACAAGCTTTGTGTTAGCTGTGTGTCATTCACTGTTTAAACACTGTACAATTGACTGATCATCACATTGTTTCCTATGTGCACTATTGTGCCTCTTGACATGATGCAGTGGAACATGCATTACTTGTCTATGGTGTGAGGTGTCAATGCATACCATGCGAGCCGTGCATAATTTATGTTTACAGGGACCTGTTGCCATCTAGGGACTGGCACAACATGTTTCTCATTGTGGACTCTTTGTTGATTTGTGTGACCTGGCAGACGTCACATCTGGCCATGGACTGGCCATTGTCATCTCCTGCATACCTTTGTCCTGTCATGTGCATATCTTGATTTATACCACCATACATGCTTTATTATTTCTCGAATGATCCTTGTTGCACTGGCCCCATGGCGATGCACATGTTAATAGGTGCTGTGCATTATTGTGCCCAGACTTTCTTCTACATGTGCATTGATGTGTCACACTTTGATAGCTGTGACAGTTTCCTTAGCTTACCTGTGTGCACATTGTGCATGGCAATGGGGTCAGTGTGCATATTTGTGCAATGAGAGGGCTGGTGTTGTCATATGGCACCATATCTTTTGTGACAAAGGTGTGGGTGGATGTACTGACTACTTGCCTGTTATGTGCTCGCCTTTGGCTTTGTGATGTGGCGCATCTATGTGTGCATGGTGGAGGCTTACATCCTGCTAAGTAGTGTCATAAGACAGAATGATGTGTCTACCTACCTGTAGGTTTATTTGATGTACTGCAATGGCTTCCAAATGCTTCGGGGTGGGTGGGGTGAGGGTTCCATCTTGCTAGGCTGTGGGACAGGGGGCATGGTGGGAGTAGTGGTACAGGCCTCCCACTCACAAACACCCTCCAAGGGAAGATGGCTACCTACCTGTTAGTTTGATGTGGGTTGTGTAATGGCTGACACATGCTTCTGGGTGGGATTGGGGGGAGTGCTCCATCCTGCTGAGGTATGGGGCAGGGGGCATGGTGGGAGTAGTGGTACAGGCCTCCCACCACCAAACACCCTCCCAGGGAAGATGGCTACCTACCTGTAAGTTTGCTTGGTGTACTGCAATGGCTTCCATATGCTTCTTGGTGGGGGAGTGCTCCATCCTGCTCAGGTGTGGGACAGAGGGAATGGTGGGAGTAGTAGTGCAGGCCTTGTACCCACAAACACACCCCCAGGGAAGATGGCTACCTACCTATGAGTTTGATGTGGGTTGTGTAATGGCTGACACATGATTCTGGTTGGGGTGGGGGGAATGCTCCATCCTGCTCAGGTTGCATAATTTATGTTTACAGGGACCTGTTGCCATCTAGGGACTGGCACAACATGTTTCTCATTGTGGACTCTTTGTTGATTTGTGTGACCTGGCAGACGTCACATCTGGCCATGGACTGGCCATTGTCATCTCCTGCATACCTTTGTCCTGTCATGTGCATATCTTGATTTATACCACCATACATGCTTTATTATTTCTCGAATGATCCTTGTTGCACTGGCCCCATGGCGATGCACATGTCAATAGGTGCTGTGCATTATTGTGCCCAGACTTTCTTCTACATGTGCATTGATGTGTCACACTTTGATAGCTGTGACAGTTTCCTTAGCTTACCTGTGTGCACATTGTGCATGGCAATGGGGTCAGTGTGCATATTTGTGCAATGAGAGGGCTGGTGTTGTCATATGGCACCATATCTTTTGTGACAAAGGTGTGGGTGGATGTACTGGCTACTTGCCTGTTATGTGCTCGCCTTTGGCTTTGTGATGTGGCGCATCTATGTGTGCATGGTGAAGGCTTACATCCTGCTAAGTGGTGTCATAAGACAGAATGATATGTCTACCTACCTGTAGGGTTATTTGGTGTACTGCAATGGCTTCCAAATGCTTCGGGTGGGTGGGGTGAGGGTTCCATCTTGCTAGGCTGTGGGACAGGGGGCATGGTGGGAGTAGTGGTACAGGTCTCCCACTCACAAACACCCTCCAAGGGAAGATGGCTACCTACCTGTTAGTTTGATGTGGGTTGTGTAATGGCTGACACATGCTTCTGGGTGGGATTGGGGGAATGCTCCATCCTGCTGAGGTATGGGGCAGGGGGCATGGTGGGAGTAGTGGTACAGGCCTCCCACCACCAAACACCCTCCCAGGGAAGATGGCTACCTACCTGTAAGTTTGCTTGGTGTACTGCAATGGCTTCCATATGCTTCTTGGTGGAAGAGTGCTCCATCCTGCTCAGGTGTGGGACAGAGGGAATGGTGGGAGTAGTAGTGCAGGCCTCCTACCCACAAACACACCCCCAGGGAAGATGGCTACCTACCTATGAGTTTGATGTGGGTTGTGTAATGGCTGACACATGATTCTGGTTGGGGTGGGGGGAATGCTCCATCCTGCTCAGGTTTGGGACAGAGGGCATGGTGGGAGTAGTAGTGCAGGCCTCCCACCCACAAACACCCTCCCAGGGAAGATGGCTACCTACCTTTAAGTTTGTTTGGTGTACTGCAATGGCTTCCAACTGCTTCGGGTGGGGTGAGGGTTCCATCTTGCTAGGCTGTGGGACAGGGGGCATGGTGGGAGTTGTAGTGCTGGCTGCCTGTACACATGCCCCCATGGTAATGTTGGTAGCTATGTTTGGGGTGAATGGGAGTGGGTGAATGTTGGATCTGTGGGACATGTTTTTGTGAGTGTTTGGTGCAGATGGATGGAATTTGTCCTAGGTGGTGTAGCTTTGTAGTTGTGCAAGACATTACATAGCAGTGTGGTGGTAGTCATTTGTTTGTACTTAACAGCCTCCAATCCCCCGGCTACTCCTGTGAGACTGTCTGGATGCAGTATGGCAAGTACCTTCTCATCCCATGGTGTTAATGGTTTTGGTGGAATGGGAGTGCCACCGCCAGTCCTCTGAGCCATCTCACGGTTCTTGCTTCTCCTCTCCTTGACAACCCTCTTCAGATTATGCCACTGCTTCATGATCTCCTTTTTGGATCTTGGGGTGGTCCCTACTGCATTGACCCTTTGGACTATCCTTGCCCACATTTGTGTCTTTGTGGCTAATGGTGTCTGTTGGACCAGGCTACCAAACAGTTGTGGTTCCACTCTGACTATCTGATCTACCATGACAGTCAACTCACTCTCTGTGAATTTGGGCATCTTATGTGTTGCCATGGTGTGTGGTGTGCAAAGTGGTTGTGGGTGCAGGAGTGTGAGTGGTGGGTGTGGTTGTGGTGTGGTTGTGATGTGTATGGTGTGTGATGTGCAGGGGGTTTGTAGTGCAGGTGTGAAAGTGGTGGTGGTGCTGTGTGTAGTGTGGCTAGTGATGTGTTCTTTGCCTCTCCTTTAAGCTGGGGTGTATGTCCCTTCTCTCCTGGAGTATTGCAAATGATTGTGGTCAGGGAAGGGTCTGGTTTTATACTCAGCTTTGTGGGTGTGTCCAAATTGGGTATTCCTGTTAGGTGTGTTGTCCTGGGAATTGTATTTTACTTTTAGCCATGTGATTGTGTCATTGGGGGGCATGGCTATTTTGCTCTGTGCACTTTTTGGCCTTATTGTGGGTTTTTTGCTTCGTCCGCCATATTTTTCACGGATCATCCGCAGTGGTGGCTATGCTGCAGTTCTTTCGCAGTCGGTGTTTTTTGGCGGATGATCCTAATTTGGACGCCATTTTTTCCACAGTGCAGGTGGGCGGTTGTTTTCCGCTCTCATGGTGGTCGGGGTGGTTTTCCGACTGCCATCCTAATGGGTCCCTAAGTCTCCCATATTGTGACATTCTGACTCAATTGGAATATCAAGGAGTAATTGAATCCTGTGTGTCACCGATGAATAATCCTCTTTTTCCGGTATCGAAACTGGATGGTTCATATCGCATTGTATTAGATTATCGAAATTTGAATAGTCATTGTCATACATTTGTGGTACAGAGCACACACAGGTCTGCGCTAGTGAACAGTTATTCATAAAAAATACAAAATGGCACTGGATATATCCAATGGTTCCTACAGTCATAGCTTGACTCCTGAGATCGGAAATCAGAAAAAAATGTATGCGCTTGCCTATGGGGTATAAGAACAGCCCCGGGGCTTTTGCTGCACGTGTTGTGTCTTTGTTGCACAGCATAGATTGTGATGCGTTCTTGTACATAGATGATATTTATCTGATGGACGATGAGCTGATATCGCATCTCGTCCGAGTTGACCAAATTATTCTGTCGTTTGCCAACTATGGATACAAATTCAATTTTGCTAAATCACACATTGCTTGTATTGTGGTGCTTTTTTGGGGCTTCAACCTCATTAATGAAGGTAGGGGGTAAGCCTCCCACTTTCTGGAGAAATGTGCACAATTCCAATCTCCATCTCTACTGAAGAAGCTTCAGTCTTTGCTGGGATTTTTAAATTTCGTGAGGACATACATCCTTGATTGTGCCCAGCGTATCAAACCGCTCTATGCATTGATACAACCTACATATTCATCTGCCTGCTGGCTTCTGGAACATACCTCTACTCTACAATCTTTGCAGTCAGATCTGCTAGCGACTAACTACTTGTTGACGTGTGATAATTCCAGGAACCTGGCAAAAACCAAAGGAAATGATGGACGGAGTGTTGAACATTGTAAACACTCACCCCCAGTCAACTGATCTGGGTTTAATCCATCACCGTTCTTTAGCCCACTCTGCCACCCCAGTTCAGACATGGCCATATGCAAATCAGTCTGACCCTGTGCCTCAGGGGAACAGTCCAGCCCGAACTGCCAAACCATGTCTTCCCTGGACCGGAAACAAGCTACCTAGGACCGGTTTCTGGCATTTCAGCCATCTTCAGCCAGGCTTACTTGAATCCAGTGGCAAAGTGAGCAAGGGACTCATGTCTGAGCATACCCTGCCAACTTATGGTGAACAAAGCAAAAACCAAAGGAAATGATGGACGGAGTGTTGAACATTGCAAACACTCACCCCCAGTCAACTGATCTGGGTTTAATCCATCACCGTTCTTTAGCCCACTCTGCCATCCCAGTTCAGACATGGCCATATGCAAATCAGCCTGACCCTGTGCCTCATGGGAACAGTCCAGCCCGAACTGCCAAGCCATGTCTTCCCTGGACCGGAAACAAGCTTCCTAGGACCGGTTTCTGGCATTTCAGCCGTCTTCAGCGAGGCTTGCTTGAATCCAGTGGCAAATTCCAGGAACCTGGTCATACGTATTGTACCGAGGACGGTGGGTTTCACTTTCTAGACGTTCAATGAAGGTGACACAGTGGCTATTGCGCACAAATCACATTTGTAAACAGCAGCAGGAATGCGATTTTTGAATGTTGAAAAGATTTTGACTGCGGTCCAAATGGCGATTCAGAAATAATGCTCGCTGGCGCACGGGAAACGCATTCTTATGGTATCTCCTGTCCCTGCTTTAGAAGCAGTGACTAAGGCAAGTGTACCGAATCCTAAAGCTTTACATCACCATTGGACACAATGGGTTACTTCTTTTACATCGGCTGATGTCATGTTTATCTTTGATTCTGCTCTTCAGACACAGGAGTTTTTACAGTATGAACATGTTCATCCTCCTCCGTTGTCGTTGCTTCCTTTGGATGGGTACAAATGTTTCACAACTTATTCTTTTGGTCTCAGAATGATTATCGAGACTCTAAAGGCAGCCAAATAAAGCATAAAACGATTTGGCTTTGAGTGGCAGAGCTTAAAGAACGTCTGCCACTCACACAGGTTATACATACTCTGGGCCATCAGCGTGTAGGAGCACATGCTGTTGGTAATTCTTTGGCTGACATGGCAGCCAAATCTGCAGTAACCACATGTTCCGTTGCAGCAGTTACAAGATCCATGACTAAGATAGATAATGACATTTTGGCAGCTGTAGCTGCTACGAAGGGTGGACCTTCTAACCCGCATGGCTTCCTTTCAATGTATTCTTATCATTTATCTCTTGAACAAGTTCCTACAATTCCAACAGTTGAGGATCAGCTGATTCCCAACATGGACCACAGGCTTGCTTTGATCACAGCTGCACATAAAGGCAATGCTTCTGCACATGCTGGGGTATCTGCGACTGTCTCTATTTTACAGCAACGCTATTGGTGGCATGGTTTATATAAACAAACCCACAATTATGTGCTTTCTTGTGACATTTGTCAACAAATCAAACCATCTACAGTTGCATGACCACCACAAACACAGTTATGTATTTCAAATCAGCCGTTTGGCTATGTATATCTTGATCACTGCGGTACATTGACTTCTGATACTGCATATAAATATATCTTTGTTGCAATTGATTCATGTACTAGATTCCTATGGTTTTAGCCACAACGTAGCTCTGATGCTCGAAATGTCATTAGAGATTTACATGTCTTTGTTTGGACATTTGCCTGTGGCACCTTCCATTTTGACCAAGGTCCAGCGTGCGTCTCTAAGGCGTACAAGGACGCGATAACGTCTATGGGGGTGCTGGTGTAGTTTTTGTTTACGTACAGGCCTGAGGGCAATTCAATAGTGGAGCGAATGAACCATGACTTAAAGCAATCTTTGACAGGTAGAGTCTTAGGCACTGGCAGGAACTTACTGGCCCATTTGTATGGAGTACAACGTGCATTTAATAATCTCCCAAAAAGATCTCTGGGTGAGTGGACCCCATACAAAATGCTCTTTAGCATAAAAATGTTTGTGCCAGACCTTGATGGTCTAGACATTGTGGCGGCTACCTCAACCTTTGACGTAGATAACCATTCGACTATGTTACAGGACCTACAAAAGACCCGGGACAGGTTCGCAACGGAATATATATCCTCTTTCAATGACACGGCAATGCTGATTCTGGTCGTCGGTTGGCTCCTAAAATTGGAGATCTGCTATGTTACAGGCTGGAGAACAAAAAAGAATTTGATCCCTCTTATCGTGCACCAGTCCCAGGTCTTGGATTGAAGGGTACTTGTACAGTGATTTTACAACCTTTGCCTGGTCGCAAAGACAACAGATACATTTCAGCAGACAATGTCAAACTACACCATCTGGCCGATTCTGAATAGTGTGACTCCTAGTGTTTCATGAAACGCTATTTCTTTGAATCCGATGGCTTCAGCCTCTTCGACTAACGCCCGTGGCATTTTGGGTGAGATGGAGACTACTATTTACCTTTGTCCTGTTGTGCCTTCATCCACTCATGATGCAGATGTCGAGTATGCTTATTCTACAGATAAGTCCCACATTGAGGTACCAAACAGTCCATTACATCATCAAGCTGATCCTGCGCTACCACCATTAATGAACGTGGTATCAAGTGGTTATTTTGGGGACCGTATGAGTTTTTTTATGACTCCTTCTCCTCATCTTCCTCTGTGACAACCCCAGCAACAAAACTAGTATTTTCTTGTCTTGGTTCACAAAGACTTATATGGTCCCATCCTGGACCTACATCTGGTTGGTGCTTATCCTTATTTTCCTCTTCATGTCGATTGGGTATTCATTTTGCTCATCAATGGTCATTATTTGCCAGAACGCTCCGCTGTGAAGTTGGTTGACGGAATTCTGGCTCCCAATACATCGTCCCACATCTTGAAACATGATCAAGCCCTTGTGAACATTTCGGCCTTCCCTGTCGCAGATGGCATCGTTTGAGATAAAGTTGCATTTGAAATCCATGGTCCTACGGAAGTCCTAACGATACCATACGAGTTTCGCGTTTCATTAGGAGATGTGATAACACAGGACATGCATTCTGATCATTGGGATGTACAAGCAGTACCTTCATTGTTTTCTGATTTGAAGTATTATGCTGCTTTTGATGCTGAAGATTTATATTTAAATTCTGCCAACTATGCTGATTTATTCTGTTATCAACATTATGGCCATCAGTGCTTGTATAAAACAAACACGTTAAGACCTTCTTTTAATTACAATCAGTGGTAACATTGTCAAACTCCCTTACAGGGGAGTTCAAACACGCTTAGAAAGAAGTTCACATATTTCACTAGTTACAGTACGTCCAATCCAGAATTCGATTTATTTAAATTGAAACTGCCGTCTCAATATACATTTATTCTGACACACACAAAATTAATCCATTCCAAATCCCTATAGAACTGATTTGGCCTTGCAGGGTTATGATCACTGGAAATATACCATTGATTTGAAAGCGATTTGGGGCACTAAGGCTTGGCAGGTCCAGGTGGCTGAAGCTTTGCATTGTACTTGCCAAATTTCAACTCAAATAGTATTTTTAAATGACACAGAGCACCAAACCACTTGTTTTGGCGTGGCTACTGCCACAAATCTGAATATTCCATCCATTCCGTCATTGGCAGAGTATGATGATTGGTGTAAACACACCAATAGTACCATTGATGTATTAGAAGCTCTGTTTCGAAATAACAGTTTCAATATATCTGATGTTGACACCTAAGGATGGTTGATGTGGCAAACCAATTCAAATGCATGTAGAGCCGAGTCACAAGAAAACAGTGAAAAACATGTTTAAATACAAGGAAAGGGGGCCGGGTAGAAACACCCTGACCCCCTAGGCCTGCTCAAGGGGTTCCCACAAGGACCCCCAAGCCCAAAAAAGCATTTCTGTTTTATAATTTTGGCAGAATTTGCATTGGGGTCGCAAATCCCGCCGAAATATAAAAAAAGAATGAAGTGCATGCTCCCGCACTTAATTTAAATGGGGCCCCCGCATGGGCCGGGTCCCGGCGGCTTTGCCAAATTAATAATAGCAGGGGCCCCTCCCAGGGCCTTAAAAAACAACCGCAGGCAGCACACGCCCCCCCCGCTGCCGCGGGGACTGCCACCTCCCCGGGGCTGATAAAAAAATGTGTGCGGGGTCCCAATCCCCCCCACACTGCCCCAGTTTTAATAAAACCTGTGTAGGTGCTACAAGGCCCCCCTCCCAGAGCCCTTCATGGCCCTGGGGACCGCCACCCCCCAGGGCCAGCTCCTGCAGTGTCCTGGGGTGCCCACCCCGGGACACTCCTGTTTGCTATGGCAGGACGGTAGCTCTGCGGCTCCCGCCCTGTCATAGCAAACACTGGTTTGGATTATGTAAGCGAGAGCAGGTTTCCTGCTCTCGCTTCCAAAATCCAAAGCAGATTGCTTTTCCACAAGGGGAGCTGCATGTTAGCAGCTCCCCGTATGGAAAAGCAATGCCGGCTCCCGCAGGAGGCAGGGAACCGGTGGGACCATGGGGGCTCCTCCCATGGTCCCCAACAGAGTGGCCAGGCCCCAGGGGATGGGGTTCCCGGGGGTTAGAAGTGGCCCAAGAGGGAGAGGCACGCGACCCCTCTCCCCTAAATAAATAAATAAAAAAAGAATAGGCCAGCCCGGGGGGATGGGTCACTGGGCCATAAATGGCCTGAGGAGGGGGGTCACGCCCCCCTCCAAACATTTAAAAAAATAATTAAATATTGGCCATGCTCCGGGGGATGGGGTCCCCAGGCCGAAAATGGCCTCGGGAGGTGGGTCACGTGGCCCTTTTCTGGTATTTGTTTAAAAAATTAATAAAATAGGGGTCAGGCCCTGGGGGATGGGGTCCCCAGGGCCCAAAAAATAGGAAAAGAAGGTGGGCCACACTTCCCCCCTTCTAAAAAAGAAAAAAAAAACAGGATGGTGCCGGAGGCCCCGCCCCCTCAGTGCATCACTCTGCAAAAGCGCCCCATGGCGCGCTCTATGTTGGGGAATTAATTCCCCTTGATTAATGGGGGTCCCTGGGGGCCAACTAGCCCACCAGGTACCTCCAGTATGTGCCACAGAGCTGCGTTGCAGAGAGGTGGTCCGAGGCCACGCCCCTTTTTACACCTCTCTGCAACGCAGCTCTGTGGCGCTAACTGGAGGTACCTGATAGGCTAGTTGGACCACAGGGACACTCAGGATTCAAGGGGACTTAATCCTCCAACTTACAACGTGTTAGTGGGCACATTTGCACAGTGGTGCAGGGAGGGGGCGGGGCCTGATATAAGAAGATAGCAATACTGCTGTGTGGGACTTACTGGTGGTAATAAAAGGGATAGTCAGACCCCGAAGTTGATGTTGGGGCTAACTACTCCTCTTGTTACCTCCAGTAAATCCCACACAGTGGGATTGCTAAGAGGTGTTTCGGAGGCCATGCTCACCTTTCTCCACCACTCTGGAAACGCGACTGGTATGTTATAGTAAGAAATTAGCATTTAAAAAACCTTAGAAATTCACTGAAAGAAAGCATAGGTTTCAGGGACGTTATAGTTAGATGGACATCTCTCTTGTAAAAAACCATAGAAATGCCCCCATTATAGTTAGTTCCGCTAGCTATAACTTGTGCGTCAGGAGCTGCATGTTAGAGAAAGGGAGAGGGGGCAGGCCTCTGTAAATCTCTTAGCAAAATTATTGTGTGAAACTTCTTGGTGGCAACAGGAGGGGGCCTGCCTACATTAATAATGAAAAGTGCCCTGGGGATGTGGCGGTCCCTGGGGCTATGATACGATCTAGAAGGGGGCCATGTGTGTACCCCTCCTATATTTACCTTATGCTCCGGTGGGTTATTTAAAGCTCTTGGTCTCTCTTATTGCAAACAAACTAATTTAAACTATGCCCAAACCCGAATCGATTTCTATAAATATATACGAAAATTAAAACTATAAAAATTCTTTGGAAACAAGATCAAACAAAGTAAGTCGTAGTCCAGTGAATATATGTGAGGAAAATCGGAGCAACCTGGTGATAGACGATCTAAATCTTTTGAGGGATTTGGAGGCATTAGAATAAAAAAATAAAGACCCCAATATGGAAGTATCGTGCAAAGACACTGCGGACAGATTGGGCATAGATATATATGGAACCAGCGCAACAGATCTAAAAAATAAATCTACCTTTGTACCGCTACTACCCAAAGATGCAATTGACCTGTTCTCAGAGAGAGTCATCAACAACTTAAAAGAAATTTCAATAGAATCAAGCAAACATTACGGAAGGAACACTTTGGACAAAGAAAGAGACTACAACAAAATTATGGACAAAATAAAGAAGAGAAGGGACATAGTTATAAGGCAATCAGACAAAGTGGGACATTTGGTCCTTTGACCCCTTGAAAAATACAATGATGAAGCCAAACTGCAAATAAGAGACTTTGAATGTTACCAGCGTGTACCACAGTGTAATCTCTTAGAGGTGAAAAACAAGTACCACAAGGTCAAGTTGGAGGGGGATGGGGCAAGGCCTGGGCGGTAAATTCCGTTCCTCTCATGGAATTTGCAGAATTAGGGCAATTTTGCGTTCCGCGGAGAATGTGGAATTGCCAAAAATTCCACAATGCGCGGCTTAACAGAATTTTTGCTTGTTCACGCTTTCAAAATGCATGTTCGCGAGATATTTCTCCCCGAGCACGCAAACAGCGTTCGCGAACAGGAAAAAAGCATCTGGAATGGGCGGAACAAGCAATTTTGCGTGTTCATAGAACTTTTGCGTGCTCGCAGAGAATGTTTTTGCGGAGCTTTGCGTAGCGTGACTACGCAAGTTCTCTGGCTGTGACAGAAGGAGAACACTAATATCTCAAAGTCAACAGTCCTGTTACACCCATGTTGTACCATATCCCGAAGGTACACAAGGACATGGTATCCCTTCCAGGCAGACCGATAATTTCGGCCATTGGGAGTCTTTTCGAGACCACATTTAGATACATAGATTACTTCTTGCAAGATCTGGTCAAGATATTACCGTCCTATATACAGGACACAGGGGATTTTTTAAGAAAACTGCCCAAAGTCCACTGGGAAGAGACAGATTTTTTGTTTACACTAGATGTACCCTCGTTATACACGGGTATTGCACATCAAGACGGCCTCAAGGTGCTTAGACACTTCTTGGGATCCAGACCAATTACTGTTTATCAACATTCAGAAATGTTGATAAACACGGCAGAATTTTTTCCTGTATGGAAATTACACCTATAGACAGCTACGGGGAACGGCCATGGGCACCTGCTTCGCACCCAGCTATGCAAACTCACACATGGGCTGGTGGGAGGAGCAGGTGCCCAGGGTCAATTTCCAATCATAATAGCAAGATAACATCAAAGTTTGGTGTCGTTTTATTGATGACTTATTTATTGTATGGAGGGGGTCATCAGAAAAGGCGAGATATTTTATAGGAGCTCTGAATTGCAATGAATTAATTTTAAGTTTTACCAGTACTCTTAGCAAATCTCAAGTAAACTTTTTAAATCTAGAGGTTTTTATCAACGATGGCACACTGCACACATGCACTTTTAGAAAACCAACTGCGGGAAATTCCATCCTCCTCTCAAGTAGTTTTCATCTGCAAAAACTTAAACAGAGTATCCCCTATGCAGAACTACTACGCATGAAGAGAACCTGTAGCGAGGCAAGCTCTTTAGAACAAGCACAAACTGAAATGACAAAAAGATTCAAAGAAAGAGGCTACAGCCAGAAACTATTAAAACATGCATTAGAGAAAGTAGACAGGGATACCGAAAAAGGACATTCTGTTTAAGAAAGAGATTGAAACAGAGAGAACTACACCACAGGAATTAAGGATGATAACCAGGTACAATGCCTACCATGCTAGAGTGAGAGACTGTATGAGTAGACATTGGCACCTGGTTAGAGGTGATCCGGGGCTGGGTGCCCCGGTCCCGCGGAAATCCCTCATTACCTTTAGACGAGTGACATCGATGAGGCAACAATTGGTGAGAAACAGCCCAGAAATAAATGAGACAGCGAGTTGGCTGAGGGCAAATCCAGGGTTTTACAAATGTTTTTAGTGCAAGGCGTGTAAGCATGGAACAAACAGAAAAGAAATACTACTGCGATTTGTTAGCAAACCATAGAGCATTCCTCACTGTTATAGCTGTAAAAGTGATCATGTTATTAATGTCCTCCAATGCACCTGCCCTAAATACTATGTCGGGAGTAGGATTCACATGGTTTATGTGAGGGTTCTGCAGCACTTGCGAGCAGTGAACAAAAGTGACAACACATACCCTGTAGCCCGTCACATTAATGATGTCCATGCGGGGAGGATAGAAGAAATGATATATTTTATAGTAGACTCAATCCCTAAAAGTAGAAGAGGTGGAAACCGTGAAGGTAAGCTTAGGCAGCTAGAATCACAATATATTTTGATATTTGACTGCAAAACACCTAGAGGCCTAAACTCTGATGAGGACTTGCATGTCCATCTCGAATGAGTGCCACACAAAGAAGATTAATCAAATGCTAAAGAATTGAAATCTAAATGATATGAGATCTATATGATTCATACCGAATTTGCCTGAACCATGAATTTGTTGTTTTAATGTCTTTTAATTATTTGATCACTGTGGTGGAAAAATATTTTATGTTAAATCTTTCATGTTAGTAACTCAAAAAAATGTTTATGCAGACAACGAAAAATGTTAGAACGACTTTTCTTATCCCTCATTGTCTCTAGGAACATACAATGTAGCTAGCCTCAAGCAAGTTGAAAAATCACAACATCTGTGTGAGGATGCAAATGCCAAACTTAAATGAAAAGTACACCAGATTGGTACCCAGTGTTATATAATTAGTCAAAAGCACATGCATTGTATTAGGTTTTAGAAGTACTCTTATGGTCCTATATATTGCACTTTAACTTGAGAAGTTGCATGGAAGCACTGGCACCTTAATCTCATATGTGACCACCACTTGTAAAAATAGCACTTTGCAGGAATAAGTTGGTCTGTGTGTATTTTCATTGAGGCCATTGCAAAAGCACTTGCATTTTATTTTGCAAATTGCACGGAAGCACACACACTTTAATATAGCGGCCAATAATGAAACAAGAGCACTTTGCATAGTATAAACACTGTGCTCCAACTCCAGCAACAATCAAGTCCTCCATTTAGTGGAGAGAGCGGTTGGCACTGTCCACCCAGTATGCAGCCTGGACACATTAGCACAACATGAGTCAACGTTGGTGTTGTTAACTTCACTGATTATTTAACTACTTGCATTCCAAGACAAAGAAAAGTGGCTATCTCAGTCTATACCCATGAGCTTGGGCATTGCAAGCATAAATACAGATCCCAATGTGAAGCTTATAAGATGGTTTACACACATGAGGTTTCTTTGGACACGTGTGAATAGGCACCTTTTAATTAATGTTCGTCAACGATTACACTTTGGTTATGCAAATGCATTTAAAAATAAAAATGGAAAAATACAACAAAATGGAAAAGTAAAAAAATGGAAAGTAAGTGTATGACCATGGATGGTAAATGTTTTATTATTGGTGTACAGAATATAAAAAACACATTAATGACATCTCAAATGACATCACTGATGACATCACTGATGACGCCATCCATGTGATAAATTAGTGCATCTTCTCACACCCTAATATAACCTTTGATACACCGACTCAAAATTTCAGATGGCCATTTTGAAAATCATAGATACTCCAATACCAATAACTACATACCCACTCATTGACTCATAGGTCTACATACACCTCCACTCACTCACCTGTACAGTCACTCATACTTACAGTCACTCCGTACAAGACTATCATATGCATTTATACACCTATATAGAAACTCAGACACAACCAATCATTCATTGAGGTACTGACACACCTAGTCAGTTGTGCAAATAATTAAACACAGTCCAATTTACTCACCTATACAGTTAAACACACTCGAGTTCACTTACTCATAAAAATACTAACAAATTCTGACACTCCTATACAATTACTAATACAAGCACACACTCATCCATACAGCCACCCCCGCAATCACACACTCTCACATATAGATAGTTATATACTCTTACACACACATACACTGTGTTTCACATATGTAGTTACTGACACATGTACAACTGAGATATACATTCAATCACTAACACACTCATACATACACTCACCCAACCATACAGTCCATCACAGTTGCACTGTTAAAACCATGCACCCATAGAATCACCCACTCACATATTCACCCACTCACACATTATGCGCAGGGTGCGCGGATCCCATGTGACCTGCAAAAAAAGAGATTTGATTGGTTCATTACACTTCCTCTTCTAACCTCTATGCACAGAGTCACACACACCCTACCCACAGAAACACTCAGGCACCCATACAGATACTCAGACAATCAATCAATAACCCATATAGACACTCATATAGCTATTCACAAAACTATGCAGCCACTTATACACCAACACACAGACACATACAGACATTCACACAGTTTAGTCATTAGTCTGCAGTAAGATACATTTAATGACTCACTTATAGAGTCAGTTACGCACCTAGAAAATCACCCATTCACACACTTATACACCCACTCATTCTTCCATAGGCCTTTCACTATAAATATATAAAACATATTTATACTTTTCAGAAAAATACACATTCACTGGATGATGTCATCAGTGATGTCATTTGAGATGTCATCAGTGATGTCATCAGTGATGTCACTGACCATGTCATGAGTGATGTAATATGTGACGTCATCAGCAGTGCATTGCGGGGGCGCGAGTTATAGTTAGCTGAACTAACTATAACAGGGGAATTTCTAGGGTTTTGTACGAGGGAAATGTCCAGCTAACTATAATGCCCCTGAAACCTATGGTTTTTTCAGTGAATTTCTAAGGTTTTTTAATTGCCAATTCCTAACTATAACGCCCCTGAAACCTTTGGTTTTTTCAGTGAATTTCAAAGGTTTTTTAAATGCCAATTCCTAACTATAACGTGCATGAAATCTATGGTTTTATGTGAATATCAAATGTTTTTTAAATGCTAATTCCTATCTATAAATTATCTCTAAAGATATCATGTTTAATGATTTTTATTGGATTTCTATATTTTTCAAATTCAGTGTGTCAATTTCATTAATTATGTTTTTTTAAAATACTTTTTTATCACCATTTTTTAGGTTTAAAGCATTTTTATTAAGACAAAACAAAACATGGGGGAGGGGGATAGGAGGTTAGGGTTACATACAATACAATAAAAGAAAAAGGTGCAACTCAGGAGGGTTGGCGAAGGGTAGTTCGGTGGTCCAGAGGAAAAGCACCGTAAATGAAGGCAAAAAATACAATCTATTGAATCCCCGCGTGCATATCCAACACCCCAAATCTGAGCAATGAAAGCCAATAGCAACTCAACAAAGCACAATCCAACCCCCCCATCCCCCATCCCCCCAAAAAAGGGAAAAGAAAAGAAACAATACCCCAACTCCCCCGTCCAATGGCTCCGCACTAGGTTTACCCGCCCCAAAAAGCCCGCACCCCCCCCCCCCGAGGATCCCGTCTCACATTTAGTCTAGTCCGCCGGGATCACCGGTGGCGTCAGCCTGAGAAGCCTAAGATACCTCGGGCAGGTGAGCTCCCGGAATTCGGTGGACAGCAGCGCTAGGAAGGGTTGCCACAGCTCTTCAAATTGATCTATCTCCCCCGCCACCGTAAGCGACAACTTCTCCATTCCCAGCACATGCCAGAGCCTATGCAACCAACCCGTAATGGAGGGAACCGTGGTGGTGCGCCAGTGGATAAGGATGTTCTGGACCGCAGACCCCAGCGCAATCGCGATCTGCCTACCCCTGCGGGACTTCAGTGGGTACATTAGGTCATTGGGGAGGCCCAGCAAGACATACGCCGGAAAGCGCGGCAGCTCTATCTCAAAGTGCTTATCCACCTCGTCCAAGACTTCCTTCCAGTAAGCGGTCAGCACGGGGCAATCCCAAAGAATGTGTGAGAGGGTACCCTCCTGCCCGCAGCCCCGCCAGCACCCCCTGTCAGTGTGTCTATGCATTTCATACAGTCTCTCCGGGGTGTAATACCAATAAGTGGACACCTTAGTAAAGGTCTCTGTAAGGCCCGTATGATAGGCAGAGTGCCGCGCCCGATACGCAATTTTGTCCCATTCCTTGTGGCTGAGTGTCCTACCCAATTCTCTGTGCCAGCGCTCCCTCCCTGGGTTATAATAGTGAAACGGCGGGGGTTGTAGGAACTTGTACAAATCGGTAATTAGCTTAGCATCGGAGGTCCGGGTAACCAACCGCCTCTCATACGGTGTAATTTGACGAGCAGCGGTGTCACGCACCTGGGGCTGGAGGGCCCAATGCCGAACCTGCATGTAGCGCAATCTGTCCAGCTCCGTCAGGCCGAATTCCCGCCGAAGTTGCTGAAAAGGAATCGCGCCCTCCGGTCCATAGATCTGGGAGAGCACCCTGCAGCCCGCGTGCACCCAATGGGAAAAAGCTCCCGGCTCCATCCCTGGGGAGAAGTCCGGGTTACCCACTATGGGTGTGAACGGCGAAGGGAAGGTGGTAAGGCCCCGAACCTCGCAAACTGCATCCCACACCCTCAGGGGGACCCGAGTAACAAAAGAGGCGTAAAGGTTAGGGGGGCAATGCGCGCGGCGCAAGAATGGAACCTCTTGTAAGGTGCGGCCCGCCACTGCCTGGTCTTGAAAAAGCCAGTGTTTGTCGGACTCCCACCTGCTCCACTCCACCAGATATCGCAGCTGCGCCGCCTGAAAGTACTTACGGAGGTCCGGGATACCGAGACCCCCCGCCTCCAGGGCAAGCGTGGAGAGGACCCTCTTCATCCGCGGCTTTCGGCCCTGCCAGACAAAGCGGGAGATGTCAGCCTGCGTTTGTCGTATCCAGCCCACCGGGGGCTGGAGAGGTAGGGCCCGAAAAAGATACAGTATCTTGGGCAACACCGTCATCTTAACCACCGCGATTCGCCCCAACCAGGACAGTAGGCCCTTGCTCCAGCGGCCAAGCTCCTCCTTGATCTTCCTGCTGAGGGAGGTATAATTGGCCGCAACCATCTCCGGTAATGTGGGCGCCAGCAGAATCCCCAGGTATGGCACCGTGGACGAGGACCACTGCATGGGGAAGAGCCGCTGAAGGTCCCTCCTGGTATCCGCAACCAGGGACACATCCAACGCCACTGACTTGCTCATATTCATTTTGAAGCCGGCCACACGTGCAAAGGCGTCCAGTTCCTGGATGCAAGCAGGCAGCGACCTCCTAGGGTCGTCCAAGGTCAACAGGACATCGTCTGCATAGAGGCTAACCGTGTGGACATACTGGCCCATCTGGACCCCAATAGCATCCGGGTTGTTGCGAATCCTCTGAGCAAACGGCTCCATGTAGAGGGCAAACAGAAGCGGCGAGAGGGGGCAGCCCTGCCTCGTGCCGCGTTCGATAGCAAAGCCACCGGAGCTACACCCATTGACCCGCACCGACGCTGAAGGATGCTTATAACAGTTGAATACCATGGTGCGGAACTTATCACCGATTCCCAGTTTCCTGAGAACCAGCTCGAGATATGGCCAATGAACTCTGTCGAAGGCCTTCTCCGCATCAACGGACAGCAGCATCCGCTCCCCCGGGACCCGCGAGGCCTTCTCCAGAACATGCGTCACCCGCTTGGTATTGTCAACCGTCTGTCTGCCGGGTACAAAGCCAGCCTGGTCCGCCTCCACCAGTCCGGGGAGGTGCGGGCCCAGCCTGGACGCTAGAATCCCCGTATACAACTTGAGGTCGACATTTAAAAGCGAAATGGGTCGATACGAACCGCAGAAGGCCCGGTCTTTCCCAGGTTTCGGGATTACGGAGACCGTCGCATTCAGGAGATCCGGTGGGATGGCTCCCGGTTCGGAGAAGGAATTAAATAGCCGAGCAAGGACAGGCGCCACAGCCGTGCAAAAAACCTTATAAAACAGAGACGTGTACCCGTCTGGACCCGGGGCCTTACCATGCTTCAGCCGCGCTATAGCGGAAATCACTTCCTCAACATGGATATCCCGCTCCAGATGGTCCGCCTGAGCAGAATCCAGCACCGGCAGGGCCACTGACTCCAAATAGTCTTCGGCGTCCCGCGGCGAGGAGGGCCCCTCAGCATACAGCGCCTCGTAGAAGCTGCGGAAAGATTCCGCCACCTCTGCGTCCCCAGAAACGACCACCCCGTCCGTACCCACCAGTTCCTTCACGACGCTACGCTGCCGCGTGACCCGGAGCCGGTGCGCCAGGAGCTTACCACATTTGTCCCCCCCAGTGTAGAAGGCATGCTTCAAGCGCAAGGCGGCATACTCCGCCCTATCAAGATCCAGTGCCGACAGGAGTTTCCTCGCAGCCTTCAACTGCCTCCACACCCTTGGAGCCCCCGTACGACGGTGGACCTGCTCAAGCTCCCGGACCTGAACGGTCAGCTCGTCCCTTTTCCGTTGCCGCTCCCTATTTTCGGCTGAGGAGATGGAAATAAATTCCCCCCGGAGGACTGCCTTCAATGCCGCCCACTGTGTCGCTTGTGAAGTGTCGGTGTTGCTATTGTGAGTTAAGTAATCCTGTATGACCTCCCCAATGCGTTTCACTACAGACTTTTTGTGTAAAAGGGTATCTCGAAGGCGCCACACCCCCCTAGCGGGAGAGGCCGCCGGCCACTTGAAAACGCCGGCGACTGGTGCATGGTCAGACAGGGTCAGGACCCCAATGTCCGCCGCTGTGGCGGCGGCGCGCATCGGTCCACTCACCAGAAGATAGTCCAGCTGTGAGTAGGTTCGGTGTGCGTGTGAAAAGTAAGAGTAGTCCCTATCAGTGGGGTGCATGGAGCGCCAAAGGTCATGTAAGAAAATGTCCGCAATCTGGGCCTTCACAGCCTGGGACAGTTCCCCCGTCTGCGGGGAGCGCTGCGCCGACCTGTCCATCACAGAATCGAAGACAATATTAAGATCTCCCCCCAAGATGACATGGCGGTCGGGAGAAGCAGTAACATCCACCAACACGGAGTCCAAGAAACGCTCTTGGTGGTCATTTGGGCTATAAACGGAGCCGACCGTGAACGTTATGCCTCCTAGGCGCATGCGATACGCAAGAAGCCTCCCCTTCTGCTCAGCATACTTATACAAAACCTCCCCCCTAAAGGAGCTCGCTAGAAGAATGGCTACCCCCGCAGTCTTGTTCGCTGCCGAGGAGAAGAACTGGGTGGGGAACTTAGCAGAGCGCAGCCTATGGCAATCCCGGGACAGTAAGTGGGTCTCCTGCAAGAGGCAAATGTCCGCCTGCGTCCCCTCCAGCAAAGATAAGATCGCTCGGCGCTTCACAGGGTTATTCAGACCCTTAACATTAAGGGTCACTACCTTTAGGACCGACATTCCTCCCGGGGATCAGGAACGCTGTGCAATGGGCAAGGGATCAGCGGGTGGGGCGCGCGGGGCAGTTGCGCGGGACAAGCCAAGACAGACCAAGCGAGGGCACGGACGACATCGGACGGGATTTCCCAACCCCAGAACAACCCCTACACCCACCCAAAACACAACCATGGCAACTAGCCAAATACAAACTTAAACACCCCATTGTCCCAGTCAAGCCCCAAACGGGCAAGCCCGTAGAAAAAAGCAAAGTGGACGTTCAGCCACTCACCTCCATCCGCTCCCTCCCGCCCCCCCCGCCCCATACCCAGCATTAAAGAAGCTGAGAGCATCTCCCCCGGAGTGAGTGTTAGGCCGTCATGGCCACGCCGGTGTAGCCGGCCGAGTCCCTGGCCGCCGCCCTCAAAGCGTCGGCCATGTCCGCCCTGATGGTAGGGGAATCGGGACGCCCTGCGCTGGCCGCCGATTGTCTCCTCGTCGACCTCCTCCGGCTCCGTCTCTCTGAGCGCCGCCACGACGGTGTAGCCCCTTCCTCCTCCGCCACCGTAAGCCCCAGGACCCCACAAATGTCCTGCAAGGAGCGTAGCTGATGCAGCACCCCATTCCACCGGAAAATCAGGCGGAAGGGATGTCCCCAAGAGTACGGCGTCTCATGTTCGCGCAGAAAGTCAGTGGCAATCCTGAAGGACCTGCGTTTCTGCAGCGTGATGGCGGATAGGTCCTGATAAAGCGCTACAGGCCGCTCCCGGAAAGTCAGGGGCTGTTTCTTGCGGGCCTCAGTCATGATGCGTTCCTTCAGCGGGAAGTCGGGCAGGAAAGCCAAAATGTCCGGTGGGGGTGCCGATGACTGGCGCTGCCGGCCAACCCTGTGTGCCCTATCAATGCGAATAGGGAAGTCTGCAGCTTCCCCCAGGATCTCCCGGAACAGGTCTTGCAGATAGCCCTCCAAGTCGGTCCCTTCGTCCGTGGACGGCACACCACGCACTCGGATGTTGTTCCTCCGTGACCTGTTCTCAAGGTCCTCAGAGTGGGCCTGGAGCTCAACACACTGCTCCCGGAGGCGGAGAACGTCCTGTTGAAGATGGACCATCTCCTCGTCCCGACGTTGGGACTCCGTCTCCACCGTCTCAACTCGCTCGCCAAGGCCCTCCACTTCTCTACGCACTTCCCGGACCTCGCTGGCCACTTCCCGCTTCAGCGTCTGGAAGTCCTCTTTGAGGGAGCTAAACAGTTCTTCCATAAAGGACCTCGTGACCGGTGGCTCCCCCCCAGTCACATCCGCCGAGGCCCGGGAAGACCCCGGCGAGGGTTGTGTTCTGTCCCTCAGTTGCTGGGCCCTGCCAAGCATGTCCGGCAGGGTGCGGTCCCCCCTTCCTCGAGCCACCTCTTCCAGTCATCGCAAACGCTGCAGTCGATGAGTGGGCACAGGTCCAGCCGCCTCAGAGATGTCCAGCCGCTGGCAAGCGCTCGACGTGGGGATCCCCCTGCAAGCAGAGTCGCTGCGTCGCAGGCGACAAGATGGCGGTGCAGTCCGGGCACCACCAGCCGCGGGCGCCCATCCGAGACAGCAATGGAAAGCTATAGTAGGGGGCTCCTTATCAGCACGTCCCTCAGAGAGTCAGCCCAGCAGCGGTGGCGGGCACATACATCCGCCAGCAAAGGCTCCGGTGAAGGCCAACAACATCGATCCTTCGGGGACAAAATTGCGGCAGGGCGGGGCAGGGCAGAACGGCCAGGCCCGACGACACCACCGGGGCCCCCTAGAAACACAGCAATCTGAGAAGTTCCACAGCCGGTTTCACTCTGTCACACACAAGGGCCCAGATGGTCCGACCCCAAACAGTGAGTCCGCCGTACTTCGGCCAAGGGGCCGGGGCCCACACAGTGCGGGGCGTCGCCGACACAAGTCTGAGCGCCAAAGCACACGTCCAAAGTCCTCCACGCCGCCGGGTCCCAGCCCGCAAAGCTCCTTTATCCTCCGTCGAGCGACGGGTCAGACTTCCTCCAGCTCGTCAGCTTTCAGCACCAGGCCCAACCGAGGCGCCCGGACAGCACTCCGATGCGTTCCTCCACCCAGGCCCTCCGTCGCTCCTCGAACTTGATCGGACTTTTGGGGCACTTTCCCCGGGGCGATCAGGGCCAAAGCAACCTCAAAGTGCGCGCCAGGTGCTCCGCCGCACTCCTCTCACACGCTGAGCATCAGCGGGGGGAGAAAAGCATACGAAAAGGGCTCGAGCTGAGTCGGGCCGGAGGAGCTACGGGAGGAAGCGTCCGCTCACCCCGCCATCTTGGCCACGCCCTATCACCATTTTTTAAACTTATTTTTTCAATTAATTCTTTTTAAAAATTAAAAAATATTATTTGAATTTAATGTTTTTTTTTATATTTTTCAAACTATATGTTCAAAATTTTATTTTATATATATATTTTCCATGTTTTTGGATACGCGCACCCTATGCGCACCGTTTCTCGATCCCTACGCGATAGCATCCGCGCATGGTATGCGTTGGGTACGTGTTTTGTGTGTGATCGCAATGCGACCGGTATGCGACTCCCAGCCTATACGTTCCGTGATGCGTCATCTGCGTCTATGACGCGGTAGGTGCGCGAATCCCGCGAAATATTTAACATTTAAAAAAACATATATATGTATTTCATGTGAATATTAATTGAAGACAAACTCTGAACTAGTCTTAAAAGTAATATATCTAATCCTATATTTCTTTTCAATTCAATTTCGCGGATGCACGCTGGGTGCGTGCTGCATATGCGCAGGGTGCGCGGATCCCATGTGACCTGCAAAAAAAGAGATTTGATTGGTTCATTACACTTCCTCTTCTAACCCCACCCAATTCAATCATTCTCTTTGACCTTCTTTGGAGGAGCGCCTCTTTGCAGAGAAGAAGATTTTTTTAGACTAAGTTTACACTTAGCTCTAACTTTTTTCTACCAAAAATGGCTTCAGGGCAGCAGGCATCACCTGCATCTCCTCATACATCTGAGGATGTATTTTTGGAGGAGACACCACGCACACCACGTTTTTCTTCAGTGGTGTGGAAACTTTTTACTTTTCCCGAGGGGCAAACAAAGACCAATGCCACCTTGGTCACGTGCAAGATTTGCAAAAGAGTGCTGTCGCGAGGGGATCCTAACAAGAAATACTCGTGCGGCACGGCGAGTATGATGAAGCACCTAAGGATCCTTCATCTGAACAATCTTGCACGAGAAGAGTGCAAACGGATGAGAAACACTCCTGCTCCTGCACCTTCCACCTCATCGCAGCCGAGCACTTCAAGAGTGCATCCATCAGCCAAAAACTTGGACATCCGTCCTCAATTTCAATATTTAAAAGTGCTCTGCACTAAGTGCAATGCGACTTTGTGTTACGGTGAGCAGTCGATCGATCTGATCTGCCGCCGGCAAGAAAGTCACATTTGCTAGTTTTTTTTATTTTATTTTTTATTGTTCCCTGAAGTTCATTGTTTGGTTCCTCCTGTTTTGTTTTTTGTTTTTTTTTTGCAGAAAAAGCAAACAAAATATTAAAAATTGTTCAGAAAACCCCCCAAAAATATAAAAGAAGAAAGAAGAAAAAAAAAAGTTCTTGTAAGAACTAACTTTCCCGGTTTAAAAAAAGAGCTACATTTCTTTGTTAGTGTGTGAAAGTTTAGATGAATGTATGTGTAGTACGTAATTGAGTGAATGAATGCATTAATAGCGTATGGTGAATGTATAAGTGCAGAACTATGAGGAAGTGCTGCAGCATCACACAGTAACCTCTTTAACTACAGTGTGCTGTAGTACTTCCGAAGCAGAGGGATGCAACATATGTACATAAATATGTTGCAAATCTATGCTTCTCTCTGCACGACTGCTTAAACTGCAGCCATGTGGTGACACAGGCACCCTTGCACCATAGTGCAAGGATATCTGTGTCATGAGCTGTTTGTTTTTGTGCAGGAAGACACACATTCCTGCACAAAAACAATCAGTAAAGGCATTTTTCTCCTTCTATGTATGCTGAGCATTGTAGCATGCATTGAAGATATAAAAATGTGGAGAAATGAAAACAATTCTCCTTGTTGTGCTTTCCTACACCAATTCTAGAATGGTGCAGCATTCACACACAAATCGAGATTCATGATTTCTGACAAATCTAGACGTGTGTCTTGTTCTATGAGTATTCAGTGAAGTCATGCACAACAACACTTATAGAACATTCTTTCAACGCAAACTGTTGTGCATAATGAGGTTGTATTTACATGGAGTATAGAAAGTGCATAGAGTGCCTTTTTCTCTCTTTGTAAATATGAAAGAGTGTCTTGCGCAATAACTATGTTACAAAAAGTGACATATTTCCAGTTTAAAAATTCCTTGCGAATGATAGAAGGTAAGCACAGAGTTTTGTCTGCAAAGATGTTCAAAGAAGAATGATTGAAATAATTGCGGTCCTTCAATATCCACAATGGGAAATATTATGAACCCCTCAAATCTCTTTTTTTGCAGGTCACATGATATCTGATTAATGTCAGATTTCAAAACTACATAGGTATAAACAGAATGTTTTTAGAAACGTGTTTCAACTTTGTAGATTCTTGCAGACCTCCTCATTCTGCATATTGAGACTTAGTTAAACTTACCTTCACCGTAATAGCAATAAAAAATGGTATACATTTTTTTCTGATTTTCATTGCAATCTAAATTCATATAAATTGCTTATTTTTAAATTTGGATCTGTGAAAGAAAAGGAAAAAAAAATTATAACATTTTATAAGTTTAACTTACAAAAACTGTAAATGTTGTCGCTTTAAAATATTCACCGAATCTAAGGATGAATTTTTGGAGGACGCACCACGCCCACAACGTTTTCCTTCAGTGGTGTGGACATTTTTTACTTTTCCCGAGGGGCAAACAAAGATCAATGCCACCTTGGTCACGTGCAAGATTTGCAAAAGAGTTCTGTTGCAGAGGGATCCTAACAAGAAATACTCGTACGGCACGGCAAGTATGATGAAACACCGAAGGACCCTTCATCCAAACAATCTTGCACGAGAAGAGTGCAAACGGATGAGAAACACTCCTGTTCTGTATCTGTAAAAAAGAATCACAAATACATGTATATTAATAACTTTCAAATATATACTATTCCATTACTGTACAAACACATTTTATATAAAAACTGACTAAGAAAATATAGCCCTGAACCACAAGTGTGACGATGGTTAAAACACTACAGGCATAGTGCATACTACTTTGAAGCAGTTCATGCCCTAAAGCCTACCTCACTAAAAGACTACATGCTAACTGACTGAATGATTACAGTACTATAAGGAGACACACTGGGTGAGTGACAGGGTGTTTGCTAGAAGTGTGTGAATACTGACTGGGGAATTGAAGGTGTGAAAGACAACTGTGTAGGTGGTTAGAGGCCTGCATGCATAGTGAATAGGCATTTGAAGCAGTCTATGTGCTAATGCCTGGCTCACTGCATGAGTACTTGGGAACTGACGGAATGATTAGAGTACAGCAAAGAGAGTGCCTGGGTGAATTTATAAGTGGTTGGCTTTTGACACAGTGAATGGATTAGTACTTGGTACTGAATGGGTCACTAGAGGAGTGCAAAGGGAGTGACAGGATGTTTGCTGGACTGTATGGATACTGACTAGAGAATTGAAGATGGGAAAGACAAGTGTATAGTATGTTAGAAGACTGCATGCATACTGCATAGACATTTGAAGCAGTCTATGTGGTAATGTATGGTTCACAGCATGAGTACTTGGAAACTGACTAAATCATCAGACTACTGCTAGGACAGTGCCTGGGTAAAACTTTTAAATTTTCAGTTCTGGCACAGTGAAGAGAATAGTACATGGTACTGCACTTTAGTGTCAAACCCTGATTCATTTTATCAATGCATAAGCAAAGAATAGCTTCTAAAGCTACTAAAACTTGACAACATGACCGATTTTAAAACAGTTATCTGTCAGCAAATACACCATGTTACCAAATGCTTCTATCACAATCCTTACCGAAATGTACACAGACTCACAGTGTGATTTAGTACAGCACATTAGTGTCAAAGCATGAATCATTTTATCAATGCATAAGCAAAGACTGGCTTCTAATGCTACTAAAACCTGACAACATGACAGGTTTTAAAAGAGTTATCTGTCACCAAATACACAATGTTACCAAATGCTTCTCTCACAGTGGTTCCCAAATGCACACAGACTCACAGTGTGATTCTAGACAACAACCACTATACCTAGGAGTTTACCAAAAATCATTCACTACTGTGGAAGTGGTAAGGGAACTGCACGCAATCTACATATTTCAGGACTGCACTTTTGTGTCAAAGCCTAACTCATTTAATCAACGCAAAAGCAAAGACTGGCTTCTAATGCTACTAAAACTTGACAATATGACAGGTTTAAAAAAAGTTATCTGTCAGAAAATACACGATGTTAACAAATGCTTCTCTCACAGTGGTTCCCAAATGCACACTAACTCACAGTGTGATTCTAGACAAGCACCACTATCCCTAGGAGTTTACCAAAACTCATTCACTACAGTGGAAGTGGTAAAATTTAAAATAATTCTGTTCAGCCGTTTGGGCTGTACCTTGGACTAAAGGTCCCTATGGAAAAATGCATGGGAAAAACGCATTTTGGGACCCCCCTTTGTTCTCAGCCCCCGCTTGACGAATCCCCCTGAGACTTTCAGGGTAGGAGGGGAGCGGAGCGCCCCACCTATTTTGAAAATTTTGCGAGGATTCATCAATCGGCGCCAAAGTTATTCCAAATAGAATGTTGCGGATCTCCTATGGAAACACGGTCCTAACTATAACTATCTACTGGCGACCGCCAGTAGATAATATATACCCACTGGGGATTTTATTGACTGCAAGCTGTTTGGAATATGGCAAACTCATTGAAGTAGCACAGTTGCACTACATTGACCATCAGGACACAGGGGTGGCCACACCCACTTAAGGCGGGATTTCATTGTTTAAATGTGGTGCAAAAAACTGCCGTTTTCATTCATCACGATCCCAGCATCCCATGAGGAAGTGCTCTCCATAGCACGAAACGCGTCGGGAGGGATTTCAAGTTGCCGCGATGTCTGCCTGTTGTCACTGCCTTCGGTGAATAAATGGTGTCAAGATTTGAACTTACCCGTGTGGCGTCCTCTCTTTCCAGGCAAACTCTTGATTGGATTGTTGCGGCACCGCCTGAGCCGCGAGAGTGACCCCGCTGCGCTTCGCGCAGTCCTGTTGATGTGCACAACGCATTTCAGCACAAAGGAAGGGTGAGTGCGATTCAGCGAGTGGAGCGGCAGTACAAAGACTGGCATGCTGTGTGCACACCCACTGGGGATTTTATTGACTGCAAGCTGTTTGGAATATGGCAAACTCATTGAAGTAGCACAGTTGCACTACATTGACCATCAGGCCACAGGGGTGGCCACGCCCACTCAAGGCGGGGTTTCATTGTTTAAATGTGGTGCAAAAAACTGCCGTTTTCATTCATCACGATCCCAGCATCCCATGAGGAAGTGCTCTCCATAGCACGAAACGCGTCGGGAGGGATTTCAAGTTGCCGCGATGTCTGCCTGTTGTCACTGCCTTCGGTGAATAAATGGTGTCAAGATTTGAACTTACCCGTGTGGCGTCCTCTCTTTCCAGGCAAACTCTTGATTGGATTGTTGTGGCACCGCCTGAGCCGCGAGAGTGACCCCGCTGCGCTTCGCGCAGTCCTGTTGATGTGCACAACGCATTTCAGCACAAAGGAAGGGTGAGTGCGATTCAACGAGTGGAGCGGCAGTACAAAGACTGGCATGCTGTGTGCACACCCACTGGGGATTTTATTGACTGCAAGCTGTTTGGAATATGGCAAACTCATTGAAGTAGCACAGTTGCACTACATTGACCATCAGGCCACAGGGGTGGCAACGCCCACTCAAGGCGGGGTTTCATTGTTTAAATGTGGTGCACAAAACTGACGTTTTCATTCATCACGATCCCAGCATCCCATGAGGAAGTGCTCTCCATAGCACGAAACGCGTCGGGAGGGATTTCAAGTTGCCGCGATGTCTGCCTGTTGTCACTGCCTTCGGTGAATAAATGGTGTCAAGATTTGAACTTACCCGTGTGGCGTCCTCTCTTTCCAGGCAAACTCTTGATTGGATTGTTGCGGCACCGCCTGAGCCGCGAGAGTGACCCCGCTGCGCTTCACGCAGTCCTGTTGATGTGCACAACGCATTTCAGCACAAAGGAAGGGTGAGTGCGATTCAGCGAGTGGAGCGGCAGTACAAAGACTGGCATGCTGTGTGCACACCCACTGGGGATTTTATTGACTGCAAGCTGTTTGGAATATGGCAAACTCATTGAAGTAGCACAGTTGCACTACATTGACCATCAGGCCACAGGGGTGGCCACGCCCACTCAAGGCGGGGTTTCATTGTTTAAATGTGGTGCAAAAAACTGCCGTTTTCATTCATCACGATCCCAGCATCCCATGAGGAAGTGCTCTCCATAGCACAAAACGCGTCGGGAGGGATTTCAAGTTGCCGCGATGTCTGCCTGTTGTCACTGCCTTCGGTGAATAAATGGTGTCAAGATTTGAACTTACCCGTGTGGCGTCCTCTCTTTCCAGGCAAACTCTTGATTGGATATATATATATATATATATATATCCCCACACCAAGTGCTCACCTTGAAAATCAAGCAAGCGGGACACAGCTCCGGGCACAGACAAATAATTTATTGGAGAAATCACAGCGCAGTCCTTGCAGTCCGTGAAACAATCAGGCAGACGCGTTTCTAGCCTCATTGGCCGTCATCAGTGCCGGTCTCACGGGTTGTTGAGATTATCCTGGACTTGACTCGGAGACCACTCCCTATGAAGCAGTCTACTCCTCCTCCTTGATGCAGGTGTGTTAATACCGCTTGTGACTATGGGTGAACTGCATGATGGTTAACGTAGTCCGTCGTGGTGCCTCATTCAGTAATGAGAGACTCCAAACATCAGGTGATGTCCCAATTTGCTGGCGCTGGACTGTGTCCCATCTCAGAACTCCCAGGTAAGTTGATCCAACTCTCATCTTTATCTGTGCCCTTATCAGGCAGCACCGTGCTGCCTCCTCTCTCCCCTCGCTTGAGATAACCACCAAATGGCAATGACTTTGCTCGGGGGGGCGCCGCGTATGTACTCCTCGTACTGAAACAAAGCTTTTGCTGATATGCGCGGAGCTCCAGACCGAGAGGGCGTGTCCCAGGCCGGTTTCAGCGTTCCCGGCTATAACTCCACACCAAGTGCTCACCTTGAAAATCAAGCAAGCGGGACACAGCTCCGGGCACAGACAAATAATTTATTGGAGAAATCACAGCGCAGTCCTTGCAGTCCGTGAAACAATCAGGCAGACGCGTTTCTAGCCTCATTGGCCATCATCAGTGCCGGTCTCACAGGTTGTTGAGATTATCCTGGACTTGACTCGGAGACCACTCCCTATGAAGCAGTCTACTCCTCCTCCTTGATGCAGGTGTGTTAATACCGCTTGTGACTATGGGTGAACTGCATGATGGTTAACGTAGTCCGTCGTGGTGCCTCATTCTGTAATGAGAGACTCCAAACATCAGGTGATGTCCCAATTTGCTGGCGCTGGACTGTGTCCCATCTCAGAACTCCCAGGTAAGTTGATCCAACTCTCATCTTTATCTGTGCCCTTATCAGGCAGCACCGTGCTGCCTCCTCTCTCCCCTCGCTTGAGATAACCACCAAATGGCAAGGACTTTGCTCGGGGGGGCGCCGCGTATGTACTCCTCGTACTGAAACAAAGCTTTTGCTGATATGCGCGGAGCTCCAGACCGAGAGGGCGTGTCCCAGGCCGGTTTCAGCGTTCCCGGCTATAACTCCACACCAAGTGCTCACCTTGAAAATCAAGCAAGCGGGACACAGCTCCGGGCACAGACAAATAATTTATTGGAGAAATCACAGCGCAGTCCTTGCAGTCCGTGAAACAATCAGGCAGACGCGTTTCTAGCCTCATTGGCCATCATCAGTGCCGGTCTCACAGGTTGTTGAGATTATCCTGGACTTGACTCGGAGACCACTCCCTATGAAGCAGTCTACTCCTCCTCCTTGATGCAGGTGTGTTAATACCGCTTGTGACTATGGGTGAACTGCATGATGGTTAACGTAGTCCGTCGTGGTGCCTCATTCAGTAATGAGAGACTCCAAACATCAGGTGATGTCCCAATTTGCTGGCGCTAGACTGTGTCCCATCTCAGAACTCCCAGGTAAGTTGATCCAACTCTCATCTTTATCTGTGCCCTTATCAGGCAGCACCGTGCTGCCTCCTCTCTCCCCTCGCTTGAGATAACCACCAAATGGCAATGACTTTGCTCGGGGGGGCGCCGCGTATGTACTCCTCGTACTGAAACAAAGCTTTTGCTGATATGCGCGGAGCTCCAGACCGAGAGGGCGTGTCCCAGGCCGGTTTCAGCGTTCCCGGCTATAACTCCACACCAAGTGCTCACCTTGAAAATCAAGCAAGCGGGACACAGCTCCGGGCACAGACAAATAATTTATTGGAGAAATCACAGCGCAGTCCTTGCAGTCCGTGAAACAATCAGGCAGACGCGTTCTAGCCTCATTGGCCGTCATCAGTGCCGGTCTCACAGGTTGTTGAGATTATCCTGGACTTGACTTCCAGGAATGCTGACACAAGTGCATCTTTAAACCCGATGGGAGGCAGTTGCCGAGTGCGCTCTCAAAGCTGAAGGGCACTTTGAAATACAATTAATATCACGGCGACCCGCGCCGTGGAGAGCAGCACCATCTACTAATGCCTAGAGGCTGAGGATTGAAACCACATTCAACCCGTTTTTCAGCGCAATCTGCCAGCTCCAAGAGAACTTGTGCCAATGGTCTGGAGCCTACAAGAGGTTAAGAATGGATTTTAATTTGCAAAGAGTGCACAAACCCACTGCGGGGAAGGTACTAATTTCTCCCTAGGACTACGAGTCCCAGCATGCTCAAGGCACTAAGCACAGCCCACTGATGGTAATGAGCCAATAAAATCATGTTTAAAAGGGAGAACATTTGTGCATTGTTTGTTCCAAGAAGCCCATGATTAAGGGGAAAGGCACCCTGAAACGCGTTCGGCGAGGAAATTATTCCAGGAATGCTGACACAAGTGCATCTTTAAACCCGATGGGAGGCTGTTGCCGAGTGCGCTCTCAAAGCTGAAGGGCACTTTGAAATACAATTAATATCACGGCGGCCCATGCCGTGGAGAGCAGCACCATCTACTAATGCTTAGAGGCTGAGGATTGAAACCACATTCAACCCGTTTTTCAGCGCAATCTGCCAGCTCCAAGAGAACTTGTGCCAATGGTCTGGAGCCTACAAGAGGTTAAGAATGGATTTTAATTTGCAAAGAGTGCACAAACCCACTGCGGGGAAGGTACTAATTTCTCCCTAGGACTACGAGTCCCAGCATGCTCAAGGCACTAAGCACAGCCCACTGATGGTAATGAGCCAATAAAATCATGTTTAAAAGGGAGAACATTTGTGCATTGTTTGTTCCAAGCAGCCCATGATTAAGGGGAAAGGCACCCTGAAACGCGTTGGGCGAAGAAATTATTCCAGGAATGCTGACACAAGTGCATCTTTAAACCCGATGGGAGGCAGTTGCCGAGTGCGCTCTCAAAGCTGAAGGGCACTTTGAAATACAATATATATATATATATATTATCTACTGGCGGTCGCCAGTAGATAGTTATAGTTAGGACCGTGTTTCCATAGGAAATCCGCAACATTCTATTTGGAATAACTTTGGCGCCGGTTGACGAATCCTCGCAAAATTTTCAAAATAGGTGGGGCGCTCCGCTCCGCTCCTACCCTGAAAGTCTCGGGGTGATTCGTCAAGCGGGGGCCGAGAAAAAAGGGGGTCCCAAAACACGTTTTCCCCATGCATTTTTCCATAGGGACCTTTAGTCCAAGGTACAGCCCGAATGGCTGAACAGAATTACTTGAAATTTGGCAGAGAGGTAGTCCTCAGGTCAGGGAAGTGCCTTTTTCAGGTCTGGTGTCAATCTGTTCAGTAGTTCCTGAGAAAATCAACAGTAAAATCATATATATATGTGGGCGGAACCTAACCACACATCTCATCCTGAGATCTGATTGGCTGTCAGCACTTCATCCAAGAAGTGTTGGCAGCCATCTTGGGACCAATATACATGATAGCACCTCATTAAAAAGCATTGCAGTTAATAGAAGGTTTTAAGACTTTAGTTACATTATACATCATTTGTTGATGGTACCATACTCATTTTAGTAATTGTGGCATGTTCTAAGGTGATTTCACCATGTGAAAAAGCCTTCTGCTGGGATATCATGATTGAGAGAAAAATATTTTCTCATGCTTTTCCCACAGTGGTTTGGAAGGTGATCTATAAGCTAAACTGAGAGCATATTTTCTGTAAATACACATTATCTTTCTCAGTCATGTGAGAATGAAGTCTGACATTCTCAGTAAAACATGTACATCCAACAAGGGCAGAGATTGTCAGTTGATTCCTTTGTGTTCTACTGCAGCTTCCCAGAGTGTTCTAAAGAACAACTAGAGCGCTAACAGTCCTAATTATGACAAACGTATGGCACACCTGAAGCCATCTTGGTTGGAATAAAGTGGTAATTCTTAAAACATTTAATTTACAAAGGAACACAATAAGGGGATTCATTTTGCCATAGAAATTATTATTAGTGCTGCAGAATGAAAAATTAGGGCACATTTTGACTTCTCAAATACTCTTCTATGTCATAAAAAAATTCTGACATGCAGACTGAAACATGCACTTTGAATACCAGCAGCAGACTTCCCTTGTGAGCAGTAGCTTTACTACAGTGATCTAATGAGCAACTAGAGTGCTAACATTCAGAATTTATGGCAAATGTGTGACACATCTGAATGCCTTCTTGATTGAACCAAAGTTAAAAAACTGAAAGTATTTCCTACTGAGGAGACTGCAGTAAATGAGGAAATTAGGAAACTTCATAACAAATAAATCTCCCAAGATGGCCACCAGAGACAAAAGAGCCCAAATGTAGCCCAAATATCACCCAGATGTAGCCCAAGTATAGCCCAATGACAGAATGTCCCAGAGTGTTCTAACGAACAACTAGAGCGCTAACAGTCTTACTTATGACAAAAGTATGGCACACCTGAAGCCATCTTGATTGGAATAAAGTGGTAACACTTAAAACATTTAATTTACAAAGGAACAAAATGAGGGGGTTCATTTTGCCATAAAAATTATGATTAGTGCTGTAGAAAGAAAAATTAGGGCACATTTTGACTTCTCAAATCCTCTTCTATTCCATAAAAAATTTCTGACATGCAGACTGAAACATGCACTTTGAATACCAGCAGCAGACTTCCCTGGTGAGCAGTAGCTTTACTACAGTGATCTAATGAGCAACTAGAGTACTAACATTCAGAATGTATAGCAAATGTGTGACACATCTGAATGCCTTCTTGATGGAACCAAAGTAAAAAACTGAAAGTATTTCCTACTGAGGAGACTGCAGGAAATTAGGAAACTTCATAACAAATAAATCTCCCAAGATGAACACCAGAGACAAAAGAGCCCAAATGTAGCCCAAATATCACCCAGATGTAGTCCAAGTATAGCCCAATGATAGAATGTCCCAGAGTGTTCTAACGAACAACTAGAGCGCTAACAGTCTTACTTATGACAAAAGTATGGCACACCTGAAGCCATCTTGATTGGAATAAAGTGGTAACACTTAAAACATTTAATTTGCAAAGGAACACAATGAGGGGGTTCATTTTGCCATAGAAATTATGATTAGTGCTGAAGAAAGAAAAATTAGGGCACATTTTGACTTCTCAAATCCTCTTCTATTTCATAAACAAATTCTGACATGCATGAAACATGAACTTTGAATACCAGCAGCAGACTTCCCTGGTGAGCAGTAGTTTTACTACAGTGATCTAATGAGCAACTAGAGTGCTAACATTCAGAATTTATGGCAAATGTGTGACACATCTGAATGCCTTCTTGATGGAACCAAAATAAAAAACTGAAAGTATTCCCACTGAGGAGACTGCAGTAAATGAGGAAATTAGGAAACTTCATAACAAATAAATCTCCCAAGATGGCCACCAGAGACAAAAGAGCCCAAATGTAGCCCAAATATCCCCCAGATGTAGCCCAAGTATAGTCTAATGACAGAATGTCCCAGAGTGTTCTTAAGAACAACTAGAACGCTTACTGTCTTACTTATGACAAAAGTATGGCACACCTGAAGCCATCTTGATTGGAATAAACTGGTAACGCTTAAAACGTTTATTTTTAAAAAGGAACACAATGAGGGTGTTCATTTTGCCATAGAAATTATGATCAGTGCTGAAGAAAGAAAAATTAGGGCACATTTTGAGTGACTTCTCAAATCCTCTTCTATTTCATTAAAAAATTCTGATATGCAGACTGAAACATGCACTTTCAATACCAGCAGCAGACTTCCGTGGTGAGCAGTAGTTTTACTACAGTGATCTAATGAGCAACTAGAGTGCTAACATTCAGAATATATGGCAAATGTGTGACATATCTGAATACCTTCTTGATGGAATCAAAGTAAAAAACTGAAAGCATTTCCTACTGAGGAGACTGCAGTAAATGAGGAAATTAGGAAACTTCATAACAAATAAATCTCCCAAGATTGCCACCAGACACAAAAGAGCCTAAATGCAGCACAAATATCACCCAGATGTAGCCCACATGTAGCCCAATGACAGAAGTGTGCAAAACACTTATTTTTTGTGTATTTGCAGTTTTATATAGTGCAGACTTGTCAGGTATTGGAATGCTTTACATGAGCATTGGTTACATCACACAAGATCAAATTCATTTTGGTTGTAGACATGGGGAGATTAAGTGATTTTACCACAATCACAGAATGTTGAGCTGAAGCAGAAACTCCAACCTGGTTCCCCAGTTGCAAAGTCTGCAGCTCTGGAAGTAATACCACATCCTCTCCCCTAAGTGCAACATTTAATCAAGCGGTCAACTGGATAAAAAAACATAAAGATAACAAATAATTTAAAAGTGCTTTGTCGCTATTTGAAAACTCAGAAAATATGTCCTTATTTTAGTCTTTTAGAGCACTAAACATAATTTTGATGCCAATAAGACCCTCTCATATATGTAATTTCTAAAGGAAATGCTCTAGGTATTACAGTTTTGATTACATCAAGATGACGTCAGGCGTTCCACACTTTTGTAATAAATATAGAATGTTAGCAATCTAGTTGTTCATTAGGATACTGTTGAGAGGCAGAGGCCAGGGGCACGGACTCTGAAAATTGAAGGCAGGTAGGAGGGTGCAAAGGCAACAATTTAACCACACTGAGCAGGCAGGAAGGGCCGTGGCAGCACAACAGACTATGGAGGGCAGTGGAAAGGGGGGCAGGGGCAACAAACCAACAATACAGTACTTGCAAGAGAGGCTGTGGCAATGTAATAGACCATTGTGGGCAGAAGGAAGAGGCAATGGTAGTACAACCATACATGCCAACAGACCCGATTCAGCCAGGAAACGTCCAATGTTTTTAAGCTCAAATGGGCTTTATTTGATCTGTCTCCTGTCTACAATCTCCTCTTTTTCAATGTAACTCAAAGGGGAAAATCAATACCCAGTTTTTTTTCAAAATCTCCCTCTTACCAAGTTCAAAATGTTCGCAAGTATGGTACATTGGATCATGGAAGGAAATGGGGTAGGGACATGGACTTGGATAACAGAGGACAGGAGGGACATGGAGAGGTGCACCAAACTGACCCTGCAGGGCAGGCATCCGGGTTTGCAGCAGCACAATACACCACACAGGGCATGCGGGACGGGAGTGCAGCACAACAATCCATAGAAAGCAAGAGGAAGGGCACAGGACCATGCACATGGACAACAGAGAACAGAGGGGCAAGAGGCAATGGTAGCTAGCTGACCATAATGGACAGACAGGAGAGAAAGCTGCAGCATAACAGACCATAAAGGGCAGGAGGGACGGATCAGGGGCATTACACTGGAACAGACAAGTCAGGAGGGAGGGAGTAGGGGTCTGCACATGTAAACAGAGGGCTGGGGGCAAGGGGGCAGGGCAGGAGCAGCAAGATAGCCATGGAGGTCAGGCAGGATGGGCACTAGAAGCAAGACACACCATGAAGAGCAACAGTGAGACTGTGATTGCATACACACAGACCATGGAGGGAAGGTGGGAGGGGGTCAGGGGCAGCTAACTGATCACACAGGGAAGGTGGGAGGGGCCATGGCAGCACAGAATACCATGCATGGCAAGTGGGAGGGTTAGTGGCAGCACAATGGCTATGATGGGCAAGAAGGAGGGTGCAGGGGCATGCACAAAGGATGATGGAGGATAGAAGGGAGGGTCAGGACCTGTGCACAGACAAGAAAGTTCAGGGGAAGGGGCCTCACAACATACCGCACGGGGCAGGCAGGAGGAGCAGTTGCAGCACAACAGACCAGGGAGGGCAGAAGGGTGTGGCAGTACAATGGACCATGTGGACCGGAGGAAGAGGATAGGGACATGGCATGTGGACAGGCAGGGTGGAGGTGGCAGGGACAGGTTACAGTCATCTGACAATGCTAGGCAGGTGGGAGGGGAGTGGCAGCTCAACAGAACACTCAGAGTAGATAGGAGTGGCAGGTCCATGGAACATGGTGTGCAAAAAGAATGGAGCAGGGGCATGCACAAAGACATCGGAGGGCAGGGGGAAGGAGAATAGGGGCAGCAAGCTAAGCACAGAGTTTAAGCAGGAGTCAATGATGGGACATAGAATTGGGCAATGGAGGGCAGGAGGAGTGGACTGGTACATCATACTAAATTGAGGGCAGTGGCAGCACATCAGACCATGCATGGCAGGAGGGAGGAGGCTAGTCCATGGATTCACACAACAGAGGATAGGGAGGAGGGGGATGGGGCAGCAAGCTAACTGTTCAGAGAAAGCGGGTATTAGGAACTTTATTGTTTTTAAAACGTGTGTCTGTGCGAACTACTTAAAATATGAACAATTATGCAGCATAATCTCACTTTTATTCAGGAAGAAGAGGACGTTTGTGACTGTGACTCCGGGCTCACTTGGCAGAAACACCCTCTGACCCTCCACCCCCATCGCAAAATGTAATGCCCGTGAAAAGGGTAGGTGAACACAATGTTATATAGAACATAGTCCTGAGAGTACGATTAAAAATGAAAACTAGATATAGTGTATGGTATAAACTATGCACCAAAAAGTGTGATATAAGATGAACCGGGCGTGAAATATAATATGCAATACATTGTGCGCAATGACAGATTCATTGGAGAGCGCGAGATAGCACAGGCACTAGCGCGTGCTATGCGATATGCGCCTTGGTGTAATATGCACAGGGCAGTGTTGTGTAACCTAACTAGTCTCTAAAGTTGTAATATAAAATATGTGCTGGGGAGTGTAACGTTGCATATGCACTGTGACAAAGATATGGATCCCAGATTGTAATATGTATGGCATAGCACTGTGCGTTATAACATAGGCATCGAGGAAGGCACGTTAGATGGGGCAATATAACCCGTGCGAAGACAAGTGTGGCATGACATATTCACGGGGTGGTGTTACAGTGCACATGGGCTAGAGAGTGTCATAGCATATGCACTAGCTAGTGGAATACAACACAGAGGTGTGTGGCACTCAGCAGGCAATGGTGGGTGTAACACAGCATTGGGCTCTGCCAGGAGCGCGCTGTGACTCTCAAGTGATGTTCGTCCCCTTTCCAGAGAGTAAAATAAAAAGTATTACACATCCGGCAGTGGATGTGTGTTTTATTAATCGTGAGGGGGGTTTCTTGCATAGTTTTGGTCGAATTTTTGTCGAATCCCCTTTGAATGGCTTGGTGTGCATGTGTATTAAATGTGCCCGTCAATAGCTACCCATGTTTGTATAAATAAACGACAAGGGTGTCTACCGGGATTAGGCACGGTAGGGCATCAGACATGTCAGAGCTTCACTAGTGGTGTAAATACATTCCACGTGGATTCATTGTATGCATAGTCGCCTTTTAATGAATATCACGCAAATCGTCATGGTGATAGGTACGTACGGTTTGTCCAGCATGTCCTAGGTGTGTCTATAAATATATCTTTTTTTCAAATAATAAAAAAACAGTGGCCGGCCCTGGGGATTGGGGTCAAAAAAATATAATTAGGAGACCTGGGGGATGGGGTCATCAGGGCCAATAAATTAGAATAAGAAGGGGAACCACACAGCCCCCCCTTCTTAAAAAATTAAAATAAATAAAAGACTGGCATCGTGCCGGAGGCGACGCCCCCTCCTTGCAGCACTCTGCAAACGCGCCCCCTGGCGAGTTGTAAGTTGGGGAATTAATTCCTCTTCAATACTGAGGGTCCCTGAGGGCCAACTAGCCCAACAGGCATCTCCAGTATGCGCCAGGGAGCTGCGCTGCAGACAGGTGTTCTGAGGCCAAGCCCCTTTTTACACCTCTCTGCAACGCAGCTCTGTGGCGCTTACTGGAGGTACCTAGTGGTCTAGTTTGTCCCTAGGGACCCTTAGAATTCAAGGGGACTTAATCTCTCAACTTAGAACAGCCACAGGGCGCGTTTACACAGTGGTGAAGGGAGGGGACGGGGCCTGAGGTGACGTGTGCAAACACGCACTATGGCACGTTTTAAATTGGGGATATCATTTCCCTTCAATACTGAGGGCCCCTGGGGGCTAACTAGCCCACCAAGTGCTTCCAGTAAGCGCCACTGAGCTGCATTGCAGAGAGGTGGTCCAGGCCGTGCCACTTTTTACACCTCTCTGCAACGCAGCTCTGTGGCACTTACTGGAGGTACCTAGTGGGCTAGTTGGACCCTAGGGACCCTCAGGATTCAAATGAACTTAATCTCCCAACTAAAAACGGACACAGGGCGTGTTTACACAGTGGTGAAGGGAGGGGACGGGGCCTGAGTTAACGTGTTCAAAAACGCCCTGTGACCTGTTTTAAGAGGTAGTTTTAATCCCCCTGCCCTATTATATACTTGGGGCTTACAGAGGAGGTCATGCTAATCACAGGGGGACCCCAACGTATAATGTTCCCTAGTGTATGTAGGTGTTTTCACTGTATTCTAAGTGTCTTTTAACATAGCACTGGCTCTAGGACTGGTTAGTCAGACTCAGTTACCACCAGTATCCGTCTGAAAAAGTTGAGGGTACAAGATGATTTTGCAACAAGGCTTCTTTCTGCTCTTCTTTTTGTTCTTTCTGCACGTTATCCTTCTTCCTGCACTTTTCTTCGTCTTTGAGGACTTCTGCTGCTTCTTTCTGCACTTCTTTTTTTTCTTTCTGTGCATTTTTTCTTCTTTCTTCACATGTCCTATCTCTGTAGGCATAGTTAGAAATTAGCATTTAAAAAACCTTTGAAATTCACAGAAAAAAACATAGGTTTCAGGCACGTTATAGTTAGGAATTAGCATTTAAAAAAACCTCAGAAATTCACTGAAAAAAACATAGGTTTCAGGAGTGTTATAGTTAGCTGGACTTTTCACTTGTACAAAACCATTGAAATTCCCCCGTTATAGTTAGTTCAGCTAACTATAACTCGCGCGCCCGCAATGCACTGCTGATGACGTCACATATTACATCACTCATGACATGGTCAGTGACATCACTCATGACATCACTGATGACATCTCAAATTACATCACTGATGACATCACTGATGACATCATCCTTGTGATAGAGTGGCAGACCTCCTCTCACCCTAATATAACCTTTGATACACACATTCAATAATAGAGACTACAATTTTCAAAACAATGGACATACCAATACCAGTTACAACAACCTCTTCAGTAATTCTAAGATCCACATACACATCCACTCATTCACCAACAGTCCTATACAGTCACTCATACATGTACTCACTCATCATATGTACTCATACACCTATACATCCTGTTACACAATGCCACTCATCCATAGAGTTACTCACACACATAGTCACTCATGCTAATAAAGAATCAAACATACATTTACATGCATATACAGTTATACACACACCACCACACTTACTTCTACGGAAACTTACACATACTTAGTCTTTTAAACAATCACTTATAGAAACACATACTTATTCATACAGGAACTCTTTCAATCTCTCACTCTCACATATACTCACTTATATACACCAATAGTCACATATACTAGTTTAAAACATATGTAGTTACTCATAAAGACACTATTGAGACAGTCATTCACTCACTAACACACCCATACACACACTCATCCACCCATACAGTCCTGCACACATGCTGTCTTCAACACATACAAACAGTGAGTCACTCAGTCATGCAACCATGCACTACGTAATACCCCCCACCGAACCATGCAGACACTCAGACTGATACTCAAAAAACCAACTAATAACCTATAGAGACACCCATGTAGCTACTCACCAACCCATGCAGCCACTTATACACAAAGTGAGAGACTGATACAGATATTTACATATTTAAACATTACTCACTAAGCCATGTATTCACTATGATACACTTAATCAGTCAGTTACACAATAATTTTTCAAAAACAAATCATCCATTTAGACACTTATATACCCATTTATTCTTCCATCGACCTTGAGATATACATATATAAATCATATTTAATTTTCAGAAAAACACACATTCACTGGATGATCTCATCAGTGATGTCATCAGTGATGTAATTTGAGATGTCATCAGTGATGTCATGAGTGATGTCACTGACCATGTCATGAGTGATGTAATATGTGACGTCATCAGCAGTGCATTGCGGGCGCGCGAGTTATAGTTAGCTGAACTAATTATAACGGGGGAATTTCAATGGTTTTGTACAAGTGAAAAGTCCAGCTAACTATAACACTCCTGAAACCTATGTTTTTTTCAGTGAATATATATATATATATATATATTACCTACTGGCGGTCGCCAGTAGGTAGGTATAGTTAGGACCACGTTTCCATAGGAAATCCGCAACATTCTAGTTTGAATAACTTTGGCGCCGGTCGACGAATCCTCGCGAATTTTTCAAAATAGGTGGGGCGCTACGCTCCGCTCCTACCCTGAAAGTCTCGGGGGGATTCGTCAAGCGGGGGCTGAGATAAAAGGGGGGTCCCAAAACGCGTTTTTCCCATGCATTTTTCCATAGGACCTTTAGACAGGGCTACAGCCCGAACGGCTGAACAGAATTACTAGAAATTTGGCAGAGAGGTAGTCCTCAGGTCAAGGAAGTGCCTTTTGTAGGTTTGATGTAAATCTGTTCAGTAGATTCTGAGAAAATAGCCTTTAAATCAATATATATATCTGAGCCAGCTTACGGTGCGCTTACGGTACGCTTACCGTACGCGTACGGTGGCGTGCGCGAGCGCGATTCTGATTGGCTCTTAGATCTTAGTAAACATTCGAATCGGCCGAAACCAGGAAGCGGCGGCCGCCATTTTCTCTCTCGCACTGAGAGTGATGTTTAAAATATAAAGCACAAAAACATGTAAAGGGGCTGTTTAGACAGCTCCCACACACATAGCAATGTTGAGGGAGTCCCCAAAGATCCCCCAAGGCCAAAAACGGAATTTTTATTTTTTCGCTAATTTCGCCGATTACGCTTACCGTACGCGTAGGGTAAAAAATTATAAAAAAAAAAAAAAATTCCACACTCTCCCCACCCCGTGTGCAATAGGTGCCCGAAGGGCACCAATTGTGCATGGCTTATTAAAGATGAGTTAAACTAAAATATTAAAAAAAAAAATAATAAAAAAAAAAATTATCCACACTCTCTCCACCCCGTGTGCAAATGGTGCCCGAAGGGCACCATTTGTGCATGGCTTCTAACATATACGAAAAATTAAAATATTACCTTTCAAAACGAAGTGCATCATATGTCCTCCATGTGCGCACGGTGCGCGAAGCGCATCGTGCGTACATGGCCCATCTAGCGTAACGTGGGCACGCGGTGCGCGTAGCGCACCGCGTGCCCACCGTGCGTGCACGGCACTAACTGCGTAAAGTGGGCGCGCGGTGCGTGAAGCGCACCGCGTGCTCACTGTGCGCGCACGGTGCTCAAAGCGCACCGTGCGCGCACGGAACGAACTGCGTTAAGTGGGCACGCACGCCACGAATGGCGTAAAGTAACTTAGCATTTAAAAAACCGTACAAATTCACTGAAAAAACCATAGGTTTCACACACGTTATAGTTAGGAATTAGCATTTAAAAAACCTTGCAAATTCACTGAAAAAACCATAGGTTTCACACATGGTATAGTTAGCGGAAATTTTACTGATAAAAAAACAATGAAATTCCCCCGTTATAGTTAGTGCAGGCAACTATAACTCACGCAACCGCAATCTTCTGCTGATGACATATGTGTCTTTATGAAAAAAAAATATTTGTAATATATGTATAGCTAAAAATGTATGGAAGAAGACATGGGCAAATAAGTGTCTAAATACAGTATTAGCATCAGCAGAGGATTGCGGTCGCGTGAGTTATAGTTGCCTGCACTAACTATAATGGGGGAATTTCATTGGTTTTTTATCAGTAAAATTTCCGCTAACTATAACATGTGTGAAACCTATGGTTTTTTCAGTGAATATATATATATATATATTTATTTATATATATATATATATATATATAAATACCCTTACCACCAATATCCCTACCCATCCCTAAAGCCTAAGAACTCCCTTACCGACCAATACCCTTACCCACCCCTAAAGCACCCTTATCACCTAATACTCTTTCTCACCCCAAAACCATAAAAATACCCTTACCACCCAATACCTTACCCACCCCTAAACCCTCAAAACACCATTACCACTCAATGCCCTTAACCTTACCCACTCCTAACCCTAAAAACCCTTTACCACTGCAGAAGTTTTATGGTTTGGGGCATCTACAACTGTGTGGGTCTGTGAGAAGATTGTGAATGTCTGAGTGGGTGTGTGAGTGGATGTCTGAGTTAATCTGTGAACAGATATGTGTGTTTGAGTGGGTGTGTGGTGGGTGTGTGAGTGTGTTAGTAGGTCTGTGAGTGGGTATATGAGTGCCTGAGTGGGTCTGTGAGTGGGTATGTGTGTATATGAGTAGATCTGTGAGTGGGTATGTGAGTGTTTGAGTGGGTCTCTTAGTAGGTGTGAGAGTATCTAAGTGGGTGTGTGAGTGGGTATGTGATTATCTGAGGTGGTCTATGAGTGGGTGTGAGAATACTAGGGTGGATCTGTGATTGGGTGTGCCAGTGTCTGAGTGGGTCTGTAGGTGGGTGTGAGAGTGTCTAAGTAGATCTATGAGTGGGCTTGTGAGTATCTGAGTGGGTTAGTCACTGGATATGTGAGTGTCTGAGTAAATCTGTGAGTGGGTGTCTGGGTTTTTGAGTGCACCTGTGAGTGGATGTAAGAGTGCCTGAGTCAGTCTGTGAGTATATGCATGAGTGTCTAAGTGGGTCTGTCAGTGGGTACATGAGTGTCTTAGTGGATCTGTGAGTGGGTGTGTGAGCTTGTGAGTGTCAGAGTAGATCTGTGAATGGGTGTGAGAGTGCCTCAGTCAGTCTGTGAGTGGGTGTTTCAGTGACTGCACTAATCTGTAAGTAGATATGTAAGGGCCCGATTCACAGAACTAACTTAAGACAAAATCCTAAACTTACTACCATTTTGGTATTCACAGAAGGCACTTACTCATTTTGGTATTCACAGAAGGCACTTACTCATTTCGGTATTCACAGAAGTTAGGAGTCCTAACTTTAGGACTCCTAAATGCCTTCTGTGAATACCGAAAGTCTTAAAATTAGGATTTTTCTCAGTTTAGTAGTAGTATAGTTAGGACTCCTAACTTTAGGACTCCTAAATGCCTTCTGTGAATACCGAAAGTCTTAAAATTAGGATTTTTCTCAATTTAGTAGTCCTAAGTCTAAACTTAGGACTACTAAATTGAGAAAAATCCTAAGTCTAAACTTAGGACTACTAAATTGAGAAAAATCCTAATTTTAAGACTTTCGGTATTCACAGAAGGCATTTAGGAGTCCTAAAGTTAGGAGTCCTAACTATACTACTACTAAACTGAGAAAAATCCTAATTTTAAGACTTTCGGTATTCACAGAAGGCATTTAGGAGTCCTAAAGATAGGAGTCCTAAACTTAGGACTACTAAATTGAGAAAAATCCTAATTTTAAGACTTTCGGTATTCACAGAAGGCATTTAGGAGTCCTAAAGTTAGGAGTCCTAACTATACTACTACTAAACTGAGAAAAATCCTAATTTTAAGACTTTCGGTATTCACAGAAGGCATTTAGGAGTCCTAAAGTTAGGACTCCTAACTTCTGTGAATACCGAAATGAGTAAGTGCCTTCTGTGAATACCAAAATGAGTAAGTGCCTTCTGTGAATACCAAATTGGTAGTAAGTTTAGGATTTTGTCTTAAGTTAGTTCTGTGAATCGGGCCCGTAGTGTCTGAGTGGGTCTGTTAGTGGGTGCATGAGTGTTTGAGTGGGTCTGTAAGTGGGAGCATGAGTGCCTGAGGGAGTCAGTGAGTGGGTGCATGAGTGTCTGAGTGGGTTTGTGAGTAGGTATGAGAGTTTCTGAGCTGTATACTTCAAAAATAGCGGGGTGATGGATCCTGAATAGTTGCCCGACCTGCGTTTATTGAGGATAATTATATTGGCACTTGTCCTTGGGAATGAGGAACCTCTCACCATCAGTTAGGTAGATGTGAAAATATGCCAGGACAAGTGGAGGTATTCATAGTAAGCTGGAAAAATCATTGTAGTATAGATATTTGGTATTTATTTCACAAAATCAAAATTCAAATGTCCGATGTGAGTCTTAATGTGTTAGAATCACAAAACCAAAACTGTTGTATGGCACAGTCAAAATGTGTTTCACCCCTTATTGGCTTACAAATCAGAGGCTTTTTCAGGGCTGTTAGGTTAATTAAAGAAAACCACAAAAATAATGTGTACAAAATCCAATATAACCCATAGTTATAAAACATGTGAGAAATTGCAAATATTCCCTAATTCAGTTGTCCATTTACCATATAATAAAGAATACAATCAATATTTCACATCATACCGGTAAATATAAGAAAAGAAAGAAAAAAAAGGAAGAAAAAGAAATGAAGGACAAGGTACAATATCAAAGTTGCATGGATTTTGCACCAAGCGCGGGGGAATGCGGAATAACATGTGGTTGTAATACATTTAAAAGTCAAAAACATAATATATTTCATAATATCATGCAAAGTGAGTGTAGATGGATTTTAATTGCGTATTTAGAATATGAATTCACCAAAATATTAATGCGAATATATCATATAAACCTTGTTTATGAAAATGTAGTAAACCCCATCGACGATTGTAGCCACAATCGAGAATGTAGACTGGTAGAATACATAGTACTAAGTTGAGGAATATGCATTCGTCCATCCAAATATTAGGGTGAGATTGCCAATCATAAATGTGTAGGGGGATAGAGAAAACCGTAGAAAAAGGTTCCGTAATTGGTCCTCCCTTTTTATAAATTTCCATTAACTAGAAGGGAAAAAGGAGCTCAGGGGTCCGAGGACGCCCTGGGGTCCTAGTGAAATACCATGGTCGTGATGTGTAGTGGGAGGTCTTATCGTAAGTGCAATTTGTGTAAAGTCAGTGTTTCCTTACTGCCAAACCTCGGTGAATTAGTGCATAGGTGCCAGCAGTGCTATTGTGTTGGTGTCAAGATCGATGTAAGCAGTGTAGAGGTTATTATGCGTAGATTGATATGAATACCACATAGTTACTCACACCACATGATGTGTGTGGGTACCCAGTCATCCACAATAAGTGGTTATGGTAAATTCTTACAGTGTTCTCGTGGACAGTTGGCAAAATAAGTATGATGCAGTTAGAGATCCTATAATATTATTAAAGAATTAGACATCCGAAGGAGTTATATATAGTGGTACCCCCTAACAGATAAAAAGGGCGCGAGCGCCCTGTAGCTGTATTCAAGTAGACGGTAGTTGTTGCTCAGTCGTATTAGAAATTTGGATAGAAGCGTCTGGGAGCAGAAAGATTGAGATTAGTAACTGGGGATTAGTTAGAGACATGACTTGAGCTGGTATTCGGAAATGTGTCTTACTGGCAAATAGCAAGAGGAGCGGTCTCTGTCAGTCCGCATAGGCGGGAGGCAGGACATATCATCGATAGGAATAGGGCTTGATGATAGAAGAAAAAGCCTTCTAGGGGGTGGTTGCATTCGGGCGAGGCAGCTTTGGGGAGACACAAACTTGGCACCATATTGGAAGTGAGCTATCTAATATGTATATCCATTGAAAACAGAAAGGAGTGGAGGTTTCACAAAAAGGGCATACTATTTGCAGTATTGAATGCATTATCCACATTTTTGAAGAAAATAGGGGGGGTTCTTGTATTGTAGGGAACGTATAAGTGAACACATCTCATTCTGGTTGTGAGTGAGATGTCGGTCCGAGCTATTCCGCCCAAATTCCATAAGGCTGCAGGGGCCACTCCAATTTCTTGTAAATGAAGCCTGTTAGAAGATGGTTTATATTGGCATGGGAAGAGTATATGTTGCCCGTTAGTGTCTAACACATCCCTCAAATCGGTTTAGATTGGCATCAAAATAGCAAATGTTCTTCCTTTAGTGTCCAACACCTTTTCAAAATGGTTAGATTGGAGTAGGAATAGTAAATGTTTCACCGTTAGTGTCCAGCAGCTTCCACACTTTAGTGTCCAACACCTTCCGCAAAATTGTTTAGATTGGAGTGGGAATGGTAAATGTTGCCCCTTTAGTGTCCAAACCTTTCCTCAAAATGGTTTATAGTGGTGTGGGAATAGTAAATGTTGCTCCTTTAGTGTCCAACCCCTTCCCCAAAAATTATTTAGATTGGAGTGTCAATCATTAATATCATCCCTTGAATGACCAACACCTTATCAAAAATAATTTCTGTTGGAGTGTGAATGGTATATGCAGACCCTTTAGTGTCCAACACCATTCAGAAATAGTTTAAATTGGAGTTGAAATTGCATATGTTGCCCCTTAAGTGTCCAACACCTTACCCAAAATAGTTTAAATTGGAGTTGAAATTGCATATGTTGCCCCTCAAGTGTCCAAAACCTTCCCCAAATTGGTTTTGATTGGAGTGGGAAAAGTAAGTGCCCCCCCTTTAGTGTCCAACACTTTTTCCAAATTGATTTAGATTTGAGTTGTTATAGTAAATGTGCAAGTTTAGTGTCCAACACTTTCCCCAAAATGGTTTAGACTGAAATGGGAATAGTTCATATTGCCTCTTTAGTGTCCAACGGCTTCCCCAAATTGGTTTGGATTGGAGGGGAAATAGTAAATTTCATCCCTTTATTGTCCAACACCTTACTCCTATTGGTTTAGATTGGAGTGGGAATAGCAAATGTCACCCGTTTTGTGTCCAACACCTTCCCTAAAATCATTCAGATTGGAGTGGGAATAGTAAATGTCATCCCTTCAGTGTCCAGCACCTTACTCAAATGTTTTAGATTTGAGTGGGAATAGCAATATAGTACCCTTTAGTGTCCAGCACTTTCTCCAAAATGGTTTACGTTGGAGTGGAAATATTTAATGTAACCCTTATAGTGATACATTTCTTTGTTAAAATATATTTCTATGTAGTAGGAGTAGTTGGTGTCATTTAAATAGTATTGTTGATGTTTAGTAAAATAATTAACATAAAAGGTGGATGTATATTTTTAATAAATAGCGTTATTATTTACATATTTTCATATAATAAGGATATGTAACACATTTGTTCCTATTTTTCTTTATGTTTTCAAAGTTTAACTTACATTTTTACATGTTTTAACATATATAGTTCTAGTTATAATTTTTTTATATAGTGTTTAATTGGGAAAATGCATTTTAACTAATGAATAAACAATTTAAATCATATTTAAATAGTATTGTATGTTTAACATTTTAAAGGTTTTTTCCTATTCTCTAACATTTTTAACATAAATTCAGTTGTTTCATGTGCATATTTTTAACATATCTTTTACATACGTTTTTCAGTATATCTTAAATAATTGAATATTTTGACACTATTTCTTAATTTATACTTTACAATTCTTTGACCTATTTTAGCATCATTGTTAGAATGCTTTACATGCTTAATATTTTTTGACATTTTTGAAAAAACTTTAAATGCATTTTTAACATATTCCAATAAATTTCTATGGGAAGAGAATATTTTGTTTAGTTTCATTTAGCGAATTTTTCTTTTTTGCTGCTACCTTTTATTTTCTAGTCTATTAGCCTCATTTTTAGGCTATTTTCTAGGATCCAGTTCGAAGGAAGGTGCTGCTCTTGGGACAGAAAAGCCTTTATAAAGGTCGTTTTTTGGGGTCTTGAGGCTAGGGTTGGTGTAAAGATGAAGTCTTCCTAATTTTTGCCCTGAGCTCTGCACTCAGGGAAGCACTATCTACCATTCAAAATTACTACTTTTCAATCATTCCTAAAAATACTTGGGGAATTTATAACTTTCCCCCAAATATTCCAGGACAGGCGCTGGAATACTAAATAAACCTCTTTGAATATTTTGGGGAAAGTTTCTCTACCCTCAAATATTCCAGGAATGGAGTTAGAATAGCATTTTGACCTTCCAGTGTCCTCCACGCCCACTGGTGCCCTGAGGGCTCAGTTCAGGGCAAAAGAAACAAATTAGCTGAGGGGATTTCTTGAGGTTAGTTTTATTTTATTTTATTTATTTGAGTTTTATATAGCGCTGGCTAGACCCGGAGGTATCAGAGCGCTTTACATAAGGTTCCACAAAATTGCAAAGGTACATCAGTTACAAGTTACATCAGTTACTAGGAAAACATTTCAAGAGCATAGAAGACAAAATAAATGGAGTTTAGAAGGGTAAAGGGTTAGGTTGTAGATAGGATGGAGAGACGAAGGAGAGTCTGCCCAAAGTCCAGCTGGGTAGGTGACGTCTGAGAGGGAAGTCCACAGCCCATCTCTTCTATGGCTATCAGGTAGCTCCACCGGCATCAGCCAAACAGATAGGTCTCAACCGGAAAACAATTAAAGAGTAAAGAGGAGGGATAAATGGAGCGTAAAGGGGTGGAGTAAAGGGGTAGGAGGGAGAATAAAACAGAGAGATGCAGTAAGGTCTGCCCAAAGTCCAGCTGGGTAGGTGACGGCCGAGGGGGTAGTCCACCGCCCATCTACTCTTTAGCTATCAAGTAGCTCCACCGGGCATCGGCCAAAAAGCTAGGTCTCCATGGTCAGAGGTAGGTTCACAGATTCAGCATCCTGATGGGTAGGCCGGAAGGGGGATGTGTTCGATTTGGTTTCTTACAATGGGACCGAATCACTCCTACTTAAGGGCTGCTGTGGTTTCCCAGCTCCCTCCAAGCTAGGAGGGCATGTTTAAATTTTGTCTTGATTGTGTTGTCCCTTAGGCCGCTGACTATCTTCTGATCGTCATACTGTAAGCAATAGACTCCTTTGCTGGTTTCACTCCTATAATGAATGCGCTGTAAGCTGTGCCGTCCACACCGCCAGTTATTTTCTATTGTCTCAATGTCTCGTACAATTTTTGGGTAAAGTTTCTGTAGTAGAAATGTGGCGTACTGATACCATCTATGAACTTGTTCTAAAACAGGTACTGGCCCCATCCTCTGCGTTCAGCAAGGCCTCTCCATAGAGAATCTGTTCTCACCATTCCCTCAATTAGTTTCTTCCACAACATGCCATCCGATGTCACTCGATACCACACCTTGCACACCAGCTCGGCGGCATACAAGGATTGGGATCTAAGTAAGACAGAATGTGCTCAGCGATGTGGTCTAATCCGTGAGCTGGAAGTGCTGTGATGAAGTCCCTTTGCAGCATAGGCATAAGGTAATTCGCGAGATCAGGTGTTCTACAAACGCTACTTGATCGGATTCTGACCACTACTCAAAAAACTTCATGCACAAAATTTTTCTCCTTTTCAAAGTTTGCAGGATGTTTTCTCTGCTTGGGCATAATTACACTCGAAGTGCCATTGGCAAGAACGTTCTTTCTGATGGTACTTTTTTCTGGCACGATTTTCCTATGGGGCTCATCGTCAGTACAGTCTTCTCTCTCCGAGGAATTCTGAAAAACGTTGAGCGTGTCATTCCCAGGGTTATACAGGCGTCTTAGTGAAGGCATGCTGTTTGCTAGGCTAGAGCAACCTAGCCATAAAGACCTGGGCATAGAGCACATAAACTTCAATGCCTTCTCCTGCATCACCTAGTACGGATCCATAGCCGCCCTCTGCCTCCCAACGGGGATTACTGCCCCCGCGATGTCACCAATATCAGGTCCCCTAGTAGCTCAAAAGTATAGATAAACCGGAATTCGCCGGTGCACTTCTCTAGAGTTGTTTGTGGGGTTTTAGTACATTTAGGGGCCGATTCCGATAGCCGGACGGACAGCTGTCCGTAGCCTTATCGTGCGACCGACACGTACCCGAAGCCGGTCCGTCCTGTAGAGTTAGTACGATGCGCATAACTGCCAAAAACACGACCGACACATAGGCTGTGATTCAAGCTCCATTCTCCGTCCGAGCCGTAACTCCTAGCGCTGAACCGAGTCACCCGGAAGCAGTATCCATAGCAGTTTCCAGCATGACAAGTACGATGCGTACTTCCTACGGGCCGGATGGGTCGCCACGGACAGCACGTCACAGCATCCGGAAAACAAGCATATCAGCTACGATTCGCGCCACAACTCAATACACAGCTACGAGACGGACCAGCTTGCAGCGGGTACGAAACGGAGCAACAAGCAGCGTGTACGATAAGAACACATCATGAATCCCATCGCGCAGGTCATACCAGTACTCTACATCTATGACCAGATCAGGAACCAACGCCGACGGCGCAGGCGGTAAGTCAGACACCTACCACAGAAACAAACACCACGTACCCACAAAATGGCACACACACACAGGGGACCCACATCCTGGCCACTAACAACAGCCCACCAAAGGGGTTGCAGGACCAGCACCACTAACACCCCCAGCCATAGGGCTTATGTTGCCCATCACTACTGCCACCCCCACCCATAGGGCTCATGTTGCCCATCACCCCTGCCATCCCCACTCACAGGGGACCTGTTGCCCATCACCCCTCCCACCCCCACCCATAGGGATTATGTTGCCTATCACTACTGCCACCCCCAGCAATTGGGCTGATGTTGCTCATCACCCCTGCCATCCCCACTCACAGGGGACCTGATGCCCATCACCCCTGCCACCCCACCCATGGGGCTCTTGTTGCCCAACACTACTGCCACCCCCAGCAGACACCAACATCAGGTATGTCGGCAAAATACATCCCCCCTAACATCATGTCAACAGTGTGCAGTCTGTGACAAATGCCCACAACAGTGATTATGGCTACGAACATACAATGTAAGTAACAGCACATGTGTGACCAACACATGAGTGTGACATACACAAGGCAAGCATCACTATAGCAGTGTGGCAATGTAAAAATAACACCCCCTCACTGTGTAGAACAGAAGTTAAGTGTGGGCTTCCAAAATGCAGCAGATGTTGAGCATTGTGGTGATGGGGACTAAACCCCCCTCATCACAATCAATCAATCAATCGATCAATCAATCAATCATTTAATTTGTAAAGTGCACTACTTACCCGTAAGGGTTTCAAGGCACTGGGGGGGTGCTGCTGCTACTGTTCGAAGAGCCAGGTATTGAGTTGTCTCCTGAAGGTCAGCAGGTCTTTGGTTTGTCGTAGGTAGAGGGGGAGGGTGTTCCAGGTCTTGGCGGCGTGGTGGGAGAAGGACCTGCCTCCAGAAGTGGTTCTACGGATGCGCGGGACCGTGGCCAGGGCTTGGTCAGCGGAGCGGAGTTTCCTGATGGGTACGTAGAAGGAGAGTCGACTGTTGAGATAGGCTGGGCCGGTTTTGTGGAGTGCCTTGTGTGCGCGGATCAGGAGCTTGAAGGAGATTCTCCTGTCGACGGGGAGCCAGTGCAGGTTCCTCAGGTGGTGGGAGATATGGTCGTGGCGCGGGACGTCGAGGATCAGGCGTGAAGAGGCGTTCTGGATTCTTTGTAGTCTGTTGATGAGCTTGGACGAGGCTCCGGCGTAGAGGGCATTTCCGTAGTCGAGTCTGCTGCTGACTAGGGCCTGGGTGACTGTTTTCCTCGTGTTTGTCTTGATCCATCTGTAGATTTTGCGGAGCATGCGGAGGGTGTTGAAGCAGGTGGAGGAGACTGCGTTGACTTGTTTGGTCAAGGTGAGTTTTGAGTCGAGGATGACTCCCAGGTTGCGTGCATGGTCGGTGGGGGCCGGGGGGGTCCCCAGTGATGTGGGCCACCATGAGTCGTCCCATGCTGAGGGGTTGGACCCGAGGATGAGGATCTCCGTCATGTCTGCGTTCAGCTTAAGTCGGCTTTCCTTCATCCAGTCGGCAACTGCCTTCATTCCCTGGTGGAGGTTGGATTTGGCGGTGAGAAGGTCCTTGGTGAGGGAGAGGATCAGCTGTGTGTCATCGGCGTAGGCGATTATGTTGAGGTTGTGCTGTCGGGCAATGCGTGCTAGTGGGGCCATGTAGACGTTGAACAGTGTCGGGCTGAGGGAGGATCCTTGTGGGACGCCAATGATGATCTCGGAGGCCTCGGACCGGAACGGGGGAGGCGGACTCTCTGAGTTCTGACGGAGAGGAAGGAGGTGGTCCAGTCCAAGACCTTCTCCCGGATCCCTGCGTCTTGGAGTCACGTGTGTAGTGTGTGGTGGCAGACGGTGTCGAAGGTGGCGGAGAGATCCAGGAGGATGAGGGCCGCCGTCTCGCCGTTGTCTAGAAGGATCCTGATGTCGTCTGTGGCGGCGATGAGGGCGATCTCAGTGCTGTGGTTGCTGCAGAATCCTGATTGGGATGGGTCCAGGATGTTGTTGTCTTCGAGGTGACGGGTGAGCTAGGTGTTAACTATCTTCTCGATGAACTTTGCTGCGAACAGAAGCAGGGAGGTGAGCCGGAAGTTCTTGAGGTCGCTCGGATCCGCCTTGGGTTTCTTCAGTAGGGCATTGATCTCTGCGTTCTTCCAGTTCTCAGGAAAGGTAGCGGTCTCGAAGGAGAGGTTGATGATGTTGCGCAGATGGGGTGCGATGGAATTGCCGGCTTTTTTGCAGATGTGGTGTGGGAGAGGGTCGGATGGGGATCCGGAGTGGATTGTGCCCATGGTCTTGATTGTGTCCTCGATGCTCACGTTGGCCCAGGTTGTCAGGGAGTCGTGGACGGTGGGGTGCGGAGGGTCCGGTGCAACGAGGCCCGCAGGGGTTCTCCAGGGTTTGAAACTGTCATGGATGTTGGTGGTTTTTCGGTGAAAGAAGGTGACCAAAAGGTAAGTGTCATCATGGTCAAAGCAGCAAATAACAAACAGCATGTACGATCCCTGCTCCCAACACATTAAACACTTCTGGGGCAAACTAGTGGTTGTGCCCCATTCCCACAGAGATGTGGTGAGGCTAACAGTGCTGTGAAAACATAACACGCTCTCGGCCATGTGCAGACAAGCACAACACATGGGGGCTGACAATGCATACAGCGTACAATGACACAAGAGCAGAATTGACAATCACCAAGCATGCACACATCTCGAAAATAGACACACAAATCAAAACAACACGTGTAGACTGTAGGTGTCAGCTCACAAACTCACATTCCATGCCAGCAATGGCACCTAACAACCAGGATGAATGTGCACAATGATGTGATATGACTCACAGGGACAGCATGCAAAATCACAGAAACAGCATCCAGACAAAGGCCCACAACAGCAATACCAATGCACTGGTGCAGATGCACAAACACAAACAGGCAAACTCACATTGCACTTCTGACACAGCATGTGTGTGTGTGTGTCACAGTATCCCCAGGCAACTACACAACACATGAGGGGGGCTGAACCACAGTGTCACAGATGTGGACACAGTGCCATACAAAAGTAAACCATCATTGGGACACCCTCAGTGGGCAATCAGGCATTGGGATATGAGAGGGAGCACAACAGACACATGTGACACAAGCTGGAATGAACACGAACTAACACAGCAAGAGACTGACACACAACAGCACTACCCCCAGGGACCAGACATTGAGGTGACACAAGCATGCATGATACCTCCATTGTGATGACAAAGGCAGATGTCGTACAAACTGGGAAACCCAGACATGTGTCCTGTGCCACAAACGTACATTACACATACACAAACACAAATTACTCAGCATGGCCCCTCATCCATGGACAAACGTGAGCTAGGGGACCATCCATGCAAACATTCACATCAGTCCACCCTCAACACCACACACCCTGAACTGCAACAATGTGTATCTGTGATGCTCACATGGACAGGTGACATTGCACATGCACCCATCACAAACACAGGAATGTTGGGAGGAACTAAGGTGCACAGACACATCACACAAGGGCAGTTTACAACCCTGGGGAATGACAGACATACTGCACAATATGCGGTACATGGCCATGACCTCAAAGCTCACGTAACCTTCAGAATCCCTGCCACAGTCCCAGGACAATGCAGAAGCCAAGGAGAACCACAAGGCACACATGCTGACACCTGCCAGCATCGCAGCCATGAACCCGACAAGTGGGAGCAGTCACACACACATACAAATGTCTCAATCACTGAAAACTTCCACCTAGGGACAACTACATGATTTAGCAAATAAACAGGTGCCTTGAGGAACCCTGACTGTGTCCCATCTGTGTCTGACAACATCATCACCACTCAGAACTGACAAATCCCAATGATGATACACCAATTAACAGTAGTGTGTCATGCACCCACACATATGGTAGCCCATTGGAAAAGTAGTGGGATGAACCCAGTATCAATCAGCAAGCATCAACAACAGGAACATATCAAGGGAACACTGTCTGTGTATGAACAGAGATGTGGACACACACACATGCTCATACAACACACACCATGGGCCCAGGCCATGTCACTGGACAACACACTTACTTGAGGGGACCCAACACCTGTGGGAGCCCAGCTGTGCCAAACATATTCACCGCAAGTATCACTCATGTCTGCAACACTTGGTCAGTCAACCATCAGTTACCACACAATGAAGGCTCTGGTCAGAGCAGCCTGGGTATGTGAGTCTCCCCTAAGTCATCTGCACATACCCAAAACATATGTCTAGCAAGTTGCACAGAGGACCCATAACAATGATGCCCACACCTGTAGGTCCAGTGTTGATGAGCACAAAGTCTGTGGAAGTGACAAATTGGACAATGGGAAGCACATCATATGTGCATGGGTGCAAACCAGAGATGTGACCATGCAAATGAAATGCTCACAGAGAGCTGTCCACAAATAGTTGATCCTGACACACCCAGGTAGCTGCAAAAGATGACATGGATACCCAACAGAATAGGATACATATCTAATGGACCACAGGGAGTACCTCACAGCAACACATCAGTATTCAACATTGTAAACAAAGCGTCACAGGTGCAAGGGCATGTTAAACATCATCAACATAATGTACAGCTAAATCTAGTTCACAGGGATAAAGAAAAAAGCTTTATTCAGCATATTAAAAGATAAACGTCTGTTCAAAACAAAAGGCCAATGGCCAGTCCATGTCCAAATGCCAAGGAGTGAAGTAGAGTGACAACTGTCACATCTTGCTTGCCTGCACTGCTAAGGACCGGGGTCATCCCCTCGAGGGGCATACATGGGGGCAGGCCAGGAACCGAAGGGGACAGGATCAGGGCACAGCAGAAGGAGGCAGTGAAGAGGTGGTGGATGCAGGCGTGACACTTGCAACTGCAATGGAGCTGACTGAAGTGGTGGGTGCTGTCACAACTGTGGGGCACAAGTCAGATGGGGTGGGTGCCAGCACAACTCCAGTGGGCAGGTCAGATGGAGTGGATTGGCTCACCACTGCAGTGCCCAAGTCAGACGGGGTGGTCGTGGACTCCAATGCAGTGCCTACATCCATGAGAGCGGAATGGGGGACAGGTGAGGTCGCCAGGGCAGGGGGGGACACGGTCCCCACATCAGTGGCACTAACTGTCTGACCAGGTTTGGAGGAGCAAGTGCTAGGGGGGATGGCCTTAGCATTTTGGGGATGGTGTATCTGTGGGTAGGGGAACCCGGGCAGGGAGTGGCGGGGGAACCTCTGGAGCGGTGGCCTGGGGGATGGAGGACGGAGACTTTGCCTTGGAGCTGCTTGGTGGCGGGGGTGTCTTGCTCTTCTGGCGCCGGAGGGACTTGCGGGTCGGGGTCTCTGTCTGACTGCGCTTGGGGGAGGGTGTCCGGGTGTGAGGGGACTTCCTCTTCCCCTTGTAATCAGGATCTGCTGGGTCAGTGGGGAAGAGGCCAAGGTCACAGAGAGAGAGCTTCTGGGGAGCTTGGGTTGCAGGTGAGGCAAGGTAAGGGGGCTGGGAGGGAGAGGTCTCGGAGGACTGTGGAGTGGTTGTGGATGACTGTGTGTGTGTCTGCAAACCAGCCCCTGTGAGTGTGGTATCAGTACCCTGCGCTTGCTTGTGTGCACGTCTAGACATTGGTTTGGGGGTTTCTGTGCTTGGGACAGGTAGGGTGCTAGGAATCATGGGTGGTGCAGGGGTAGTAGGGGTGTGGGACTTTTGGAGGAGGGGCACTGCTGCTGTCAGGGAGGAGGCCACAGACTGATTGGTCCTCTGTAGGGCAGACATGCCCAAGGAAATGCCCTACATGGATCTGTCAAAGTAAATCCACAGACTCCTCACTCAGGGCAGCAGGGGACACAGGGGCAGGGGGTGCGTTGCCTGGCACAAAGGAGACATGCTCACGAACACGGGAGCCCACAGGGACCTCTGGGATGGGTGCTGATGGGAGGATGGTGGTGGTGGTGGTGGCGGTGGCGGTGGTGGGGTCAGTCTCACTAGCTGGAGTTTGGTGGCTGCTGACACCCGCCTCCACAAGGGAGTCATCCTCAGAGCTGCTGTGTCCCTCAGCTAGGGGTGATGGTGCTGACGACTCCTCTGTGTGGCTCCACTCGCCCTCCGTGCCACTGGGTCCACCCGACTCCTCTCCTTCTGTCCTTGTCAGGCTCTGTGGCTCCTCCTGGTCCGTGGAGCTGTCCCCTCCTGTGGCCGTGGATGTATCTGGATAGGAATAGGAAGTAAGAGAAAAACATCAGTCACCTGCACCGACTGCACACACCACAGTGAATACATCACATCACAGGGCAAGCCCTGGCATCATCAGCTGAACACAGCTCAAAGTGCCAACACTGTTTAGAATAAGACAATTGTCATTCTCAACATCAACCATGGCAAACATATCCCTCCTTGACTTTCACACTTATGTCCTGTGGAAATATGGATTTTTCTGGTCAGTTATGTCCCCTATCTTGGACCCCAACGGTTCTATGTGCATGTTATAAGTACATGTATGTTCCCTCCAGTTCCAGTTATGAAGACGCAAATACATGTGCGTCCACCGTTAACATGTCCTCTGTCAGATCCGCCATGAATAGGCCGGATATTCCATTCCTAAGTATGAAAGGCCACCGGCTTTATATGGTTCACTTATGCCATTTTACAGTCCAGGCAAGTAGGCCCTGATTCTGTCATCAAACTCTTCTTGCCTTCTGCCTCTGAAAGCTCCAGTCTGAGCCTGCATCTGTGACCATGAACTTTGTCTCATTCCCTGCGCGGCTCACGAAGCCTGACATCAGCTTGCTGCCTGCCAAGAACTGTATTTCACCTTCGAAAATTATCTGCTCCGCTCCCTGCCCAATGCATTCCTGTCTAGTAGCTTAAGTAAACATTCTGCCAGCTACCGAGCAAAGGCCCGGTTTCTCTGTCTTCATGCAAGTAATTCATAGCCCTATTACTATGGAAGATTCCGCCCTCGCATCTAGTATAGACACTTAGACGCTTGTACACGCACTAACAGTCAGTATAGTCAGTATAGAATAAGATTCTATTCGAAGAGACCTCTCTTTTGGATAACTTAGTTCTTTAAACATAGGATGTTAGATATGATTTGGGATTAGGTTGACTTGACCCTCCAGACTTCTGTCGCCACATGTAGAGCTAAATGTCAAGTCCCCTTCACCCCCTAGTTGCGCGTCAATCACACGTCATACTGCTGCGCGCGCATTTCTGTCAAGTATTTCTGCTGACATTGCGAAATTCTTTCATGTAACCACCCTCTTATGACATCACATCTGATGACGTTCTTTAAAATCACTCCCAGTTACGCCTATTTCTGCTACACATGTGAAATGTTATCTTTGCTATCAATTGTTACGCCTCTTGTATTGGCCTCACTGTAATGCCTATTGTATAAAAGTAATTGATTGTCAATAACGTATGTACTTCACTTCCTGAACCTTCGTGGTGATGGAACCTGGGGCAACCGATTATAATCGACCACTGGAATAAAGCCCATTCCGAACCTCTAATACCACGGATTCTGCCTCTTATTTACTGAGCTATTTTATTATGTTTCTGTATCAAATTAAGTCCCGGTAATTAAATTATTTACCACATGAATGGCGCCCGAACAGGGACACTTTCTCATCTCACGCGCCGGCGGTGCGTTGCAGGCCCGGTCTCCTGCCACAGCTGGACGGACAATAACGCGTACCAGCAGGATTTCCTGTATCTCCCTCCGGTCAAGCGGGGGCGACTGAGGCTGCGATCAACACCCAGACGAGGCGGTGAGAAGTGCGAAGTATCCCGACCAGAGCCTAGCTGAGAGAGCAAGATCCGAGGTATACAGAGGCCCACCAGTTTTCCGAAGTCTCAAGTCGAGTCCAGTGTCCGAAGTGTTCGAGTCGAGTCCAGTCCGGTTCAAGTTCAGTTCAGTTTCCGAGGCCTTCCGTTCCGAGCTACCCGGTGAGTACCATTACTGGGGAGGCGTTCTGGCGTGCACATAAGTTGTGCCGGTCCAGACGGGTTTGGGTACACAAATCCGGTCTGCACTGTTTCAGCAGTGTATCTGTACTGTTTAGCAGTATATCTAGTATATCAAGTATATAAATTCAGAATAATTCAGTTCAAGTCGAGTATTATGTTTAGTGATTAAGTTTTTCTTAGATCATCATCATCATCGTTGCTCAGTTAAATGTTAAATGTTAAATGTTTTAATAACGTTCTGCATATTGTGGTGTGAATGACTGTTCATTATTGTGTTTAATGTATTAAGTTTGTTCAAAATCAAGTATCAGATCAGTTTTCAATATGCCGCTCTTTTCGAAATTAAGACAGATCACAACAAGAAAAGGGGTACTCGAAGAAGCCGTTCCTATTCCTCCTAAGGACACTCCAGGGCACTTCATGTATCATAAACATGGCTTAGACGCTATATTATTTCTTGATTTATGGGTAGACTACACTAAGGAATTACCAGAAAGTCAGAGGTGGCCCGCGGCTGGGACCTGGGATGCAGAGTGCATCGTGAAAGTAGAGGAAGAATTATGGAAAAAGAAAGCTAGACAATCACAGAAAGACGCCATTGAATTATGGCGTAAAGAATCGTATAGACGTACAGAAAAAGCACGTAGACAGGAAGAGAAGAGTAAAGAGAATTCAAATGAAGTCCGAGAAAATCTATTAATTGAAGAAGGTGCACGAGTGAAATCAGAACAAGTAGACAGACAAAGAAATGCCCTTATGAATGGTATGTATCCCCTTCTGGCTGAAGGATTACCTAAGGCTACTCCCTCAGGGATACCAAAAGACTTGCCAACCCCATTATTTCCAATAAAGGTACATCCTAAGGGGCATCCTAGAACCGCAGAAGATGTTTTTCTTTCCTCATATTTAGATGACGCAGCTCCCGAGTATGCTAATCCCGCCCCACATAGACCGCCTGCCAGGGAGGTTCAACGCCAAGATCCAGTACCCGTATCCCTACAGCAACAAGTTCTGACACAAGTTCCGGCAAGCACATCTGTTTCTGCATCTGTTCCTACAGCTACTTCTATAGCTGTATCCACACCTATAGTTGCTGTATCACGTTCAACGAATCCTTTCACACCCGATACCCCAGACGGGGCTACCGGAGGTGCTACCAATATCTTTTCTACGCCACCTAGAATAAATAAACTTACTTTTCAAGAGTCAGCACATTCACGTACCCCCAAACTCATAAATGCCCGTACGCTTAAGGAACTTCTTATAGATTGTAGATATGACCCTGTGCCCGGAAAAGAGGACGAAATGACCCTAGCATCATTACGTATCAGACGAGCCGCGGTGTATTTAGGGAAGTTACCAGGAATGACTGCCCATCTAGATAATATATACCATTTTGTCCAAACAGGGCGAGATTCTGAATGTATTAACAGAGCTATGGAATACCAGAAAGTGGAAATACAGGGGGAACTGTTACGTTTCCTCATAAATTGTGTGATCAGAAATCAAGACCGACCGGGGGTAGACCCGGAAGCAATGCAAATTCTTACCAGATGGAGCCAGAATATATCAGAAGGGAGACATGATAAGCAAAACTGTATAATAGCCATGTGCCGAAAGATCCGTAAAGAAATAGAACGCCTACACGAAGAAAGATTAGCGGTAGACCAGTTCGAACAAAGCGAGGAAGAAGCATCAGGACTGCCCACAGGACAGTCAGAAACTATAGCCTATGTAGGTAGAGGAAAATCTTGTAATAGTACTAGATGTCTTACTGATCCGATACGTCCGATATGTCTAGAAAATAACAGGAATTTTCAAACACCAATAATAAATATAAGGTCTAACGAGCATTCATTCCAAGCCGCTGACAAATTACTGCGAGAACGAAGGGGTTATCATTTTCTCGATTCTATGGATGAACAAGAATTAGCCAGGTCAGCTGTCCATTGGGTTGACAGTCCCGGAATGTATGGTGATAATACAGTAGCACACACATTTTTGAATCTCACCCCAGATGAACAGCGTTTAGCTGGGATTTATATGATTCAACAACTTCTTATACTATATAAAAGCCAACATTCAGATCCTGGTCCCTTACCTGATATATTGACTGAATTACTCAAGAATAGATGGAGAGGTTCAGGTACTAAGTTAATTAAAGAAATACTAGAATCAAGAAAGCAGTACATTCTTTTTATATGCCCAGAACATGTCTCACTGCCCATTAAGGAAAGAACCACGTATTACATGGACAGACAGAATCCCTTACGAGAAGTGCACCCAATAAAGGGCGAGGACAATCAGTTTAAACGTGTATATGTATATACGCCCATATCAAAAATAGAATTGTTAGAAATGAAGAAAGTGGTACCCAGTCATGACAAAGACCCAGCGGGTTTCCACCGAGAAATTAAAGACATGTTACTCATGGGAGAGTATACCTATCCCGACATTATGACAATATTAAAGGTATTAATGCCTGCTGGCATTTATGAAAAACTCAAGGAAAAAGAGTGGGAGGTGGGAGACCAAAAGATAGATTGGACAGCATTAGAAAATGAAGAAAAGGCCCGAGGTCCAGGTTCGGGGCTTGGGGACAAAACTAAAGCACTACCAGGTTTACTAGTACAGGTACTGCCACGTTTATTAACCACAAAAAAGGAAGACTGGGGTGCAATTTCAGCCTGTAAACAAAAGCAAGATGAAGACACTAGTGATTTCTATGCACGATTTGAAAAATGTTTCGGTATAAATAGTGGCATAAAAGCAAGTAGCGAATCATACCCACATCTGTTTGTGACAAAATTAGTTGAAAATTCCTTGCCCCAAGTGAAGAATAGAGTATTAAAATTCGAGAGTACCTGGCAAGGTAACACCCCATCACAAATGTTACAAATGTTACAGTATCATCACAATAGAATTAGAGAGGAACAAGATCATGAACAAAGACACATGAAAGACACGAAAATGAAAATGCTAGTCTCCCAGACAGTTCCAGCTGAAGGACATAAAAAGGGTACGACACATTCTGGCGATTTAGCAGGACCTGTAAAAGGGACATGCAACTATTGTAAACAACTAGGTCATCATGTACACGATTGTCCAGTCCTGAAGCGTAATATCGCCACGGGTATTACAAAAGAAAGACCACGGCCACTTAGACAGGATCAGAATGAACAAGGAGCCTTGCAGCATGCACAGTCCATGACAGCTCCACAACAGACTATACAGTTTGTGCCAGCTGCACCAGCGCTGCCTGTTGCTGCCACGCAAACCACGACACGACAACTGTACCAGACCGCACAGTATGACTATCCTGATTATCAACGATATGCATGAACCAGCCTAGAGAGGGAAGTTGACTTACCCCTTATCGAGATCCCTGTAGATCAAGAAGGACCTTATGTACATAGTGAATTATTAGGCCAAGACAGAAAATTTTTACTCGATACAGGGGCAAGTCGAACAACTATAAAACGTAGTGAAGTTCCAGGGGCACCCCTCTCAGGCTCACAGAATATTTCCCTTGGTTTTTCAGGAAAACCTATTGTTAATGAAGTGTCACAACCTCTTCCACTTACGATAGGACCTTTGACCCGAACTACAGATTTATTGCTTACTAAATCATGTCCAGAAAACCTGTTAGGAATAAAGACATTGAAAGCTCTAGGAGCTATAATATGTTGTTCTCCGGAAGGAGTAAGATTGTTTTTACGTGATTTTAAAGGTCATTATGTGTCTAGAGACATGGATCCCCGATTGCAGACTTTACCTACACATCTATGGGCACAAGGCCCTACTGATGTTGGTTGCATGAATATTACACCATATCGAGTTACACTAAAGGCAGGAGTGGTACTACCACGAATGCGACAATACAAGTTACCACCAGATGCTGTAGTGGCTTTACTACAAATCATTGACAAGCTCATTGCCCAAGGAGTGGTTGTAGAAACAGACTCCAATGTATGTAATTCACCGATAATTCCGATTCTCAAACGAACAGATCCGAAGGCCCCGCCAGTATATCGATTGGTTATTGATCTGCGCGAATTGAACAAGTGTATTGTGCCACAATTCCCTGTGGTCCCCGATATCTCATCATTACTGACAGCTATTGATTCCGAAGCAACATTCTTTACTGTAATTGATCTCAAAAATGCCTTTTTCAGCGTCCCAATAGATCCGGAAAGCCAATATTTGTTCGGATTTAGTTTAAATGGACGTAGCTTCAAATTCTCACGCGCACCTCAAGGATTTACAGAAAGCCCCAGCATCTATAGCCAAGCACTGAAACGAGAACTCGACAGTATCCACATGCCAGTTAACACTGCCTTGCTTCAATATGTCGATGATCTGCTGATCACCGCTAGAAGCGAACCCGAATGTGAGAAAGCATCACTGACAGTTTTACAATTTCTAGCCGAAAAGGGGCACAAGGTGTCCCCTTCTAAGCTGCAATTCTGTGTCCAGCGAGTTGTTTATCTTGGACACTCGCTGTCCAAGGAGGGAAGGCAGCTTACACCCGACCGCATTCAGTTAATAGCTAACATGCCAATACCCAAGACACAAAAGGAGGTACGGGCTTTCATAGGCCTCACTTCATATTGTAGGCAGTGGATCCCTCAGTATGCATTTCTAGCAAAACCACTCATTCAGTTGACAACACAGGAGGCAGCCACATCGACTGTTCTCCCTTGGACTCAGGAACATACACAAGCTTTTGAAAGCTTAAAGAAAGCTTTATGTCAAGCACCTGTTTTAGCAACACCATGTTACAGTAAACAGTTTACACTCTTTATTACAGAACGCGAAGGTACTGCCTTGTCAGTACTCACACAGGAACAAGCAGGAGCACACAAACCATGTGCTTATTTTTCTAGTACACTAGATCCCGTAGCTCAGGCTCTGCCTGCGTGCCTGAAATCAGTGGCAGCGACAGCTTTAGCAATCAGACAAAGCGATGCCATAGTGTTAGGACATCCATTGACAGTACAAGTACCACATGCAGTGGAGGTTCTTGTGAATCGAACGCAAACACAACATTTGACTATAGCAAGACTTACAGGGTATGAACTAACACTGTTTCAGCCACATATAGAAATCAGACGTTGTAACACATTGAATCCTGCCACCCTTTTACCTGTAAATGGAACAGACCCGCTAGCCCATGACTGTATTGAAGTTATTACAATCACGACGAAACCCAGACAAGATTTAACCGATGTCCCATTATCAGACCCAGACCTGACGTTGTATGTAGATGGTTCATGTATGAGAAAAGGTACAGGAGAACTAGTGGCCGCTTACGCAGTCACAACAGACACTGAAATCATTGAAACAAATTGCATAAATACCTTGTCCGCTCAAGCAGCAGAGCTCGTCGCTCTGACACAAGCCTGTATTCAAGCCACAAATAAAAAAGTCAACATATACACTGATTCACGTTATGCATTCGGAGTCGTACATGACTTCGGCGTGCTGTGGCGAGAGAGAGGTTATTTAACTTCTCACGGTGCCCACATTCAGCACGGACCCCTCATTCATGCTTTATTAGATGCAATACATCTACCCACTGCAATATCAATTATGAAATGTAAAGCTCATACGAAAGTTACTGATATCATTTCTCAAGGCAATGATTTAGCTGATAGAACAGCTAAACAGACTGCTCAAACTCAAACATCCGACATGACAAAGACAATAGTTCCGACGCCAACACATTGTATGACGGTTAAAGATCCTACTCTTGACGTAATTGACATACAGACACATGCTACACCAGACGAAATAAAGAAATGGACTGAATTAGGAGGGATCCAAACCGATCAAGGATGGATGATGAAGGAAAAGTCTGTGTGGTTCCTTCCTGATTCAATGGTCCAAGTTATAATTAACACTGTACATAGTCCGGCACATCTAGGAGAAAAAGCTATGCTAGATAGCATTCAACACATTTGGTTTAATAAACATTTACGAGCTGCAGCCAAACAAAAAGTTCGTACCTGTATGATCTGTTGCCAGTTCAACCCAGGAAAAAGCGTTCCCGTAGAACAGGGTGGATTTCATCCTCCTGATCATCCTTTTGAAGTCCTCCAGATGGATTATATCCAGATGGAACGATGTAGAGGATTCAAATATGTTCTCGTAGTTGTGTGTGCTCTTTCCCGTTGGACGGAGGCATACCCGGTTTCAGATTACACGGCCCCGACTACTGCCAAACAGTTAGTTCGAGAATTCTTCCCACGATACGGTTTACCACGTGTTGTTCACTCAGATAACGGCCAGCCGTTCTCATCCGAATTAATGAAACACGTTTCACTTTTGTTAGGCTATCAGTGGAAATTCCACTGTGTCCGACACCCCGAAGCAGCAGGTCTCGTAGAAAGACATAATCAGACTCTGAAAATAAGATTATCCAAAATATGCAGAGAGAAAGGTGTCGACTGGGTAGTAGCATTACCAGTTGCACTCTTTTACACAAGAATGGTAGCACACTCTCGAACAGGGCTATCCCCGTATGAAGTGATCTTCGGCAGACCACCAAATATGTGGGGGACGCCTATACCACGCAAAATAACTGATATTGACTGTAACATGCTGACAGATTACTTGGCTTCCTTGATGTCTGCACTACAATCTTGTCGTTCACAGGTAGCTGCAGCTTTTCCTGACAACACTGAGGTGAAACCCCATGACGTGGTTCCGGGAGACTTGGTCCTCGTGAGGAACTTTGATCGAAAGACTCAGCTGGAACCTAGGTGGAGGTCACCTCAGCTGGTGTTGCTCACCACAAGAACAGCCGTGAAGATCGAAGGCAGAAAGGGATGGATTCATTCAAGTCATATCAAGAAATTTCATGGACTAAAATCAGATGTGAATACCTCACCTTGTGTGTCTTCACCCATTGACTCAAAACTTCCTTTTGTGGAAAAAAGTGATTCCGAACATTATAAATTAAAGCTCAGGCCCAATCAGTCGAGCAATTTGATTGTTTAAGTCCTCTCCAAGGTGAAGCGGTTGAATTGTCTCTGACATGTATCCCTTGGACCTGAATAGAGAAAGCACCCGAAAAATGTTGAAACGACAGGCGTACTGTAAATCACTGCGTAGTCATTGCATAGTGACGTTATTAATTTTATTTTTCTCAAGTCTTTTAATAATTACTGCAAGTATATTGTTGCACATATATTATCCTATTTCTAGACATGTTTACAATGTTACTGCTGAACATTCTTTTAGTGAATTACCTCCGCTTGAGTTGTCTTATAGATTTGCACTGCGCAATAACACGTTTATTAGTATGTTGCATCATTCCCATCAGGTTAGCAATGCTACAAATTGTTGGATATGTGGCCGACTCCCTCCCTATCAGAATTATAAAGGAATTCTACCTCTCTTTCCATACCCGTTCACACACAATGGCTCCTGTGGAGCATGGTTTAGTCTAATTAATTCCCTTGATTCGAATTCTGCAGTTTATCAAGACAACTGGGTATGGGGAAATTTGAACTTAGTTTTGCTTAAAGTCTGCCACCCTAACAAGGAGGGACTTCCCCAGAGAACAGGAACTGATCTAGAAAATGAAGTGTATGGATTAGGTAATTTTACGCTCAATCTTATGATCCTAAATGTCGAATCAGAAGCTACTTCAATTTTGCCCGCTATGTCAATATTTCCAGTAAAAGGTGAATTATGTATAAGAAAGAATGGTTCCATACACATGGGCCATAGTAAATGCACCACTGTAGTAGAATTTAGTGATCAAGGCAAGTCTACATTTAGAGCTTCCCGCCATTCCTATTTTATATGTGGTCAGACGGCATATGTACGTTTGCCTCTAGATTGGGATGGTACCTGCTACATTGGATTCCTTTTGCCACCTGTTTTTCTAGCTCCTGCTGATTATCACAGAAATATTCATTTAGTATATAATAGAGTAAGGAGAGATCTCCCGATAGTCGATTACACTGAAACAGCATGGGAAAAATACACAGATTTCAATAAAGGTCTCTTTCCCTATATAGGTACCGTTACTAATAGTAAGCTGATACGTAGATTAACTAGAACCCTTGAAGCAGTAGTGAACGAAACTATTTCCGCCTTAGGCAATTTAACAGAAGAGCAGTCTGCTATGCGGATTGTTGTGCTTCAAAATCGTCTTGTCCTTGACGTCATCCTGGCTGATAGGGGCGGAGCTTGTAGGGTCATCGGATCAAGCTGTTGCATTTTCATACCAGAAAATTTGCCATCTGTATATAAAGCCATAACTCGTCTTCATAAGATTGTAAGCCAGATACACCAGAATCCAGGCACCTGGACTTGGTCCGGTTGGTTTTGGAGTGTATTATCTACCTTTGGATGGAAGGTCCTATCTTTCCTAGGTATTGGCCTTCTCATACTATTCAGTTGCTGTCTATGTCTACAATGTGGACCAGCGATTTGTGGTCTGTGTGCCACATCGTGTATTCCACATCAAGATTTTCATTCAAGATCCCGGAAGAAGAAAGAAGAACAAATGATGCTATATGAACAGATCAATGGATTAATGAAGATTGATATCTCTTGACGGGCAAGTAGGGGACAAGGAGGGAATGTGGAAATATGGATTTTTCTGGTCAGTTATGTCCCCTATCTTGGACCCCAACGGTTCTATGTGCATGTTATAAGTACATGTATGTTCCCTCCAGTTCCAGTTATGAAGACGCAAATACATGTGCGTCCACCGTTAACATGTCCTCTGTCAGATCCGCCATGAATAGGCCGGATATTCCATTCCTAAGTATGAAAGGCCACCGGCTTTATATGGTTCACTTATGCCATTTTACAGTTCAGGCAAGTAGGCCCTGATTCTGTCATCAAACTCTTCTTGCCTTCTGCCTCTGAAAGCTCCAGTCTGAGCCTGCATCTGTGACCATGAACTTTGTCTCATTCCCTGCGCGGCTCACGAAGCCTGACATCAGCTTGCTGCCTGCCAAGAACTGTATTTCACCTTCGAAAATTATCTGCTCCGCTCCCTGCCCAATGCATTCCTGTCTAGTAGCTTAAGTAAACATTCTGCCAGCTACCGAGCAAAGGCCCGGTTTCTCTGTCTTCATGCAAGTAATTCATAGCCCTATTACTATGGAAGATTCCGCCCTCGCATCTAGTATAGACACTTAGACGCTTGTACACGCACTAACAGTCAGTATAGTCAGTATAGAATAAGATTCTATTCGAAGAGACCTCTCTTTTGGATAACTTAGTTCTTTAAACATAGGATGTTAGATATGATTTGGGATTAGGTTGACTTGACCCTCCAGACTTCTGTCGCCACATGTAGAGCTAAATGTCAAGTCCCCTTCACCCCCTAGTTGCGCGTCAATCACACGTCATACTGCTGCGCGCGCATTTCTGTCAAGTATTTCTGCTGACATTGCGAAATTCTTTCATGTAACCACCCTCTTATGACATCACATCTGATGACGTTCTTTAAAATCACTCCCAGTTACGCCTATTTCTGCTACACATGTGAAATGTTATCTTTGCTATCAATTGTTACGCCTCTTGTATTGGCCTCACTGTAATGCCTATTGTATAAAAGTAATTGATTGTCAATAACGTATGTACTTCACTTCCTGAACCTTCGTGGTGATGGAACCTGGGGCAACCGATAATAATCGACCACTGGAATAAAGCCCATTCCGAACCTCTAATACCACGGATTCTGCCTCTTATTTACTGAGCTATTTTATTATGTTTCTGTATCAAATTAAGTCCCGGTAATTAAATTATTTACCACAGTCCTTTGCATTTTGGATGCTAACACCCCAATGTGCCAACATGCACCACCCACACATTAGTTGTACATGCAAGTGAATATGTAGGAGTATGTCACTATACACACAGCACATCTCTTGCTACTGACTCAGTACAGGTGTCCAGATGAAGGGATGGGCAGAAAATCATTTCACAGGCTTGTGATGCATGCCAGCAAAACACACTATGATGTACCCATGTCCTGATGGCCAATGCCACATTGGGGTGCATGGTGCACACTTGAACACAATGCAGGATCACTCATAGCAAGTTCAATGCCATGGCACTGGGATGCCCTGAAAGTCAGTCAACACTGTCTCCTGTCACAGGGGCAGGGCATCCAGACAACAACAATATGCACTGACTCACAATCCTAGCTCAGGTGTAAAGCTAACTCTGCACATGACTGGCACACTTGCCCATCCCATGCAAACAACATATCCAGGACCCAGAAGACCCCACACCATGCAAATCATACATATGAGTCTCTGCAAACACAAATCCCTGTACACTAACACATCACAGTCTGCCATGCATGTAACCCAGCTGCATGAAGGACATAGTTGCATACACCATTGTGCGCTGTCAGATGTTCACACACCTATATCTCACACAGGTCTTGTCTCTCACAGTCACATCTCAGATGTTATGCTGACCCTCTGAATCATGGACACCCCAGTTGTACCTAACAACAAGCCACACCCTAATGACACAGAGGCAGACACCTGAGGGCACATGTCACTAAGCACAACCTGCATTTTCATACACAGGAGTGGGATGACAGAGTGTTTCTAAATGCCCTTGAGGAGCCATGACTGGCCAGGTCTACATGAAACAGTGTTTGGCCCTGGACAGTAGTAAGGTGGCTAAGCAAGTGTGACATACTTGATATACATACTCCTGAGGCCCCAAAATTTGAGTCCCCTGCTGCATGGGTTTGTTTGGAATACCCCAGCCACATGTTGCGAGTCAGACCAGCAATTGGTACACATCTCAAGGGCACACACAGATCACATGTCAGATCTCAGGCATTGTGTAAACAATTGACCCACCCATGTAACACACAACAGAGTCACGGGAGCAGATACTGACCAGTAGCTGAAGCATAGCTGACTGCAGGGACACAGTGCCCTAGTGACACAAGCAACACACTGGAGGGGCTACACCTGTGGAACAGATGAGGAGGGTGCATCACACAATTGAGGGACCTGAGTATTTTACTACAAGACCTGCGCAATGTGGAAGTGTGACCAGGCCAAAAGACTGCTATCAGCATGTCAGACATAGTACACAGATTAAGCATGGACTTACCCTCTTCCTGCTGCTGTCTGGCCTTCAGCTGCCTATCCAGGTCTGGAAAGACCACCGCCAGTATCCGGAGCATGTGGGGAGTCAGGGTCCAGTGTCCGTCCCTCCTGCGTGGAGGTGACAGCTTCAGCTGGACTCTAGTTATCTTCCGAGTCCAGCCCCGAAGGTCCTGCCACCTCTTCTGGCAGTTGCAGATCCAGCGCTTGTAGACCTCCACTGAACGAACAGCCCGGGCGATGGTCAGCCAGATCTCCTGCTTCTGGTGGGCATCAACCTGTGAGGATGACAAAATGAAAAGTACATTAACACACATGCCCCAGATTTGTGCAGCACACATTTGGATATACATGTCATCATCACAAAGGGAAATGAATTACACAGGTAGTGCAACCATGGGGAAGGAAAAATCACCTGCATGTCTGACATGTTAACAATGCCTGGATAGTTTAAGCTTGCAATAATGCACTTTAGCAGCAGAAAACCTATCCCTTATATGTACCCACACACTTTGGAGGATGAAAGTAGTCAGTGAGAATGCTTGCCAATTGTGTACACACTGCTAGTACTGCTAGTCAGACAACATGCATAATTAGGAAGTCAGTGGACTGCACACTCACCTGCTCCCCTGGTTTCCCATAGAGCTTGCTGTACTGTGGAAGGAGCCCATCCAGCAGGGCCTGGTTCTCCTTCTCATTTAAGGCTGGGGCCCTCTCCAGAGTACGTGCCATAGCAGGAGCCAGAGGATGCAGAGACAGCAGCAGTGGTAGCTGGGATGTGGTCCAGTAGCATGTAGTGCAGGCAAGTGAGCTCCCTGGGGGCAGCCAGCCTTATAACTGTGCTGCAGAGGCAGACTCTGTGCCATGTGACCCAAATGATAGGTCCAAGACGGTTGCATTCTATGAATCTGACCAATCCATTTAAACGTACGACTCGTACATGCCCTGCGCATCGTTCAAATCTTCACCTTCATGGAACACTTGAAATTGCAACATTGTTGTAGGCATCCAACTGAATGTCCAGTGCACAACTCGTACAAGTTTTGAATCCGCATCTGTCTCCATGACAGTCCGGAGCCAATGGGTGTGCCCGGCTCGTCCAACTGACTGTACAACGCGTATTTTGAATATAAAGATGCACCCGTCTCCATACGATTCAATGGCCAAGGCGTACGCCTGTCTTGGACCATGCCTGTCCGACGCGTATGCATGATAGTCACCCGCATCTGACCTCATTGCATTCAATGACAAAGCGTACGCACGGCTCGGACATGACCCGTGCAATGCGTACGCATTGTCACCTGGGTCGGACCTCATTGCATTCAATGACAAAGCATACGCACGGCTCGGACATGAGCCGTGCAATGCGTATGCATTGTCACCCGCGTCGGACATCATTGCATTCAATGACAAAGCCTACGCACGGCTCGGACATGACCCGTGCAATGCGTACGCATTGTCACCCGCTTCGGACCTCATTGCATTCAATGACAAAGCGTATGCACGGCTCGGACATGACCCGTGCAACGCGTACACATTGTCACCCACGTCGGACCTCATTGCATTCAATGACAAAGCGTACGCACGGCTCGGACATGACCCGTGCAATGCATACGCAGTGTCTCCCGCGTTGGACCTCATTGCATTCAATGACAAAGCATACGCACGGCTCGGACATGACCCGTTCAATGCGAACGCATTGTCACCCGCGTCGGACCTCATTGCATTCAATGACAAAGTGTACGCACGGCTCGAACATGACCCGTGCAATGCGTACGCATTGTCACCCGCATCGGACCTCATTGCATTCAATGACAAAGCGTAGGCACGGTTCGGACATGACCCGTGCAATGCGTACGCATTGTCACCCGCGTCGGACCTCATTAGTGTGACTATTATATGGATGCAACACACATATACTGGCCAGGGACACCTGTGCACACCTACCACACTACAGCATTGGCCACACAGTGTCCCATGGCATTTAAGGCTGCATTCCTTGGGTGTTTGGGGGGCCACATCGGGTTTTTTGGCTGGCACTGTGTGCAGTCACTCCTAGGCTGTTCACGTGTACATAGGGGCAGAATCCTTTGTGTGTTGTGCACATTACCCCTGTGATGTGCAATTGGACAGTAATGGGCATGAGTCACGGCCACAGTGTCAGGTTGGATATGTTTAGGACAGGTCACATACACCCTGAGTCCTGAGGGTGATGGCATGTACGTCACAGTGAGACCTGTAGCCACAATACTGATGTGCACCCACAGTCTGTGTGCATGTTGTGTCTCAGATGTGTCTGATCAAATGTTCCCAATGGGTGACAGTCTACACATCCATGTGGTATATGCATCAACCTTGATGGGATGTGTGTCTAAGAGACGTACATGTAGGGCCGGCAGGAACAACAGTGGCCACTACCTGTGGGATTCACGCTTGCCTTGTGGTGTGTACGTGCTACGCCATGTCCATTGCTGTGTTGATGTGGCAATACAGGGAGCCTGGGTTTCTGCATGGCAAAGATCTGTGATGCCTGGGAGACATGAGGCCTCAATTGTCACTCTGGTGTGTGTTTGGAACGTTGCAGCAGCACATAGGTTGGTTGACACAGCCAGATGATTGACCATTGCACTACATGGGACTCATGTGCACATGTGGAATTGAGATGTGAGGTGGTGGTCTTGTAGGTGACATATGTGTCCATGACCAACAGCACACACCTCAGTACATTGTGTAATGTCATGAACTAGCATGTGATAGTGATCGTGGTCATGGCCACATGGGTGGATGAACTGACAATCTTCCTTTGTGCATCTCTGTACTGCAGGGCACCAGCTGTCCGTCGGCCGTTCCCAGACCTTGCAACCATGCAGGAACGCGACTGCATCAGACGGTACCACTTCACCAGGCCACTGATTGCGAAGTTGGTGGAGCAGTTGGCTCCGTATCTGCTACCTGGCCGGACATACCCTGCAGCACTGACCCCAGAGGTGAAGGTGATGGCAGCCCTGCACTTCTTTGCTACTGGTACCTTCCAGTACACTGTGGCTACTGCTGGTGGGATGTCGCAAACGATGTTTAGTCGGGTGCTACGCGATGTCTTGGAGGGGATGTTGCAATTCCTCAACCTGTATATCAAGTTCCCGGGTCCAGCTGAACTCCCTGAAATAAAGGATGCCTTTTATACACTGGGGAGGATGCCGAACGTCATCGGATCTATTGATGGGGCACATGTTGCCCTGATACCACCACAGGCACATGAGAAGGCATACTGTAATAGGAAGCACTACCATTCGATCAATGCTCTGGTGGTCTGTTTTGCTGACATGTCGATCACACATATGTGTGCAGGTTCCCTGGTTCTGCGCACGATGCCTACATTATGAGTAGTCGCATTGCAACGCTGATGTCACAGATGCCAGCTCAGCATGCCTGGCTTGTCGGTGTGTACTGACTGTTTCTCATTGTGTGTTTTTGTCAATGTTGTATTCCGCACTCCTACAAAAATCAGCTACTTGTTCATTTTTGTGTGTGTAGGTGACTCCGGATACCCCAACATGCCGTGGTTGCTGACACCCCTCAGGAACCCTGTGACACCAGCCGAGCTGCGCTACAATGAGGCACATGGTCGGAGCAGGAGGGTGATTGAGCGGACATTCGGCCTCCTAAAAAGCCGCTTTCGCTGCCTGGACAAGAACTGAGGGGCCCTCCCATATGAGCCTGCAAAGGTGTGCAAAATAATCCTTGTCTGCTGCATGCTACACAACATGGCGGTGCGGAAGGAGGTGCCTCTCATCCAGGATGACGATGACGATGACCAACGTCCGGCACCTGTGGAGGATCCCAGCCTGGGCCAAGATGTCAGTGATGATGAAGATGATGGTGATGTCCGCTCACAGCTCATCAACAACTTCTTCACCTGAATGTGAGTTTCCAGGGTTGTTATGTGAATGTATAGAGGTAGCCTGGAGTGTGTTGTGCCAGCTCTGTTGCTGTCTGAGTGTATCTGTGTGCCACTTGACTGGATGCATGCTGTGATGTGTCCATTCAGGTGGTGTGTACTCCACAATAGGGCAGTACTGCTAACTAGTGTTTGTGTAGGTGTCTTGCAACATGTTTTGTGCATGTGTATTGCATTTCTCTCATCTTCTTCCGTGCTTTTGACTGTATCTTGTCTGTTCTTCCCAGGGTACTTTGCCTGTTGTGTGGTCAACACTGACCCCCAACAGCCAGAAGCCAACACCAGTGTGGAAGTTGACAATTGCCATTAACTGATGTACCACACATCCTTGGACTTCCATTCTCCAACACATTGGGAGCGTGTGTCCACTGTTACGTAGAATTACCGTGCAACTAGTGTGGAATAAACGTGTTGCTGATGTGCTTCGCTTTGTTATGTGTGTTGTCTGACTTCCCACATCTGAGTGACATCTGCTTACCTCACCTGTGGACTTGTTACCACTGACTGGGATTGGTGTTGTGTCTGTGCATGCCAATGCGTTTCAGGTCCACATCATTGTGTGGGATGAGTAACATGGCCATGGTGAGTATGTTTTGTGTTGCCTCACATGTGTCACATCCCCATGACTCACCTTACTTTGGTCACATTATTGCAGTATTTGGCATGCACTGTGTTGTGTAGCAGGTCGACATCTCCCGGAACATGACAAGTTGGAATCACAACAGAGGCAAGTATGGTGTACTGGTGAGTTTATTTACAAACATGTGTGAGGGAAGTGCACAGGATGGTGGGTGCTGTACATTGGTTTGGGAATCCAAAGTTCACATTGGAGTTGGAAGTGCTGGTAGCTGAAATGTCCAGAGTAAAGTCCACAGTCATCTGATACATTGGCCCAACATGAACCCTCCATGTCATGTGGGCGAGTTGTGTGTGATTGGACAAGGTGAATAGGTTGCGTACAAAGGACATTGTCCAGAACAGGTTTAGAGGCCCTGGGGGATGTGCTGGGACATCTGCCTCTCACATGTTCTTCTTCGGATGACCCCTCTTCTTCTGGGGGACGGCAATCCTCATGTGCAGGCCTCTGCGGTGCAGGGGACTCTCTGCCAGTGCCCTCCTCCCTCACTGTGGTGCTGGCAGATGGTGTTGCGACAGATGTTGTGGGCACACAGGGGTGTGTGGACAGGTTGGTGTTGATCTGACGGAGGCATTATAGTATGTCCTGATGCACCGCAGTAATGTCATCCCACTTGGCCTCCATGCGGGCATGGTGGGCGACCTGCTCATGTTGCATGTCCTTGAGGATCCCCACTACCTGCTATCCTGGTACGCATCTAAGATGCATGCCAGGTGGGGGGTCATCATGCAGTCCAGACCCCTCTGCAAGGTGCGCTCTGTGCCTCCCACCCCTCCCAGCACCCCTCTCCACACAGGCAGGACCAGCGGCAGGACGCACAGGTGACACTGGTACCCCTTGGGTGGTGTTGGTTGTGGTGTTTGCTGTAGGGGGACCTGTGTCCTGTGCTGTGGGTGTTGATTGGCCTTGGTCTGTCCGTGTTGGCGGGGGTACCCTGTCAGTGTTCAGATGCTGGAGGCATGGGTAAAGGGGGGGCAGATGTTGATACTGCTGGTGCTGCATGATGGCTCACACCAGTGGGGCCAGGTTGGTCGTCATCATCCGAAGAGGACAGTGAGAGAGTCAGACCAGAGAGCTCAGTGTCCACCAGAGTCTGGGACTGGGTATCCTCATCATTTGGTGCTGGGTGCCCAGCACCACCTAGGTTTGGGAGAGACACACAATGTGATTTATGTTTCTACATGCATCGTTGGTTCACAAACATGACTTTTTCCACTTTTCGAACAGATGCCTGCCTGTACACTGCTTTTTCCCAGATTGTCACGGACAGACTTTGATATTGTTGTTGGCCATTTACCAGCATGGCTTCGAGCTCCCCACAACAGAGCCCAGTGTCAGACATCTTGTCAGTCCCTTCCCACTCCCTGTGAGGGAAGTATGGTTTTGTTTGATCTTGCTGGGCCATGTGGGTGGGTGTGGGTTGTCTGTGACTGCGAGTCCCATCATACTCTTGGCTACATCCCTCTTCCCAGCATGCACATACTTCCTCCCTCTTGACTCTGCTTCCCTGTGAGGGGGTGTGACAGCAATGGCAAGATGGCTGACTGTGAAGTCCTGATGTTTGTTGTTGGCCATTTCCCAGCATGGCCTTGAGCTCCCCACAACAGAACCCAGTGTCAGACATCTTGTCAGTCCCTTCCCACTCCCTGTGAGGCAAGTAGGGTTCAGTTTGATCTTGCTGGGCCATGTGGGTGGGTGTAGGTTGTCTGTGACTGGGACTCCCATCATACTCTTGGCTACACCCCCCTTCCCAGCATGCACATACTTCCTCCCTCTTTACTCTGCTTCCCTGTGAGGGGGTGTGACAGCAATGGCAAGATGGCTGACTGTGAAGTCCTGATGTTTGTTGTTGGCCATTTCCCAGCATGGCCTTGAGCTCCCCACAACAGAGCCCAGTGTCAGACATCTTGTCAGTCCCTTTCCACTCCCTGTGAGGCAATTATGGTTCAGTTTGATCTTGCTGGGCCATGTGGGTTGGTGTAGGTTGTCTGTGACTGCGAGTTCTCTCATACTCCTGGCTACACCCCCCTTCCCAGCATGCACATACTTCCTCTGTCTTGACTCTGCTTCCCTGTGAGGGTGTGTGACAGCAATGGCAAGATGGCTGACTGTGAAGTCCTGATGTTTGTTATTGGCCATTTCCCAGCATGGCCTTGAGCTCCCCACAACAGAGCCCAGTGTCAGACATCTTTTCCGTCCCTTCCCACTCCCTGTGAGGCAAGTATGGTTCAGTTTGATCTTGCTGGGCCATGTGGGTGGGTGTAGGTTGTCTGTGACTGCGAGTTCTCTCATACTCTTGGCTACACCCCGTTCCCAGCATGCACTTACTTCCTCCCTCTTGACTCTGCTTCCCTGTGAGGGGGTGTGACAGCAAGGGCAAGATGGCTGACTGTGAAATCCTGGTGTTTGTTTGGCTACAAGTCCAAAGTGAGCCCCTGTGCTTCACACAGCAGCACCCAGTACGGGTTTTCTGTTGCTGATATTTCAATGAGGTGTGTGTCAATGCATTGTACCAGGTGAGTTGTGTGGAGTTTGTGTTGAGGGGGGGTGTCTCCCCATGCTGATAAGTATGGTCAGGGCTGTCAGTCCTCCTTCCCATCATGAAACATGCTTCCATTGTAGGGTGTGCAAGTTGTCTTTCAGGATGTCAGTCAGTGGTGTCCTGCTTCTGATTTGCACACAAGCCCTAGCAGGGCCTTGTGCTCCCCACAGCAGGAGCCAGTGTCAGCCATCTTGTCAGTCATTTTCCACTCCCTGTGATGTGGGCATATTTCAGGGAGGTCTTGATGGGCCAATCAGGAGGGGGAGCATTATCTGTGACGACAGGCCCCATCATGCTTTTGGAGACACTCACTTCACCTGCATCCCCACTATTCCTTCCCGACAGTCAGCTGCACTGTGAGGTGGTGTGTTTGTGATGGCAAACCGTCTGACAGGGTCTATTTGGCTTTGTGCCACTGACTTGCTCTATTTGTTTGTAGGTTGGTGCATGTCATGACACAGTTCCCAGTCACTCTGAGATGGCAGGTATTGTGTTTGTGTGAGTGGCATACACATCTTGGGCTGATTATCTATTGGTTAGTGTAGCTTTGCTTGCGGTGCATGGCTTCACTGTCCCCTTGCTACACAATCTTGGGTATGTTGTTTGTGTACTCACCAGGCTCTGGGATGTCTGTTAGGCCATGGACGCTCTCTGGTGGTAGGATGTCCCGCATCTTCCCCTCCCAGGTCCTGAAGTAGACTGGTTTGGCAGGAGGGCCACCGTCGGTGCACTGACTCAGGGTGTGATCTTTTTCGATGAGTTTCATGACCCTCCTGCGCACGTCATACCACCTTTTCTGGATATTGTCCTATATGCACTTTGCTGGTGCTTGGGCGTTCACCTTGTCCACAATCCTCGCCCACATCTTGGTTTTCTGTGAGATGGGGGTCATTTGGACCAATGTACCAAACAAATGTGGCTCTACTCTGATGATCTCGTCTACCAGCACTTCTAACTCACTATCTGTGAACTTTGGATTCTTCTTTGGGGGCATGGTGATGGGTGGTGGTGGTGAGGGATGTGTGTGTGAGGGTGCAAGTGATGGTGGGTTGGTGTTGGTTTTGCTGGGTGCATGTGTGTGTGCTTTTGTATGAGGTGCTGATGGTTGCTGTGTACTGGTGTTTGCTGCTGGCTGTGTCTCCTGTTTGCAAGGGATGATGGTAGTGATTGTAGTCCTTTATATAGTTGGAGTGGTGGGTGTGTCTTTGTCCCATTTTTTTTGTGGTATTTATTGGCTTTGTCATTGCTTGTTTGGCCCTTTTTTTGTCTTTTTTCCTTTGTGTTTTGTAGGCATGAAGGAGACGTTTATGTGACGGAAACGGACCCTGCTGTTGTCTCGTGCGGGCATCTCTGCCTCGTTCACGCTGCCTATCTTCTGTGTTTGGTATGCGTCGGTCGCGGCGGTCTCTATTGCTTGTGTGCTGGGTTGTCTGTGCGTGTCGGTCGTGCGGCTTGGTCTCCGTGCGAGTCGGTCTGGTTTTACACGCATTGCATCCTACTGAGCAAACCGTACATCACGGGTACGGGTCAGTCGGCTTCATTCCGGGTTCGTGTCGGTCGGTGATAATCGCGTCTGTTTTCCGGCCGGATCACTATTTTCCCTATGGCTCGGTCGTACGGCTTGTATTCCGTACGTGTCGGTTGTAATTCACACGCGTTGCATCGTACTGTACACGGTCGTACGGCGCTGGTCCATGTCGGACGGTATTCGGTCCGGGTCCGTGTCGGTCGGTTCGTTTTGTGGCCGGAATCGGAATTGACCCCTTTGTCGTAGTAATTGTAGTGCTTTTTACTAATGTGTTGGTTTAGTTTTTCATGCAGTGTTTAATAATGTATTGATGGGTTATGTTATATTGTATTATGTTTCTTGCTTTTTTATCAGTAAGTGGAATGCATATATTATTTATGATTGTACTGTTTTTTGTGGGTGAGTATTCTGTTTTGCTTTGCAGGTTCTTTTAATGAACCTTTTCTATAGACATTTGGATTTAGCATTTTGTAAGGAAATCTGTTTTGGTTTGTAATAAACTAATATTTTTTACTTTGATTTCCTTTTTTTCGGGTTTCCAGGAGCATCTCTGTTTTTGAAACACTTTTTCTGGATATTTATGTTAGTCTGGAAACTTTGGATTGCTTTGAGGGAACTCTATTGCATTGGTTTTATTTTTGCATTTATTGGGCTCTTTGGAAAATATTTAACCACTTTTTGATAGATTATACTTTTTGACTACATGAATAAAGAGCATGATACACACCTGCAGAAAAGTAACTCATATTGTATGTATTTGTTTTGGGTGGGAAACGGTATATTTTATCATTTATGTGAGTATTATGTGATTGTATTTTGGTATTGTATATTTTATGTTTTCACAATGGATTGAGTATGTTGTTTGAGGTTTTTGTTGGTGAGGTTTAGGTTTTTTAAATAAATATTATACTTATTATTTTATTTTGGCAGTCAAAATTGACATTGAAATTTTATTTAATGGTTTGACTCATGTATTAAAATATAATATTTATCATTCATATAATAATTAATTATAAGGTTGGATATGATTATGCAATACTTTTTTGGGGAGTTTTGTGTTAGTATTTATTTTATAATATGTTTTTGGCTATTATTGCTAAATAATTTACTCCTTTGCTGTATATAAAAAGTTTAACTTTAAATTGTAGCATGTCGTACATTCTTTTGGTTTGTTTCCTAATTTTAGGTGCAATTCAGATTATGGATTGCTCCATTTGAGGTTCTTGGTAGCTTTGCTCTTTTTGACAGGCTTCTATAAATTTATAGACGGTTGGTTAGATTCGGCCTACAGTGGATTGGAATGCATTGTGCATTCATTACTTTGGTTTCCAAGGTGCTGTCATAGGCATTCACCATGGTATTTGGATTTGGGTTGGTGTCTGTGTCCAGAACAATATAGTCAGTTAACCCAAGTGTCTTCAAAATAATGCATAAGGGGACTTAGGACCAGATTACGAATTTGGGGGTCTTACTACCATACTGCCGCAGCGGTCCCAAGAAGACCATGAAGTTGGCGGTCTTCTGCCTGCTCTATCATGATGCATGCAGCCTGAACTGTCAACCGCATTGATGGAGTGCACCCCGCCTGTACCGCTGCGGACTGCAGTGTTGGCGTTACATACTCCGTCGCCATCAGGGCCACAGGTCCCCCCAAGCCAATTACGAAAACACAGTTCCCCTTGAAGTGGTTACCTGACGGTGGTAGTCCACCAAGGTACGCTCTCAGCAAAGCACTATAACAGTGGCCATTTGAGGTACACAAATACCACACACCTGATGTCTATTGGCCAAGTGGATACACCTGGAAATCACACACCCCATATCAGACCATGATTCTTTGCCACTCCACTACAGCACAGCAAGTGAGAGCCCAATTTTTGGGGTGATAAGGCTGCCCTTATTTTCCTCATCCCTTTTTACCACTCTCCACATACTCTTGTCGCACAGGTTTTTCACATCCCTGGGTGTATATTTTTTTCCCATTGACATTTTCTTTAATTTTGAGTTATGTTACGCCAACTAAATTATGTTTTTCTGAGGCTGAGGTGTAAATCTTGTTGAAAGAAATCATAAGAGTAGGGCTACAGTTCTTTGGTGCCTAAGTCCAAAATACTACTCTCAGTAAGAAAAGGAAAATGAGGTCAAGAATATTAGAGAGAGTGAATGCTGTAGATACCACCCTGTGCATAAAGGAGGAAATTAGGAAGAGGTGGAATGACCTGATGGGGAAGGTGAGTTCCCTGGCTTCCAAGCTACACCATGAGGCCCAGAAGACTGGTGGTGGTCCTCCCAGCACCCCGATACATCTCTTTCCCTGGGAGGAGAAGTCTTGGCCAGCCTACATTCTGAGAGCTTGATAGGAATAACTTGGGGAGTGGAGTCTAGTAAGTTACACCTTACTAACTGTCACAATGCTTCAATGTCCTGTTTGCTCTAAACTCAACTTTTGCCATTGTGTGTGTACCTAGTTTCCTAACATGCAATCCTCCAAGCATCAGAGATGTTGGCTTGTCTGTGATAATGTGTATTGGTGTATATTAGATCACATGTATCAATTTCCATTATATGAAGCATGTTGCAATGGTGTCTGTAAGTGTTTTTATTATAACAATATCACTCCAGGACCCATGATATGTGTTAATATGTAAATGTGTGGTCCCTCTCAACTGCATTTTGCTAACAGGTATGTTACACTAATCATTTTGCAAATGTTGGCAATTAGCGATTGAAATGACTACAACTACATGAGGCCCTGTTTCTGACTAAAAACAAGATGAGATTGTGCTTTTGCCCATTCTCACTTGTCTGACATATAACAACTGATGTTCACGTCTCATGGAGTTAACCATTTTGCAAGTGTTAGTAAGTATAGATTGAAATTACTAAAACTACTATGAGGCCCTGTTTCTGTTACTGAAAACAAGATAAAATTCGAATTTTGCCCATTGTCATTTGTCTGACATATTACAATTGATCTTCAGGTCTCATGGAGTTAACTATTTTGCAAGTGGTGGCCCACTGACTTGTCTGACATATTACAACTGACGTTCACGTCTCATGGCCTGAGCAATCTACATACAATGCTCTACTCAGAGGAATATATGACATTACAATGCAAACAAATAAAATGCATGCTTTTACAAATCAACTTTTACAACACAACTACCATTACATCGCAAGATTTTGCTATACATACCATTACGATGCAAATATAGTATATTAAATTGAATGATCCATTACAACGCATACTACAACAACGCACACATTTACAACACAATATGGGGACGATTCCGATCCTTGAAAAATATTCCCCGTACGAATAATATTCCCCGTACGAATCGTATCCGGATTTTTTTACGTACGAATCGTACAAGTCCCGTACAAACTGGCAAGTACGATTCGTATGTTAAAAAATCCATACGAATCGCATTGGGAAAATTCTCCGACACGTCCCCGGGTCGGAAAAAGTGTCCGACACGTCCCCGGACATTTTTACGTACGAATCGGGAAAATGAAGTCTCAGCGCGCAAGTACGAATGCACAACCGTATGGAAAAAACACCGTACGGAGCGAACTCCCATAGCAACCATGGAGACGTCCAAACATGTGCCCGCATACACGCCGTACCCCCAGCCCCCCATGTACGTGCCGTACCCCCACCCCACCCCGTAGGTACGGAGCGTACCTCCACCCCGTATGTACGGAGCGTACCCCCACCTCCCGTATGTACGGTGCGTACCCCCACCCGCGCTGGGGGTATGCACCATACATACGGGGGGATGGGGGTACGCACCGTACATACAAGGGGTACGCACCGTACATACAAGGGGTACGCACTGTACATACGGGGGGTGGGGGTACGCTCCGTACCTACGGGGTGGGGGTACGCTCCGTACCTACACAGGGTGGGGGTACGCTCCGTACCTACGGGGTGGGGGTATGCTCCGTACCTACGGGGTACGTGGAGGTACGCACCGTACATACGAGGGGTATGCACCGTACATACGGGGGGTGGGGTTACGCACCATACATACGAGGGGTACGCACCGTACATACGGGGTGGGGGTACGCTCCGTACCTACACGGGGTGCGGGTACGCTCCGTACCTACGGGGTGGGGTGGGGGTACGCGCGGACATGGGGGGGGCTGGGGGTACGATGCGGACGTGTAGGGGTGGGGGTACGGTGCGTACCGGGCCCCCTTTTCGCCGTTCATCATGGCGTACTTAGCTTTTCCGGCACTTTTTGGGTCCCGTAAAAATATTGCCGTGCGAAGTGCTGTGGGTACGAATCGTACTTGCTGGTCCGTAAAACGCTGCCTGACTCCGTGCGAATGTCGCGTATGCGGTGTCCCGGATCGGAATTGCTGGTATATTTTAGCCGGTCGGTGTTTTTTACGATTCGTACGGAAATGGTGTTTCCGTACGAATCGTACTTGCATGTTTGTAAGGTATTTTTCCCGGGTACGAGTCGGACAGAGAAAACGCTCCGTCCGACGATTCGTACCCGGTTTTTCCAGGATCGGAATCGGCCCCTAAATATCTATTTTTTTGTATAATAAACCCCTGGAGCGGGATGCAGGAAAAACAGGGGTTTGGGGTGGGGATGTGTACTAAAACGTAAATAATGGAAATTAATACACAAGCATTACAGGTAATACTCCAGTATTAAAATTAATATGCAAGGCTAATATTAATAATTTAAATAATAAAATGTATGTACATTTATTTAAATAATTGCTACAACACATACTATTTTATAACACAATATTTAATTGAATTACCCAATGGTAAAAACAAAAAATACTCGGGTAACAAAATTAATACTCACATACATTTTTCAGGATTTTTTCTTTACTTTCTAATTTTAATAAACATTACCAACATGCATAATACACATATAAATTAAAAATAAAACTTAAAATTAATATAAACTAATTTATTTACGACATTTTAACATAACATACATTTAACCAACATTTTCAAAATGTTATTATGTAAACACAAAATAAATACACAAACATGAAAACACTACTTAATAACACAAATGAAACTACTATTAATAAAGCATACATTTTCACATAACAAAAATGGTATAACACACAACTAATGCCAACATCAAAAAAAAAGGTTCCGTTTTAAAAATACGAAAAAAAGACCTACAACTCTTTTAATGAAATTACTTTGATCCGGAAATAGCCAAAACGGATGTTAAAACCGACTAAAATAAAAACATACGAAAAGTAACATAACATAATATTTATTTATATACTCACACACCATTAAAAACAGACAAATTAAACGCAAAACATATTTTACTTTCCAATAACGTTCAAGACAACAAAACGTATAAAAGGAGCCATCCACCATTTTTGAAATTGTAGTTACCTGATTACCAGAGACTGTACACGGGATTCCACTTTGCAAATTCTACTCATCGAAGAAATCTAGCTAAAACTCAAAGTAAGTACAAACTATATAAATGTATAGCTACTTTACCATTTTTAAAGACGCAAATAAACTAAATTCCAACATATTTTTTTTCCCAGTTTGTTACAAAACTTTACCACCTCCCACAAACTTTACTAAGTACTCTATTTGGAACAATATATATCTAAAGTAAGTCAAAACACATTTCTTTTTCTTGTTTAAAAAAATTTGTAAACTAGTTGTTTTATAGTAAATAATGCTAAAACGAACGAGACTTCACCCAAACAAATAATTATTATTCACTTTACAAAATATATTCAAAATTAAAATAATACTTCAGTTGAAACATTTTTTCACACATAATTCTAAAAATTTGCAGGATAATAATGTATTAAAATTACTATTCTTACTCCAAAGGGTGCTTGCCTGTGAGAAAATGCTGGATAGTGTTTAAGATAAATTAACTTTTCCAACTCCAAAAGGTATTTGATTCAGAAAACGTGCAAAAATAGGGTGCTTGCCTGTTAGAAAACGCTGGATAATGTTTAGGTTAAAATAACAATTCCAACTCCAAAAGGTGCTTGATTCTGAAAATGTGCATAATAATAATGTACTAAAATTACTATTCTTACTCCAAAGACTTCTTGCCTGTGATAAAATGCTGGATAGTGTTTAGGTTACAATAACAATCCTACTCCGAAGTATGCTTCCCTCTGATAAAATGCTGTATAGTGTTTAGGTTAAAATAACGATTCCAACTCCAAAAAATACTTACCTATGAGAAAATGCTGGATAGTGCTTAAGTTAAAATTACTTTTCCAACTCCAAAAGGTGTTTGACAATAATACATTAAAGTTACTATTTCTACTCCAAAGAATGCTTGCCTAACAGAAAATGCTGGATATTGTTCAGATTAAAATTACTATTCCAACTCCAAAAGATACTTACCTAAGAGAAAATGCTGGATAGTGTTTAGGTTTAATAACTATTCCAACTCCAAAAGGTGCTTTATTCTGAAAATGTGCATAATAATAATGTATTAAAATTACTATTCCTACTCCAAAAAATGCTTACCTAATACAAAATGCTGGATATTGTTTAAATTAAAATAACTATCCCAACTTCAAAATGTGTTTGATTCTGAAAATTTGCAGGATACTAGTACAGTAGTATGTTATAATTGCTATTCCTACTCTAAAGGGTGCTTGCCTCACAGAAAATGCTGAACAGTGTTTAGGTTAAAATAACTATTCCAACTCCAAAAGGTGCTTTATTCTGAAAATGTGCATAATAATAATGTATTAAAAACTACTATTCCTACTCCAAAATATGCTTACCTAAGACAAAATGCTGGATAGTGTTTAAATTAAAATAACTATCCCAACTCAAAAATGTGTTTGATTCTGAAAATGTGCAGGATACTAGTATGTTAAAATTAATAGCCCTACTCCAAAGGGTGCTTACCTAAGAGAAAATGCTGGATAGTGTTTAGGTTAAATAACTATTCCAACTCCAAGAGGTGCTTCCCTGAGAGAAAATGCTGAATAGTGTTTAGGTTAAAATAACTATTCCAACTCCAAAAGGTGCTTTGTTCTGAAAATGTGCATAATAATAATGTATTAAAAATACTATTCCTACTCCAAAAAATGCTTACCTAAGACAAAATGCTGGATATTGTTTAAATTAAAATAACTATCCCAACTTCAAAATGTGTTTGATTCTGAAAATGTGCAGGATACTAGTACAGTAGTATGTTATAATTGCTATTCCTACTCAAAAGGGTGCTTGCCTCACAGAAAATGCTGGACAGTGTTTAGGTTAAAATAACTATTCCAACTCCAAAAGGTGCTTTATTCTGAAAATGTGCATAATAATAATGTATTAAAAATAGTATTCCTACTTCAAAATATGCTTACCTAAGACAAAATGCTGGATAGTGTTTAAATTAAAATAACTGTCCCAACTCAAAAATGTGTTTGATTCTGAAAATGTGCAGGAAACTAGTATGTTCAAATTAATATTCCTTTTCCAAAGGGTGCTTGCCTCACAGAAAATGCGGGATAGTGTTTAGTTTAAAATTACTATTCCAGCTCCAAAAGATGCTTGTCAAGAGAAAATGCTTAATAGTGTTTAGGTTAAAATAACTATTCCAGCTCCAAAAGGTGCTTGCCTGAGAGAAAATGCTGGATAGTCTTTAGGTTAAAATAACTATTCCAACTCCAAAAGTTGCTTGATTCAGAAAATGTGCAGGATAGTAGTACGTTAAAATTGCTATTCCTACTCCAAAGGGTGCTTGACTCACAGAAAATGCTGGATAGTGTTTAGATTAATATTACTATTCACTTCCAAAAGATGCTTGCCTAAGAGAAAATGCTGGATAGGGTTTAGGTTAAAATAACTATTCCAACTTCAAAAGGTGCTTGATTCAGAAAATGTGCAGGATAGTAGTATGTTAAAATTACTATTCCAACTCCAAAAGATGCTTGCCTAGGAGAAAATTCTGGATAGTATTTAGGTTATAATAACTATCCCAACTCTAAAAGGTGCTTGATTCAGAAAATGTGCACAATAGTAGTATGTTAAGATTACTATGTCTACTCCAAAGGGTGCTTACCTCTCTGAAAATGCTGGATAGTGTTTAGATTAATATTACTATTCCAACTCCAAAAGATGCTTGCCTAAGAGAAAATGCTGGATAGTGTTTAGGTTAAAATAACTATTCCAACTCCAAAAGGTGCTTGATTGAGAAAATGTGTTGGTTAGTAGTATGTTAAAATTACTATTCCTACTCCAAAAAATGCTCACCTAATACAAAATGCTGGATATTGTTTAAATTAAAATAACTATCCCAACTCCAAAATGTGTTTGATTCTGAAAATGTGCAGGATACTAGTACAGTAGTATGTTATATTTGCTATTCCTACTCCAAAGGGTGCTTGCCTCACAGAAAATGCTGAACAGTGTTTAGGTTAAAATAACTATTCCAACTCCAAAAGGTGCTTTATTCTGAAAATGTGCATAATATTAATGTATTAAAAATACTATTCCTACTCCAAAATATGCTTATCTAAGACAAAATGCTGGATAGTGTTTAAATTAAAATACCTATCCCAACTCAAAAATGTGTTTGATTCTAAAAATGTGCAGGATACTAGTATGTTAAAATTAATAGTCCTACTCCAAAGGGTGCTTACCTAAGAGAAAATGCAGGATAGTGTTTAGGTTAAATAACTATTCCAACTCCAAAAGGTGCTTTGTTCTGAAAATGTGCATAATAATAATGTATTAAAAATACTATTCCTACTCCAAAAAATGCTTACCTAAGACAAAATGCTGGATATTGTTTAAATTAACATAACTATCCCAACTTCAAAATGTGTTTGATTCTGAAAATGTGCAGGATACTAGTACAGTAGTATGTTATAATTGCTATTCCTACTCCAAAGGGTGCTTGCCTCACAGAAAATGCTGGACAGTGTTTAGGTTAAAATAACTATTCCAACTCCAAAAGGTGCTTTATTCTGAAAATGTGCATAATAATAATGTATTAAAAATAGTATTCCTACTTCAAAATATGCTTACCTAAGACACAATGCTGGATAGTGTTTAAATTAAAATAACTGTCCCAACTCAAAAATGTGTTGGATTCTGAAAATGTGCAGGATACTAGTATGTTAAAATTAATAGTCCTACTCCAAAGGGTGCTTACCTAAGAGAAAATGCTGGATAGTGTTTAGGTTAAATAACTATTCCAACTCCAAAAGGTGCTTCCCTGAGAAAAAATGCTGGATAGTGTTTAGGTTAAAATAACTATTCCAACTCCAAAAGGTGCTTTGTTCTGAAAATGTGCATAATAAGAATGTATTAAAAATACTATTCCTACTCCAAAAAATGCTTACCTAAGACAAAATGCTGGATATTGTTTAAATTAAAATAACTATCCCAACTCCAAAAGGTGCTTGATTGAGAAAATGTATTGGTTAGTAGTATGTTAAAATTACTATTCCTACTCCAAAAGATGCTTGCCTAAGAGAAAATGCTGAATAGTGCTTAGGTTAAAATAACTATTCCAACTCCAAAAGGTGCTTGCCTCACAGAAAATGCTGGATAGTGTTTAGGTTAAAATAACTATTCCAGCTCCAAAAGGTGCTTGCATGAGAGAAAATGCTGGATAGTCTTTAGGTTAAAATAACTATTCCAACTCCAAAAGTTGCTTGATTCCGAAAATGTGCAGGATAGTAGTATGTTAAAATTGCTATTCCTACTCCAAAGGGTGCTTGACTCACAGAAAATGCTGGATAGTGTTTAGATTAATATTACTATTCCAACTCCAAAAGATGCTTGCCTGAGAGAAAATGCTGGATAATGTTTAGGTTAAAATAACTATTCCAACTCCAAAAGGTGCTTGATTGAGAAAATTTGTTGGTTAGTTGTATGTTAAAATTACTATTCCTACTCCAAAAGATGCTTGCCTAAGAGAAAATGCTGAATAGTGCTTAGGTTAAAATAACTATTCCAACTCCAAAAGGGTGCTTGCCTCACAGAAAATGCTGGATTGTGTTTAGGTTAAAATAACTATTCCAACTCCAAAAGGTGCTTTATTCTGAAAATGTGCATAATAATAATGTATTAAAAATAGTATTCCTACTTCAAAATATGCTTACCTAAGACAAAATGCTGGATAGTGTTTAAATGAAAATACCTGTCCCAACTCAAAAATGTGTTGGATTCTGAAAATGTGCAGGATACTACTATGTTAAAATTAATAGTCCTACTCCAAAGGGTGCTTACCTAAGAGAAAATGCTGGATAGTGTTTAGGTTAAATAACTATTCCAACTCCAAAAGGTGCTTCCCTGAGAGAAAATGCTGGATAGTGTTTAGGTTAAAATAACTATTCCAACTCCAAAAGGTGCTTTGTTCTGAAAATGTGCATAATAATAATGTATTAAAAATACTATTCCTACTCCAAAAAATGCTTACCTAAGACAAAATGCTGGATATTGTTTAAATTAAAATAACTATCCCAACTCCAAAAGGTGCTTGATTGAGAAAATGTGTTGGTTAGTAGTATGATAAAATTACTATTCCTACTCCAAAAGATGCTTGTCTAAGAGAAAATGCTGAATAGTGCTTAGGTTAAAATAACTATTCCAACTCCAAAAGGTGTTTGCCTCACAGAAAATGCTGGATAGTGTTTAGGTTAAAATAACTATTCCAACTCCAAAAGATGCTTGTCAAGAGAAAATGCTTAATAGTGTTTAGGTTAAAATAACTATTCCAGCTCCAAAAGGTGCTTGCATGAGAGAAAATGCTGGATAGTCTTTAGGTTAAAATAACTATTCCAACTCCAAAAGTTGCTTGATTCAGAAAATGTGCAGGATAGTAGTACGTTAAAATTGCTATTCCTACTCCAAAGGGTGCTTGACTCACAGAAAATGCTGGATAGTGTTTAGATTAATATTACTATTCCAACTCCAAAAGATGCTTGCCTAAGAGAAAATGCTGGATAATGTTTAGGTTAAAATGACTATTCCAACTCCAAAAGGTGCTTGATTGAGAAAATTTGTTGGTTAGTTGTATGTTAAAATTACTATTCCTACTCCAAAAGATGCTTGCCTAAGAGAAAATGCTGAATAGTGCTTAGGTTAAAATAACTATTCCAACTCCAAAAGGTGCTTGCCTCACAGAAAATGCTGGATAGTGTCTAGGTTAAAATAACTATTCCAACTCCAAAAGGTGCTTGATTCTGAAAATGTGCATAATAATAATGTATTAAAATTACTATTCCTACTCCAAAACATGCTTGCCTAAGAGAAAATGCTGTATAGTGCTTAGGTTAAAATAACTATTCCAACTCCAAAAGGTGCTTGCCTCACAGAAAATGCTGGATAGTGTTTAGGTTAAAATAACTATTCCAACTCCAAAATGTGTCTGATTCTGAAAATGTGCAGGATACTAGTATGTTTTTATTACTATACCTACTCTAAGATATGCTTGACTCTGAAAAAATGCTGGATAGTGATGAGATTAAACTAAATATTCTTACTCCAAAAGCTGCTTCTTTCAATAAACATGCATAATATTAAAACGTTAAAATTACTATTCCTACTCTAATGTTTTTTTTTATATCAACAGATTACTACAATACAACATCAAAAATAAACAACATCTCAACAAGGAAATCTCAAAATCCACTGGACTGCAGCAAAATCATATACCAAGGTAATTCTCTCAAATATAACTAAATAAATGAGAAAACATACAAACACAAAGTACATCATCAACATAAAATATTAACAATGTTCAAATATTTTTTTCTAGCTTTCTAACATTCAAACAATAAGAAAAAAACATACCAAAGCAATGTAATTTCCACATCAATAATTATTTACATTTTAAACTGTACTGAATTTATTTTCCAGAAAATAATATTTTATATCCCACACAAAAAGACATATAACAGCTAAATACATTGATTATACTTGAATAAGAAACGTTGATAGATAAAAACAAATGTAAGGGGCCGATTCCGATCCTGTATTTTTGTTTTCCGTACGATTCGTATCCGTAATTTTTCCCGTACGAATCGTACAAGTCCGGCCCACCCGTGAAGTACGATTCGTACGGGAAAAATACATACGGATCGGCTCGATCCGTACAAACTTGATCAGGAAAAGTTGTACAAGACGGACCTGGACACTTTTCCGTATGAAGCCTAAAAATACAGTCCGACCGTACAAGTACGATCCGGACCGGCTTTCCGATTTAGAATTCATACGGAAAACGTCCCGTACACGGGGAATTACTTCACCCGCTACAAAGCAAACATTGTACGACTCATATCCCGGGAAAAGTAGTTCCCGAGGTGCGTATGTACACACCTTACAACAACATCATCGCGTATGTACGGTGCGTACGCCAACATCGCGTATGTAGGCACATCACAACAACATCATCACGTATGTACGGTGTGTACCCCAACATTGCGCATGTAAGCACCCCACAACATCATCACGTATGTACGGTGCGTACCCCAACATTGCGTATGTAGGCACCTCACAAAAACATCATCACGTATGTACGGTGCGTACCCCAACATCGCGTATGTATGCACCCCACAACAACATCATTGCGTATGTACGGTGCGTACCCCAACATCGCGTATGTACGCACCTCACAACAAAATCATCGTGTATGTACGGTGCGTACCCCAACATCACGTATGTAGGCACCCCACAACAACATCATCACGTATGTACACACCTAACAACAACATCATTGCGTATGTACAGTGCATACCCCAACATTGCGTATGTACGCACCTCACAACAACATCGTGTATGTACGCACCGTACATAGGCAATGTAAAACAGCACAAGGAGGGTCTATTCGACTCGCACAACACCACAAAACACGTCTACAGTGCACAAAACATGGAAATGACTGACCTGGCCACATCCAAACAGGCAAACAGTGGGCCAAACTCACAACCACCCCTTATAACACACCAACCAAAAATTCAAACTGAGGCCCACCCACAAATGGACCATTAAAAAGGGCCCACACACACACACCATGAGCCTTTGCAACAGACTCACTGCAGCTAGAGAGCACACGCAAATAGCTGCACCCATCCACCTTAACATATACACCTTCACACAACCTCCTTCACACATACCCCCTCTTCACATTCCGACCCACACCTTCACATTCAGACCCACACACCCACAACCATCCACACCCTCACCCCACACCATGCCCACAGACAAGAATCCAAAGTTCACAAGGGAGGCACTGGAGATCCTTGTCAATGAAGTCATCAGAGTCGAGCCACAGCTGTTTGGAACATTGGTCAGACAGACCAGCATAGCCGAAAAATCACGCCTGTGGCAGAGGATCGTCGATAGGGCGAATGCTGTTGCACCCATCAGAAGGACCAGGACTGAATGCCAAGCCAGGTGGTACGATCTGCGGAGGGCGGTCAAGCGAAAAATGAATGATGACTACGCCCAGAGCAACATCACTGGAGGTGGTGGGCCCCGCAGACCAGTACATTTCCATCCCTGGGAGGAGAAGGTGATGGCCCTGCTTCTGCCGGTGAGAGTCCATGGACTTCAAGGACTTCCAGAGCCTGGTGAGTACACAAGCAACTTACGTAACATGGGGGCAATGGCATCCACACCCCAACTACACAAAATGCACGCAACTACCCCCAAGCCCTCACCGGCCAGAACCACAGTCAAAAACAAAGCTAATGCCAAAAACATGTGTATGACCCATTGAGAAAGCAAGACCATGCTATGTCCCATGCTACACGAAGCACCAACCCAAGAATGGATGTCCGGTATGCTGGGAGGGTGGGTGTCACAAAACGCATGTTTGAACTCCAAATCAGACACAATTGCCCCCATCCCATATGGCACAGGTACATACCTATGCACCATGCGCAATGCACAGGGATTGGGAAAGTACTGACAAGATAGCTGACACTTGGCCTGGGTGTAGGCAGCACAAGGCCCTCCTGTGACCAGTGCAAACACAAACACCAAGACAACAAGGTCAGATAGCTAGGACAGGAACTCACACTCACTGTCATGACAGCATGCTCCATGGGGGGACAGCTACATCACCTGGGAGCCCCAGTGCAAAATCACACAACACCCACCAGCAGGCCCTGTCACACACACCCCTTACACAAGCAGACACCCCCGGGACAGGAAATGGATTTACCCACTGTCACAATGGACATGTAACACAACAACACCAATACATAGCCGAAGAAGCATCCAAGCCAAAAATCTACACTTCAAAGACTCAGGAGAACATATCAATCTCTCCCCCGCAACATACCCATCCACAAGTGAACATTGAGGAGAATGCTCGGCACATACAACTACATGGAGGAACAGTGCCAATTTGAATGTGTATGGAACATGGATGTTGCATGAAACAGCATTAACATTGTCTGTCTCTCACACACAGGGCAACGTGATGAATCTCCCCCCAACAATGGGGGTGAAGAATCACAGTCCCAGGCTTGGGAGGAACCTGATCCCACCGGCAGCGACGCCTCTCAACACTCTGCGGATGTCCCCGACCGACCTGGACCCTCTGGTGTCAAAGCCCCTGCAGCACCTGGTTCAGGAACATCTGTGCCAACCACCACCCCCATTCCTGCCCCATCCCAGGAGACACCGAGGAGCCCTACCCGCAGTGAACAACTGAGCCAGGCTGACCAGGAGGGACAAGGTGCGCCGGGTACCCAGGAGGAGGCAGACAACACCGCCACTGCCATCCCTCAGGGGTCCAGTACATCCGATGTGCCCACAACGGCAGCCCGGGCTCGTGTGGGCAGGGGTGGTGGGAGTGGAGGCAGGCGGAGGCGAGAACCTGACCAGCCAGCTGAAGGAACCGGTATGTCACACATAGACAACATCATGGACGCATACCGGCGTGACACCAGGGAGTTCAGCCAGGTAGTGGTGACCCTCACAGAGATAAAGAACCAGCAGGCCGAGCAACACGCCAGTCAACAAGAACACCAAGGACGGATGGAGGCAAGACTGGTTGAGCTCCTGGCGGTGCAAAGGGACATAAGCCATTCACTCCGTCGGATCGCCGACAACATGGGCAACCCTCCCTGTGCCACCAGGCGAAGACCACCACCAGCCACAGGGAGGGAGGAGGAGGAGGATTCATCCGACGGAGCGTCCCAAGCATCGTCAAGGCCTGCATCTGAGGGTCCCCGGAGGAAGGTGGGTCGTCCATGGAAAAGACCGTGAGAGGCAGCGTACCATCCACATCTCCCAGGTCACCTGGCCTGGCACTTGGCCGCCATGTGCGACAGCATCACCTCATTGACTGACATCATCTGCCACATGGACTTTCTGGTCACAGTCTGACCAATGATGCCAAACACTGTGGCCTGGACTCTGATGACTTCAAATGCCAAGGATCCCATCTCCCCCTGTGAACTTTGGATTCTATGGTCCCTGTATTGCACCTTTTTCTGTGCACAAATCACGCCCCAGAACTATAATAAAAAAAATTATAATTGTAATTTTATGTTGCAGTCATTTCGCATGAGTCCACAACATACGTGTGGGGATATGTTAAAGAATGCCTGAGTGTGGAAATAACTCCAGCCATCCATACACTTGGATCTGAGTCCGGTCGAGGACACACATGGGTCACAATGTATCACCAAATACAGACATGGAGCCCAATACTCACCCGTGAGGCCCTCAAGCTACTGAGGGGGGCTTGCAATACTGCTCAGACAGACCAATTTGGCAGAGTATCATGAAGGTGTAGAGGTCATGGGTCATGTTGAGGTGCCCGGGGAGGGAGTCCCAGGTCTGTTTGGCGAGGTGGGAGAACTATCTCCTGCATGCAGTTGTTCTGTGGATGTGATGAATGGTGGCCAGGGCAAGGTTGTCTGCACGGTTTTGGGCCAACGGGGTGTTGGATGACAGACGTCCAAGGTCGGTTTTGGATCTGGGGTTGTGGACTGCCTCCTGAGTGTGGTTGAGGAGTCTGAAGGTGATCCTGCAGCAGACAGTGAGCCATTGTAGCTATCTCAGGTGGATGGTGATGTGGCTGGGGCGGGGGATGTTGAAGATGAGGTGTGCGGATGCACCCTGGATGTGGACAAGTTCTCCTGCAGTTTTGCTGTTGTCCCTCCATACAGGGCGTTGCTGTAGTTGATCCGGCTGGTGTCGTGGACCTGGGGGACAGTCTGTCTAGCCTTGGAGTGGGTCTATCTGTGGATCATTTGCAGCATGCGGAGGGTGTTGCAGCATGAGGTACAGATGGTGCTGAGTTTCATGGTAATTGTGAGCGATGAGTCCATGATGAACACCAGCTTGCGTGCGTGGCCACTGGGTGCTGGTGCGGTGCCCAAGCCGGTGGGACACAAGGAGTTGACCCAGCCATAAGGGGACAATCCTCACATGATGACCTCAGTCCTGTCCAGCCTCTGGTGGCTGATGTTCAGCCATTCATCAACGGATCTCATGCCTTCTTGAAGGTTGGATCTGGCAATGGCTGGGTCTTTGGTGAGGGTGAGGAGCAGCTGGGTGTTATTGGCATAAAAGATGATGATGAGGATGCGTGCGCATGTGATGGTGGAGAGAGGGGTCATGGAGACATTGAAGATCATCACGCTGAGAGATGAGACCTGGGCCAGATGACCCCAGTGTACCACATGCGGAAGGGTGGAGGCCGACTCCCTGGGCCTTGCTGGTGAGCTACTTGTTGATTTAATCCTGGGCCCTCCTCTGGATACCAGTGTTGGAGATGTGTGAGCTGACAGTGTGGTAGCACATGGTGTACAATGCTGTTGAGAGGTCAAGGGGGGTAGTCTCACCATTGTTGAGCAGGGCAAAGTGGTCGTTGGTGGTGGCAATTATGACAGTTGCAGTGGTGTGATTACTGTGGAAGATGGCCTGGTGCCGGTTGCCTGGAGCTGTTTGCGTGGAGGAAGTTTGTCAGTTGCTCGTTGAGTGTCTTCCTGATGACATTTGCTGGGTAGGGAAGCAGGGTGATGTTCCAGGAGTTCCGGCGGTACTGCCGTCCGTTGTTTAAGAAGGGCCTGGCTCTCTGCATGCCTCCAGCTCCCATGGAATGTTGCAAATTCAAAGGAGACATTCATGACGTGCTGGACGTGGGCTTCAAGGATGGGGAATGATGTGGTTGAGATGTTGTGTGGGAAGGGGCCTGATGGAGAGCCAGAGTGGATGGTGCACATGAGCCAGGTGGTGTATTTGCTGCTGATGGGAGTCCAGAACCTGAGGGGGTTTGTCCCGCCGATAATAGTGCTGTCTGTCTCTGTGTGCCAAGGCTGTCGTGTATGTCCATGAGCTTGCAGTGGTAGAAAGTTGCAAGGGATTTGATCTGCCTTGCAAGGGTGGGGTGTCTTTTGGACTGAGAGCTGCGGTCAGTCCACTCACAATGCTGATGAGCTCCTTTATGTCGTATGTTGTGGTGCCTCAGCCTTATCTGAAGGATCTCCACTTGTCCTTGCTGATGATATGGTGATGGCTGTGTGTGGCATTTTCCAGGGCTGTAAGGTAACTGATGGCTCTTTGTGTTGTGAGGTTTGCACAAGAGTACGGCTAGATCTTTATGAGTCCAGTAGGTCTGCCTTGTCCCAGGTGGCTTAACTGTTGTTGTGCTTCACAGGAAAGTCCGTCAATGTGGCAAGATTGTTGGATCAGTTGCTGATCCAGTGTGTGAGGTTGCAGGGTATGGCGGGGGTGTTGGTTCGAGAGTCCCAAACAGCTTGTCTGTGGTGACTTACATCAAGCATCTTTGGGGGATCGGTAGCGGGGTGTGGGGCAGTGTGTTGTTTGTCGGAGACGTGGATGCAAATGTTGATGGACCAATGATTGATGGTGGTGTGGTTCTCCTCCAGCAAGAAGTTACTGGCCCCCAGCCACATGTAGCCTGTGGAGGTGAGGGCGTGCGTGCAGATGTACGTGTTGATGGCTTTGGGGATTTGTGGATGGAGGCCTGGAGATCTGTAGATGAGAGTTACTCTGAGGGTTGCCAGGGGGTTGGTCAAAACCGGATTTGTGACTCTGAGGGTGTACTTGTGAATACATTGCAAGTCATCTGCCGGGATTGTTGGTGCCGTCCGTGCTGGTGATCTTGTATCCGTCAGAGATGGCAATGAAGAAGTTGTGGGCTGAGGATGCTTTTATCCATGTTACTGTCATGAAGTTGATGTGTGGGGCTGTTGTGTTGAGGAGGTAACAGAGTCCAATGGCGTGCTGGTGGACAGAGCAGGTGTGGAGTAGGAGGCACATGACCTGGTTGTTATGACATGGTCTGGTAGGCGGGGCAGCGCTGTGTAGGCAGTTGGAGTTGCACACTCAGCATGCAAAGGTGTCGTGTGTGCGCTTAGGGGTTGCCTGATAGCAGGCGGTTGCTTGTCTGGTGGACATTACTTGGAGGGATGGCTGCAGCATGAGCCTGTTGTGTGATGTTGGTCATGCAAGGACCCGGGGGTCGTGCACTGTGCACGTTGCAGGCGCAGACAGTCATGCCTTTGGCACGGCGTTGGCGCAACAGTGGCACAGACAAGCTGCTGGCCGCATTAAGAATGGGTGGAGGGGGGAAGGGAGGAGCATTTTGGAGGCGTGTGGGTTGCAGAATCAGGGCACTCGGTGGGGCGGTGCTGCAGGTGAGGCAGCAGCATGCGGAAGGGGTGAGAAACTAGGCAAAAAGTAGCACAAAAAGACAAGGAGGTCAGAAAGGCACAGTGCAACAGGTGTATGTAAGGGAAGGAGTGCCAGGTTACTCATGGGTCACTCCGAGAAAATGTATGAAGAATCAACAAAAATGACGGCCACAGGATCAGGCAACAAAATGCGGAGCTGCGCACAGGAGACACACCGTCAGCAGGCGTTGACGTCCCGTTGCGGAGAGCAACCTGCACGAATACATACACAACCAGGTACTTCATGCATAATAGAGATTATTAGCCATGAAGAAATGCATGCATGTTGCTGAAGTACACATACACTCATATGCTCAATCTTTGACAATTATGCCATAGATGATGCATGCAAACTGGCAAGAGATCTGCAGTGACAGAGATGAGGCACTTTGGATTGTGCTGAACACCTTTATTGCACAAACTCACACAAGGGAAATGCATCCATACGAACAGACTCACAGGTCAGTTGACAGAACATGTGGGACATATGCTGGACCCCCCCTTCACAACACGGATGTTGTAAATCCCAATGAACTGGCACACAAGTTAAGGAGATGAGCCAAACACATCCTGCTGCACACGGAGAGGCTGCAAATCACCATAGAGCCTGTTGTTGTGATGTCCCACACTATGTCCACCCGTAGCATCAGCAATGTTTCAGAGGCAAGGTTTACGCACATTGATGCCTTCATCAGACTCCACATTCCACTACAGATGACTGTCAAGAAGGGTGACTATCATGTCATGGGAGTGATGCTACATGTTATATGCTCCATGGTGAGAAGACATGTATGCATGGTACCACAACATGCACAGAAGCAGTCCCCACACATTCCCAACCCGTACCACCACCAAAAAGCCTTGCTGCAATCCTTACCCGAACTAACATTTCCACATGTCCGTGCATGGAACGCTGATTCAGCACACGTTGCAATCCTCATGAGGAATAGCAGGAGGACAAAGTTGACACGAGCAGACCACAGGCGCAAAAACCTGGGAATGACAGACACACAAGAAGTCACCTAAAACAAATCTCGCTGCACACATGGTCAGTTACGAAACATGAACAATGTTGGACACATGCAAATTTCAAAGAAAGTCTCTCCGCAAAACTGTGTGGCATGACATCATCACTCGAGTGACACATCAATACACACATCAAAGTCACTTTGCATTCAGTCAGCTGGACACACACATTGCAACACATGCCACTCAATGCTACAAGCTTGCACACTCATACCCAGTGACTCACCATTATGAGAAGAAGTTCTGTATGAGCTGACTCCGGATATCATCCTCCTCCTCCTCCTCACTTGCCTCGTGACCAAGCCCTGGATCCTCCACGGGTGGATGTTCCTGCTCATCAGGATCAAGGATGAGTGGCACTGCCTTCTCAATGGCCATGTTGTGCAGCATGCAGCACAAAATGAAGATTTTGCACACCTTCTCCGGTGCATATGGGAGGGACCCGCCTGTCTAGTCAAGGTACCGGAATTGGCTCTTAAGGAGTCCAAACGTCCTCTCAATCACTCGCCTGGTCTGCCCGTGTGCATTGTTGTACCGGTGATCTGCAGCTGTTCTCGGGTTGCGGATAGGTGTCATTAGCCATGGCATGTTGGGATATCCAGAGTCCCCTACATGGAAACATCATGTAAATAAGTGGGTCAGGAGATGCCGTAAGAGCCAAAGATACCGCAACACACAGGACAAACAGAGTATACCCACCAACAAGACATGCTCGTTTGTTGTGCAGCCGCGGCATCATTTGTGGCACCCTGCTACGCCTCATGATGTAGGCATTGTGTGCTGATCCTGGAAAACGTGCACAGACATGGGAAATCAGCATGTTAGCAAGACACACCACAAGGTCATTTATTGAGTGGTAATGTTTTCTATTGCGATAGGCTTGCTCCTGTGCCTGTGGTGGTACCAAAGCCACATGTGTCCCATCAATGGACCCAATGACATGGGGCATCCCTCCCAGGGCACAGAAATCACCCTTGACATCTGTCAACTCCTCAGGAGTTGGAAATTTGATGAATTCATCAAGGTGCTCCAACACGGCTGCCAAAACATCACGCAGGACATGGCTGAACATTGTCTGTGACATTCCACCAACATCAGCTATGGTCAATTGAAACGTACCTGTGGCAAAAAAATGCAGGGCTGCCATCACCTTCATCTTGGGGTCAGCGCAGTAGGATACCTGTGTCGCGGTTGGAGGTGTGGTGCCAGCTTGTCGGTCAAGTCCTCAATCAACTGTCGAGTGAATCTGTAACGTCGGATGCAGGCACGTTCCCTCATGGCAGCCAAGCATGGCATTAGTCTTGGGACAGGCGGTGCCCTGCAAGACATTGTTAGGAATAATGAAGATTGAGAGTCTGCCAACATCAATGTCAATGAACATAGCACATGCTAAACTGCTACAAATCATCAGGTAACTATGGAGTCTGGTGTGTGCAATACATCCAGGACACATATGCCAGCTTGCTGACACTCCTACGAAAAGCCAGATACACCTGTTGATTGTCAAGTCTACATGACATGCCCTGAAATGAGCTGGGGGCAAGTCTGAGTGAACAGCCAGAGATATCAACGGAGTGACACACATCCACATAGCTGCATTGGAAGGATGTCATCTCATCCAGACAGTTGACTGCAAGGCACACGCACAGGTCACATGTAATGTCAAATGTACATATGACACACATTGCGATGAAGGGGTACACATGGCAACAATTAAACACATCCATTCAGATGACGCAGACATGTATGCCTGGGAAAATATGATGTCCAATGCACACAGACCCTACAGCTGTGGGAATCCATATGTGGCATGGTGTGCGTAGATGTGTTCCATGCCCATCTCCACACAGACCCATGTTGGATGCACCAACAGCAGATGCAGTTGACGGAACACTAACAGCAAGCTCATGGGAACACATGACACACACCTGACATAGTCACATAGGGGCACGCTGATCGTGACATGTCAGTTGATAGAGTGTCCCTATCCCTGGCATCAGGAGACAGGTGCGGGTGGTGATGACTGTGCCATCCCACTGCTGCTGTGCATGACACAGTTGGACTACAGACACACATGTGGCAAGTGTCAAGGTGATGTGTGCCACATAGTGCCCCATCACACATGACATGTATCCACAGATCATCACACATCAATTGTGCAACTGGATGAGATGACCTATACAATATCACTTTCTGACACACCTAGGGCCTGCACATGAAAGTATGCAATGACAAGTACTTGATGGACATCTTTGTGCGACTCGTAGCCCTCCATTCCTGGCATGTGTACGCCTGTATTACCATTGTAAGCGTGTGAAACGCACCATACACCCGCAATCATTGCGTGTGTATGCTTCATTTCACTATTGTACTTCTGCCATAGGGGTACGTGTGAAACGCACCGTACACCCGCAATCATCGCGTGTGTACGCTTCATTTCACTATTGTACTTGTGCCGTAGGGGTACGTGTGAAACGCACCGTACACCCACAATCATTGCGTGTGTACGTTTCGTTTCACTATTGTACTTGTGCCGTAGGGGTAAGTGTGAAACGCACCGTACACCCGCAATCATTGCGTATGTACGCTTTGTTTCACTATTGTACTTGTGCCGTAGGGGTAAGTGTGAAACGCACTGTACACCCGCAATCATCGCGTGTGTACGCTTCGTATCACTATTGTACTTGTGCCGTAGGGGTACGTGTGAAACGCACCGTACACCCGCAATCATCACGTGTGTACGCTTCGTTTCACTATTGTACTTGTGCCGTAGGGGTACGTGTGAAACGCACCGTACAACTGGTGCCTGTAGGGGTACGTGTGAAACGCACCGTACACCCTCAATCATTGCGTGTGTACGCTTTGTTTCACTATTGTACTTGTGCCATAGGGGTACGTGTGAAACGCACCGTACAACTGGTGCCTGTAGGGGTACGTGTGAAACGCACCGTACAACTGCTGCCTGTAGGGGTACATGTGAAACGCACCATACACCGCAATCATTGCGTGTGTACGCTTCGTTTCACTATTGTACTTGTGCCGTAGGGGTATGTGTGAAACGCACCGTACAACTGGTGCCTGTAGGGGTACGTGTGAAACGCACCGTACCCGTGTGTGGATTTTAAAAATACATAGGGGACACATAAGGGACAAGTATTAGGCCCTAAATGCATGCTGGTTGTCATGGATACAGAGTTTTCAGTTGAAATGTGTCCATCAGGTGTCCTGCAACAGTCAGTTGGCCTTAAAATACAATGTTGCAAAGTGGTTGTTGAGTTGACATGATGCTCAAAATTTGAACGATGCAAATGCGTGTAATTGGTGTATGTTTAAAGGGATTGGAGTAAACGTATGATGCGAATGTGTCTGACCAATCACTATGTACTCCTCAAAATGAATGCCCCTCAGCAAGACAGCCAGAACCCATGAGAGGGCACTTGCCTACACAACTTTCCAGTCGACCACACTGCTGCTGTCTCTGCTTCCTCTGGACCATGTCACGTACTGTGGAGAGGGCCCAGCCATTCACCCTGGAGGAGAATGAGGCGTTGCTGGCCTGCCTCCTCCCACAGTACACCAAGCTGTATGGGAGACCAGGGGAGCAGGTGAGTGCTGACTCCACTACCTTTGCCTATGCACCTGTTGTGTGACTGTCAATATTGTGTCCAGGTGGGACAGACATGCAATTTGTTTAGAGTGGGTCCCAGGGGGGGACATGCTGATGTCTCTCTTGCAGAGCATGATGTAGTTCTTGTGTGCACTCCTCACTTGCATTGTGCTTACTGTGACTTTCACTGCATAGTGCATGACACATTCAGCCTGGCAAATCATTGTTGGCGTTTTTTCCTATTGTCCTGAGGTGATTCAGTGGTCCCCCCGGTGTGACAGGTGACTGTACCCACATATGTGTATGAGTTGAGTGGACCTGTGGTGAGAGTGTCCAAATGATGTCTACGACCTCATGGACATTGATTTGTGTGAATGTTCCTTGTCATGTGGGTGAGTGTCTATGTGAAGTGTTGCACCACAGCTGCATGGAGGAGGCAACAGATATTCCCATCTGATGTGACACGTAAGCCATGCTGTGTGTCTGACTTGCAGAGCTAGCACGACACCTGTGACACCCCACTGGCAAGTGGCACATGTGCAGAGTGATGGTTGTATTTGCTGTTGTCAATGACAGGCGAGTGATCTGTGCCTGGATGTGTCTGTCTAGTCTGCTGAGGGTGCGTCAGTGGAGTGGGACATGTGACTGCTTGACATGTGCTGGCCATCAGCCTGCTGTTGCATGTGCTGCACAGTGTGTGCCATGATCAGTGAGTGTGTCGCACCCCTCATGCCACCTGTCGACTTTCAATGCCATGTAGTGCATTGGGGCTTGCACACAGGCCAATTTCTTATTGTGAATGATGCAATTCCTATCAGCATCCTATGCCCTGTTCAACATTTCAAAGATGTTCAAATGTGTGTCTCTGGGACATGGAGCAGGTGTATTGATGTTGTGTCACTTTGTCATCCTGACAGGTAACTGCCTACGAGAAGGGGGAGATATGGCGGGACATCGTCAGGGCCGTGAGATCTGTGGGGGATCGTAGTCGGAGGCTGCCACAGGTCCGCAAAAGGTGGCAGGACATCCGGTGCTGGACCCGGCGGATCGCCCGGGTCCAGCTGGGGATCGACACTCCTCGCCCCCACGGCGGGCACCGACGGCTGCCCCCACATGAGCCGTGTCCTGGCAGTGGTCTTCCCTGACCTCGATAGGCAGTCACTGGAGAGACTGCAGCAACAAGGGGGTAGGTACATGGCTGTTTGTTGTGTTATGTGTCATCAGCTTTTGGAAGTGCTCTGTAGCCTGGATACACTCCCAGAGTTTATATGTGCAGTGCATTCTCTGTTCCCCAATGTCACCTGGTGCTCTTTTTCATCCCTTCCCCTCCTTGGCATGTGTCCCCTGGTCTGTGTGTAATCACATTTGCACATGGTCATCTAGGGTTCCAGTAAATCTAAGTGCACATTGCTTTCTGCATCATGTGGGAGGGTGGTCTGTCACTTGTGTTGGTACCTTGCCTGTGCCATGACCTGTTCACCATGTTGGGGGTCCATATTTGTTGGCACTGATGATGAGTCCCAACATAGGAGTGTGAGGTTTTAACTGAACACCCTTGCACCATGTATGACCAATGTTGTGGCCTCAGACATGATGTGCATGAGTGGGAGATATGCATAGTGCCATGACGGTTGCTCATGGTACAGTCAGCTCATTCCAGGAACACGGAGCAGTGTGCCCACTACAGTCCCCTGAGACACCCTGGCCTCCTAATCATGTGTGTCATCCAACACTGTGCACATTCTCTGTGGGTTCAGCATAGGTCTGCCTCTGTGGCATTGTTCCCTGGCCTAGTTTGTATTTTTCAAATGTGTGCTACATGTGTTCACTGGACAGGGATACACCATTTTGCTTGTGCATACTCACACTGGGCAGTGCCTGTGTGGCTATTCACAACAATCAGTTGATGGTTGTTTGTCACAAATATGTGTTGCCAGCCCCAGGAGGTGATGTTGTGTAAATCTAGCAATTTTTGCTGCACAGTTTTTGTAACCCTGAATAAGAGGTGTCACTTCTTGATCTGTATCAATCACATTGACTCAGGTATGGGTGGTTGTGCAGGAGAGGCCTACATTGGCAACCCTGATTTTTCCTTGCCAGGTCTGACCTGTGTGTGAGAATTGGCTGTACAAAGAATCACCGTGCAGTGCCCCTGTGATGCTGGCCAGTGATTAATGTTCGTGCTTTGCAGCCTGTGTCATTTTTGTCAAAACATGATTCCTGCTCATACATTTTTGGCACCTGTGTATGGTTCAGTTGCAACGCAGTTTTGACTTTGTGTGCTGACATCTGTGTGGACATTCTGGCTTGCCATGAGGGTGTCTCCACGGTACAGCTATGCTTTTTTACAACCCAATTGCAGGGCCAGTAGCTTATGCATTGTCCTGGGTGTGGACACTGGTGCCACTCCAGATGACAGGCAGTAGGTCATATGTGTAGCCAACTGTTTAATCAGGTGACGGATGGCCATGTGACAACTGACATAATTCAAGTTGTTACTCTAAGCAAATTGTACCTTGGCACTCACAGCACTTGTCAACAGTTCTTCATGTTTTAAATGTGATAATTTAATGATTTGTGTTGAGAACACTGATGTGCCTGCATGTAAGATGTCTCCCAAGGAAGTGCACACCAAACGACTTTTCCACTTTCATGGAACACGCTGGCACCTTTGCAAAGAAGCCACTGTTAGAATTAAATGGTGTTGCAGATTCTCCATGTACATGTTCCCACAGTGGTCTTGATTTTGTGAGACTCCTTTGTTGTTGGTGATACAAACTAAAAAGTCTCAAGACATCAAGACCTCCGTGGGCCCATATATATGTACTTTCTGCAACATCATTCATTTCTAACAGTGGCTTCTTAGAAAAGGTGCCAGCTTCTTCAATGACAGTGTAAATGTAGTTTTGTGTGCACTGCCTTGTGAGACATATTTCATGCAGGCACATGAGTGTTCTTTTCACAAAATAGCGAATTAGCACATTCAAAACATGTCGATTGTGTAAAGTATTGTGAGTCCAAAGGTACCAAATTTTTTTCGTTTTGTGTTCCACAGTACTTACAGGTCTCTGAGTGTGGTGACACCTTGAGTAGTGAGGTGTGTTAGTTTACGTTGGGTGCACCACTACTGTTTCTTTCAGGGTAAACAAGAGGTGGCATGACTTCATTGTATTGCTGTGCTCACCGGTTCACAGACACTAGCTTCTCAGTGTATTTTTCATTCAAGTTGTGGCCTGGTGTGTTCCTTTTTTCTTGTGTCCAAGTGGCATAGTGGGTCTACCAACTGGGCAGTACAGGGCCTACATATGTGCGGAGTAATCTAGCTGTTACTCATGATGCATTGCCTGATATGCACTGTGACCAATTGTTTTTGTGCTCATGTGTCAGATGTATACAGGTGACTGATGCCTTTCGGTTTCTTCTCCTTGCCCACAGCATCATCATCCGCAACAGAGGGAGACACCTGCACGGACCTGGAGGAGGGACCCAGCGACAGTGCATCCAGTGCTGTAGAGTCAGGAGGAGCCAGTGGCACGGAGGGCGAGGGGAGTCAGTCAGAGGACCTGTCTGGACACGATACCAGCTACGATGCCGACAGGTCCGATGCTGACCTCCTCGTGGAGGCTGCAACACCACCTGGCAGCATCCCCACATCTGTCCCCGTCTCCTCCGTTACCATCTCCGCCCTCCCAGTTGCTCCCTTCCCTTCTGTCCGTGCAGAGGCCCAACATGTCTCCTTCGGACCAGGCACCGCACCCCCTGCCCTTGTCACCCCTGCTGCCCTCAGTGAAGAGTCTGTGGACATACTGTGGCAGTTTCAGGTTGGGCAGGCATCGGTGCTGAATGTCCTCCATGGACACCCAAAACTGCTCACACAGATGGTGTCGTTCATGGAGGGCATGTCAGCAACGATGTCTGACCAATGCAGGATTCTGCGGTCCATGGACTCTTCCCTGATGGCTGCAGTTACTCTCCTGCAGCGCTCCATCCCCCCTACCCCAGACCCATCCATACTTCCCTCTCCCATGCCTGTCCAACGCACACCCAGACAGTCACGGACACGTACCCCACCAGACACAGCCACCACACCCCCAAGTAAGGCAAAGCGCATACCTCCTGTCACGCACACTCAGGGGGATGTAGGCACACCCACAGGGTCTGGGGACAGACGACATACACACAGCCACAGTCGCAGTCCGCAGTCCTCACAACCCTGTCCCTCCAAAACCACTCCACTTGGCTCCCCTGCCAAACACTCACCCAAGAAGATCTTTATGAGTGAGCTGGACCTCGCCCTCACTGAGCGACCACCCCACTGGGCGAGGAAGTCCCCGGGCACAGGAGTTGAGTCCCCCAACATGTCGACCCCATCCCCCAAGAGCGCTGCACCCCATCCCTCACCCACCACACCCTCCGTTGACCCTCGGGAATCCTCTGGTGCAGGTGTTAGGCTGGACGTCCTAGCAGCAGTGTGCAGCACCGAGCTCGCCTCCACCTTCGGCACTGCCCCACCCTCTGTGGTGGAGACATTCACCTCTGCACCCGCCACACCTACCCTTCCCCCTCCTGTCCCTGCGGTGCCTGGTACTGCCACAGATGATGCCCCCCCGGTCGACAAACCTTGAGGTTCCTTTGTGCAGGCAAGCTAGGGGTAGATGCGGTCCCCTACGTCCCCCCTTGGACTTGAAATATGGACTGGCCTTTGGCCTCTGTACATAGTCTAATTTTCGTTGTCTTTTTTTGGTGCTGAATAAAGCCTTTTGTTTTACTTTCAATACTATTGTATTTCATGTACTTGATGTTGGTGCTGAGGCTCCTGGAGTTGGTGTTCTGGTAATGTGTTAGGGTTCTGAGAAATGTTTTTGTATGATGGTCATGAGGTGTACCATGGTATCTGTGTGCCATCACAATGTCTCTGCAAAGAATCATTGGTAGTGTGTGTTAATTTTGTTTTGAGACATTGTCCCAATGAGTGTTCTTTCCTCTGTGGCACCTGACATCTTCCCTGCAAACAGTTGCACAATTGTTGTGCTGACCTGTGTCAACATTTCCTTTGTTGGTGACGGATCCCTTCAACAATGGCCATGCCTGCTCACCAATGTCTCCTGCTGAATCGTCTGTGCTATCCTTGCTAGTCACTGTACTTGTGTTTTGAGTATGTAGGAATGCCTTCAGGGACAAATTCCCCCTTTTTAGCACTATGCATGTGTGTAATCACGGCCTACCACACAAATGGTACTTGTTATGCAGGGTATTTGGGCACCTGACTGACAATTGTGGGCATTGTATCTAGAGGAAATCCACCCTATTCCTTCCATGAGAGACAACATCATGGTGGCTGGACCAGCATTTGGACATTCCTATCAGTCCTGGGATGTGCGTGACAGTGTGTGTTCCCTTTGGCTATCTTAGTTTTGTAGGCAGTTACATGACTATATAGTCTTGTGGCATGATATCAGGGTGTGTATTGTGCTGCATCCGCCATGGGTGGGTATGCATGTGTTATATGTCCTCACACCCACATGTGGTGTGTCATGCAGTGTGTGAAATACATCCATCCTCCTGGGAGTGGGACACTGCTGTCAGTGATGTGTTGTTATAGCACTATCATCATAGTCCAAAGTTAGGGATGCGTCCATACCACCATGTAGGTGTGGTCATCTGATAATGATGTACACTCCCCCATATCTCTGTCCACTGCTGGGAGTCCTCTGTACCCACCCCCATATCTCTGTCCACTGCTGGGAGTCCTCTGCACCCACCCCCATGTCTCTGTCCACTTCTGGGAGTCCTGTGCATCCACCCCCATATGTCTGGACACTGCTGGTATTCATCTGCACACACCCCTCATTTTGCAGGCCACTGCTGGGAGTCCTCTGCACCTACCCCCATATCTCTGTCTACTGCTGGGAGTCCTCTGCACCCACCCCCATGTCTCTGTCCACTGCTGGGAGTCCTGTGCACCCACCCCCATATGTCTGGACACTGCTGGTATTCATCTACACACACCCCTCATATTGCAGGCCACTGCTAGGAGTCCTCTGCACCCACCCCATATCTCTGTCCACTGCTGGGAGTCCTCTGCACCCACCCCATGTCTCTGTCCACTGCTGGGAGTCCTCTGCTCCCACCCCCATGTCTCTGTCCACTGCTGGGAGTCCTGTGCACCCACCCCCATATGTCTGGACACTGCTGGTATTCATCTGCACACACTCCTCATATTGCAGGCCACTGCTGGGAGTCCTCTGCACCCACCCCCATATATCTGTACACTGCTGGGAGTCCTCTGCGCCCACCCCCATGTCACTGTCCACTGCTGGGAGTCCTGTGCACCCACCCCATATGTCTGGACACTGCTGGTATTCATCTGCACACACCCCTCATATTGCAGGCCACTGCTGGGAGTCCTCTGCACCCACCCCCATATCTCTGTCCACTGCTGGGAGTCCTCTGCACCCACCCCCATATCTCTGTCCACTGCTGGGAGTCCTCTGCACCCAATCTCACAAAAAGTACCGTACTGGAAAAGATATCAAAGATGAACTTCAAAGTGTACAGAAACCACACCTTTAAAAAGTATTATGTTTAAAGACGAGAACCCTCACTCACCATGATGGTGACATGCTTCATCATTGGGTCCCCTCTTGCACACAGTGTCCGCAAGGTACACTGTGTGGGCTACAACTCTCCCTTAGGAGAGGAGCTTGAGGTGTTCTACACTCCAATGTGAGTCTGTGAATGAGGGGCAGAGTGCAAATAATATCAAATGTGTTTTAAAAATCTCTATATGGAGAAAAATTATTTATTAACTCTCCCTTAAGGATGGATCTACATATCCCATAATGCACTGGACTGATTTGGTACTAATAGTGAGGCGAATTTCCTCTTCAGTTCCGGCTTTTCTATGTTGAGCATTATGGAACCCAGTTGAGATGAGGAATTGGATATGGATCGCAGAATATTTGTTACTTTAACGATCCGTGACATAGTCCATTTCGCGTTTTTAGATGAAGGGGTCAGTGAACCGGAAGTAGTTGTGTATACTTCCGTGCTGTGTCAGCGGGACGAAAGAAATCATTAAAAAGAGATTCACCTGACTCGGCTTTGTTGGCTCCAATTGGGAGAAGCCGGCGGTGTGAGTTGGTGAGTAATTTTTTTATTTTTAATACATTCTTGTTTCATACGGATGTGTTTGAGACTGTGACTTGCGAGTTACGAACTGGTCTTTACTAGTGATTCACATCCAGGGATACGTGATAAAGCGTTTATGTTCTTCTTTTTTTATCTATTGGCTCGTTCTTTGGAGAGTGGGGTAACATACACGTGCGAAGGTGTATGTGGTTTCTGGACCCAAGAAAATAAATATATTTTTTGGGCATTGATCGGCTGCCATAGAGTAAAAGCAATTCTATTATGAATGAAATGATGTGTCGATTTAACATGAGGATGGATATTTTATTTATCCGATATTAATTGGTTACTTCACTTACTTTAGTTTATTTGATCCTGAGTGCACTGTGTCCCATTAGCACTTTGCTATATAGTACGACATGCTGAATCTGATTGTAGTGACATTTTGTATACTTATCTATATTTCATTTTTAGACACCCATTCATAAGGAACAATGAAAGGTATTGGCAGGTATTGATCTGCTTCATGGTGAGGACAATGTTTTCATATTTTTTTGTGTGTGCCACTGGGGAGTTGCTTGGCACTGATTCCACATACACTTGGTGACAGGCACTTTAGATATATGGTAAATATGAGATACTAAAAATTGTTTTTTTTTCATGTGCTACAGTAAGAAGACCAAACTGATGTTGGTCATTTCGACACCTACAAATTATGAGTATGGTTTTTCATTATTATTTCTAAGCAGAGCAACAAGACAATGGTCCTGATGAATGCCATGAATTCAAATCAAACTGGCAGAAACATGTTGACCTGACCTAGTCAGATAGGAAATATTTGAATCCCTATCGTCACACTACTTATTTTAGATCCATCCTTAAGGGAGAGTTAATAAATAATTTTTCTCCATATAGAGATGGTTTTAAAACACATTTGATATTATTTGCACTCTGCCCCTCATTCACAGACTCACATTGGAGTGTAGAACACCTCAAGCTCCTCTCCTAAGGGAGAGTTGTAGCCCACACAGTGTACCTTGCTGACACTGTGTGCAAGAGGGGACCCAGTGATGAAGCATGTCACCATCATAGTGAGTGAGGGTTCTCGTCTTTACACATAATACTTTTTAAAGGTGTGGTTTCTGTACACTTTGAAGTTCATCTTTGATATCTTTTCCAGTACGGTACTTTTTGTGAGATTGGATATAGGAGTAGTACCGTGTGTGGATAGCAATTCTCCTGATTGACCTTTCTGTGAGATAATAGTCCTCTGCACCCACCCCCATGTCTCTGTCCACTGCTGGGAGTCCTCTGCACCCACCCCCTTTTCTCTGTCCACTGCTAGGAGTCCTCTGCACCCACCCCCATGTCTCTGTCCACTGCTGGGAGTCCTATGCACCCACCCACATATGTCTGGACACTGCTGGTATTCATCTGCTCAGACCCCTCATATTGCAGGCCACTGCTGGGAGTCCTCTGCATCCACCCCCATATCTCTGTCCACTGCTGGGAGTCCTCTGCACCCACCCCCATATCTCTGTCCACTGCTGGGAGTCCTCTGCAACCCCCCCATGTCTCTGTCCACTGCTGGTATTCATCTGCACCCACCCCTATATGTGTGGCCACTGCTGGTATTGATCTGCAGCCACCCCCATATGACTGGCCACTGATGGGAATCCTCTGCACCCACCCCCTTGGAGCAGTACACTGCTGGCCTGGACCTACACACACACCAATATGAAGGTAACATGCAGAGCCAGTCCGTAAGCCCACATTCCTGGCGTGTGTAGGCCTCGTATCCCAAATGTACTGGTGCTGTAGGAGTTTGTGTGAAACGCACCGTACCCACGCATTCATTGCGTGTGTACGGTCTGTATCACTGTTCTACTGGTGCCGTAGGAGTATGTGTGCAATGCACCATACCGACACATTCATTGTGTGTGTACAGTCCGTATCACTGTTCTATTGGTGCCGTAGGAGTACGTGTGCAACGCACCGTACCCACGCATTCATTGCGTGTGTACGGTCCATATCACTGTTCTACTGGTGCCGTAGGAGTACGTGTGCAACACACCGTACCCACGCATTCATTGAGTGTGTACGGTCCGTATCACTGTTCTACTGGTGCCATAGGAGTACATGTGCAACGCACCGTACCCACGCATTCATTGCGTGTGTACAGTCCGTATCACTGTTCTACTGGTGCCATAGGAGTACGTGTGCAACGCACCGTACCCACGCATTCATTGCGTGTGTACGGTCCGTATCACTATTGTACTTGTGCCGTAGGGGTACGTGTGCAACGCATTGTACACGTCCACTTCCGTTGTTGCGGTACGCAGGGGTTGCTGGCCACGCCCCCCCAAGTAACTAGACCCTGGTGGTAATGTATGGGCTCCATATTATAGGTTTGGCTTTGGGTATGGGGTATGTTTCCTACCCCTCACCCCCCCTGGCCCCTGGGTGTTGTTCTCACCTTCTGTGGCGTGTGCGTCAGGTCCGGTGCGCCAGGTCGTAGGCTAGGAGGACCGGGATGACGCGTACGATGGGGTTCATGGCGTGTACGTCGCGTACCGGGGCTTCGTTGCGTAGCGGTTCACGTCGGACTCTGCTTTTCCGGCTGTGTTTGGCTCCCGTAAAAAAAGAGCCGTACAGAGTGACGTGGGGACAAATCGTACTTGCTGGGCCGGAAATCGCTGCTTGAATGCGTACAAGCTGTTCCGGATCAGAATCGTTGTTTTTTTTGACCCGTACGGTCTTTTGTACGGAAACGTACGGAAATAGGCTTTCTGTATGAATTGTACTTCCTAGGTTGTACAGAAAGTTTACCGGGTACGAGTTGTACGGAAAAAACGCTTCGTACAACGATTCGTACAGCCTTTTTCCAGGATTGGAATCGGCCCCTAAGTCTTGGCATCAAAAAAAGTTCATTGTATATAATCATAAAACATGATTGTATTGTTCCTTAACCAAAAATATGCTATTATATTTCAGAGAAATAATGTAACAAATTTTTAATATACTAACATTAATTTTCTGTAATCTTTTTCAGACCACAAAACAAAGCAAAATATTAAATAAAGGGAAGAAACAACCTAAACAATTTTAGGTAGAGTTACAAAAACAAAAGCCAACAAATATAAAGAACTATGGGCCCCATTAGGTTTGCTGGCAGATTACCCCTGCCATATTACTATGGCAAGGGGCTCAGCATTACCGCTGTTCGGATTTCTGACCGGGCCGAGTAGTGTCTGAATATGGTGACAGTGCCTTGCAGGCACCGCCATCCATATTAGGATGTGGCATATTTCATGCCTTTCCATGGTGGAGACTCCGCCATGGAAAGGCATGCTGTGTTTGCTACAGGGGGCCACAGCGGGCCCCCAGAGGGCTGGGGGGCGGGGGTCTGCATTTGGGGGGTACCCATGGTACCCCCCAACATTGGCATGGACAATTTGGCAGGTATCGCCCGCTACAATGTTTTGAAAGCGGGATGCCACGGTGGTAGTGGCATCCTAATTGACGGTGTGGGACTTCCGCACCATGTTATTCTCACTAGGAAACTTCACCAGTAAACTACATATATCTAATAAAACTCAAAATATATTATTATTTTTAGAAACACAGAAAACGACAACTAATTTTTCAACACAAGAGAACATTGCTACATCTAATTCAAAGGTAAGATAAATTGATTTGTTTTCCTATACAATTAATTACATTTCCTTCCTCCCAATGAAGCAGGATTGTTTATGTTAAAATGCAACAAAAATAGAGATACATAAAAAAAACAAGAACCAGATATTGAAAATGCATACATTGTAAACTATGAAAAAAACTAATATGAACATACTGTCATTTTCCCTCTAAACAGGTATATATCACTAAATTTTAAATAAATACCATTGTTTATTTCTTTCTTCTCTTTATGGCAACTCATCCAAAGAAACAAAATACATCCAAAGCAAAAGAGGGAACAGGCTGCTGAACCATAGTGGGTATGTTTATTGTAAGGTGAGACTATCTGAAACCAGGTGTCTAAGGAGGTGTGTGCATTATTACTCATCCCATTGCACAGGTAGAGCGGTTACTCTTGGTGACACTGTTTTAAGGACCACAGACCATAACCACTCTGCCTCTGCATTGGAGATTGAAGTTTTGAGGAGAGGGAGGTATCACAACAAATTCCCCCCACATGTTTCAAGTAGTATGGCCACAATACCTAATTTGAGAAGAATTATTCAAAGTCAAAAACAGACAAGTAACCCACAAAGAGTATCACCCCACACATACTCTGACATTATTATTCCACCTGAACTCTCTTTTACTGATTCTAATGAACCTTCCTATTGCATGATAAAGAAAACCCTCAAAAGAGAATCCTAATATTCAGCACACCACAAAATTCAGTATGGTTAGAAAACAATGATATTTGGATGATGGATGGAACTTTTAAAAGCACGCCCGTCCATTCAACCAATTATACATGATTCATGCATACATTAACAATACAGTAATTCCCTTAGTGTACAGTTTACTGCCTGATTAACAATCCTCAACATACACTGAATTTTTATCAGTGATAAAATCTAAAACATCTAACAAAAGTCCTAGAAAAGTAATGATTGACTTTGAAATATCTATGATTAATACAATTACAAAAACCTATCCAGAAACCCAAATTCAAGGATGTTTCTTTCACTTCTCTCAGGCATATTGGCGCAAACTTCAAAAAACATCCTTAATTGAGGATTATATATCAGACAGTAAACTATAGTTTGAACTCAAAAAACTAACTGCATTTTGCTTTGATCCTCCTGACAGTGTAGATGAATACCACACTTCAATTACTGAATATGAATATTTTACAGCAAATGAAGATAAATTGGCACCTATACTAAATTATTTTGAAGACACTTGGATTGGCCATCTAAGCAGGCCGTGTCACCGAAGGAGACCATGTTTCCATATGGACTGGTGGAACTGTTACTCTACCTGCTTACAAGGATGAGCAAAAACAAACAATGCCATAGAGGCATGGCACAACTCCTTCAACAAAGCAATATGCAAACCTCACCCTAATTTCTAACATTTTTTGGAAATTTTGAAGAAGAAGCAAAGTTTCCAAGAAATGAGAATGGTGCAATCATTAACAGGTAGTCTGAACCCATGTATTTCTAAGAACTAAGGAAATGTCAGAAAGACTATTGGGTGTAATTTTCGTTGACAGTGGCTTCAGACTACCTTGGTAATCTTGCACACATCCTACACTTTTAAAACACATATATTTTACTTGTCTGTTTTACCTTAAAACAACCCCTACTAATTCAATTGAACATATTCACAAAAAATTAAAATTATAAATAAAAGTCGGGTCTTCTTACCTTCAGAATTTTCTATCTTCAACTCTAGGACTTACATTCCATTAATTACTTCACCAAGAGTCCTTTTCTTTAATCCATTGTAAATAACAGCGAATCAATTTAAAAAATCCATCACCCGATGAAAAATAAATTAATATGCACACTAAAATCAGGGCTTATGTGAAAATACGCACCCAATAAAAAAATCACGAAAAAAATATTTTTTTTCTGGAAAAAAGCAACAAATTCCAACGTTGCAATCCACTTCTAATCGAAATCCAATAACATTTTGATATCGCTAGAAATCCAAAATAAGGAAACCCAAGAAAAAAATCCTGAATTTAATGTTTTTTACATATAAAAAATGCAACAAATTCCCAAAAATAAATCCATCTAGAGCCAAAATCCTGTAGAAAAAAATGTATGAACACATCCAAAGTATATTACAGTTTAACCAAAGTTTAAATACATCTAACCGCGAAACTGATAAAAATGTGTTATTTATTAATGTACCGCTAAACCAAACAAGTACAAATTTCAAAACTCTTTTGGTTCTTTAAGTGTTTAATACATATACCATTAACCACTTAACAAAACAAATGTAGTTTTAGAGCTAAAAGACCCAACGTGGATCTTCTACTGCAACATGTAATGGCGGCAATTATTTTGTGAAAACACATGAAACATACGTAAAACACACTTACTAAATAGATATACCTCCCTCATCGCTCCTTACAATAAACATTACCACTACACTATGGGGTATATTCACTACAACGTGTGATAACTACTGCAAGAGTAGCTTAACACAACTCTCGACATCGCAGGGTATCGCTGGAAAATTATGCCATGCCAACCAAGTATTCACAACGCGGCTGTAGCGTGCAATAGTTACCAGATAACGCGTCAAATGGGCACGCAAAAATCAACGCCATGCCACAAAAATGCAAAACGTGAACGCAAAAAATCATGCGATGAGGCCAATCGTGGTACAAAAAGTATCAAAAACCAGCCACAGGCTTGCAAATCCCACGCGACTGGTGGGAAAATGCCCCATAAAAACCACAGAAACAACACACCAGAAACAAACCAAAGCACGTAGCAACATGGATGCACTCTGACTGACCGCAGAGGCCAACGCGAACCCCACCACCCCCACGGACCACCAGCAAGGAACGGGAAGGGGATGGCCGAGGACAAAAGGGAGAGGAAGACGGGATGCAGTCCGCAGCAAAACCAGATCAGCGTCACGGAGGTGACAGAACACTACCATCAACTGACCCACAAGTAGACACCCTAGAATGCAGTCGGAGTGCCGAGGAGGCCAGTCGAGGAGGCCAAGAGGCGCTGGCATGATGTGACAACCTAAACCAGACACAAACCCACTGCCAACAGGAAGGCTGCAATGGCAACAGGAGGTGGAAAGTCCTGCGCCACAGGTGGAGCTGGAGGACACCGAGGCCACAGTCATCAGTGTGGAGACAGTGCAAGGAGTAGGGAGTACGGACACAGCTCGAGAGGACCTGACACAACATCAACAGGGTGAGTAAAGAACAGGGACTGGGGGGATGGGAGGAGATGGGCACAATGGCACACATGCACAACGAGGTGTAACACACTGCACACCCACAATTAGCCTGGATCATGTCCCTCATCCCCTTGGCACACTGCAGCACACACACATAGCAAGAACAGCACACCCACAATGACAACAACATGGTGCAATGCGCAAAGCCGGCACTGCAGAACAGATGACACAACTGGCTCTGCACATGCACAGAAACATGCCTACCACATCTGAGAGAGCAGGAAACTTGTTAAATAGAAATGTACACGTACGACCTCACATCCATCATGTAGTCCAAATGTACACTGTCCCGCAGCAGTATTCAGCACCTCCCAAACAGTCACAATGTACATTGTCATACAGTCTGCATGTCAACCAGAACAATGCGCCAACATACATGTCAACACAATGTCAACATGCATCTCCCCTCCACATTGCAGAGGGGTACACAACATCTCCAGCAGAGCACAGAAGACAACACATTTGTGATGCTGGAGAGGACCACCACACCTTCGACACTGATGCCCTACAACAGCCCATGGATATCCCACGCAACCCACCACCAGGAAGCAAGCACAAGCACAGCTGGCTCACGACACTTCACCCACCCACACATGTCACCCCAATGCCATGTGTCAGCATGCGAAAAGGAGGTGGCCGAACAGGTGTGGGTGGGGTCCGAACCCATGGAAGGCAAACTAGATCACATACGTTGGTTTCTGTTACCCTTCAGGGACCACCTACACCCCACAAAGGAGACCCACACAGCCATAGAGATACATGCAGATGCACATTCACAGTACAGAACCACGCCCAGGAGCACGCAAATAGCAGTCACACACCCACGTTGGCTCTGTGTACGACGGCCCAGGCCACTCCCCTTATGAATTGAGTGGGTGACGACAAAGCTACATGTCCAAGCTCTAATGCATACAACAAGACCACAGGGACACACGCAGATATTATGTTGAATTGGCTACGGGCACGTGCGCCCGACCCCTTTATTGGCAGAGCCACATGTACAGTGACGCCTGTGCTGGATGTGTGTGGGGTGAATGTAAGCCAGCACACACAGAGTGCTTGGTGCTGGCAACCACTTGAACAGTGGACACCAGTGCAATGGAAACTGAAAACACATGCATAACAGAGTCAACTGCTGAGCAACATGGAGGGAGCCGGAGAAAGTCCAGAGGACACTCAACATGCAAACAGAAGTGTCTGTGATTTGCAGTGCACTGGGGTTGGAGCTAGTGTGTGGTTGAGGTGCCATGCCATTGATACCTCATGTTCACGGCTTGCCCAGGTTACCATTGTGAGTTGTTCTGTCGTGTCTGGTGGGTGGGCATGTTGTCTTGCATGTTGGTTGTGATTTTGTGACGTGTGAGTTGCATGGTTGTGGAGTTGAGGTGAGTGGGGTGTTCATTTGGAACTTGCCAAGGGGCTGTGCATTTCCCTTGGTGCCATCCTGGGAACACTGGTTGCTGATGGACTGTCGGAGGATGAAGGAATCATGCACACTGGCTGGGTATTTGGAGGCGACATTGGTGGAGGTTCCACAGTGTTCGGATGTTGCCTGCATATTGATGTGAGACGTGTGCTTTCTGTTGCAGTGATTGTGTGCTGTGTCACCAGGGGGCACAGGTAGGACATGTGTGCTGTGGATTGACCCCAACACGTGCGTGCATCCAGCTATGGCATATGGTCCTTGATTGTTCTCCAGCGGATCCTGTGCATTGTGTTGCACGTATAGGAACTGGAGTACCAGGCTGATGTTGATGTCCCGGACAGGTGTGAGGGACTTGGATGTGGCTGGCTGTGAGACTCCTCCGACTCTGGCGGGTGTTGGTTGGGGGGTACCAACAGGTGCAACACAGCCAGCAGCTTTTTGTGGGGTGGGATGTTGGTTGTCCGCTGTGTTGGTGCCGTCGGCCTGTTGGGCGATGTTGGTCAGGATGTGTACGATGGTTGTCCTTTTGAGCCTGTAGTATGCAATGACATTGTCAGGTGTTGGGTCTGTGAGGCAGGTGTGTTTCCTGGGGGTCCGCTGTCTTTGTCTGCGCTGCCTCTGTGGTGGTCCAGGGGGGTTCTGGGTGGGGGTTGGGGTCCTGGGGTGGTGGGTGTTTTGGCCCTTTTGGGTGTCCGAGCCGCATGACCAGTGGCTCCATGGCATCTGTTGCCCTTCCAATGTGGCTGTGGGCTGGGCTCCCTTTTGTGGTGCAGACTGTCCTCCGACTTTGCACCAGGTCTGAGCAGGTGTAAGTTTCCGGGTGCTAACGCGCGTTATCGCCTGTTTTGTGTTCTTATCGCTGATCTGGCTGTTCGTTGAGAATTTTGAGGTGTGGTTTTGTCACGGCTTTTCGCACGGGAACGCCCAATCTGCATCTCATTAGCTACAATTGCGGGGGTCATCTGTGGCAATGTTTTTTTGCGGCTGCTATCACGGGTATACTGGTGCTGTGGGCTGTTAACACCAGCTTGTGATTCGGTCGATAAGTTTATCACAACTTTGGCTGTGATAAAGTGCAGTTAACTCAGCGATAGGTCCTTGTGAATATGCCCCTATGTATTTTAAGAATGTAAATGTATCTTACCTTAATGCAGCCCTACCTTGCTTCTGTTCTCTCCAGCGACGATCTCCGTAATGATGAAACTTACGTCTATGCGTCAACGTCATATGTTTTAATAAAAATATAAAAAGGACAGTTTCTCTCATTGAAAACAATGGAAAAACATGACAATCTTATTTAAAAAATGTATTATAAAATGTTACTCTACATAATAATATACAAAACTATTTTAATAAAATATTTTTTAAATCCTCTATTTTTCTATTTATTTTTCTGAATTTATTAAAATGACTCTAAAAATGTTTAATCAACAATAAATAATTCTGAAAAAGAAATTACCTGTTTCCTATTTATTTGTACATATTTATTTACCTTTAATAAAAATATAAAATACCAAATAATTATTTTTTAATTTAAACATTTCTATATATAATTATTATTTATTTACATTTATTAATAATTAATTCCATATACTTTGCATTAAAATATATATATCATTAATCATAATTTACTATGAACAGTAATAGTATTTAAACCTAACATTAACTATATTTTTCTCTATGTCCTTTTTTATTTAAAATATTGAATAATATTTAATTAGTTTTTAATAATACTTTCTTTAAGTTTTTACATAACAAATACATATTTATGAACATTATTTATACCTGAATATTAATTTACTAAAATTTTTAACCTAAACCTTAAAATGAAGTAAATAATTATTATCATCAAATTAAATATTTACCAACAAAATTAATACCTGAGTATTATTAGTTTTTAAACTTATATTTAAAAACAAATTGTCTATAAATGTTTCAATAATAATTATAGCAGTAGCATTAATATTAATACCTGAGTATTAATCTACTCATAACTTATAACTATTCCATAAATTATGTATTATTATTAACAAACATATTAGCTCTTGAATAACAATATACATATATAAAAACGAATGAACTATAAATAAATTATTATGTTTTATAAATAAATATTACTTAAAATATTTAACATGCATCTCTAAAAATATAACAAACACTTACCATACAATACCTACCAATGCGTTGTAAAAGCATGCTTTGTACCTATATATGCATAGTAATGGCATGCATTGTAAAATCATGCGTTGTAATGGTTGCGTTGTAAAGGCATTGCTTTGTAATGACTGCGTTAAAACAATGTTTCCCACTCAGAGACATTTCTACCTACTTAGCTTTAGGTTGCCCTTGTCTCATCAACTGAAACTATTGATGACATCAGTGAGGTCAAATATTTGTAAGGCATGAAGGTAAATCAGCTGATTACATGTTGCAGGTAACTAACCCTGGGCAGAGTTCGGCAGAGTTGCATTACGCGAGACTACGCAAAGTGCAAAAAAAACTTGCCGCACTACGCAGAGCTATGTGAGCGGCGGAGTACAATAGAAAAATGCCATTTGCGGTGATTGCACAGTGCCGGGTGCTGTGCAATAATTGCAAACGGCACCATGCACAGTGCAAGCGGTCCATGCTTTCCTTTTCTGCCGCTCGAGTAGATTTTTACTCGAGCGGCAGCTTTCTCAATGCGAGTTGGTAGTATCTCAATGCGAGCTATCGTGAGCATACTCGACCACTCGTAATGAGACACCTGACCCCCCCGCATTCAGAAATCTCGCCGGGATGTTGATTTTCCACGCTCACGCTCGCCAACTCAATGTTGCAAATCGTGGACAATGAAAAATCTCGCCGGGAGGTTGATTTTCCTCGCTTGCGGTCGCCAACTTGATGTTGACGAACGTGAGCAAGGAAAAAACCTATGCTACGCAACGCGAAGCGGAGTTTTTCGGAACTCCGCGATCTCCGCGTAACGTGGAGTGTAGGAAACTCCGCAAACTCCGCGAGCAGAGCAGAGTTCACCGCCCAGGGTTACAGGTAACCCATTGACTATGCACTGCTCACATAATGACAAACTCTAAATATATAACCAAATTGTGCGGTCACCTGTTTTGTACACAGCTAGGCCTTGGAATGGAACTTGCGATCACCACTTTTGTACACAGCTAGGCCTTGAAATAGTCAAATACACATGGTACCTCTCCACTTAGTTGGCTTAAATGTTTGGGAGATGTCATGTTTATCCCTTAATCCAAAATGCATCATATCAGGACATCTGACAAGCTGCCTAATTCCAGTATAAGTATTTAATGTCATCAAATGTCTTGTTAACAAGTTCAATACCACTGAAAGATATCACTATAGTGATCTTTACCTATTTTGTTTTCCCTAGGTTTCTACTTACCTTGTCACAAAACATTTGGCTGTAGATACAACACTTCCACCAATATCAATGTTCTCTATTTCACAACAGATCAATCTGCCACAGCACCTGCCCAGAGCCTGGCCACCAAAAGACACCCACTCCACCCAAGGATCAAGCTCTCAGTGATGACAACACTCCTGGCTATCTGGGTGTGAATGACAGTGCTGGCTCATCTGGTCAGCCTGGGCAGACAGCAACACTGATTCTCACTCAGCCTACAACAACACCTCCCACCCCAGCTGCAACACCTCAGCCTACATCAGACCCTACAACCTGTGCACCTAGCACAGTTTCAACCATTGTGTACCCTCCAGTCCTGGCTCCTGATATGACAATCACCACCCTGCTAGAGAGTAGCCAGGACCCAGTGGGAGAGGGCACCCTGAGCTAAGGGCACAGGCTTGTTGGAGTAGGGGTAGTCAGAGGATAACTCTGGGTGGGCAGAGTAAAGCTACTGAGGCCACTCACACCCAGGCCATCATCAACCAAGTCTTGGGAGCCTATCAGAAGTCTCAGACGTGATTGGACAGGTATTCACTAAAATCTGGGAGATGAAGCAGCTGCAGAAGGACATACACCATGAGATTCAGGCCCAGAGCACACACCTGTGCAGGGTTTTTCCAGCACCCTCTACCTCTTCCTGTGGTCGAAGAACATCAGGCTCATCAACATCTGCAGCAGCCACTAGAAGAGAGGCCCTGCAAAAGGAAGACGCACTTGCCACCCAGCTGTGGATCCCCCAGCACTGCCAAACGGGGACGTCTAATTTCCATGAGGTACAGATGGCAAGACCTCCACCAAGGCCAGCAAGAAACCTCACACCTAATTTCCTCCAGTGTGTGTAACACATTCACTATGTGGACTATTTATGGAAACATTTACCTTTCAGATGGGAATAGTATTTTGGACATTGGACTTCAAACAATTTTGCTTTTATAACTATGGTTTCATTCACCAAGGATGACTTCTTCACTTTTCTGTTTTCCTGATTTGTTTTGCGCAATGTTTATTTCCTCCTTGTTCCCTTCAATAAATCCACTAGTTTGATACTCATTGCCTGCTGCAGTATATCTCACATCTAGCAATGTGTATTTGTACTCCCATCTGAACGTTGTTGCATGTACACATTGGTTAGCTTAGGATCTCAACCATGTCTTACCAACACATACATACAAATGTATTCTCATATACCATCTTTATTTCTGTGTATCAACTAAATAGGGTGGCATTATGTCAGAAACATAGCAAATCATACATGACTCAAATTTAGTGCAAGTGATCAGATGTTCGGTTGCAGACTTTAACAACATGGAAGGAGGGGATACATCAGACAATTTTCTATTGAGTAGGCAAAATAAAATTGGTCAATGTCATTAGCTGGAGCCATATTGCTTAGCTCACAAATGGAATCCCACATCAATAACACCAATAGACACAAGTATGGCAGTAATACATTTTATGATCACAGGCTCATTTCAATACATTGTTCCAGTATCTGTTGGAATGTCACAAACACATTTCTGTGGTGTGTTTTGCCCGACAATGAGGAGACTCATCAACAGCTACATAAACTTTACAGGCAATGACGATTTAGCCAATGTGAAGGGATAATAGAATGATTTGGCTCCACAGCAACATTTAGTTGGAGCACATGATGGAACACATTTCACGTGATGACCACCACATGACAAGGAACAAGTCCAATGGATTCCTCATAACTTCCCTCTTATCACCGTGCAAGCAGTCTTGGTACAGGATTTGTGCACCCAAAGTCTGTGACAGTCATACCCATGAACATCCATTGTGCCCTTTGTACTACCAAACAGCATCATGTACCCACAAATGTCACAACTCTGAAATGTCCAAATGAAGATGCCATGGTGAAGGTACCGAAAAATAGACCAAAACAAAGAAATTGGCTATCAAACAATACATATGAGGCAATTCACATTGCCAACCTCAGGAGAACACAGTCCATGACCAAAATCAAAGCAAAAAAAAAACAACACAAACAGAATAGTCATGTCTGAAACCTTCCTCAACAAACACCTATCACCTGAATTTCCCAGAGCTTGACCTTCCTATTATTTTACCTTATCATACTCCTTTCATCATCACAACAAGAGTTGCTGTGACAGTTAAAGTCATGACATTTTACATAATACTTCCATTCATTCAAAGACGTTGTCGATGAGATCTTGAAGCAAGTTAGCTCCTTCCTCTTCACCACTATCATCATCATTTGGTATTTCAAGATCCCCAACCGGAGGCACTTCATGGTCTCTGGCCACTGCGATATAAGGAATGTTCCATTGCAGGGTGATGTTGTGGCGCATGTAGTATGCCAGGGTGATGTGACACACCTTCCCAAGTGAGTAGAGGAAGGCTTACCCAGTCTTGTGCAGACATCTAAATCTGGCCTTTAGGAGCCCAGAAGCCTGCTCCACTGGCTACCCTGTCCTTCCATGGGCCGCATTGAAGCAGAGTTTTCCTGGCATTGTTGGACTCCTCAGAGGTGCCATCAACTATGGACAGTTGGGACACAGTGAGTCTCCTAGATGGAAGACAGACATAAGTGCAACAATAAGTCACACACTTTCTGATTCTGCTACCTGACATTACCCACACAAAATTAGGACAGATCATACTTACCAACAAGCCAGGCCCTCTCCGGTAGTGGTAGTGATATCAGCTGGGGTATGGTATTGCTCTGCAGTATGAAGAAATCACGGTCTGATCCTAGAAACTGGGCAAAGACATTTGAGATATACAAATCCGGTAAGCAGACAACTTGCACATTGATAAAATGGAAGTGTTTCCTATTACAGTAAGCTTGTTCCCTGGCTTGCTGTGGTAGTAAGGCAATATGGGTGCCATAAATGGCTCCAACCACATGTGGGAGGTGACCAAATCCATAGAAGTTATCCTTCATATTGGCTAAATCCTTGTCTGGGGAATTGAATGTAGCTGCCTATGTGTCTCATAGTTGCTGAAAGCATGTCTTGAACTACACCACTGAACATTGGTTGTAACATACCACCAGATATTGCCACAGTGAATAGAAAGGAACCTGTGGCTAGAAAATGCAATACTGCAATAAGTTTCACAATTGGTGGGATACATGTGAGATTAGAGTTTTGAGGAAAGAAATGTGAAGAGTAAGCCAAAAGTAACATGGCGAAACATAACAGGTTCAGAAAGCATTACACATTCTGCACATAATACTAGGCTACTGTCCAACATCCGTCAATTATCCCCATTGTGTCCGTCACATGTGCCTGTAACATAAATGTGCAAATTATAGCTCAAAAATGTATTATTATCACCTTAAAATTTTTGTTTGGATATTTTCATTAAAAATACCACCAACAGCGGTGTACAGTGCCCAGCCCACAGCGCACATTTAGGTGCCAATTCCGATCCTGTAAAATGGTCGTACGGAGCGTTTTCTCCGTACGACTCGTACCCGGGAATTCCACCGTACAAACCAGCAAGTACGATTCGCACAGAAATACCATTTCCGTACGAATCGTAAAAAGCACCGTACGGCTAAAAAATACATACAATTCCGATCCTGGACAGCGCGTACGCGACGTCCGCACGGAGTCAGGCATCGTTTTACGGACCAGCAAGTATGATTCGTACCCACAGCACTCCGTACGGCTATATTTTTATGAAAGCCAAAAAGTGCCAGAAAAGCTAAGTACGCCGCGATGCACGAGGAAAAGGGGGCCCGCTACGCAACGTACACGCCATCACCCACATCGTACATGTCATCATGTACGGTGCGTACCCCAACATTGCATATGTACGGACCGTACCCCCCACCCCTAACATATATACGGACCGTACCCCTAGCCCTGTATGTACGCGCCGTACCCCCAGCCCTGTATGTACGCGCCGTACCCCCACCCCAGCTCCATATGTACGTGCCATACCCCCAGCCCCGTATGTACGTGCCAGCCCTGTATGTATGCGCCCTTCCCCCAGCCCTGTATGTACGCGCCGTACCCCCACCCCAGCCCCATATGTACGCGCCGTACCCCCAGCACTACGCATCCAGGGGCAATGCAGCTATCTGCAACAGATGGTGGTCGACATGGAGAGCATCCACAATGCTATGTCTGGCCTACAGAGATCTTTTCAGGTTCTGTCCGCCTCTCTCACAGCAGCCTTTCACCCATCCCAAACTTCTGTCCCACCTTCTGCCTCTTCCCTATCCAAAATCCGTATTTCCATGACTGTCCAAAGCACACACATTCACACATATGCACGCAGCCACTTCAACAGCCCCAAGCAGCACACACAAACAGAAACATCAAAAAACACAGAAGCATGCAACCACTCACCTGATAGTCACCCCCTCACCACTACCACCCACAGAATACCCCCAGATACCACATTTCCACCCACAGACACATCCACAACACCCATCATTCCTCCAGACACCATACTCGCACCCACAGACATATCCACAACAGCCATCCTTCCCCCAGACACTACACCCATACTCACAGACACATCCAAAATACCCAGCATACCCCCAGACATCCCACCTGCATCCACAGACACATCCACAACACCCATCATTCACTCAGACACCACACCTGCACCCACAAACACATACACAATACCTATCATTCTCCCAGACACTATAACCGCACACACAGACACATCCACAACACCCATCATTTCCTCAGACACCACACCCGCACCCACAGACACATCCACAACACCCAGCATACCACCAGACACCACACCTTGACCCACAGACACATCCACAACACCCAGTATACCCACCATGTCCATATACACCCCCTCAAGAAATGCAAATGCATACACACACACAATAGACACCTACAAAACACAGCCCCAATCATTCACAAAGTACATTAGACACACAAACACCTGTACCAACAACACAAACACCCACACCTCACATTTCCATTCCTCCAACCACCCAATCCCTACTCCCTCCTGAACATCCTACCTATTTCCCCCATGATAGCTTGTTATTTGGCCATGCGTTTAACCCCTGAAAAAAAGAAAAAAAAACTCCCAAAAGCAAAACCGCCCCTCCCAAAACCAAATCCACCCCTCACAAATCCCAGCCACCCACTCTCAAGTGACATCATTGAGGTACCTGGACTGCCCACTAGATGCCCTCTGTTGAGGACATTCCCATGGCAATGGTTTTGGAAGCAAGTGTGCCAAAGCACAGCAGTCCACATGACTTGTACATTTGCACTGGGCTGTCATTTGACTTTGTTTTTATTTACTTTCCTTTGGACTAAATGAGAGAGAGAGGTATCTCCATTGTGAGAATACATCACAATTTTGATTTTCACCAAGTTACTCCTGGCATTAATTTTGCCTTGCAATTGTTTGAATTCTAGCAATGATTAATTTGAATATGTGTAGCACATGTGTTTGTTTAGTATGATGGCAGGAACTACTGCTTACTTTTTAAATGTCTACTATGTTAATTGTATACACTGGTTAACATGGTATGTGATTTTCATTTGAATTTAGGTGCAGACATTCAACATAGTAGTGAAGACTTGCTCCAAAAACATATGGTTGACAATTGCTTTAAGGATAGTTAACTACAGGTGTGTTGGATTCAGCATCTTTACTAGTAGGCATGTACATATATACATTGCACTTTTTCTATGATGTGACCATTGAAATAGTATACAATATAGGACTTGCTGTAGACAAGGGGAATAGTTACGTGGATTATGTACTGGAGTATGGCTCATAACTGGGACGGCAATTATATGACTGATGGTTACTCCTTGTGTAGAGAGGTTTGATGTGTGATGCATATTTTTTAATTGTGGAAATGTTCTGAACTATTTTAAACATACCTATATGGTGTGTTTTTCCTTCTAGATTTGCTATTTCTTTTTGTGCAAGTGTGCATTGTTTGTTTCCAGCTAGGACCAAAGTTATGGACACAATGGTGTTGTAGAGATGGGTTACTTTTTGTTAATGTCAACATTGGTGATATATAAATGGGACCTGTTGATGCTATTGGTTATCCCTGATATACTTAGAGCCAGGGGTCTTGTGCACAGAGACATTTAGAGACATGGGAAAGTGGGCTCTGGCCCAGGGAGCCAGACTTTCAGGGTGCCCCCTGATTGAGCCAACCCTGTTCTTCAGAGAGTCTTGCAATGATGACCTTGAAATACTTCTTCAATAGATTGGTTCAATTTACATTTTACATAAACTACTTTATAATGTGGGTGTTGTGTGAGAGTCTATAACAGAAATTGTACAGAGAAGGTGTGTGTCTGTTTCATGAAACATACATACTTAAGTGTATTTTACATCAAAACAGGATCTAGCATGTGAGAAAATGGAGGGTGTCACAAAGCTTATATGATGTAATGTTAGTGAGGAGCTGCTGTTGTGTTACAATATTGAAAACACACATTACTATCAATGAATATTAGATGTCAACACATTTGGAATTTGGAAGGGTGTGCCTGTGCAGTGTCAGTGACGTCACCGAAGAGATAATCAAAAAGGTGAACTTAGATCATACATTCAAAGCTGTTCCGAACAGCGACCCAGATGTTTTCCATGCAGGTGGCATTACAGCCTGCATGAAGAGCATGCCCAGGCCCCCATTCTCCATCTGAGCGCCCAATCATGTTGCTCAGACCAATCACATTGCTGCACCACAGAGCGGAGTGACAACAACGAGGGCCGATGTGGAGAAGCGCAAGGACTATGTTTTCTTTTTTTTATGTATCCCCTACCCACCTGCCCTGCCACCCCTGATATGTGTCACCCCCTACTTAAATTGATACTGATTCGGGATCTGGAAGGGGCTTGTTGCAAGCATCCCTTCCAAAGACCATAGCGACATCATACATATCAATGTTTTGTGACAGAATTCTATTTGCAAAACATTGAATTCATACTGATCCCTCAGAGGAAATGGTGGCGCATTCTCAATAGAGAAGGGGTCCATCTTTGTGAATGTAAAAATGGGCCACTGCCTATTCTTAAACAAACTTTAAATATGCCCCTTTTTACATCGAGCCCTGAGCTAGCACGCAAGTGCTGCTCTGGGGTTGATCCGGGGTAGATGAGTATGGGAAAGAAGCCCAACCGACTCCCCTGCCCATCTTTTTCATAGGCTTGTGTCTTTGTCGTACCTAAATACTGCCTTCCGATTGGTTTGTAGGTTTGTTAGTCCCTCCTTATGACGGCCATGTCGTCATTTGTATCCTTCATGGCGACTGGCCCATTTACTTTGTGTGTTGTATGATGTGTGTTATTTAGATAGTGAGCACTATTTTCTTTAATGAGGTTCTGTGCCTTCTCTCCCCCGCCCCCAACGTGCCTTCTTCCCCCTCCCCCCACCCGCACTCCCGCTGTCTGTGCTTTCTCGCCCCCTGCCTCCACCCCCTTGCATTCCCATTTGCAATGCAATAGGTCTCACGTAAATGGGAGTCCTATTGCATTGGAAATGCTTGTTAGGTCTATGCAACCCATGTCTCCTACTGGAGTTCATCACAATATCGAGCATCCTTTGCATTCCAGAGCATGGCATGATCAGCAGAGTGAAAATTCGGTAAACTGGTTGAGTGCCATTTCGTTAGGAGAGGGAAGTGTGAGAGGCATCTCAGGTTGGAATGAACATATATCTGAGTAGAGAAATATAAGACCTAAATTAGGTAAGACAACGATTACAGTATGGGGAGGCGTGTCTTTACTTTTTACAACCGGTTTACATATAAAGTATCTGAATCATCTCACACGTTTATTTATTGAGTTCATTGTACAAAATAATTTACTTTCTACAGTTTTCCATACGTCTGTAGCCTGCAACGCAAGTCGAATATATATATTTCAAGATGTCTGCCGACATACCCACCCCGCTCTAATCCACATTGGCTGGTTATTTCGATTCCATATAGACCATGAAGGCCCCCACGCCGCGCTACAGAAGTTCCTCTGCATGCTGGCGTTCAGTTTATTACGTCAATCGTACTGTAGGATCCGAATTTTGTGCTTGTGTTGAAGACTGAAGAAGATGTACGGGCAGGCCAACAGTAGCGGGTCTCAAGGACGGTAAGAGTAGGGCGTATGGGACCCCTTACGGCTCTAGGGAGAGTGCCCAGGTGGAAGGGTTCCCTGACCTGATGTGATTGAGCCATACCGGAGTCAGTGTTCACAAGGGTCTGAACAACCGGCCATAAGGGAAGGCAAACCCATGATGAGTTGGAGGAGTTTCGCGGCTGTGGTGTTGACTGAGATGGTCTATCCTGAGTGGGCAGAGGAGATGTATTGAAAAGAATGTGTCTGTAATTTCGGCAGAAGGGGTGGTGGTGTGCACGAGAGGGCTTTGAGAGTTATCTGTCGGGCAATGGACATGCATCGGTGGCGGGTGTGGTTTAGTGTAAAGACCCAGAGGAACGGTTTAAGATATAGACTTTGTTTTATTACAACTGATAGCAACCTTTTTTCAGCGTTAGGTCAACTAAACACCATAGTAATTTATTTTGTAAGAGCTCACGTTGCATGTACACAAGTCTGATGCTAGCATTCAAGAAATATTTCTGTTGTGGAATATGTGGGGGGCTTTTGGAAGCTGTATTCGAAATTACTGTGCCTCGGTCTTTGAAACGTTGTGCCGACATTATGCCCATGTGTAACTGGTTAGTTGAAACGTGCTCTTGTAGATTGTAGCCCAAAGGAAAAGGAGCCTAATTTATTGACTCAGACAAGCATTCCTACACTATTGTTTCATCCGATTAGGGTAAATTTTTTAGTTCGAGCCTAGACAGCACTTTCCCAGTCTGGAAGATCTGTTGTATGTACTTTGTGGGATCTGGTACATCTGGAGATCATCCCCAGGACTAATTTGCTTCCGCCTTTGCTGAGGGACTTTTTTCTGTTCAAATGCCTTTATTTAACTATCTTGATATAAAATGACTAGTAGAGTTCAGTAAAATGCCAGAATTGCTTTCTGCTTACAGACTTTCTTTTTTTCTTTTTCTGGCAACTGCCTCCATTTACCTTCCCTAATAGAAAATGACCCGCAGAGGTCAGTAAAATACCAGAATCACTTTAGCATTCCCTAGATTCCAGGCCATAGAAACTTGTCTTCCGCGAGCACTCGTAGACAATAATATTTTTTTCAAATCTTGTATTTTCAGTTATATGACCATTTAAGCTGCTTATTTTATATGAAAAACAGAGCTATGGACAATATAATTTCCCGCTGATAGGCAGTATTTCTCTCCATGTGTTCCCATACCTGGGTGTTCCGCAGTTTGGTGCTTGCTTTCCCTCCATGTTGAGGAACAGTAGATTTTTCAGCACCCATGCTAATGTGCTGCATAGCTTAATACATTTAAGGTCCCAAAGGCGAGACCAATTGCATTGCAAATGCTTGTTTAAAAATGCAGCCACATTTCCTTTTAAGCAAAATGGGTTGCATTTGGAAAAAATTATACCAGCCAGCACCATCACTTTGATGGTATCCAATTGTAGTGAGTCACGATTTGCGACCTACCAATTTAATATGCATGAAATAGGTGCAATTTTAACCCACTACAACTCGAAATTCTAAACTCTGACCTATTAGTACAGAGGTAGACTTAAAAAACTTTGCTGGTCACAAAATTACTGGTTGTGGTCAGTATTGTGTGACCAGTTATTCCTACATCTGTCCTCTAGCAAACGGAATTTGTTTTGTGAACTGTAGACAAGAACAATATAATTGGATTTTACTATAGCTCACTAGCTGACTAGAAAACAAATTCCTGAGTAAATTCTGCACTTCCTTTAGCAACTTGCATCACAATTTATATGTCTTAATGACATGTAGGGGCATATGTACAAGCCCCTATCGCCACCGGAACGTCACTTTTTGTGACGTTCCTGTGGCAATATGGGCCTTGCCTTATGTACAAGTCTGCCTTGTATATAAGGCACCCTTTCACACTATAGTTAGCGTGAAAGGGGCGTGCAGTGGGTGTTGTGGTGGGCGTTCCACCTCAAAACCATTGTATTTGATGCAGCCCCCTATGTACAAGGGTGGCGTACATAGGAGGCTGCGCCAAAAGGCAGACCAGGAAAAACCCTGTTCTTAAGTTGGCGAAACGAGGAGAAATGCATTATTTCTCCTCATTGTGCTTTTTCCATGTGTGCTGCCTTGTGCAGCACACATGTAAAAAGCAAAATGCCATGGTTTGTTTATGTACAGGAAGATGTCCCTTCCTGTACATAAACAAACCTTTTAAAAAAATGCCATTTTGTAACTTTCTTGTGTGTTGCATGAAGCAGCACACGTGAAAGTTACAAAATGGCATTTTAGGATTGTTTATGTGTAGGAAGGGACACCTTCCTACACATAACCAATCCTCCCCTGCACACAGACACCCTTGCACTCTGGTGCAAGGGTGCCTGCGTTGGCGCTAAGTTGTTCAATTTAGTGCCATCGCAGGGGGAAACGCAAGGCTGCATTCTTGTAAATATGGTGCAGCCTTGTGTTTCCGAAGTGGCTGAGCCTGTCGTTAAGCCCAGGACAGGGCCGTTTCTACAATTAGGCAACACTAGGCGCCCGCCTAGGGCGGCAAAAGGGCTATGATGGCAAAAGAGGGAAACATTTTTTAATTTGAAGGCAGCAGCATCTGTATGTGATTGTGAGTTCAAGCGCACCTGCTTGTGCATGCTGCGCAGCACACCCTAGCATAGTGGTGTGCGGAACGGGCCGGTGTAACGTGCCAGTGTATGTGAGTGATGGGTCCCCAGGGCCACCAATCTTGTAGTGCGGGAAAGTGCTACCAATGACAGCCCTGGGCATCAATTTGGCCAGTCCCCGAGCGGTACTTAGACAGTGACGATGACTCGCGAACACGAACGTCACCCACCCTCCCTTGCAGCACACGGGGGACGGACTGTGTGTGTCGGCTGCAGTATCAGGAGGCAGAACTTTCTCATGCTGGGTGAGTGACACCTCCAGGCGTGCACCATGTTCTATTCAACATGTTGCGGTGAGGGAACGTGAGGCAGGGATGTGAGCAGGCCTGGATGTGAGTGCATGTGAGGCAGAGTTGTGAGGGCACTCGTGTAGGGCAGTGTGTGTAGGCGAATCAGCGAGGTGAGGGTAGGTGGGGTAGGGCACGGTGACAAACAGCAGATGAAGTAGGCCAATGAGGGTAGGTGGAGAACTGTGAGAGCAAGCAATGCAGGGCAGTGAGAGCTGAAGGTACAGTACTGTAAGTGCAGGTGGGAGGTATGGCAAGTGCAGAGAAGGTAGAGTGGGGGTAGGTGCGGGTAAAATGGAGCAGTGAGAGCAGGCGAGACAAGTCAGGAAGTGGAGAGGAGACAAACAGTGAAGGCAGGTGAGTCATGGCAGTGAGTAAGTGCATGTAAGTAAGAAGAAGTGAATGAAGGTGAGAGGGGTGAAGGCAGGTGGGAAAAGGCAATGTGATAAGGTGAGACAGAAAGTGAGTCGAAACTGGAGAACATTTGTGACGGCAGTAAGTGAGACAGGGACGTAAAAACAGATGAAAAAGCACAGCGAGTGAAGGTGAAGCAGGACAGTGAGAGGCAGTGAACGTAGTTGTGGTAAGATGGGGTAGTGTAAGTGAGACAGGTCAGTGAGAGCAAGGGGATAGTGTGGTGGGGTGAGACAGGAAAAGAGTGGAGATGAGGCAGGACAGTGAGTGCAAGTGAGACAGGACAGTGAGAGCGGTGACTGTAGTTGCGGTAGGATGGAGTAGTGTACGTAAGGCAGGGCAGTGAGAGAAGGGATATAGTGCGGTCAGGAGAGACAGGAAGTTATTGCAGGTGAGTTAGGACAGTGAGTGTAGGCGAGGCAGGACAGTGTGTGCAGGTGAGGTGGGACAGTGAGAGCATGGTGATAGTAGGGTCAGGTGAGACAGGAAGTGATTGCAGGTGAGTCAGGACGGTGAGTAGAGGTGAGACAGGACAGTGAGAGCATGGACATAGTAGGGTCAGGTGAGACAGGAAGTGAGTGCAGGTTAATCAGGACAGTGAGTGCTGGTGAGGCAGGGCAGTGAGTGCAGGGATGTAGTGGGGTCAGTGAGACAGAAAGTGAGTGCAGATTAGTTAGGACAGTGAGTGCAGGTGAGGGAGGACAGTGAGAGCACGGAGCTAGTAGGGTCAGGTGAGACAGGAAGTGAGTGCAGGTGAGTCAGCGCAGTGAGTGCAGGTGAGGCAGGGTACAAAGAACTGCTGAAACAGCTCGGCCAGTGCAGGGATATCCTAGGAGTGGACAGTTCCTGAGCACTGGATACTAGTGTTTCGCTCAGCATTGGGCACCAGATATGTGCCTGAGCACTGGACTCTCTGGGTTATCTTGCGCACTCTGCTTTCGGGTCTTCAAGACACTGGTTGTCTTTAGTGTTACCATGCAGCGTACACTGGGTATTCTGGATCACTAGACATTGGGGTGTCCAAGACACTGCTTATCTTTAGTATTACAAGGCAGTGAACACCTGGTATTCCTTAGCACTGGACATTGAGACATTCTAGACACTACTTGTCTGTCTTTACTATTACTATGCAGTGAACACTGGGTATTCCTGAGCACTGGACATTGAGGCTTTCAAGACACTTCTTGTCCTAAGTGTTACTGTAACATGAACACTTTTTCTTATCACTGAACACTTTTTGTTCATCAGCACTGACTGTACCCCTGATCACTGCACAGTGGTATTATTTAAGTGCACTGGGCACAAGGAGATTGTACATCTGAGCGCAAGGGGTATTTCTGAGCAGCTCACACTAGGAGAAGGTTATTCCTGCATGCTGTGCACTGGAGATGATGCCGGGTAGTAGCGCTAGAAGCATTGCGGAGCACCTAGACATGGGTTTTCCTAAGTACTAGACACTTGGGATGTTCAACAACACTAGACACAAAGAGTACTTCTGAACACAGGACACTGAGATTATATCTGATCACTTGACAGTCGGTTATCCATCAGCACTGAGTATTTCTGGGCCCTGCACAGTGAGATGCCTTCAGTGCTCTGGTGCCTTGGTGAATTGATTACTGCTGCCAGTGCTACACAGTCCTGTCCCGTCATTTACTCTGAGTCCTCCCGCTTTGAGACCCCCGACTGATGGGAGTCTCACTCTCTGGACGGACCGACGGAATGGAGTAATACTAGTCACACACGCTCACGCAGTGTCTGTCGGACTCGGAGACCAGCCTGCATGCACTGGGCCTGGCGTGTGTGCTGCTGAATCCCAGCCCCAGTCTTCCCTTGATTCTTGAATAGGTTGTGAATTTGATCGCGAGAGACCCACCACTGCTGGTGAGAAGCACGCCCCCTGCCTTAATTTAAGTAAGTGAAATTACATTTTTACCTCTCCATATACAGCAGCAGTAGGAACTGGTGAAATGTATGCCAAGGTGTGTGCACTGACCAATGCGTTCCTGGCCGGGTGCAGCCAACCTAATATTTGTTAAAATAACTTCAAGGTGGCTGTTTAAGGTATCTCTGGTCCCGTGTTTCGATATGGGTGAAGCAATTTCCTGTGCTTCAGGAAATTCCTCATGTAAGTGAACATAGATCTCCTTCTTTTCGTTTTTTAACAAATCCCTACTCCAGAAGACAGGTCTGTTTGGCTCCTGGACAGATTGATGAAGAAAACCTGGTAGAATGGCATTGCCTTTGTCAATTCTTGAAATCCTCTGAACGAGGGCTGTGGACTATAATTGATTGGAGGATAGATGATTTTTGAATTTCTTAAGTTGGTGGAGATGGAAATTGGCAAATTGCACAACTTTTGTTCATTTGTGCTGTCAAAGAGAGTGAGAAGTGCAGGATGAAACCAAGGGATTTGACTGAGTTGTGTTCTTATGAATTGAGTCCAATCAAGGAGAGCTAAGTGAGCACTGCTATTTTGGCAGAGGATTCACTAGAAATTTTGGGAATTCAGTTTTTGACAGGTTTAGCTTCCATTAATGTGAATCAGGCGCGCAACGCCCATTGGGCTCAAAGGTCTTCAGCGACCCCGTTGTGCATTTCAGCCTGGCTGAGACAGCTTCCCGGGCACACACACAGCCGCATCCGAGTACTTCACAGGTCTTTAAAAGACCATTTACTTGCTGAACAAGGCTTTGTTGTGTTTTCACCCCTTCTTAGAGCCCCTGCATCTCCACTCTGCATATTTCTGGAAGAATCAGCCACTCCCCCCGAAATCTTTAGTGGCCCCCCACCGAAATTGGGCTCTAGTTGCACCTCTGATGTGAATCCATCTAGTCATGAATTATTTTCAAGCCCTTTTTTGTACCCAGTGTAAATCCTGTACCAAAGATAATTTAAAATATAGATGGGTGTCAGCATTTTGGTGGAGTTTTATGGCAATATTGTTATTACCAGCTTGAGACGTTCCGTGTAAAGACTGTAAGACTGGAGAGAGGGCGAAGCTTTGCGGCACACCACAGGTCATTATTGTTATTACCAGCTTGAGACGTTCCGTGTAAAGATTGTAAGACTGGAGAGAGGGCGAAGCTTTGCGGCACACCACAGGTCATTATTTCTGTTGCTGATGTTAAGATTCACAATTTTACGAGTTGCCATTGATCATTCAAGGTGCAGAACCCACTTAGCAACGTTCCCTGAGACCCATTGTAAGTTCCATGATCTTGAGGGGGCGATTGTGGCCCACTGTGTCAAATGCTACTGGTAGGTCTAAAAGGAAAAGTAGGCCTACGTGACATTCATCAAGGCTGTGGTACATGTAAATCATTACAATCAAGGAGGGTTAACCTCCTCTGCTACGAAAGATTATTAAAAGGATCCTTGCATATCTTAAATATTTTTGTAGGATCTTCACCCACTGCTACCACCTGTGGCATGCTTCTTTATGGGATCCTCACCCACTGCACCTAGTGTGAGTGGGTGGACTCAACACCGTTTGTTAGTAGAGCACTTTAATAAGAAGGAGGGTTTTGTGTTATGATTAAAAATGCCTCCTGGATCTTCTAATGTTTTAATCTGAGGTCCGTTAGCAAAGTAAAAAATCAAATGATGTATCTGGGTATGAGGGTCTGAAGCATCCATGGGTCGGCATGTTTTAGCCTTCTATCTGGCACATGCATCAACAATGCCATTTGCGATTCCTTATTAGCGAAAAATAAGGATTCGCTAATAAGGAATAGCAAAAGGCTATGCATGTAGAAATCGCTTAAAAAATAGCGATTTCTAAACATTCCTTAATTGCGACTCGCAAATTGCGAGTCGCAATTAAGGAATACCTCCCCATTCATTCCTATGGGCCTAGAGGCCCATAGGAATGAATGGGAAGACATTCTCAATTTGCGATTCTCAATTAGAGAATCGCAAATTGCTCATGCAATTTCAAGGGTGCCAGGGTGTGAAAAGGACACCCTGTTGCACCTCTGAAATCTGCATATGAGTACATATTGCACACACACATGCCCCAAGGGCATGTGTGTGTGTAAAATGGAACTTTGAAAAATGCACTTTAGTACATTTTTCAAAGTTTTTGCAAATTACCATGGAGTTCAACTTCATTGTAATTTGCTCCCCCTATTAGCGAAATCACTATTTTTTTTCCTTTAATGCATTGCATTTAAGGAATCTCAATCTGAGATTCCTTAAATGCAATCGCAATTTAAGTAATCGCAATTTAGAGATTACTTAAATTGCGATTTTTGCATTTGGGATGATGCATCCCAAATGCAAAAATACCGGTCGCAAAGGGGCAGATTCTGAGAATCTGCCCGTTTGCGACCGGTTTTTGCCTTGATGCATGTGGGCCTGAATGCCTTCAAGGGTCAGTAGATGTGAATTTAATCCCAACAGAAAGTATCTTGGTATTACTAAAAGTCGCAGTACATTAGTGGTGTGACACTTTCAGACATACAAGAACAAAGCATGCACACTATACAGAACTTTGCTGACTTTTTCTTCTGTATTATATATTGAGTGAACTATTTAGGCTCAATAAGGCATCCTGGGAGGGCGATCCCTGTAGTCACATATTCATCAAGGGAAGACGGCCTGCCATTAACCTACTAGATTTACCCGAGCCTTTTATGAAATCCAGCCTGGGTTTGTGGCAGATTAGTTAGATTTTGTGGGACAGATTTCAATTTGAATTGTGATCATAGATATTAGAATTAAACACTTAAAGCCTGTGAGGTTGTTGGTGGTTCATGTGACAACTGAAGCACTTAATTTGCTAGCCACAGGCTGTACTGACAAGCCAAACGTTTACAAACCTACAGATCTATGAGCCCAGAGCGTTAGGAATAGTGCTCCTGTGATGTAGGAGAAAAGGGGAGGAGAAGAGATTCATTTGGTGGTGCATGCTCCCACTTATCTTACTCGCTACCAACCCAGCTAAAAATAGAGTGGCATCAGGGGCTGAAATTCTTGGCGGCTGCCACCTTTTCTTCCAGGCGAGCCTCTGTGATCCTCCCAGGGTACCTTTTAAACCCGCACTGCTGAATACCCCTCCATGCAGGTGCGTAACGCAGGTCCCCTGCAGACTCGAGCTGCAGGGGGCCCCCTCAGGCACAGTACTTAGGCCTGAGCGTTCCGTATTAAATCCAGGCACGGGGGGGGGGGGGCGGCCCTCTGTGTACATTGCAGGGAGCCCCTTAAATAAACTTCCTGGGGTAAGGAAGTAGAAGAGAGGAGCAAGGACTTTAAAATAACTTATGTATCCACCATAAAAGGATGAATAACTGACATGGCATGAGAATAATAACTTCTTCCTCTAAATAACTCTTACACCTTCGGTGATGCTGAAACTATTTTAATGGTGTGGTTGCTGAAATTATGATTCCTGATTTATATCATGAAATAAATACCAGCAACAACAGCCCACAATTACTGCTAAACTGAAAGAGAACTAGTTCACAGCTCTAATTTGCTAGCCCTGGTGACCCCTAGCCCTGTTTGATACACATGGCGTTTCTATTAGTAGTGATCCTTTAGCCTGTAGAGTATTAAATTAAGTGTATAGAACTTAACTGCATGTAGTTTAACTTTTACCTTCAGTAAGATTTTGCATACACTCATACAAAGGGGTGGGCGGAATTTGCGGAATTAACCTTCGCAAATTATCGCGAGAATGTTTAAAATTATCGCAAACAAGCAGAAATATCGCGAAGATGCGGAAGTTTTTTTCCGGCATGTTCGCGCGATTTTCTGCATGGTTGCGGGTCGCCAACTTACCCATGTGGCTGCTTGCGGGCGCGGCCATCTTGTTTTGAGTTGTTCTCGCGGTGCATGATCGCGAGAAGAAAGACGTGATCGCGCGACGCATGACGTCACTGCGGGCGCGAACTGTCGCGAGACAGCGCAAATGGCTAAAAACAATACAACATCTCATGGAGAACGCGACCGGATCAAGAAAACTTGTCGGCGAACGCAGGGATTCAGGTAAGGCGATCGCGCGCGCGCGAGAATGTATCATTTTACAGCGCGAGCAAGAAACAAATTATCGCCAAGCTGCGGAAACCGGAATTTTTGACATTTTCGCGCTCTCCGCGGAACGCAAAAATGTCAAAATATCGCAATTTCCGCGAACGGAACGAAATTTTTGCCCAGGCCTACATACAATCACATGACAATACGGAATCCTCTTTAAAGACGTCTGGGATTATTTACAGATTGCAGATGTGGGAAATCCACCATATATTTTCCAACTTCCCAGCTGCCTTATTTGCAGTGTTTTACAGTTTACCTACTCTAAACAGGGTAACAAGCCAGCCACCATTTTTGGTGGATGTCCTCATCAGTGAAACTGTAATTAATCCCCAATGTTGTGGAACTGGGTTGGCATTGCGGTTCTGTGTGGTCTCCTTAAAAAAATGTCAGGTGTTACCATCTTTGAAAGTCTGGTTAGAGGTTTCGATCATGAGGGGGTAAGAATACCTCTTTTCGTATAATTTGGTCCCCAGGCTACATGTTAAACATAAATTCTGTACAGTCAAATGTCTAAAAGAATAATATGTTAAATCAGGTAAATTTTGTCCGTATGGATCGAATCAGTTGCTGCTTTTTTCCTCTGTATATAGAACTTTCAAGAAACGAGGCTCTGATTATGTCTCTTCTCTGAGGTGAGTTTTGGAGGTAAGTAAACAGAAGACGATTGATAGACACACCGTGTGTAATTTCTTATCTTCATAGAGCTATGATACTATGACCATATTAATTGCAAAACTGGAGTCTACACAATACCATTACAGAATCTGTCTTCAAATACCCGAAAAGGGCATTTAGTGAAGTAAATGCCAGAATATATGACTCCACTCGCTGTATAGTGTGTGAAAAAGACATTTACTGTATACTTGCTTGTACATTTTATTGAGGATTTGAATAAGGTTTTACAAAGTAAGTGCCGTAATATTATTTCAATGATAAGGAGGATCTAAAATCTGCAGAAGAGAAACATTAGTTAACATAAATGGACCAATCATTGCCGTATTAAAAGACGAAGTAATGAACCCTGTCAGAACCTGTTCGGTGGCGCCCACAGGGCACACAGGGGATACTGGACCTCAACCATGGTGATTGGGAACTTTACCACCGAGTCCTTGGAGTCCTCCCTACAATGGCACTGCAAATTAGGTCAAATACCCATAGGGTCATTGACTTTCAGGGTATCTCAGGGTATTGAGGGTGACCAGTCCAAGGAATTTTAGGAAGTTACTGTGGGGGGTAGTGTTGGACCTGGCATCCTTGGCTTGGTTTCCACTGACTTTTTGCATTCTGACCTCCTGTTTTGCTGAATTCATGTTGTGCTTGCTTTAAGATTCTGAGCACTTTACCAGCAAACCTGTGCTAAAGTGCATGTGCTCTGTACTGTAAACATGGTAACATTGGCATATCCACAATTGTCATACTTAATTTCCTTATACGTCCCTACTGATTGTGCCACCCACTTCAGTGCCACTGCAGAGCCTATGTTATGTTTCGTAGGGTACCCCAATATAGGCTTGAGTAGTCACCTGACCCTTCAACTACATTTATAATACCATTGTACCACATAACGGGCTTTGGTATTGACCTTTTACCTAGTTAATCACTGCATAAATGTTGTGTGGTTTTCCCCAAAAACCAGCCTCATAAACTATGCATTAGGATTCTCAGAATCACAGCAGGATTACCATCTTCTACATAAAAACTATGTATAAGGGTCATCCCTTCCGTCATGTTGACACACTGATGCGAGACACTGAGGTTCCTGCACGCTGACACTCCAGCTCGCAGTGGTCTGACATCCCTCGCGGGGTGTCCATCTCGAGACCAAGACGGGGTCCCACAGTCTCTCACTTCAGGTAATGGGGTTGGCTTCAGCCTAGGGGGATTCTTGGCTCTACACCTACATACATGCTAGGTACACTTAGGTACATCTAGTTAGGATTGCATTGCAGGAGTACACCTTTTTACTGTCATGTATTTATATACCTGCCTGTATTCATTGTTTTAGCACTATGGTATGAATCTACCATCCATTTACTCTATTGGTGCTTATAATCATTTATATCTGTTTCTGTCTTATGGTTGTTTTAGCACACATATTTTACACTAGAATGACGCTGGTTCAATAAATGTTTATTGAAAACGTCCCCACCTTTTATTCTGTGTATCTCTTGAGACAAAGTGAGCAAGAGTGACTGAGCGAAAAGTATTGTGCTGTTTCCACGATCCCTGATGGGACAGGATTGTCATGTTCGATAGTTGCCAAGAACTATTCTCTCCTTGGTAAGAGAAGATTACATTGGCACTGTGAGTTAGCTAGGTATACAGGCGAACATACCCGGTGGGGGTGTCTGGAATCAGTCTGGACACCAATCTCACAGTCTGTGTTGTCTAAACGTGCAGATCCTAAATAGGTTTATAGGAACTATACGACAATGTGTGCAGTTTTAAACTGCCATTTCGACTTGGCATGTTCACCCACTTGCCAGGCCCAATCCTTCCTTTTTATTATTACTTGTAAGACATCCATAAGGTAGGCCATAGCCAGCCCTGAGGGCAAGGTGCTGTGTATTTAAAAAGTAGAAAGGGGAGTGGGTGTCTCCCACTTTAGGATCAGGGGCCCTCAAACATCATGCTTCATGACAGTTCATGCTCCTCGTTAGGCTGTCGCTGCAGTGCTTGACGGGCACTCTATGAGTGGCTCTTTTTCAGAGATCTTTTATTCAAAAAAGCTGTAAGGTGTGGTGCGAGTAAGGGGCCTTGTGGTGTAGATGAGTATCAGGGGTGCAGGTGCAAGGTAAGGGGGATTAAAGTAGGACCCAGTGGTACTCAAAATCAATTTTAATCAGTGAGTCCACTTGTCCCAGTAAAAAACCAAGATGGCACACTACCGATATAATGTTCAGTGGTGGCTATAGTCTAAAGGTCAACATGCTTTTTGCCGAAATAGTCACAAGATCAATTGGCAATTCTTCAGGACCAAAAAAATTAAATAACTATCTACACAGTGGTTGGTTTCCTAAATAGTATCCAGGGTAAAGTATACACACAACCAATCTAAAAGTGAGGTACCTTGTATTTGATTGCTGATAGAGGAATCGCTAAGCATTTTTTAACGTAGGTTGGGCTGAAGCTCAGTTGCCGTATGACCTACCTTCGCTCCACCATCTCGGCAAGGTGAAATCTTTAATGATCCCTTTAACAGCAATCGATGCAGCTGGTGAGAAGTTTGACGACAACCCGGGACCCAACTGCATCTACCCGACTGCGTGGATCGGAACCAACGCATGCTCCATCAAAGGTATTTTATCAGCGAGCCCTGAAAGGGTCCTGTAGTCGGCCTGCCCGCCATTGCAGTCGGCCTGAAGTTTGGATTTACCCTGATCCAGCAGGACTTCAAGTAACCTCTAAGCACTATTGGCTTTATAACCCAATATTGCCGTTTACTCTTCAAAAATTCATATCTCAAGTTCTACTTATTGGATTTTTGTCGTTTTGGTCTTGTACTCAGATAAATATTCTCTATTGTTTTAACTGGTGTGGAGTCTTTTTGTGGTGTTTTCACTGTGTTACCATAGTTAAAGTGTTGCAGATATACTTTACACATTCCCTCTTAAGTTAAGCCTGACTGCTCTGTGCCAAGCTACTAGAGTGTGAGCACAGGTTAATTTAGGTTGTGCATCTGACTTACCATGAATAGGATTGTGGTCCTACTTGGACAGGGTGCAACCAAAGACCCAATTTCTGAAAGGCAGAGATTCAGAAGTCAAGTAGTGAAGCAATAGGCACACTAAGGGAATGTTCCAGCCCAGTGCTTTCTTTTAAAAAAAAGCATTGGTAAATGCATAAGGTTTCTAATATGTGATTAATAATAACCTGTTTTTTGTTGTAAATTGCAGCTCGGTGAGCAGTTGTACAATATAAGTTACTGAAACTCTGTTTAGGTGTCATGACTTTTTTATTGAGAAAGGCAATATATTATGCTTGACACAATGTGTCTGGAATGGCCAAAATCTTGGTAGGGGCAGCTATCATTATGCTCTGTGTGGACACATTATTGCGATCATTATGCCAGAGGTGTACACCACAATTCCTGACAGGCTTGTTGCCATCTTGTTTGCACATCTTTGCCCACAGTCTGATAGTGTTCTAGCTGTGTATGTTTGTGCTGCTGTTACCAGTGGGACTTTTAAGATACCTTTTAGGAATAGGTTTATGCGGTCCAATGATTTCACATGGAATGAATAAGAGAGATTCTTGGAATAGAAGTGTTGAGGACCACTAGAGATTGGGAGCTTCTCAGCACATATGCAGGGGTAGAGGCCATGACGTCTAGTAAATGATGCAGTCAGTTTAGAAGATGGTGTGGGCCAGCAAAGGAAGCCAGAGGAGTTCCATCAGGATTAAGGTACTGTAATCATACATCTTCTAGGCCTCGATGAGTTGTGCTGCAGCATGTAGTTTGCCCTTATAGGGGTACGGGGTCAAGTGCAGAAGGTAGGTGGTCATGGAGAGGGTGCTGATACCATCTAGATGCGAGAGTATGAGGGCTTAACCATTAGTTCTGAATAGTTCTGAAGAGTTATGTAGCTTCATTTTGGTAATTCCGACAGCCACGCCTCAGATTCAAAGAATGACTACATTGCAGATGAATCAGCTGATTTGGTGTGACAGATGATTCTCAGGCGACTTTATGTTATTTTCACATTGATGCGTGAGACTTGAAGTCTCTGTAGCACGGAGGTGGGAAAGATTGAAGATGTACCTATTTAAAGAACACTAAATCATGATGCAGTGACGACACTGCTGCTCGCAGATCCCAGCTACCTCTCTAATTTCCCACTGACTGTATGCTTTCCTTCAACATTGTACAGTGCTCTGCAGCCTTTTGACTAGGGTTGAGTTATACAAAAATACATGCATACATGAACTGTCCACAAAAGCCTTGAAGTGGTAGCTTTTTCCTCCCTTATTTCAATGTTAGGAGTAAAATCATCTTTATAGGGAATACATTATCAATCTTCTTTTCTACATGGAGAATGATTTGGCATGTAAAAGCACAGCATAACCTTAGTTGGGGCTGTTTCTTGGAATCCATATTTGCTTTGTAATTCATAATTGACTGAAACAAAATTATAAATTTGGACCGTCAACCCGATGGAGCTCCCGGCCAATCTTCCATTTACCATCGGATAAAGTGATGTTAAAAGTAACAACACTGCTGCTGAATTTGAGTATAGCTAATGAAAATTCACCACTATTAGACAGCAGTACAACTGTTATGTTCATATGTCCGTCTGAAGCTAGTGCCTCAAATTAGAAATATGAGTATCTGTGGAATAAATACAAGTCATTGAAGTTTCGGTGTAAAATGCTTTATTAAACGGCCAGTATAAAAACTCGCCTTGCAGAGATAAACGGTTTCAAAGTAAGACAACCAGAGGAGACACGGTTTAATCCATTCACCTGATGTGCACAATGTACATGAATGAACAGAGCTAGCCTTGCAATTCAGTCACTAATCAAGTGTTGTGCATGCCCTCAAATAGAATGTCCCTCCTCAATACGCTATAACGAGGAATCTGTGTAATCCTAGTGCACTGCTGAGGACAGAGGCTGTTCTGTGCTACAGTAAGAATCAGAAGTAGCAAAGCACTTAGGGCCAGATGTAGGAAGCCAAATAGCGAGCCCAAATGCTAAAATTTGCAGAATTTCAGCGTTTGCGATCGCTATTTGGAATCGCAAATCGCAAATTGGGGATCGCAAAATACCACCAACTTCAAGTTGGTGGTATTTTGCGATTTCATTTCAAAAACCACTTTTTGGCTTTTTACAAAGTGCCATGTAGCACACATACATGCCCTTAGGGCATGCATGTGCACACAAGCACATTTCAGGGGTGCAACAGGGTGTCCTTTTGGAACCCTTGCACTCTTGAAATTGGCGCAAATCCTATTCATTCTTTTGGAATGAATGGGATGGGATTCCTTGATTGCGAATCTCAATTTGCGATTCGCAACTAAGGAATAATAAGGAATCACAAATATTTTTGCGATTCCTACCTACATTCAATTTTGCAAGTCCTTAATAGTGATTCGGTAAAAATCGCTATTAAGGACTCGCAAACTTGAATTTAACTACATCTGGACCTTACTGAAGAAAGCAAAGGTGAGCGGTGAAGGGTGAGCAGTGCTCAACAACAATGCAAGGAGGCCAAGAATGCAATATTCCTAAAACTGCAACAGGAGGCTAAAGAGTGTAAATCATCGTTAGACCTGGCAATCCCCTAGCTAAAGTTCAGGGACCCTGTTGGATTGGTTCCTTTTTCTTTCTTTCTTGGCATTTTTTATTGAAAGGCAGTTCGGGAAGAACACAAACAAATCATTATATCACAAAGCTTAGTATGACCATTAAGTAAACCTCTCATCACTATACGGCATTACACAATGCTACTTTAAGTCTCAAGGAAGCCATTCCCATGTCACTTTGATAACATAAATAAGCAATTGAAGAAACGTCGCCAATGTCAATTTTAGGAAACTTAGGGGCATATTATCAAGACAGGCGAAACAATTATCGCCGCTTTAGCGGCAGAAAACTACCGCTAAAACGGCGATAATGGGCTTGATAATATGCTCTATGGAATTCCAATTGAAGCCCATGTGAGATGTCCTTCACATCTAACATGGGCTTCAATTGGAATTCCATAGAGCATATTATCAAGCCAATTATCGCCATTTTAGCGGCAGTTTTCTGCCGCTAAAGCGGCGATAATTGTATCGCCTGTCTTGATAATGTGCCCCCACACTCTAATCAATGTACTTATATTAAAGATATCTCCCGCGATATACTTTTCATACATTATTAGAATATTGAAGCCAGTCCCATCTCCTACCCCATTCCCTCCCGCCACTTCCCATCCGAATTTCTCATGCAAAACAACTAAAAACATAATAAAATGATATTATAACAACAGGTGCAGTGCTCTCAAGGCACATAGTAAGCAGAGACAAAAGCAATATTTATACCGCAATCTGGGGCCGATTTACAAGAAACTGACGCATCTGCATAGATGCGTCAGTTTCCTTGCGTCAGATCCAAATGTCCTTGTGCCACCATGGAGGGACTGTATTTGCAATACAGTGCACCATGGTGCAAGGAATTACAGATGCGTCAGAAATTCTGATATTTCTGACGCATCTGTTGGAGCAAAAGTGGCGCATTGTTGGAGTTGGTTACAAAAGTGATGCATCTCCAGCAAAGTGCCAGAAAACATAGGTAGGTCCCAAGTAACACGCCCTGCGTCAATCCTTACGCCTAGTCTGAGCAGGCGGTGGGATTTTGATGCAGTGAAGGAGTAGAATGACGCAGTCAAATCTTGTAAATTTCACTGCTAAAGTTCTACTTGGTTTTCTGCATGGGAACGCCTACACTGCATACCTTATACCTGGCGCAGGTATAATGTGACGCAAGGCTCTACAACGTGACACATCTCCCTAAATGCGTCACATTGTAAATTAACAGCATTTTTTACGCCGCCGCTGTCTCACAAAAGTGACGCAACGGCCACGCAAATGTGTTGCAAGGGGCTTGTAAATCTGCCCCTCTGTGTCTAGCAGTTAAATCAAATCTAACACTTCACCACCTCACACGTTCTGTTGTCATTCCACATGCATCGTCATGAAGTTTATGTGTTCTACGATATCAGCTTCAGAACATGCACCCTGTTCCAATATTATGCCTGCATTAATCACCCCAGAACATATCCCAGGCAGTTAATCAATAATTTAACTTACAAATTATTTTCTCATACTGCGCCACTTGGTGCATTTCACGTAGCCAGTGGGAATTGGTGGCATTCGACAGTGGCCAAGCATACCCGACTTCGCAACAGCCAGGCTATGGCAAGCTATCTACCTGACTGTAGGGTGATTGTCACAGTCAGGTAGTAACACCACTGGCCCTGTTAAGTTTTCCAGTATGTCAGAAATCTCGTCATCTCTCTCCAGATATCATCCCAATAAGACCTCAACAGGTCACAGTCCCAGACTATGTGGACAATATCACTAAATGGCTGCTGACATCTTCAGCATTATGACTGGGGAGAGATCTTGGCATTTGCTAATCTGAGTGGGGACCAATGACATCTATGCAAAATCGTATAGTGTCACAACTTTTGCCTAGATTCCCATACATGTTATCATGATTGAGACAAAGTTCAGCCCATTACTCATTGTTATAATTCTGCTGTAATCTATTGGACCACCAGTCTTAGTTGTGACTTAATGGGTGTTTTTTTTTTGCTGTCCCCATCTATGAGGATCTTATACCATCCTGATACTGTTCCTTTATACATCCCTAATGCTTTCAGGTAAGATAAAAAAGGGAATATCAGAAGAGGAATTATTACCCAGGACTGACGAAAACCAATGTGATAATTGCCTATATTTCCAGCAATGGGTCCTATCAAGTATAAAGTTGTATTGTGTTCTGCAAAGGTCAGCAACCTGTCGTCCCTCAACAATTGATCTACTGTGAGAATGCCTTTAAACATGAATGCCTACATGTATGGTTATCTATCTCCAATCCAGAATTGGTTGTGTCTCATAAATGAATGCCTTTATGCTATGTTCTCTTGTTCTTTAAGAGACAATAGGGCATATCAGCAGCAACCGGCGATAATTATCTCTAAGCGCACTTAGCGCTAGGATAATTATCGCCGGCTAGCGTGGATTTTTATCGCTGAGATAGCGTGGTATTAGCAACACTTATCTCAAAAGCGATAAAAATACTAGCGCTAACTGCCTAACATGAGATTATCGCTGGAAACCCAGTGATAATCTCAGGAAATGTGCCGTTAGCTTGTTGATAGGGCCTCACAAACTTAGCCATGATATCCACCTTCCATAGGATATCATGGCTAAGTCAGTCCTGAAGCAGGCGTAAGAAAAGTAGTGATAACAGGGGTTATCGCTACTTTTCTTGCCGCTATGCTTCATGGCGTGGGGCTTGATGATAGGAGAAATGTCGCTTAGCGACATTTCAACTGTCATGTCAGGTCAGGAACGCCCACTTTGCATCTCATTAGAGATGCAAAGCTGGCCGTCAGGAATACCTGCGCTAACGCAAGGTTTCACGCGTTAGCGTGAGCTTGCTAATTAGGCGATAAAATTATCGCCGCTTTTAGGCCGAAAACTACTGCAAAAGCGGCGATAATTTTCTAACGCCGCGTTGTAGATATGCCCCATAGTGCTCTCTGCCATGGATAGAGCCGGGTGGGTCTGTGTAGTTTTGTGTCTTTGTAGCAGAGTGTGCTAAGACACCCCATGTCTTCTAGCACTTTATTTTCTATCTGTAGCCATCCTGGCTTTTCCAAGGTGTCATTGATTAAATAGCAAAGCAGAGCTAATTATAATAATATCCAATAGCATTACATGTGTGGAAGTCATAGACTTCGGTTAATTCGGCTAAAGAACATAATTCACTCATTTTCAATCTGGTTCCCACTCTCTCGCACACAAATTCTTTCAGTATACAAGTTAATTCCAACAACATTTCTCTAGGAATGCTTAGAAGTAACATTGCAAAAATATAATTGATTCATTTTGCAACCTACATCTTGATAATTTGTATCTTGCATCAGCATGATGAATTGAGGACTTTGCACCTCCTAATATCCTGCTGGAATTTAGACAGTAAGAGATTTCAATTATGTTCCAACATGCTCCTGAGAGCTGGATTCAAGAATATTCCTAGAAATGTAATCTCCGATGGTATCCAGCGAAAGGGGTGAGGACCAAAAGAGGCTACTGTGGACAATCATGTCAGCAGCATCACTCCATAGTTACCCCTATTGATATAATATGCTGAAAATGCGAGCAGCTCGAAATTAAATATGTGAGGTGTGTAAAGGAGGTTTCCGGGCTGGACAAAGTAAGAAGAATATCATCAGCATGGAAAATGCTTTAGATTACCCATCCAGGGTGGAGACCCCAGCATATCTTTGATTTTCCAAATGGCAATCACTAGTGGTTCGAGGGGCATTGTAAAAATCAAAAGGGAACGTGTACTTCCTTTTCTTGTTTCCCTATTAATCCAAAGGGGGATGAAATGTGATCAATGCAAGCCACTACCACTGTGTGGTTCATATATAGCCATTTGACTTCAGATATGAAACTTTGAGCTGAACCCTGTGAACCTGAGTTTCAAACTGGAAGCCCGAATCTACTCAGTCAAATGCCTTTCCTGCGTCAAGTGATACCAGTACATGATTATTTATTTGTTCAAGGTCACACATATAAAAATAACATCATCATCAAAGGTGGAACATGGAATGAGTGAAACCCCTCGAGAGAACACCTAAGGTCCCAGAAACACAACAACCTAAAAAAATAATCACAAAGGGCATCATTAGCCATGGGTCGGTGGTTTCGACCGCACAATTCAGATTCAACCACCCTTATGGGCAGTCGGAAACATCCATTTTACAATGGCAGCTTGTGTGGTGGGCAGAAAAGGCCCGCAGCATAAGCCGCTCTTGTAAAATGGATGTTGTTAGGCACCCATGAGGTGCCTTCAACATGGTGCAGGTATGTGTAGGGGCATCATAGGTGGCCTCAAGGTCCCATAGAGGAGGCTGCGGGCCCTGCTAGGGGCCACCAAAGCCACTTTCCAAGAACCTTTCCATGTCGGAAAGGCCGACATGGAAAGGCTGTCGGAAAGTGGTATCATAATCCCAACGGCAGAGCAGAGGCTGGCTCCACCGTCATTATGGGAATATGATGCCTTCCGACAGGCACAGGGGATGGTCCCTCCACCCGATGACTTCACCTGCTGCATCGTAATCAGCTGGTCAGACCGCAATGGCAGATGTCAGGCAGACCGCAACCGACGGTCAGTTGGTTGCGGTCACCGGACATCGTAATCAGACCCATAGTTTGATACAAATAAGCATACATGCAGATTACAAGGTAAATCCTTTTCTGTAGTATAGATCATGAGTTCTACAGCAGAAATCTGTTCAACAGTATCATTTTGACTTCTTTCTTGAATGACCCAGTTGAGGGGTTAATTCTAATTACAGTTGGTAGTGCTTTCCAAATTCTCGGGGCAATACCCGAGAAGGCTTAGTTATAAGTTTTCTTTTTATAAAATGTAGGTGCTTTCAGCAGTAGGGAATTGGAGCTCCTAGAAACTCTAACACCCCCAGATAGCTCTAGTTTTTGTGCAAAGGTTCCTCGGAGTGTTGAAGTGGAGGGCTTCATGGGTCATGCAGGCAATTTTCAAATGAATCCTTGCCTCATATGGAAGCCAGTTTAAAGATTTCAGATCAGGAGTGATGTGATTGTTTCTTTTCAATACTGTAATGAGCATAGCTGTAGAATTAAGAGAGGCCCTAATTAGTGCCAGCTTAGCTCTGGGTAGGCTGCAAAGGGTTGCACTTCCTTAGTCCAACCTGGGAATCACTAGTGCTTGAACAGCTGACTTGAAGTCATCTGGGGGTAGGAAGTGTCTTATTTTCTTAAGATATTAATTTGGAAATGTGCTCCTTTGGTGGCAGAGCTGATGTGCTCCTGCATGTTCAGATCCTTGTCCAGCATTATTCCCAGAGATCTTGTTGACTCTATAATGTGTGCCACACAGTTCAGCGCTGTTAGTTATTTCATCCAATCTGGGATGTCCGGTGGGGCAATTAGGAGGAATTACATTTTTAGATAATTTAGCTTGAGGTGGTCACCAGTCAACCAGTTTTGTGCTTTTTGTAGGGTTGAGTTTAGAGACCTAATTACTTCGGGGAAAGAGATTTTAAGTACAGTTGTGTGTCTTCTATGTACATGTGATAGTGGATGTTAGATAAACTCACCAGTTTGGTTAGAGGTTCCATGAATAAGTTAAAGAGGGTGGGTGGTAGTGAAGACCTGTGTGAGGTTGGATAGGGATATATTGACTTTGATTATTTGAGTTCTGTTGTGGAGAAAAGAAACAAGCCAGTTAAGATCTGACCCCAATAGTCCCATCCTATGTTTGAGTAGGTCTAGGAGGCTGTCATGTTTGAAAGTATCAAAAGGCTGATGAGAGGTCAAGGAGGATAAAAAGTCAGGATTTGTTCTGATCCAACATTCTTAAGGCATCATCAACTATGTGTGTGAGTGTTCATCACCATCATTTCTTACTTGTCACAGAATATGGGCCAATGACCGCAAATGTGGAATGACAAAACCAACTTGGTCCTAGTGTTTCAGAGATGGAAACAGGGCTTTCAACCTATTTGAAAGTGTCTTGCTGCATAATCAGGAGTCAATGTAGGCATCAAGATTCAAATTTTTCTGCTTTCCTACAAGGTCTCTGACCATTTAGCTGTATATTGTTTTTTTATAAAAAAGAATGAAAAGCATCTAAAATATCTGTTGGGTGCATCAGCAAGTTGCCTTGGGCATGCTTAATGGCTGGGATGTGTGGGATGCTTCTTGTTGCCTCGACTGGAAAGCCAATATTCAGTCTGCTTTCTCACTGGTTCATACTGCCTTTGTTTCAGACAGAAAAAGTATTTCTCTGTTGCATAAGAGTTCTTTAATATGTTACATGAATCTGTCTTGTTCTGTTGGGTTGTAAAGAGTTGAATGTGATGCTCTAAGGCGTTTTGAGTGGCAACAGCGTGCCATTTCTTAATAGTGGAATCCAGCACCTACTCAACATGCTTTTCCCACTTACCAGAGGACAGGTGATGAGGTCACTGAGTCTGGGTAATTACCTGCCCACTAACTCTGTAACCCGACATTTGGTCTCCCTGAGTTTATCTCTAGACATATTAAAGTGCTGCTGGCCTGGGAGGGACGGTGACATAATTCTAAGTTCCAAGTGTATGGAGAGTGCATCATGATCTAATATTCTATTTGGGATTATGTTTGTGGTTGTGACACCCTGAAGGAGGCTTGCTGATACTAAGTAAAAGTCTCTTTGAGTATGTGTGCTGTTCACACAGGCAGTAAGTAGGTATTATAGGTGATGTGAATTGTGACATCCTCAGGCAATTGAGCTATCCCTCATATCGTTGGAAGGCAGTGTTAGGATTATGAGGTAGGGACAAGGTCTAATGCTTGTTCAAAAGTACTACACCTGGAGAGGCAAATGACTTGTAAGGATCCAGTAATAGTTAGAAGCTTAATGAGTTTCCGGTCCCCAATGCAGATGCCAGTCCCTGTGTCTGATCTTGAGTGGAGGTAGTAACAGCTACAGGTGCCCTCTCTGTAACTGAAAGGAACATTAGTTGCCTAGTGAATTGGCAAACACCCTCACCCCCCACGGTTAAATTAATCTGTGCCTAAACTAAATGTAAAGCAGCTCAAAATCAGCTATAATTAACAAAGAAACAACTAAATAAGGCAAACCATGAAAGTGAGGGGGGGATTTAAAACCACTCATAGCAGCTGAACCAGTTTACTTCCTTCGATCCGCGACACAGGATGGTATCTTTAGGCAGTTTCTATTACAAAGCCAGCGACTCTTTTCTTTTCAGGAGATCTGGATTTACCTCTCAGAGACAGTGGCCACTCACTATATTTAGATGTCAGGTCTTGTGACCAGTTCCTGGTAACTACCTCAAGTCTCTCACTCCCGCAGTACCGTCTAGAGTGTTGCACCTTCGTCCTGCTCTTGTGCAAAATTGGCTGTAACTTTAGGTCAGCTTATGTTAATGTCTGTAGCTTTGAAATTGTCAATGTTTCAAGTTGACAAGAGTCTTCAAAGTCTTTCATACGCTCAGCCTTAATCATCAACAATGTTGCTAGGTGTAGGAGGCCATGCCGGATACCAAGCATTATCAGTCTGGGTCGTAGGTCAAGAAAACATTTACGGTTGGACAGAGTTTCCCAGTAAAAGTTCTTAGGTACATGTATTTTGTGACAGTCATACAAAAACTGGGCTTGTTTCTTGACTTTACAGATTACATCAAGGGCTTGTTTATGACGAAGGAAACCGACAATTACCTATTGCGTGACATCTTTGCTGTTGGTGGCCTGTGTCTTGATTCTATTGGACCTTTGTAGTTCAAAAAGCTGGGACAACACTGTCTTGGTTCAGATCGGTATTAACCGTAGCCATATTGTTGTCTCCTTCTTAGGGATCCTAGAAAAAAGTAGGTGTCTTACCTTTTTTGGTCTTTCAATTCCGTGATCTTGGCCTCCATGTACCAATTGTCCTGTTCCTAGTCAGTTGAAGCAGCTAATGTCTGCTCAGTGCTGGTTAACCTATTTTCAGATATCATGAAGCATGAATTAAAGGCCATACAATCTGGTGAGAGGGATAGTATTTCCAAGGATAATTTAGAGGTATTTTCCTCTATTGATGAGATGGAGGTTGGAAGAGAAGTCAGTTCTTTAAGAATATTGTCTAGCACTGCGTCCTGGGACATCTTGTACACTTCCTGTGGGAGCTTCTGCCCCTTCTTTGTGCCGGTTTCAGGGAAGACCAGTTGGCCACTTTGACTTCAGTATGTAGGCCCTATGCCCTTCCAATGTGACAGTAAAATGTATTTAATTATGACACTGGCAACACTGATGAGAATACTGTTGGAAGTCTCTTATAGGGGCCTTTTGAGGAAACGTACCACAAGACCAGAAAAAATTATACTGCTTTTTAGGGTCGGCATGCGTGTTAGGGTTTACTGCCACAGAATGAAGGCGACTGACTATGGCTAGCAAAGCTGCTCAGCATCCCCAAATTACAATAATAATTAAATAATGGGTTTGTGTTGTTTGCAGAACTGAAAATTAGTGGAGGACCTCTACCATGTCCCCCTCACACTGCCACATACAGGAAATCAGTTGCAGCATTCAGCAGAGGGTGATTGTTACATTTCTTGAGGCCCACAAGATAGGTGTTATGTACCAATTGAAGAAAGGTTCATGGAAATTCTTGTATTCAATGTGATAGCCGGCAAGACCATCAATCACTGTTAATATTTAGAAAAGGGGTATTATACCACCCCTGTGCACATCTGGCGGTAGGGTCAGGTGGTTAAAATCCTGGCAAAAGTGTTCCTCGGTCCTGCTACTAAGTGCACTTTTTATGAGTGCTGGAAGAGAAGAAAAGAGAAGAGAAGAGCAAAGAAGAAAAGAGAAGAGCAGAGAAGAGAAGAGAAAGCAGGCCAACCATCATCAATATGGCATTGTCATTACTGTGGTTGAGTCCTCTTTTTTATGTATTATCACTCATACAATTACTGCTGTCCAAAGTCTCCTGACCATGGGACCCAGTCGCCATCTCCTTCTGCCCAAGGAGGGCAAGGTTTGTGGGGGCTTTTGTGTAGCACAACCTATCCGTAACTTTGGGTCCTCTCGTCAGGTCGTGCTACTCTTTTGCTGCATGCCTACAATGGGGCTTCCACTGCCCTGCCTGTGGACATACTGGGAGCCGGTAGTGGATGAGCAATGTGGATCCTTGCCGATTTTCCTGAATCACTTTGTGTTTTCCAGAACTCTTGTGGTGCCCTGCAGCTTAGTATGTTTCAACTGTTGTGGGTCACGCTAGCTGAGTTTTAGCAGGCTTCCACCATCTCCATTGGGTGTTAGCTTCGCCCCCAGGGTTGGTTCCTTGTCAAAACTTCATATTCTTTCTGCAATGCAGACAGATCATTTATGTTAGGTGATTGCTCTCTCTGCAGGCAGTGATGATACTGGCTCAAAGCAGGATTATCCAGATTGTGATCGCAATAAGTGGGAAACTCTGCACCTTGCTGTCATAAGACACTCAGTAAAGACTAAATGTCTAGTTATGCTCAGAAACATTTCCGACCTCTAACAACTCAATCTGTTGACTAACCCTTATTCTCCCACCATCAACTAAATGGCAGTGCTCATAAGAGGTCAATCAGAAATCCTTAGCTCAATAACTCCTATAGAAATTCTGAAGGGTGCCCTACCTCTATCCCGTCACATTTCAATGTCTAGAGATGATATCAAGAATGTTAGGTAAATCACTTCCACTGTCTGGGGAGGTTCTATCACAAACCTCACATTGTGCAATGACAAAACTAGAGGCATTTCAAAATGGACTCCACTGGCTAAATACACATACTCATAAATAACATGGACACCTGCTTCTAAGAAACATACACACAACCTGCACTTGAGATGCACAAAGGGATGTCAGGGCAGGATCGGGGATGACACGCAAGAGGAGCTATTCATGAGTGGGCATGTTGATGCTATTACTTGATTTAAAAACGCTATGTAGTCACAGCCGTTCACTGTACTTGTCACTTAGTCACAGCCGTTCACTGTGCTTGTCACAGAGACACAAATGGTACTTTTAACTAAAGAGTACTCTTTTGGTGCCCCTTCATGACTCAAAGCCAGGCTCAGGGTCTTATGGTAAAGTTTGGGCTGGGCCTTAGTGTGCACACACATGATTTTATATCTACTTGGCCAAAAAAAGTCAGGATTCCAAAATCACTTGCATACAGTGGCTCAGGTCCAAGGTCATGCCCATTTACCATGCAGGGGACATTCTTGTTCTACAATACCATGTTTAGTTGTTGTATATAAACGACTGCTAACCCAATTTAATTGAGTAAATTGGTTGACATTGCTTTGAGCTAATAATAATTTTCAAACATTCTCCTCAGTCTCGCAAAACTTAAACCTAACATACTTCAATCCCATGTATAACTGAAGGAGCTATCTTGGATTTATACACTGCAAGATGTGGAATAAGAACACATGAAATGGGCCTGATTCACAAAGCTAAACTTACACTTTTGTGTAAATTTACATTTGCTTTGTTATTCACAAACATGGAGTTAATAGTACGTTTTTGACTGCAGAGACTCGCGGTTGGTTGCGGAGAACTCCACACATGAAAAAACATCAATGGTGCAGTTTTGTTAGGATTAAAAAATCCTTCAGAAAGTACATCAATGGCAATTTCAGTAGGAGTATGCCTTTAGTAAAGGTCAGAAATTGTATGTTCTGATTACCCAGTTTAAGGAGGCACCCCTCTAGCAATCTTTTAAGTGGATCACATATGTTAAGTCTGCAGTATTTACAAAGTGCTTTTCCACAGTGTATGTTCCTGTAAAGTAAGCCTGGGCGAAGCACTACGCTACGCTCGCGTAGTTTGCGAAGTTCGCGCTACTTCGCACTACGCGAACTGCACGTAGCACAGTGCGAACACGCGTAGCGTAGAGTTGCGTAGTGCTGCGGTCATTTTTTGCTTGCTCGCGGTCCTCAACGTCAAGTTGGCGACCGCGAGCAAGCAAAATGACATCCCGGCGAGACTTTTTCCGTGTTCGCGATCAGCAACATCAAGTTGGCGATCGCGAGCATGGAAAATAAACCTTCCGGCGAGATTCCCAACGCGAGGAGGTCAGGTTTCTCATTGCGAGGGGTTGCGTATGCTCGCGACCGCTCGCGATGAGAAACTACCAGTTCGCGTTGAGAAAGCTGCCGCTCGAGTAAAAATCTACTCGAGCAGCAGAAAACTACAGCTCGCACTGTGCAAGATGCCATTTTCAATGATTGCACAGTGCCGGTTGCTTGTCCGCACTGTGCAATCATTGAAAACAACATCTTGCACAGTGCGAACATGTTACTACGCAGTTCGCGAAGTGCTACGTGTAGCTCGCGTAGTGCGAACTTCACTTTGCGTAGCTTCGCAAAGTGCTACTTCGTGAACTGCGCCCACCCTTACTGTAAAGCATTCAGGGTGCGAGCACTTTTTGTGGTTGTAGGAGTCTCACTCACTAGAATAAGTGTTGTTGCCTTTGTCTAGAGATAATGTGTCTTTCAAGTTTATGGTTTAGTGAAGGTTATGCATATTGTAATTTACTTCTGAAGCAACTATCATTGATCCAAGTGCCATATGAAAATGACTTAGAAAACAATACACACTATTTTCTCTTGTGCCTCTGTAAGATGTAGGCATTTGTTGGAATGGCAAACAACTGGTATTTAAAGGATACCCTGACCTAATTAGGGTGTCGGCCTTTGGCCGATACTGAGTGGTTTATAAAGAAAGGCCAGAGGAAGTCTTTTACTTTTTATTGTCATTAGTCTGCTTGGGAAGAGCTTCTGAGCAACCTGATTGTTTTTTGTTTGTTTACTGTAATGAAGATCAGTGTGCAGGGTGTGCTGCCATCATTTCGGTAAAAGTGAAAGTAAAATGAGTCGATGGGAGGGTGATCCCAAAGCAGAGATCCACTCACTAGCCACCACGGATAGAAGGAGAGTCCCCTTGGGTAAGGGCTTGTGCTCCCCCATGAAGAAATGTATTATTCCAGCCTTTCTGTTCCCCCTGTGTGGCAGATTGGAGCAATTACCCCAATCTGCTCCCCAGGGGCAGAGGCAAAATTTCCACTACATACCAGGATTTCTTTTCGTACAAAAATATAGGGGTAGGGGCTTCCCTGCATGGGCAGGGCCATGCCTCCACCCCTAGTAAATGTACAACAGATTTACTTCACCCTAAACATCAGGGAAAATGTTTTTTTAAATATAGGGATGTGGGCTGCCCACCATGGGTATGGCCATGCCCTGAACCCAGGAAAATGGGGTACCAGTCTTCCTGCCCTCCCTGCGGGTGTATGGGGTGATTACGCTGATCTACCCCACTGGGGGGTAGAAAGTCTACTAGATACAAGGGATTTGAAAAAAAAAAACTAGGGGTGGGGGCTGCCCACATTGGGCATGGCCACGCACCCCACGCCAAGTAAATTGAGCAACAGTCTTTCTGCCCCCCTCTGGGAGGCAGATGAGAGTAATTACCTTGATCTTTCCCACATAGGGCAGAAAGCTCGCTAGACACCAGGCATTTTTTAAATAAAAATCTACGGGTTGGGGTTGCACAGCATGTGCATGGGCATGGCCGTGCCCCAGCCCAAGTAAATAAAGCAACAGTCTTTTTGCACCCCAAAGAAACATATGTGGGTAAGCACACCAGATCTGCCGCACATGGGGCAGAAAGCTCTCTAGATGCCTTGGATTTTTATTTTAATATAATGGTAGGGTTCTACCCAGCTTAGCATGGCTATGCCCCACTTCACCTAAATGGGGCAAGAGACTTTCTGCCTCCATTGGGGGGGCATATGGGAGTAATTTCCTCCGATCTGCCCACAGGACAGAAAACTCACTAGACACTAGGGTCTAAATTCATGCAATATGTTTTGGGGGGGAGCGCCCTCCCCCGGACATGGGCCCATTCTCCCTCACCCTAGGGCCAAATAGACTTTCTGTCACTCCTTGGGTCTGAATAGGGTATTCACCCAAAATCTGCCACCCCCCTCCCGGGGGGCTTAAGCCCCAAAAAACAAAAGGGATTTCAAAATGGTGCCGAAACAAACAAAAGGATGGGGTGGCTTACCCTGTGATTTATCTGTACCCCAGCCCTAGTGGGAACAATAGAGTCTTTCTGCACCCCAGAGGCAGATAGGAGGCTTGTCTCAATAGGGGAGGATGCCCCAAACTTGCCCTCAGGAGGTAGAAAATCCACCTGACACCAAGAAGTTTTGCCATTGGGGCAAAAGAAAGTGGTGCAGGTGTAGCACTCTGGCATAGACCACGCCCTGCCCCACGTCACCCCAAAAAAGGAAAAGCCGGTCTTTTTCCCCCATAGGAGCAGACAGCAAGTGTGACCCCAATTTGACCCTATAGGGGCAGAAAGCCCACTATATGGCAGGAATATTTATTTTTTACTAAAATAACGGGGTGGGCCTTGACCATCCAAATATCAGGCCTCACCCTTACCCTTAAAACCTCAACAGCTTTCTGCTCCCCTGCGGACCAAAGCATCCCAACACAATGGGAAGTGAGAGGACATTTGATTCTTTTGGGTGTTGTTTCTACATGTGGGCCACAAAAGTGTGGCTAACTCCCAATATCGTCTCACTTGCAATGGTTGACGACTACACTTTATGGACTTGGGAAAACCTAACAGACCCCGACAGTTCTGTAAACTAGAGATCCGTGGGAGTCCAGGGTGGTGTGCTTCACATGCTTCACAACATTTTCTTGTTGCTCTGGAAACCTCAAGCTTTGACAAAAAGCACACATTTTCCTCACATTCCTGTTAGGAAAACTTCTGAAATCTGCAGGGAGCCACAAATGTCCCACCACACAGCATTTTTCCAAGTCTCCCAGTAGATATAGTACCTCAATTGTGTGGGTGCGCCCAAAAGGCCTTAAAGTGCTACGCAGAGGGATCAGCAATAGGAATAACTGCAGGATTTGCAGCCCTGCTCATTTCCCGCCCAAGGAGACTTACTAACCATAGCCATTTTTAAAAACTAGACAACTAGAAGAGGCCAAGGTGGTGTGCCTTGCATGAATCCCATGAGATGTTCTTACACAATGTCTGGCAAACCACAAACATTGCTTGAAATCACACATTTTCCCTACATTTTTGTGATGGAAACATTCGGAATTTTCAGGAATCCTCAAAATCCATATTTTTTTACAGCATTTTTATTGGTAAAAGAGGGGTAACACTGGCTGGTACGAATTTTGTGGACTCCTGAGATTTCTAGAAGTTTCCATCACACAAACTGTGAGAAAAATATGTTATTTCTGGCATAAAGGGAGGTTTTTCTGGACATTGTGGGTAAGAAAGTCTCATGGGACTCCCCCAGGTCGCTAGTTCTCAAAAATGTGCAGGGTTGCTAGATTTCCCTAGGTGCCAGCTGACCTATGGCCCAAAATCCACAGCTTATTACTTTGAAAAAAACAGGTCAGTTCTGAGTGGGAAAATGTGATGTATCCATGTTGCATTTTGGGCCGTTTTCTGTTGCAGGCACTAGGCCTACCCACACAAGTGAGGTACCATTTTTATCGAAACCCTAAGGGGAATACTGGGTAACAAGAAATTTGTGGCTCTCTACAGATTCCAGAACATTCCATCACAGAAATGGAAGGCAAGTGCGTTTTACTATTCAAAGTTAGAGGTTTTTATGGATTCTGGGTAAAAAAATCCCAGTGAGAGCCACACATGTCACCCCACCCTGGATTTCCATAGGTGCTTAGTTTTTAAAAATGTAGAAGTGTTCTAGGTTTCTCTAGGTGCTGACTGAGGTAGGTTCCAAAATCCACAGCTACCCATATTGAAAAAAAAGGGTCAGATTTTAGTGGAAAAATATGATGCGCCCATATTGTGTTTTGGCCAGTCTCCTATCACGGGAACTAGGCCTGCCCACATATTGAAAGACATGTGGAAGCATAGAATAGTAGAACATTTGTTTTTACCAACATGATTTACCTGCATTTGTGACTTCCACATGTACGCCAGTGTGTAAGAAAGAAGAACATTTAGAAAAATACCCTCTAAATCATATGCTAGTACGAGTACCTACAAATTCAGAAATGCTCAAGTAACCACTGCCCCTAAACTCCCTTTCCTTAGTCCATTTCAGAAATGTATAGATTCCCTTGATACCGATTTTTCACTCTACACATTTTACCATATGAATTGTACTATACTGGGTACACAATGAAAAAGCATTGTACAATGTAGCTGAGTTGTTGATTCTGGGTTCCATAGGTTCTTGGAGAACCTACAAACCATATATAAACCCACAACCAGAAGGGACTAGTGAACGCAATGTATATTGCTTTCGTAAATTGGCCACCGTGACAAAAGTTACAGATGAAAACTTTGTCACAAGTTGCTGTTTTTTCCTACTAATTTTCATAATTTCTTTATTTCAACAGTTCATTTCTTTGGGAAAAAATTCAAGGATCTACAAATATAACCCTTTGATGAATTCAGGATTTTGTCTACTTTTTCGAATTCTTACATTTTTCTGGATCACCCATGATTTTTACACTGGTTTCCACCACAAACTGGAAGTAGGTTGAGAGCATAAAAAAATAGGAAAAAGTGGTGACCTCTTTGAAAAATGCCAAACCTGTGGTAAAAAATTTGATTTTCTATAAGTTTTTGCATGATCCTGAAAGCTGGGGAAAGTGTTACTTAAGCACAGTAAACCACTAGTTGATGAGATTTTTAGGGAAAAAAGTAAAAACAGCTCTTTTATCCAGAGTACTTTTGATCTATTTTACCTAAAATCTCAACATTTTGCTATATTTGGCTATTTTCTCAGTCTCTTTTAGGGTAGTCCAAACCCCCCAAAAAAGGATGCAAATTTGGCATGGATACCTTATGAGGAAAACAAAGTTATGGATCCCTAGCACAAGCTACAACAAATAGAAAAAAAGGCTCAGCACGGGGGTGGGGGGGAGGCCCATCAGTTAAGGGGTTAATCTGCTGAGATTAAGAGAATAAACACTTTCACCCTCCCATATTTTCGTTAGCTTCAGCAGTGTTTTTGCAACTTTTTCCACAATATCTAAAACTAAAACATATGTAAAGTATCAAGCTTATGTTTGTAATCCGTTTGAGAAATAAATACGAACCAGCACCCTAGTTTGAGGAAAAATGCCATGTGCACTCTTTCTAACTAAAACCATCCCTGGCAGAATACAAATTGTATTTTGAAGACTAGCTGTAATGCATCCAGCTCATAGATATTCCTAAACGTCTCCAACGGGTGAGATGATTTAGCAGATAAAGTTATACATTGTGTCTTCTTCTCATACCTGTTCCGAATGTATTCAGAGGTATGCGATGGCTTAGGTGTTATGGCTCTCACTACCTGCAAGGGCTTGAGCTCAGGTACTCATACGTCTTAGCAGGTATTGAGATGGGGTAGCTGGTTATACTACTTTCCCTATTTCAAAGGGCTTCACCTCAGGTATACTCGTGTCTCTGCAGAAAGTGAGTGAAGTTAATGGCTCATATTACTCTTACCCCTTGTAAGAGCTCCAGACCACATCTTTATAGGTCTCTGTGGTATATTAGTTGACATAACAGATATTAATGCAGATGATTAGACTGGCTAATAGATCACAATAGAATGTGAGTCATTAATTTGGGGTGGTTAATAGCCCACCTCAATTCATAATAATGTCATCAATATGTTAGGTCAAGTCAAAGGTTTCAATAATTTAACCCTGAGCTCCCCCCCGGTAACTGTGGCACAGAGCAGACAAGCATAACTTAGAGAAAAGGTGTAAAGAGTTTAGAAGTACTAAAATAGTTAATACATTGAAAGCACAACACAATAAAAGTCACACACCAATTTATTTAAAAAAAAGATACATTTAACAAGTAAAATGGCACCAAAACAACAAAATCGAATAGGTTGAACCAGAGATATGTTTTTTAATAAGATTTAAGTGTGAAAAGTGCAGGAAAAAGTAAAGCACCAACGATAGTCAATGATCACTGTAGACCGGGATTAAGGTGTCAATTCAGACCAACTTAGATTGAGCACAGGTCGGATATGAAAGTCTGCGAGTCAAAAAGTTTAAAAAGTTTAAAAGTGTCACTAGTCTGGAGAAAAGGTTACCAAATGTTTCCAAACTTTCTTCCTATTCTCAAAAAACCACAGGAGTACACTTCTAAGTCCCCCAGGACCTCAGGGGAGGTACTTAAAGGCTCTTAAGGTTTCAGGCAGATGCTAATACCAGGCTTCAGTCCAGGTCCACTTGCTACTGTTCAGCCGGGCACTTTAGGAAAATAAACTCTTGCAACTTGTTGTAGCCACACTGGAGGTCAGCCAACTGATTCTTGGAATCCATCACTTCATCCTGGAAAAAAGTGGGAGCATGTGCAGCCCTTCAGGCCCACTCATAGGTCTCAAACAACAGGTACCATCCTTATGTTCTTTACCAGTTCCAGAAAGTGTTCTGAGGAAGGATGGAAGAGGGTCCAGCTTTGTAGAGTTCACCAGCCTTTGGGTAGGGGACACCATGAGCCACTCCTTGATACTCTTTGACCAATGAAGTAAAGGTTCTCAGACCCTGATCTACCTACTTTCACAGTAGTTCCTGTTTGCTTTACTACAAACAGTCTCAAATGCAATGTATCAGGGCAAATTCAAGATGCTGAAGGCCTTCAGCCACATTAAACTTGGGCTCTGAGGGTTGTGAGTGGAGAGTGAACTATGGCAATCCCATTGCCCTCTCAAATCTAACACTAACATCCAGTTTGAAGCCAGCACTGCTCCTACAATAAAAGCAGAGACAGAGGTTTGGTAGGACCCTTCAACAACCAGACAGGGGATACACAAGAATTGTCCTAGCATACTGTTTCCTCCATTTGAAGGGCACAAAATGTGTACATGTACTTCAGACAGACCTGTCATGCAAGTACAGCATTTTAATCAAAAGGGTGTAGGGAGAAGCAGGAAAGCATCCACACAGCCTCAATTTACAATCCAATGTAAATCAAGGGGAAGTGAACCTCAACAGGCTATAGACCGGAGTCTCCAAACAATTGTCTCAGAGACCATCAACCATGTTGTCGCCACTAACAGTATATGTCATCTCCTTTGGGGTGATGTAGTGGATAGTGTCATCACCGGGTCTTTCACTTGACTGTTGGGTTCTCTAAGTGAGTCAATGGTGGGATCTGGGAGATATAAGTAAAATTACCTCCTATAACTATGAATGTTTTATTGAAAAAAGGGAGATGGGGTAAGACTAAAATATTTAGCGATGTTGATTTGGACAATTTATGGGTCCTAAACATCTAGATATCTGGTCAACATGTTTTGGCCATGCAGATCAGTCTATTGTGTGAATCTCAAAAGAAATTCACTCATCTTCTTGGGCTGAGCACAGGCTAGGAGTTGGCAGGTGCAAATACTAATTAGCCTTCTGACAGTTCAGGCAGGTAAAGAGCAACTTGCCAAAGGTTAATTTTGCTTAGTATTTATCTGACCACCAGCAAACTGGATTTGCAATAACTATTAGAGAGAGTAGTTTAGTACAATACAAAGTCGGGCAGCTGCCAACATGATCATAAATAATTTCTGTAAGCCCCCTTCCTGTTAATCTTTAACACCCATCATTTTCTCTGTAACCGATAGTTGTACAGAAAAGCCAATTCTTAATGACATATAATTTCTTACCCCTTCCTAGAATTTTTGTAAACATGGACAGTGTACAAACATGTGAAGGTCGTCGGTAGCAAGAAGCTTACACTTAGGACATCTCATTCTATGTGTTCTGTCTGTAGAGTGAGCAGCTCCCCATTTTAAAATCGCATCTCAAGTATAGTATAAAAAACAAATTGTGCAAAACTGTGGTAGCTTGAGATTGATGGAGTGTACAGACCGTCCAGCAAATCTAAACAAATCTGGATCTTTCCGGCTGAGACTTCTGATGAGAGAAGTCTACTCCATTTTTCAGCCAAAAGTGGAGTACATGTTTATGACTGGGAATGTAACTGAAACAAGGAAGGAGAAAAAAATAAAAATGTGTAAAAATCACACAGGTTTTAAGGAGCAGAGCTTAGACAAATTTGGCATACTCCCTCACACAATGGTTCTACCACTCAATTTGTACAGACCGTACCAAATTGGATAGCATAGCAGTTTTCCCAATCCTAAATAATCAAAGCTCAGAAGGTAGCAGTGGTGATATAAAAAAGCTTTATCAAGATAGATGTTGACACTAGCTGAAAAAATAACAGACATAGCAGTAAATGCTCTCTGGTACCAGCAACGAAGATCAGCTGTAAGCTCTGGAACAAAATAATATTTGTAGCTACAAATATCACCTTTTCGTTCTTAGTAAATTCATGTTTGTTTCCTAATATAAGCTACTCGTTTTCATCAACTATCCTCTGGTTCTTCTGCCAGACATGTATAGGAAGAATCATGTCCTGAAGGCACCCATAAAACGTAAAGGATGGGCAAATATTATGTCAGAAAAAACCAAATTGTTATGAACAATATATCATGCATGGTCTACTATTGTATCAGAAATAATTTGAATAATTAGAAGAAGAACAAGAATGACACACTATATCAAAAAAGGGTCAATATTATGCCAAAGATAGGCATAATGTTGTTAGAAATAGAACAACCACGATAAGTCAAGTATGGGCTACTATTATACCAGTGCTGGGCAAAACATCATAGGAGCTGGTAGTGGGGGTGCTGGGGGTGCTGCAGCACAGCCAAAATGAAAATGCTGGACTTTAGCTGGTGGATGGGCAAATAAAGATGCCTTTACATTTTGTTTTTGTCTTGTCGAATTTGCCTTGGGTTCAAAGACAGAGGTCAAATATCAGGCTATGTTTTCTGACAAATTACTACTTGAAAATTGGTCTTTACCTTTATTTTGCTAACTCCAAAGTTAGAGGATTTTGTAAAGTGAACAATCTGACAATTGTTTTTGGGGCACAAGGAGTTTGAAAGGATGCAGGATGTCAGTTTTGTATTAAACACAACAGAATGTAAATACCTGTAGGTGAACTACAAATACTTCAAAATATGCCAGGAGATAGGAAAGAACAAATGAAACACTTTTTGTGATGGGGCAAAAGAAAGTGGTGCAGGTGTGGCACTCTGGCATAGACCACGCCCTGCCCCACGTCACCCCAAAAAAGGAAAAGCCGGTCTTTTTCCCCCATAGGAGCAGACAGCAAGTGTGACCCCAATTTGACCCTATAGGGGCAGAAAGCCCACTATATGGCAGGAATATTTATTTTTTACTAAAATAACGGGGTGGGCCTTGACCATCCAAATATCAGGCCTCACCCTTACCCTTAAAACCTCAACAGCTTTCTGCTCCCCTGCGGACCAAAGCATCCCAACACAATGGGAAGTGAGAGGACATTTGATTCTTTTGGGTGTTGTTTCTACATGTGGGCCACAAAAGTGTGGCTACCTCCCAATATCGTCTCACTTGCAATGGTTGACGACTACACTTTATGGACTTGGGAAAACCTAACAGACCCAGACAGTTCTGTAAACTAGAGATCCGTGGGAGTCCAGGGTGGTGTGCTTCACATGCTTCACAACATTTTCTTGTTGCTCTGGAAACCTCAAGCTTTGACAAAAAGCACACATTTTCCTCACATTCCTGTTAGGAAAACTTCTGAAATCTGCAGGGAGCCACAAATGTCCCACCACACAGCATTTTTCCAAGTCTCCCAGTAGATATAGTACCTCAATTGTGTGGGTGCGCCCAAAAGGCCTTAAAGTGCTACGCAGAGGGGTCAGCAATAGGAATAACTGCAGGATTTGCAGCCCTGCTCATTTCCCGCCCAAGGAGACTTACTAACCATAGCCATTTTTAAAAACTAGACAACTAGAAGAGGCCAAGGTGGTGTGCCTTGCATGAATCCCATGAGATGTTCTTACACAATGTCTGGCAAACCACAAACATTGCTTGAAATCACACATTTTCCCTACATTTTTGTGATGGAAACATTCGGAATTTTCAGGAATCCTCAAAATCCATATTTTTTTACAGCATTTTTATTGGTAAAAGAGGGGTAACACTGGCTGGTACGAATTTTGTGGACTCCTGCGATTTTGAAGTACGATGGAAACAAAGATTGTAATAGAGTTAAAACAAATCGAGACACTTTACTTGGTAATTTGCAAATTATAAATATTTACTGAAACCCCATTTCCACACATTATCATTTGTGCGCTATATATTTTTCTCAGTAAAACTGCATGTCAGTGAGAATTTGATGGCCATTTCTAAAGAAAATGTGCTGATTGCAAATTGCATTGTGTTACTACACCATTCCTTAGTGATATACTTCTGACAATTTTCTTCAAAATGCACACTGGCTACATTCAACATACTTACCACTCCTGTTGAATGGACGTGGCTTATCTGCTGTAGCTGTACTTTGGAAGAAACTTGGATTCTCCTCAATCTCTATGGCTTCAAAGATGTGACATTGACTTCAGCACCCTCACTCTCAAAATTGTTCCAGCACCATTGAAAAACACAGTCAAGAAATCTTACTATTTGTCTCATATACATTAAGAGGCACATGTATGAGCCCCTTGCGCTGCTGTAGTCACTTTTTGTGACACTCCTGCGTGGCAAACCATCAAATCATTTTTATGAGGCCACACAGAACCACTTTTTGTGACTTTGAATGGCCTCATAGATATGGAGTAAGGCAAGGCAACACAAATCGCTGCGTTGCATTACTCTGTGCTAGGGAGGCGTTCCATGGGCGTTGAGGTGGGTGTTCCCATGCAACACCCATGGATTTTGACATTTCCCCATATTTACAACACCATGTGAACCTAGGGATGTGCTAACACCTTACGCCTCCCTAGGGGAGGTGCAAAAAGAAAAAATAACTTTATTTCTCCTCATTTTTTCCTATTTCTATGTGTGCTGCTTCCTGCAGCACACGTAAGGATTGTTTTTGTGCCGGAAGGAGCCTCTTCCTTCACAAAAACTATCTTGCCAAGAACACAGGCATCCTTGCACCATGGTGCAAGAGTGCCTGCATTGGCACTAGACTGTTGAAATGGCACCTGTGCAGCGGGAAAGGACAGGAATGCACTGTATTGGGTAAATATGGTGCATTCCTGCCCTTTCCCGGTTGCCCAGGGCAGCGCAGCAAGGTAACTTGTTGCGCTGCCCTGCTCCACCATTCTTATAAATATGCACCTAAGTATAGATCACTTTAATGCATGACATGGTCACAGTTTTCAAGAATGGCCAATATTATATCGGAGTGAGCTAAAATGTAAGACAAAAAGAATGAAGTATGTCGCCCAGGGCCGGCTTTAGGGCGGTGTAGGAAAGTGGCTCTGTATATACTGTTCCCAAATAGGTACAGTGTGTTCAGAGTCCACAGTCCCCAGAGGTTTGGCAGAGGCTAAAGTTAGATATAACCTTACTCTCTAAAGTGGTAGCTTGGTCGAGCAGTAAGGCAGTATCAGAGGACAGTGTAAAACATTTGTTCTACACTCTCACTCAGCAAACGGTCTCACACACTCAAGAACTGAACTCTAGGCCAATGCTTTGTATATTAAAATACATGATTGTTTTATATTAGAACCAACAATAGGTATCAAAATATACTTTCTCAGAATGAGAGGCTTTAGTTAAATACTTTGCAATAGGCAATTGACTTTTGAATGCAATAGTTACAGTTTGTTGCAATAGGCAACACAATTTCAAACACTAGGGAATTTCAAGTTAAATGCAATTGATTACTTTTAGGATTACTCCAGGACTGGATCCTAGATTCAGTCCTGGGACAGTTCGTTGAAACAGGTGAGTAAATACAATTTAGTTACTGTGGTGATTTTTAAGCAATATGTTGGAATTTTAAAAGTTGACACTTCAAAACTTTTTTTAATGAAATCACCAATGTTACCCTATGGAGGGAAATTCACTTAGCAGGTAAGTGGGGTTATTGTTACTTTTTCAAGCTCAGTGTTAGATCCTGAATCCAGCACTAGTGTACCACCTTTAAGCAGTTGAGAGAAAGCGTTTAGGTTATACAGGCGATTTTTTACGAATATTTGTAATTTTGCTAAATCGACACAGAAACTTTTTCAGAAAAACTAGGCAATGTTATCCTATGGAAGGAAATTCAAGTTGCAGGTAAAGTATGTTCTCGTTACTTTTGTAATCCAGTGCTGTGCTCCTAGGCTCAGTACTGGGACATCTATCTAAAATAGGTAAGTAATTAAGTTTTCACAGTTGGTACGATTTTTAAAGAATATTTGTAGTTTGCAAAAATCGACACAGAAGAAATTTCACAGAAAAACAGTCAATGGTTTCCTATGGGAGAAAATTGAGTTAGCGGTAAGTATGGATGTAATTACTTTACAGGGTCAGTGCTGGGATCTCTCCTAATAGCAGGTGAGTATTTTCGATTTCGCTACTCGGTTGATTTTAGGTGAATATTTTAAAGTTTAGAAACTCCACACTTAGAAGAATTTTCAAGTGAAACCAGCCAATGTGACCCTATGGAAGAAAAGTGAGTTATCGGCTTTTGGGTAGGTTCTCGATTGGCAGAGTTAAGGTGCTGGACATAGACTCGGGGGTCTCCCAGGATCAGGTAAGTACAGTTGTTACACCCTCAGCGACACAGGGGCAACCGGGTGCAGAGTGAGGTAGGCCCAATGTCATCCTATGGGAGGCAGGGGGCCTGTGGTTGGTGGCTGCTGGCTGCTGGCTAGCAGGCCATGCGGCTGTGGGAGCTGGGCTCCTGGTCACGTGCTCAGGGCAAATGGGGAAGTAGGTTAGAGTAGAAGTTGCACTGCCAGGGCCACTCGCGGCGGGTGGGTGCAGGGTGCTTTTGAGCCGTTGGGCGCTCAATGGATTGCAAAGGAGAAGCTCAAGAACGAACAAAGGCTGCAAGCTCGGGGACGAAGATTCTTCAGGCGCGACCACCACTTCGAGAGTTAAGTTGGGTAGTTGGAGGATAGGTAGGTACCCAGGAGTTGGGCACAGGGGGCCGCAGGGAGCCGGGTGCAGGGATGCCTTTTGGTTTTGGGAAATCTTACCCCTGTTGATCGCGGTTGGGGGGTTCCCTGGTTCTGAGGCTGCAGGCATCGTCAGGAGCGTCGAGGTGGGTCCTTGGGTGCTGGATTCGGGGTCACAGTAGCCGGGGGGATGTCCTCATGGTCTTTGTCCACTCCAACACAGGCCAGGCTTGGCGGATGCAGAGTGTGCAGGGTTTGCGGTTCCTTGCTGATGCCAGGGGTCAGTTACTTGCTTTGAGCAGTGCCACTGCTCTTGGGAGTCCCAGATGCTCAGAGTCACAAGGTAGCCAGGTCCTCCAGGGTTTGTGAGGTTGCTGGCCACGGGAGATGCCGGGATTTAGCAGGAGCAGGTTTGAGGGTCGACAGGCCGGTAGGGCTGGGGCCAAAGCAGTTGGAGTCTTCCTCTTGTTAGCAGCTGCACGGAAGGTCTTCTTTCTTCTTGATCTTCTTTGCTGTTTCGGAATCTGGATCTAAGGAAGGAAGGTTCAGGATGCCCCTGAAAACTACATTTAGGGGCGTTACAGTTAGGTAAAGGGCAGGGACAACTGGGTCCCTGCCCTGGGATGGGTACACCCCCTATCCTGCCATTCTCCTGTGGGAGGGGGGCAGTGGCCTAGTCCTGATTGGGCAGGGCTCCCCATCTTCAAGATGGCGAGAGCCTGGAGATGTGCTTCACCTCGCCTCCCCTACCTGAGGGGTGGGGTTGGCAGAGGCTGGCACACCTCCTGTCCTTCCTTGGGGTTTCCAGCCAGTCTTCCCACCAGAGTGGGGGTTTAGAACCAGTAGGGGCCAGTTGCTGAGTACAACAAGTGGCCTGGAGAAGCTCACGAAGGCGGCATGACTTTGAAGCTTCCCCTGCCTGTCCTGGGGAAGGAGACCTAGCACCTCCCCCAGAATGTGCATTGTTGCAGACCCAGGGGAGGGGATGGCTCTCTGCCCAGGGGTCCAGCAACATGTCTACTGTGTGGCAGCCTAGGCAGCCCCTCAGACCAGACGTAGATTGTAGGTTAGATTCAGGGGGCATCTCTAAGATGCCCTCTGTCGTGCATTGTACATTAAATCCTGCACTGGCATCAGTGCGGGTTTAATGTGCTGAAAAGTTTGATACCAAACTTCTCAGTCTTCAGTGAAGCCATCATGGTGCTGTGGAGTTTGTGTTGATGATCTCTCCGCACCATATACTCTTAAATGGCAGCACTGCCCTTACAGTGCCCAGGAATGGACCCAGGTACTGTAGGGGCACAGGGCTCATGCTCCTGAACCAACACCACTGGCATAGGGCACCCAGATAGAGGGGTGGCTGATGTATGCCAGGGCAGTGTATGTTGTGGGCATGGCGCACAGGGAGGTGTGCCATGTCGACTCTCTGTTTTGTTCTATACCCAGACACTCAGCCTGCAAGGGCAGTGTGTTGGTGTCAGGGTACAGGGGCTATAAGGGTGGCAAAATAAGTGCTGCAGCCCTTAGGGGCCTTCCCAGGTCACAAGGCCCTGGGTACCTAGTGTACCATTTACCAGGGGCTGACATGTGGCCAGGGTTTGCCAATTTGAGTTTTAGGTTTCAGCACAGTTTTTAGGGAAGGAAAAAAGGCCCTGAGCATCTTATTGGTAGGAGCCCAGGGCACACTTAGTCAAAGTACATTCAGCAATTCAGCAAAACGTGGGGGCATACCATGCAAGAAAGATGGCACTTTCTCACACAACCCCCCCAAGCGAAAGGTGAGGAGACTAACATTGCCCTATGGAGTCTTTATTGTCTAAGTGGAAGAACCTGGAAAGTCCATCTGCGTTGGCATGGGCAGTCCCTGGTCTGTGTTCCACTGCAAAGTCCATTCCCTGTAGGGAGATGGACCACCTTAGTAGTTTGGGATTTTCCCCTTTCATCTGCATTAGCCATCTGAGAGGTCTGTGGTCAGTTTGAACCAGGAAGTGAGTACCAAACAAGTATGGCCTCAACCTCTTCAGGGACCAAACCACAGCAAAGGCCTCCCTCTCAATGGCACTCCAACGCTGCTCTTTGGAGAGTAGCCTCCTGCTTATAAAAGTAACAGGTTGGTCTTGGCCTTCATCATTGGTCTGGGATAGGACCGCTCCTATCCCTAGCTCAGAGGCATCAGTCTGCACTATGAACTGCTTGGCATAATCTGGAGCTTTTAGAATTGGTGCCGAGCACATTGCTTCTTTCAGGGTGTCAAAAGCCTTTTGGCAACTAACTGTCCAGTTAACCTTCTTGGGTATCTTCTTGGAGGTGAGTTATGTGAGGGGAGTCACAATGGACCCATATCCCTTCACAAACCTCCTGTAGTACCCAGTTAAGCCAAGGAATGCCCTGACTTGGGTCTGGGTTGTTGGAGCTACCCAGTCCAGGATGGCCTGGATCTTGGGTTGTAAGGGTTGTACCTGGCCTCCACCTACAAAGTGGCCCAAGTATACCACAGTGCCCTGCCCTATCTGGCATTTGGATGCCTTGATAGTGAGGCCTGCATTTTGCAGAGCCTCTAAAGTCTTCCCAAAGTGGATCCAGTGATCCTGCCAGGTGGAGCTAAAGACAGCAATATCATCAAGATAAGCTGCACTAAAGGACTTCAACCCAATGGTTCACCAACCTCTGGAAGGTGGCAGGGGCATTCTTTAACCCAAAAGGCATCACAGTGAACTGATAATGCCCATCAGGTGTGGAGAATGCTGTTTTCTCTTTTGCTCCTGGGGTCATGCCAATCTGCCAGTACCCTGCAGTTAAGTCAAAGGTACTGAGGAATGTGGCTGCTCCCGATGTATCTATCAGTTCATCAGCTCTTGGAATAGAGTGAGCATCTGTCTTGGTGACAGAGTTGAGACCTCTATATTCCACACAGAACCTCATCTCTCTCTTTCCACCCTGTTGATGAGGTTTGGGGACCAGAACCACTGGGCTAGCCCAGGGGCTCTCAGAGGGATCAATAACCCCTAACTCCAGCATCTTGCTGACTTCAGCTTTGATGCTTTCCTTGACTTGGTCTGACTGACTTGTTTTTGACAGGTGCACTGTCACCAGTGTCCACATCATGGGTACACCAGTCAGTCTGCTGTTGGGCAGAGAGGGTGTCTGAAAAGGCTACACCATCTACTGAATCATCTTGTGGGCTGTAGGAGAGGAGATCAGGGAGAGGCTCACTCTCTGCTCCCTGTTCCTCATCAGTCACCATCAGCCAGGTGATGTCAGCCCTGTCATTGTAGAATTTATGGTGGGTCACATGGATAACCCTTTTGGGTGTCCTGCTAGTGCCCAGGTCAACTAAGTAGGCAACCTCACTCTTTTTTTCTAGGATAGGGTAAGGGCCACTTGATCTATCTTGGAGTGACCTTGGTGCCACTGGCTCCAAAACCCACACCTGTTGCCCAGGTTGAAATTCAACCAGTGCAGCTTTTTGGTCATAACAGTGCTTCTGAAGCTCCTGGCTGGCCTCAAGAGTTTTGGATGCCTTTTCCATGTACTCAGCCATTCTGGACCTTAGGCCAAGCACATAGTCTACTATGTCTTGTTTGGGCTCTTGGAGAGGCCTCTCCCAGCCCTCCTTTACAAGACAAAGTGGTCCCCATACAGGATGACCAAACAGAAGTTCAAAGGGTGAGAAACCTACTCCCTTCTGTGGCACTTCTCTGTAAGTGAAAAGCAGGCATGGCAACAGGACCTCCCATCTCCTTTTGAGTTTTTCAGGGAGTCCCATGATCATGCCTTTCAATGTCTTGTTGAATCTCTCAACAAGGTCATTGGTTTGTGGATGGTAGGGTGTAGTAAACTTGTACTGCACTCCACACTCCTTCCACTTGTGGGTCAGGTAAGCAGACGTGAAGTTGGAACATCTTTTCTGAAACGAATTCCTTAGGAAACCCTACCCTGGTGAAGACACCCAGGCGGGCCTTGGCTACTACAGGAGCTGCAGTAGTCCTGAGTAGAATTGCTTCAGGGTTCCTAGTTACATGATCCACTACTACTAGAATGAATTTGTTCCCTGAGGCTGTGGAGGGTTCAAGTGGACCCAAATGTCCACACCTACCCTTTCAAAGGGCACCCCCACCACTGGTAGTGGGATTAGGGGGGCCTTTGGGTGGCCACCTGTCTTGCCACTGGCTTGACAGGTAACACAGGAGCTGACAAACTCCTTCACATTTTTGTGCATCTGGGGCCAGTAAAAGTGACTAACTAGCCTTTCCCAAGTTTTGGTTTGCCCTAGATGTCCAGCTAGGGGGATGCTATGAGCCAAAGTTAGGAGGAACTCCCTGTACTTCTGTGGCACTACCACCCTATGGTGGTTCCAGGAGTGGGGTCTCTTGCATCAGCATACAGTAATCCCTCTTCCCAATAATCTCTGTGGGTACCACTGACATCTCCCTTTACTTCTGAAACAGCTTGCTGCCTCAGGCTTACAAGAGTGGGACAATCTTGCTGACCCTGCAACAGCTCTTTCCTAGAGGGTCCCCCTGGGCCCAAGAGTTCAACCTGGTAAGGGTCAAGCTCCATGGGCTCAGTTCCCTCAGGGGTATTCAAGTCCTCTCCCTGTGGAGAGGGGTCCTGAGTGGTCTGCTGTACAGAAGCTGGTTCCCCAGTCTTCTTACCTTTTCTCTTGGTTGGTTGGGCCATTATTTCAGGCTCCAGACCTACTTTTTCACCCTTCCTCTTGCTCTGTGCTCTCGTTTGCACACACACCAAATCAGGGATGGCCAGCATGGCTGCATGGGCCTTTAGCTCAACCTCAGCCGAGGCTTAGGTTTCCAGATCATTTCCTAGCAGACATGCAGCTGGTAGCTTTGGAGAGACCACTACCTGTTTCAGGCCAGTAAACCCCCCCCCCCCCCACCCAGCCTAATGTCACCATGGCCATGGGATGACTAGTGGTGACACTGTCAGCATTGGTGACTGGGTAAGTTTTCCCAATTAAATATTGCTCAGGGGAAACCAGTGTGTCTCTCACCATAGTGACACTGGCACCTGTATTCCTCAGAGCTTCTACCCTAGTTCCATTCACACAGGGGTAGTGCAAATATTTCTTTAAGTTGGGTGGCCACACAGCTACAGTGGCAAACTCCACTTCCCCCAGTGAAACTAGACTTGCCTCAGTGTGTCCCCATATTTGTTCAGGGCACACTTCTAATTCCATCTGTAGACTTGCTGCCCCAGGAGTAGCTGTACTGGGAGCCTTAGGGGCCTTGTTGTGGGGGCAAGATTTATCTACAGTTAGGTGTCCTGACCTCTTACAGTTATTACACCATGCCTTTAGGGATCAAAGATCTTCCCCCTATAGGGTTGAGGCACACAGGATGTAGTTTGGGACCCACCCCCCTGAACAGTTTTTTGGGGCCCTTTGGAAGACTCAGACTTCTTATCTTGGGGATTCTTACTACCTTTCCCCTGGGAGGTTTTGTGACCAGCTTCTTCTGGTCACCCCCAGTGGCTGTCCTTGTCACCCTAGTCTTGACCCAGTGGTCTGCCTTCTTTCCCAATTCTTGGGGAGAAATTAGACCTAGGTCTACCAAATGCTGATGCAACTTTTCATTTGTGCAATTACTTAATATCTGTTCCTTCATGAACAAATTGTACAATCCAGTAAAATCATGCACGCCATGTCCAGCTAACCAACCATCCTGTGTCTTTACTGAGAAGTCTACGAAGTCAATCTAGGACTGGTTCTGGGTTTTGTGAGCCCCCCTGATTCTAATTCTATACTCCTCAGTAGTGAATCCAAATCCCTCAATCAGAGTCTTCCTCATGAGGTCATAGGACCCTGCATCTGGCCCAGAGAGGGTCAGAAGCCTGTCTCTGCAGTTACCAGAGAACAGTTCCCACAGGAGTGCCCCCAGAGAGGTTTCTTTACTCTTCTTATTTCACAAGCCCTCTCAAAGGCTGTGAACCATTTGGTGATGTCATCACAATCCTCAAATTTAGGGACAATCCCTTTGGGGATTTTAGGATCAGAAGTTTCCACCATATCCTTATTTTTATTATTGCTGCCACCATTGATGGGTGCTAAACCCATCTCTCTCCTTTCTTTCTCTAGAGCCAGGAGCCTGGACTCTAGATCCAATTTTTTGGCCAGCTTTGCTAAACTGCTGTCCTCTTCACAGGTGGGTCCCCCAGTGAACTCTCTGGTACCTGGTTCACCTGTGTGATCTCTAGGTTCCCAGATGCTGATTCTTGGATTCAAGGGTATTGTAGCCCTTTCCTCCCTAGGGATTACTGGAGGGGGGTCATTATCCTCTTCCTCCCTGTCCTCATCTGACTGGTAATCACCATGTTCAGATGGGTGATCCTTAGCATACTCAGCCAAGAGCTCCTGGAGCCCTAGTTTGGTTGGATGCAGGCCCATTGGTAAATTTTTAAGTTTGCATAGGGACCTCAATTCCTTGAAAGACAAGTGTAAGTAAGGTGTGAGGTCGAGCTCCTCCACCAGGTCCTGAATGGTATTATTTTCACTAATAGCTGGGTTTCTTTGAGACATTCTAACCTGACAGTTCTAACTCTCTACTCTTGACTATAGTGACTTTTATTTTTCTAAAATTCTAATGGGACTTAAGCAAGGCCCTGACAAGACTTTTAGTATTTTGGAAAAGACCAATCAGAATTCTAAAGGCAATTTTAAGAGTTCTGTCGTGTGATCAGATGTTAATGTTAATGTTAATGTTAATGACACTTTTTAAGCGCGACAAATACCCGGAGGTGTCCTGGCGCTGTCTAGAAATCCCAAGGGTCAAACCTGAAAACCGAGCGGCAAAAACAAGGGGTCAATCCAAACTAAACAGCCAAGTCTTGAGTTCTTTTCTAAAAGACATCAGGTCTGGCATGGTTCTAAGATAGAATGGTAAATCATTCCAAGCTTTTACGGCTCCATAAACAAAACTTCTACCTCCCCATCGGGCCTTCCTGATACGAGGGACTTGAGCCTGTTTTGTTCCTTTGGAGCGAAGACTTCTTCCCGGAACGTACCATAGTATACGCTGCTTTAAAAAATCTGGACCAAGTCCGTGCAAGGCCTTTTATGCCATGGACAGCGCCTTGAAACAAATAGTGCTTTTTATGGGGAGCCAGTGTAGGGTTCTTCTTTCCAGTGACACAGGAGAGAATCTGGGAGAACCCGTAAGTAAACGGACTGCCGCATTCTGCAAAACCTGTAGTCTTTTCAGTATGCTTTGCTGTGCATTCATATACAGCCCGTTACAGTAGTCGAGTCTCATTGTTACCAGGGCTCTGACCACCATATGCCTGCTATCTTGAGGAAGCAGTGGTAACACTTTCCTCATCATTCTGATGGAATACCAAGTTTGAGATGTCAAAACATTTATTTGGTGCTTCATAGTAAGATTATCATCCAGTATCATACCCAGGTTTTTAACCTTTCTAGATGGAATTGGAAGGGAGCCCATGGAGTTAGGCCAGCAAGCAGGGGTCCAAAAATTGGCGCTATTACCAAACAGAATAACTTCCGTTTTGTCCGAATTGAGTTTCAGACAATTTTCGGACATCCAACTGCTCACAGCTATCATACACTCATGCAGACGCAATTCCACGTCCACCTCTCCCCCTGGTGTCAGTGACACAACAATTTGAGTATCATCTGCGTAAGAGGTGATACCAAAGCCATAGGAGCCTATGACAGATGGTAACCAAGTAGTCCAACAAATGCAAGTTTGTATCCCACCGCTGATCCACCAATGTAGGAAAGTGGCTCTGCATATACTGTTCCCAAAAAGGTACACTGTGTACAGAGTCCACAGTCCCCAGAGGTTTGGCAGAGGCTAAAGTTAGATATAACCTTACTCTCTAAAGTGGTAGCTTGGTCGAGCAGTAAGGCAGTATCAGAGGACAGTGTAAAGCATTTGTTGTACACACTCACTCAGCAAATTGTCTCACACACTCAAGAACTGAACTCTAGGCCAATGGTTTGTATATAAAAATATATTGTTGTTTTAAGGTTGTATATGGTTGTTATACCAACAATAGGTATCAAAATATACTTTCTCAGAATGAGAGGCTTCAGTTAAATACTTTGCAATAGGCAATCGACTTTTGAATGCAATAGTTACAGTTTGTTGCAAAAGGCAACACAATTTTAAACACAATAATACATTGAGCTCAATGGGAATTTCAAGTTAAATGCAATTGATTACTTTTAGGATTACTCCAGGACTAGATCCTAGATTCAGTCCTGGGACAGTTCCTCAAAACAGTTGAGTAAATACGATTTAGTTACTGTGGTGATTTTTAAGCAATATTTTGGTATTTTAAAAGTTGACACTTAGAAACTTTTTCTAATGAAAACACCAATGTTACCTTATGGAAGGAAATTCACTTAGCAGGTAAGTGGGGTTATTGTTACTTTTTCTAGCTCAGCGGTGGATCCTGGATCCAGCACTAGTGTACCAACTGTAAGCATTTGAGAGTACGCGTTTAGGTTATACAAGCGATTTTTAATGAATATTTGTAATTTGCAAAAGTGACACAGAAACGTTTTCAGCAAAAACTAGGAAATGTTATCCTATGGAAGGAAATTTAAGTTGCAGGTAAAGTATGTTCTCGTTAGCTTTGTAATCCAGTGCTGGGCTCCTAGGCTCAGTACTGGGACATCTATCTAAAACAGGTAAGTAATTAAGTTTTCACAGTTGGTACGATTTTTAAAGAATATTTGTAGTTTGCAAAAATCGACACAAGAAATTTCACAGAAAAACAGTCAATGGTTTCCTATGGGAGAAAATTGAGCTAGCGGTAAGTATGGGTGTAATTACTTTTCAGGGTCAGTGCTGGGCACCAAGATCCAGCACTGGGATCTCTCCATAATAGCAGGTGAGTATTTTCGATTTCTCTACTTGGTTGATTTTAGGTGAATATTTTAAAGTTTAGAATCTCCACACTTAGAAGAATTTTCAAGTGAAACCAGCCAATGTTACCCTATGGAAGAAAAGTGAGTTATCGGCTTTTGGGTAACTACTCGACTGGCAGAGTTAAGGTGCTGGGCATAGACTCAGGGGTCTCCCAGGGTCAGGTAAGTACAGTTGTTACACCCTCAGCGGCACAGGGGCAACCGGGTGCAGAGTGAGGTAGGCCCAATGTCGTCCTATGGGAGGCAGGGCACCCGTGGTTGGTGGCTGCTGGCTAGCAGGCCACGCGGCTGTGGGAGCTGGGCTCCTGTTCACTTGCTCAGGGCAAATGGGGAAATACGTTGGAGCAGAGGTTGAACTACCAGGGCCACTCGCGGTGGCTGGGTGCAGGGTGCTTTTGAGCCATCGGGCGCTCAATGGATTGCAATGGAGAAGCTCAAGAACGAACAAAGGCTGCAAGCTCGGGGACGAAGATTCTTCAGGTGTGACCACCACTTTGAGAGGTAAGTTGGGTAGTTGGAGGATAGGTAGGTACCCAGGAGTTGGGCACAGGGGGCCGCAGAGTGCCGGGTGCAGGGGTTCCTTTTGGTGTCAGGACATCTTACCCTCTGTTGATCGCGGTTGGGGGGGTCCCTGGTTCTGAGGCTGCAGGTGTCGTCAGGAGCGTCGAGGTGGGTCCTTGGGTGCCGGATTCGGGGTCACAGTCCCTGGGGGGACGTCCTCATGGTCTTTGTCCACTCCAGCACAGGCCAGGATTGGCAGGTGCAGAGTTTGCAGGGTTCGCGGTTCCTGGCTGATGCCAAGGGTCAGTTACTTGCTTTGAGTAGTGCCACTGCTCGGGGGGTCGCAGATGCTCAGAGTCACAAGGTAGCCAGGTCCTCCGGGGTTTGTGAGGTTGCTGGCCACTGGAGATGCCGAGATTTAGCAGGAGCAGGTTCGAGGGTCGACAGGTCGGTAGGGCTGGGGCCAAAGCAGTTGGTGTCTTCCTCTTGTTAGCAGCTGCACGGCAAGTCTTCTTTCTTCTTGATCTTCTTTGCTGTTTCGGAATCTGGATCTAAGGAAGGAAGGTTCAGGGTGCCCCTAAATACTACATTTAGGGGCGTTACAGGTCTATAAAGGGCAGGGATCACTGTGTCCCTGCCCTGGGGTTGTTACAGCCCCTATCCTGCCACTCTCTTGTGGGAGGGGGGCAGTGGCCTAGTCCTGATTGGGCAAGGCTCCCCATCTTCAAGATGTCGAGAGCCCGGAGATGTGCTTCCCCTCGCCTCCCCCACCTGAGGGGTGGGGTTGGCAGAGGCTGGCACACCCCCTGTCCTTCCTTGGGGTTTCCGGCCAGTCTTCCCACCAGAGTGGGGGTTTAGAACCAGTAGGGGCCAGTTGCTGAGTACAGCAAGTGGCCTGGAGAAGCTTACAAAGGCGGCATGCCTTTGAAGCTTCCCATTCCCATCCTGGGGGAGGAGACCTAGCACCTCGCCCAGGATGTGCATTGTTGCAGGCCCAGGAGAGCGGATGCCTCTCTACCCAGGGGTCCAGCAACATGCCTGCTGTGTGGCAGCCTAGGCAGCCCCTTAGACCAGACGTGGATTGTAGGTTAGGTTCAGAGGGCATCTCTAAGATGCCTTCTGTCGTGCATTGTACATTAAATCCTGCACTGGCATCAGTGCGGGTTTAATGTGCTGAGAAGTTTGATACCAAACTTCTCAGTCTTCAGTGAAGCCATCATGGTGCTGTGGAGTTCGTGTTGACGATCTCCCCGCACAATATACTCTTAAATGGCAGCACTGCACTTACAGTGCCCAGGAATGGACCTGGGTACTGTAGGGGCACAGGGCTCATGCTCCTGTACCCACACCACTGGCATAGGGCACCCAGCTGGAGGGGTGGCTGATGTATGCCAGGGCAGTGTATGTTGTGGACATGGCACACAGGGAGGTGTGCCATGTCGACTCTCTGTTTTGTTCTATACCCAGAGACTCAGCCTGCAAGGGCAGTGTGTTGGTATCAGGGTACAGGGCCTCTAAGGGTGGCACAATAAATGCTGCAGCCCTTATGGGCCTTCTCAGGTCACAAGGCCCTGGGTACCTAGTGTACCATTTACCAGGGGCTGACATGTGAACCGGGGTTTGCCAATTTGGGTTTTAGGTTTTAGGTTTCAGCACAGTTTTTAGGGAAGGAACATAGGCCCTGGGCACCTGATTGGTAGGAGCCCAGGGCATACTTAGTCAAAGTACATTCAGCAATTCAGCAAAATGTGGGGGCATACCATGCAAGAAAGATGGCACTTTCTCACAGGCGGTGCGGCCGGTGCCACCACACCAGGTGCCAAGCTCGGGGTGGGCGCCTGCTCGCGCATATTTCTGACCTTGAGCTTAGAGGCTGTGTGGGAATGTTTTTGCCACTTCTCACACCAGGAGAAAGATTATGGAAGCAGTTTGTTTTTTAAAAAGACGAGCGCTAGCTTTTCTTTTTCTTGGTGAGCAGCATGGCATGCAAATTCTGTGCAGAAGAAGGCCAGAGGTGTCACAGGCATGCCATGGGAGCAGGAGGCCCTTGTGGCTGCAACATTACCATGGGGATTTTTTTGCCTTGAGAAAAACTATCAGGAGAGCCGCAGCTTTTAAGAAAATAACTTTAAAACATGTCTATTCTCTGCAATATGTTCAAATCATTCTTTTTGCTCTCTAAAACACTGATCTGTTTCTCAATATTGCAATAACTCTTAAGGTAATCTATGGCAGCGGGGCAGTCCCTGTTTAGGGTTTAGTTATCTTTCATCTTCTACAATGTTTGCATTTTATAGATATGTGTTTTTGTAGTATTTTTTCATGTCCCAAATTACTCTTATCTAGGGGTGGGCGGAATTTGCGAAATTCACTTTCGCAAATTATCGCGAAAATGTTAAAAATCTCCGCAAACACGGGGAAATATCGCGAAGATGCAGAAGTTTTTTTCCCGCCCGTTCGCGGTATTTTCTGCGTGGTCGCGGCTCGCCAACTTACCCATGCGGTTGCTCGCGGGCGCGGCCATCTTGTTTTCACTTGTCTCGCGGTGCATGATCACGAGAAGAAAGACGTGATCGCGCGACGAATGATGTTACTGCGGGCGTGAACTGTCGCGAAACAGCGCAAATGGCTACCAACAATCCAACATCTCGTGGAGAACGCGACCGGATCGGGAAAACTTGCGGCGAACTCAGGGATTCAGATAAGGCGATCGCGCGCACACGAGAATGTATTATTTTACAGCTCGAGCAAGCAAAAAATTGCCGGTAAAATGCGGATTGCGGAAATTTTGACATTTTCGCGCTCTCCGCAAAAAATGTCAAATTATCGCAATTTCCGCGAGCGGAACGGAATTTTAGCCCAGGCCTCCTCTTATCACGCATAAGCTGAATTGAGTCACTTCTAGGTGTCTGCGTGATGTCAGGGTACGACTTGAAGGAGGAACAAGTTACTTCACAGTGTGTGTCAGTAGATCAGAGCAATGTTTACTAATGTGCTTATAGTAATAACTAATTTATGTAAAACTGGGTGATGGAGGTGCACAGTTGTGGGGATTAAGACTGAGCTAAAAGTAAAAGAAAATTCTGTATTTCTAGATGGGGGACACAGAGTGAGAGAGAGAGAGAGAGAGAGAGAGTGTGTGTGTGTGTGTGTACAAGCACATGCAAGGGTATGGTAGAGTAAAGGTCTGAATGAAAAGGGTGAGAAAGGAGATTTGAGAGAGGATTTCAGAAAGATGCGGCAAATGAGGGTCTAAGCGTATAGCAGAATGAGAAAATGCAGAGGAAAATGTTACGGAAGGAAGAACTGGAGTAAATGATGTACTTCAAAAGAAACTCCTTCTAAAGAACTTGGAAATGTCTTATATTATATTAAGTCTTATATTTTAAGAATGGATAGATTTTCAATTCTAATTATTCACATACTGCTATTTATTTATGTGAGACTGTTAATATGAACTGGCAAAGCTAATAGGCCTGGTTTGTTTAAGGCACAAGTTTGTTGCTCTGTGATCTAGCTGGATACATTTAGGAAAACTCAGTGAGGCACACAAAAATGTACAGGTGCCACTATATCAAAAGAACAGGATTCTACTTCAAATATTTAAAGTCACGAAATTAATTGAACAGGCCTCACCTTTTTGGAACATATTTCTTGTTATGTTTCTTTGGCCATGGTCCTTTTGGAGGCCCCACTACAATCCTGTTCCATCCCACTCAAACACTGAAAGGGGGAGGGAGAAGGGGCATGCTAGAGTCATAGACCTGTATCTTGAAAAGAAGCATTTACTTTTACATTTCTGACTGTGCTGTGTGCAGGGAAGGGCCCTGCTAATGGTAAGCACCAACAGTAAATACAGCCTGGCATTGAAATGTGATTCAATGTTGTCTTATATTGAAGTCTTTAACTTTACAAATAAAAAACTCTGATCTGGTTCTCAGCAAGGGCTGTAAGAACCCTTGATGTAATTCAAGGCAGCCACACAGTTCTGTTTTTCATTTCACTCATTTTAGAGGATGTTGCATGGTATGCGCCCCTAACCTGTAGGAGTATTTTGTTTTCTCTGGTGAGTTTCTGCAGTTTTGGTTTTCATGCAACAATCCCTGTATAGTGTGATTTAAAAGTGTGAGGATGGGACATGATTTAGAGCTCTGGAGTTAAGACTGAAACCAGTGTATGTCGTTGTTAGTGCCTGTCACTAGGTAGGAAAAGTATCAAATTGCATGTTCATCTTTTCCTTGGCCTCTCTGCAAGTAGAGGGAGAGGGAAGCGGTTACATAGGGGCCAGTGCCCCCCCTTTCCTGCGTGTTCCCTCCTCATCCCGCACTCCATCATCCAACCCATGTCCACTGCCCTACCTGTTAAGTACTTCAGTTGGAGCACTTGCCAACTGCACATGGCTGACAGCTCTGGAGACAGAATAATGGTCACATATAGGCCAACAAAATTATGTCTTCATGGAAAATTATGCGGGTACACAGCCGTGAAATTACAGACCGCACCAAAAAAAAAATGCATAGTTTGATGGGCGGGGAGAGGGGGCGCCAACAGAGATTGTTGCACAGGGCGCCACCATCTCTAAAGCCGGCCCTGATGTCGCCTGTATTTTCCAAACCTGTTCACAGATGTGGAAAAGTGATAGATAATAGACTATTTGGTGTTCCTGCTGGTTAGTCAAATAGGACGATGAGACTGGAATCTCGGTTGTCTGTTGTTTTTAAAGTCATGTTTGAGAGCATTTTGAGGATAGCCTGGTTGAGAAAGTTGCATCACTAAAGGGCGGAGTGGTAGTGATGGTTTGATTAGTGCTATCAATGCAGTGCCTGGCGCTTGGCCTTGTCTTTTTTGTCTGTCCTTCTTGTCTGTACTTTCACATTCAAAACACTTCTTCCAATTTCTTTTTATTAAGTGTTGGGTTACTGTTGTAATACATGTCACGCTCCTACAAATTGGGCGTTTTTTCATCCTTTGTTGAGCAGTATTATAACTTTTTCCATGCACGAGCACAAACACTTAGAAAATGTAAACCAGTTCTTATGTGTAGCGTTTGCATGAGAAGATTTGCCTTGAAGGTGAATACCTTCACTGGGCTTTGTTCCAGTTATTATAAGTCGAAACACAATTTAAAGACGTCACAATTGCGACATATGCCACCTTATTGAAAGTGAAATGTTTGTTAGTGACGTGGGTTATTGTGCGCTCTTTATATCTTTTCGATGTTCTTGAATAATCAGGGAACTGATAGTGTACTGCGCATTTCTGCAATGAGGTAGATGCAACTGTAAAGTAATTTTTTATCCTTCACGTTTTTCACATCCTTGTGGTATTAATCACTTTGTAGCTGTTATTTTTCAGGTCTATATATAGACATCCATTCATTAAACTCATTAGACTTTCAGCTTTGTTGGAAAACTATGCGCTAATACACGGATGTCTGTTCATCAAAGGGACATCTGATGTACACATGTTTCGAAGGGAAACAGCCTTTAGAGAACGATCAAAATAAAGAACTAGGATGGCAGCTGAGATTCATATGTATTAATATTCTCTGCTGGGATGGATTTTGTTGGTAGGTGGTTGGTATGCTGCTTAGAAAATGTTATAAACATATGCGCAGTTATTTCACACAGAATAACCGTAGACAGGAGACAGCCTTAAGCAGCATTATATTTGGTCACAACCTCATATATGTCTTTGATCAAAATGTATTGCGTTCATTGTGCTAATAAACACTCTAGTATATCAAAAGAAATGTTGCATCAATGTAATTTATTCTGTCTACAGAGGTGTACAACGACATGATGGGTCCCCCTTCAAATGTGGTGAGGGGCCCCTGCAACTACTATGTCTCGCAAAAATTCAAAGGCCTCAGGATGAATAGTGGGCCCCCTGAAGGGTGGAGACTGCCCATCGTCAATTCCTACAATTCAGAAAATGACATGCACGTCAACTTTGCAAAAAAAAAAGCTATAGCATTTGAGAAAATAGTCAAACTAATGGATTGGGAGCTGGAAACGCTATTATAGAACAAGACAGCTATGTATATTTTTGAGTAGCTATTGATTAAATGCTTTCCTGGGCAGCCCACATGAAAAGAAAGAAGCAAAAGTCGACCGAAATTTTAAAAGACTCGCAAAGATTTTCAAACCTTGGAGAAAGAGCATTACGCCAATCTAGCTTAGAATTAGCATGAAAGCTTACCCCTTTTTTACTATATGCATCAATCAGGGAAATGTAAGCACACAACTCACCCGTGAGGGTCTCAAGGCACATGGAGGGGAGGGGTACGCAGCTCCGTTCAGCCGAATAGCCAGGCCTTAAGAGTCTTCCTGAAGGTGTTCAGGGAGGGGGCACGCCCGATGTCTGCTGGTAGCTCGTTCCAGGTCTTGGCTGCAAAGTGAGAGAAAGATCTTACACCTGTTCTGGCTCTGTGGATGCATGGGGTTTCAGCCAGTGTGAGGGTGGCAGATCGGAGATTTCTTTTGGGTACTTGGAAGTTTATTCTGTCGTTGAGGTATTTGGGTCCGATGTTGTGTAGGCATTTGTAGGCGTGAGTGGAATGGACTGGAATCAATCTTTATGCACAATATGCGACAACTCTGAAACCCACAAACTTCTACTCCTCAAAGCAAAACAAGGCTAGACTTAAACATAAAAGCATTGGCAAGTCTTCATAATGCCTCAATAGTAAACTATATGTGTGACTGTGTCAACGCTAACACACCATACAAGGATTTATATTTTTGCGTATCAGAAACAAAACAGATTAAAAAAAATGTGCTTCCAAACTTGGATGGCATCAGTAAAGTAATTAAATATCACAATCTTTTAGATTTTGAACCCCTTTCATCCTTGCTTCGAACTGAACAGAACCAGGTTGTTAAAAAAAAACGAGGTTGAACTATCGTACAGAGGATCTAAAGACATAGTTTAACTGCAAACATAGTGACCCAGCATGGAATTCCTATTTCAACTGTAAACAAATGTACCTTGATTCCAACCTTGAAACTTTAAGCAAAAGAAAATTCCTGAGATGTACAAAACTCTACATTCCTCTAGCTCAGTTTGTGAAACCTCAGAATCCTCATCTCAGGAACAACGGTTCATGTGGTTTGTGTGGTTATAAACTTGCAACTATGGAACATATTATTTGCATTTGCCTTAGAGTTTTAAATCTGCTAAAACTCTACCTTTGATCATTTGTTTTCCTACAAACACTAGGACTACAAAAGAAGCAATCTATTTGTGTTTCATTAATAAAGTCCCTTCTGTTAAAGGTGATTTAATGAGTTTTTAGACTTGACTTATAGCCTTTTAAAGACCCAGTAACCCATGAAGTATTTTGTAGTGGTGGCTTGCCTGCTTTCTTTCTGACTAAATTGTCTTCTTTGTATAGTTTTATCATTCTTAATAATTTTACCTTATGTGTATTGCTTGTAATCCTTTTATGATTAGTTTAAAGAAAGTTTATTTGTTACAAACTTAGGATATAATGCAATATAAAAAGATTTACACATATGCATAGAATAACATTGTAAAAATAGGAGGGAAAGGGACAAAGAAGTAAAGAAGAAAGGAAGAAAATAAGGAGGAAGGGGAAGAACAACCATATTATTCACAGTATACAAAAAGCAACAATTATATATAAAAATTCCTACATACACGGAACTATTCTAGGAGCAAAAGATAACTCTTAATTAAAACAGTAGTAAGTGTAAATTCATGGGGGTTGGGGTACTTCTTCAATACAGGGGTTATGCGCTGATAGTTTTTTAGCTGAAGCATTTAAGAATTCAGTAACGGGCATCCAAAGTGTCTCTCTTTTAATAGCAAGCGAGATTGGATGTACATAAGCTCTATCTGATCTATGATTATAGAAAACGCCATCCCACCATGCTTGAAAAGATACTGTAGAGGCAGTTTTCCATGATTTAGTGATCTGTTGAAATCCAACAGCTATGAGCAAATCAATAATATGAAATAAGAGGACCAAACTTCGGAGACGCTACCTAGGAAAATATGTGAAAAAGAAAAAGGAATATGGGAATGATGAATGAGGTTAATCTGCCGCCAGACTTGGGTCCAGAAAGTATGGATTGCTGGACAGTAAAAAAGCATATGTTTGAGATCTGCTGATGGAGTGTTACATGACCAACAGGAAGAGGAGATGTTAGGGTCAATCTTATGTAGTTTAGCCGTAGTGATGAGGAGTCTATTATAAATAAAAAATAAAGTTTGAGTTGTGTTAGCTGCTCTAGAGGATCTCCTTACTTTAGCCCACATTTTATTCCACATTGGAATAGGTAAAGATTCACCCAAATCAGATTCCCAACTGTACTCTTCGTCAGATTTATTATGAGAAAGAGGAATATCCATTAATTTTTTGTATATTAGAGTAGCCGACGGAGAGTTAGTTAAAAAAGATGTGGTAATAGGAGTTAAGGGAGTAGGAGAATGAGAGTTGGAGAAAATTGTAAGAGGTCTGGGTAACTGCTGTTAAAGATATATATTTAGAATGAAATGAAGAGGGAAGGGAAACGTGAGATTGCAGTACTGAGAATGGTATACAAAGGCCATCTTGAAAAGGTTGGTGAGTCCATTTGAGACCATAGGATAACCATTCTTTACAGAAAATATATTTATTGTAAAGTTTAATATGTTTATTGTACCAAATTGATGAAATCAAAAAGTGCGCATACTCATCTAGAACAGATGAGAAAAGTAGTTGGGAAATTTTCCGACCATTTTTAAGGATAGGGAAAGAAAATGAAAAGGGTATATGGGAAAGGATGAAAAAAGGCTCTCTCGATGTCTACCCACAAAGGGGAAAGACGAGAATCAGTCTCACTCTCAGACAATAGGAAGGAGGAGTGTCTATGAAAAAATCAGGTGTGATGAGAGAAAAAATCTGGAAAATTAACACCACCCATGTGTTTAGGTTTTTTAAGCTTACTAAGAGACATCCTAGGAGGTTTTATATGCCATAACATTTTTGTAAGAATGCAATATATAGTTTTATAGAAAGACTTTGGGATATTAATAGGAATATTAGATAGGTAGAACAATATCAATGGAACCAGCATCATGTTTATAGAATCTAATATACCCCACCAGGATAAAAATAAGGGGGCCAACGTGAAGTAGAAGAGCGTAAAGTTGTTTGTAATTCTTTTAGGTTTAAAGCGACAGTATCCTTAATAGAGGAGGTAAACCAAATTCCAAGATATTTTATTTTAACTGGGTTCCACTGAAAAGAAGAAGATAAGAAGTCAGTGTGAAAACAGAGCTTATTCAGAGGTAGGATCTCACACTTGTCAGCATTGATTTTATAACCTGAAAAAAGGGTAAAGTCAGTTACTTCTGATAAGAAAGCTGGTAAAGAGGATTGTGGATTTAAAATGAATAATAAAATGCCATCTGCATATGCTGAGAGTTTTAACCGATTAACTCCATAAGAGAAACCAGTAATATTTGTGTTTGACCGAATTTTTATTAAAAAAGGCTCTAGAGAAAGGATAAATAAAAGCGGAGATAAGGGACATCCTTGCCGAACTTCTCAAAGAAGGGGAAAAGAGGGGGATACAAGACCATTAGCTAAAATAAAGGACCTGGGAGAGTAATAAAGTAAAGAGACATGATTAATGAATTTTGGGGTGAAACCAAACCAAGCAAGGGTTGAAAAAATGAAGGACCAACTGACCGCATCAAAGGCTTTCTCAGCATCTAATGAGATTGCTGCTAACGACTTTTTATACGATTTAGATTTACTTAGAACGTTGAAAAACAATCTAGTATTATCCGATAAATGACGCCCTTTAATGAAACCACATTGTTCCTTTCAATCAACTGAGGCAAAAAAGGGTCTAAACAAAGAGCAAGGATTTTTGCATAGATTTTGTAATCTAAATCAATTAAAGAAATGGGCCTGTAATTCTTACAGAGTGTGTGGTCTTTGTTTCCTTTTTGGGAGCAGGCAAACCATCGCTTCTTGTAAAGATACTTCCGATTTTTTTATAGAAATAAAATATGTGAATAATTGATGTAATTTGGGAAGAAGGAATGGGCAGAAGTACGAAAAAAATTAAATGGTAAACCCATTAGGGCCAGGAGCTTTTCCTTTCTTAATAGCTTGAATAGCAGTAAGAATATCAGTAGTTTGAATATCTTCCTCCAAAGAGGAAAAATCTACATTAAGGGATGAAGGTGGAGGAATAGAGGATAGATAACGAGTAGTATCAGCCTGCTGAGAAGGAGATTTAGGGGTATAAAGCTGTTGATAAAAAATTGAAAATTCTAAAAGATTATCTTCATTTTTATGGACTGTAATATTAGTTGAAGTTAAAAGAGATTCAATCTTGTTGCGTTCTTTTTTGATTTTGAGATAATTGGCAAGAAGATTGACAGCCTTGTTTTGTGTGCTATAATATTTAGCACTAGACTTAAGTAAGTACAAGTTGGCAGATTCAGTGGAGAGTTTGTTAAAGGTAAATTTGGCTTTGATAAGTTCAGTCAAGTCAGATGGGGCTTCTGTGGAGTAATAAGAGTGCTTTAATTGCTTAATACGTGAAATAAGCGAATTCATGGTTTGGGCGGATGCTCTCCTCTTTTGAGCTATGAATGAAATAATAAAATCTCTAGAAGCAGCTTTGAAGTTATCCCAGATAAGAGGAGGGGAGGTATGAGTAGATTCATTTTCTAAAAAGAAAGTATCTGCGACTTTCTGAAAAGCAGGCGAAAAGTTAGGGTCTAATAGAAGGGCATTTTTAAATCTCCATCTCCTTGTTCCTTCAAAGGGGGGGTAAATCTAAATCCAGGGTTATAGGAGCATGATCTGATAATAATATAGATCCTATGTCTGAGTGGGAAATATTTTGAGTAAGGGCTTTCGTAATGAATAATTAATCTATACGGGATTGTGAGGAGTGAACGAGCGAAAAGAATAAATATTCTTGGAGAGTGGGGTGACAAAACCTCCAAGAATCAACTAGGGATGTTATGTTATGTTATGTTAACAATGATTTGTATAGCGCACTGACACCGGTTGGTTTCCTGGCGCTGTAGAGACAGGGGACAGTCAGAGTTGGAAGCCAGCGGAGTTAGTAGTAGGCTTGTTGATAAAGCCAGGTCTTTAGGGATTTCCTGAATGATATGAGGTTGGGGCATGGCCGGATCTCAAGGGGAAGGGCATTCCACAGACGGGGTGCCAAAGTGCCAAATCTGCAGTCACCCGAGCGTTTACGTTTAAAGGATGGGGTTTGTAAAAGGCATTGTTGGGCTGAGCGAAGGCTACGGGACGGGGCATACTTTATAATGAGTTTAGTGATGAAGGTAGGGCTTTTACAGTGTAGCGCTTTAAAGATCATACAACTGACTTTGAAGGTGCAGCCTTGGGCGACCGGGAGCCAGTGAAGATTTTTCAAAAGAGGGGTGGCAGAATGCCATCTAGGCTGGTTCAAAATCAGTTTTGCTGCCTGATTCTGCACCATCTGAAGTCGTTTCAGAAGGAACTGGGGGAGGCCCAGATATATCGAGTTAGCGTAGTCTATATGGGAAATCACGGTTGCAGTCACCACCTGTATCAGGGCTTCGTGGGTCAAAAGGCGGCGAACCTTCCGGATTTTTCTCATTTGAAAGTGGCACTTGGATATCACCTGGCCTACTTGCGTTTTTAGAGAGAGGTCACTGTTTAGGGTGATACCAAGCGTCTTTGCCGAAGATGAAGGGATCGGAGTTTGACCCATTTCTGTTGGCCAATACTGTGGGCCCCAGTATTTAGCACTGTCCCCAGTCAGGACCAGCTCGGTTTTTCCTGGGTTCAATTTCAGATGATTTTGGTTCATCCAAGCTTGGATGAACCTCATTGTTGATTGAAAGAAGGAGATGGACGTATCTGAGTTGTCAATTGTGAATAGGAGCTGAAGGTCATCCGCGTAGTTCAGCACCGTTACCTGTTTATCTCTAAGAGCTTGGATTAAAGAGGAAATATAGAGGTTAAACAGGTGGGGTGACAAGGACGAACCCTGGGGTACACCGCATGTAATGGCCTGCTTAGTGCCCGCTAGGTTACCCAGGTGGACTGCCTGGGAACGATTTACTAGAAAGGACCTCAGCCAACCGGCTGCCGTGCCCCAGATGCCAGCCTGAGAGACACGGTCGATCAAGATGGTATGATCGACTGTGTCGAATGCGGCTGACAAATCCAGGAGCACTAGAGCCTGTGGAATGCGATTGTCTGCGCAGTCCCTAAGGGTGTCCATTACTGCCACTACCACCGCCTCAGTTGAATGGGCTGGGCGAAAGCCCGCCTAATATGGATCAAGGCAGTTAGATGTCTCTATGAAGTTGGACAAGCAGTTGGCGACATGAGCCTCCAACACCTTAGCAAGAAAGGGAAGAAGGGAAATTGGGCGATAATTTGCATTGCAGGTCGGATCTGCACCTGGTTTCTTCAGGAGAGGTATTACAATCGCTTCTTTAAATGCAAGGGGAACTAATCCAGTGGCCAAAGAGTTGTTTAGAAGGGTACAGGCGGGGGCCGGAATAGCTGCTAAGCAGTCTTTCAGGATATAAGGAGGGCATCTGTCAGATGGGGCACCAGATTTTACTCTTACCAGTAATTCCTGGAATAATTCTGGGGTAATGGGGGGGAAACTGCTAAGTGAATCGATAGTGTTGGGGCTTGGAACAAAAAGGAGAGGACTTGAGGTTTGAGGAATACTGGCTTTGATGGCCATAATTTTCTCTGTAAAAAAAAACGTTAAGTGAATTACAGAGAACCTGGGTCGGGGGCAAACTGGGCCGGACGTTGTCAAGGTTGGTTAATTCATTAAGAATAGAAAAGATGTCCTTGGACTTATTGTTTGAGTTGGATATACGGGAGGAAAAGTAAGCAGTTTTAGTTACTAAAATAGATTTCATGTAGTCCTTCCTGGCAGAGATGTATCGAGTTTTAGCGTCAGGGGCATAGTTGCGGCGCCAACGTCGCTCGAGTTGTCGAAGGGCCAATTTTTTTGCTTTTAAGTCAGGAGAGAACCATTTTTGGGCATCGGCGCGTCGGGCCAGTTTGATCGTCTTGTATGGAGCATGAGCATCGCTGGCTGATTGCAGCCAGAGAGAAAGATTGTTTTGTGCTATATTGATATCAGAGTTGTGGGAGGGAATGGAAGTAGCAAGAGTTTGTAGGAGTTCCGACCTGTTTAGGGAATTCCAGTTCCTAGCTCTTCCACCCGTAGCTGTGACGGTGGACTTTCTAGGGGAATGGATAAGGTTAAATTTGATAAGAAGATGATCCGACCATAGACACGGAAAGGTGGCCGGGGTCGTGACTAAAAGAGAGTTGGTCCAGACCTGGTCCAGAATGTGGCCTTTACAGTGGGTAGGTGATTGTACATGTTGTTCAAAGTTAAGATTTGTAAGGAGCTCAGTGAGTTCACGCGACTGAGGACCTTCCAGAGGATCGTTGAACCAGTAGTTAAAGTCTCCCACCAAAAGGATCCTTGCATGATCAATGGCTAAGTTGGCAATTTGTTCGCTAAGCGCTAAAGGGAAGGACGGCATGTTGTTAGGGGGTCTGTAAAGAAGGACACATGCCATAGTAGTATAGGAAGTATCAATTTTTAGAACCAGGTTTTCAGTGTCTGAGAGATTCAGGCAGGTCAAGGCGGTGACGTTCAGGTCGTGGCGGAAGATTGCTGCCACTCCCCCGCCAGGTTTGCCGGGTCCACGATCAGCGTGAATGATGCGGTAGTTAGGCGGCAACACTGCTATGATATCTGGAGCGGAGTCTTGGGTGAGCCAAGTCTCAGTAAGTAAGAGAATGTCGAGATTATCCTCGCCTAGTAGAAGAAAGAGGTCCAGGTTATGTTTCACCATGGAGCGGGTGTTTAGATAAGCTATAGACATGGAATGTAGACAGGAAACGGGCGTAGTATGAGTAACAGGAATCGAAGTGGCGTTATCAAGAATGGTAGGGCGGTTGACTAGAAGCCCCAGTCTCTGGGCTCGAAAGCATAATGACTCACACAGGTGGCCCTGGCCGTTGTTAGTGGCCAGCAGCTTTTCACGGGAGTAGATGATCCGTCCTGTAGCATGGCGTGCCCTGGGGCCCGTCAGGGCGCGGACGGGCGCAGACGGGCTTGCCTTAGGCGCGCCTTCAGCGCGCTGACGGCGCGCCCGCTGCGCTCGTCCGCTGCGCGTCCGAGATATACACATTCTTATAGGATGCGGGAAAAGGGGCGTGGCCTCGCATCAGGGGGCGTGGCCTGTGGGCTGTTCGAAGAATGGCGGCAGTGAGTAAGATCCCAGACCGCGGCAGCGCTAGCATCCGCTGTGCAGGATTAGCCAAGTGGGAAGTGAGTGCCCAGAAGCTACAATCATACAGGTAAAAACATAAGTATACAATTTACAAAGTTTAAAAATCAAGTGTCTCTCTCCCGGCTTCCGCCTCAGGAGTGTCGATAGTCTCACCCGAGCTTGTGCTCGGCGTGGTTTAAAAGGAAAAAGGGGCGTGGCCTCGTGTCAGGGGGCGTGGCCTGTGGGCTGTTCGAAGAATGGCGGCAGTGAGTAAGATCCCAGGCCGCGGCAGCGCTAGCATCCGCTGTGCAGGATTAGCCAAGTGGGAAGTGAGTGCCCAGAAGCTACAATCATACAGGTAAAAACATAAGTATACAATTTACAAAGTTTAAAAATCAAGTGTCTCTCTCCTGGCTTCCGCCTCAGGAGAGTCGATAGTCTCAGCCCGAGCTTGTGCTCGGCGTGGTTTAAAAGGAAAAAGGGGCGTGGCCTCGCGTCAGGGGGCGTGGCCTGTGGGCTGTTCGAAGAATGGCGGCAGTGGGTAAGATCCCAGACCGCGGCAGCGCTAGCATCCGCTGTGCAGGATTAGCCAAGTGGGAAGTGAGTGCCCAGAAGCTACAATCATACAGGTAAAAACATAAGTATACAATTTACAAAGTTTAAAAATTGAGTGTCTCTCTCCCGGCTTCCGCCTCAGGAGTGTCGATAGTCTTTGAATTAGAGTAGACGTAAATTGAGTGTGCATGGAAGAGGGGATACACTTAGACTTGGAGCATCTATCTAGGAAGGGGTCCATATTCATATGACAATCGCCTCCCAAAATGAAACAATCATCAGTGTATAACATCAATTTAGATAAAATCTAAGGCCAAAAGAGCTTATCTGGAGTGGTGGGTGCATATACATTAAAAATAGTTAGAGGAATTTTATTAACAAGTAACAAAACTGAAACCCATCTACCTTCAGAATCGGCATCTTGATGTAGAAGTTGAAAATCTAAACGTTTATGACAAAGGATAGCTACACCATTGCAATTGCCTGAACCCGGTGATGCATAAACATGACCCAACCATTGGCGTTGAAGTTTGGTAATTTCTTTACTTTTTACGTGAATCCCTTGTAGTAAAGCTATATCACCTTTTAATTCAGCAATATGCGATAAAACCCGTTGACGTTTGATGGGGGAACCCAAACCTTTAACATTCCAGGATATAACTTTTAATGACATTTATACAAGCAAAAACTTTGAAGACAACTTAATACGAAGTGCAAATAGTAAAATGTAATAATACATCATAAATAACGCGCCCAATAAGAAGAACCCAAGAAGAAAAGCACAGCACAGTGCAGAGGAGAGGTACAAAGTAGGAAGGAATATCATAGTGAAACAGAAAATGAGTAATAATGAGAGGAGAAGGAGAACATCAGTGAATAAAATAGTAAGAAAGAAATGAAAGAGAGAAAGAATGTAGAATCTGTGTGAAAAGAGATGAAAACAAAAGATAGAGAAGTAAGGAGAATGGAAGAACATAACAGAAAATAAAAAGACAATACAAGTCAAACAACTGATAGTGATGAAAGAAAACAAAAAGACAAACCACAAACAGACAATGAATATGAGGTTGGTGGAGCCACATAAGGAACACCACACGCTGAGCGGGAGACTCCAGGACGAAGACGGCAAAGGGAGACATCATCCAGGTGAAATTGAAGGAACATAAATCGGGGGGACCACAAAACCGCACCTGATAGAGAAGAAAGGGAAATCACTAGCCGAAAACATACCAATACTACAATAAAATACATCAAGAAGGAGGAGAAATACAAGCAACCACAAACAATAATGGAACAATCCAATCATCGATGACTGAGGAATTTCCATAGACACGTCTTTGCAGGTGTCCAAGAAATGCTGAAGAAGTGCAGGATCATCATAGTGCATTGTTTTATTATTGTAAGTCTCCCTGAAAAGGCAAGGGTGGAACAGACCATATCTAGCATTCAGTTTGCGAAGGGTAGGTCACATGTCCAAAAACTTTTTTCGACGATCCGCTGTTGCTTTGGCATTGTTTTGAGCGAAGAAAAGATTAGAACCATTCACGGAAATTTTTCCTTTCTGCTTGGCGGCATGTAGGACCTTAAGCAGGTCGGTGTATTCCAGAAAATACAAGATAATGCCTCTATGTTTAGTTGAAGAAGACGGTGGACGAGGACTTTGCCCCAAGCGATGCGCACGCTGAATATTCAATGATGGGGATTCAGAAAGACCCAGAAGAGTTGAAAGAAAGGATCGAAAAAAGGAGAGAAGGTCAGAGCCTTCAAGTCCTTCCACAAGACCATAAATGTGGAAGTTGTTACTCCTGTTGTGATTTTCCAAATTTTCCACTTGTTGTTTAAGATGTGATATCTCTCTGTCCATAGAAGGGACTTGGTCGATGAAAGCTTGAACATACTCAACTTGTCTCTCTAAACATACAACCTTTTGCTCTATATGTGACCAATTGTCATCAAGACTCTGGAGACGGGTATTGGTTTCCTCCATGTAGGGCTTAAGAGAATGAATTTCCTCGAGAAGTAACTCCATAGAAATTGAGGAAGGAGGAGTAGTAGGAGAAGGTGGGTCTTTCTTGACTCGTTTGCCTGGCGTAGAGCTAGAGGCGGAAGGTATTTTGGAAACTGGTTTGGAGTTCGAACAAGGTGTATTGGATGCTGAGCCATTTGTAACCGAAGAACCAGAAACTACATCCTCCATATTGTCTTGCAAAATACTAAAAGGATTATAATCTTCTAATGAGGTATAATTAGAAGGTTGTGCACTATTGCGGGAAGAGCGTGGTTTTGCCATGAAGTAAAAATACTGAAATAGAAACCTCCTCAATAATAACTTAGGATACACTGCTTTAACAGGAAAAGTCAAAATTCACAGAGGATTCTCAGATGCACAGAACAGGGCTGTTGAGGAGAAGTGAAAAACAAATATATCATGGCATGTAGCTTAATTTGTTCATAGTTAACAGTCAATAGGAGATGAGCAAGCTGAAAAAGGGAGAGAAAAATGCTTAAGCAATGCTGAAATAGCATATTGTTATGAGGCAAAAAGTGTCTGAGGCAGCCGAGCGGCAAATAAAACAGAGCGGCAGAAATAGAAAATGGCGGCCGCATATACGCATCAAGCCGCAGCCGATGAGGAGAGGCAGAAAAAAATTCCATAGCGCTCACCCCGGTCACTTGTGAAGGTCGCAGAGGGTGAAGCAGAGGTTCATATCCATATGCAGGCGGTTTTGAGTCCGAAGAACAAGATTTTATAGCCCAGAGGATGCCTGTCACCTCAGACCACCACAGAGCTCCGCAGATCAGCGGCCATCTTCACTGGCTTCAAAGCCACGCCCCCAATCCTTTTATGATTAAACCAATCAAATCTAACAAGACCCCCTCTACGTCATAGGGACTGTGATGTAGCTTATGTCCCTGTCTGTTTCCCCTTCCCGTAGCTCACTCAGTTTTCATCTTCCATATTTTCCCCAGGACTGTTCTTTGGAACTAACTACTCTTACCCCTGCCCCCGCCTCACTCCATAGATTGCCTATACTGCACTCTGAAGCTAAGAACCCCATCCCACATCCTCCTGTTTCTCTTCTTCCACCTCTCCACGTGTTGAATCTCGCTGTTCTTTAGAGCTACCTTTCCGTACCTCCCCGCCATATTTTGCCCAGGGCTGCTCCTTCTAATTTCCTGCTCCTATTCTATACTACTGTTTGATTACTCCCACCCCACTTTCCCACTCCATATGTAGCCCTAGACTGCCACTGTCATACGTTTAAGGAACCAAGACCTTAAAAATAGCGATAGAGAACTGGTTGGTATGCCCTGTGTATGAAAGAAGTGCAAAGGGTTCAAAATTACAAAATAACAAACTCTCTACATAATGTAAAAGAAAAGGTCAGGTCAGAACCTGTTTGAATCCGTATTACTTGTTTACTATCTCCCCTCTGTAGTGTTGTGGGCCTTGGACCCATATGCTCTTAATAATAGACACGGACAAAGTGCAGTAGGGTACTGGAACTGGGCCCGAGCGCCAGGACCCTTTTTTTTGCAGGGTCACCTGACCGGTGACGTCTGTGATGGGTGGGTGAATAGTGTTGGCTACAAACTGGCGGAACACTAGAACGTGTCCAGCAGGACACTACATTCCTCCCAAACTTAAATGAAAGGAAACAAACAAAAGTCCAACCTATGAGGAAAAAAAATAACCAAGATACAGCACCAATGAGTCTCTTCAGGTCATCTGCCGGGTAGTGCTGGAGCTCTGGTCTGCCTGGTCAGGATGCTTTAGTCCACCTCGGCGATGTAGTTCAGACTGGCCTGGTCTCGCGGCTTTGGAGTCTATTTACAAAGTTCCAATAACGGTGCATCTGGAGCAGTGATGGAGTCCACTTTGGGAATCTTGCAGGCGCTCAGGCTCCGGTGGACACCCAACCTGCAAATCCGAAGGATGATCTTGGTGGATGAGGGCCTTCCTTGGAGGCGATGACGCTTTCCAGTGCCTGATAGCTGAGCAGCTTCAGACCTGCCTTGCCTGCCTGGACTCCCCCCTTACCGGAGTTTCCTGAAGGGCCTTACTGTCGGGCTGCCATGGGACCATGTGTACTGTGGGTGCTTCGTGTAGGCCGTGTGAAGGCATCGCTGAGGAACTGCCAACAGAACCACAGCCAAGTCGCTCATGTAGCCGCAGAGGGTGGTGTCTCAGTCTTGGTGTTCTCGCCATTAGGACTTGAGTTCTGTGCCTTAATCAGATGGTCTGTGGGTGACCAGTCTTCATCTGTGACCTCCATGATTCCTGTTGCCTGTCATGGAGCTGCAGCTAACGCATCTCTCCGATTTGGATTTCCCTCTCACAGGAACTCCGTTGAGGCCCTTGCCCTTGGGTTGCCACGTGACTCTGTGGGCTGTGCATGCCTTTCATAGGCCGCGCTGAGGGGTGCCTGCAGACCTCCCAACAGGGCCACGGCCAAGACACAGGTAACCTCCAGGGTGGATGGACCAATGGTCGGGTATGCTCTTCTTCGCAGGCTTTAGGTTTACGGGGGCACACAGAAAGTTCCTGGGTGTCTAGCGCCCCACAGCGCTGGGAGTGCCTTGTTGAACTCCGGCTGTCTCGAGTGTTTGGATCCACTCTGGTGGTGTGATGTTTCTCCGATGTTCTTGGTGATGATGCACCTGTGGGATGGACACGACAACTTTATATCAGTTGGGCAACAGGCGCCGATCTCTTGCTTTCGGTGACCTCATGGAGTGAGGAGGATTGGAGGGACTTCGTGCCCACTTACGGTTATATTCTGGCAGGCGCACTTGCTAGATTTGGTGCCATCGATGTCAAGCAGCAGGTGACAGGTAGTTGGTCACATTGTGAATCGTGGGGCTTGGACACAGATCGTTCTTACCAGCGGCTTACTGTTGGTCCTCCCGCAAAGCTGTCTCCAGTGACATCTCTGTACCCCGGTGGCTGGTTTGTGCTGATGACCACCTTCTCCAGTGCTGGCAAGAGTCCTCTCTCCTGTCACTCGTCTCCTTCTTGCATGCCTGTGGTGGTTGTTTGCCCTGTGGCATCCTGCCACTCTCCTTTCCTTCTTCGTGGAGTAGCATCATGCCGCGCTCTTCTCCTTCTTCCGACTAGGTTCGTCATTCGTATGTGGCGTCCTGCCACATGTCTCATGTTTGCCCCACATGGACATCTTGCTGGTCATGTCCGGTTCTTTGGACGGTCTGTACTTTGCTTTGTGGACCTCTTGCAGATCTTCATCCCCTTCTCAGGGACCTTAGCGGTGCTCCACAATCTGGATGGAGGGTCAACTTCTTTGCTCGAGGGCGTAGTGCTTGCGCCTCGGGCCTGTGCCATCATGACGCCTTTTCCTGCCTCCGTTCAGGCATGCTTGGCGGAGTGGGCCATTTTGAGTGACATGCTCCTTGCTTGTGGTGCGAATGTGGTGTCTGGCCATGTGTCGACTGAGCACATGCTGCGGTGGCAGTTGACCACGTGGAGTGTGCGACTTTCCTTTTGCCTGTCTTTCGTCACTGGCGACTCCGTCTTGAGGCAGTGTGAGGGAGGATACTGTGATGTCTTTGGCCCACTGCAGGGCTTCACTGGAGCAGTGGAGATGTGGATGTTCTTCTTGCTGCCTTCAGTAATTGCTTCTTCACTGTGGAGAGGTCTCTCTCTCCTGCGTTCGGGCCACCTTAGGCCTTTCGACTTCTTGGCTCTGGGGAACGCCGGTGGCTCTCGGTACGTGTGTTGGGTAGATGGCCAACAGCCCCTCACTTAACTTGTGGTGGGGAGCAGTGTCAGTCTTCCTCCTCATGGCACCAGTAGCAGCATCCTCTTTGTGTTGTGGCACCATGTCACGTTCTTTTCTTCTCTTGTAGGTGCAGTGCTTACTCCTCAAGGCGGCATTGTCACTGTGCTTAGTCCTGCTTGATTGCACCTGGCTGGGGCAGTTGTGGGCTTCTTGTAGCTCTTTGTTACATGGGAGTTTGGAGTCTCTCCCCTTCAAACACTTGACAGCCACCCTTGGCCAGTCCCTGTTGGGGTGCTGAGAGCGGCGCTCAGTCACTTCAGCTTGTTTTGCCTGTGGCTGGGCTAAGGTCTCCTTACTGGACGTGGGTACCTGCGGTGTTTGTTGAACATAGTGGCGATTTCAGGCGCCCAATGTGCTTACTTCCTTTATTATGCTTTGTGACTGCAGGCACTCACTGTGAACATGCCTTCATTCCTTGTTCCTCTTGTGAGCTGATGAGGGCCGTTGCAGCAGGCAGGAAAGTCTCTTCTGGCAGTGGTTGCAAATGGCCACCAGAGGGTGCTCTGTGTACTTGCACCCATTTTGGCTAGTCACTCTCAATTGCGGCTGACAGCAGTGCTGTATGGATGCACCAGTAGACAACAGCAGGTGTCATGTGCTCTGTGTGGTTGAGTACTGTTCTGAGCGCCTTGTGGCTTCTTGTGGGAGTATCAGTTTCGCTCCCTTTTATGCGATGACTGATGGGCAGCCACTATGGGACATGTGGTGCTCACTTGACTGTCTTCTTTGCTTTGGCTAGCATCATTAGGTCATGATGGTGGCATACTGCCACTGGGGCGTGTAGTGCACTCAGCACCAGTCCTGGCTGTCAGTCTCTCATAGACTCCTTCTGCATTCCCACTTTTGTAGTTCAGGGTGTGGTGTGGCACAGTGGCTACCAGATGGCGCTGCAGCTACTTCTTGCAGGCTAGGCCACAGTAGTGCTTTTCCCCAGCGGCCATGAGAGATGGGACCATGGGCCTCCATGTAGTCTCCTCTGTATGCACTGTTTCATGCAAAATTGCAGGGGCATTGCAGGTTTTGCTTTGCTCAGGGTAACTTAATCATCATTTTAAAAGGTTGCTTACTTTCTTTGAGGCTGCCTCCGTCATTACTTATTGTTGATGAGGGGGCGGTGCAGGCAGGGGCTGCTAGGTGGTGCTGCTTTTGCATCGGGAGGCTGCTGCAACTTTCCTTATGCCGCAGTCATCGTGTATGCTGTACATGCTCAGTGCCCACTCCTGTTGCTGGAGGTGAGCCACTGTTGAAGATTTCTGCACTTCCTGGCTGCGGCCGCACAGATGCAGTGATCCTTAATGGTGAGTACATCCAAGTACCGCCCCTTCTCCCACAGTCAATGACACAGCAGGCTGCAGCAGATCACCGCTCGAGCTCCGACCTGCTGGAGTTGACGAAATGCCGGAAGGTCTTCCTTCTCGTCAGGAGGGCAATTTGGGCATGCCTCCTACAGGTGGGTGAAAGCATAGGTGCTGGGCATGACAGGCATAGTGCTTGCTGGACGGCAAGGCTGCAGGCTCGTTCTCGGTTCAGTGAGGGTTGCAGGGACCTTGGCAATGGAGAAGCAGTGCCGCTGGCTTGTGGGTGCCTTGTCAGCCACGCCACAGTACTCTGCCCCTTCTCACCTTGGCACTGCTTCCTTTATGTACAGCGCGGTGTACAGCATGCGGGGCAAGGCGGAGGGTGCAGGAGCTGTGAGGGCGTGTTATGTGGCACGATCTGGAAATCTTACATGTCTCTGCCGGCCAGCAGTATCTGGGCTCCTCGGGAGTGGCTAGCGCCCTGCTGTCGCTCTCTGCGGTATCGCTGGTGGCCCACTCTCGCACTGCTGGCGGGGCCTTGCTGGAATGCTTTGGGAGCACACACAGCAGGTACGGCCTCTGCTTTTTTTCTCTGACCTCGGGCACTTCATGCAGGACACTTGCCTGTGCAGAGACGGCCTCGGGTCTTGTCCCTCTTTCTTTCCGTGGCACTGACTGCTGACCCCAGGTGCATGTGGTGAGACTCCTTAAGTGGTGCCACAGTACTACCCAGGCATGCACGGTGTTCCACAGGTGGACATCTGAAGGGCTGGGCTGCCTCTCAGGAAATATAGCGGTTTTACTTCCACCTCATGGTCTGTCAGGACAGCGGCGACAGCCAGTGCGGGGTGCCTCGGGATATACTCCCTCCACGAGGAACTGTACAGCAGCTGCTACCTTACACATGGGATAAGGCCCACTCATCGCCATTGTAGTGTTGTGGGCCCTGGGCCCACATGCTACTAATAATGGACACGGTCAAGGTGCAGTAGGGTACTGAAACTGGGCCCGGGCACGTGCGTCCGGCCCCTTTTATTTGCAGGGTCACCTAACTGGAGACGCCTGTGATGGGTGGGTGAATAGTGTTGGTTACAAACAGGCGGAACACTAGAACGTGTCCAGCAGGACACTATACCCTGCTTGTTGATTTGGAGCTGCCTTTGATTAAGGACAGACATGAAAGACAAGGCCAAGCTCAGACCTTTACCCTTCCCTGCCCAGTCTCATTCCATTCCCGTGTTGCCTGGAAGCTCTTTGAGCATCCTGCCCCTATAATCCAGCTCTCATCGGTGCATCAGCTGATCTTTAGAGCACCAAGCCCAAACGAGCATGTGACAATCCAGTTACTGCTTCCTTACACTGCTTGGGACTGTACCCCTGAGCAGAGGTCCTAAATCTTCGTTTTCCTAATTGATTTCCCCTCCTCCTTGGAGTGCTGTTTGAGAGTTGTACTGAGGAGTTAAATCTCCTATTTCAAGCCCCACTTGCCCCTCTCAGTGCACTAGAAGACAGGCTGCTGTTGTCATGTGTGCCAACCTGGTCCTGAAATAACCTTTATTCTCAGTGTCAATGCCGAATCTTTTTTAGTAATGCAGGCTTTGGAAATGCACACCCTCCTCCTCTGCCCATTCCCACTCACTTCCCTCCTTCAGGTAGCATTGAGGTTATCTGTGTGGTGCTTCTGGGGGATTCCCCAGGCCTGCCTAGTGTATCCCTCCTTGTATTGTCTTCCATGAGTCTGCTGCTTGGAATTCCCTATCCCTACCCACAGGTCCTCGACAATGACATCATTACTGACTTCTAAAAACCTTTATTGGACCCAGTAACTCCCTCATTTTCATATATGCGAAGCCTCTGCCATCAGGAAATCGTCACCTCCCCCCAGGTTCCACGTAATGATAAATTGGGGCACATAGCTATAACTTCCAGGAATGTTGTTATTGACTGCTGTCCTGTTTTTGTATTGATAAGAGCCTCAAAATGAGTGGTACTCTGCCATGGTAACTGTGTTTCCCTCTATGATCTTTATAAAACACATTTTACATGGACCGTATAATCTCGTATAGGAGTAAAGTGATCTTAATACCCTCAGAATTTACAAACAAAACTATTGTGGTCTTTGTTCCATGTAAATCAAACTTGGTAGAGTTTAAAGTATAATCAGTAAAACCAGTAGCAGCTGCCTGGGAACTGGGGCAAGGGAGGGGGTGAGGGATGAAAAAAATAAAAAATAATCTTGCATTCTTCTTCGCCGCTGCCCATGTCTCCTCCATCTGTTTCTCTGCTGCACCAGGAGCATCCAGGCACCGGGACTCTTCCAGCCAATCATGACGCTACATGAGCAGCATTGTGATTGGTCTGACCGACCTGTTTGGCCGCTCATGAAGTGCCTGGAAGGCGGGGCATGTTCTCCACTGAGATGCACAACACAGCCCAGTGGAGAACATAGCAAGTGTGCATGACTATTTGGCCATCCCCAGAGGGCCGGACAAGCCGTCATGCACACTTTGAGAGGGAGTGCAAACCACTCCTGCTCCCTCTGACGACAGGGAGCCCAGCTCCACCCAGCCCAACCTGGCTGGAGTAGCAAAAAAAATAAAATGCTAATAACTTCTTGTTATCATCATTTAAATTTTATTTTCCACTGCTCAATGAGCAATAGGGTGACGCTGCCCCGCCTTAGCGGGCGAGCTGCCACTCCATTGTTTCTGTGCTCCACAAACCCCCATCTATACAGGCTCGCAAATGCCTAATCCGCTATGTGAACATTTTTACAAGAACTGACTAACCCCCTATATTCTTTCTGTGTCCCTGGAATGTGTCCTAAAATTGAATTCAGTGGACTATTACATTGTATTATTTAATTTAATACATGGGCTGCCTATTCCTCCACTGTTAATCTTCCACTGTCTGGGCTGATAGAGTCATTCATAGAAGACAGACCAGTGGCTATAAAAGCACATCAGACAGATCTTACTTCATTCACCAGTGTATGTCATTTTTATTGGGGTGCATTGGAACTCGAATTGAGTATACTAGCCTTAGAGAGTGACTGGTAACAATTACAATTACGCTGTTTTGGAATACTCCGTGGCATATTTACAAGAAAGCGGCGATGCGTGTCGTTAAGCCAAGAAGGCTAACAGCACGCTCCATCACTGTAGAAATGAAGGCTACACCATATTTACTAGAATATGGTGCAGCCCTGTGGTTCCCCCTGCACTGTCAGTAAATTAAGCTGCCTAGCACCAACGCAGGCAGCCTTGCACCATAGTGCTAGGGTGCCTGGGTTGAGGGGACGATTGTTTATGTGCAAGAAGGTCCCCCTTCCTGCACATAAACAATCTTTAAATGCCATTTTGTAACTTCTATGTGTGCTGCTTAATGCTATTAAACTGTTATGTGTGCTTAATGCATACATAACACACATAACAGCAAAAAGGCATGTTTTTAAATGATTGTATATGTGCAGGAAGGAAGAACCTCCTGCACATAAACAGTCATTGGTGTTTTTCTGTTTCTATGTGTGCTGCCCAAGGAGACACACATGGATACAGCAAAAACGAGGAGAAATAAAGCATTTCTCCTAGTTTCGCCTGTGTATGACCAGGTTTTCCCTGGTCTTAATTCTTGCGCTACCTCCTATTTACGCTGCTCTTGTAAATACGGGGCAGAGTCAAAATCACTGGGTGTTGAGGTGGAACGCCCACCACAACACCCATTGCCCGCCCCTTTCATGCTAAGTGTAGCATGAAAGGAGGCCTTATTTACAAGGCAGCGTTAAGCTGAACGCTGCCTTTTAAATAAGGCAAAGCTCCTATCGCCATCTCAGTGTCACTAAAAGTGACTTTGTGTGGCGATAGGGGCTTGTAAATATGCCCCTCCATGTTTTGACGAGAGAAATAGACAAGGGAAACCCTACTCACTTGGAACCAGGGTACGTAGTTTATAAACAGAAACAATGGTTCCTGTGGACTGATACAGTAATATTGGTAACTGTAAGCACAATCGCGATGAATATGGGTTAAATCGATATCCAAAGGAGAACAAACACTATATCACTCAATGTTTGGTACTCGTAATCAATAATTAAATATGTAAAACATATAACAGATACAGAATTACTAAAATTCATACACAGTAAGAAGTGTCCCCAGTGAAAAAATGGAAACTGCAACACATATAGTGACATGAACAAAAAAAGGGGGTTTCCAAATTCAAGGTAAAAACGACCATGAAACAATAAATAATAGGAGCAGCTATACTACACTACTCTCAGCTCATGGTCAACAACGTTCCAGGCCATAGATATCCTCCAAATATGAAACCCTTGCATCCACTGCATTCCACTGTTGACCCAAAAACGACTCAAAATTATACTTCACAGTTTTCCATATCAAACTATGCATCATGTCATTACCTAATATAATTCCTCATCATTCAAGCCAGTTGATCACCATTCAGCTGTAAACCAGGCTACACCACACTATTCTACTATGCTTCAAAAGGCTGACATATAATGAATGTGCACACAAACATAAGCCAAACACATGAGCTAAGCCCATCTCTTTTTAATTCCGTTCCTACTTATATAAAGAAGGTACAACAATAAAAACTTAGCAGCATGACAAATAATGTAAAATAAAATGTGTCAGTCTCCAAATGCCGACTAAAATGTCGCTGAAAAAACGCTCCATCAACGTATTCACAGCACAGTTCCAACCTGCAATAGCTTATAAAATCTATCTTCCCCCCCAAGCTAAGAACAAAGTACAAACAGGCAGGAGATGCTTCTTGTCAAATGACAATCAAAAAATAAATGCACCATATCATCAACAACTGGGAAGTTACACGTAAGTATACTTTGTGTATGTACTCTGCCGTAACAAAAAACAGCAAACCACATTTCAAAACACAGCCGCACATACACTGACAATTATTTCAGGCAGTCTCTAACACAGCTACCAGAGCCTCATACAGCCTCCAGTAGTACCACACAAAGCACCCAACAGACCATAACATAGCCTTAATAGTTTCTCTCGAACTGCCTCCAAATTCTTACATAATACACAACAAGCCTTAGGTTACACTCAACAAACTCTGATATTTCTCATCAGTACTGCACACTGAAGGCACCATACTGCCTTGCCTAAAAGCTACTAATTTCAGTCCAATATTGCACAATGTATCAGATTATGCAAACCAGATCCTTTCGTGGTTTCTCTGAACAGACCTTAAGTGTTTTCAAGCATCATCTAGGCAGAAAAGTGACTTTATAAGGAACCGATAACAAGGCTTGACATGAAATGGCATGCAAGACATGACTGGACATGACAACTCTTAAAGAAAGGTAAAACTGCCCTTACATTATCTGTCAATGTATAACTTCAGAACAGCGTATCCAGATATGTTGAGAAGTGCTTTATTATCAAGCTCTCTTCAACAAGAAGCATTAGCAAAGTGAATGTAGAAAAGTGGATTATTATTTGGGGTGAGTGACAACCCACTAACAGGAACAATCACTACCCATGTCAGGGTGAACCCCAAAAGTGACTAAATTATTCTGAGCTCCACCCCTTGGTAGATAATGCACAGAGGATACAGGCCTACCTTAGAGCAAACATTGATGAAGTAAAAAGGCAACACAATAAAAATCCCAAATTCATTTAGAACAATAGAGTAAAATGTAATAAGCAATATGAAACCACAATGCCAAAAATTCAAAAGGGGTACTGGAAATCTGAATTTGAATTATTTTAAGTAGAAATAGGGCGAGACGCAATAGGCTCCAATGATAGTATATTGTGGCGGCCGATAGGGACCTATGCACAATATGAGGCTGACCACAGGTCGAATACACCAACCTGGCTCCATTCGGTCAAAGAGTTTGCCTTCTTACTTGGTCTTTTAAGTCCCAATACTCCACAGGAGTACACTTCTAAGACCCCTCTGGGCCTCAGCACTTAGAGACTCACAGTGTGTCAGGCAGAGGCCAACAGGTCCATTTGCCACTGGTCAGCTGAGTACTTCCAGCTTGCTGTCTACCTGCAGTGACACAGAAGGTCAGCCAACTGACTCTAGGAGGCCACTCTTTTTTCTGGGCATAAGAGCAAGCAGGTCAACTCCTTCCATGCTCCTCTCAGGTCACAGACAACAGGTTCAGCTCTCTTCTCATCTTCTATAGGTCCGGAAATTGTTCTCACATGGGCGATTGGAGCTGCCACCTTTATGCCTGGCATGGAATAGTGGGTATAGGTCACTCCTTGTCCCTCCCTAACCAATGGGGTAAATGTTCCCGGGGCCAGCGCACCCATTTTTTCAGTACTTCCGTGGCATCTTACTGCAAACATTTTCAAGATGACAAGTGTCTTCACCCACAATAAACTTCTGCTCTGAGGGCTGTAGGTGAGTGAACTATTGTAATCCTTGTGTCCTCCCTCATCTAACACTAAAATCCAGTTTGCAAAGCAAGTACTGTACCCACAACAAACCCAGAGACAGAAATCTGACAAGACAAAAGCAGGGTACCCCAGCAACCAGACACTAGTTACACAAGAATTGTCTTGACATCCTTTTCTGTCGCTTTCAAGCTCATCCCAAGTATTATATGTGAACCCAGCACACCTGTGAAGCATGATTTGACACTGTTGTGTCAAAAAGGAGGACCACAGCATCCACCCTGCAAAATCTGCGGAGTTCAGATGAATAATTTCTGTATATTAAGGTCAGCCTACAGTTTGTTTCTGGGAGGCTTTTCACACCCTTTTCATGCCCATTTAAGGCTAATATCTAGTTGGTTGAAGCTGGACAGCCACTGCAAATTAGCCTTCAGGACCTCCAGGTAAGGAAATCCTTGTCACGGAACGAGATCAGAGGCAGGAGTAGGGTGCCCTTGGATGAGTCAAGGAGTAGCCTTCTAGACTCGATACCCGTTATCCCCAATTCTGCCAAGGAAGGGGACAATGCGAATAATTCATGGCTTAGAAGGGTGTCTGACAATGTTGCCCCCATTAAGGCTGTAAAAAAGGCTACTAAGATCCATTTAGCATGCTGGTTCTCGCAGGAAGTATCTCTTGAAAGAGCAGCATGTTAGAAATTAGAAAGAGTTTGGTGGCATTCGTATCAGGATGCTGATAATGCCCACAATAGAATGCCATTGAATCCTATCATAGAAACCTTCAGAAGATTCACAACTCATTTTAAACACAATGAAAATCCAGTGTCAGTTTCCTCCATCACATCCCTGCTGCTCACACACTAATCAGATAATTTTGCATATGGCATATTTGTACATTTTCTGGTACAGATAATCTTTCAAAATTACTTTAGAAGCCTCAAATAACCAATCTGGTAGCTCAGTGGACTAATGCATCTCGTCCAGTGATTAGTGTCTGACATCAGAGTCACATGTTCCAATCTTGTTCGGCCCACTCAGCCGTTCATCCTTCTGTGGGCAATAAATGAGTACTATTGACTTGGGTGCCAATAACCATTATTATTCCACCCAAAGGGGTTACTGTGTGGCTTACAAATATACGTTTTGTTATTAGTGCAGCAAGTATAATCTAAACGATGAAGGCTAAAGGTGACATTTAACCAGCTCTGTACTCTCACTGCTGTTTCCCAGCTCCCAGTCCTAGCTAGTGAACTAAAATTCTGAAAACCGTGCATTTGATGTTCAAGTTCTGGATAATGAATTCTTCTTTCTTCCGGGTTATGAACTCACAGTTCAAGAATTGGGATAATAAGCCAAAAGTGCTCAACAACTTCTTTTAGAGACAAACATGTATTCTCAACTAGTCCAGTGGGGATAAGTTTGTATTAAAAATAAACCATCTACTTTCTTGGCATGTAACACATTTTTTTGATTAAAAACGTTACTTGGCTCTAAAAATGATAATTTAATAAGAATCATTAATTTAACCAAATCATATTGATTTTAGTGGCTGTAAGCACTTGTAGGACTTTCATAAATTTTTCAACTGGTTTTAACATTTTAGAGCAGTTATAGAAATAAAAATTCAAATAATTTAAGCATTCTCTCTCTCTCTCTCTGTATATATATATCCAATGAAAATAACAAATACGACAAGCAAACACAACAGTATGAGGCGTTGGTTACAACGCTGAGGAAAGAAAAGATATTATTGCCTGAGGAAGTGACTAGGGAGGCAATATTGTACTTTTAACATGAGCAAATTATGACAAGGAGGCCACCTCCAGCTTAATGACAGACAATGTTATGAACGCATCAATACGGCAATCATGAAAGCTACACAGCAAGAATATTACCACAAACTGGCTAAGTGGAAAAGTAAGAAAATGTTATCGGAGGATGAATCCAAATACCTCAAAAATGATAATCCAGTAACTCCTCTGATCTATTTTATACCTAAAGTCCACAAAGACACGAAGAACCCACCCGGCAGACCAATCATCTCTGCAAGGGGTGGGCTTCTGGAAAGAACATCAGTGTACATTGACTATTTTTTACAATGTCACGTGAGAGCTTTAGAGTCTTACATACAGGATACAGGTGACTTCTTGCTCAAAATACAACAGGTCACATGGAGGGATGAATGCTGGATGTTGGCGCTCGATGTGACAGCACTCTATACGAGCATTGTACATACTGATGGAATATCTGCAGTAAACCATTACCTAGCTCGGAGATCAGAACAATATGAGGATCACAATATAATGTTGCTACAAATGCTTGAATTCTGCTTACGTAATAACATTTTTATGTATAACAATCTTCTCTACCGTCAGTTGCAGGGTGTGGCAATGGGGGCCAGTTTCTCTCCAAGCTACGCCTGTCTGCATATGGGAGCTTGGGAGGAACTGGTCCTCAAAGTCAAACATGGGGCCATTTTTAATACAAATGTGGTTGCTTGGTATCGTTATATTGATGATTTATTTGTAGTTTGGAGAGGCGCCAAGGAACAGGCTGAGGATTTTATTTCTGTGATTAACGAAAATTAATTCAATCTTAAGTTTACTGTGACTATGAGTCAGTCTAGTGTTACCTTTTTGGATACTGAGGTGTTCATTAGTAACAATAGGATTGAAACAAGACTGTTCAGAAAGATCACTGCAGGCAATACCATCTTGCATGCCGGCAGTGCGCATCCTGCACACTTGATAACCAGTATTCCTTACGGAGAGATGCTACGATTAAGGAGAGTGTGTACGAGTCATAGATAGCGCTTTAGCAAAATCTATGAAAGTCAGCAGACAGGAACTCCTCGATACTTATAAACCTACAGTCCATTTAGAAACACCTGCAAGCACAGTAATGCATGATCAGGCATCTGTGCAAATCAGCACGTTCAGAATCATTACAGGATACAATAGACAACATACGGAATTATATAAAATTATTAATTGTAGTTGGCCTACAATTCTGAGTGATCCTGTTATTGGTTCTACCCTGCCCCAGAGAGCCTCCATTACTTTTAGTAGGGCCCCTTCCATGAAGGACCGACTGGTCAATACCAGCCTGGAAATTATTGAAAAAACTACTTGGCTACAGACTAATAGTGGCTTCTTCAAATGCAAAACTTGCAAGTCTTGCATTCATGGTACCAACATGAAAACTTTCAGAGATGGTTTTAGTAGCAAGGAACATCATATTAATAAGGTACTTACTTGCAAGACTGATTTCACTATTTATGTACTTCAGTGCCCATGCCAGCTAAGATACGTTGGGAGTACAAAACATGCGGTGCATAAACGCATCTTACAACATCTTCAGGCAATAGCAAATCCGGACAACACCTACCCTGTAGCCAGGCATTTTAAGGAATTCCATCACAGCGACAATAAGGGCCTGAAATTTTATGTGATTGATGCGGTAGTCACAAGTAGGCGAGGAGGCGACAGGGAATCCAAGCTCCGTAAACTCGGAACAAGATATATTTTACAGCTTGATACCAAACATCCAGGGGGGTTGAATATCACGGAGGACTTACATACTTGTTTACCCTAAACTCTGGTTGGAATTTTGTATACATGATCATAAGCAATTTTTATCTTAGTAGGTCAGACCTGTGTGGGGTTTTACCTTTTTGATAATTATTTATTGTTTTAGGATTTTCTAATGTTAAGAGGGTGATTAAATAGTCGTCTCACTCTCTATTAGATTCATGGTAGCCAACCGAAGTCCCCTCCCTATCAGGAATTCAGCCACCAGTGCAGCGAAAACAGGAAGCAGGCAGGGGGTGGCAATTAATACTCTCCCCATTTGCTAGTTTTTCATGTCTATAATATTTCAATGATGAAATAGTGTGCTGAGATGAAAATATGTCCCCAATTATATAGGGGGTAACTGAGTTAATATTTGGGTTATCTAACCAGACATCTGTACATAATAAGCACCTTACTTGCTGTTAGAGAGTTGTGACTGGGCTCAGTCCACCCTAATGCAAGATGTATCTCCCCAAATTTAAGTAGCAGGTACTAATAAGGTTTTTTAATTCACAGTGGATTTATTGTAATGGATATGGTTTAGCACTTTTTATTTGCACAAAAATCTGATGGACAAAGATTTGTGATTTTATTCTTGTGTCAGGCGGGAAGACGGGAGTGACTAAAAAATGTGGGATTTATCCCATGATTGACCACAGTTGCTTTGATTGTACATTTGGTTATACAGTAATTACACTATACAATATGGTGGCAGCTGTTTGGCATATATAGGTGCAAGGTAAAATAATTTTGTATATATTGCCTGTAGCGATGTGAGTTGCACCGACAGAAGATGGAATGATTCTGTAAGTCGGTTTTTTGTACATCGTATTTTTAGTCAAGGATTTAACCTTGCATGGGAATTTGTATTGCTTACGCCACAATAATTTGTAGATGAGGTATTGATAAACTAGTTGGATTCATCCATGTATACTCACAACCTCAAAATGAAACGATGTTTACAGCAAAATTTCTTTTTGGCACATATGCGCGTTTGCACATTCATTGCGAATTTTGCAAATTTTTAAAGCCATTAAAAGTATCGTATAACTAAACATGGTATTTATGCAATTTATATTCTGTTGCACGATCATTACAACTGTTTTTATGGAATTGTGCCATAGTATGTCTTCCATTTTTTTCGGCAATCAAGTCACATGATCGGTTTTAAATCTTGCACTGTCACTTTATAAACTGTGGTTTTATTGGTTCACGTTGTCATGTGATCAAGGCTCGGAGGAGCCGAAACGTTATGGCGGCAAAACTGCACGGAATAAAATAATTTGCACTACTTTGTTGGGTCCGTGTATGCTGTGAAGTGGCGAAGATTAAGCTGCTGCTCATCTGCACAGTGCTAATATATATATATATATATATATATATATATATATATATATATATATATATATATATATATATATATATATATATATATATATTATCTACTGGCGGTCGCCAGTAGATAGTTATAGTTAGGACCGTGTTTCCATAGGAAATCCGCAACATTCTATTTGGAATAACTTTGGCGCCGGTTGACGAATCCTCGCGAATTTTTCAAAACTAATGGGGCGCTACGCTCCGCTCCTACACTGAATGTCTCGGGGGGATTCGTCAAGCGGGGGCTGAGAAAAAAGGGGGGTCCCAAAAAGCATTTTCCCCATGCATTTTCCCATAGGACCTTTAGTCCGAACGGCTGAACAGAATTACTTGAAATTGGGCAGAGAGGTAGTCCTCAGGTCAGGGATGTGCCTTTTGCAGGTCTGGTGTAAATCTGTTCAGTAGGTCCTGAGAAAATAGCATTTAAATCAATATATATATCTGTAAGCACGCTCCGTGCGCTTACGGTAAGCTTACCGTACGCGTACGGCGCCGTGCGCGAGTTCAATTCTGATTGCTGGTTACATGACTGTAAACATTCGAATCAGTCGAAATCAGAAAGTATCGGCCGCCATTTTCTGTCTCTCGCACTGAAAAACAAAGGTTGATAACATGAAAAGGGGGCAACGAAGAGAGTTGCAGACCCCCTAGCGTTCGTCAGGGGGTTCACGAAGGACCAAAAAGTATGAAAAATAAATGTAATAATTTTTTAAAAAAATCGCGGAGTACGCGGACGGTAAGCTTACCGTACGCGTACGATAAAACAAAAAAAAAAAAGAATTAACAATCACATTTAATATATCAATCTAAGGACCCCCATGGGAGAAAAAAACAATTGATATTTTGCAAAAAATGACGAGGCGTGCACGGTACGAAATGCGCAACGTGGGCGCTCGGTGCGCGAAGCGCACCGTGAGCGCAAAAATTAAAAATAAATACATAACTTAGCATTTAAAAAACCGTACAAATTCACTGAAAAAACCATAGGTTTCACACACGTTATAGTTAGGAATTAGCATTTAAAAAACCTTGCAAATTCACTTAAAAAACCATAGGTTTCACACAAGTTATAGCTAGCTGTACATTTCACTCGTAAAAAACCAATGAAATTCCACGTTATAGTTAGATCAGGTAACTATAACTTGCGCGACCGCAATGCACAATGTGTCATTTCAGATGTCATCATTGATGTCATGAGTGATGTCACTGACCATATCATAAGTGCTGTAATATGTGACGTCATCAGCAGTTTATTGTGGGCGCGCAAGTTATAGTTACCTGATCTAACTATAACGTGGAATTTCATTGTTTTTTTACGAGTGAAATGTACAGCTAACTATAACTTGTGTGAAACCTATGTTTTTTTAAGTGAATTTATATATATATATATATATATATTTATATTACTGTTTGTAACCAGTGTTTAAAGTTGTACTAGACTATGACCTCAATTAGAGTTTGGCAGGTGTGAGGCAAACACCCAAAAAACAGTGGCTGAATAGTTCACCAACCTCGTGGTTACCCCACCCCATTCAGATGTTGAGAGCTGCAGTATTTATGATATTGGAATCTCAGCCTGCACCACTATCACAAAACTGAAATATGGTGACCGGTCCACTACTGGGCCACCAGACCTGAGTAACCATAGTTAGGTTGGTTCTACTGTTACTCATTTTCACTGCCTGGGTCAGTTACGCAGGACGTGACATATCTCAACAGAAAAAACTCACTTTGGCCCTCAAGAAGAGGGAAAACATGCCATGCACATCAGATTTATTGATCTTTTGTTTTACATAAACCCTTTCTTTTGAAGTATGTTTGCGCAAAGCAAAAATGAATGCCAAGTGGCTGAAAAAAAGCAGTGCCAGCCTGGCATTCATCTGTGCTTACAGCACATCAATCCCACTGAATAGATTGATAGCACAAATATCTCTCTATTCAGGCAGGAATCTCTAACTACAACAAGTGGTCCTCCATGCAGGGAGAGGAGGCTAGTGCCTCTGCTGACGTTGCAGGCTGGCCGATTAGCCAACCCATTATGGGGCATATTTACAAGCCCCTATCACCACCAGAAAGTCACTTTTAGTGACGCAGTTGTATCGATATCGGTTTCACCTTATTTACAAGGCAGCGTTAAGCCACTTAACATGGGTTAACGCTGCCTTGTAAATTGGGCACCCTTTCACGCTATACTTACCGTGAAAGGGGAGGGCATTGGGTGTTGCGGTGGGCGTTCCACCGCAACACCTATTGATTTTTACGCTGCTCCATATTTACAAGGGTGGCGCAAAAATATGGGGCAGTGCCAAAATTAAGACCAATAAAATACCTGGTCTTACCTTGGTGAAAGGAGGAGAAATGCTTTATTTCTCCTTGTTTCTGCTGTTTCTATGTGTGCTGCATTGTGAAAAAATGTGTCCCTTCCTGAACATAAAGTCTTTTAATAAAAAATACATGATGCAACTTATATGTGTGCTGCATTCTGCAGCACACATAGAAGTTACAAAACAGCATTGGTGATTATTTATGTGCAGAAAGGGACAACTTTCTGCACATAAACAACCTTTCCCTGCAGCGCAGGCACCCTTGCACAATGGTGCAAGAGTGCCTACGTTGGCACTAAGCAACTGCCATTAGCCCCAAGGCAGGGAGAAATGCAGGATCGCACCATATTCTTGTAAATACTGTGCTGCCCTGCCTTTCTGAAGTGAGGGAATGCAACATTAAGCCAATAAGGCTAACGTCGCTCCGTAATGTCATTGTAAATATGCCCCTATCATTGTGACCATTTATTATCTTTAATGACAAATATATAGGTAAATGTTACCTTTTGGTCCAAACGTTTTCTCTCTAAGTCAAATTTTTTGAATGGATACAACAATTTGAGTCTGATTTCCAAAAGAAAAGATTTATTTTTGGATGAACAAATCAGCAATTCCATGAGAATCGACTTACTGAGCAATTAACGCGTGCTTAATGACATCACTGCTTGGGTGGTTTACTTTAATGTGGATTCATGGGTATAACTCATGCAAAGCGGGACTATACATGCGCCTCCATGGGAAGTACGGCATCAGAGGTCTCAACTGGTTGCTGAGAAACAACTGGCAGCTTGCCAGTATTCTGGAAGTAGCTCCCTGAAGAGAAGTCTAGCACAGCACGTAATTTAGAGGGTTTTCTCAAGACACATTGAAGAAGGAAGTGTAACACATCTCCCTATTCTTGCAGTGACCTCCAGCCAAACCAATGGAAGGGCAACACGACAAAGTCAAACAGTGAGAGCCTGCAACACCCGCAACATGACCATTTGTCTCCACTCTCAATTTAGCAAAGTCACATGGAGAATGTTCACTTTGCAATCCCCATTCTACCAGTTATAAAACGCATGCGAAAACATGGTCAGAAAAAAGCATCAGAAATAAACAGAGTGGAGGCGCTACAGTGTGGGACTACAGAGTGGGAGTATGTGAGAATCCTACTTTAAAAACTCTGTAGCCAAGGAGAGCAAAGGCTGAATTGAGAGTGGAGACAGCTAATGGCCTTCCTTGTTTCAGATGGTGGAAGTGGTGTGTGTTTGTATCTGTTTAAATGTTTCTGTGTGCATGTTTACGCTTATGTGTGCATTTATATGTATGTTGTTTATGTGTCCGGTGTAGCTCCATGTTAAAGACATGGTTTCTTCCTGGATGTCATTCCTGGTGTCAGGGAACACACAATGTTTGTGTGTACCCTAACATGAGGGGTTACTTTCTGACATAGTAATGCCTATTTCTGACATAATGTTAGCACAGGCAAAATAAAGGTAATCATTGGCATATGCTGGGCATCCTTGGACTACTCATGGCCTGACTGCAGCTGTCCTTGCTATATTGGAAGTATGCTTGTCTGAATCGTAGCGATCTATAATGTAATCACAGGCACCAGTGGAAAAATAATGTCCATGGCAGTGGTATTTGTAAAAAAAAATAATCGCCTGGGCTCTCGTCAGGGGGCGGCTTGCACCAGCCCATTTCTCCTGTTAGCGCCACCGAAAACAGAACCAACTACTAAATGAAGGTGGGGAGAGAATGTGGCTTATTGGCAAGAACTGCTGACTTCGGAGCTGGGGAACCAGTTTTGAGTCTCGGCTTTGGCTCAACATCCTGTGATTCTGGGCAAACCACTTCATTTCGCTGTGCTGACCATAACTTAATGTGTGCTTAACTGGTGCTCATGAAAAGCTGATGATGAAGTGCCGGTGCTGAGCACCGGAAACCACCGCCTCAAATTAAGCACTGGTCCATGGCTGATATGATGTGGAAATTCTTATAATGATGTTGGTCAACAAGGGATGTCAAGAAACAAACAAAGAAATTTCTGATAATGTACTACTGTCTTTACCTCAATTTTTCATTGTTCATATAGATTTCATTAAATTCTTAAGCGTGCCATGGAGGAGTATCCCTCGCCCTCTGATACCACCACTAAGTACCGTTAAGAAGCTATTGTGCTACTCCCCTTGGCATCTAAGTTGTAGTCGCTCAGAGTACTGCTTCGTGTGCTCTTCTGGACCTGTACCTTTTTATACCGAATGCAAAGCAATTTTCCTTCCAAGAAAGTAAACTCTAAAAAGTTCAGCAAATAATGTATATATGTAAACTTATTGGTGTATACTTCTGTTTATTTCATTCAAATTGTGCAAAAAGACTTTAAGTCTTGTGTTTTCAACAAAGTCGAGGATGCAAAAAGGTGAGCAACATGAGGAACATGGATGCTTTTTTGTTGCCTTATCAAAGCAGCAACTGCAGAATGTTCTTTCAGCTCACAACATTTATAGAAAGAGTAATCCAGAAAGGATTCTTACCCATAAAGAAGGGCAATTCTGTGCGAAATGCAAAGGGTCAATAAAAGTAAACTTTTATTTGAATGCTCGGAAGAAATGTGATATAAGGAACATCAAAATGTTGCACAATATTTTCGTTCTAAGGGCAGACTGATTGAAGATATTTTGTTATCAATTATTGAAAAACTGCGGTAATAAAGATATCAGTAAATAATAGTTGGTTTAGGATAAACACCTTTTAGTTGTTGGTTTCATTTGAAATTCGTATTTTGCTGTTGCCATTGCTTGGATGGGTTATTCATCAAACACATGGCACTTCAAACATGGTTAGATTGCTCTATTTGTGCTCCCATTAGATTTTGGTAATAAAGATCAATTTGTCTTTTTATTAGCCTGCAATTGCGATATTACACTTTGCTTTGCAAATAAGCTATCTGACAATACAGACCCTCGTCATAAGTAGCAGATATGTAATAGCTTTCTGTGTGCGCGTTTTACATTGACCATTTACAGCACAAATTGCATCTTCTGGCTTCTATTCAGACACTCTTCTTTGAAAGTACAGGCCTATTCAGAAACAGGGTCCTAATCCCATGTTTCATATTGTTGTATCCCATTCTGTTCTTTTTTATTAATGGATTTTCTGTCTAGGTCATCTGGGGTAGCACACTCAAATTCACAGATATATTAACAAACGCAGCGACTATCGCATAGCCAGGTTTACTGACTTTGCCATTGTTTGCAAAATTTGTGAAGAGGACCGAGAAATCAACAATATTTTGGAAGATAGTGTGATGAATGCTAAAATCCTGTTTCATCAGTGCAAAAAATCCTCTTCTTAAATTTGATTTATAAGACTATAATCAGATAAATGTATTTGCTAGTCTCATATTTTTGTATTATTGTGGAAGCAATGAATGTACATGATGCTGGTTAGGCATGTCTGCTGCCATTTTCAGAAAATGAATGAAAGTCCATAATATATAGATACACTACTTTGCAAGACAGCAAGAAAAGGTGGATTGATGAGGGAGGACGTTAGGTGCTGGTTGTGTGTGATTTCAGTAAAGAAGAAGCAGTATACAGAAAAATATTCCACAGCAGATGCTTTTGACAAAGGGCCTGTATTGAAAGAAAGCTGATGTCTTTACTTTGTTAGCAAATAACTCTGTAAATCCAACAACAAGCTAGACATCCAAAGAACCCAGCATTTCCTAAGCAGAAAAGCAATAATTCAACATTTCAGCAAACTAATACATCAAAGAAAACACATGGGTCATGCCACAATTGCAGGTTAAAAAGGACAAATAAATCCCTATTACCAAAACCTAATGGGAACACAGATAGAGTAATCTAATCATCCTTGAAATGTCATGCTTGATAAACAGCCAATCCAAGCAATGACAATGGCTAAATATGAAAATCATATGAAAACAACAGCGAAAGAGAGCTGATACAAAACCCAGGATTTCTGTATATCTTTTTGTAGGAGAGTGGAATCTGACTAATGGTTGCCCCCAACTTTTTGCCTGGTATTTAAGTGGTTTTTGACTAGTCTGGCTGGGATCCTGCTATCCAGGACCCCAGCCTATCTGCTTTCTCCCTAAAACTGTTGTGAGTACTCTAGGTACAAACATAATTGGATGCTGGGCATGCCCTACCAGTCCCTTGTAGATGATACCCTAGGTACCCAGGGCATGGGTCCCCCAGTAGGCCTACCAGGGCTGCAGCACTTATTGTGCCACCCTGGGACAGCCACCCAAACTGACACCACCAGGCCACTACTGTAGCCTGGGTAAGGTGGTGCTAGCACCCCTTACAGGGATGTAGGTACCCTATGTACCATACAATTACAACACATATACTCTCATAGGTCACCCCTATGGCAGGCCCTGGTAATCCTACAGGGCTGGGTGCTGAGGTATGTGTGAGGGGGGACCCCTACGTGAGTAGGACCTCTCTGCAACCTTCGTAAAATCGTTACTGGGTTGTTTGTAGTGTAGCCATACCATATACTCTTAACCGCATTATAAGTTATTGCGTCATCGCTGTAACTTAGGAATAGCTACACAGAACCATATCGTGTTTGGTGTCAAACATGAAGGAATCATACTCCCAGTCCAGCCATGGGCATGGGGGCACGATTCCCCCTTGCTAGGAGGGTGATATGGGAAAAGCGGTAGAATTTGGACACCAATTTAAAAGTGCACATGTACCACAAAATGGCTACTGTCCGCCACCTACACGACTCTGGCTGGCTGTTGCTGGGGAAAACCCCAGCCTCGCCATCTGGACAATAGGGCTCCTGTGGCAGGGAGGTGCCAGCACCTCCCCAGACAGGATATGTGGATTGGAACAGGGTGGGTGCACCAAATGTCCTTTCAGAGTTGCACGTAGGCAGCTGCAGAGCCCCAATTCTGCATACACCGCCTGGAACCGGTTCAGGGGCATCCTGCCCCTCGCCCAGCCGGGAAACACACAAAGGGGAGAGGGTGTAGCCACCCTTTCCCGGCTCTACTCTGATTGGTAGGCTCTATTTTGGACCATCCCCTAATCTTGGGGATATATGGGAATAACTTTGCCCTAGAGCCTTAGATTCGTGCAGGACTTCACAGAACTGACCTTCGACGAGCTGCTGCCCAGCTGACTGAAGAAATCTCCCTTGGGATAAAGGAGTTATCCCCCTGCTTGGCAGGCACCTAAAAGACTACAAGATAATCGGTTGGAACTTCGTTGCTCTCACGACCTTCGACGACTTCCAGCAACCTCGAGGTGGGTCTCCAGTGCATCTCAGCGTCCTGTGAGTGTGCCCAGCAAGTCTGAGCACCCTGGACCACGTGGGTGTCGAGATCCCCGCATACCCCGAGACACCGGCCACCTCTTGTCCAGCACACGACTCCGACCAGTGGGGAAGTTGTGCCTTGGCCCATTTCTGAGCCAACCATCCAGCAGCATTTGTGCCGACTCTCAGCTCCCTGGCCTGCTCCGGTGGCCCGTGGGAGCCCTTTTACGCACTCCATTTTGCTGCCTTCCGCGGTCCCTTGTCTTTCGACTTGTGGGCCCAGACGGAAGACAATCTTCTTTTCCAAGAGTACCCCTGGTTGCTCCAGGCCTGCTCTACGCTCCCTGCAAAGGAGAGAACCCTCAAACCTCGTGGGTCTGCACCAGCAGCTGCTTTGTTCATCTTGCGTGGGTTGCAGTTACCAATGCTTAGTGGATCCAATCGGGACACTAACACCGCAGCGACCCTCAGCCTACGTGGGACAGTCGCCCTCCAGAAGCTGGCCTTCCTTGAAGCCTCCCGGAGCCCGTGACTGCAGAGCCCAGCTGTACCTTCCACACCTGAAGCACCCGACATCCACGAGTTCCTTCCTGTGAGCTCCCTGGTCACTGTGCTGTGACCCAGACTCTGTCCCCTCTGCTTTCAGGTTCATCTTTATCTTCTCTTCAACTTTAATCTTCACGACTTCAACGACGCTTTCAGCTAGCAGCAGTTTGGACTACTTTTCCATAGAAAATCAGCCCGCGACCCGACACCAGAATCGACCTATGCACCCGGCTTCCCTGGGGCAGGTAACAGTGGTACTTCGGTACTTCCGTGGTGGTGGGCTCTCCAAAGCCTTAAGTCTCAAGTCTTAACTTTGTACTGTTGTTAGAAGTGTCCTTAAACCTTAATTATTCAACCGCGACATTCTCCATAGGCTAACATTGCAATCCCGGTAGCAACTTCTCGCACTGCACACGCCTCCCGTGGGTCCCCTTCCTCTTAACTGTGGGTGGATTCTGAAGGGGCCAGCGATCCTGAATGCCCTAGGCTTTGCCTGTAGAATTGTCGTGGTTCTTATACCACTATTTTAGTATATGGTTTGGTCCCCCCCGGGGCCCATTGATTTCTGTGCTATTTATTGTGTTTATAAATGCTTGTTTGAAGTGTAACTTTGCCACTAGCAACATAAAGTGACTGTGGGATTCTGTCTAGAATAAATACATATATTTTATATATATACCTGTGTGGGCTTCTCTTTCATTTGGTTATTCAAGAGGTTATTATGGTAAAACAATAAGCTTAACACTCCTTCAAGACTTAGCCTGAAGGCTGCTCTCCACAGCTACCACTAGGATAGCTTTCTTTAAAGGTTGTCTTAAACCTATCATCAATAGGAGTCGAATTGTACTGATGCAAGGTGTCCCTATAACTAGGAACAGCATATGCCAGGCCAACTTCTCACACTTTTTTATTACATTTTTTAAAAAAAATTGATATCAGAAGGTCTTTCATTTGTAAGTACTCAGACCTACAAAAATTGTGAACGATTCCGACGTTCCTTCTATCACATTTCCTCCTCCGGCTCATGCATTCTGGATGCCTCAGTAGCTCTTTTCTTCCCTTAGATGGAGATCAACAGTAGTGAGATCCACACCTTGCTGCTGTTGGCACAATAACCACAACCTCAAATTACCAGCCTGAATAATGGGGTGAGCTGCATAGAGCAAGACTAAGTAAACTATTGGTCATACGCAGGCCACATATAATAGCAACCGATGCCGCATAACCAGAAGTGCCACCATCAGAAGTAACTGTAGTGTCTTGTGATTTAGAGATGACAAGACCCTTTTGGTTCCTGACGGACTCCGTAGAACAGTGGCTTAAGTGCTTGGGTGTGGTGAAAGAATCCTGGTGTAGAATATTCAGTTAACGGTTACATGCTGATGAATAAAGATGTGTAATACCAAGCTCCATGTGTTGCGTAATCCTTTACATGTAGCCGGGCTCGGGAGGACAACTACGGTAACCTAAAGCTTGCATGGTGCCGAAAGCTCCTCTATTAGTTGAAACTAGCCAGTGCAATCACCACCAGGCCTAGCCCAGGCCTAGCCCAGTAGGTAATCACTTGTAGGCAATAAAGCTCAAACTGGGCAACATAAAAGAGAAAGCAGAATAAATCTTCCAGCTCTTCCAGATCCTTGAGTATCAGAATCCTGTGATGGTGTACCATGAGAAGAGCACAGGCATGCCCTTTAAACAGAAGGAGCTACTTTTCATTTTAGTGTTCATTTTATTTCTTTCCTTTCTGTGGCCCAGCAGTGAAGTTTACTTTGTCGGTTAGTTATTGCAGTTCCTCCTATATTTTTCATAATGTTTTTATGCCGTGGGGTTCAACAGATTGAACTATTTACCTAATAACTATATATATATATATATATTACCTACTGGCGGTCGCCAGTAGGTAGTTATAGTTAGGACCACGTTTCCATAGGAAAACCTCAACATTCTATTTTGAATAACTTTGGCGCCGGTCGACGAATCCTCGCGAATTTCTCAAAATAGGTGGGGCGCTACGCTCCGCTCCTACCCTGAAAGTCTCGGGGGGATCCGTCAAGCGGGGGCTGAGATAAAAGGGGGGTCCCAAAACGCGTTTTCCCCATGCATTTTTCCATAGGACCTTTAGAACGAGCTACAGCCCGAACGGCTGAACAGAATTACTCAAAATTTGGCAGAGAGGTAGTCCCTAGGTCAAGGAAGTGCCTTTTGTAGGTTTGGTGTAAATCTGTTCAGTAGATTCTGAGAAAATAGCCTTTAAATCAATATATATATCTGAGCCCGCTTACGGTACGCTTACCGTACGCTTACGGTAAGCGTACGGCGGCGTGCGCGAGCGCGATTCTGATTGGCTGTTAGATCTTAGTAAACATTCGAATCGGCCGAAACCAGGAAGCGGCGGCCGCCATTTTGTGTATTTCACTCTGAAAAAAAAGAGTGAAAACAAGGAAAGGGGGCAATGAGGAGAGTTACAGACCCCCTAACATTTGTAAGGGGGTCAAAGAAGGACAGAAAAGTACAAAAAAAACATTTATTGATTTTAAAAAAAATCACGGGGTACGCGTACGGTAAGCTTACGGTAAGCGTACGGTAAAAAAATAAAAATAGATAAATGAAAAGCAGATTTAAGAGTTTAGAAATTAGGGAGCTCTAAAAAGAGCTGTTGTGTTTATGAAGTCATTTTTTTAGTGGTACCTACAAGTAAGTACCGATGCAGAGTCTAAGGTTCAAGAGGAAGACTCTGTTCCCTTCATCATTGAAGTGCACACCATCTCCTCTATAAATGTCTTGCATGTCATAACGCAAGTTGTTGTGGTAAATGGCACCCATACCATAGTCACGGAGGAAAGCAGAAACAGATTGTTGACGTGCTTTCTTGCTTTGTCAATCTGTGGACAGAAATGATTGGACCAGTTCCATTTTTGCCTTTGGCATATGTTGGAAAACACAAAGGCAGTTTTAGGGAAAAGTGCAAAGGTGTCCTTCATAAGCATTTCCAGACCTACCCCAGTCAAAGTGCCTAGGTCATTGCCACCACAGTGCACTATTATGAGGTCAGGGTGTTGGATTTGAATGAAGGATTTCACCAATGGCATCAATTGGTGCCACTTTAACCCTCTCTGACCAATCCATTTAATGTCTACATTTGGCAAAGCAAGGTCTCTCACCATATCTGTTTTCTCTGCATACTTTTCACTCCAGAAGACATAGCTGTGCCCTACAATCCACACTGTGAACATCTTCAAAGGAGAACTGGATGCACTCAGGAGGTGTCTTTCAGTAGAATGGCAATATGAAAAGAAAGACAGTTTGGAAATGGAGGCATACATATTTTTTTAAAACAAAAAGAACTGATTGGCTGTTTCATACCATTCTAGAATAAAAACTAGGCTGTATGTGAAAATTAATAGAAGCATGTTTTGTATTGGTACAAAAAAATGTGTAACCAAAGAACAGTACTATGGATTTGCTGTTAGGTTTGAAAAGTCAAGCACTCTTGCTCTGTGGAATTGAAACATTGTGTGTCGAACTTCTGACCTAACTGCACACAGCAGTGTTCCATGAGCTGTTGCTATGGTAGCAGGCAGAAGTCAAGTTGGGGGAAGGGTACTAGGCAGAAGTCAAGTTGGGGGAAGGGTACTTTTGGAAAAGGGTTCGTTTTCAACCAATAGAAATGTGTGATTACATGTGAAAAAAAGGGGGAAGCACTGAGATTTGAAACTTACATGTATATGTGTGGAAAAATAGAGGGAAAGTTTGCCATTATCTGGTTCTGCTGAGAGGAGAGAGGTGAACACAACAGAGATCCTGGCTCTGATAATCTGCTGTTTGAGTGTCACATTTCTTTCACAACTAACTAATTTTAAAGGTGAGTTTACAGTTTGAGAGGGTATGTATGTGGTAACTTAAGAAATGAATAATAGAAATGGGAATTGTTTTTGTTGTAGTTACACATGGTGGTTTCATAATGTGTCAGTGTGTAAAAGTGATTTACACTTGCCCCGAAAAAAAAAAGAGCAGTAAGTGTGCTTTCAAATTGGCAAAGAAATTTCGTTTTGGGACTAATGTGAAAACATGACTCTGTGTGCATAGAAGAATTATAGGCAGAGATTTATTGCGTCTTGCTCTGGTGATTTCACAGTTGCATTAGATGGAAAGGGGGAGCGAATTTTTTGGGGAAGAAGCAGAGGCTTAGCACACACCCATGTGCTTGCCGTGTATAGTCATGCACAGTATTTAGAAGCCAGTGGGGTTTTCAGGTTTAAGTCTGTAATGCAAATACATTCAGCATCACTAAGGCTGGTTGCCCTTGCTGGAGTGTAGGCAGACACAGAGAATACACATGGTGTTGGTCTGAAAAAAAAACAGCTTGGACACGTGCAATTAAATAAATCAAAAATAGTGGTTTCATAATGTGTCAGTCTGTAAAAGTGATTTCAAATTGTAAAAAGAGATTTTCATTTGGCCCGAAAAAAAAAGAGCAGTAAGTGTGCTTTCAAATTGGCAAAGAAATTTCGTTTTGGGACTAATGTGAAAACATGACTCTGTGTGCATAGAAGAATTATAGGCAGAGATTTATTGCGTCTTGCTCTGGTGATTTCACAGTTGCATTAGATGGAAAGGGGGAGCGAATTTTTGGGGGAAGAAGCAGAGGCTTAGCACACACCCATGTGCTTGCCATGTATAGTCATGCACAGTATTTAGAAGCCAGTGGGGTTTTCAGGTTTAAGTCTGTAATGCAAATACATTCAGCATCACTAAGGCTGGTTGCCCTTGGTGGAGTGTAGGCAGTCACAGAGAATGCACATGGTGGTGGTCTGAAAAAAAAACAGTTTGTACATGTGCAATTAAATAAATCAAAAATAGTGGTTTCATAATGTGTCAGTCTGTAAAAGTGATTTCAAATTGTAAAAAGAGATTTTCACTTGGCCCTAAAAAAAAAGAGCAGTAAGTGTGCTTTCAAATTGGCAAAGAAATTTCGTTTTAGGACTAATGTGAAAACATGACTCTGTGTGCATAGAGGAATTATAGGCAGAGATTTATTGCGTCTTGCTCTGGTGATTTCACAGTTGCATTAGATGGAAAGGGGGAGCGAATTATTTGGGGAAGAAGCAGAGGCTTAGCACACACCCATGTGCTTGCCGTGTATAGTCATGCACAGTATTTAGAAGCCAGTGGGGTTTTCAGGTTTAAGTCTGTAATGCAAATACATTCAGCATCACTAAGGCTGGTTGCCCTTGCTGGAGTGTAGGCAGACACAGAGAATACACATGGTGGTGGTCTGAAAAAAAAACAGCTTGGACATGTGCAATTAAATAAATTTTTAAAAAAGGTTTCATAATGTGTCAGTCTGTAAAAGTGATTTTCACTCGGCCCAAAAAAAAAGAGCAGTAAGTGTGCTTTCAAAATGGCAAAGAAATTTCGTTTTGGGACTAATGTGAAAACATGACTCTGTGTGCATAGAGGAATTATAGGCAGAGATTTATTGCGTCTTGCTCTGGTGATTTCACAGTTGCATTAGATGGAAAGGGGGAGCGAATTTTTTGGGGAAGAAGCAGAGGCTTAGCACACACCCATGTGCTTGCCATGTATAGTCATGCACAGTATTTAGAAGCCAGTGAGGTTTTCAGGTTTAAGTCTGTAATGCAAATACATTCAGCATCACTAAGGCTGGTTGCCCTTGCTGGAGTGTAGGCAGACACAGAGAATACACATGGTGGTGGTCTGAAAAAAAAACAGCTTGGACATGTGCAATTAAATAAATTTTTAAAAAAGGTTTCATAATGTGTCAGTCTGTAAAAGTGATTTTCACTCGGCCCAAAAAAAAAAGAGCAGTAAGTGTGCTTTCAAAATGGCAAAGAAATTTCGTTTTGGGACTAATGTGAAAACATGACTCTGTGTGCATAGAGGAATTATAGGCAGAGATTTATTGCGTCTTGCTCTGGTGATTTCACAGTTGCATTAGATGGAAAGGGGGAGCGAATTTTTGGGGGAAGAAGCAGAGTCTTAGCACACACCCATGTGCTTGCCGTGTATAGTCATGCAAAGTATTTACAAGCGAGTGGGGTTTTCAGGTTTCAGTCTGTAATGCAAATACATTGAGCTTCACTAAGGCTGGTTGCCCTTGCTGGAGTGTAGCACTGTGGACATGAGCTTTTTAAAAAATCTGAAAAGTGGTTTCATAATGTGACAGTTTGTAAAAGAGATTTTCACTTGCCCAAAAAAAAGAGCAGTTTGTGTGCATTCAAATTGGCAAAGAAATTTTGTTTTGTGACTATTGTGAAAACAAATGTAGTAATATATTTAAATACAATAAAGGTTTTTTTTTTTAGTTTTTTTCAGGTATTGCTGAAGAACAGTGAACAAAATTTAAGATGCCTACAAAATCTCGAGTTCAAAAAACGCTAAAAAAAAAACTATATTTGAAGACAACTGGAGGACCAAAGTTAGTAGAAGATGCTCATGTTGGGAAAAAGAAAAAATCTTCTGGTAAGCAGAAAAAACAATTTCTTAACAAAATATTCAAAACAAAGAAAAATGTACAAAATGTCTGTCCTCGGAAAAATGTAACAAAACATAGAGAACAGCAAAAAATTGAGAATTTAGTTAATGCAAATATACCTTCTGCAATTGAAAAGTTTAACATAAACAGAAAAACAGCGTTTAAAGAGATACGTAGAAAAATGTTTCAGAGAAGAGTTATGTCCAATTTGATAAAGGATGTAAAGAAATATAAGCAAAAGGCAAAATATTACAAGAGAAAAAAAGAAATTGAAGCCATTGCAGCAAAAGCATTAGAATTAAAAAGGAAACTATTCATATTAATTTTGAATAGGATGCGTACATTAGATAAAATGGTTAATGTACTGAAATCACAAAGCAAAAGCAAAAGAGTAGTGAACAGAACAAACTTTTGTAAAGTGTTTTTAGGAAAGTGGATGCATAGTTCAAGTAGTGAACCTTTTTTCAATGAAGAGAGCTATTTTCAAAGTAATAGTTTGCTGCATGCAGTTGACACCAGAGGTCGTTCATACGAAGTAAAAAATGGTTGCATAATGGAGAAGGAGATAATGGTTCCAAGAGATGAGGTACAAGTGATGGCAGATGAGGCAATGGGGAGACGTCCTAAAGCCCCAGTGTACACTTGGAATTGTAGTAGTATTTGCACTGTGCGTCAGGAATCTATTGACAGATTTCGAGAGTTTCTAAGAGAATATAGTAAAAAAAGTGTAAAACAAAAGATTAAGGTGCTTCAAAGTCTGGATCCATGCAGAGTGAGAGAGAATACTGGTTTGCAGGGTCATTCTCTTGCTTGTCTATCTAGAAAAGTGTGCAATAGTGTTTTCCATCATTTTAGGATGCTGGCTGTTCATCATACTGAAATGAGAAAGTTTGTGAGACGGTTGTATTTTGCCAAAAGTCCAGCAATAAAGTTAAATGAATTGAATAGGGCTCTGTTCCGAGGAACGGTATCAGATGTAGAGAAGGTTGTTGATGAAATTCAGTTTTGTTACTTTGGTCCTGAACAAAACAGTGCAGAGAAGGACACAGTAAATGAGGCAGAAGTGGAAGAGAATGTAGAACCCTCTGTAAGTAACACATTTAATGATCACATAACAAAATTTGCAATAGTCTCTAATGAAATACCAAATGTTACTTGTATTTGTTGCCGCAGAACTCATTATAGAAAACAAACTAGGAATGTTGATCTCTACAGAAAGAGTGAAAATGAAGATAATTATAAGTGGATGGATTTTGCCACATATATATTTCTTGAAAATTGTTTTGAATTGGGTGAAGATCAGCGTATTTGTAAATACTGTTACAACAAGTTAGAGGAAAATAGAATGCCGACCAGAGCTGTACATAATAATTTAGAATTGGATGCTATTCCTGCTGAACTTTCTGAATTAAATACATATGAGTCTATACTCATTCAATGTGTTCATCCGTTCCAGACCATAGTACGTATGGAGCCCAAAACTGGTAAATTACCTCCTTCAGATTTACTGAGAGGTTTAAAAGGTAGAGTGGTGTATTTGCCCTTGGATTTGAAAAAAAATATGGAAACTATTGATGCGGATACTTTGGAAACTGAACCATTAATTATTCTGGTTAATGGTGTACCTACAAAGAATAAGAAGATTTGGCAGGAGCTGGTAGATGTGCGGAAAGTACAAAGAGCAAATTTGTATTTGAAAAAAAATAACAAATGGTATGAATCAATTTATATAGAAGAAGAAGAAGAAGAAGAAGATTTTCAAGAACACACAGAAACACCAACTGGACAAATTGAAAAAGTGGACAAGTCAAAGGAAGAAGAAATTTATGAACATTTTAGCATACATCCTCTCCATTCGAAAGAAGTTATGGGAGACAATATTGATCTCTTTCAGATGAAGAAAGCAAAAGGAAATCCCGTGAGTGTATGGGAGGAGAGCTTGGAAGCTCGATGTTTTCCCCAGCTGTTTCCTAAAGGAAAAGGAGGACGATACGATGAACGTCCAGAACAGATTCCAGCTTCAGAGTATCGGACTACAAGACTATATGCTGAAGATCCCAGATTTCGACAAAGTATTCCTTATTTGTTCCATCTTTTATTTGAAAGCGACTTGTCTGCACTGTCTTATGCAGTAAATCACATTTTAAAAAGTGGAGTACATTTACAAAATGTGTCTGCTAAGGATTTTATGGAGAAAGTGCAGCACCGAGATGATCATTTGGAAACACAACTGATCAATCTGATGGCTTGTCAGCGTGGGACAAATGAATATTGGTACCGACGCCATGGTGAACTAAAATGCATGTTACGCAATTTAGGAACACCAACATGGTTCCTTACCCTAAGCTGTGCCGAGTACGCTTGGGATGATTTACTGGATTTTCTACGAGAGGCCAATTCAAACATTAAAAACATCGAATACAAGACAGCAGGAGAACTGTGCTCATTGGATCCGGTTAATGTTTGCAGATATTTCAATCATAGATTTGAGGCTATGATGTCCTTCATCTGCAATAAAAAAAATCCACCCCTTGGAGAAGTAGTGGATTTCTTTTGGAGAAAAGAGTACCAGGCAAGAGGTGCTCCTCATATTCATATGCTGCTGTGGATCAAGGATGCCCCAAAGTTTGGAACAGATACTGATGAAGCAGTGTTATCTTACATTGAAGAATATGCAACATGTGGTATACCAAAAAGCACAGAAGAGAACAAGTTAAAGGAGCAAGTTCTACGTTTCCAAAGTCATCGGTGTGGAAAATACTGTCGACGGAAATACAAGAGCAAAGAAAAATACTACACTAAATGTCGATTTGGATTTCCTAGACCTGTTCTTTCAAATGGAAGAGTCAACAGTTTTATGTCAGCTGTGAGACATACTATCACAAGAAAATCACCTAAGAATACCTACAACCTTAAAAGAAAAGAAGAATCAACAAATATAAATGACTACAACCCAATCATTTTATCCATGTGGAACGCTAACATGGATATACAGTATGTAGCTGACAATTCCATTGCTGTTGCACGATATGTAACGTCTTACATTACGAAATCAGAAAAAACAGAATTGAAGGAAATGTGGGAAGAGATTTCTCACGAGAAGACTGTCAGTAAGAAGCTGTACAGTTTCAGTCTGAAGATGTTATCGCATCGAGAAATTGGATCCTACGAATGTTCAGATAGGTTATCTTCTGCAAGTCTCTACTCGAAGTCAAGAAGAATAATTTGGGCAAGTTTAGGCCTTGCAGCAATGAGAAATCGGGTACTGAAATCTGTTGGAGAAATTGAATATTTGGCTGAGAATGACCCAGAAAGTACAGATATATTGAAAACAAACATGTTGGACACATATTATCCCAAGAGAAGTCATCATCTGGAGAACATGTGTCTCTATGAAGTGTTGCAGAACTACATTTATTCACGGAAAGCTGCAGAAGACATCAACAGTGGAAAATATAAAGTTGTTGGTGAAGAAGGATGTTTGGTGAAGCAAACCAAAGGAAGTTTGATAAATCACCGGAAGCTGAGTTGCGACACTACCGACAAGAAAGAATTTTACTACTTGGCTCTTTTACAGTTGTTTAAACCATGGCGTACAGAGGATGAACTACTGGGAGAATTCCAGAGCTATGAAGATTCTTTTAATGCTTGCAAAGACAGCATACAATGCAGTACATTCTCAACTTATCTGCAAATGTTAAATGAAGAAATTGAACAGGAAACTACAATTGCAGCAGAAATAGCTAGAGACAGTTCTCAGGACAGCCAAAGTTCTGGAACACTCAGTCAAGATCCCCTAGGACAACCAATCGTTGAAAATGAAGCATCAATAGCCATGAATGAAGTGGAAACGGCTATGAATCAAGCTCAAGGAGAATTTATAGACTTACAAAATTTGGAAAGACAACTGAATCAAGAGCAGCAACACATTTATGAAGAGATCAAAAACAAAATTGATCACGGATTTCTACATGAAAAAAAAGAGTGCCCATGCACATCATTTCATCCAATCAGGATGTATGTAAGCGGACAAGCTGGCACTGGAAAAAGTTTCCTAATTAAAGTCATCAGAAGCTACCTAAAGCAAAAAACGGATTCTACTTTGTCTTGTGTGGTTACTGCTCCAACTGGGTTAGCAGCATATAACATAAAAGGAATCACCTTACATCGTTTGCTAATGTTACCAGTGGAGCATGAGAACAAAATACAATTCAACAAGCTAACTGGAGAAGCATCCTTGGAAGTTTCAAGAGTATTGAAGAAGATGCAAGTTCTCATTATTGATGAGGTGAGCATGGTATCAAACTTAATGCTTGCCTTTGTGCATTTAAGAATGCAGCAAATTTTGAAGACAGACTATGACGTGTTATTTGGTGGAAAACACGTCATAGTTTTTGGGGATCTTTTGCAACTTACTCCAGTTAAAGGACAACCAGTGTTTAATACTATGACACATGAAGACACGAAGAAGTCATTGGGAAGCATTGGAAATACAAATATTTGGTCCTTCTTTGAGTACAAGGAACTTACAACTAATATGAGGCAAGCAAACGATGAAGAATATGGAAGTATTCTGAAAGATATCAGAATTGGACTACTCACAGAAGTTGGGAAAAAAGCATTACAGAGTCGGCTGCTACATAATTTATTTCCAAAGGAAGAAATAGTTGCAGAGAAAATATACAAGAATATTGCAGAAAACAAAAGTGTCATCTGCTTAATGCCAACTCTACGTGAATGCTCAATATTTAATGAGGAGCTTTTGAAATTGGAAAAGGAAGAGATCAGGAAATTGGAAGCAGTGGACAAAATTGAGGATGGAAGAATTACTGTCACAGTAACAGGCAAACTGAAAAATAAATTGGACTCACTAGAGAAGAACATCTCCAAAACAGCAGGATTAGAAAAAAATCTATATGTTTGCATGAACTGTAGAGTATTTTTAAGGAGAAATTTGGATGTTGAGAAAGGCTTAGTGAATGGAGCGATGGGAAGAGTTGTGGGTTTTATTAATTATCAGAAAAAAGAAGGAATTGAATGTTTACAGATAAAATTTGATCAGATAGATGAAGTTAAAGATATTTGTCGTTGTACAGTTCGTTTTATGCTTGTGAAAGACTTATATGTACGTAGGAAGCAGTTTCCGTTTTCTCTAGCATATGCTGTAACTATCCACAAGTCTCAAGGATTGACTGTAGATTGTGCATTTGTGAACATTGGTTCAACTGTGTTCAAAGAAGGTATGGCATATGTAGCTTTGTCACGAGTCAAAACATTATCAGGTTTATTCATGATAGACTTTGATGACTCAAAAGTTAGTGCTGATACAAACTGTGTAAAGGAGTATAATAGATTAAGAAGAAGCTATGCTCCTCATTTAGGTCAGTATCCTGTGTTGGAGAAACGTGTAGTTTCTCGTAAAAGGAGAAATGAGAATATCTGTAATGAAGATATAGAGAAGAGGAAAAAAAAGAGGAGTGATGTAATTGCAAGCAAAAAGAAAAAGGACAATGAAGAACAGGTTGTAGGATGTCATTTTGAAAATAGCTCTGGTGTCAACTGCTACGCTAATGTAGTGCTGAATGTTGCATTTTATCTGGAAAGTTTGCAAGAGCAGATAATAGTAAATCAGGGAAAAAGATTCTGTTCAGAGCTGAGTCTCCTTTTTCAAAAGCTGAGTAAAGATAAAACTCAAATAGAAAGTGCTACTGATATTAGAAAACTTTTAGATGTATGTTCAGGACGAACACAGTTTTCTCAAAATGAACAGCAAGATGCACACGAATTTTTGATGTATTTTCTTCAGGTAGTGGAAGAAGAAGGAGTTCCCATTGACATTTTTTTTGGTCTCTCTTATAAATGGGAACATAGTTGTGATAATTGTTATAATATATGTGGCTCTATTGTTGATAATGAAAGGTTTATTTATTTGACATTGCCAGAGAGTAAAACAGTCACTTTTGCAAAATTAGTTAAAGATGCTAATCATAGCATGAAATGTGGTGAGTGTAATTCTGACATGTTTTCAACATTAATTTTAAGGGAATACGGACAGTATGTAATTTTAATGATGCAACGATGTAGAGCTGATGGTTCAAAATTGGATACTTTAATAAAGAAGTTTACAGGACAGCAATTATCAATTTCAGGAAAAACTTTTGTAACTGTTGCAATAATTTTCCATGATGGACCTACTGTTACTTCTGGACATTACACAGTTTATCTAAAATGTGAAAAAGGCTGGACACTGTGTAATGATTCCCAATTGATTTTCAAACAACGTTTGCCTTTTGATTTAGCAAATTCCTATCTAATCTTCCTGAAACCTAAATTTTAGAGAGACTTGGCAAGATCTGGACAAAATAATTTTACCATTTTACTGGATTACCATTGCAATTTTGTAGAAAAAATATTTTTAAAATTATCATTTGGCCTAAAGGAAAGATAACCAATTGTAATGTGGACTTTTTTAATTTTTAATGCAATTTTGAAAAACCAATAATTTAGAGATAATCGGTAACTTCTGCACATTTTAAATTTTGGAATGCTATTGGACTGCCATTGGAAATTTTTTCAAAAATGATTTAAAAAATTACTATTTGGCCATGTGGAAAAGTAAGCAATTCTATTGTGGACTAAATAAATTATTCAAAAAATTTTCGTGAACCAAAATGTTACAGAGAATCGGTGAGATCTGGACAGATTAAACTTTAGAATTTTAATGGATTTCCCTTGGAAATTTATTCCAAAAAAAAAAAAAAAATACTATTTGGCCTAAAGGAAATGAAATCAGATGTATTTTGGAGTTATTTGAGATATAATATTGTGATTATACTTCTGAAACAAACATATCAGACGGTATTTTAAAGAAATAAGTATTGTTTTTAGATGATATTTTTTTAGAATAATATGCATTTCTGTAATGATAAGTTTAAGTGAGAAGAGATTCTGGGCTTTTTTAATACAATCTTTGAGATTGTTATTTTTTTTTGCCCGCTGTAAAATGATGAATGCAATTGCTTTCACAATTTATAGTGAAATGCAATATATTCTGAAAACAGCAAAAATAAGGCAAAAATATTTTTGGGAAAAAAATTTAAATATGTATACTGTATTATAAATTGTTAAAAAAATATTAATACTTTTTTCTTTTTTTTCAGATCGATATAGAAAATTTTCGAAAACTACAACCATTTTTAAAACTATTTTTTAAAAAAACAAATGAATAAATATTTATTTGAGTGTGTATGGTAAGTCAATAATAATAATTGTAGTCTCTCAAGGACCTTGTAATGTGATAATTGATTTTTAGTGTTTTTTTAAAAAAATAAAAAAAAGGTACGCGCACCGTACGCGTACGGTAAAAAAAAAAAAAAAAAGGTTTTAAAAAACATATGTAAAAAAAAAGATGAAAGATAAGGTTGGCTCTTAAAAGAACCGTTGTGTTCATGCAGGGACAGAGGAAAGGAAGCATGGGAAAATTAGTCTCTGTGACAAGTGTGCTGATCTATTTTGAGGTTCACTAGGGAAACACTGGTCTCCCTATGACAAATTAGATCATGACAAGAGGCACATCGAATATCAACCCTCAGAAATCGAGGGTTAATTTCCAGAGGGCCAGCAGAAGGAGATGCTCCCCCCACAGATGAAGGGCTCACCTGACCTGCAGAGGAAGGAGTCAGCCCTGCAGATGATGGTCCAGGCTGAGCTGCTGTGGATGTACTGGCTCGTCTTTCTGAAGAGTTACCTCCAAAAAGATGACCATGTGTCCTTCCGTGTACATCCTGGAGGTGCCTCTTCATGGTGTGATTCCCAAAGGAATACTTCCTGTCAGGATTACCTCTAGAAAGTACACGCTTACACAGACAGCAAGTAACTAAGGGTGCATTCACCTTTTGCTGGCCTTCTGGAAAAGTAAAATAATCCCAAACATAAGAAGGCTTTTGTTTCCTCGATCTCTGCCTCAAGACAGTGCTGCTGGTGCTAGCCTCACTCTCAGAAGAGCTCTGCTGTTCTGCCATCGTATCCCAAAGACAAACCAGCTCCTTCTCCCAAGGGATCACAAGCAGAAATGAGGGGAATGGGTGTGGTGTAGGAGAGTTCTAGAACTGAAAGTAGTTTCAACCAATCAAAAGTTGTGTTTCAAGATCACATGACCTACCGTACGCTTACGGTACGCTTACGGTACGCTTACGGCAAAAAGTACGCGTGCGCGTAAAAAAGACACGCGCTTGCGCGCATGCGCATAACAGTCACTACCCGGCACTTCCGCGTAACGTGCGCGTGTGGCGTAAGCGCGTCGCGTCCCACGCGCAGTACGCGCGGCTACGCAAAGTACGTAACTATACGCAAGCAGCGTAGATAGATTACGGACGTTGCGTAAACCGTACGCTTACCGTGAGCTTACGGTACGCGTACTAAAAAAAAAAAAAAAAAAAAAAAAAATCTGGAAAAATTTTTTACATGTTTATTTTAAAAAATATATTAAAAAAAAAATATTTAAGGATTTTAAAAATTTAAGCATAGTCTTTATAAAAGGAAAGAAAATTAAATTAAAAATATGTTTGAAAAAAATGAAGAATAAAAAAAAAAATTAGCATTTAAAAAACCTTGCAAATTCACTGAAAAAACCATGGGTTTCACACACGTTATAGTTAGGAATTAGCATTTAAAAAACCTTGCAAATTCACTGAAAAAACCATGGGTTTCACACACGTTATAGTTAGGAATTAGCATTTAAAAAACCTTAGAAATTCACTGAAAAAACCATAGGTTTCACACACGTTATAGTTAGGAATTAGCATTTAAAAAACCATAGAAATTCAGTGAAAAAACCATAGGTTTCACACATGTTATAGTTAGCTGGACATTTTACTCGTAAAAAACCAATGAAATTGCCCCGTTATAGTTAGTTCAGCTAACTATAACTCGCGCGCCCGCAATGCACTGCTGATGACGTCACATATTACATCACTCATGACATGGTCAGTGACATCACTCATGACATCACTGATGACATCTCAAATGACATCACTGATGACATCACTGATGACATCATCCTTGTGATAGAGTGGCAGACCTCCTCTCACCTTAATATAAGCTTTGATACACACATTCAAAAATAGAGACTAAAATTTTCAAAACAATGGACATACTAATACCAGTTACAACAACCTCTTCAGTAATTCTAAGATCCACATACACATCCACTCATTCACCAACAGTCCTATACAGTCACTCATACATGTACTCACTCATCATATGTACTCATACACCTATACATCCTGTTACATAATGCCACTCATCCATAGAGTTACTCACACACATAGTCACTCATGCTAATAAAGAATCAAACATACATTCACCTGCATATACAGTTATACACACACCACCACACTTACTTCTACGGAAACTTACACATACTTAGTCTTTTAAACAATCACTTATAGAAACACATACTTATTCATACAGGAACTCTTTCAATCTCTCCCTCTCACATATACTCACATATATACACCAATAGTCACATATACTAGTTTAAAACATATGTAGTTACTCCTGAAGACACTATTGAGACAGTCATTCACTCACTAACACACCCATACACACACTCATCCACCCATACAGTCCTGCACACATGCTGTCTTCAACACATACAAACAGTGAGTCACTCATTCATGCACCTATGCACTACGTAATACCCCCCACCGAACCATACAGACACTCAGACTGATACTCAAAAAAACAACTAATAACCTATATAGACACCCTTGTAGCTACTCACCAACCCATGCAGCCACTTATACACAAAGTGAGAGATACACTTAATCAGTCAGTTACACAATCAATTTTTCAAAAACAAATCATCCATTTAGACACATATATACCCATTTATTCTTCCATCGACCTTGAGATATACATATATAAAACATATGTAATTTTCAGAAAAACACACATTCACTGGATGATGTCATCAGTGATGTCATTTGAGATGTCATCAGTGATGTCATGAGTGATGTCACTGACCATGTCATGAGTGATGTAATATGTGACGTCATCAGCAGTGCATTGCGGGCGCGCGAGTTATAGTTAGGTGAACTAACTATAACGGGGCAATTTCATTGGTTTTTTACGAGTAAAATGTCCAGCTAACTATAACATGTGTGAAACCTATGGTTTTTTCACTGAATTTCTATGGTTTTTTAAATGCTAATTCCTAACTGTCTATAACGTGTGTGAAACCTATGGTTTTTTCAGTGAATATATATATCCAGCACAACATCCTCCGTTTACTGGGGGCCACCGACTCTGCAGGGTGGGCTCAAAGGTTGCAGGAGCGGAGAAGCCTGCATGTTCAATGCTTCAAAAGTAAAGCCCCACTCCGACTTCTGTGCAAACACAAAACTTTATTCGTCTGAAGCAGCATATATATAACTCAAGTCCTGACCGGTTTCGGCGTCACCACGCCTTGCTCACAGGTGAGTTCAATAATTACCATGTGGTCACGAGGCCATAGGATCAACTACAGCCCCCAGCATGCATCATCATTGCTTTGTAATCACGAGGCATTGCTTAATATTCATGTTTTGCCCAAATAGCGTTATATGAACAATGTCCCAACAACGTACCAAATTGTAATGTGCACGCATTCCTTCTCACAGCAAGTGCACTTTTATGCTGCCTCTGTCCATGATAAGGGTTAGCACTGCGGAGCTTCCAAGAGGAGAAAACTCCCCTATTCCCTTTCTCTCTGATGCGCTACCAATACTTCTGGCAATCCTTCGTTTGGTGCGCGAGAGCGTGTCATGCCCCCTCCATAAAATCCAGCACAACATCCTCCGTTTACTGGGGGCCACCGACTCTGCAGGGTGGGCTCAAAGGTTGCAGGAGCGGAGAAGCCTGCATGTTCAATGCTTCAAAAGTAAAGCCCCACTCCGACTTCTGTGCAAACACAAAACTTTATTCGTCTGAAGCAGCATATATATAACTCAAGTCCTGACCGGTTTCGGCGTCACCACGCCTTGCTCACAGGTGAGTTCAATAATTACCATGTGGTCACGAGGCCATAGGATCAACTACAGCCCCCAGCATGCATCATCGTTGCTTTGTAATCACGAGGCATTGCTTAATATTCTTGTTTTGCCCAAATAGCGTTATATGAACAATGTCCCAACAACGTACCAAATTGTAATGTGCACGCATTCCTTCTCACAGCAAGTGCACTTTTATGCTGCCTCTGTCCATGATAAGGGTTAGCACTGCGGAGCTTCCAAGAGGAGAAAACTCCCCTATTCCCTTTCTCTCTGATGCGCTACCAATACTTCTGGCAATCCTTCGTTTGGTGCGAGACAGCGTGTCATGCCCCCTCCATAAAATCCAGCACAACATCCTCCGTTTACTGGGGGCCACCGACTCTGCAGGGTGGGCTCAAAGGTTGCAGGAGCGGAGAAGCCTGCATGTTCAATGCTTCAAAAGTAAAGCCCCACTCCGACTTCTGTGCAAACACAAAACTTTATTCGTCTGAAGCAGCATATATATAACTCAAGTCCTGACCGGTTTCGGCGTCACCACGCCTTGCTCACAGGTGAGTTCAATAATTACCATGTGGTCACGAGGCCATAGGATCAACTGCAGCCCCCAGCATGCATCATCGTTGCTTTGTAATCACGAGGCATTGCTTAATATTCATGTTTTGCCCAAATAGCGTTATATGAACAATGTCCCAACAACGTACCAAATTGTAATGTGCACGCATTCCTTCTCACAGCAAGTGCACTTTTATGCTGCCTCTGTCCATGATAAGGGTGAGCACTGTGGAGCTTCCAAGAGGAGAAAACTTCCCTATTCCCTTTCTCTCTGATGCGCTACCAATACTTCTGGCAATCCTTCGTTTGGTGCGCGAGAGCGTGTCATGCCCCCTCCATAAAATCCAGCACAACATCCTCCGTTTACTGGGGGCCACCGACTCTGCAGAGTGGGCTCAAAGGTTGCAGGAGCGGAGAAGCCTGCATGTTCAATGCTTCAAAAGTAAAGCCCCACTCCGACTTCTGTGCAAACACAAAACTTTATTCGTCTGAAGCAGCATATATATAACTCAAGTCCTGACCGGTTTCGGCGTCACCACGCCTTGCTCACAGGTGAGTTCAATAATTACCATGTGGTCACGAGGCCATAGGATCAACTACAGCCCCCAGCATGCATCATCGTTGCTTTGTAATCACGAGGCATTGCTTAATATTCATGTTTTGCCCAAATAGCGTTATATGAACAATGTCCCAACAACGTACCAAATTGTAATGTGCACGCATTTCTTCTCACAGCAAGTGCACTTTTATGCTGCCTCTGTCCATGATAAGGGTTAGCACTGCGGAGCTTCCAAGAGGAGAAAACTCCCCTATTCCCTTTCTCTCTGATGCGCTACCAATACTTCTGGCAATCCTTCGTTTGGTGCGCGAGAGCGTGTCATGCCCCCTCCATAAAATCCAGCACAACATCTTCCGTTTACTGGGGGCCACCGACTCTGCAGGGTGGGCTCAAAGGTTGCAGGAGCGGAGAAGCCTGCATGTTCAATGCTTCAAAAGTAAAGCCCCACTCCGACTTCTGTGCAAACACAAAACTTTATTCGTCTGAAGCAGCATATATATAACTCAAGTCCTGACCGGTTTCGGCGTCACCACGCCTTGCTCACAGGTGAGTTCAATAATTACGACGAATAAAGTTTTGTGTTTGCACAGAAGTCGGAGTGGGGCTTTACTTTTGAAGCATTGAACATGCAGGCTTCTCCGCTCCTGCAACCTTTGAGCCCACCCTGCAGAGTCGGTGGCCCCCAGTAAACGGAGGATGTTGTGCTGGATTTTATGGAGGGGGCATGACACGCTGTCTCGCACCAAACGAAGGATTGCCAGAAGTATTGGTAGCGCATCAGAGAGAAAGGGAATAGGGGAGTTTTCTCCTCTTGGAAGCTCCGCAGTGCTAACCCTTATCATGGACAGAGGCAGCATAAAAGTGCACTTGCTGTGAGAAGGAATGCGTGCACATTACAATTTGGTACGTTGTTGGGACATTGTTCATATAACGCTATTTGGGCAAAACATGAATATTAAGCAATGCCTCGTGATTACAAAGCAACGATGATGCATGCTGGGGGCTGTAGTTGATCCTATGGCCTCGTGACCACATGGTAATTATTGAACTCACCTGTGAGCAAGGCGTGGTGACGCCGAAACCGGTCAGGACTTGAGTTATATATATGCTGCTTCAGACGAATAAAGTTTTGTGTTTGCACAGAAGTCGGAGTGGGGCTTTACTTTTGAAGCATTGAACATGCAGGCTTCTCCGCTCCTGCAACCTTTGAGCCCACCCTGCAGAGTCGGTGGCCCCCAGTAAACGGAGGATGTTGTGCTGGATTTTATGGAGGGGGCATGACACGCTCTCGCGCACCAAACGAAGGATTGCCAGAAGTATTGGTAGCGCATCAGAGAGAAAGGGAATAGGGGAGTTTTCTCCTCTTGGAAGCTCCGCAGTGCTAACCCTTATCATGGACAGAGGCAGCATAAAAGTGCACTTGCTGTGAGAAGGAATGCGTGCACATTACAATTTGGTACGTTGTTGGGACATTGTTCATATAACGCTATTTGGGCGAAACATGAATATTAAGCAATGCCTCGTGATTACAAAGCAACGATGATGCATGCTGGGGGCTGTAGTTGATCCTATGGCCTCGTGACCACATGGTAATTATTGAACTCACCTGTGAGCAAGGCGTGGTGACGCCGAAACCGGTCAGGACTTGAGTTATATATATGCTGCTTCAGACGAATAAAGTTTTGTGTTTGCACAGAAGTCGGAGTGGGGCTTTACTTTTGAAGCATTGAACATGCAGGCTTCTCCGCTCCTGCAACCTTTGAGCCCACCCTGCAGAGTCGGTGGCCCCCAGTAAACGGAGGATGTTGTGCTGGATTTTATGGAGGGGGCATGACACGCTCTCGCGCACCAAATGAAAGATTGCCAGAAGTATTGGTAGCGCATCAGAGAGAAAGGGAATAGGGGAGTTTTCTCCTCTTGGAAGCTCCGCAGTGCTAACCCTTATCATGGACAGAGGCAGCATAAAAGTGCACTTGCTGTGAGAAGGAATGCGTGCACATTACAATTTGGTACGTTGTTGGGACATTGTTCATATAACGCTATTTGGGCAAAACATGATTATTAAGCAATGCCTCGTGATTACAAAGCAACGATGATGCATGCTGGGGGCTGTAGTTGATCCTATGGCCTCGTGACCACATGGTAATTATTGAACTCACCTGTGAGCAAGGCGTGGTGACTCCGAAACCGGTCAGGACTTGAGTTATATATATGCTGCTTCAGACGAATAAAGTTTTGTGTTTGCACAGAAGTCGGAGTGGGGCTTTACTTTTGAAGCATTGAACATGCAGGCTTCTCCGCTCCTGCAACCTTTGAGCCCACCCTGCAGAGTCGGTGGCCCCCAGTAAACGGAGGATGTTGTGCTGGATTTTATGGAGGGGGCATGACACGCTCTCGCGCACCAAACGAAAGATTGCCAGAAGTATTGGTAGCGCATCAGAGAGAAAGGGAATAGGGGAGTTTTCTCCTCTTGGAAGCTCCGCAGTGCTAACCCTTATCATGGACAGAGGCAGCATAAAAGTGCACTTGCTGTGAGAAGGAATGCGTGCACATTACAATTTGGTACGTTGTTGGGACATTGTTCATATAACGCTATTTGGGCAAAACATGATTATTAAGCAATGCCTCGTGATTACAAAGCAACGATGATGCATGCTGGGGGCTGTAGTTGATCCTATGGCCTCGTGACCACATGGTAATTGTTGAACTCACCTGTGAGCAAGGCGTGGTGACGCCGAAACCGGTCAGGACTTGAGTTATATATATGCTGCTTCAGACGAATAAAGTTTTGTGTTTGCACAGAAGTCGGAGTGGGGCTTTACTTTTGAAGCATTGAACATGCAGGCTTCTCCGCTCCTGCAACCTTTGAGCCCACCCTGCAGAGTCGGTGGCCCCCAGTAAACGGAGGATGTTGTGCTGGATTTAATGGAGGGGGCATGACACGCTCTCGCGCACCAAACGAAGGATTGCCAGAAGTATTGGTAGCGCATCAGAGAGAAAGGGAATAGGGGAGTTTTCTCCTCTTGGAAGCTCCGCAGTGCTAACCCTTATCATGGACAGAGGCAGCATAAAAGTGCACTTGCTGTGAGAAGGAATGCGTGCACATTACAATTTGGTACGTTGTTGGGACATTGTTCATATAACGCTATTTGGGCAAAACATGAATATTAAGCAATGCCTCGTGATTACAAAGCAACGATGATGCATGCTGGGGGCTGTAGTTGATCCTATGGCCTCGTGACCACATGGTAATTATTGAACTCACCTGTGAGCAAGGCGTGGTGACGCCGAAACCGGTCAGGACTTGAGTTATATATATGCTGCTTCAGACGAATAAAGTTTTGTGTTTGCACAGAAGTCGGAGTGGGGCTTTACTTTTGAAGCATTGAACATGCAGGCTTCTCCGCTCCTGCAACCTTTGAGCCCACCCTGCAGAGTCGGTGGCCCCCAGTAAACGGAGGATGTTGTGCTGGATTTTATGGAGGGGGCATGACACGCTCTCGCGCACCAAACGAAGGATTGCCAGAAGTATTGGTAGCGCATCAGAGAGAAAGGGAATAGGGGAGTTTTCTCCTCTTGGAAGCTCCGCAGTGCTAACCCTAATCATGGACAGAGGCAGCATAAAAGTGCACTTGCTGTGAGAAGGAATGCGTGCACATTACAATTTGGTACGTTGTTGGGACATTGTTCATATAACGCTATTTGGGCAAAACATGAATATTAAGCAATGCCTCGTGATTACAAAGCAACGATGATGCATGCTGGGGGCTGTAGTTGATCCTATGGCCTCGTGACCACATGGTAATTATTGAACTCACCTGTGAGCAAGGCGTGGTGACGCCGAAACCGGTCAGGACTTGAGTTATATATATGCTGCTTCAGACGAATAAAGTTTTGTGTTTGCACAGAAGTCGGAGTGGGGCTTTACTTTTGAAGCATATATATATATACATATATATATATATATATTCAGTGAAAAAACCATAGGTTTCACACACGTTATAGTTAGGAATTAGCATTTAAAAAAACCTTAGAAATTCAGTGAAAAAACCATAGGTTTCACACATGTTATAGTTAGCTGGACATTTTACTTGTAAAAAACCAATGAAATTGCCCCGTTATAGTTAGTTCAGCTAACTATAACTCGCGCGCCCGCAATGCACTGCTGATGACGTCACATATTACATCACTCATGACATGGTCAGTGACATCACTCATGACATCACTGATGACATCTCAAATGACATCACTGATGACATCACTGATGACATCATCCTTGTGATAGAGTGGCAGACCTCCTCTCACCCTAATATAACCTTTGATACACACATTCAAACATAGAGACTACATTTTTCAAAACAATGGACATACCAATACCAGTTACAACAACCTCTTCAGTAATTCTAAGATCCACATACACATCCACTCATTCACCAACAGTCCTATACAGTCACTCATACATGTACTCACTCATCATATGTACTCATACACCTATACATCCTGTTACACAATGCCACTCATCCATAGAGTTACTCACACACATAGTCACTCATGCTAATAAAGAATCAAACATACATTTACTTACATATACAGTTATACACACACCACCACACTTACTTCTACGGAAACTTACACATACTTAGTCTTTTAAACAATCACTTATAGAAACACATACTTATTCATACAGGAACTCTTTCAATCTCTCACTCTCACATATACTCACTTATATACACCAATAGTCACATATACTAGTTTAAAACATATGTAGTTACTCATAAAGACACCATTGAGACAGTCATTCACTCACTAACACACCCATACACACACTCATCCACCCATACAGTCCTGCACACATGCTGTCTTCAACACATACAAACAGTGAGTCACTCATTCATGCACCTATGCCCTACGTAACACCCCCCACCAAACCATGCAGACACTCAGACTGTTACTCAAAATACCAACTAATAACCTATATAGACACCCATGTAGCTACTCACCAACCCATGCAGCCACTTATACACAAAGTGAGAGACTGATACAGATATTTACATATTTAAACATTACTCACTAAGCCATGTATTCACTATGATACACTTAATCAGTCAGTTACACAATCAATTTTTTCAAAAACAAATCATCCATTTAGACACTTATATACCCATTTATTCTTCCATCGACCTTGAGATATACATATATAAAACATATTTAATTTTCAGAAAAACACACATTCACTGGATGATGTCATGAGTGATGTCATCAGTGATGTCATTTGAGATGTCATCAGTGATGTCATGAGTGATGTCACTGACCATGTCATGAGTGATGTAATATGTGACGTCATCAGCAGTGCATTGCGGGCGCGCGAGTTATAGTTAGCTGAACTAACTATAACGGGGCAATTTCATTGGTTTTTTACGAGTAAAATGTCCAGCTAACTATAACATGTGTGAAACCTATGGTTTTTTCACTGAATTTCTAAGGTTTTTTAAATGCTAATTCCTAACTATAACGTGTGTGAAACCTATGGTTTTTTCACTGAATTTCTAAGGTTTTTTAAATGCTAATTCCTAACTATAACGTGTGTGAAACCTATGGTTTTTTCACTGAATTTCTAAGGTTTTTTATATGCTAATTCCTAACTATAACGTGTGTGAAACCTATGGTTTTTTCACTGAATTTCTAAGGTTTTTTAAATGCTAATTCCTAACTATAACGTGTGTGAAACCCATGGTTTTTTCAGTGAATTTGCAAGGTTTTTTAAATGCTAATTCCTAACTATAACGTGTGTGAAACCCATGGTTTTTTCAGTGAATTTGCAAGGTTTTTTAAATGCTAATTTTTTTTTTTCTTCTATTTTTTCTAACATATTTTTATTTTAATTTTCTTACCTTTTATAAAGACTATGATTAAATTTTTAAAATTCTTAAATATGTTTTTTTTAATATATTTTTTAAAATAAACATGTAAAATTTATTTGCAGTACTTTTTTTCTATTTTTTTAAAAAAAATTTTAGTACGCGTACCGTAAGCTCACGGTAAGCGTACGGTTTACGCAACGTCCGTAATTTTCCTACGCTGCTTGCGTATAGTTACGCAATTTGCGTAGCCGCGCGTACTCCGCGTGGGACGCGTACGCATGTACGCTACACGCGCACGTTACGCGGAAGTGCCGGGAGTCACTGTTATGCGCATGCGCGCAAGCGCGTGTCTTTTTTACGCGCATGCGCACTTTTGCCGTAAGCGTACCGTAAGCGTACCGTAAGCGTACGGTAGGTCATGTGATCATGAAACACAACTTTTGATTGGTTGAAACTACTTTCAGTTCTAGAACTCTCCTACACCACACCCATTCCCCTCATTTCTGCTTGTGATCCCTTGGGAGAAGGAGCTGGTTTGTCTTTGGGATACGATGGCAGAACAGCAGAGCTCTTCTGAGAGTGAGGCTAGCACTAGCAGCACTGTCTTGAGGCAGAGATCGAGGAAACAAAAGCCCTCTTATGTATGGGATTATTTTACTTTTCCTGAAGGCCAGCAAAGGGTAAATGCACCCTTAGTGACTTGTAAGCTGTGTAAGCGTGTACTTTCTAGAGGTAATCCTAACAGGAAGTATTCCTTTGGGAATCACACCATGAAGAGACACCTCCAGGATGTACACAGAAGGACACATGGTCATCTTTTTGGAGGTAACTCTTCAGAAAGACAAGCCAGTACATCCACAGCAGCTCAGCCTGAACCATCATCTGCAGGGCTGACTCCTTCTTCTGCAGGTCAGGTGAGCCCTTCATCTGTGGGGGGAGAATCTCCTTTTGCTGGCCCTCTGGAAATCAACCCTCGATTTCGGAAGGTTGATATTCGATGCACATTTTGTCAAGATCTAATTTGCTATAGGGAGACCAGTGTTTCCCTAGTGAACAACAAAATAGATCAACACATTTGTCGCTTTGAATAATTTTCCCATGCTTCCTTTCCTCTGTCCCTGCATGAACACAACGGTTCTTTTAAGAGCCAACCTTATCTTTCATCTTTTTTTTACATATGTTTTTAAAAACTTTTTTTTATTTTTTTTTTACCGTACGCGTACGGTGCGCGTACTTTTTTTTTTTTTTTTAAAAAACACTAAAAATCAATAAACACATTACAAGGTCCTTGAGAGACTACAATTATTATTATTGACTTACCATACTCATTGAAAAAATATTTATTCATTTGTTTTTTTTAAAAATAGTTTTAAAAATGTTTGTACTTTTCGAAAATTTTCTATATCTATCTGGAAAAAAAGAAAAAAGTATTAATATTTTTAAAACATTTTATAATACAGTACACATATTTACATGGGTGTGTGCTAAGAGTCTGCTTCTTCCCCCAAAAATTCGCTCCCCCTTTCCATCTAATGCAACTGTGAAATCACCAGAGCAATACGCAATAAATCTCTGCCTATAATTCCTCTCTGCACACAGAGTCATGTTTTCACATTAGTCCCAAAATGAAATTTCTTTGCCAATTTGAAAGCACACTTACTCTTTTTTTTTTCGGGGCAAGTGAAAATCACTTTTACAGACTGACACATTATGAAACCACCATGTGTAACTACAACAAAAACAATTTCCATCTCTATTATTCATTTCTTAAGTTACCACATACATTCCCTCTCAAACTGTAAACTCACCTTTAAAATTAGTTAGTTGTGAAAGAAATGTGACACTCAAACAGCAGATTATCAGAGCCAGGATCTCTGTTGTGTTCACCTCTCTCCTCTCAGCAGAACCAGATAATGGCAAACTTTCCCTCTATTTTTCCACACATATACTTGTAAGTTTCAAATCTCAGTGCTTCCCCCTTTTTTTCAAATGTAATCACACATTTCTATTGGTTGAAAACCAACCCTTTTCCAAAAGTACCCTTCCCCCAACTTGACTTCTGCCTAGTACCCTTCCCCCAACTTGACTTCTGCCTGCTACCATAGCAACAGCTCATGGAACACTGCTGTGTTGAGTTAGGTCAGAAGTTCGCCAAACAATGTTTCAATTCCACAGAGCAAGAGTGCTTGACTTTTCAAACCTAACAGCAAATCCATAGTACTGTTCTTTGGTTACACATTTTTTTTTACCAATACAAAACATGCTTCTATTAATTTACACATACAGCCTAGTTTTTATTCTAGAATGGTATGAAACAGCCAATCAGTTCTTTTTGTTTTGTAAAAAATATGTATGCCTCCATTTCCAAACTGTCTTTCTTTTCATATTGCCATTCTACTGAAAGACACCTCCTGAGTGCATCCAGTTCTCCTTTGAAGATGTTCACAGTGTGGATTGTAGGGCACAGCTATGTCTTCTGGAGTGAAACGTTTGCAGAGAAAACAGGTATGGTGAGAGACCTTGCTTTGCCAAATGTAGACATTAAATGGATTGGTCAGAGAGGGTTAAAGTGGCACCAATTGATGCCATTGGTGAAATCCTTCATTCAAATCCAACACCCTGACCTCATAATAGTGCACTGTGGTGGCAATGACCTAGGCACTTTGACTGGGGTAGGTCTGGAAATGCTTATGAAGGACACCTTTGCACAACTGTTTACACTTTTCCCTAAAACTGCCTTTGTGTTTTCCAACATATGCCAAAGGCAAAAATGGAACTGGTCCAATCATTTCTGTCCACAGATTGACAAAGCAAGAAAGCACGTCAACAAATCTGTTTCTGCTTTCCTCCGTGACTATGGTATGGGTGCCATTTACCACAACAACTTGCGTTATGACATGCAAGACATTTATAGAGGAGATGGTGTGCACTTCAATGATGAAGGGAACAGAGTCTTCCTCTTGAACCTTAGACTCTGCATCGGTACTTACTTGTAGGTACCACTTAAAAAATGACTTCATAAACACAACAGCTCTTTTTAGAGCTCCCTAATATCTAAACTCTTAAATCTGCTTTTCATTTATTTATTTATTTATTTTTTTTACCGTACGCTTACCGTAAGCTTACCGTACGCGTACCCCGTGATTTTTTTTAAAATCAATAAATGTTTTTTTTGTACTTTTCTGTCCTTCTTTGACCCCCTTACAAATGTTAGGGGGTCTGTAACTCTCCTCATTGCCCCCTTTCCTTGTTTTCACTCTTTTTTTTCAGAGTGAAATACACAAAATGGCGGCCGCCGCTTCCTGGTTTCGACCGATTCGAATGTTTACTAAGATCTAAGAGCCAATCAGAATCGCGCTCGCGCACGCCACCGTACGCTTACCGTAAGCGTACGGTAAGCGTACCGTAAGCGGGCTCAGATATATATATTGATTTAAAGGCTATTTTCTCAGAATCTACTGAACAGATTTACACCAAACCTACAAAAGGCACTTCCTTGACCTAGGGACTACCTCTCTGCCAAATTTTGAGTAATTCTGTTCAGCCGTTCGGGCTGTAGCTCGTTCTAAAGGTCCTATGGAAAAATGCATGGGAAAAACGCGTTTTGGGACCCCCCTTTTATCTCAGCCCCCGCTTGACGGATCCCCCCGAGACTTTCAGGGTAGGAGCGGAGCGTAGCGCCCCACCTATTTTGTGAAATTCGCGAGGATTCGTCGACCGGCGCCAAAGTTATTCAAAATAGAATGTTGAGGTTTTCCTATGGAAACGTGGTCCTAACTATAACTACCTACTGGCGACCGCCAGTAGGTAATATATATATATATATATATATATATATATATATTCACTGAAAAAACCATGGGTTTCACACACGTTATAGTTAGGAATTAGCATTTAAAAAACCTTAGAAATTCACTGAAAAAACCATAGGTTTCACACACGTTATAGTTAGGAATTAGCATTTAAAAAACCTTAGAAATTAAGTGAAAAAACCATAGGTTTCACACATGTTATAGTTAGCTGGACATTTTACTCGTAAAAAACCAATGAAATTGCCCCGTTATAGTTAGTTCAGCTAACTATAACTCGCGCGCCCGCAATGCACTGCTGATGACGTCACATATTACATCACTCATGACATGGTCAGTGACATCACTCATGACATCACTGATGACATCTCAAATGACATCACTGATGACATCACTGATGACATCATCCAGTGAATGTGTGTTTTTCAGAAAAATAAATATGTTTTATATATGTGTATCTCAAGGTCGATGGAAGAATAAATGGGTATATAAGTGTCTAAATGGATGATTTGTTTTTGAAAAATTGATTGTGTTACTGACTGATTAAGTGTATCTCTCACTTTGTGTATAAGTGGCTGCATGGGTTGGTGAGTAGCTACATGGGTGTCTATATAGGTTATTAGTTGTTTTTTTGAGTATCAGTCTGAGTGTCTGTATGGTACGGTGGGGGGTATTACGTAGTGCATAGATGCATGAATGAGTGACTCACTGTTTGTATGTGTTGAAGACAGCATGTGTGCAGGACTGTATGGGTGGATGAGTGTGTGTATGGGTGTGTTAGTGAGTGAATGACTGTCTCAATAGTGTCTTCAGGAGTAACTACATATGTTTTTAACTAGTATATGTGACTATTGGTGTATATATGTGAGTATATGTGAGAGGGAGAGATTGAAAGAGTTCCTGTATGAATAAGTATGTGTTTCTATAAGTGATTGTTTAAAAGACTAAGTATGTGTAAGTTTCCGTAGAAGTAAGTATGGTGGTGTGTGTATTACTGTATATGCAAGTAAATGTATGTTTTATTCTTTATTAGCATGAGTGACTATGTGTGTGAGTAACTCTATGGATGAGTGGCATTGTGTAACAGGATGTATAGATGTATGAGTACATATGATGAGTGAGTACATGTATGAGTGACTGTATAGGACTGTTGGTGAATGAGTGGATGTGTATGTGGATCTTAGAATTACTGAAGAGGTTGTTGTAACTGGTATTGGTATGTCCATTGTTTTGAAATTTTTAGTCTCTATTTTTGAATGTGTGTATCAAAGCTTATATTAAGGTGAGAGGAGGTCTGCCACTCTATCACAAGGATGATGTCATCAGTGATGTCATCAGTGATGTCATTTGAGATGTCATCAGTGATGTCATGAGTGATGTCACTGACCATGTCATGAGTGATGTAATATGTGACGTCATCAGCAGTGCATTGCGGGCGCGCGAGTTATAGTTAGCTGAACTAACTATAACGGGGCAATTTCATTGGTTTTTTACGAGTAAAATGTCCAGCTAACTATAACATGTGTGAAACCTATGGTTTTTTCACTGAATTTCTAAGGTTTTTTAAATGCTAATTCCTAACTATAACGTGTGTGAAACCTATGGTTTTTTCAGTGAATTTCTAAGGTTTTTTAAATGCTAATTCCTAACTATAACGTGTGTGAAACCCATGGTTTTTTCAGTGAATTTGCAAGGTTTTTTAAATGCTAATTCCTAAATATAACGTGTGTGAAACCCATGGTTTTTTCAGTGAATTTGCAAGGTTTTTTATATGCTATTTTTTTTTTTATTCTTCATTTTTTTCAAACATATTTTTAATTTAATTTTCTTATCTTTTATAAAGACTATGCTTAAATTTTTAAAATCCTTAAATATTTTTTTTATATATATTTTTTAAAATAAACATGTAAAATTTATTTCCAGTTTTTTTTTTTTTTTTTATTATTTTTTTTTATAGTACGCGTACCGTAAGCTCACGGTAAGCGTACGGTTTACGCAACGCCCGTAATCTATCTACGCTGCTTGCGTATAGTTACGTACTTTGCGTAGCCGCGCGTACTGCGCGTGGGACGCGTGCGCGCTTACGCAACACGCGCACGTTACGCGGAAGTGCCGGGAAATGACTGTTATGCGCATGCGCGCAAGCGCGTGTCTTTTTTACGCGCACGCGTACTTTTTGCCGTAAGCGTACCGTAAGCGTACCGTAAGCGTACGGTAGGTCATGTGATCTTGAAACACAACTTTTGATTGGTTGAAACTACTTTCAGTTCTAGAACTCTCCTACACCACACCCATTCCCCTCATTTCTGCTTGTGATCCCTTGGGAGAAGGAGCTGGTTTGTCTTTGGGATACGATGGCAGAACAGCAGAGCTCTTCTGAGAGTGAGGCTAGCACCAGCAGCACTGTCTTGAGGCAGAGAGCGAGGAAAGTAAAGCCTTCTTACGTTTGGGAGTATTTTACTTTTCCAGAAGGCCAGCAAAAGGTGAATGCACCCTTAGTTACTTGCAAGCTGTGTAAGCGTGTACTTTCTAGAGGTAATCCTAACAGGAAGTATTCCTTTGGGAATCACACCATGAAGAGACACCTCCAGGAAGTACACAGAAGGACACATGGTCATCTTTTTGGAGGTAACTCTTCAGAAAGACGAGCCAGTACATCCACAGCAGCTCAGCCTGGACCATCATCTGCAGGGCAGACTCCTTCTTCTGCAGGTCAGGTGAGCCCTTCATCTGTGGGGGGAGAATCTCCTTTTGCTGGCCCTCTGGAAATTAACCCTCGGTTTGCGAGGGTTGAAGTACGGTGCGCCACTTGTCACGATCTAATTACTTATAGGGAGACCAGTGTTTCCCTGGTGAACAGTAAAATAGATCAGCACACTTGTCGTACCGTCTAATATTCCCAATCTTTCTTTCCTCTGTCCCTGCATGAACACAACGGTTCTTTTAAGAGCCAACCTTATCTTTCATCTTTTTTTTTCTTTTTTTTTAAAAACTTTTTTTATTTTTTTTTACCGTACGCGTACGGTAAGCGTACCTTTTTTTTATTTTTTAAAAAAAAACACTAAAAATCATTTATCTCATTACAAAGTCCTTGAGAGACTACAATTTTTATTTTTAACTTACCATACTCACTCAAAAAAATATTTATTCATTTGTTTTTTTTAAAAATAGTTTTTAAAATGGTTGTAGTTTCCGAAAATTTTCTAGATCGATCTGAAAATAAAGAAAAAAGTATTAATATTTTTTATCCATTTTATAATACAATACACATATTTACATTTTTTTAAAAAAAATATTTTTGCCTTATTTTTGCTGTTTTCAGAATATATTGCATTTCACTATTAATTGTGAAAGCAATTGCATTCATCATTTTACAGCGGGCAAAAAAAATTAACAATCACAAAGATTGTATTAAAAAAGCCCAGAATGTCTTCTCACTTAAACTTATCATTACAGAAATGCATATTATTCTAAAAAAATATCATCTAAAAACAATACTTTTTTCTTTAAAATACCGTCTGATATGTTTGTTTCAGAAGTATAATCACAATATTATATCTCAAATAACTCCAAAATACATCTGATTTTATTTCCTTTAGGCCAAATAGTATTTTTTTTTTTTTCCTGGAATAAATTTCCAAGGGAAAACCATTAAAATTCTAAAGTTTAATCTGTCCAGATCTCACCAATTCTCTGTAACATTTTGGTTCACGAAAATTTTTTGAATAATTTATTTAGTCCACAATAGAATTGCTTACTTTTCCACATGGCCAAATAGTAATTTTTTTAATCATTTTTGAAAAAATTTCCAATGGCAGTCCAATAGCATTCCATAAATTAAAATGTGCAGAAGTTACCGATTATCTCTAAATTATTGGTTTTTGAAAATTGCATTAAAATTTAAAAAAGTCCACATTACAATTGGTTATCTTTCCTTTAGGCCAAATGATAATTTTAAAAATCTTTTTTCTACAAAATTGCAATGGTAATCCAGTAAAATGGTAAAATTATTTTGTCCAGATCTTGCCAAATCTCTCTAAAATTTAGGTTTCAGGAAGATTAGATAGGAATTTGCTAAATCAAAAGGCAAACGTTGTTTGAAAATCAATTTGGAATCATTACACAGTGTCCAGCCTTTTTCACATTTTAGATAAACTGTGTAATGTCCAGAAGTAACAGTAGGTCCATCATGGAAAATTATTGCAACAGTTACAAAAGTTTTTCCTGAAATTGATAATTGCTGTCCTGTAAACTTCTTTATTAAAGTATCCAATTTTGATCCATCAGCTCTACATCGTTGCATCATTAAAATTACATACTGTCCGTATTCCCTTAAAATTAATGTTGAAAACATGTCAGAATTACACTCACCACATTTCATGCTATGATTAGCATCTTTAACTAATTTTGCAAAAGTGACTGTTTTACTCTCTGGCAATGTCAAATAAATAAACCTTTCATTATCAACAATAGAGCCACATATATTATAACAATTATCACAACTATGTTCCCATTTATAAGAGAGACCAAAAAAAATGTCAATGGGAACTCCTTCTTCTTCCACTACCTGAAGAAAATACATCAAAAATTCGTGTGCATCTTGCTGTTCATTTTGAGAAAACTGTGTTCGTCCTGAACATACATCTAAAAGTTTTCTAATTTCAGTAGCACTTTCTATTTGAGTTTTATCTTTACTCAGCTTTTGAAAAAGGAGACTGAGCTCTGAACAGAATCTTTTTCCCTGATTTACTATTATCTGCTCTTGCAAACTTTCCAGATAAAATGCAACATTCAGCACTACATTAGCGTAGCAGTTGACACCAGAGCTATTTTCAAAATGACATCCTACAACCTGTTCTTCATTTTCCTTATTCTTTTTGCTTGCAATTACATCACTCCTCTTTTTTTTCCTCTTCTCTACATCTTCATTACAGATATTCTCATTTCTCCTTTTACGAGAAACTACACGTTTCTCCAACACAGGATACTGACCTAAATGAGGAGCATAGCTTCTTCTTAATCTATTATACTCCTTTACACAGTTTGTATCAGCACTAACTTTTGAGTCATCAAAGTCTATCATGAATAAACCTGATAATGTTTTGACTCGTGACAAAGCTACATATGCCATACCTTCTTTGAACACAGTTGAACCAATGTTCACAAATGCACAATCTACAGTCAATCCTTGAGACTTGTGGATAGTTACAGCATATGCTAGTGAAAACGGAAACTGCTTCCTACGTACATATAAGTCTTTCACAAGCATGAAACGAACTGAACAACGACAAATGTCTTTAACTTCCTCTATCTGATCAAATTTTATCTGTAAACATTCAATTCCTTCTTTTTTCTGATAATTAATAAAACCCACAACTCTTCCCATCGCTCCATTCACTAAGCCTTTCTCAACATCCAAATTTCTCCTTAAAAACACTCTACAGTTCATGCAAACATAAAGATTTTTTTCTAATCCTGCTGTTTTGGAGATGTTCTTCTCTAGTGAGTCCAATTTATTTTTCAGTTTGCCTGTTACTGTGACTGTAATTCTTCCATCCTCAATTTTGTCCACTGCTTCCAATTTCCTGATGTCTTCCTTTTCCAATTTCAAAAGCTCCTCATTAAATATTGAGCATTCACGTAGAGTTGGCATTAAGCAGATGACACTTTTGTTTTCTGCAATATTCTTGTATATTTTCTCTGCAACTATTTCTTCCTTTGGAAATAAATTATGTAGCAGCCGACTCTGTAATGCTTTTTTCCCAACATCTGTGAGTAGTCCAATCCTGATATCTTTCAGAATACTTCCATATTCTTCATCGTTTGCTTGCCTCATATTAGTTGTAAGTTCCTTGTACTCAAAGAAGGACCAAATATTTGTATTTCCAATGCTTCCCAATGACTTCTTCGTGTCTTCATGTGTCACAGTATTAAACACTGGTTGTCCTTTAACTGGAGTAAGTTGCAAAAGATCCCCAAAAACTATGACGTGTTTTCCACCAAATAACACGTCATAGTCTGTCTTCAAAATTTGCTGCATTCTTAAATGCACAAAGGCAAGCATTAAGTTTGATACCATGCTCACCTCATCAATAATGAGAACTTGCATCTTCTTCAATACTCGTGAAACTTCCAAGGATGCTTCTCCAGTTAGCTTGTTGAATTGTATTTTGTTCTCATGCTCCACTGGTAACATTAGCAAACGATGTAAGGTGATTCCTTTTATGTTATATGCTGCTAACCCAGTTGGAGCAGTAACCACACAAGACAAAGTAGAATCCGTTTTTTGCTTTAGGTAGCTTCTGATGACTTTAATTAGGAAACTTTTTCCAGTGCCAGCTTGTCCGCTTACATACATCCTGATTGGATGAAATGATGTGCATGAGCACTCTTTTTTGATATGTAGAAATCCGTGATCAATTTTGTTTCTGATCTCTTCATAAATTTGTTGCTGCTCTTGATTCAGTTGTCTTTCCAAATTTTCTAAGTCTATAAATTCTTCTTGAGCTAGATTCATAGCCGTTTCCACTTCATTCATGGCTATTGATGCTTCATTTTCAACGATTGGTTGTCCTAGGGGATCTTGACTGTGTGTTCCTGAACTTTGGCTGTCCTGAGAACTGTCTCTAGCTATTTCTGCTGCAATTGTAGTTTCCTGTTCAATTTCTTCATTTAACATTTGCAGATAAGTTGAGAATGTACTGCATTGTATGCTGTCTTTGCAAGCATTAAAAGAATCTTCATAGCTCTGGAATTCTCCCAGTAGTTCATCCTCTGTACGCCATGGTTTAAACAACTGTAAAAGAGCCAAGTAGTAAAATTCTTTCTTGTCGGTAGTGTCGCAACTCAGCTTCCGGTGATTTATCAAACTTCCTTTGGTTTGCTTCACCAAACATCCTTCTTCACCAACAACTTTATATTTTCCACTGTTGATGTCTTCTGCAGCTTTCCGTGAATAAATGTAGTTCTGCAGCACTTCATAGAGACACATGTTCTCCAGATGATGACTTCTCTTGGGATAATATGTGTCCAACATGTTTGTTTTCAATATGTCTGTACTTTCTAGGTCATTCTCGGCCAAATATTCAATTTCTCCAACAGATTTCAGTACCCGATTTCTCATTGCTGCAAGGCCTAAACTTGCCCAAATTATTCTTCTTGACTTCGAGTAGAGACTTGCAGAAGATAACCTATCTGAACATTCGTAGGATCCAATTTCTCGATGCGATAACATCTTCAAACTAAAACTGTACAGCTTCTTACTGACAGTCTTCTCGTGAGAAATCTCTTCCCACATTTCCTTCAATTCTGTTTTTTCTGATTTCGTAATGTAAGACGTTACATATCGAGCAACAGCAATGGAATTGTCAGCAACATACTGTATATCCATGTTAGCGTTCCACATGGATAAAATGACTGGGTTGTAGTCATTTATATTTTTTGATTCTTCTTTTCTTTTAAGGTTGTAGGTATTCTTAGGTGATTTTCTTGTGATAGTATGTCTCACAGCTGACATAAAACTGTTGACTCTTCCATTTGTAAGAACAGGTCTAGGAAATCCAAATCGACATTTAGTGTAGTATTTTTCTTTGCTCTTGTATTTCCGTCGACAGTATTTTCCACACCGATGACTTTGGAAACGTAGAACTTGCTCCTTTAACTTGTTCTCTTCTGTGTTTTTAGGTATAGCACATGTTGCATATTCTTCAATGTAAGATAACACTGCTTCATCAGTATCTGTTCCAAACTTTGGGGCATCCTTGATCCACAGCAGCATATGAATATGAGGAGCACCTCTTGCCTGGTACTCTTTTCTCCAAAAGAAATCCACTACTTCTCCAAGGGGTGGATTTTTTTTATTGCAGATGAAGGACATCATAGCCTCAAATCTATGATTGAAATATCTGCAAACATTAACCGGATCCAATGAGCACAGTTCTCCTGCTGTCTTGTATTCGATGTTTTCAATGTTTGAATTGGCCTCTCGTAGAAAATCCAGTAAATCATCCCAAGCGTACTCGGCGCAGCTTAGGGTAAGGAACCATGTTGGTGTTCCTAAGTTGCGTAACATGCATTTTAGTTCACCATGGCGTCGGTACCAATATTCATTTGTCCCACGCTGACAAGCCATCAGATTGATCAGTTGTGTTTCCAAATGATCATCTCGGTGCTGCACTTTCTCCATAAAATCCTTAGCAGACACATTTTGTAAATGTACTCCACTTTTTAAAATGTGATTTACTGCATAAGACAGTGCAGACAAGTCGCTTTCAAATAAAAGATGGAACAAATAAGGGATACTTTGTCGAAATCTGGGATCTTCAGCATATAGTCTTGTAGTCCGATACTCAGAAGCTGGAATCTGTTCCGGACGTTCATCGTATCGTCCTCCTTTTCCTTTAGGAAACAGCTGGGGAAAACATCGAGCTTCCAAGCTCTCCTCCCATACACTCACAGGATTTCCTTTTGCTTTCTTCATCTGAAAGAGATCAATATTGTCTCCCATAACTTCTTTCGAATGGAGAGGATGTATGCTAAAATGTTCATAAATTTCTTCTTCCTTTGACTTGTCCACTTTTTCAATTTGTCCAGTTGGTGTTTCTGTGTCTCCTTGTAAATCTTCTTCTTCTTCTTCTTCTTCTATATAAATTGATTCATACCATTTGTTATTTTTTTTCAAATACAAATTTGCTCTTTGTACTTTCCGCACATCTACCAGCTCCTGCCAAATCTTCTTATTCTTTGTAGGGACACCATTAACCAGAATAATTAATGGTTCAGTTTCCAAAGTATCTGCATCAATAGTTTCCATATTTTTTTTCAAATCCAAGGGCAAATACACCACTCTACCTTTTAAACCTCTCAGTAAATCTGAAGGAGGTAATTTACCAGTTTTGGGCTCCATACGTACTATGGTCTGGAACGGATGAACACATTGAATGAGTATAGACTCATATGTATTTAATTCAGAAAGTTCAGCAGGAATAGCATCCAATTCTAAATTATTATGTACAGCTCTGGTCGGCATTCTATTTTCCTCTAACTTGTTGTAGCAGTATTTGCAAATACGCTGATCTTCACCCAATTCAAAACAATTTTCAAGAAATATATATGTGGCAAAATCCATCCACTTATAATTATCTTCATTTTCACTCTTTCTGTAGAGATCAACATTCCTAGTTTGTTTTCTATAATGAGTTCTGCGGCAACAAATACAAGTAACATTTGGTCTTTCATTAGAGACTATTGCAAATTTTGTTATGTGATCATTAAATGTGTTACTTACAGAGGGTTCTACATTCTCTTCCACTTCTGCCTCATTTATTGTGTCCTTCTCTGCACTGTTTTGTTCAGGACCAAAGTAACAAAACTGAATTTCATCAACAACCTTCTCTACATCTGATACCGTTCCTCGGAACAGAGCCCTATTCAATTCATTTAACTTTATTGCTGGACTTTTGGCAAAATACAACCGTCTCACAAACTTTCTCATTTCAGTATGATGAACAGCCAGCATCCTAAAATGATGGAAAACACTATTGCACACTTTTCTAGATAGACAAGCAAGAGAATGACCCTGCAAACCAGTATTCTCTCTCACTCTGCATGGATCCAGACTTTGAAGCACCTTAATCTTTTGTTTTACACTTTTTTTACTATATTCTCTTAGAAACTCTCGAAATCTGTCAATAGATTCCTGACGCACAGTGCAAATACTACTACAATTCCAAGTGTACACTGGGGCTTTAGGACGTCTCCCCATTGCCTCATCTGCCATCACTTGTACCTCATCTCTTGGAACCATTATCTCCTTCTCCATTATGCAACCGTTTTTTACTTCGTATGAACGACCTCTGGTGTCAACTGCATGCAGCAAACTATTGCTTTGAAAATAGCTTTCTTCATTAAAAAAAGGTTCACTACTTGAACTATGCATCCACTTTCCTAAAAACACTTTACAAAAGTTTGTTCTGTTCACTACTCTTTTGCTTTTGCTTTGTGATTTCAGTACATTAACCATTTTATCTAATGTACGCATCCTATTCAAAATTAATATGAATAGTTTCCTTTTTAATTCTAATGCTTTTGCTGCAATGGCTTCAATTTCTTTTTTTCTCTTATAATATTTAGCCTTCTGCTTATATTTCTTTATATCCTTTATCAAATTGGACATAACTCTTCTCTGAAACATTTTTCTACGTATCTCTTTAAATGCTGTTTTTCTGTTTATGTTAAACTTTTCAATTGCAGAAGGTATATTTGCATTAACTAAATCCTCAATTTTTTGCTGTTCTGTAGGTTTTGTTACATTTTTCCGAGAACAGACATTTTGTACATTTTTGTTTGTTTTCAATATTTTGTTTAGGAATTGTCTTTTTTGCTTACCAGAAGATTTTTTCTTTTTCCCAACATCAGCATCTTCTACTAACTTTGGTCCTCCAGTTGTCCTCAAATATAGTTTTTTTTTTAGCGTTTTTTGAACTCGAGATTTTGTAGGCATCTTAAATTTTGTTCACTGTTCTTCAGCAATACCTGAAAAAAACTAAAAAAAAAATCCTTTATTGTATTTAAATATATTACTACATTTCTTTTCACAATAGTCACAAAACGAAATTTCTTTGCCATTTTCAATGCACACAAACTGCTCTTTTTTTAAAATTTATTTAAATGCACATGTCCAAGCTTTTTTTTTTTTTCAGATCACCACCGTGTGTATTCTCTGTGACTGCCTACACTCCAGCAGGGGCCACCAGCCTTAGTGATGCTGAATATATTTGCATTACAGACTTAAACCTGAAAACCCCACTCGCTTCTAATTACTGTGCATGACTATACATGGCAAGCACATGGGTGTGTGCTAAGCCTCTGCTTCTTCCCCCAAAAATTCGCTCCTCTTTTCCATCTACTGCAACTGTGAAATCACCAGAGCAAGACGCAATAAATTTCTGCCTATAATTCTTCTATGCACACAGAGTCATGTTTTCACATTAGTGCCAAAACGAAATTTCTTTGCCAATTTGAAAGCACACTTACTGCTCTTTTTTTTTCGGGCCAAGTGAAAATCTCTTTTTACACTTTGAAATCACTTTTACAGACTGACACATTCTGAAACCTTTTTTTTAAATTTATTTAAATGCACATGTCCAAGCTGTTTTTTTTTCAGACCACCACCGTGTGTATTCTCTGTGACTGCCTACACTCCAGCAGGGGCAACCAGCCTTAGTGATGCTGAATGTATTTGCATTACAGACTTAAACCTGAAAACCCCACTCGCTTCTAATTACTGTGCATGACTATACATGGCAAGCACATGGGTGTGTGCTAAGCCTCTGCTTCTTCCCCCAAAAATTCGCTCCTCTTTTCCATCTACTGCAACTGTGAAATCACCAGAGCAAGACGCAATAAATTTCTGCCTATAATTCTTCTATGCACACAGAGTCATGTGTTCACATTAGTGCCAAAACGAAATTTCTTTGCCAATTTGAAAGCACACTTACTGCTCTTTTTTTTTCGGGCCAAGTGAAAATCTCTTTTTACACTTTGAAATCACTTTTACAGACTGACACATTCTGAAACCTTTTTTTTAAATTTATTTAAATGCACATGTCCAAGCTGTTTTTTTTTCAGACCACCACCGTGTGTATTCTCTGTGACTGCCTACACTCCAGCAGGGGCAACCAGCCTTAGTGATGCTGAATGTATTTGCATTACAGACTTAAACCTGAAAACCCCACTCGCTTCTAATTACTGTGCATGACTATACATGGCAAGCACATGGGTGTGTGCTAAGCCTCTGCTTCTTCCCCCAAAAATTCGCTCCTCTTTTCCATCTACTGCAACTGTGAAATCACCAGAGCAAGACGCAATAAATTTCTGCCTATAATTCTTCTATGCACACAGAGTCATGTTTTCACATTAGTGCCAAAACGAAATTTCTTTGCCAATTTGAAAGCACACTTACTGCTCTTTTTTTTTCGGGCCAAGTGAAAATCTCTTTTTACACTTTGAAATCACTTTTACAGACTGACACATTCTGAAACCTTTTTTTTAAATTTATTTAAATGCACATGTCCAAGCTGTTTTTTTTTCAGACCACCACCGTGTGTATTCTCTGTGACTGCCTACACTCCAGCAGGGGCAACCAGCCTTAGTGATGCTGAATGTATTTGCATTACAGACTTAAACCTGAAAACCCCACTCGCTTCTAATTACTGTGCATGACTATACATGGCAAGCACATGGGTGTGTGCTAAGCCTCTGCTTCTTCCCCCAAAAATTCGCTCCTCTTTTCCTTCTACTGCAACTGTGAAATCACCAGAGCAAGACGCAATAAATTTCTGCCTATAATTCTTCTATGCACACAGAGTCATGTTTTCACATTAGTGCCAAAACGAAATTTCTATGCCAATTTGAAAGCACACTTACTGCTCTTTTTTTTTCGGGCCAAGTGAAAATCTCTTTTTACACTTTGAAATCACTTTTACAGACTGACACATTCTGAAACCTTTTTTTTAAATTTATTTAAATGCACATGTCCAAGCTGTTTTTTTTTCAGACCACCACCGTGTGTATTCTCTGTGACTGCCTACACTCCAGCAGGGGCCACCAGCCTTAGTGATGCTGAATGTATTTGCATTACAGACTTAAACCTGAAAACCCCACTCGCTTCTAATTACTGTGCATGACTATACATGGCAAGCACATGGGTGTGTGCTAAGCCTCTGCTTCTTCCCCCAAAAATTCGCTCCTCTTTTCCATCTACTGCAACTGTGAAATCACCAGAGCAAGACGCAATAAATTTCTGCCTATAATTCTTCTATGCACACAGAGTCATGTTTTCACATAAGTGCCAAAACGAAATTTCTTTGCCAATTTGAAAGCACACTTACTGCTCTTTTTTTTTTGGGCCAAGTGAAAATCTCTTTTTACACTTTGAAATCACTTTTACAGACTGACACATTCTGAAACCTTTTTTTTAAAATTTATTTAAATGCACATGTCCAAGCTGTTTTTTTTTCAGACCACCACCGTGTGTATTCTCTGTGACTGCCTACACTCCAGCAGGGGCAACCAGCCTTAGTGATGCTGAATGTATTTGCATTACAGACTTAAACCTGAAAACCCCACTCGCTTCTAATTACTGTGCATGACTATACATGGCAAGCACATGGGTGTGTGCTAAGCCTCTGCTTCTTCCCCCAAAAATTCGCTCCTCTTTTCCATCTACTGCAACTGTGAAATCACCAGAGCAAGACGCAATACATTTCTGCCTATAATTCTTCTATGCACACAGAGTCATGTTTTCACATAAGTGCCAAAACGAAATTTCTTTGCCAATTTGAAAGCACACTTACTGCTCTTTTTTTTTTGGGCCAAGTGAAAATCTCTTTTTACACTTTGAAATCACTTTTACAGACTGACACATTCTGAAACCTTTTTTTTAAATTTATTTAAATGCACATGTCCAAGCTGTTTTTTTTTCAGACCACCACCGTGTGTATTCTCTGTGACTGCCTACACTCCAGCAGGGGCAACCAGCCTTAGTGATGCTGAATGTATTTGCATTACAGACTTAAACCTGAAAACCCCACTCGCTTCTAATTACTGTGCATGACTATACATGGCAAGCACATGGGTGTGTGCTAAGCCTCTGCTTCTTCCCCCAAAAATTCGCTCCTCTTTTCCATCTACTGCAACTGTGAAATCACCAGAGCAAGACGCAATACATTTCTGCCTATAATTCTTCTATGGACACAGAGTCATGTTTTCACATTAGTGCCAAAACGAAATTTCTTTGCCAAATTGAAAGCACACTTACTGCTCTTTTTTTTTTGGGCCAAGTAAAAATCTCTTTTTACACTTTGAAATCACTTTTACAGACTGACACATTCTGAAACCTTTTTTTTAAATTTATTTAAATGCACATGTCCAAGCTGTTTTTTTTTCAGACCACCACCGTGTGTATTCTCTGTGACTGCCTACACTCCAGCAGGGGCAACCAGCCTTAGTGATGCTGAATGTATTTGCATTACAGACTTAAACCTGAAAACCCCACTCGCTTCTAATTACTGTGCATGACTATACATGGCAAGCACATGGGTGTGTGCTAAGCCTCTGCTTCTTCCCCCAAAAATTCGCTCCTCTTTTCCATCTACTGCAACTGTGAAATCACCAGAGCAAGACGCAATACATTTCTGCCTATAATTCTTCTATGGACACAGAGTCATGTTTTCACATAAGTGCCAAAACGAAATTTCTTTGCCAATTTGAAAGCACACTTACTGCTCTTTTTTTTTCGGGCCAAGTGAAAATCTCTTTTTACACTTTGAAATCACTTTTACAGACTGACACATTCTGAAACCTTTTTTTTAAATTTATTTAAATGCACATGTCCAAGCTGTTTTTTTTTCAGACCACCACCGTGTGTATTCTCTGTGACTGCCTACACTCCAGCAGGGGCAACCAGCCTTAGTGATGCTGAATGTATTTGCATTACAGACTTAAACCTGAAAACCCCACTCGCTTCTAATTACTGTGCATGACTATACATGGCAAGCACATGGGTGTGTGCTAAGCCTCTGCTTCTTCCCCCAAAAATTCGCTCCTCTTTTCCATCTACTGCAACTGTGAAATCACCAGAGCAAGACGCAATAAATTTCTGCCTATAATTCTTCTATGCACACAGAGTCATGTTTTCACATAAGTGCCAAAACGAAATTTCTTTGCCAATTTGAAAGCACACTTACTGCTCCTTTTTTTTTCGGGCCAAGTGAAAATCTCTTTTTACACTTTGAAATCACTTTTACAGACTGACACATTCTGAAACCTTTTTTTTAAATTTATTTAAATGCACATGTCCAAGCTGTTTTTTTTTCAGACCACCACCGTGTGTATTCTCTGTGACTGCCTACACTCCAGCAGGGGCAACCAGCCTTAGTGATGCTGAATGTATTTGCATTACAGACTTAAACCTGAAAACCCCACCCGCTTCTAATTACTGTGCATGACTATACATGGCAAGCACATGGGTGTGTGCTAAGCCTCTGCTTCTTCCCCCAAAAATTCGCTCCTCTTTTCCATCTACTGCAACTGTGAAATCACCAGAGCAAGACGCAATACATTTCTGCCTATAATTCTTCTATGCACACAGAGTCATGTTTTAACATAAGTGCCAAAACGAAATTTCTTTGCCAATTTGAAAGCACACTTACTGCTCCTTTTTTTTTCGGGCCAAGTGAAAATCTCTTTTTACACTTTGAAATCACTTTTACAGACTGACACATTCTGAAACCTTTTTTTTAAATTTATTTAAATGCACATGTCCAAGCTGTTTTTTTTTCAGACCACCACCGTGTGTATTCTCTGTGACTGCCTACACTCCAGCAGGGGCAACCAGCCTTAGTGATGCTGAATGTATTTGCATTACAGACTTAAACCTGAAAACCCCACCCGCTTCTAATTACTGTGCATGACTATACATGGCAAGCACATGGGTGTGTGCTAAGCCTCTGCTTCTTCCCCCAAAAATTCGCTCCTCTTTTCCATCTACTGCAACTGTGAAATCACCAGAGCAAGACGCAATACATTTCTGCCTATAATTCTTCTATGCACACAGAGTCATGTTTTCACATAAGTGCCAAAACGAAATTTCTTTGCCAATTTGAAAGCACACTTACTGCTCTTTTTTTTTCGGGCCAAGTGAAAATCTCTTTTACAGACTGACACATTATGAATCCACCATGTGTAACTACAACAAAAACAATTCCCATTTCTATTATTCATTTCTTAAGTTACCACATACATCCCCTCTCAAACTGTAAACTCACCTTTAAATTTAGTTAGTTGTGAAAGAAATGTGTCACTCAAACAGCAGATTATCAGAGCCAGGATCTCTGTTCTGTACACCTCTCTCCTCTCAGCAGAACCAGATAATGGCAAACTTTCCCTCTATTTTTCCACACATATACATGTAAGTTTCAAATCTCAGTGCTTCCCCCTTTTTTTCAAATGTAATGACACATTTCTATTGGTTGAAAACCAACCCTTTTCCAAAAGTACCCTGCCCCCAACTTGACTTCTGCCTAGTACCCTTCCCCCAACTTGACTTCTGCCTGCTACCATAGCAACAGCTCATGGAACACTGCTGTGTGCAGTTAGGTCAGAAGTTCGACACACAATGTTTCAATTCCACAGAGCAAGAGTGCTTGACTTTTCAAACCTAACTGCAAATCCATAGTACTGTTCTTTGGTTACACATTTTTTTGTACCAATACAAAACATGCTTCTATTAATTTTCACATACAGCCTATTTTTTATTCTAGAATGGTATGAAACAGCCAATCAGTTCTTTTTGTTTTGTAAAAAATATGTATGCCTCCATTTCCAAACTGTCTTTATTTTCATATTGCCATTCTACTGAAAGACACCTCCTGAGTGCATCCAGTTCTCCTTTGAAGATGTTCACAGTGTGGATTGTAGGGCACAGCTATGTCTTCTGGAGTGAAAAGTTTGCAGAGAAAACAGATATGGTGAGAGACCTTGCTTTGCCAAATGTAGACATTAAATGGATTGGTCAGAGAGGGTTAAAGTGGCACCAATTGATGCCATTGGTGAAATCCTTCATGCAAATCCAACACCCTGACCTCATAATAGTGCACTGTGGTGGCAATGACCTAGGCACTTTGACTGGGGTAGGTCTGGAAATGCTTATGAAGGACACCTTTGCACAACTGTTTACACTTTTCCCTAAAACTGCCTTTGTGTTTTCCAACATATGCCAAAGGCAAAAATGGAACTGGTCCAATCATTTCTGTCCACAGATTGACAAAGCAAGAAAGCACGTCAACAAATCTGTTTCTGCTTTCCTCCGTGACTATGGTATGGGTGCCATTTACCACAACAACTTGCGTTACGACATGCAAGACATTTATAGAGGAGATGGTGTGCACTTCAATGATGAAGGGAACAGAGTCTTCCTCTTGAACCTTAGACTCTGCATCGGTACTTACTTGTAAGTACCACTAAAAAAATGACTCCATAAACACAACAGCTCTTTTTAGAGCTCCCTAATTTCTAAACTCTTAAATCTGATTTTCATTTATTTATTTTTATTTTTTTTACCGTACGCTTACCGTGAGCTTACCGTACGCGTACCCCGTGATTTTTTTTAAAATCAATAAATGTTTTTTTTGTACTTTTCTGTCCTTCTTTGACCCCCTTACAATTGTTAGGGGGTCTGTAACTCTCCTCCTTGCCCCCTTTCTTTGTTTTCACTCTTTTTTTTCAGAGTGAAATACACAAAATGGCGGCCGCCGCTTCCTGGTTTCGGCCGATTCGAATGTTTACTAAGATCTAAGAGCCAATCAGAATCGCGCTCGCGCACGCCACCGTACGCTTACCGTAAGCGTACGGTAAGCGTACCGTAAGCGGGCTCAGATATATATATTGATTTAAAGGCTATTTTCTCAGAATCTACTGAACAGATTTACACCAAACCTACAAAAGGCACTTCCTTGACCTGAGGACTACCTCTCTGCCAAATTTTGAGTAATTCTGTTCAGCCGTTCGGGCTGTAGGTCGTTCTAAAGGTCCTATGGAAAAATGCATGGGAAAAACGCGTTTTGGGACCCCCCTTTTATCTCAGCCCCCGCTTGACGGATCCCCCCGAGACTTTCAGGGTAGGAGCGGAGCGTAGCGCCCCCCCTATTTTGAGAAATTCGCGAGGATTCGTCGACCGGCGCCAAAGTTATTCAAAATAGAATGTTGAGGTTTTCCTATGGAAACGTGGTCCTAACTATAACTACCTACTGGCGACCGCCAGTAGGTAATATATATATATATATATATATATATATATATATATATGTGTTTATTATTGCAATCTGTTTATTCTTAAATCAATCAGCCTTTATACCTATTTGCAAACAATATTGTCACTCAGGAATCCAGAACTGTTAAACCTGGCCCTTTTTGCATGGTTATCCCCACACATTTTGCCTTCCTCCTGTATTTTTCTGAGCCTGGTTTTATTGGTTGTAGGACTCTGGGCACTTTACCAGTGCTAATCCATGCTGAATTGCATGTGCTCACTCTTTTAAACATGGTATGATTGGTTTGCACCTGTTTGGCATATTTAATTCCCTTAACGGTACTTAAGCCGTAATTCCCGATCTGAAAGGAGTAGTGTTGCCATGTTTGGTATGTTTGCAATAGTGGTGGTAAATCCTGCTCATTGGTACAGGTGGATTTTTCATTACTATTGTAGAAAAGCCCCTTTTAGAAAATGGGCATTTCTCTGTGCTTATGACTCTATGTGATTTGCAGCCTGACTTCAATCCATATCTAGGGCAGGGTGACAGCTTCGCTTTGTATATACTTTCCAGAAAGCCATTACACAGGGGGGGTTGGGTGTAACAGGGTTGCATCTACATTCATACTGAATGGTCTTCCTTGGCTGGTAGAGAGGGAGGCGGGCATGCTTACATTTGTATAGTCTGTGTCCTGACCTCACATAAAGAGATGATTTACCCTCTGCTGCACGTCTGAAGCCAGGGCTGAGTTGAAAGAGGGTATTGCACACTTTTTGAAGTTCCCCCATATCAAAGACATTCTGAGTATAAGTACAGGGGCTCTGACCCCATGTTTTTAAACACTACATTGACTTGGAACCCGATGCTGCTGGCTCTACAAACTTCCCAATGCCAGAAGGAACTGTTATGCTGCAAGTAAGAACCACTATGACTTGCTTGTTGTGCTGACCTGTGGCCTGCTGAGTTGCAAGAAAGATTGCCATTTTGCTACAAGAAGACTAATGTGTTGGACTGCTGATTTTTCTCTGCTATTGTTCCCCAAGTTAGTCTTCTGGGACTGGTGACTGCCCAGAAGTGCATGTGGGACACAGAGTCCAGCCGCTCCAGTCACCTAAAAGGTGAGTGCTGTGCCCTCCCCCTTCACCAGCGCGGAGTGAGCACTGGTTGTGCTTCTGGCCTCTGCACTTGCAGCGCTTGGTGAGCGCTTGTTGTTAGTAACAGCCTCTTCTGAGAACAGTGCCCCAGAGGACCAGCAGGGACAGCACACTCCTGCCGAGAGCGATGGAGCCACCGCCGGGAAGGTACGAACTCCTGCAGCTGCACCTCATAATCGTGGGCAGCTGGGCTTGGGAGTTTATAGTGCAGCCACCTAGGTACCTGTGAACTGGTGACCCCTCCCCTGGTGGGACTATGTCGAGGACTAAGGACTGTCCAGCTCCGCTATCAGAAGGGGAAAACCTCAGATGAGGGCCCCGGGAGTAGTGCAGAGCCGCCTTTAGGGGTAGCTTTCTTTTCTGACACCACACTACTGTATTATAGGTAGTAGGCACCCCAATGCTGGGTGCCTTTCTACCAGGCTTTCTCTCGGAAGTACCATAACCCCTCTAGTAGGAGGGCAGGCTTACCTGTATCTATGTGGGTTCACTATTTTTGGTACATGAATGAGGATACTTGGTGATTTATGGACCTATGAAGTAATTTATCAATGATGTGTGGTTTCTAATGAATCTACTGCATTTCCTGCTCTGATGTTGACATGTATAATGCTATGCCTTGCATTGTTAGGATAACAAATACTGTTACAGGATTTGCATAATATGCAGAGTGGCTGTGATTCATATGTTCTTATTCCATTATCTGTTACATCACTAGTTCTGATACATTGATGTATGCCGTTTTGCCTTGCCCTGTTTAGTATGATGAATACTATATAAGAGGCCTGTATAGTATGCACAATAATTATTCTCATAATGTTTGCAACATATCAGTCATTCTCTTACTATACACATTGTGAGGTTTGGACAATTGCCTTGTTGGCAAAATAATTATTGATTTATGTCGTTTTTGGTCCTGTTTTATATACAATACAGAATATATTTAATATAATATTGTGCAGAGTCTTTTTTGTGGTGTATTCATTTTGTTGCTGGTGTGTGTGTTAAGTAAATGCTTTACACATTGCCTCTGGCATAAGCATGACTGCTCTTGCCAAGCCACCAAGGGATGGGCGCGGGTTATCTTTGGTGTGTAACTTACTTGGCCTGACTAGGGTGGTGAGTTCTGCCTGGTTAGGAGCATACCCCAGACAACCGGAAACCCCATTTTTAACAAGGCCAAATACTTCTAAATGATGCTAGAATCCAATGCAGGATTTGTAATTCACAACTCCCTGTTTGGGATACAAGTTGTGATAAGGCTGATATGATAGAACTCAATATAATTTTGTTGGTCAGATATAATTTTTTACGCACTGAGAAATACATCTATTTTTGCCAGATATGTTATCATACTTGAAAAACAAAGATTGATGAACTAAGAAGGCATTTATCCATTTCTTACCTTAATGTTGTAATGTTCCTAACCCCAATGTCCAGAGTATTTCATATTCTCAGACCAGATATTGTCTTTCTTTGCATCTGGCAGCAGCCTTATTTGTAACTCCAATTTCCTCTGTGAGTGAATAAATAACATTCAAAATCAAAAATGATGTGATCCCCATATCAGTTGCAGCACCTTCATGAAGAGACTGTGGATAAGTCTGAATTTGATCTGAGTTTCTAACTGCTAGCTCTGAAAACTGTACTGGCTTGTGAATGCTTATTTGAGTTATGAATGTTTAGAGATTAAATACAAAAACAGTGCTCAGAAGTCACTAGCAGTCAAAAGGTAACTTGAGGTCGCAAGAGACTGGTGAAAATCCAAAGTTTGGGCGGACCGTGATGGAGGGCAGGCAAGCCACAGGACCAAAGCAGGGCCAGCTGAGAAAGCATCTTAGATGGAGCAAACCATCACCACTGAAGGCGCAATGCGTTGATCATTTCCACGCAGTAAGGTCCCTATGTAGTCGACGAGCTTCACAGAGGTAATGACAATGTTTTGTCGTTGAGCCGTGCAGAGCATCGTAGTAGAGCTGCGCAGCCTGTAGAAACATTGTCATCGAACAGCCTCTGTGTCACCTTTGTATGGTGATACATCACTTCTGATCTGCAAAAAGGGTCAGAGTCAGTTTTGTAGCAAATTAGCTGCAAAACCCACATCTGAGGCCCAGAACCTGGGAGGGCAACTCAGACAAGGGTAGGACACACAAAAGGCAGAGTCCAGCAGCACCAGCAGGATTACAGGAAGTCTTTTGTGTCCCTGAGACTTCAGAAAGCAGGTGGAAAGTCAGCAAGCCCTTGGAGATTACTTGGAGAGAAGGCAGATTCCAGCTCTCCAGCAGCAGAGTCAGGGAGCAGCAGGCAGCAGGACAACAAGCACTGAAGCAATCCTTCCAGAAAAGCAGTTCAGTTGAATCCTTTAAGCAGCACGGCAGTCCTTCTGACAGAGATTCAGTTCATGATCTAGAAGTGTCTGATTTTAGGGGGTCAGTGATCCAGTACTTATACCCAAACATTTCTTGATGTAGGGGGTGGCTCTCCAAAACAGCTTTCGAAAGTCCAAAAGGATCACTTTCAGCCCAGTCCTGTCTGCGAGGCTATCTGTGGAGATTAAATCAGTGTTGTGTATGTAACAGGACACTATCTATTAAGGTTTAATGGCCAGCCCCCCCATTCCTCCCTGCCCAGGAAGACCAATCAGCATGCAGGTAGGTGCCTAGAATGCAGATGACCCTCTGTTAGAAATGAGGTTTCTGGTTAGTTAGGTTTTGCACCTACTCCAGGCATGCTCCCCCACTCTCGTCAGGGCAAGTCAGTTACATACCAAAGATAACTTGTGCTCACCCTCTGGTAGCTTGGTGCAGAGCTGGCAGGCTTATCATCAGAGGCAATGTGTAAAGCGTTTGAGCAACACACTCACACAACACATAGAATACGCCACAAAAGAGACTCCACACATGATTATATAAATATATATATAGTACATTATTCACAAAATCAGACCAAAAAGACAAGAATCATAAAGATTGTGCACACTATGCAGTTTCTCAGATGGTACTCATGATCCTCAACAACGCAAGACTAAAAACAACATATATCATATCCTGTGTGCATGTAATACAAATTAGATTAGGAAAAAGCACAGGAATCACAATATATCACCATAAAACAATAGCGCACAGTACACTTGCACTCCTACTAAATGTTATATGGTAATCAGGTACCAAACATAGGGCTCAAGAGCCTCTGTGTGCCGACTACCTGTAATATATTAATCCAAAGTTCTCTTAGATCAGGCAAGTTCCTAGCAGCGGTTCTACGCTGCACTCGGGGGTCTCCCTTGAGGTTCACCCCATGAGGCCAACAACAGATTTAGTGCCTCCAAAATAAAAAACTTCTACAGGTTGGGGTCAGAAACATGCCCCCTAAGCGTTGATGAACCCAGGGCCCATTGTGGCCACCTGTTCAATCCTCTTGGTGAAAGATAACAGTGGTGCCTGCGAAGGTAGTGCAAGATGGATGTGCTACTCCCCTGGGGCTCACTCACCTGTAAACCCATCGTGGTGACCCGGCTAATCTTGAGAGGTCCGCTCTGTCTGGAAGTGTCAGTACACATGCTAGTCCATGATAGGGCAGGGCAGATGAGCCTCTAAAGCCTGGCCGGCCTGTGGTCATAAGGACAAGGCATCTCTTATCAGGAAGCCATAAACGTGGAAATAGCGGCAGCGACTCAGCAACTGTGGGTTGTACAGACTGGTCCTTAGGCAAGACTGGACTGTCCACCGTTTGCAAAGAGGGTCTGCGCTTCAACAGGCTCCCTGCGTTACATGTCAGAGTTGCAGGGACTGGCACACAGTGATCTGTCTCCCCATTTGGTCGGCCTGTAGCTGCACCGCCTCAGCTGTGCTTTCTTAATGCCACGACAACAGGCGGGGCCACGCTAACAAGGCTCTCCTCGAAGCTGCTGCATCTGTGTGGAGTACAAGGTGCCCAGAATAGCTGTGGGTAAACGGAGTGCTAAACACACGCTCTAACCACCGCTATGTGTGGGCATGGAGCTGTGCTCACCATGCGCTGGTGTGGATCAGTGAGGAGTACAGGATCCCAGTTCCTCAATTAGCCAGTGGCTGCCGGACTCCCAAAAAGGCAGAGTCCCATGAAAGAGGAGCTTACTTTCAATCTTTTCTAGCCCTTAGATTGCAAGTCAGTTAAATTATCAAGTCATAAAACTGGAATACAGTGTGCACTGTGCAATATAATAGACCACAACATTAAACACATTCCAACAATTTCAACTTACTAATTGCCATTATTTATTCTCTAATGTTTACCATGATTCTTCATTAAAGCTCGTTAATGGCAGTGTTTGTGTAGAGAGAGAAGATAAGGTTGTTGCTGTCATCTAAGAGGGGTACTCATAGAAATGATTACTGGTGATTGTGAGAGCGCGATCAACAAATAGACCGTGAGCTATCCACATATGTGAATCTTGAGCTCGTGCAGTAATGAGGAAAATTGCCTTTTGAAGAAGGGACTGAGTCCCGAAATGCATTGGGCTTGAAAATTGAGATTGTTTTATTGCTTCCTTGTATTCATTTTGCACCCACATAGAAGATTGTGTTTGCACTATTGTAATGATACTATGTATAATCATTTATGCTAATGAATCATAACAAGAAGAATTATGGTAAACATTAGAGAATAAATAATGGCAATTAGTAAGAAGACATTGTTGGAATGTGTTTAATGCTGTGATATATTACATTGCACAGTGCACACTGTATTCAAGTTTAATCACTTGAGAATTCAACTGATTTGAGTTCATGTATGTTAGACAGCATACGTTTCAGTGTAGCACCATAAGATATGAATCTCACAATTTGTTGAAAGTTAACAGATAGGAGTGCACCTCACACCTACTCGAACCTGGGATTCCTAGAACAGGAGACAAGCCAACAAGCCCTTGGAGAGCACTTGGGGGCACACAGGGAGCAGCAGGCATGCAGGCCAGAACATAAGGTTACTTTGCAGAGTGACCGTCCCTCCAGCCACCCAGCAGGCAGCAGGCCAGCACAACAAAGCATGTAGTCCAAATTGTAGTTCCTCCTGGCAGCACTGCAGTCCTCTTGCAATGTGCAGCTTGTAGAGCCAGCAGTGTCTGGTTACAAGTCCCAAACAGTGTCTAAAAACATGGGGTCAGAGCCCCAGAACTCATATTCAAAAATGCCTTTGATGAAGGCTGAACTTCAAAGGAATGCTTAGAATTGCACTACAATCACTTTTAGCCTAGCCCTGATTCCAGACGATCATTAAGGGGTACGTCAGCCCATTGTGTCAGGGCAACACACAACCTATTCAGATGTTAACTGTGAGCCCCCTCTTCCTCTCCCAGCCCAGGAAGACTATCAGTATGCAGATGAATGCACATGTATCCTCTGTAATACCCCGCCCTACCTGTGTGGTGACTGTATAGAAAGTACTCACAAAGTTTACTGTCACCCTGCCCAGACGTGTATTGGAGTCAGGCTGCAAATGCACAAAGAGTCATAATCACAGAGAAATCCCCACTTTCTAAAATTGGCATTTATAAAATAGTAATGTAAAACTCAACTACACCAGTAAGTGGGATTTATCAGCACTATTCTAAACATACCAAACATGGCAACACCACTCCTTTCTGATTAAAAATTACCACTTAAAAGTATGTAAGGAAAATTCCCAATGCTAGCCTATGAGAGGAGTAGACCTCGCAGCAGTAAAACATTAATAGGGTGTTTGTCACTACCAGGATGTGCCATACATAAAGGCACATGTCCTACCTTTTACTTAGGTGACTTCAAAAGAAACCTTAGAAGTGCACAACACCCCCTTTTAACCCCGGCCCTGGCTCCAGACATCAGTAGGGGGTAAATCAGCCCTTTGTCTGAGGACAGGACACAGCCTATACAAATGTACAGTGGGAACGTCACTTTCTCTCCCAGCCCAGGAGAACTATCAATATCAAATGGATGCAGATGCCACTCCTGTAATCCCAGCCCTTCCTGTGTTGTGGCTGTCTGTAAAGTATGCACAAAGTGTAGCTGTCACTCTACCCTGGACAGGCTGCAAAACACTAACGTTATAAAAGCAGATAAGTACCCACTTTCTAAAAATGCCATTTCTAAAATAGATATGTAAAATATAACTACACCAGGAAGCAGGATTTCTCACTACCATTCTAAAAAGACCACAAATTACAACCCTACTCCTGTCAGATCAGGAATTACCACTTAAACACATAAAAGGGAATTCCTAATGCTAACCAATGAGAGGAGTAGGTCTCACTGTAGCAAAAAACAAAATGGGCTGTCTGTTATTACCAGGGCGTGCAAAACATAAAAGTACATGTCCTACCTTTTACTTACATATCATCCTGCCCTTAGAGCTACTTAGGGCCCACCTTCGGGGTGACCTATATGTGATAAGAGGGAAGTTTAAGTTTTGCCAAGTAGTTTAAAATGCCTAGTCGAAGTGGCAGTAAACTGTCCACAGGCCTTGCAAGGCAGGCCGGAGACAGGTTTGAAGTGTTACTTTTGTGGGTGGCACAACCAGTGATGCAGGCCCACTAGTAGCATGTAGATTACAGGCCCGGGTATATGGTATACCACTTTACAAGAGATTTATAAATAAACTAAATATGGAAAACTGGTGTAAATCAATTATACCATGTTTAGAGTACAGAGCACATGCCCTTTAGCATGGTGGCAGAGTGCCCAGAGTCCTAAAGCCAACAAACAGGAGGTCAACAAAATAGTAGTAGGAAGGCAAAAAGTTTAAGGTGACCCTTCAAAGGGGGCCATTATTCAAAATGTAAAAGGAAACGGAAGGCTGCAGCCCTCAATACATGTTTTTCTTATGGAAATGTACACATCGTTGCAACTCGAAGGAATGGTAGTTAACCACACAAGGTGTGCTGTTATTTAAATTTGAGGCAACGTCACAGAGCCTCAATCACACGTTAGATTTAGTGCACCCTCGAAAGGGCAAAATGTAGGACCAGAGCAGCCATAAGGTTATTGACCAGAATACAACATCAGTCTCAAATGAAGAGTCTCACTTTCAGGCGTTGGATTATTAGTAGTGATGTCTACTTGTGTTCCTTTAATCACAGCTGAGGCGCACTCAATGATTTACTGAATAAACAAAGTGACCCTAGGAAATTAAATAGGTCAGCGTTCATTTTTATGGTAAGACACTTGACTAGAGTATATTATCTCCTAGACCTAAAATGTCAGCAAAAACAGATTTAAAGTGACCTTGACATAATTCATTTTTTACAATCAGGTCTCGACAAAGGGGAGCCCAAAATCTATGATAAACAACTGAGAAGGATCAAGTCCCCTTGACGTACGAAAAGGGTTGAAGACCCCCATGGTGGGCATGGAAAGGTCCATGTTTCAAACTCTTTGACCTATTGGGTAAGAAGAGAGACACATTTGAACTTTTTAGTGGGAAAGAGAGTTGTGGGGTTTCCCAAAAACCAAAAACTTAAAGAAATAATAATATCTTCCTTTCACTTAAAGTGACCGCATTATGTCTAATACTTTGAACACATCATATGCTTTGAACCATTTTGATTTGAAAGAGAATGCTGGGTGTAAGCGTTTTTATCTCACTGAATGCTAAGTGGTAAGGGTGTTCTGTGTGAATGTAAGGGAAATTTGGAATTGTAAGTGGCACAATCCTGACAAGTTGATTGATAGTCGAATGACTCCCCTCAGGGGTATCAATGATTGGAATTGTAAGCTGTGCAATCTGGATGGGAGCCTGATTGCTGCCGTGCACCCTCTTTGGGCGATGAGCATGAAAGAAGAAATGCCTCGGGGATGCCAATTTGAGCACCACAAAGATATTCCGTGCTCTGACTGACATTGATGCTATTGAAAATGTTTAGTGGGGTAATTGTCATTTCTTTTTCACACAGGTATTCAACTTTTCTTTGCTGTGAATTTATGTGGGAGATTGTTCATTTTTCGTTCCTTGTCCTGAAGAATGTGGCAACATACCATAAGATCAAAGAGGGGAAAGGATGCACACCGTTGTTTCTCATAATAAACCTTCTTTATCCAAAATAGTCCCGCGTGCGTGCTGACTCGGCTGGTGCCTTGCCCTCATGGCACTCATTCAAATCGACAACACAGCGTGGAGCGACATTGCACTCCAATCCCAGTCGCACAGCGAATCGCGAATTCACATATCTATGCCAATCTCATCCTTCGTTTAAGTCCATTGTGCAATTGGAGTGCAATGTCGCTCCACACTGTTTTGTCAAAATACCATAAGACCCATGGAAACTCGTCAACATGCTTTTTAAATGCAGGATTCTCCTGCCATTGTGATATGATAGATGTTTTTTCCTAGTGAAATATTACGTATTTTATGTGCTCACAGAGGACCAGCAGCACTGGAAAAGACATAAATGTATTGTCTTGTGTGTTTCTCCCTTTTTAAACTTATTTGTGATTACGACATTGTAATTGTTACAAATATATTTGTGCCACATTATGGGGAGGGGGGTTAATGCATTTATAGTTGAGATCCTGTAATGTGAGGTCTCTTCTGCATGTAAACACTGTCTTTACATATAGAAGGATAATGTGGAGAATTACTATTGTACAATTATGTATATGAGCATTTAACAATAAGGGATCACTGTGTGCTAACTATTACACAATTAAATCTCTGGACAAACCTGATATTGAGTGATACGAATTTATGATTGTAAACCTTTGTGCTATGAAAGAAGGTTGTTGTTTGAATGTCCGAATACACATAGGTGATTTATTTGTTTTCCCAAAGGGAGGATTGATTATACTGCTTTCAGGATATGAACCAGAATGATCAAATGGATTTAGCTTAGCACTAGCTCTCTTCACTGCCCGTGCAGCAGACGCATTGAATACGAGCAACTAGATGATTTGACCAATGATCCCCTGTTTACAAGCGATCACAGTTATGAATGATGCTTCAACTTTCCTCCAAATCATAGTCATTGGTCACTTTGGCGTTGGAGTGCTGAGAAGGTTTAGTTCTATATGGTAAGAACCTTCTATATGTGGGAATGCAGTGGAAGGCCATAAGCTCTCTGCACTTGACCCAGCTGCTTCTGGGCTTTAAAAGAGTAGTTTATCTACATAATTTGCAAGAAATGTCCATTATTATACCAACCTGGGCTTCATTTTTGAGAGAGTCATGCACAGTGAGGTTTGAGCTCTGTCCAAAACAGAGCCCCGTGAAGGATTTTTCCTTTGCCAATCATGGACAACATTACTGCTGTTGTTAGTGGAACAAGAACTAACACCCCTAGAGTGAGACAGCTAAAAAAGTGTTTACATTGTATTCAGGTAGGATGTTGACAGCTGTCTGTGCGTTGTCAATCATGAAAAACTGCTATGGTTTCATACTGATGAAGACCTTGCATGGCAGTGAGGGTACTGGCTGTCTTGAATTCAAGTGCCTCGAGGGCAGCCCAATGGGCACTGATGCAGATGTAGGCTGTGGCATTTCCAGTGCTCCTCATGCCTGTTGTTAGGGACTAACTGGTGCTCTCAACAGGGCATTTGAAACCAACGCTAACATCCTTGCATGAAACTCTGCAAACAACAACAACGAGGAGATATGCGTGCAGCACAAAACCTTACCCTTTCGGTAGATGACAATTTGAAGCTCCAGAACTCCTTTCCTTCTAACACTGATAAAAGGAGGTAGTATAAAGTCCTCTATCTAACTTTGTATGAATGGACCATGTAAAATAAAAGTAGAAGTGACAGCCGTCGGGCAGCTAGGGGTTGCAGATACAGACACCAAGGGGAAAGGACTTGCTGTCCTAACCTCGGAGTGGCCCACCAAATAGTTCAACATCATCATTTATTGTGTCAATTATTGGCATAAAACATCAGAAAAGCTTCGTTTACTGTGCTTTCCATAGCTTTGACTGCTGCACTTCTAAGTGACTCATTTGGCACCTGATGCCCTTACATAGGTCTTGCCTTCTTCAACACACATTGCTCTAGCCGGAGCTGCCGTTTGCAATGAAGGAATGGTATTTGTAAAGCACCAAAAATCCTAAAGGGGGTAGGCCTTACTTCTGCCATTGCCCTCAGGAGCAGCTGAATTGCGTGTATTGGTACTGCCAGGCTACGAGGACCTTGTAGTCCAGGGCCCATGTATTGATTAACATTAATGGCAGATGTTTCGTCTTCTAACCTCTTGTTCCTGTGTTTCCTTTGGTGCTCGAGGGCCCGGTTTTGTTCAATTCCAACAATATATGAAAGGCGGCCTGGAGAAGAGGTGGGACTTCTCGTTGGAGATGTTGGAGCCTGTTGTGTCAATGGGTACTTCCATAAAAAACATAAAGTTCGGGGAAGAACATATCATGCACGTCTTTAGCCAATCAAAGCAAATCAAATTAAATAACAAACTGCACTTCAAGGAAAGTCAACCACAAGCAATTCATTTGCATTGTTGGCAGCATCACAAACAGGACTGCATGTGATATTGCAAAAGAGGTAATAGATTTCCTCAGTTGTGAAATCACATGAGGCAACAAAAAGGCTTTCTTCACAGAAATAAGAAAACAGTAATCTCTTTTAGAAGATAATATTTTGTTCTTTTTAACATCAGACAGGTAAAAAAATATGTTAATATACATTGTAAAGTAAAAAACAGAGAGAAAGAAATTTTGTGTTGATATTGGGTCAGATGTATCAAAGAGTTTTACCCATTCTGTGTCTATGGAAAAATGTGTTTGTACATATGGCCCATCATCTATGTTATTCAATTTAAGGTGTAAGGAAGCCCACACTTTCCTTGCCTAAATTTTCTCTTGTAACCATATCATATATACCAGGCAAGAGTGTAGGGTCTCATTTACAAGTTTTTGACGCAGGGCTTTGCTGCACTGCCCTGCGTCAAAAGGAAAGGGCAGGAACGCATTGTATTTATGCTATACGGAGCATTCCTGTCCTTTCCCACTGTGCTGATGCTGTTTTGGCTGCCTTGCACCAATGTAGGCAACCTTTTACCAAGGTGCAAGGGTGTCTCCATTGTAGGAAGGATTGTTTTTGTGCAGGAAGGGACACCGTCCTTCACAAAAAGAAGCAATAGACACGTTTTCTTCTATGTGGTGCAGCAGAATACACCACACAAAGAAAGAGGAAATAGCGAGGAAAAATAACGTTATTTCTCCTTGTTACACTTCCCCTGGAAAGGTGTAGGCTTATGATACAGTCCCAGGTTTACATGTCCTTGTAAATCTGGGAATATGTCAAAATCCATGGGTGCTGTGTGGGAACACCCACGCAAAGCCCATGGGACTCCTGTTTGATACAGAAGAAGGCAACGCAGCGAGTTGTGCTGCTTTGCCTTACCCTATGAGGCCATGAAAAGCCATGCAAAGTGACTCTGCGTGGCCTCATAAATATAGGTCTGCACTCTGCATTGCTGCTGCTTCAAAAAAAGTGATGCAGCAGTGATGCAATAGGCTTGTAAATATGCTCTCTAGTTTGGAAAGTTCTAAACTCAAAGTATCTTTTCAAGTTGTGTATGGACTTTAAGAACTAGGGGTCAGATGTACGAATGGATTTTACTGCTCACAAACCCTGTGATTCAGTAAATCGCAGTGTTTTTGACCAGTAAATGTGCTTCTTGAATGTACTAAACCCATTTAAGTATTCAGAAAAGGTTTTCTGAACCACTAAATGGATTTAGGCAACATTGCAGAATTGCTATTTGGAAGTGGCGATTTAAGGGTATTCCTTCCAACTACCGATTATTTAAGATACGTATTCGTTTTTGCAACCACAATCTACATGTAAAACATTAATATTTTAGGACTAACTCAAAAGAGGTGGTATCCCATTCGCAAATGCAAAGGGGTCTTCAAGGGACCCCCTTCTTCATTGTGAATGCTGGCAAAACATTTCTAAAGGACATGCAGTGGTCCCATGGACCACTGCCTAGTCTTTAAAAAAACATGCAAAACGTTTTTTTTATGTCTTTCAATTTCCTTTAAGGAATATGGGCTGCAGTTTAAAAAAAATGCACTGCCTTATTTAAAAGCAATCACAGACATGATGCTCTAATGACCTAGCAGATCACCATCCCTGTGATAGAAGCAAATCTTAGTGGGTCACAATTTCCTCATGAGGTAGGTAGAATTGAACCCACTATGATTTAGTAGTTTGAAAAGTGACCTTTTAGAAAATAGCTTTATTTGCAAAATATAAATGGCGTTGCTAAAACTGGTTGGCTAGGGTATGCACCTAGGGCAATCCGAACCCACCATTCTTGTCAGGGCAAGTAAGTTACACACCAAAGGTAACCTGTGCTCAACCTACTATAGCTTGGCACATCAGAGACCATGTGTAAAGCGTTTGTGCAATACACTCACATCAGTAATATAATGAACACTCCAAAAAAGTGACTCCACACAACTAGGACGGACGATTAACACCTCCCTCAGATCCGGCACCTGCCCAGACGACTGGAAACGGGTGGAAGTGAAACCCCTCCTCCAGAAACTAACGGCCGGACCCAACAGACCTGAAAAACTACCGACCCATCTGTCTCCTCCTCTTTGCGGCCAAAGTCACCGAGAGATTCGTGAACGCCCAGCTGACCACTTTCATAGAAGAGGACTCCGTCCTTGACGTCTCCCAGTCTGGATTCCGCAGCAACCACAGCACCGAGACCGCCCTCCTCGCCGCCACGGATGACATTTGCATGCTACTATACCAGGGACACACTGCAGCCCTCATCCTTCTACACCTCTCCGCAGCCTACGACACCGTCTCACATCGCACGCTCGCAGCCAGACTTCATGATGCGGGGATACAAGGAGCCACCCTCGACTAGATCCAATTCTTCCTCTCCGGCAGAACCTAGAGGATCCGACTTCCTCCCTTCCTCTCCAATCCCATGGCAATTAACTGTGGAGTACCCCAGGGATCATCACTGAGCCCCACGCTCTTCAACATCTACATGGCCCCCTCGCCACCATCATCAGATAGCATGGGCTCAACATCGTATCCTACGCCGACGATACCCAGCTCATCCTTTCGCTCACTAAGAATCCAGAAGACACAAGACTCTGCTTCCAGGAAGGAATGAAGAATGTTGCAGCCTGGATGCAAGACAGCTGTTTGAAGCTCAACTCAGAGAAGACCGAGGTCCTCATCCTCAGACCCTGCACCTCCGCCTGGGAAAACACTTGGTGGCCCTCTGCCCTCGGGAACCCACCCACCCCGACAGACAATGCTCGGAACCTCGGCATCATCCTTGACTCCTCCCTCTCCATGAAATGCCAGATCAACGTCATTGCTTCCACTAGCTTCAACTGCCTTTGCATCCTCAATAAGACCTTCAAATGGATCCCCCCTGACTGCAGAAAGACTGTCACCCATGCACTCATAACCAGCAGACTAGACTACGGCAACGTCCTCTACGCAGCAATCAACAGAACTCTTCTACGCAAACTACAAACCATCCAGAACGCCGCAGCCAGACTCGTCCTCGGGACTCCGCGTCATGAGCACATGACCCAACACCTGCGAGGCCTCCACTGGCTCCCCGTCGAGAAGAGGGTCACCTTCAAACTCGTCACCTACAAATCCCCCAACAACATCGGACCCAAATACCTCAATGAGAGAGTGTCCTTCCATGTGCCCAAGAGGAACCTCCGCACCGCCGACCTTGCCCTGGCTGAGGTCCCCCGCATCTGCAGAAACAAATCCGGCGGGAGAGCTTTCTCCTACATCACTGCCAAGACCTGGAACAAGCTCCCTGTGAACATCAGACGCTCCCTGACCCTGCACACGTTCAGGAAGGACCTCAAGACCTGGCTCTTCGACTGATCCGGAGCCTTTCCCCCCCCCCCCCCAGCGCCTTAAGACACTCACAGGTGAGTAGTGCGCTTTACAATCCCCTGATTGATTAATTGATTATATTGTACATATCACATAGACCAAAACAACATGAATCATAACTACTGTGCATATCATGTGAGTACTGGAGTACTACTCATTGGCCATATCTTTAGAGGTCCCAAACTGACATACATAATCAATTCTAAGTACATAACATGCAGCAGTTTGCTTAGGGAACACATAGATCCCTAGGTATAATCATAATTACATAAATTATCATTTCACCACATATTGTGTAAATAATACAATACGGTTTAGAGCAACCCCAAGTCCCCATATACCATCACAGGGCGCCGGCTCAGAGTATAGCACTAAAGGCATGAAACAGGTAAAATAATGAAAGGCAGTTGAGCACTTTTCAAGCGATGCCATGGTGAAGTGTGTACATAAACATCCAGCCCTTGAGCAGTTGTAGGCCAAAGGAATTCCTTTGTGACTGCTCATGGCTTTACAGTAATCAATGTGTGACTTTGGTGGTCTCCATTAGGGGTGGTGAATGTAAGTGCTAGAGTGAGTGCATGTGCCCTTTCCCAAAAACATGGTAACTTTGGTATATCCACAATTGGCATATTACATTTATTTATAAATCCCTAGTAAACTACACTACATGTGCCCAGGCCCAGGGCCTGTAAATTAAATGCTAATAGTGGGCCTGTAGCACTGATTGTGCCACCTACTCAAGTAGCCCTTTAAACATGTTTTAGACTTTCCAGTGCAGAGCCTTGACCCTTGACCTTCCTGGTAGGTCGCTCGCCCCGCTGCAGCTCCGCCGTCACCCCCGCTGTCTCTGCTGCTGCCGGTGATTCGAGGCCCTCCACCACCCACAGGCTTCCACCTGCACCTCATCCCTGGTGGCCAGTGGTGGCCTAAGGTTCGTTCTGCTGTGCCTGTTACCGCGTTGCCTGCCTGCACACTCCTTCCTCTGTGCCCCCCTGCCCCCCGCTCGCCGCTTGCTTCTGTGCCTGTTCTTTTCTGTACCACTGACCTCTGTGCCCCTCTGACTGTGTGCTCCTATAATTGTGTGCCCCTCTGATTTTGTGCATTGTATCTTCTGTGCCCCCTCCTTGAGTCCGTGCCCCGCGCCGGTCTCCTCGCCGGTCTCGTCCCCGCCACTGCGGCCCCGCCCCCTCCGCACCCATTCGCTCCCCCGTCCCTCGCCTCCCACCTCCCAGCTGCTCCTCCCTCCCCTTACTCCCCAAATATGGCAGCCGCGCCGCTGGCCACGAGGGCACGCCTAAGGCAAGCCCGTCTGCGCCCGTCCGCACCTGGACCATGCCCAGTGCCAGTACCCATGACCCCCGCAGCAGCCACAAGGACCGCCGCCTCTGCTATGACACCAACACCCTCGTCGCTCTCAACCCAGGAAGGAGCCACATCTGCTGCAAGGCCGCCCCGAGGCGCACCCATGGCCCCTTCACCTGCCAGGACTGCAGCTTCTCCTGCCTCGAAAGTGCCAAGATGCCTGCCGCGACGGAACCCAACCAGCTTAGATGCAAACTGATCAACACCCGCTCTGCACACAAACACGCCGTCGAACTCTGGGACCTACTCGACACAACATCACCGGACATCACCTTCCTGACCGAGACCTGAATGAACGAAACCTCCTCACCAGACATCGCCATAGTCATCCCAGACAGGTACAAGATCACCCACAGAGACCGCATCAACAGGGCAGGAGGAGGAATCGCCATCGTCCACAAAAACACCATTGGTGTCTCAACAAACACCAATGACACCCTCAGCACAGCCGAACACATGCACTTCCAGATCCACACGGACCCCAAGACCACCCTAAGAGGAACCCTCATCTACAGACCGCCAGGACCCCAAGCACAATTATGCGACTCCATCGCCGACCTCATCAGCACGCACGCACGGACCTCCACCGACTACATCCTCCCCGGAGACCTGAACTATCACCTGGAGAACAACAACGACAGCAACTCCTCCACCCTGATCGACAATCTCGCCAACCTCGGACTGAAACAGCTCGTCACGACGCCGACCCACATCACCGGCCACACGCTAGATGCCATCTTCTCCTCAAGCCCCCACGTCACCTTCAGCCACGCCTCCGAACTCACCTGGACAGACCACCACTGCATCCACTTCTCCTTCCGGAAACCCCTCACACACCACCGCACACTACAAACTCCCCGCCGCGGCTGGGGCAAAGTCTCCCAAGAACAACTACAGACAAGCCTCGCACTCAACCCTCCGACGAACCCCACCAACCCCGAGAAAGGTGCACTCACCCTCGAACGCTGGATGAACGACTGCGCCAACACCATCGCCCCGCTGAAAAACCCCACCAGCAGAGACACCAGCAGAAGAGTCAGCTGGTTCCCCCCGGAACTCCTCGACTCAAAGCGAACCTGCCGGAAACTGGAAAACATATGGCACAGCGACAAGAGGCCAGACAGCCGCACTGCCCACAAAGACACCATCCGCAACCACCACCACCTCATCAGGACCGCCAAAAGGACCTCCTTCACAGACCGCCTCAACAACAACGCACACAACAGCAAGGAGCTCTTCACCATCGTGAAGGAACTCTCCAACCCCAGCTACAACGCCAACGACATCCCACCATCGCAAGCCCTGTGCGACTCCCTCGCCACCTACTTTCACCGGAAAATCACCGACATCCATGACAGCTTCAGACCCCGGACCCCTACAGACCACACCGCACCGAATCCACCACACCCCACCACCCACGACACCCTGACAACCTGGGCCAATGTGAGCATCGAGGACACAGTCAAGACCATGGGAACAATCCACTCCGGATCCCCGTCCGACCCTCTCCCGCACCACATCTTCAACAAAGCCAGCAATTCCATCGCACCCCACCTGCACAAAATCATCAACCTCTCCTTCGAGACCGCCACCTTCCCTGAGAACTGGAAGCACGCAGAACGCCTCGGCACGCCTGATCCTCGACGTCCCACGCCGGGACCACATCACCCCCCACATGAGGAGGCTGCACTGGCTCCCCGTTGACAAAAGAATCTCCTTCAAGCTCCTGATCCACGCACACAAGGCACTCCACAAAACCGGCCCAGCCTATCTCAACTGTCGACTCTCCTTCTACGTGCCCAACAGAAAACTCCACTTCGCTGACCACGCCCTGGCCACGTTCCCACACATCCGGAGAACTACTTCCAGAGGCAGATCCTTCTCCCATCGCGCCGCCAAGACCTGGAACACCCTACCCCTCTACCTGCGACAAACCGAAGACCTGCTGACCTTCAGGAGACAACTCAAGACCTGACTCTTTGACCAATAGCAGCAGATCCCCCCCCCAGCGCCTTGAAACCCTCACGGGTATGTAGTGCGCTTTACAAATTATGTGGTTGATTGATTGATATGCGCAGTTTTAAACTGCCATTTCAACCTGGCAAATCAACCCTCTAGCCATGATCAAACCTTCCTTTTTAATACATGTGTGGCCCCAAAGATAGGCCCTGGGCAGGTTACAGTGTATTTAAAAAGTAAGGAAAACTTGTTTTTCACTACTGCAAGGCCTATCTCTCCAAAAGGTTAACATTGGGATTGCCTTAGAAATGTCACTTTTAGAAAGTTGGCTTTCTCTTATTTTAACTATTCTATGCCTCTGCCTGTCTCTAAATACATATCTGGGGTGGGTGACAGCTGGGCTTTGTGCATTTCCTCTAGACAGCCATACACAAAGAGCGCTTAGGGGTGCCTGATGGGCCATTACCAGGCTGATGGACCATCGTGGGCAGGATGAGAGGAAGGAGCTGACACTTGCACATGTGCTTATCCCCACACATAGAACTGCATACCCACCTGTAGTGAGTCTGGAGCCAGGCCAGAAAGGGCGGGATCCTGTGCATTTTAAAAGCCTCTCTTTGAAGTCTCCCCCACTTCAAGGGCACTACTGGGTTGTTAAGTTAAATAATGACTCCATCAAAGTTATCTTCAAGAGTTAATTCCAAGTAGTAAGTAAACCACCAACTCTTCCAGGCCACAATCAAACATCCAACTGTCAAAGGAAACTCATGCAGGTTCTCATCCCAGGTTCCATGGAATGTCAAACCAACACCCTATTACATAGTAAACATTCCATGTACAGAAACTAGGAACAGTGAACATAGCACATCTTCCCCCCTTAACAACAACAAAATAACATGATGAAACTACAACCACAAGTAAATTGAATTAGCCCCAACACATTTAATAAAGTGCTTAGATACAACTAAATATAATATGACCATTGAGAAGGTCCTTACGAAGGCCAAAAATAAAAAACAAAAGAAAGGAAACGTCCTATCAATAATATACCACAACATGCACCATAGCATCAAATCTAACAGATCATCAATTTTTACATGTAAAACATTTCGTTTTCATGTGCAAGTAATTTCTAACTTTTTAAATGTAAGACATATGATACATATTCATGTAAGCATCATTCCTAATGAACTAGCATCACATAATCTTCATGGCACTTAGGCCTTGCTATCACTCTTCCATTACGATTATCAAAACCCTTCACACCATCATCTGGAACTTTACGATCTGGTGACATCAGGTGTTTGGAGCTACCTACTCTCACCAACCTGGACATGTTCCAAACATCACCTGAATCTTACACAACCACATTTCTCTTAACAGATGTTATTAAGAAAGGACCCATGAACTTCGATCATCCTTTCCTTATGAAACCTGGTCTCTTCATTAACACCTTATCACCTGCTGCCCAACTACTCTCCTGTGTAAAATTCCTCACATCAAAACATGCTTTAAATTTATTCTGATGTTCCAACCTTCACATCATCAATTCATCACCTGATTGCTGTTCCTTCACAATAATGTCCAATTTCAACCAAGCCGGATTCAATTTAGAATGAAGCTTCCTTCCTCTGAGAGCAGGTGATATGTAAGTCGCACTATTTGGTGTGTTTCTGTGTGCCCACCAGATCTCTCAGGGCACTCTTCAACAATTCTCTATTGAATAGTGCTCATTGCGCACAATGTTTCACATTTTTATTCATGCTCTCAGCTAAGCCATTACACTGTGGCGAATAAAGAGCAGTTTTAAGATGCAAAATGGACAATTAGGCAAGGAAATTCTCCATATCCTGGTACACAAACTGAACCCCATTGTCCGTGACCAAACACTTTGGAATCCACTCCCTGGAAAATTCCTCCCTTAAAATTTCAATCACTGTTCTAGTATTTACTATAGGAACACATTTAGTGATCATCCATTTGGACGTATGGTCAACAAACAATATGACATAACAATCTTCAAACATCTGTTCAAAAGGGCCTGCTATGTCTAATCCCGATTTGGTCCATGGTTCCACAGGCACTTCAACAGGAGACAAGGGTGCAGTGTACAATATCTTAGATTTGTCTTTAATTTCACATCGCCAGCAGTTTTTACCACTCCTTTCACCTCCCAATCCATTCCAGGCCACCAGTACCATTCATGAGCCTAGCCTTTGTCTTAGTTTCCCCTTAATTCAACCGGTGACACCACACATTTGCCTCTGAAGATTTTCCCTCGTTAATGCTCAACTCATCCTTTACACACACAAAACTCTCTAAAGCTGAGAGACGGGGAATGGCCAAGATGGCGCCGAGGCAAGTCGTGCCTTAACGACTCTCCTGCCGAATGCCGTCCCCATCATCGCTGCCCGGGCCCAGAGCAGTAGATACTTGGCACCGGAGGGGCCCACATCACCTGCAGAGGGGGCAGCTGTGGCGTGGCTCTGGGCATTTAACCCCTTCAGGTTGAGCTCTACAGGCGGCGGTGGTAAAGGAGTGCTGAGTAGGCCTGGGCCAAAATTCCGTTCCGTTCGCGGAAGTTGCGATATTTTGGCATTCTCGCGTTCCGCGGAAAGCGCGAAAATGTAAAAATTTCCGCATTCCGCAGCTTAGCGATAATTTTTTTCTTGCTCGCGCTGTAAAACAATACATTCTCGCGCGCGCGCGATCGCCTTACCTGAATCCCTGCGTTCTCCGACAAGTTTTCTTGACCCGGTCGCGTTCTCCACGAGATGTTGGATTTTGGTAGCCATTTTGCGCTGTCTCGCGAGAGTTCGCGGCCGCATTCAAGTCATTTTTCACGCGATCACGTCATTTGTCGCGCGATCAGGTCTTTCTTCTCGCGATCATGCACCGCGCGAGTATGAGAAGATTGAGATCTCGAACATGTCATTCTACATCGCGAGCCAGAGAATGAGGACGCGGGCACATGAAATCGAACGCGAACAGGAGAAAGAGACCGCGAACACGTCATATCCAACGCGACAGGGACAAAGAAGAGAACGCGATCATATCGTTTTCGACACGCCGGCGGAAGTAATGTGAAGCTGGAGAACTCAACAACGTAAAATTTACAATTTGGAGAGGAATATCGGCTCTAGCAGCATGAAACCATCTGCAAATACTGATTTTGGATGAAAAGAACTCCTTACATTCACATTTGGCTTTCCTTTTTTGTGCAAGGACTCCAGGAGTCATTTTTTCTTTTACAAAGTGGAGAGAGGGAGGAAGTGACACAGATTCTCCAACTTCTTGTTCCTGTCCAGCAGGCTCCTCCCAGTGCTTTGTCCATCTCCTGCTCATTCTGCCTTTGGATTTGGAGCTGGAAAGATCTCTCTTTTTGTCTGCTGCATCATTGCAATTGGATTTCAGGATTTTTGGAATAGGATATTTTACAAGTAAGTGGTTGTTGTGTTTGATTGTGGGCATTGCAGTTGTTGTGTAACTACAATTTATTTTTGATAATTAATTATCATCATTCCTTTTTTTTTTTTTTAATTTATTTTAATTTTGTGGGTTGTAGTAGTAGGCCCGAGCTAGCCATGGGCATGGCCTCATGGGTGTGTGTGTGCATGATGAAGCAACTGTTCCTTTTGTTTTTTGAATATATTTCATTTTCAATCACATTTAGGGCATGGATGGCATTGGATTGAGTTGGGGAAGTGTGTTTTTTGGGGTGGCCTTGCTGATGTTGTTGGGCCTGGACATGTGGCTGGTGGCCATTTTGAGGCCTAGGCCTGCAAGCTTGCCTGGCCTTGTCTGCCAGCAGGCCTGCTTTCATCCACTGCTACCAGAGCAGGTAGCCACAGCTTTAGTAATCTACTGTTTTCTGTGTGCTCTGTTGAATTTAGACATCATTTTGGGCATGGATGCCATTGGATTGAGTTGGGGAAGTGTGTATTTTGGGGTGGCCTTGCTGATGTTGTTGGGGCTCTCCATGTGGCTGGTGGCCATTTTGAGGCCTAGGCCTGCAAGCTTGCCTGGCCTTGTCTGCCAGCAGGCCTGCTTTCATCCACTGCTACCAGAGCAGGTAGCCACAGCTTTAGTAATCTACTGTTTTCTGTGTGTTCTGTTGATTTTAGACATCATTTTGGGCATGGATGGCATTGGATTGAGTTGGGGAAGTGTGTATTTTGGGGTGGCCTTGCTGATGTTGTTGGGGCTCGCCATGTGGCTGGTGGCCATTTTGAGGCCTAGGCCTGCAAGCTTGCCTGGCCTTGTCTGCCAGCAGGCCTGCTTTCATCCACTGCTACCAGAGCAGGTAGCCACAGCTTTAGTAATCTACTGTTTTCTGTGTGCTCTGTTGAATTTAGACATCATTTTGGGCATGGATGCCATTGGATTGAGTTGGGGAAGTGTGTATTTTGGGGTGGCCTTGCTGATGTTGTTGGGGCTCTCCATGTGGCTGGTGGCCATTTTGAGGCCTAGGCCTGCAAGCTTGCCTGGCCTTGTCTGCCAACAGGCCTGCTTTCATCCACTGCTACCAGAGCAGGTAGCCACAGCTTTAGTAATCTACTGTTTTCTGTGTGTTCTGTTGATTTTAGACATCATTTTGGGCATGGATGGCATTGGATTGAGTTGGGGAAGTGTGTATTTTGGGGTGGCCTTGCTGATGTTGTTGGGGCTCGCCATGTGGCTGGTGGCCATTTTGAGGCCTAGGCCTGCAAGCTTGCCTGGCCTTGTCTGCCAGCAGGCCTGCTTTCATCCACTGCTACCAGAGCAGGTAGCCACAGCTTTAGTAATCTACTGTTTTCTGTGTGTTCTGTTGATTTTAGACATCATTTTGGGCATGGATGGCATTGGATTGAGTTGGGGAAGTGTGTATTTTGGGGTGGCCTTGCTGATGTTGTTGGGGCTCGCCATGTGGCTGGTGGCCATTTTGAGGCCTAGGCCTGCAAGCTTGCCTGGCCTTGTCTGCCAGCAGGCCTGCTTTCATCCACTGCTACCAGAGCAGGTAGCCACAGCTTTAGTAATATACTGTTTTCTGTGTGTTCTGTTGATTTTAGACATCATTTTGGGCATGGATGGCATTGGATTGAGTTGGGGAAGTGTGTATTTTGGGGTGGCCTTGCTGATGTTGTTGGGGCTCGCCATGTGGCTGGTGGCCATTTTGAGGCCTAGGCCTGCAAGCTTGCCTGGCCTTGTCTGCCAGCAGGCCTGCTTTCATCCACTGCTACCAGAGCAGGTAGCCACAGCTTTAGTAATCTACTGTTTTCTGTGTGTTCTGTTGATTTTAGACATCATTTTGGGCATGGATGGCATTGGATTGAGTTGGGGAAGTGTGTATTTTGGGGTGGCCTTGCTGATGTTGTTGGGGCTCGCCATGTGGCTGGTGGCCATTTTGAGGCCTAGGCCTGCAAGCTTGCCTGGCCTTGTCTGCCAGCAGGCCTGCTTTCATCCACTGCTACCAGAGCAGGTAGCCACAGCTTTAGTAATATACTGTTTTCTGTGTGTTCTGTTGATTTTAGACATCATTTTGGGCATGGATGGCATTGGATTGAGTTGGGGAAGTGTGTATTTTGGGGTGGCCTTGCTGATGTTGTTGGGGCTCGCCATGTGGCTGGTGGCCATTTTGAGGCCTAGGCCTGCAAGCTTGCCTGGCCTTGTCTGCCAGCAGGCCTGCTTTCATCCACTGCTACCAGAGCAGGTAGCCACAGCTTTAGTAATCTACTGTTTTCTGTGTGTTCTGTTGATTTTAGACATCATTTTGGGCATGGATGGCATTGGATTGAGTTGGGGAAGTGTGTATTTTGGGGTGGCCTTGCTGATGTTGTTGGGGCTCGCCATGTGGCTGGTGGCCATTTTGAGGCCTAGGCCTGCAAGCTTGCCTGGCCTTGTCTGCCAGCAGGCCTGCTTTCATCCACTGCTACCAGAGCAGGTAGCCACAGCTTTATTGATCAAGTGTTTTCTATGTGATCTGTTGAATTTTTAGACATCACCTTCCTGAGAGTGTAGTGTGGCTGTACACAGTACTAGTAGTATAACATAGCTCTAGTTAAAAAAAATTCATAAATGGCTAGACTATCTTTTGTTTGCACTAGTACAGTACTAAGTAACTGAACCACAAAAACAAATGCAACATTTCACTGATGTTCTTCTCCTGTCTTCTTTGCTTTTAGGTGCACAAAAGACAGAGTAGGAGGTGTCATCGGCATCACCTGGCTACCCGTTGTACTGCCAGCCAGACAGAAGTCCTGCTGCGCATCACGCCCACGTGTGACCAGAACTTGTTGTGCATCTGCCTCCTGCCTGACGTCGGAATAAGATGGCCCCAAAGAAAGGTACCAGGTCCAGTACCAAGAAAGTTGCTGGTGAGAAGAAGGAACAGAAAAAGGAAGTGCCATTAACCACGACTGGTGGTGTGCCGGCCAAGGTTTTTTTTGGCACCAAAGCGTTGTCCGGGAACCAAGCTGGGAGCAGCACAGCGGTCCAGCAACCCCACCAACCTAGGCCCAAGGGCTTTACTGTCGCAGAGGTAGCCAGTCTACTAACGGGCAGCGATGTTGAAGAAATGTCATTACCGCAAAGTAGTACACAATCAAGTTCAACGCAGGCGCAAACTCAGCAGATCAGTGTGCAGCCGCCGCAACAAGAACAGCAGCAGCAGCCGGCGCAACCAGAACAGCAGCAGCAGCCGGCGCAACCAGAACAGCAGCAGCAGCCGGCGCAACCAGAACAGCAGCAGCAGCCGGCGCAACCAGAACAGCAGCAGCAGCCGGCGCAACCAGAACAGCAGCAGCAGCCGGCGCAACCAGAACAGCAGCAGCAGCCGCCGCAACCAGAACAGCAGCAGCCGCCGCAACCAGACCAGCAGCAGCAGCCGCCGCAACCAGAACAGCAGCAGCAGCCACCGCAACCAGAACAGCAGCAGCCGCCACAACAGCCCACCATAGTAGTTGTTGCTCCTGACGTAGGGGCATTTCAGGAAATCGAGCTTCCTGCAGACAAAGCGGAGCGAAGTCAAACCACTGTTTCGGAAGATCTATTGTCTTCCAGACCACCAGCAAGGAAAAGGAGGCTTAGTCCATCATCTTCTTCTTCAAGCCCCGCTTCTGATGATCGTGATGACACTTGGGTCCCACCAGCTCGGTCTGAGAGTGAAGTACGCCACAAGACATTGCTTCTGAAAAGGAAGGTCCCAGAAAAACTTAGAGTTATGGAGGTAGATGTAGAAGAGGGGGGTGATGATGTTGATGAAGACGAGCCAGTCATCACGCACATTACTCCCGCCCCAAAGGGATTGGAGACCGACATTCTAACCCTATCCAGAAAGGCTGCTACTGAGCGGGATGTAGCACGGATCTCACCAACACAGGTTACACCACCACTACCTCCAGCTACCATATTTTCCAAGGCCCGGCAGGGACCTACATCCAGCTCAACCACCTCAGTAGGAAGTGGTAGTAAAAGTCACAGTGTAGGTGGACAGGGTCACATATTTTCAAGGACCCCCTCAAGTTCATCTGGTGTTGAAAGTGGCACATCCAGCAGTGCCAGAAAGTTCTCCTCCCCAGTTTGGGACTTCTTTTCTGTTAGCGCCAAGGAGGAGAACATTGCTATATGCGCAATTTGTCGGCAAGGTGTTCGGCGTGGTAAGCTTGGTACAAACTATGGTACCGGAGGACAAGCAAGTCATCTCAGAATACACCACACTATTGTGTGGGAGGATCACCTACTTACGTTAAAAGAAAGTAGGAAAACTAAACCCTTTGAAGTTGGTCAGGAATCAGGGAGCGATATTATTGTGGTGGCAGGTGAAGAACAGGGAGGCATTTCTAGCCCTGTCTCCAGTAGTGCAGTCACTGCAGTGGTAACGCCCACATCCTCCTCAGTAACATCAGAGTGGCACCGCAGTAAGAGCCATACTCAGAGTGTGGGTGAGACACCAAGGCGACCGGCGGCGAGTACCTCAATGAGACAATCTGTGTCGTTGAGCCTTAGTGGGTTAATGGCACCACTAAGGAAAGTAAGCCAGCCTACCATTGACAGCATGTTTAGGTTGGAGGGGCAGTTCCAACGCAACCACCCAACGGCACGATTGTACAATGCGAAGCTGGCTAAAATGTTAGCGCTGGACCTTCTTCCTTTTTCATTTGTGGAAGGGGTGGGTTTCCTTGAATTTGTGTCTGCCATCTGCCCGAAATGGAAAGTTCCAAGCCGGTCCTATTTCGCAAGAATTGCTGTTCCGGCACTACATCATGATGTGCTGGAATTGGTTGGACAAGCTTTGCAGAAGAGTGCTGTGCACAATATCCACCTGACAACAGACATGTGGACCAGTTGCCAAGCCACAGATTACATGTGTATCACTGCACACTGGATCTCTTTTGTGGGGGTTAAAGATCAACTATCTGCACGAGGTGTTGTTGACACAGCTGCGATTTTTGAAGGTACTCGGAAACATGCAACTGTAGCCATGTTCGCCATGGAGAAATCTCATACGGCTGAAAACATTTTAGAAGAGTTTCGCACCAAGGTTTTGGAATGGCTGCAGCCCAGAGGGCTTGGTATTGGTTTTGTTGCCACAGACAATGGCAGTAATGTACTTAAGGCCATGGAACTTGGTTCCTATTTCAGGGTTCCGTGTTTGGCACACTGCATAAACATTATAGTGCAAGACTTTCTGAAAAAAGAACCCATAGTAAGCAATTTACTGTCCATCTGCCGAAGAATATGCACTCATTTCAGCCATTCTTTTAAAGCTCGGAAGCAGCTGAGGATCCTCCAACGTGAGCGTAGGGTGCCAGTCAAGGCACTCATCCAGGAGGTGGCAACACGTTGGAACTCAACGTATTACATGCTTGATCGTCTGTACGAACAGCACAGGTCACTCAATGATTATGTCTGGTACAGAAGCAGTGATGCTAGTGTTAAAGGCATGACCCTTCAGAGGGAGCAATGGACCCTAATTCAATGCCTGACTGAGATGCTGTCTCCTTTTGAGGTCTTCACACGTGAAGTCAGCAAGGAGGACTGTACAATGGGCCAAGCGATCCCATTGTTGCAAATGCTAGAGCATGAGCTGAATAATGTGTCTGAATCCTACAAAGGTGTAGAGGACAGAAGGCAAGCCCATGACTTGGTGGAGAGCTTATCCAGGCGCTTATCAGAAAATGTAAGGATACAAAATAAAATTTTGTCACAAGACCATTACATTTGTGCCACAATTCTGGATCCACGTGCAAAATTAGGACTATTCCTTTCTTTTTCCGACACTGATGTTGCCCGCTACAAAAGTTGTATAGCTGAAGCAGCCATCAAGTTTGAAAACGAAGGGCTGCTAATTAAAAGCCCGCCACATCAACCCACAACAAGTACTGATACTGAAGCAGGCCATGCAGAATCAAGTGCAACTTCGTCGGCTGAGGGCAGTGCGGTTGGCTCACAATCGCAACACTCACCATCACCATCGACTACAAAAACAATAACTGGATCATTCAGCCGAGTACCATCATTATCAGATTGGTATGTAAAGATGGGCCGTAAGCACAGTGCTGATGCACAGAAAAAACAGCACAAAAGCTTACCAGCAGCAACCCTGAACATTGAGCGGATGGTCCAGGCCTATCTGGACGACCCAACAGAGGTGTACGTTGATCAAAACCCAGTGCAGTATTGGTATAGGAAAAGGTCTGAATGGCCACAGCTCAGCAGGCTGGCAATAAGCTATCTGGCTTGCCCTGTCGCAAGTGTCTCTTCCGAACGTGTTTTCAGTGCTGCTGGTTCCATTGTAACCTTGAGAAGGACCAGTCTATCTCCCAAAAACGTGGAGAGGTTAACAATGATCAAAATGAATCAGCACTTCATACCACCGAATTACACAATGCATGAATCAACAGAGGAAGATGAGGACAGCGGCTCAGGTGACGGAAGTATTGTGTCAGATGATTACCTACTACTGGACGATCCCCCAGAGTTTGAGGACGAGCTATACTTCCCTGACAATTAGGCTCGCACTTACTGTCTTCCTCCCTTTTTTCCCCCTTTGTTTGTGTCTGTTGTTCCGGTTATAAACTTGTGAATCGCAACCAATGCATTATCACCGTCTTCTAATCTTCTAATTTAAGATACAAGTTTCAGGTGTCTGCCATTTGACACTACAGTCCTCAGAATCCAGCTCCTCCGCTCGATCATACTGCATCTCCTGGTCAATTCCATTTCCCTCATGAATGATGATTGGATGATGGTAACAACAAATTCAAACTTTCCTCGTCCTTCCAAAACAAGTGGATCATGAATCTGATGACTTCTATAGCTATCCTCCTTCAGAGCCGAGAGAGACTGGCCATTAACTGAAAATAAGATGCAACAGGTAATGATTGATGCCATGCATTGTCCGCAGAAAAGCAGACTGAGTGATGTAGATTTTGTTGTGTGTGTTGCGCATGAATGAATTGATGTAATTGTGCACTGCCACTAATCAACTTTCTACAGAACACACTAGTAATTACTAATTTTCCTCTTCTGGCAAACAAGAAATGTGTACTTCTCTCCTGCATCTTGGTGATACATTGCTTTTAATTCAATACAGGAAGGGCACTCACTCAATCTGCGCAATGCAAATGACTGTGACTTAACAGCACCGTCCATCATGATGATGGCGAAAGAGACGGCCTGCAGCGTTAACGAGATGAGATGCAACAGGTAATGATTGATGCCATGCATTGGCCGCAGAATAGCAGACTGAATGATGTAGATTTTGTGGTGTGTTTCGCATGAATTGATGTAATTGTGCACTGCCACTAATCAACTTTCTACAGAACACACTAGTAATTACTAATTTTCCTCTTCTGGCAAACAAGAAATGTGTACTTCTCCTGCATCTTGGTGATACATTGCTTTTAATTCAATACAGGAAGGGGACTCACTCAATCTGCTGCGCAATGCAAATGACTGTGACTTAAACAGCACCGTCCGTCATGATGATGGCGAAAGAGACGGCCCGTTAACTTAAGATGAGAAGTAACAGGTAATAAATGATGATAATTAATGGCATGCATTGGACACCTGACTCTGAGCTATTGATCTTTGTGTTTGCGTTGTTTGTTGTGCACAAAGTGAATGATGTCAAAGTGTACTAGTGTTAATCTATCTTTCTGTACACAATAAAGAATGACTCAAGTCAGTAATATTTATATTTCTACTCTTGTTGTGTTCTAAAAATTACACTTGTACTGCAGGCCGATCTTCAGTCAGTAGAAGTATCAGAGCTGATGATGAAGTCAGGAGGATGTTTCATGAGTGGCATAAAACGGAAAAGCCTAAAGGTAAACACGTGAACCACAACCACAGCACACCCAAATGTCTGTGTAGAAGTTGAATAGAGTGTAGCGGTGGGATGACTGCAGTGCATTGATTTTACTAACTTTAACTGTAAAATGCTATGTCTGTAATGGATAATGTGCTTTGCGTTTGTCCAACTCTTTGAGAGAAAAAAAAAAAGGACTCTAAAGTGTTAACGTAGGATGTGCTAATGGTAAGCACTGTGGGCCTGATCTCTCCTGTTACTGTTGAAGGTCTATGCTGGAAACAGACTACAGTAGAGATGATGCATATGCATACATGCCACCTCGGAAAGTGTTCTTGTTGCACTACACCATCACTTGTGCATTTGTTTTCACTTTCTTTCTGAATATCCCCTTTGGTTTTCAATCTAAAATTACAGGCCGGGCCTTGTCCAAAACTTTGTAAAACATTACAATGCATATTAATTACCTTACCAATCAATCACCTTTTTATTCCAGCCGGGCAGTGGCGAGTGGTGAGGCGACACACCCAAGATTGATGGACGAGAGGAGCAAGAGGAATGCCGAGATGCAAAAAACCAGTCCACATTTTTGACCAGGATAAGACAGTAACAGTATCCACTTTTCACTTCTTTTAAATAATTTGATTAATATCTTGTATACATTCTTTACAACAGTGTGTTCTTGTAGTTGTTATTATCAATCATCATTACGTTTGCTCTGTGTTTACGATTCTTCACTACCAATATTTAAAATTTCTATTTGCTATCTGTTAAAGTTTTAAGGCCGGAACAGAACAAGAAATAGAAGTGTATGTAATCCGGGTCTCATCATGCATGCATTTCCTTTTTTATACCTTAACATATGGAATGGATATGGTATGGTAGTCTTCAATGATTGTCGTTTGTTTGTCTATGTATGCATACTGTTTTTCTATGTCAAACCTTTCCCAAAATCCCCCTTCCCATCCAATCAACGGACCCTAACCCTCTTCCCCCGGGCTGTGTGACTTATTGTCGAGGTGTAACTAAATTAAATGTACACCAATACTTAATCACACACTTGCTGGGGCGGATGTGGTGAAAGCAACACTACTTCAATTTCAATGCAGAGCGATGATCTTCTTCTGCTTGCCCACCCATGAGTAGGATATTTCACAGGTTATTTTATTTAACAAAGGAACATATACCTCAGCATGAATTGCCGGCATTGATTTGATTTGTTTGTTGTCATTCCTCATATACAGCACTAACTGTTAGACTGTAGGCATAGCCAAGTCGACAAAACTATAGTTTGTAACTCTGTCTAGTAGGCTATCCTCATAATATCCAGCATTCATTTTTTTTGTCAAATATTTGAGCATATAATTGTTGCTCGGTAAATTCTGTGATGTACTTCATTCAACTACTCCTCTAACAGTCTCTCAAAGGCGATTGACTATCTCCTTTTCTTTTTTTGGAAATGCTGCTACCCTGCCAGTGTATACTACTACTATACTACCACCACCACCCCAATCATGGCATGTATGAAAAAGGAAACCATCTTCACCATGCAGCCAGTGCTGTGCCACAGTTGGACATAAACATCAAGCACCGGTAAGAGAGAAGTTTGGGGGAGGCAGAATCAATAATGGACATGTTGTCAATGATGTCAGTTTCAAACACCACTCCAAAGAATGCATAGTAGGACCAGTCAATGAGTGAGGTGTGTCGCATCTATCTGTTTGTGTCTTATACAGTCAGCAAATTATTGAAATCAAACACACGCTATGGGCGGCCATGCACCAGCAAAGAAACAGTGTGATGTAAAACAGTTACCCCACCTACAAAACATTAACAACATTGCATGTAACATAGAAAAATATATTTAATTGACCCTAACAAATAAACTAAACCCACAAAAGCTGACCCACCCCCCTCCCTAACCCCAACGACTGTCCATAGAAATAGAGAACGCCCAAACGAGTGAGGAAACAAACAGGAATTAAAAAAGGGGCAGTGACAGGGACTAACTGGTGGGGCGGGACTGGAGGAGGACACGAATCTGGTCCTCTAAATGGGCGACGCGGCGTCTAAGGCCGCGGCAGTTGCAACCACAGTGGGGGGGGGCACCGGAGATGGCACGGTGGCGGCGGGCAGCCGCCAGACGGTGGCGCCGTACCGCTGGAGGGCGGTGGCTGGGGCCCGGGGCACTGGAGGAGGCTTCAATTGCTGCTGCACTCTCCTCCTCCTCCTCGGCTAGGACCACCAGCCGCCGGTATTCCTGCTGGATTGCCTCCAGCTTCCGGCGCCGTGCCTTGGCGGCCAACTCCTTCCGGTTGATTTTCGGAGTAGCTGTGTATCAAAAAGAAAAAAACAAGACAATTGTAAAATATAGTCTTAATAAAACAGTAGGACAAGGTAATTATTTATACACATAGTGGCATGGTAGAGTAGCACTATAAAATAAAGCACAGTAGTACATAACATTTTAAATGTCGCCCGTCCTTCTTCCTTCCACCTGTCTTACACTTTTTAGTTGAACAGTGCACCAGGTGCTCTTCTCCATAAAACTTTCAAAGCGGAGTTGAAATCAGATAGATGAGGCCATTGGTTACTCAATACTCTGGCTCCTAGTCCTATACCAATTAAAGGGAATTCTAGTCTTCTAGTTCACTCTTCAAACGTCCCCAAGAAGTCATACTTACTTATGACATCGGATAGCGGGCGGACTTTGTCCGCCCGCCATCCGACTGCTAAAAAGGGTGGGGGTCCCGTGGGGACAATTAATTAGGATGATGCGCCCGGCACAGTGGCGGGCGCACCCTGTTATTTTAAATTTAAATTCTGGTTGGCTTTGCTGAAAGCAATGCTAAAATGTTGTGCTGCTTTTCCAAGCACAACATGACGGGCCTCGCACGGAGCCTGTCACGTTTTGCTTTGAAAGTCGGGGGGTACCATAGCATCGGTAGGTACCCTCCATGGGGGCCCCCAAGCATACTCTGCAATGTGTGCATGCCTTTCCGTGGCGGACGGTAATGCCGCCACGCAAAGGCATTCCAAAATGCAGATTATATGGCTGCCGGTGTGGTGAGAGAGACACCACCGCCATATTGAACCCTTTTCCGCCTAGACATGTCTGAATATTTTCTACAGGGATGGCGGGAGGTTTGCCCCTGCTGTGACGGCAGTGAATTCCAGCCAGCCCGGCGGGGGCAATACGCCCACCATCCTAATGGGGCCCTAATTCACAACTTTACAGTATACATATACATACAGTACACCTTTGCAGTGAGTGTGCTGTCAAGTTCAACAATAGTTAAAGATTATGAATCTAACTTACCACCGCCTGCCACTGGTGCTGCCACTCCCCCTCCGTTGCTATCTGCAACTGCCGCATCCTCGCCCTCTGCGTCGCCTTCGCTGGCCCCAGCAATGGTGGTCGGTAGTGCGCCTAGAAAACATTACACATTTATTAGGCAACATATACACCTCCCCCCTATTGATCAGTAGCAAGGTTGAAAAATGAGTTAATACTAACATAAATCACTAGTACAAATCAGGTAGTAGTAGAGTAGACACTAAGTTATATGATCATTGTAGCATTTGCTTGATTAGCCCTAGCCATGCACATGTGACGTTACCTTTACCTTGCAGCTTCTTAAGACACCTTTGAGCCCACATGACCTGCCTCACACTGCTACTGTCTAGTCTACGCGCTGCGTACAGGCGGTCAACAAACATTAACAAGCCACTTTTTTAGGAAGAACTGGTGTACTACTGTTACTGTTAGTCCATATTGCTTATCCATAGATGCTACACTTTTTGGCACGGCTGAGAAATGCTTGCAAGTTGCAATATACTAACGCACACCATTTCCTTTTTTCGCATTACAGACGCAAGATTCGCTTCTACGAACCAGAGCTTCTGAACGATGCACCAACTACCAGTACTAGGTTCTTCTGAGGTGAGGGGTCCCTTCACTCACATCTTCATTTATAAATGTATATAAACTAAATTGCTATGGGATGGTGGTGCTGCCTTCCACCACTTCAGTTATCATGATTTAATTCCCAACTGTATTAGTGTAACAATGTATTTTGTTTTAATGTTATTGATTTGCCGGTTGGTGCTGCTAAGATAACAGTGTACAGACCTTCTCAAATTGAAATAAAAATTTTAAACTTACATAGACTTTGTGGTATTTGGTGTGGAGTGGACTAACTTACACGATTGAGCAAATTAAAGTAAGGGTGTGCATGTGAATTGCTTCCACGACAGAGGTTGGGTGTGTTAATGTTCTGGGTTGTCTACTTGTTGGTTGTCTTGGGGGGAGGGTTCCGAGACCTAATAGGTATGACAAGACAGTACTATAGTCAAGCAGTGGAATTGTGGTGGGTGCGGAATTTCTGATTGAGGTGTGCAAGGAAGGTCCAACCTACCATCACCAACATCCTATTTTCTGGTGCAAATGTATGTGCAAGATCCCTACAACAGTTGTATGTCCTATAGGGTATCATATCAAAATATTAAGAAATCTGGTAGGGCTGTTGCTGTGAATTTTCAAAGCCTAAACATCAACAAGAGTAAAAAGTAGTACAAGACAACGACCCAACGGATTGTACGAGCTACTGGTGAATATGAGTTTTATATTACAACCTTTCACAAAGAGTGGCACTGGGCAAGACTAGCTACTACAGTACAGACAGACAGACTGATAGTATGTAGTAGTACTCAGTCATCATAGCGGAGGCAGGGATAAGCTTTTTGAAACCGTACAGATCGAAGGATAATTGGTGGTAAAAAAATAGCATTTGGAAACACACTATAGTTCGGGGGAAATGGGGCAGTAAAAGTTATGGAATAAGAAATATTATTAAAAACAAGAAGACTTACTGGGGCCAGCAGAGGAGCCCTCAGCGGTGTCCTCCTCGTGGTGTTCCTGTCCCGCCGACTGCCCAGTCCCTGCCCGTCTGCCCCTGGGTGCTGATGAACAGGAAAGATATAAGAAAGACAAACATTGATGGATGGTGTCAACTTAAGCAAATACAATTTTTTTCAACAACGGTCAAAAAACACTTATGTAAACAATTGCAATAACTACATTGACCGATCTCATCTGGTCAACATGTAATATCGGGGGATTCGCAGTTCGACTACTTAAGTTACTATTTATCAACAGTAATCCATTCTTCCATTCTGATTCCAGAAAACTAAGTTACAAGTAAGCCTAAGTATTAGTACAACCTACCACCCAACCTAGCCCACCTATTCCAGGCATGCCAATTGTACATTAAGTATGCATTTCGACTGTATTCCTCAACAATGTGTATGATCCAATCATGGAGGACACATTAACATGACTACATTTTTTGTATATACACAATTTTGGTTTGATTGATGCTCATCTGCTACTGCTAAGTAACTGCAAAGCCTACCTCCACTCATTGAACAAACTAGAAAGGTTCTAAAGACTGGCGTACTAGCAGCACGTCACGTAACTGAGTGAGGGGGCATCACGCATACCACTAACCAATTAGAAGCTCATACAAAGTACCTAAACCTATGTATCAATCCGCCCCTATCTATTAGTGACAGGACAAAGTAAGGAGTGGACATGAGTCACTGTAGCATTACGTAACTTAATTTCTCTAAAATAAACTCGTAAAGAATCCCGCTAAGCAAGCGCAAACGCAAAGCTGCAAACAAGTAAGATTAGTAGTAGCGCAGAAGAGCACCTGTGTCATAATCACAGAAGACTTTTAAACATTATTAACCTGGAATGTATTGCAAGCAGCAACATTCTATCTGGTTGGAAGGAAAAAAAGATATTCGCAATATATAACATAGAGCAGAAGAACAGACACAAAGTTGTAATAATTAAATAGGTACTCACCAAGCCCCGGGGCCTCCACTCCTAGCAGGTCCAGCAGGTCCTGCTCACGGTCCAGGATGTCGGACCACCGGTGCGTCAGCTGTGCCTGGGTGCGCCGGACCCCAGAGATGCGAGACACTGCCCGGCGCACCTTCCCCCACCGCTGCCGACGCTCCCGGAGGCCGTACCCGGACCCAGGCCTGCCACCTGCTGCCAGGGTTGAGGGGAGGTGGCGCTGCACAAAGAAAATTAGTGCAGCCAACTCCGCCTCCCCAAATAAGGCCCGTGCATGCACCCCTTGTGGGCGCCGCCTTCCGCAAGGAAGGCGGTCGCGGCTCTGGCTGCGCCGGCGAACAGCCCTGCCCTTGGACATGGTTCTGGGGACGGGGCGGGAAAGAAAAGGTAAAATAAATAAAGGAGTAAAGGAAATAAATAGCAGGCAATACAAAGAGAAAAAGTAGCTAAAAAACAAAAAAAAAGGTACACAAAAACCAAAAATATAGAGGCAGGAAAATAGTTAGAGAAATAATAAGTAATAAAGATCCGAAAAAAGTGGCTATAAACAAAGGATTGAAAAGATTTAGGGAGGATTGAAAATCAGGCCCCAGAACCATGCAATAGAGTGGAAAACAAGATGGCCGCGCCCGTTGCGACCACGTGCGCAAGTTCGCGCGATATTTTCTCCCTGAGCAAGCAAAAAGCAACGCGATCAAGTAAAAGCGATCGCGAATAGGAAATATCGACCGCGAACATGCATTGCGCGACCCGGAACAGGAAGTAAACAACGCCAGAGGGCGGGACAAGTGAAAACAAGATGGCCGCGCCCGTGAGCGACCGCATGGGTAAGTTGGCGACCCGCGAACACGCAAAAAATACCGCGAACAGGCGGCAAAAAACTTCCGCATCTTCGCGATATTTCCGGCGTGTTTGCGGAGATTTTCTGCATTCTCGCGATAATTTGCGGAGGTTAATTCCGCAAATTCCGCCCACCCCTAGTGCTGAGCTGGCCGTAAGGCACAGGCCCCAGCCTGGATCGGGGATGCGCGAGAGCCGTGACTTTGACTCAGCGCCCATCTGGAAGATTTAGAAAATCGCTCCCGAAGAAATAATGTGCAAATCTGGGGTGTGGCATCAGGGGCCGAGGGAGAAGACATTTTTGGTTTTGCCCGAGAGCTCTTTCATCACTTCCTGGGGGCCCTCTGCAATCTCCGATTCAGCTTGACAGAGCACACCGAGTGGGCCTCCCCAGGCAGAATGCCTCACCCCTCCGGACATCCTGGTTTGCATACATGACTTTCAAATAAAGGAGGAGATACTAAAGAAAGCACGCAGCTCTCACCCTGTGGTCTTTCGGGGTCCCTCCCCCACCCTTTTCCAGGACCTTGCGGCAATTACCTTGCATAAACGCCGATCATTCCGACCACTAACGGCTCATCTCCGAGGTCTGTGTATCTCCTACGCATGGGGACATCCCTTCCGACTAATCTTCCAATGGGAGGGGAAACTCCTCCAGCTACGGTCACTAGAGGAGACTTGTCGAGTACTAGGAATAGAACCCCCAGAGAAGCACCGCACTGAAGGCACACCACCGCCATCGGAAAAAGCGAAGAAGAACAGCTGGCAGAGAGTGGCCCGGCGCCAAACCCCAGCCAAGGTAAACCCAGAAGAGATCGGAGGGGTCGGCAGGCAGCTCTAGAGGCTGTCCCTTCCACGATGGCTAAAATTGTTGCCCCCTGAGCTGGGTCCAGGTCTCTGCTTACTGTACTATTAGTAGAGGGGCGGCGGGCGGGAGGGGTCGAGCCACAGACCACGATACACCCCCCATAGGATTCACCATGTGGTTCCACGGCTCCACAGGACTGGACACAGGACTAACTTTCAAATGTTTCTTATGGCTGTTGCTGTTTGTTCACTTTGTTGGGGTTTTTGTTGGGGTCCACACTCACCCACACAGGGGTTGCTTTGGGGGCACACACGGTATTGCTTCCACTCACTGCACGGCTTCCCGGGAAGAACAAAGCAGAAGTTAGCTCACTTCTCACATGCCTGGTAGCACTCTCCAGATCCTAACGCTCAATGTACGTGGGCATAACAACCCAATCAAACTACAGGCAATCCTCAACTACCTGGTGTCCTCTCTGGCAGATATATGCCTAATGCAAGAAACTCACCTTCTTGCTGAGGACTGCCACAGACTGAAATCTAGGGCCTTTCCCCAGCAATTCTTTTCATTGAGCCCTTCTAAATCGAGGGGAGTGGCAATCCTGGTGGGCAAATTCTTTCGCAGGGCAACCGCACAGAAGATAGACGAAATCAGGGGTCACCTGCTAATATATCGGTTTACCATTGCAGATAGGTCACGCGTGTTAGGTTCATTATATCCACCCAACGAGAAACAAGAAGAATTCTTGAATGGGGATATATAGAGGGCACTGGGATCAGGGGATCAATTGGTACTGCTGGGTGGGGATTTAAACCTTGTCTTTGACAATTCGCTGGACAGATAGGCACAGAGTTATGTCCAGTTCGAAGCAGTGTCCACGGATGGTCTAAAGCGGTTGGAGCAACTAGGGGTGGTGGATCTATGGAGAATTGCGATTCTCCTATTACCATGACCAGAGAATCTGGATTTCATTAAAGACACGGAGGCTGACATAATGCATTATCTTTTTAATGCAACTTCAAGTACAGCCACTTTAAAGTTACATCATAAGTAAAACTTCTAGAACAAACAAGTGTATCCAGGCAACGGCAGCACAAGGATCAGCCTCTTTTAAATGCATTGAACACAGGAAAATAATAAAACAGTTTGTCAGAGGCAACGAAGTTCAGAAATTGGCATCATGTCGAAAAGGCCACCCCATGGAATAGAGGAAGGAGGCATCTGTCGTTACAATGGATGATGAAGAAGAGTTCAATCAAGACGGATTATCTGAAAAGGGAAAGAAAGTTAGGAAATGTACTTATCACCCTTTGAAGGGGAAAGAAAAAACAGTAGTTAAAGATAATATAATCCACATTAGGTAATAAAAGGAAAATTGCTAAACAATTGAGTTATATAATAAATAAAAGCATTACATATGACAAATAAAGAGATGTTAAAATCCACTCCGGGGAGGGAGGGTTGGGATAATGTCAGCCTCCGTGTCTTTAATGAAATCCAGATTCTCTGGTCATGGTAATAGGAGAATCGCAATTTCATTACAAGACCGGAGGCTGCCATTATGCATGTTGGTAGTCAATCAGAATTACATCTGACATGTGTTCGACAGGTTTGCAGTAATGTTTTGCAAAGGTAAAGGAGCTTGACCAATCTGCTGCTTTGAGGATGTCATCTAATTTTGCTCCTTTCCAAAAGGACTGACTAGCCATAGCTCCCCTTAAGGAATGTGCTTGAAATCTAGATAGATCGATGCCTGCCAATTGCATAGCTAGTTTAACCCATCTAGCTATTGTAGAAGAAGAGACAGGTTTAAAGGGTTTAACGAATGAAATTAGGAGTTGGGTCACGCCAATAGTGCGAAGAGGATTAGTTCTTAAGTCATATTCACTCATGCAATCCACTACACATAACTTTTTACAAGAGTCAAACCTAGGATAAAAAATCATATCAGACATCGTTTTAGTTCTTTTGAAAATATCGAATCTGACACCGATAGCATCATAGGATCTGTTGGATATCTCTAAGGCTTTAACATCCGAAACTCTACGGCAGGATATTAGACAAAGGAGAGAAGCTAGTTTGATCGAGAGAAATTTGTTGCTTAATAAATTATTATCCGGCCAATTACAAAAAAGGTCAAGAAGTAATCTTACGTCCCAAAGGGAGTCATATTTAGGTTTGGGAGGCCTTTTAAATCTGATACTTTTCATAATTCTACAAATAATAGGGTTTTTGCCAATAGTTCGACCATTAAGGAGGGAATGACCAGCCGAAATGGCCGATCTATAACAGTTAATGGATCTGTAGGAAAGACCTCTTTCAAATTGTTCTACCAGGAAATTGGTTACATTGCACAATAGGGGCCTCCACGGAATCCAGGTTCCTTTCCAGGCACCAACGAACCCATCTTTTCCAGATTCCGTTGTACCTATAGTGTGTACCAGGTGCCCAAGATTCTTCCAGTGATTTCATTGGCTCACCTGACACTTTCCAGGCAAGAAGGTTCAAAGTCCCATTCAGAACGAGGGGGTGATCAAAATCGTTTGTCTTTTAGGAGGTCTGGACAAGCTGGAAGAAGAAAGGGTTTTTCGTAAGCTAATTCCAATGTTGTCGGGAACCAGGCTTGGGACGGCTAAAATGGCGTCACCAGGACTATTGATGACCGTTCTGTCCTCAGTTTCTGGAGGACACGTTGGATCATTGCGAAGGGGGGAAAGGCGTAACCCCGGATGACTTTCCAGTGTTGGAGAAAGGCGTTCACTGCTAGAGCCCCAGGGTCTGGTAGCCAGCTGAAGTATGTTGGAAGTTGGGTTGTGAGTCTGCTTGCAAAGAGGTCTATTTCTAGTGGACCCCAAACATGGTCTAGATTGTTGAATATAATTGGATTTAATTTCCAATCTGTGAGATCTACGAGGAACCTTGAATTCCAATCCGCACAGACATTTTTTAGGCCGGGCAGGTATTGTGCTTTTAGAGAAATTTGGTGTTTCAAGCAAAACATCCATAGTTCTTTGGCCAGGTTGGAGAGGTCTGGAGACCTTGTTCCTCCAAGGCGATGTATATAAGCAACAGCTGATATGTTGTCCATCTTGAGGAGGACTGACTTCCCTTGAAGGGATTCCTTGAAGCTCATTAGGGCATAGAGCCCGGCGGTTAGCTCCAGGAAGTTTATATGGTGTAAACTCTACGAATAGGACCATAAACCCCCGGTGCTCTGATTCTGAAAACAGGCACCCCAGCCATGAAGGCTTGCATCCGATTCTAGAATGAGGCCTGGTGAAGTCCCATAAATGGCCTTCCCATTCCATGCGTCCAAATTCTCCAGCCACCAGGTCAGTTCCTCTTTGGCCTCTGGGTCCAGGTGAATTTTGTCTCCGTACCAAAGGCCGGAACGCAGAGCTCTCCTTTTGAGTCTCTGGAGGGCTCGGTAATGAAGTGGGCCAGGAAGGATGGCTTGGATAGATGATGAGAGGAGGCACAGAAGTCTAGCTAGTTCCCTTAAGGTTAGGAGGTTTGATTTTAGGACGTGGCGTATCTCTTTGAGAATCTTGGATATCTTCTTTTGGGGAAGTAAGAGCATAGACTTCACGGTGTCTACTGTGAAGCCTAGGAATTCTAGAGACCTGGAGGAAGTCATGATGGATTTCTCCCTGTTTATAATAAACCCTGTGCTTTCTATCAAATCCACAGTAGTTTTTAAGTCTTTCAGGATTTGAGAGTTGTCTTGAGACATGATGAGAATGTCGTCTAGATAGATTATGAGGCGGACACCTCTCTCCCGAAGGACCGTGGTAATTGCCTTCATAACTTTGGTGAAGCACCACGGGGCCGAAGATAGGCCGAAGGGAAGAGCTTGGAACTGGTATAGATGCTTGTTCCAACCAAATTGAAGAAAGGACTGGCATTCCTCTGCCATAGGAATGGTGAAGTAGGCGTCTTTTAGATCTAATTTGACTAGCCAGTCTTTCTCTAAAAGCATGTCCTTGAGGAGATGGATACCTTCCATCTTGAAGTGATTGTAAGTGACATACTTGTTCAATTCCCTTAGGTTTATTACAGGTCTCCACCCTTTGTCCTTTTTTTCCACGAGGAAGATATTGCTTACGAAATTCCTGCAAGTCCAAGGAACTTCTAGTATTGCACCTTTGGATAACATTGAAGTTACTTCCTCGTCGACAATAGAGTGTTGTTCTCGGGTCAAGTTTAATAGTTGGGGAGTTGAGGTCTGGGAGGGTTTCTCCGTGAAGTCTATACTGAAACCTTGTACTGTCTCTAAAACCCAAGGGTCGTGTGTAATTTGCTCCCAAACATGAATGAAAAGTTTTAGGCGACCCCCTACTTTTTGAGTTAAAGAGGAAGGGAGAAGAGAAAGAGTACTCACTTGTTGAATTTGGATTGTTGAAGCCTCTCGGTCTGAAGTTTCTTGAACGGAAGGAACAGCCTCGTTGAGGGAAGAATGAGGAGTTGTGTTGGTAACCTCGTCCGAAACCTCTTGATCTTGAAAAGGGTCTTTGAAAGAAGCGGCCGGCAGAATGGCCCCTTCTGACGGCCCTTGCAAAAACGTTAGGGTTGAAAACTCTGCGCATGTTGGCTTGCGCCTTATCCAGAGCTGTAAAGGTGGCTACATACTTCCCCAGATCTTTAATCATATCCTCTCCGAATAATAGTCCATTAGGATTAGAGGAGGATTCTTTCTCTGCCATATCGCAGAGTTTAGGGTCAATTTTAGAAAGGACTATTTTCCTCCTCTCAGTATTGAGAGATGCGTTGGAATCACCCAGGAGGATAAGAGCCCTTTGACTCCATCCCCGTAGGAGGTCAATGTTAGGTTGAGTACCTTTGATATAGCTCTCCTCAATTAGATCGATCATGCAGCATAAGGGCCCGAGCATGTCAATCATGCGATCCTGGCAAGTTTTTAGGGAGCGTTCAAAACCTTTCCTAGGGTCTCTGCCCTATTTAAATAGGAACTTAATAAGTTCTGGATCTAGGTTAAGAGTAAGGCAATATTTGTCTTGGATGACAGGGCGTGGGCATTCTGCCCTAAGAATTGTTCTTGCCTCTCTTTCCAATGGGTGTTTGATCCATGTCTTAATAAATTTGGCTACATGATTTTGGGGCCACCACTGGGAGCTTCTAGGGTGTTGTATGTTGTCAGGGGAAAACATTTCCCCGCCAAGGGGATCAAGAATAATTTTTCTAGATGAGGAGGGGAGTTCCTCTTCCGAGAAATCAGGGTCAATATCATCATCAGTTTGATCCAGGTCCAGTATATATTCGTCAAGTGACTCATTAGAGGGTTCGTTAGGCAAGAGAGGGTCTGTATTGCCATTTGGGTATTGTGAGCCGCTTAGGGAATCCAAAAGAGGTGTGTCGTTATAGGCACGTAGTCTTTTTGGGGCGCTTAGGCCTCCCGTAACATTTGAGGAGCTTAGTCCTCCTTCAGGTTTTGAGGCGCGTGGTCCTCCCAATATAAATGAGATGCTTTGACCTCCCATACTGCCCTCAATATCTAAGTTGTTGCATTTCTTGGTTCTTTTACCCCCGATTTTAGATGGTTCATTAGACTGCGCTCCGAGGAGTGCGGGGGGTCTCTTACCTGCAACAATCTTATCAATAGTCTCCCTCATGCAGGAATGAATCTCTTTGTGAATCAGTTGCTTGATAAGCTCTTCCTTGTTAGAGGGAGCGGGTGTAAGGGTCTGAGAATCGTCGGAATCAGACATCTTCCCCCTTTTTTATTTTTTTTGGTCACTTGAATTGTAGTAATCAAGGGGTAATAAAAGGCAGTTATAACTTGACAGGGAAAATTTCTAGGTAATTGTTAGGTTGTAGAATAAAGGAGGAGCGGTAGGAAACTGAAGCTGCCAACTGTCGATAATCAGTTATTGTAAAGCAGTTGCTAGAAACAGCATTGTGTGGAAGGGACGTCTTAGATAGAAGGGAGTCGTTGCTATCGACTTTCCTCTAATGTGGAGGGTCAACGAGACGAACGCGTTGTCTTTCGCCTCTTTTTTTAAATTTTTAAATTTAATTTATGCAGAGTAGTGCTGGAGCGGAAGACACGGTGAAGGAACGGGCGTGTGGAGTGGAAGGCAAGGCGAAGGTGTGGCGCGTACTGCAGCTTGAACGTTGCAGCTGCAGCGGCCGAATGGGGTCAGAAGGAGGGTTACGAAGCTAGCAGTGTGGGGCGGGGAGCGTCCGGTGAGAGAAGCGCTTGCGAGGTAATGGCGCTGAGGCAGGAAGGCAAGAGGGAGGCAGAGGTAGCGTCATGCGACTTGAAAAACCCTCCACGTTGGGGGTTGAAATTACCGGCAAAAATAAGGGTGTTGAGAGCGTATTGTGAAGAGCGTGATTATCTGGCTAAGTAGAAGAAGCCCGAAGGATTGGTGTATGTCGATAACAACAGCGGTAAGGAATATAAAAATTTAACTGAAAAAATAATCAAACAATGGCAATATCATAAGAAATCTTATAGTGAATAAATAAGCAAGTAATAGCAAATAACGAATTAGGAAATCTTAGTATAATTATAAGCAAGTAAAGGAGAAGGACAGGAGATATGAGAAAGGCAACTTATCTGACTTGAAGCCGCATTTAAAAGAGGCTGATCCTTGTGCTGCCGTTGCCTAGATACACTTGTTTGTTCTAGAAGTTTTACTTATGATGTAACTTTAAAGTGGCTGTACTTGCAGTTGCATTAAAAAGATAATGCATAATGGCAGCCTCCGGTCTTGTAATGAAATCAAACACCCACAGTCCAAAGCATTCTCATACTACTCCAACACCCACAAAACATATGCTAGGCTGTATCACTTCCTAGGTACTAAAGAAGGAGGTATAGATCTACACCGCTACACTATCAGACCACGGGGCGGTAACACTCACTTTCTCCCTAACCCCACCCGTGCTCCCTCCTGGATCCTGACGATTAAGGGACTCCCTGTTGCACCGCAAAGAGGATAAAAAGCAAATCCAACAATCTGTTGAAGATGATCTAACACATAATGACACCACTGCAACATCCCCGGCGACATTATGGTGCGCCCTCAAACCTTCAGGCAAGGGCAATTCATTGCTATTTCCTCTGCAGACAATCAAATGCGCAGGGCAGAGAGAGATGACCTCGCAGGGCAAATCAAAGAACTGGAATGCATACATCAGCGCATGGGAGCTCCAAGTGTTTGGGGTCAACTATCCAATATCTGTGCTCAATTAGCAGCACTTGACACGAATAGGACAGAATACTCCGCACTCCATCTATGGCACTCATACTATATCAGGGGAGACAAATGTGGCAGGTGCCTGGCTACTACCCTCCGGGCCCAATGGCAGGAGCAGGGCATTACTGAGCTTTTCTCTCCCACAGGGGACCTCATTACCGAAGGCCCAGACATAGCAAATGCCTTCAAAGCCTTTTATGAGCACTTATACGACTGCCAAAAGCTAGACGTGGAGGCTGGATTCTGCTACATGTTGGGGGCTAAGACCTTGGCCCTTACTACAGACCAAGCCAAAGCGCTAGACAAGGACATCTGTACTGAGGAGGTAATCTCCACGATAGCACACCTCAAGCTTAGGAAGTCGCCAGGCCCAGATGGGATGTCCGCACCTTTTACAAGTCCTTCTGCTCCTCCCTGGCACCTATCCTCACAAAACTATTTAACTCTTGCTCGGACCCTGGGTCGAGCCCACCTGAAATGCTCAAAGCCTCTGTAATAGTCCTACCTAAACCTGGGAAAGATAAACAACGATGCAGCTCCTACCGGCCCTTCTCTCTTTTAAATGTTGATCTTAAACTCTTCACAAGCATCATTGCCCATAGACTTAACACATATCTCCCATTTTTAGTGGACCCGGACCAAGCAGGCTTTTTTCCTCAAAAGCAAGCTAGCGATAATACTAAAATAGCGCTACATATCATTGACATGGCGAACAGGTTCCAGGGGGAATATATGCTCCTAGCAGTAGATGCAGAGAAGGCTTTTGACCGGCTTCACTGGCCATACCTCAACCAAGTGCTGGAGCATTTCGGGATCAGAGACAGATGTAGGACTCAAATCCTCAATTGTTACCTGGCCCCCACTGTGACAGTCCAGGTCAATGGCTTCACCTCTTCCCCTTTCTCCATACACAGAGATACGCGCCAGGCCTGCCCGCTTTCGCCCTTATTATTTGCCCTGTATATGGAGCCTATTGGCCCAGAGGATCCGAGACCACCCGGATATTACCGGTGTCACATTTGGTGGAGATAGACACAATTAGCCTCTATGCTGACAATGTCCTGGCATCCCTGACATGTCCTATGCTCTCTCTCTCTCCCGACCTTTATGGAAGAACTAGGGGCATTTAGGGCAGTGTCAGGGTTCCAAGTTAATGTAATTAAATCCAAAGCACTAAATCTCTCTGTGCCTCAGGGGACAGTAGATCTCCTGACATCCCAATATCCATTGATATGGGCCTCGAAGACCATCCCGTACTTAGGGATAAAGCTAGCTAGCACGATTCAAGCGACACTAGATAGCAATTATGGAGCACTGCTCCGGCAAATAAAGAGTGACTTAGGGGTGGAAACTGGCTAGGAAGAATAGCAGCCTGTAAGATGACGGCTCTTCCCAAAATATTATACCTCTTCCAGACTTTTTCCCTCTCCCCTTCTCGGGGCACGATTGCCAAACTTCAGTCAGAACTAGCGCACTTCATCTGGCAAGGAAACAAACCAGGCATGAAGCGGTCCTTGAGTTATCTTTCCCTGAGGCCGGAGGACAAGGAATTCCTGATTTGCACCTCTACTTTAAAGTGGCTCAACTGAGATATTTAGTAGAGTGGGGCCGCCTGCAATCGGAGAAGCATTGGCTGTTTCTTCCCAAAGCACACGGTCCCAAAAGTCTGTACGTGTCCCCAATAACCTGGGTGACCCTATCTGCCTGGGACTGTACTAGCATTAAAATGAGCCTGACCACCTTCCCATCCCCTCTGTCTCCTCTTCTTGAGAACCCGGATTTCACGCCGGGCGCAAACACCCAGAATTTTGCTATCTGGAGAGAGTCGGCATGCCGCTCCATGAGCCACTTTTTCGATCCGAATGGCCTGTTATACTTTCCCTGGATGCACAAGGACTTTAAACTTCCCGAATTGGAGCGATTCCACTACCTACAGTTGAGGCACTGGATTATGCATCCTTCCAATAGCAACAATGCGTAACCTCCCTGACCCAGTATGAAAGGTGACTCCTGGTTGAATCATCCGACAAAGGCATGATCTCAGAGCTATATGCAATTCTACTTCATACTGAAGTCCATACATATCATGTCAGGTGGCCACGCTGGGAGGAGGAATTGGGGCGGTCCCTGGACACGAAAGAGTGGGAGAGTATAGCCTACCGGGCTCGCCATACTGCGCGCAGCACGGCCCACACGGAGATGCTAACTAAGATCACCTCGTACCGGTACTATACGCAGGTCCGGATCAATAAAATGAAATCCTCACATAGCAATAGGTGTTGGCGGGGTTGCAGGGACAAAGGGACCCTGATACACATCTTGTGGGAGTGTCCATGCCTCTAGCATTACTGGTCCCAGGTCATAGATGACGTAGACAAGCACTTCGACACACAGCTCCCAAGAGTCCCAACATATGTGTTGCTGGGTCTCCCCAACCCATTAACATATCCACTAAAGTCCAACCCGGTGCCGACAGATTGGTATGGTGCTAGGGGCGACAGCCCAGGCCATCCTGGCTAACTGGGGAACGGCAAATATACACACTAACTGGTTACACAGAATTTGGCAAATTTTAGGAATGGAAAAGAGCTCCATGTCTTTAGCAGGTAAGGGGGAGAAGTTTCAAGAGGTATGGAGTCCCTACGTGTCATTACTATCACAGGAATTCTACGAACTGACATGCCCAAGGTACCTCAGGCTCTTACGCCTCTCAGAGGTTCCAAAGCTGGAGGGCCACATGGAGAAATGATCGCATTCCTTTTTTTGTACTATGATGTGACATACAAGCGGGTGAGTGTGGTTGGGAGCGGGAGTTGGGGGGCTGTTTGCAGGAGGAGGTTTTTTTCTCTTGTTTTTATTTTGTTCCGCTTGCAGCTAAGAACTAAGGGGCTCATTATGATGGCGGGAGGATCGCCACCGCCGGCCCGGCAGTGGCAATCCTCCTGCCATCATAATGTGATTCACCCACCGCCAAATTAGGATGGCAGTGGGAATCACATTGGTTCTGCGGCGGATGGAAAGTCCATCCGCCATGGTCCTGCAAGGCGGTCCTTTTCCGCTCGCCTTGTGGGACCCAATACCAGGCCATCATTTCAGTGGTGCAGTGCAGGCACCGCCGTAGTGATTATGATGAGCCCTTCCACCTGTCTTTTTGTGGCAGAAATCCCGCTGCAAAAAGACAGATGAAGACAAGCTTTGGGGGCCCGCTGCAGGCCTCCTCTGTGGGGGAGTGCGCTGGGGGGGTAACCATGGTACGTCCCTACATTTCCATGCGCAAGGTCCTGCCATGTTGTGCATGGAAATGCACAACGTGGCATTTTCACATTGCGGACAATGCTGCAGCCAGCAGCACCATTCGCAATGTGAAAAGGCCAGGATGCGCCCGCCAGTGTGGCAGGTGCATCTGGTGGGACCTCTGCATGTCTGGTGGGCAGTCCCATCACTGTTATGAAGGCGGGCAGACTGATATCCACCCACCATCATAATGAGTCCCTTAGTGATCAATTGCTGGGATGTTGCTAACTCCTTTGACTTGATTCCTCTGCTGTTTGGGTTTGTCATTCTCTTCTGAAATGCTAATAAAAGATTTAAACCATAAAGCTGAGAGACATCTCTCTTACTCGGCCAACCTTTTACAATGTGCTCTTTTAGAGTCAACAAATCAGCATCATTAGAATTTGCTCTTTCCCAATGCTTGTCTTTCAATGCAGATTCACACACCCAACTCATCAATACACTCTCACTGTTTTCATGTTCATGGTCAATAGGCATCCTCGAAAGACAGTCAGCTATACAGTTCTTTAACCCTGGAATATATTCAACCACAACATTGTAACTAGACAATCCTTTTATCCACCTGCATATCCTAGGGGATAAATTGTCTAATTCTCTGCTCACAAAAATCCTTGGGAGTGGTCTGTGATCACATCTGACTATGAAGGGTATACCCCACAAAAAGAACTTGAAATGTAAAATGGCCCATTACACAGCTAACGCATCCCATTTTATAACTGAATAACTGAATATCGTTCTTCCACTCCTTTTAAAGAATGAGAAGCAAAAGCTACTACCTTAAGATTACCATCCACCACTTGGGCGAAAACTGCCCCCAAACCACTGATACTAGCATCAGTGGACAAAATGGTCTTTTTAAATTAATCAAAATGCCCTAAAGTCAGCAGCTTTCCAATGCTGTCCTTGATGTTTCTAAAAGCCACATCACATTCCTCAGTCCAACAGTAATGTGAACCCTTCTTTTGTAAGGATCTTAATGGTAGCACAACAGTTGCAAAGTTTAGAATACATTTTGAACAGAATTCAGCTAACCCCAAGAAGGAGCGCACTTGATCCCTATTTACCAGCTTAGGAGCATTAATTAGGCTCTTTGATAAATCCAGCTTTGGACTAACACCCTAACCAGAGATAGTGTGACCCAAATAAGTCAGTGTCATCACCCTGAATTTGCATTTCTCCTTATTTATGACTAATCCAGCATTTTGCAACTGCTCCAACACCGTCCACAAAATTCCGTCATGTTCCTTTTTTTTTGCCATTAACAAGTACATGGTCTTCAAAAAACAAAACTTTATCCAAGCTATCCAACACCTGTTTCATCACTCTCTGAAAACGTGCCGCTGCCGAGGCAAGACCAAATGGCATGCGAATAAAACTGAATGCCACCCAAAGGTGTTTCAAATGATGTAAATGGTCTGGAATCAGGATGTAGCATGACCTGGTGATAAGCGGAAGACAAATCCATTACGCTAAATACTTGTGCATCTTTAATAAGTGCCAAAGGTTATCTGTCAACCCAAATGTATTTATTTAAACCTCTCAAGTCAGCACACATGCAAATATTCTTACCACTATCTTTGGGTGCCAACACAACTGGAGCCAACCATTCTGTGCTCCCAATTTCTTCAAATACACAATTTTTTTGAGTTTTTTGATTTCCTGCACCAATGGAGCTAACATCAAATGAGGAACTTTCCTCACTTTGAACCCACATGAAATAGCTCCATCCTTAAGAATAATCTTATGCTCAAAATGTCTTTGAAGACCCAATTTGTTACTGAACACTTTAGGAAATTTTGAACACATTTTCTAAGGTAAATCTTCAATAGCTAGAATAAAAGCTTTTCTATGGTATTAGGATTTTGTGTTATTCCCATGTCTCGCTGATGTCTCCATCCTAGCAGATTGTCACCCCTCTCCGACACATACACCTTGCCAATGGTCTCACAATCAGCAAATCAAATTTTCATAACAGAATAAACCAAAACATCAATCTTCATACCACCATAACCCACTGGATTTATATCTGAAGGCAATAAAATGATTTTATCACCACCAAACGTCTCACTCCAATTCCTGTCACCAATCATGGTGTAAGGTGAGCCAGAATCTGCAAGAACCAATACTTTCTTCCCATCAATGGCAATCTCACACTCAGGCATTTTAATGGGATCAGCATTCACTAATCCATCATTCCACACACTTGAAACAACAAACTTCTCCTCTTTAAAACAATTCACACCTTGTCTATGTCCTCTGCACACACAAGCATAATGTCCTCTCTTACCACATGTTTTACGAAATGCAAACCTGACAAAACACCCAGGGCTATTCAACATATGCCCTTCACTGCCACATCTAAAACACTTAGCACTTTTGTGTTTAGGTTCAGTCTGAGAATATTTTTTTTTTCTACTCTCTTATCATACTCTTTACTTTTAGCCCCTCCACTTTTGTCGCTCTCCTTATCAATAGGTTTATCCAAACTCTTCACTTCACACACAGATGACTCACCACCAACATCATCCTTCCCGTTCTCATCACGCATTTCACGTACCCACATGGTCGTATTTTCCATGACTCCAACAATTGCTAAAGCATCTTTCAAATTTGGATTTTTAGACTTTGGCATTATTTGTGCACCTGACAACTTGATCTCTTATCAATGAATCTGTAAGGTGATCAAATTCACATGTACGAGCCAAGGTGTTTGAAGCCGCAACATAACTGCCAATTTCTTTTGATTTACCTTGTGTCCTAGAGAAAGGTGTGTGCCTCTCCAACACCACATTAACATCATTACTGACATCTTATAATCTTAGTTGGGTTCACCCTCTCCTTCACCAGTGTCCATCTCATCCAAGCTCTCATATATGCAGCTGCCCTCACTGCCTAAATTATGTAACAAGATGGCTTGTTTGTGGTTCGCCGAACATTTTTCCCCACCTATGGCAACTAAATAAGAGTCAAAGATCTGTTTCCATCTTTTCCATGGTAAAATAGGTTCACTTTTGTCTGAAAGAAAATGAAGTGGTTTAGACATATTAACTGATACTATGGTGTTCAAAGGTATGAGAGTTGCTTCAGTGAAGTAAATAAAATAAAAGTCAAAATATCCAAACTTCAATCCAAAGTGAACAAAGTTGCCACTGACACCAAAGAGGAGCAAAACTAAATATTATGGATATATCTCAAAAGAAATATGCACATTACTTAACCCATATTCAAATGTGCACCAAAAGACCCAGTTAAAAGAGAAACAAATATCACTGGTTATATGTAAATGCAAAAATATAAAGAAAACCTTGTCACAAAAATGTGTGTGTGTTCTCACTGAGTCCTATTCCTCTGATGCTGACTGGAGATTTTCAGACTTTTGTAGAAAAATAAATGTGCACATCACAGTGTGTTCGCTTCAGCTGAGGAAAAATTAAGACACTGAAAGTGTGCACATCACCGTATTTGCGCTTGACATATCCCTCTGTCAACCCAAATGTAGATAATCTTGAAAAAGAGGTTTTCGCATCACCGTGTGCATCTAATGCTGAGACAACTTCCAAACAGTTGGTCAGTTTGCTGCTAAACTTCTCAAATTGTGTCACGACATCAGCATGATGCATCACAGTGTGTGCGTAAGAGGTGTGCGCATCACCGTGTGCGCCCAATGCTGAAACAGCTTCCAAACAGCTGGTCGGTTCACAGCCGAACTCCTCAATTTGTGTCACAACATCAAAGTGACACGTCACAGTGCGTGCGACCGATGCCGCACCAACTCCAACCTCAGTTAACTTTCTAGCTTCACAAAAATTTTGTCACATCTTCGGGGCAATGACTGCTGGGAAGAATATCTTGCGGACAAGGCCCAGTCCATTGAATTCCTCTACGTCATCAGAAAAGCAGGAGTCCTTCATGAAAACACTTCACCTTGGAATGTTGGTCCTGGTACTACCTCATACACATTTCTCACCATGTACTATGTTCAGAGTGTGTCTATCACCTCCAGTAATGAATCTGTGTGCAACCATTCTGCACCTGTACAAGATAAGCCATGAAGACTTGATGTTTCTTTTTCCCTCCACGCGTAGGTTCTTTTTCTTTAGAAAGTTATGGTTAGTGGCAGTCTTCCATGAAAGTCCAATCGTCGCCAATTTTAAGTTAAACAATGACTCCATCAAAGTTATCTTCAAGAGTTTATTCCAAGTAGTAAGTTAACCAAAAACCCTTCCAGGCCACACTCCAACATCCAACTGTCAAAGGAAACTCGTACAGGTTCTCATCCCAGGTTCCTTGGAATGTCAAACCAACACACTGTTACATAGTAAACATTCCATGTACAGAAACTAGGAACTGTGAACATAGTATGGGTGTAAGTACTGGAGCCCTGACACTACCAACTCAGTACACATCTGGCCCTGAGGACATTCAGACAGAAAGAAGGTGCTGCCTGCTGCCCTCCTTGCCACCTGGGAGTAAGAAGGACTGGGCCTGCATCTCTACATCCCCAGAATCAAAGGGGTTCCAAGGGTTTGCTGGCTTGCCTCCTGATCTGAAATCTCAGGGACATCAAAGACTTCAAACAACGCTACTGGAGCCTCTGAACTGTGCCAACTGTGAGTCTTGACAACCAAAGTGGTGCCAATCCAGTCCTGGACCTACGTAGTGGGTTTTCTGGATGTTTTTCTTCAAAATCTATGCATCGTTGTTGTTGTGCCAGTTGGCCTGACGCAGCTCCCCTCAATGGCAAATTTCGCTGATGCATACAAAGACATCTCATTGCAGGCTGAGCGGCTTGATGGTATTGCTCTGCCTTCATCAAGAGGGGTTTGCCAACAACACATCCCCAAATGCGCGGATCAGATTCGACGTATTGCCTACCTTCAGCTGGATCGACGACGTTGCAACGCCTCCTCATTTCCTCACATCGGGTCTTCGATGACACATCCTCCAGCCAAATGCACTTTTTCAGTGGGACAAGGTTTGTCTATGTATCCAACCTGTGCTGCATCGCGGTTGGCTTGAACTTTTGGTTTTACCCCGGTCAAGAGCAGCAAGATGTCCCTGGATGGCGCTCTATTTAAGCACTATATTTCAATTTAATCTTGAAAAATTCAGTTCTACTTATTGGTGTTTTGTCATTTTGGTTTTGTTTTGTTAATTAAATCAAGCTCTATTTTTCTATTCTGGTGTGGATTATTTTTGTGTGTTGTTTTCACCATTTTACTGTATTAAATGTTTCAGAAATACTTTACACATTGCTTCTTAAGTTAAGCCTGCCTTCTCTATGCCAAGCTACCAGAGAGTGAGCACAGGTTAACTTAGGGTGTGTATCTGACTTACCCTGACTAGGATTGTGGTCTCTCCTTGGACAAGGTGCATATCTCTGACAACTAGAGGCCCATTCTAACAGGGCAGTTACGGTAGAATGCAACAATTTCTGTGATAATGGAAGAGGCATGCTTGGACTAACTTGTTACTGTGAGATTCTAGTGACATGTTTAAACTCATGGTGATGTCAATATTTTTAAAGGACTGCTTGCAGCAGAGCATGTGCTCATGCCATTAAAGGGAAGTTCATTTAGACATAACATAATTGCATATAACATCATTGCATATGGAAATAATTTATTGCGGATTTTTAGCATCCAACTGTTGACATTGTGTGTTCAACACATTTTCCATAACATTGGATTAAGGATAATGAAAAAATTGTTTTGGGATATTTGTGTTGATTTTTTCATGGGTATTTTATATTTATATTCATATTTACATGTGATCAGAAATTTTCATTACTAAGCTTTGGAAATGCACTGGGGACCAAATTGAACATATTGGTTAAAGAAAAATCATGCACAAGAATGTTAATACAAAATAGGAGAACTTATGCGGAAATTTAAGTTTGATAAATAAAACAAATGTGAGGATTTGGAACACATTTATTTTAATTATTTCATGTTTGAAGCATACTAGTTCTGAGAGATGTCAGTTGGAATCCGCAAGTGACCGCAAGTTGTGCGGGGGAGACACTGTCCCTGTCAATGGATAGTGCACATAATTCATCATTACCTGCACTTAAGCTCAGTAGGTGACATCCCACCAGCACACTGAACTATAAGATTTGATTGTACCTTTCGGAATTATCAAGGGAGTGCACTGATTATTTATCATTTGACATTTATATGGCTCTGATCTCAATAAAGTAGCACCCAAAGATTAAAATGACTTTTGAAGAGATTTCAAATGTAACGGAAAATAGGGCTCCCACCTTAGGATTTTCAACACAAGAAGCCTAATGCATCTATTAATTAATCAATGAATCAGAAATTGTTGTGACTAGTTATGGAACTATTAAAAGTAATGTGAGCCAATTACTATACAGCACCACAGAGTACAAAGAATAAGGAGGGGATTAATGTTCTCCTTAAAATCAACATTGTGCAAAAACAATCGGGAAATTTACGGAAAAATAGTCCAGCATAATGAATAGGTGTTTTCTTGATTTCATCCTATTTATCAACTAGGAACTATGGAAAATATTGGAAGAGCCATCCACAGAGATTACGCAACTCAAATTGGAGATTAGGAAAAAACAGACAGAGATAATTGGGAAAAGATTATGAGGGACATTACCATACTATTGGAAAGATACAGAACAGAAATCAATGACTAAAAGATCAAAAAATTCAAACGAGATACTACTGATAATAAGCATGGAAAGGTATACAATTGGTCCGATGTTTATGCAAGAAGAAGACAAACAAAACCACCATCGCGGACATTAGGGAGTGAAAGCATTACTGAGGAGCAGTTAGCGCATTCCATGTTGCAGGTCCAGGGATGGAAATCACCGTGTCTAAATGGATTTCCTTCGGAATTCCTTATGCTCACAGCCTCCAGTCAGTTCTATCCCAGTGATTAATGCAATACTTGCCAAGGTCCTGGAGAGCAGGAGGCCACCACATTATCTGTAGCTAGCCGATATAGTAATGATCCCTAATCTTGAGCTCCCCTGGATTAATTTGGATCATATCACTCTGTCTCTCCTATTAAAATAGAGGCAAAACTGATTCCCAAGGATCTGTGGATCTGTTTGCTAACAATTATTGTTTTTTTAGTCCAAAATAACCAATGTGAATTCTTGACTGGGTGATTCACTCGACACAGCATCTGTAGGCCTCGCAAAGCCCCGGCCCCGGCCCTGGCTGACAAATACAGAGTCCCTTCATAGTCATCTCGGTTTACTTTAAAAAGGCCTTTGATTCAGTAGCCTAGGACTGCCTATACGTGATCCTACAAAAAGCCAACCTTTGGAATACTTTCCTTTGCCATATCTGTCTTCTCTATAATGATCCGAGAGCCAGGGTCCAACTCAGCTCTCTTAGGATTTTCTCGTGAAAAGAGGATGAGACAGGACTGCCACCTTTTGATTCTGCTCTTTGCGTTAGCTTTAGAGACACTTGTGGAGTGGCTCAGAATTGATACCTTAATGAAGGGATTGGGCCGGGAGAGAGAGATCTCAGATCGAGTGTCATTCTATAAGGATGACTTTCTTATATTTCTTCAAGACCGACAGGAATATGTGGCTCGAGCCCTCCAAATCTTGCAAATATTTGGAGGATTCACTGGTCTCACCATCAAAATGGTCAAGTCTGTGGGTTATCTGAGTAGGATGGGACCAGATGACCATAGGTGGGCCTCATCACTGATGATGTTGCAAGATGGCTTTAAACATCTCAAAGTCTATATAATAAAAGATGAGGATGGGGCCTCGGAACGAAACATCTTACACTAAGTTTGCAGGCTGCAAACTGATGTTGCATTTTGGCCCCATTCGCACTATCTCTCATGACCAGAGCTGCTATGTCTAAAATAGTGTCACTGACGCAGCTCCTGCATCAGTTCCAGAACCACTCATTTAAGATACCCCAAGTTTTCTTTACCCACATACCATCAAGAGTACAGATCTTTCTTTGGGGTGCAACAAGAATAGCTGTGAGCAGTTAGTATAAATCACCATATGATGGACTATCGTTGCTGTTAACCTACAATCACACTATACAGCTTCACACCTCTCTGTGATCCACTATTGGTTACACTCCAGGCAATCTCATCCAGCCTTTGCTACAGAGCGGGTGACCGTGGGTGACACCCACTTCTTTCATTATGTATATGAGGCCAACTGCTGCCATCTCTTCCCTCGGCAATGCAGTGAGTTTCGGAGCTCTGGTCTGTGACCCTTATGGATTTGGGATGACTTGAACAACTCAACAAGGGAACTAAGGCTTGGAGGTACTGGAACCCTTGAGGCATTTTGTTGGTTGGACTTGAGCAGTGTCTCCATGCTGGGGGATGTCATGGAGGGGATTCATATACCCACATTCGCACAGCTAGAGGTCCCCTTCAATTTGTACAGGCAACAGTTCTTTCGCTACCTCTACCTCCTCCATACTTCTTTGTGGTCTTTCATATGAAGATTGGCAAGATGCCAGGATGGCTCCTAGAGTGAATCTATGTAATATCGGTAGATAGGCTAAAGGACTAGACCATAGAAGGCTCTCTGTACCGGCCATTTATGAATCGAGAGGTTACCTGTATAGGCATGTCAAGTTATGGTCTGACTAGCAAGATTATAAAGGAGTCAAAGGTAGGAGCAAAGGGGCTCAAGGAACCTACTGAACATGAGTCATCAGAGGATTCAAAGTTCAAAGTGCTACACAATGTTTAACTTTTTGTCTGCCAAGCTAATCAGGTAACAACTGTGTGTTCTTTTCTCATGTGGAAGGAGAGGTACGGTATCAGCTAATGGGAATGTATTATGTAATCTTTGAAAGTTTAATATAATTATATCATAAAAATGGAGCTCGAAGGTCTAGGAGAAGATATGGTTTACAACTCATCACAAGATTAATGGTCAATATAAAGAAAATTCTTGATACGATTCATATTTTCAAACAATATTAGTGTTTGAAGTGACTAGTCATTTAAATATGTTTCACAACAATTAGTCACAGCATCCTTGACTAACAATGCTATCATCAACGGCACCAGCCTGTAGACATTAGGTACAGAGTTAGTATTATCAAGTTAGTAGAATATGCCAACCAGCTTGTTTCCAATCAACAGTACAGAAATGTAAGCTGCATTATTAATTGCTTTCACCTCAGTAGTAGTGAAAAACAAAATGTGTTTTCAGTGCTGGGGTGCCACATCACTGAGAAGTGATACTGTCACCATAGCTCCTGATTTTTCTCGCATATCGCTGCCTTGCGTTGCTGCTTTGCGAAGGTGTCCCAATGGCGTGGAGCAAGAGGGCGTTCCCATGTATCCACCCATGGATTTTGGCACATTCCCAGATTTACAAAGACTTATAAACCTGGGAATGTGTCAAAATCGTATTTCTCCTTGTTATTTCCCCATTCTGCAGCACAAATTGAAAGAGGAAAATGCCGCAAAATGTTGTTTTTGTGCAGGAAGTTGTCCTGTACAAAAACATTCCTGCCCCAACATAGGCACCCTTGCAAATGGCACAATGGTGGCTGCATTGGCGCTAGGCAGCAGTCAGTGTACCACTGCAGGAATGCGTGATATTTAAGTAGATATGGTGCAGTCCTGATCTTCCTGTTACGCAGCCCAGCTCAGCAAGCTGCCTTGCTGCTTTGGGTGACATTTTGATAAATCTGACCCTTATTATTTACATCTGTTAAATCAAGCGTGAGCAGTTCAAAGAAAGGCTGTTGTTCCAATTTGGTTGCAGATCTTATCTGATGCTGATTTGCAAATGTGTCTCATATTCCCAGAAGTTTTCTTGTTTTGAAAGTAGCACGACCCCAGCCGTTGTAAATAAAATATAAAAATTCTTCTATCTGTGCACAGTTTATGCACTATCCCCTCAACCTTTGTCCATGTGATGCAGGATTGCACTTAAAGGGAACTGGTGTCTGTGTCACCTGCCAACATCTTTTCGTGTCTGTCGATTGCTCCAGCAAGAGCCCCTTAGCTGAGGGTGAAAGGCCACACTGCCCATGTTACTCTCACAAATGAGCAGTTCCTATGACAACGTGCACAATCTCTCGTGTCTACTGTACGGAATCAAAAATGTAAATTGGTAGTTTTAAATATCCGAACAGAAAATAAGTCATATTTCTTTGCATTATAAATATTGGTTAAAAGCACTACACCATACAGCTCAAATTATTATTCACGTCGGCACAGTTTGATATTAAAGTTGTGAAATGTTGATTGATGAGGGATGTCCAGCCCTTCTCCTGTCGAGCAGCTCAGTGGTCCTTGGGGTCTGATCCCGCTTCATGGACCGCAGGGATCACGCAGAGCTTCCGTTCGGGCTCTCCAGGCCGCGCCCACCTTAACTGCATTTCTCTGGTTGTTTTTCATAAACCACCAAATACCTTAATAAAATACTAGTTCCATCAAGGCTAATCGACTGGAATCAGACTGTAAATGGGCGCTTCATGCATAGTTTGAAGTCTTTAGGAGAATAATTTACCATTTCCACTGAGCTAGCATTGATGTATGGAGCTAAAGTACCGGAGGAGTCGGTGGAAAAACTGTACCTGAATTTGCATTTTAAATATGCCTCTTCATGGCCACTTGCGCAGCTATTCTGCATTGTTTAAAGACATAACTATGCCGGTAGTAACAGGTTAAAACTTAAAACAAATATGAAATGAAGTGACATAAAATGTGTTAAGTGTTTTCGACATACTGTGGTGACAAATTTTAATCTGTGATTGAAATCGTTCTCTTGCTGTTGCAGTACACATTTTATTTAAAATGAATTTGTCCTGCTGGTGGATACAAATGTTAGCTGGTGCCCACTGCAACAGGGGGTTTACATTTGATAGTTACTCATCTGAACTTACTTGAGCCCTTAAGTCATTGAGTCACTGAGCCTCATTTATGGCATTTTGGCGTAGAGCAGCGCAGCAAGGCAACTTGCTGCGCTGCCGTGCACCGAAGTGAACAGGGCAAACATGCACCGTATATAAGCAATGTGGTGCATTCCTGTCCTCTTTGCCTGCACTGGTGCCGTTTTGGCAGCCTGGCGCCAATGTAAGCACCCTTGCACTATGGTGCTAGGATGCCTCCATTGCAGGCAGGATTGTTTTGGTGGAGGAAGGGGCACTTTCCTGTACAAAAAACAATCTATAGAGGTGTTTTCCTCTTTCTATGTGTGCTGCAGAAAAACAAGGTGAAATAAACATATTTCTCCTTGTTACGCCTCACCTCAGAAGGTGTACGGATTTGGCGCTTTCCCATTTGTGCATCCCTTTGTAAATATGGGGCAGCGTCAAATTCCATGTGTGCTGTGTGGGAAAACCGACCACAGTACCCCCTGGGATGCCTCCTGGGTGCAGAGCGAGGCTACACAGCGATTTGCGTTGCTTCGCCTGACTTTGAGTGGCCTCATAAATCTTAGTGAGAGTCCTGTGTCATGCATGTACCACTTTACGTGGTGCATAAGTGACAGTGGGCTCTCAAAAATAAGCTGTACTGTGTATTGCAATGAAACTATTTCTTTACTTTGTGCAAAGACAGACGGATAGACAAATGTGAACAAAGTCAAAGCAGTCCATTGTTTGGAGGCTCAGTATATGCTATTTCTTTTTCACAATGCTGCAAATTAAAAAAACTGCTAAGGCATTTCGAGGTTCCATTATGAGATGCGTGAATGTGGAAAAGGACACTTTGGGCCTCATTTATGACATTTTTATGTAGTGTAACAGTAATGCACCTCGCTGTGCCGCCCTACGCCAAAGTGAATCGGCAGAAATGCACCGTGTTTAAGCAATACTTGCATTTCTGTCCTTTCTGCCTGCACTGGTGCCACTTTGGCAGCCTAGCGCCAATTCAGGCACCCTTGCACCGTCATGCAAGGGAGCCTCCGTTAGCTGCATTATTATTTTTGTGCAGGAAGGGGCTCCTTCCTTAAAAAAAAAAACAATCCATAGAGGCGTTTTCCTCTTTCCCTGTGTGCGGCAATTTGCAGCACACATGGAAAGAGGAAAAAACAAGGTGAAATAAACATATTTCTCCTCGTTACGCCTCATCTCGGAAGGCGTATGTATTTGGCACTTTCCCAGGTTTATAGCATTTTCTCAATCTGGGGCAGCGTCAAATTCCATGGGTGCTATGTGGGAAAACCCACCACAACGTCCCACAGAACGTCTCCTGGCTGCAGAGTAAGGCGATGCAGCGATTTGCATTGCATTGCCTTACTCATGATTTATGAGGACACTCAAAGCCACGCAGGGTGGCATTGTGTGGCTTCATAAATCTTTATGAGAGCCCTGTGTCACGCATGTACCAATTTACGTGGTGAAAAAGTGATGCAGGGCTCTCATAAATGTGCCCCTTTGTGCCATTGTACACAAATGAAGTGGACTATGAATGGCCAAGCATCACTGCTTGGTCATTCCGTATTTAGAGCAGGATACACATCCACTGCAGACTACTATAGACATGTTGATAAAAGGGCTTCCATAAACCTGCAAGGTGTGCAGTCCATTTTTAGGTCGAGCCTATTGTGGCAGCACGCCTGCGCAGCTCGCTTTGCGAGGCATGCAGTAATCAGTATGGTGTGGAAGCTCCCTAAAAGCTCCGCCCACTCTCCGCCCATCTTTTTCATTAGCGTGTGTCTTTTTCGGTCCTAAATGTTGCCTTCCGATTGGTTTTAGGCTTGTTAGGTCCTCCTTATGAAGGACATGTCGTCATTTGTATCCTTCCATGGCTACTGGCCCCTTTACTTCCAGTGTTGCACAGTATGTTTTATTTAGATGCCTCCCCCCTTCCGCAGGCCGTGCCTTCTCGCTACCCCCGCACTCCATTGTTCATGCCTTCTCGCCCGCAGTCCCATTTGCAATGCAATAGGTCTTGTGTAAATGCGAGTCCTATTGCATTACAAATGCTTGTAGCGTAAAGCAAAGTCTGTTCCCGAAAGGAGTGCCAGGGGGTTTGACTAAATCAATTAGCTTGTCAGGGTATCTCTTTGGTGACCACTGATTGGCTGCTCAGCCCTACGACCCTTGCACCGCACACACACACCCTCTCTTCACTAAAAAGTCCCTTTAGCAGTCGCTCTGCGCTGTGAGGGAAGGAGTGGCAGCCGCAGCCCTGTCATGCCTTACGTTGCTCTGGCACCCAGACTTCTGCCGGAGTCCATTAACAGACATTAATTTGCTTCTTCTTCGAGGCAAAGGTGGGCCTAATTGGCAGCGCGAGTTGAACATAAGTGGAGGTGAATCACGCTCCAGACTGTCAGAGTTAGAAATCATTCTGTCTTCCGAGCAGTCCGGGGTGCTAGCCCCCAACTCTGAGCTGCCTCCGCATTCTGTCGCATCCGCCAGGCACGTGACCCACTGTATCAGGTGGCAGCGAGCACAAATCTGTCCATCACCCAGACCGGATGTCATTTAATGAGACTGACTGGTGGTGTGATGGCTGCTAAGAAGCCCTGATCCAGCACAGGCACTGTGTTTTTTTCACAAACACTCCGCCAAGACTCAGAGAAACGATTTAGATAAAGACAAAATGAGGTTCAGAAATCTGATTATTGCTTGGAGGTGAGCGGGGTTGTAATACTGGGTGAAGAAATCGAAGAATGATTCTGCGGGCTGCCACTACCCCTCGTTCACAGGACCTGTGCATGTACCACTCAAGTCACCCTAGTTTGGAGGGTGTCTCCTTCCACTACTAACAACTAAAATGCTTCATGCCATAAACTGCAGTGGGGGTCATCCACCCAGAAAACCTTTTGTCACCCGCCCGATATATTTATCATTACAAGTAGGTGAGCCACTGAAAGCTCTAACCAGGCTCGAGCCATCTGTCTGGCTTAGCTCAACGTACCCTTGACCCCTCGAGCTTACATGTGGCTGCTGTCTGCTGCTCCAGCGGTCATCTCCTGCTCCATGAAGTACATATATAGCTTTGATGCCAAACCTTTAACCCCTTCGCCGCGGCAGGAATTCCGCTGCGGCGCTGGGGGGGTTTGGGGGTAGTTGCGGTGGTGCTGTGCTCGTGACGGAACCACTCCGTCATGAGTCACGGGTGAGCTGTGCTCATGATGGAGTGGTTCCGTCACGTCTCCGCCCACTGCGCTAATCGCCCGCACAGGCGGGGAATTAGCGCCGCGTGGGCGGAGTGGCCGCCAACGGCCGCAGCATGACGGAACCACTCCGTCATGAGCACACGGCACCCGTGGCTCATGACGGAGTGGTTCCGTCATGAGCACGGAAAGGGTTTTTTTTTTCACAAAGACTCCTTTTTAGGTCGAGCCTATTGCGCACTGGAAGGCCCTTTGCAAAGCTTGACGTACTACATTTCTATTGCTTATTGCTATATTTGGATTCAAAACTGGCTGCATATGTTAATGTGTTTTGAACCTAGTGACTGACACTGAAAAGTACATTTGGCACAATTTGTTTTTGTAGAAGATGGACTGAATGAAGCAAGTGTGTGTAGTGCATAAAAAGCAGTGTGTGAACTGATCCCAGTTCCTGGGGGATTTGGGGGTCAAACTGTAATTACTTAGTTGCTTTTTCATCTCCAGGTTACTGCATATCAAATGATGCAAACACCCATAAAAATAAATGCAGCTGTGAGACACTACTTAAGAGCACTTAAAGGGTGCTAAAAACAATCTTCATAACTAACAAACATTTCCATTACAGCGCCAATAGCTCTAACTCCCCCAAAAAATGTGAGACCTATTGCAAATGCTTGTTTTTAATCATCTCATGCTTGAGGAAAGGGCCATCATGAAATGGATCTCAAGTGCCTGACTATCCTTTAAGTGTCAAAGGCCATAGAGATTCAGTGGATGACTTCAGAATAAGGTAACTAGGAAGAGCAAGATGCAGGGTAGAAGAAAGATAGGATGGCAGTGGAGTGACCTGGAAGATATAAATATGGCTGGAATGTGAAGGACGCCTGTCAACATGGAATGAGAAATTAATTGTATGGTGATAAAAGGGAAGTTGGGGTGAGCAGCAGGTGGGCAATGGGCTGTGAATCTATACTTTAGCTAAGCAGCAGGGAAGAGGAGTGGAAAAGAGTTTTTATACTGCAGGGATGGTTGTGAAGAAAAAGGGGCTCTTCCTGGGACACTGGGTATGCAGAGGGAACCTGGTTTGCGTGGAAAAGGTGAAGTTGAAGGCGTGTGGGTAGCCGTCTGTGAAAGGTTTTCCTTGTATTAGAGCTGACCAAGGCAAAAGGTCTCTGAATATTGTGAATGATGTGGGTTACTATCAGCGCAGGAGAGAGGCAACAGTAAAAGCGGCTGCTGTTATCACAGCTCATGTGATAACAGGGCAATCAGAGGCACAGCAATTTGCAAACGGGTCAATATGGTGAAAGGGGTGGGGCGAATTGGCGAGTGCCATAGCCAGAAGGAATTAGTCAAAGCTATGGATGGTGCCAGGGTGGGCCAAGCTATATTTCTGATGGATGATATTGGTGGAGGGAAGTGGGTCGCTAATTCAGATCAGAACTATGCTGTGGGCAATAGGTCATGTTTGGCAAGAAGCAAAGGAAGGCACCTGATGGGAAGAATGTTCAAAGGCACTACCAAAGGTGTAAAAGGTGAGGCAGAGTCAGTTTTGCCCATGGTTGTGTAACTGTGATCCTGAACCACTTACCTTCTATACTGATCTACAGTGGTGACCCTGCAAGCAATATTGTATAATGCCCAGGAGGCACCCGGGTCACTGGAAGGCCTGGGTGGTGAACTACACTCTGCTCGCGGAGTTTGCAGAGTTTTCTGCACTCTGCGTTACGCGAATCTCGCGGAGTGCAGGACATTTTTGCTCGCTCGCGTTCCTCAACATCAAGTTGGCGACCGCGAGTGAGCAAAATCAACATCCCGGCAAGATTTTTCCTCATTCGCGATCGGACACATCAAGTTGGGGAACGCGAGCGTGGAAAATAAACCTCCCGATGATATTTCTCAATGTGAGGGGGCAGGTTTCTAATTGCAAGTGGTCGCGTATGCTCGCGACCGCTCGCAATGAGAAACTGCCCATTCGCATTGAGAAAGTTGCCGCTTGAATAAAAATCTACTTGAACGGTAGAAAATGACCGCTTGCACTGTGCATGATGCCGTTTGCAATGATTGCACAGTGCGGACAAGCATCCGACACTGTGCAATCACCGTGAACAGCATTTTCCTATCGCACTATGCTGCTCGCGTAGCTCCACGTAGCACAGTGGAGTATTTTTACCGATTCACGTAGCTCCGCATAGCGCAACTCCGCAAACCACGCCCAGGCCTAGTCACTGGTAGTAGCTGCTAGCTGCCATTAGAGTGCACACATATAAAGCTGGATCAAGAGCAGTGGATCAAGCTGTGATATCCATATGGGTGCGAATTGCAGGATTCAAAAGGCAGGTGCAAGTGCTGCAGGAATGGCTTGTGAATGCCATGTGGAGGCAAAGTTATTTTATCAAAAGACATATATATTAGCAAGGAGGTCAGAACTGGTCTGCAATGTTGAAAGCAATATCAGCTGTCCTTTGAAAATCAATATAAAGGATGCCTAGGTATAAAATGTGCACATAGCAAATCCTGTTTCCCCTTAGAAAGAGAAATATCTACAATGTATCCCCAACAAATCACATCTTTAAATTCAGGAGCTGTGAAGCTGTCAATGGCAATGGCTAACCTAATCGAAACCTGTTATGTTTTTTAACTCTTTGGAGAGTAAAACACTTTACCAGATGGATAACCAGCTGGCCGGATAATTTTGTTACAAATGTTGGAATTGATGGGTGTGGGTAATTCACAGGTCTGTCTGTGTGAGAAGGAGCTCACGATCCTGAGTTGTGCTGTGCATACGGATTCAGATCCAGCAATGAAGCAGCACAAGAGGAGGAGAGGTCGTGGCAGTGTAAGTGACTGGTGACACACTTGTTTGGACTACCTGCTCCCTCCAGCGTGGTTTGCTGCAGCATCACACCTAAAAAGCATGAATCTAGGGAGGAAAGGGCAGCAGCACAGGCTGACGAATGTGGTGCCATTGGTATGTTTCATAAAGAGGGTTCTACAGACTAAGTGAATGGTGACAACGTTTGACAGTAAAGGTGATAGTGTTTGACAGAATTGTCAATATTTCAATGGGTCGTTCAATGCTTTATTTGTAAGAGAATGGGCGCCGGAGCCCAAAGCTCTGCTAAGAAGCCTGCTGTCTGTGCAATTAAAGGTCCTTGTACCGAATACCAGGGCCGCATGATCTTAATTCCACCTCATGTCTCTTTACACTACCAGTTTCTCCCTGCCCCTTATCTCTCTTACAGGTTCCTGCTTTCTCCTTTATGACATTTCTTCAGTTTTTTTGCTTTCCTTTATCTCTCCCTTTTGTGATTTTTCTTCTCTTTCTTTCTGTAAATTTACAGAAAAATAAGTGCTGGTCCGAAAACATTGACAGAAATACAGAAAAATATGTGCTGGTCCCAAATTGAGTCACCAGCTCAAATTAAGCACTGGGGCATTATAATTAGTGCCACGTTGTTTATGTCAAAATGCCCTCCTGGTATTTATCCATTTCACCTATGCATTTGTGCTGCTCCTGTGGGTCCATATAACTGTCAAAGGTAAAAGAGCACAAGGGCACTGCTGGCTTTGTGCAGCTTTAAAATGTAAAATGTTTCAAGTGCACTTTTGGTAATCTTCTACTCACAGGGTTTGTCAGAAAGTGTAATCAATACAAACCCTTGCTTACTACAGTAATCTGTGGGTTACTGTGCAACAGAATACATTGCTGCAGATATTAATATAGCATATTAATAATCCACCCTTTTAAGACCTATTGGTTTTAACATATGCTTCTCACATCAAATAAACAATGCCTACTGCCTTTCTCATAGCTTTTCTTTTTTTTTTTAAAACATTTTTATTGAAACAAAAGTATTTCATTTTACATTCCCCCCCCCCCCCCCCGCCCTCCCCCACATCACCCAGACCAAGGGAACTATATTACAAAAAGAAGCTTATCATGGACATTAGTGCAGTATACAACAAACAATTTAGGTCGCAAAACAAACTCCCAATTAGGTATGGCTATGTATCCGTGACAGTAGTGGTTCCCAGATTGTCATACCTCTTTTTCTTTTATTAAACCCTTTATTTTTATAGCTGGCCACCTCAAGACTACATGTCGCCAAAAATCTGCTTCTCCAATGTATAAAAGTGGGTGGATTCGGGTCAAGCCAGGATGTTGCGATACACATCCGTAAAACGGCCATAGCAATAAAGATTAAGCCTTGCATATGCTTCATCCTCTTCTGGTTTGCAACCCCTAATACAATCTCTTCCGTTGTTATATTCATCTTGATTTGGAATATATCGGAAAGAAAACCAGAAATTCCTGTTATCAAGTTTGTAAGCATATTGCATGAAGCGAACATATGAATAATATCGGCCTCATATAGCAGACATCGCGGGCATGTAGTTCCCTTTCCAGATCCCCACTTTGCGATTTTATAAGGTGTATAGTATAGGGAAACGAATGTCTTATAGAATTGAGCTTGTAATTTAATGGACATCAAAGATGTCTGTGATAATTCAAACGCTGGAGGAGGAATTTCAGATCGAACTGCTAGTTTTGTTTCCCAGCTTATATATTGTTTCTCCATATCATCCGGGAGTAGCGAATTCAAAGCATCATATTATTCCCCAATCTTAGGGGTAGATTTTTTACATAGATTATCCATGAATTGACTTGATTGGAATTTTAACCTCCCACCCCCCCCTTCTTAGATAGAAAATCTCTAATTTGAAGGAACTTGAAGAAATCTTTATTGCTGATTCCATAGTTGAGGTGTAGCTCCGAGAATGTCTTAAAACCATTCGGAGTATAGAAACAGCCTAGCTGCCTCAGCCCGGAAAAAAACCATTGTTTCATACAGCTGTCTTGAAAGATCTCCGGAAGATCGTTATTATTATTTAAGGGGGTGTAAAATGAATAGCGTCCCAGCCCAATTATCTTTCGTAAATTACACCAGACTTTATATATACTAGATATAGTCTTAAACTTAGTTTTTTTGAAATAACAGTCATTGATATGTCGCCAGAAGCATCCTTCACACCCCTCACCTAAAATGATTTCTTGAGGTGTTGGTATGATATGATCGTAGGGGTCCGAGGAAATCAAATGTACACTATATTTTAGAACAGTGGCCCAATAGTATAATTTACAGTTGGGTAATCCTAATCCCCCTCTTTCTTTAGGTAAGGTAATCCATCTGAGTGCCCGGCAAGGTTTATTATATCCCCAAAAGAACCCCGAGAAAATTGCATCAATTGCTTTCAGTATTTCTGGGGGGAACTCCAGACAAATAGTTCGAAAAAAATATAAAAGTTTTGGCAAAAACAGCATTTTAATTACATTGCATCTACCCCCTATTGTCAAATGTAGATTGTTCAATCGAGTCAATTCTTTCTTTGTATGTGTAATTAATGGCTTTATATTAATACTGACTATACTTTCTATTTTAGCACTAATATCAACCCCTAGATAGACAGCATTATCGATAACTCTTGTATCCTTCATCCTAATATTATTATTCAGCACAATCTGAGTTTTCCCGGGGTTTAATTTATAACCTGAAATATTTCCAAATTGTTTTGCCTCCTCTTCTATAGCAATTATAGCACTCTGAGGATCAGTTGTAACAATTGCTATATCATCTGCATAAACTAAAATATTGGTTTTATGATTATGTATTTGAATAGGTAAGATTAGCGTATGGTTTTCTAGACGGTAAATAAAAGAATCGATGTAAATCGAAAAAAGGAGAGGAGAACAAGGGCATCTTTGTTTAGTTCCCGAGTAATAGTGAGTCTTTCCGAGAGGAGCACATTAATCAGGACATGAGCCCCCGGATTGATATACAGTTTTTGTAAAGCTTTTATAAATTTCTCGGTGATCCCAGAGTGTGATAGGGCAGCCCAGAGAAATCTCCAGGAGACCCTATCGAATGCCTTTTCTGCGTCAAGCACAATAAGCGCCATAGGGTCTCCTGTTGTCCCTGTATAATCAAATAAGGAGATAACTCTTTGCACATGATCTATTGTAGATCGACCAGGCATAAACCCATGTTGTCGTTGAGATACGATTTTGTGTATAATTGGTGCTAATCGAGAGGCTAAAAGTTAGGAATATATTTTAGAATCCCCATTTACCAGAGTTATAGGGCGATAGGATCCCATTTCTGTAGTTATTTTATTTTTTTGGGGAAAGACCACTATCTTGGCATCCGACCAAGAGGCCGGTGGTATCCCACCCTGAAAAATATGTACGAATAGATCTGTCATGATTGCTCTAAGTTGTTCTATACATTTATTATAGAACTCTGTTGGGATCCCATCGACACCTGATGCTTTTCCGTTTGACAATGAGTTTAAGGAGAGCAGAATTTCCTCCCATGCAAGGGGATTATCTAGCTTATCTTGATCCTTTTTTTCGAGTTTATTACGGAAAGTTAACTCTAAATATGCCTCAGGATAATCCTGGTCTTTATCTGATTCTGTATAAAGTTGTTGATAGAATTTCTGAAATGAAGTTCTAATTTCTCATAGCTTTTCATAATAAACATATTAGAACTATGGCATCTGAATGAACATTATTTAATGAACCGATCAGGGCTACATCACAGGCTAGTCATCATAAAAAACCTATCTCAAGGACGAATGAATGGAGATTGTGGCTTGAGTTGTGAGATGGTCCCAATGGGTGAGCAGATATTCAGGATTTGTTTTCGTGGGTGTGAGCACGCTGATGCTGTATGCAGTAGGGGGCTGAGGTTTGACACTTTCGTAGATGACTGTAATCTGTGATAATCGATGTGACAAAATATCTGTCTACAGGCTTTAACACAGTGTAATAGCATTTCACCCGTAAAGGTCTAATGGCTTTAATATATGTTTTCACAGTAAACAAGCCAGGCCTACTGATTTTGTTATACCTTTTCAGTTTGTCACAAATGGTAACCTACATCAAAATGTTTACCTACTGTGGTAATCTGTGAGATTTCCTCTAACTGCCTACAGGTTTTACAATAGTATAATAACACTCCACATGTACTGTCCTATTGAAATGCTTCTTAAAATGAATATATTGAGCCTGCTGCCTTTGTCGGAAGTTTTCACAGAAACAAAACAGATCTCTTGTATCTGACAATAGGCATCATTGGCTTCTCACCATAAGCAATTCAGGACGACTGTATTGAATATTGGCTCTTCCACAAAACAGCCATTTTCACACAGTCATAAAATCTCAAATATGTACATATTAAAGTTGGCAAACCATATAGACCCCTCCAAAAATAGGGATTCTCACAATTCAAACAATCTACGCTAGGAGGTTGTCAGAGAGGGTATCTAACACCTAAATACTTTCTTATTACTGTAATTGGTGAGATTCTGTATAACAAAAAAATACCTGTTCACAGTCTTTACCACAATGTAATAAGAATCTGCCTATACAGGCCTATTGACTTTAACATTATTTCACAATAAATAAGTCAGGCCTGCTGCCTTCATTGCAACTTTTCATAATAACTGATCGGATTATGGCATCCAACAAATGTCATTTTTAGATTGCAGTCATAATTAATTCAGGCCTACTGCACTGAGCTTAAGCTTTCCAACAATGCAAAAAGTATAACGTACTCTGTTTTTCAGTGGAATCAGAACACTGTGGCCAATAAAATGCTGTAGTTAGTTATTTCTTAAATCTCTGTTTTTTTCAGATAATTCCAGAAGTTTGGTTGACAGCAATCAAGAGTTCAAGGAATCCAAGTGCTGTAGTTGGGCCGAGATTTCTTGAAGTTTCAGATGAAGGATGCATAGGCAGTAGATCAGTCAGTTCCATCTTACGCAACCTCTGTTTAGATGAAACAGTGAAATGTTACAGCCCAGTCTTTAAAATGATGACCATAAAATTGGGACTAATGACGAGGATGTTGTTCTATAACTGATAAAGAATCAGCCGCGGTCGGTAGTAGGAGTAACTGCAGGGCGGTGATGTGGGGAGGGGGAGGGGCAGGGTCGGGGGTAGTAAACTATGGATTACGGAGGTTTACAGGTAAGTTAACATATAAATTAATAAAACTAATTTCGTTGTGTGCACTACATCCCCAAATGTGATGCAGTGCATGCAACGAAATTCGTTTTATTAATTTATATGTAAACTTACCTGTAAACCTCCGTAATCCATAGTTTACTACCCCCCACCATGCCCCTCCCCCTCCCCACGTCACCGCCCTGCAGTTACTCCTACTACCGACTGCGGCTGTAAAGAATTGCTCATGGGAATAAAGTGTTGTTCGAGAGCTTACCATCAAAGTTCTCTGCCTTGCACACTAACACATATTATTGATAGTTCCACTAATATTGGAGGATTGCAAAGAAAAAATGACAGAGGGACATGCCTTGCTGTGAACTCTGTTGTTGGAGGGGGCAGACTACAAGCCCCAAAGTTCCTTGAGGCCAAGGAGGAGGCAGGGGAGCATCGTGTTGCCGGTCGGGTGTTGTTTAAGGACTGATCCCTTATCAAGGCACCGGACGTGCCTTGCTGTGGACTCTGTTGCAGAAGGGGACTACAAGCCCCAGGGTTCCTTGAGGCCGAGGAGGAGGTGGGGGATCAATGCAGAGCTGGTAGGCGTTATTTAAAGACTGATCCCTAACTCAGTGCAGGGCACACCTGGGCCAAGAGCTGGACTGTCTGGGCCCATCAATGGCTGTACAGGCCAGGTTGGGCTCTCTCTCTTGGTCTATTGAAGAGGACAATGTCCAGAAGCTGGATAGCATGGTGACTGTACTGAACTCCGCTCCTATTCAACTCTTTTTGCCCATCTACTCTGTGACTGTTTTCCTGGTGTGTGTGATGGGTGAGAGAAAACCTGTGGCCTCCGGTCTGTGGCACCAAACTGTGCATCTATTGAAAATTGTTTAGTCAGGGCTGTGAGGGTCATCACCAAAGAGATTGACTTGGTAGAGTGGTACCTATCCCTGGATCTAAAAGATCCTCCTCAATTCCACCATGAGCATGGCATCCCATCAATCTTCCACTGTGCATCTCGTCTTTCCACCTACATTGAATAAAGCAGTTCCACAACTCACTGATATAGCCCTGGGGCCGTCAATGCAGGATTCAGTTCTGCCCTGCCTTTAAAGATAAGCAGAAGACCAAAAACGCACCCTTCATCAGTGAGGTGGGGGCAAACTGTCAAGAACCTGGCCTTTTCTTGGTTCCAGGAGGCAGCTCTTTTGTCCCCTTAGGTGCGTCTACCTGGCACCTTTCCTGACACTACTCACTGATACTCTCAAAAGATATTTGGATCCTCTATTTGACAGACTCAATGAAATTAAAGCTGACATTTCTAAAATCTCCAAGTCTTGGGAGTCTCATGTGGGCACTCTGGTTCCTGAGGCTCCACCTAATGTATCTATTGTAGTACCCTCCATACCATATTCAACAGGTGCAATGGCTGTTTTGGGTCTCATAGCACCAGGGTCGCGATTAGCCTCTGCCTTCTCCCTGAAGGTATCCATCTGCTGCTACTCTGGGTGAATTTGCAACCAGGATAATAATATTCCCATGGGACAACCTCGAATCTTACTCCTGGCAACAAGAGCATCCTTCCTCATGTCAACTTACCCTTGTTGTTGCTTTGGGAAACCTACTTGGCCTGGATAACCCTCATAATGAGACTTTTGATGTACTTAAAAATAAAATATCATATTAGTTATCCTGCCACTCTAACTTTTCCATGAAAGACCATTGCATCATCTTGATAGTGAGGAGTGTGGGTTGAATCGGTCCTTTAGAGAAATCTATTCCCAGTGACAGTGGTATTATTAATTATTGGATACCCATTTCTAGCAAAACTAATTTTGTGTCATCACCATTGACCGCCAAGTAATGGGACCGTTAATGTTTTCCCTTTAGGTTTCTTTAATAGGCATCTGGAAGACGATATGATTTCCACACGTGCCCTATAACCTCAACTGGTACCACAGAGGCCTGACTCGAGTATTCCAGGTCACAAAAGGTATTCAACATTAGAAGCCCTTAATGAGCTGGACTGACAATTCTTGTGCCCAGCTGAGGTGGTTGTCCCCCTCAAGAGTTTGGTTACCCATTCTCCCCGGTGGGGAATGACCTATTAGTTGCGTCTGGGCCCCTAGAAAATTTTGGAACTTACGGTCCAATTGAAGCTATGCTAGGGGCCCCAAAAAAAGATCGTCCAAACTTGGAGATGGTACCATCTGGCTCTTGAAGAGGATGCTAGCTAGGAGGAGGATTGAAGTTGATCTGTTGGAACGTGGCTGTTGTTACCTCGAAACTAGATGATGCAGACTGGGTTGAATATATTTCTTGTATTTATTCTTCTGCAAGAGACTTGGTGCCTGGACGTTCCCACTTTGGATGGATTTCTGTGTTTTAGCATTCCCTATCGCAGATAGCTGAGGGGCAGGGCAAGTAGGGGCCAGGTCACTTTGGTTCGTAAAACTTGTAATGCAATAATTAATTCTGTTCACATTCTACACCTGGGTTTACAAATATTATGGGTGGTTCTACCCTGTTCTTTAAGTTTTTGTTTCATTCATTTCTACAATTCGGTGGGAGGTAGTGAATCCCCTTGTTATCTGGAGAACTTATTCTTTGCACCAAAATGCTTAAAGAAAAGGCTTTTACTTTTTTGCATAATTTTAATATATTGATTGGGGGTGATTTTAATGCTAAAATTGGTTCAAACTGCCAACCAGGGATAAGAGGGGAGGCAAGCTACAAAAATTCTTATTGGATGTTGGGCTGTATAATGGGTTGGAGCTTAGAGATAGAACTGATTTTAACAAACGTTACCTTTACAGGGAGGGGAATTCGGTTCCACCATTGACTATATATTTGTTTCACCCTCAGTGGGTAGTACTATTGAGCAGTAGCGACCCATGGAGGGAGTTCCGTGAGGCGGTGAGGCAGGGCGAGGGGCAGGGTGAGGTGTAGTAAACTCCTGCTCACGGCCGACCGGAGTAATGTAAAGAAATAAAGAAATAAAATGAATTTCATTGCGCGCGCTGAAACGCCAAATGCGTTTCAGCGCGTGTAATGAAATACGTTTTATTTATTTATTTATTTACATTACTCCTGTCAGCCGTGAGCTGGAGTTTACTACCCCCACCCCGTCTCCTACGTAAATGGCACTTTTTCAAAAAATCCTCACACAATATATATAGACATGAAAAGAAACAAGCATTTGCATAGCCAATAGGTCTTGCCTTTGGGACCTTATAAGTGTTTAGTTATCCAGCACAATATCCTTGGTGCAACAATATCAAATGTTGCATGGCTAAACACTTATAAGGTCCCAAAGGCGAGACCTATTAGCTATGCCAATGCTTGTTTTTTTTTTTAACGGAGTTTTATATAGCGCGAACTTGAACCTGGTATTGGAACTCTTTACATAGCGTTATATGAGGACACATTTATTTTTGTTAGGCACAGGGAGATGAAGTGATTTGCCCAGAATCACAGGATGTTCAGCGTCATTGCCGAGACTCGAACCCAGTTCCCCAGATTCCAGGTCGACAGCCCGAGCCGTTATGCCAACTCCTAGCCTTCATTGTCAAAAAAAGGTGAAACCATGTGCTACTGACTCATCACTAACTGAGTGCTTGGTAAATTAAAAATTAATGCTTTGTGACGTTTAAGTCAAATGCTACAAATACATTTCAGCCAGATCCACTAGCATGGGCCACAGCAACCCAGCAGCCCTAAATCATTGTCCAGCACCTGGATAAAAATTGGTTCTCTGCACCCTGTGGGGAAGTACATTCTGTGGGGTGTCTCAAAAGGCATGAAAACTCAGAATAGAAATATTTACAGCACTTGGTAAATACCTCATTGTGAGGTAGGGGTGGGTGGGTTCAGGGCCAATCATTTGAAAGCTCCGGGAATATGATTATTAATTTATCACATAATCCGTATTTCCGATCTCTGTGCAAACCCTGTTAGGACATTGATAGCAATTGAACCCTAAATTTAATTCAGGACCTTGGGACTTAATTATGAGTGAAGCAGTGTCGGGTGGGATATTTAGTGCACCTGATAAAATCTGACATGGAGGTGCTTGGAATTTATCAGGTGTGATAATTATCGCTTATTCCGCGTTTTGTCCAAAGAAAGGGGTGTCACATGCAGATTTGGGTAAGTTTTGCTGTTTTCTTCACCCAAGTATCTATATTTCCCAGGCATTTCCCCCCGTAAATATCAGGAATGGCCTGCAGAAATGTCGGGGGGGGGGGGGAGGAGAGGGGGGGGGATAGCAGAGGTGTAGTGTTTGCTGAAGAAATAGGAGTTTACGCACTTTTTAGAATTAACTCGAGCACTCATAATGGAGACTTTAGTGTCTTAAAAGTCAAGATGACAGCATGCCGCCATGTTATTTTTTTCGTATTTTATAGCAATTTGTTGGTGCGGAAGGGGAAGCCAGAAGATGTCATCCAAGACCTTATCAAACAGCTTGATTCAGTCAGTGCCGTGGCTTTTCATGAAGAAGTAAGTGTGGCATACATAATCCATAACATTTACCATATGTGTACATCATCCTCATGTCTTAATTTGTAAAAAATGAAGTGTCAGGACTCTGGTCAAGAGGCTACTGCAGCTCAGTGATGGTAACAACACAACTGCTAACCATCACACTCCTGCTACAAGTGTGACAATTCGGTCTATTTTATGCCCCCAAAGCTATTACGATTTGCTTGGGATGTCCGGTAATAGTCATTTTTGGTGTATATTGATTTAATAAGTAACTGTTGTTGTGGACAGCCCCATCTCACAAGCACGGTGTTGACCATTAAGTACAAGTGCCTAGCACCGGAAACCACTGACTCAAATTAAGCACCGATCACACCACAAACTGATGTGCCTGTTGATGTTTAAAGAATTGCTGTTATTATCGAAGGGCGTTAAAACAAACAAATGATGGACGGAATGCTGACAATGCAGACATTCTCCCCCAGTCAAGAGATCTGGGTTAAATCCATCGTTCTTTTGCCCACTACACCACCCCAATTTGGACATGGCCATATGCAAATCAGTCTTGACCCTGTGCCTCATGGGAACAGTCCAGCCCGAACTGCCAAGCCATGTCTTCCCTGGACCGGAATCAAGCATCCTAGGACCGGTTTCTGGCTATCAGCCGTCATCAGCCAGGATAGCTTGACTCCAGTGGCGTAGTGAGCACGGGTCCCACATCTGGGAATACCCATCCCACTTAGGGCGAAAAGCGTTACAACAAACAAATGATGGACGGAATGCTGAAAATGCAGACATTCTCCCCCAGTCAAGAGATCTGGGTTAAATCCATCGTTCTTTTGCCCACTACACCACCCCAGTTTGGACATGGCCATATGCAAATCAGTCTTGACCCTGTGCCTCATGGGAACAGTCCAGCCCGAACTGCCAAGCCATGTCTTCCCTGGACCGGAATCAAGCATCCTAGGACCGGTTTCTGGCTATCAGCCGTCATCAGCCAGGATAGCTTGACTCCAATGGCGTAGTGAGCACGGGTCCCACGTCTGGGAATACCCATCCCACTTAGGGCGAAAAGCGTTACAACAAACAAATGATGGACGTAATGCTGACAATGCAGGCATTCTCCCCCAGTCAAGAGATCTGGGTTAAATCCATCGTTCTTTTGCCCACTACACCACCCCAGTTTGGACATGGCCATATGCAAATCAGTCTTGACCCTGTGCCTCATGGGAACAGTCCAGCCCGAACTGCCAAGCCATGTCTTCCCTGGACCGGAATCAAGCATCCTGGGACCGGTTTCTGGCTATCAGCCGTCATCAGCCAGGATAGCTTGAGTCCAGTGGCGTAGTGAGCACGGGTCCCACGTCTGGGAATACCCATCCCACTTAGGGCGAAAAGCGTTACAACAAACAAATGATGGACGGAATGCTGAAAATGCAGACATTCTCCCCCAGTCAAGAGATCTGGGTTAAATCCATCGTTCTTTTGCCCACTACACCACCCCAGTTTGGACATGGCCATATGCAAATCAGTCTTTACCCTGTGCCTCATGGGAACAGTCCAGCCCGAACTGCCAAGCCATGTCTTCCCTGGACCGGAATCAAGCATCCAGGACCGGTTTCTGGCTATCAGCCGTCATCAGCCAGGATAGCTTGACTCCAGTGGCGTAGTGAGCACGGGTCCCACGTCTGGGAATACCCATCCCACTTAGGGCGAAAAGCGTTACAACAAACAAATGATGGACGGAATGCAACAATGCAGACATTCTCCCCCAGTCAAGAGATCTGGGTTAAATCCATCGTTCTTTTGCCCACTACACCACCCCAGTTTGGACATGGCCATATGCAAATCAGTCTTGACCCTGTGCCTCATGGGAACAGTCCAGCCCGAACTGCCAAGCCATGTCTTCCCTGGACCGGAATCAAGCATCCTAGGACCGGTTTCTGGCTATCAGCCGTCATCAGCCAGGATAGCTTGACTCCAGTGGCGTAGTGAGCACGGGTCCCACGTCTGGGAATACTCATCCCACTTAGGGCGAAAAGCGTTACAACAAACAAATGATGGACGGAATGCTGACAATGCAGACATTCTCCCCCAGTCAAGAGATCTGGGTTAAATCCATCGTTCTTTTGCCCACTACACCACCCCAGTTTGGACATGGCCATATGCAAATCAGTCTTGACCCTGTGCCTCATGGGAACAGTCCAGCCTGAACTGCCAAGCCATGTCTTCCCTGGACCGGAATCAAGCATCCTAGGACCGGTTTCTGGCTATCAGCCGTCATCAGCCAGGATAGCTTGACTCCAGTGGCGTAGTGAGCACGGGTCCCACGTCTGGGAATACCCATCCCACTTAGGGCGAAAAGCGTTACAACAAACAAAATTGTTGTTTTTGCATTTGTCACCCCGAGTGGAAAGGGTATGCCCAGACGTGGGTCCCTTGCTCTCCATGCCACTGGAAATCAAGCAAGCCTGGCTGAAGACGGCTGAAATGCCAGAAACCGGTCCTAGGATGCTTGTTTCCAGTCCAGGGAGGACCTGGCTTGGCAGTTCGGTCTGGACTGTTCCCATGAGGCACAGGGTCAAGACTGATTTGCATATGGCTGGGTTCAAACTGGAACGGCATGGTGAGCAAAAAAGACGATGGATTTGGGCCCAGATCTCTGTACTGGGGTGAATGTATGACATTGTTCTGCATTCTGTCCATCAATTGTTGTTTTTGCATTTGTCACCCCGAGTGGAAAGGGTATGCCCAGACGTGGGTCCCTTGCTCTCCATGCCACTGGAAATCAGGCAAGCCTGGCTGAAGACAGCTGAAATGCCAGAAACCGGTCCTAGGATGCTTGTTTCCAGTCCAGGGAGGACCTGGCTTGGCAGTTCGGTCTGGACTGTTCCCATGAGGCACAGGGTCAAGACTGATTTGCATATGGCTGGGTTCAAACTGGAACGGCATGGTGAGCAAAAAACGATGGATTTGGGCCCAGATCTCTGTACTGGGGTGAATGTATGACATTGTTCTGCATTCTGTCCATCAATTGTTGTTTTTGCATTTGTCACCCCGAGTGGAAAGGGTATGCCCAGACGTGGGTCCCTTGCTCTCCATGCCACTGGAAATCAAGCAAGCCTGGCTGAAGACGGCTGAAATGCCAGAAACCGGTCCTAGGATGCTTGTTTCCAGTCCAGGGAGGACCTGGCTTGGCAGTTCGGTCTGGACTGTTCCCATGAGGCACAGGGTCAAGACTGATTTGCATATGGCTGGGTTCAAACTGGAACGGCATGGTGAGCAAAAAAACGATGGATTTGGGCCCAGATCTCTGTACTGGGGTGAATGTATGACATTGTTCTGCATTCTGTCTATCAATTGTTGTTTTTGCAGTTATTATCGAAGGGGCATATTATCAAGACAGGCGATAAAATTATCGCCGCTTTAGCGGCAGAAAACTGCCGCTAAAACGGCGATAATGGGCTTGATAATATGCTCTATGGAATTCCAATTGAAGCTCAGGTTAGATGTCCTTCACATCTAACATGGGTTTCAATTAGAATTCCATAGAGCATATTATCAAGCCCATTATCGCCGTTTTAGCGGCAGTTTTCTGCCGCTAAAGCGGCGATAATTTTATCGCCTGTCTTGATAATATGCCCCATGGTACTCACGCTCAAGACTTTAGGAGGATGAAATCTTGAGTCCGCCCTGGCAGTGATGTGACATGTTCCAGTCAATCGCACTCTGGTGTGTGATGACAGTATAAAGCAACCTGCATGTGACAGTTCAAATCCCAGCACCTCAGTCAATAACAAGAGGGCCATTAAGCAGGTTAATAGTAACACATCATTGGCAGCAATAAATAGTTTACTTTGTAGTATGTGCTCTGACGTGGTCCTCTTCTATATTTAGCTTAACAGAGCAGATTTGCTTTCACCAATTTTTAAACAAGCGCGTTCCTCGTGCTAAAAGGAGGCAGCAGGGGGAGGGACGAGAGGAGTGGGCGAGTGAAAGAGTTTCACTTGCGAGAGCGAGCAGCGCCAGGAGCGATAATTGCTACCATATGGCGCCGCGCGCTCCCACAAGTGAATCTCCAGACATGCACGCGTTGCCATTGAAGGCAATGGAACGCGTGCACGTTTTTGGCTGAAAAGCCAAAGCAATCGCAAAAGGTCTATTTTGCCTATGCAGCGCATGCGCACTGCGTAGGCTAGACCTAAAAAGTCAACAAACAGGCTATTATCAGGAGTGTCTGGTGCTCGCTTATGACATATACTGCAATATATTTCTACACTGTGCATACTAGTGTAAATCTTACGTCTGCCGTTTCAATTGGATAACGACACTTAGATGGCTCTGTCCAACCACTTTTGGAGCTGCCCTCAGACTATCAAAAAGGTTCCTAGCAGAGTTCAGGAAAGGGTTCTTTTAGAAGAAAGAATTGAATGTCAATGAAGTGAGGGGTTTGCACAGCAGTCCATAGGGTGATAGGTTTAACAGATTGTCAGGTGGGCAGAACGAATGTATGATCGCTGGGCTGCAGTCTAGTCCACTGCATAAGGAGAATGGAGTTTGTATGTCATCAGCAATGATGTGGTAGAAGAAAGCTAATCAGAAAGAACATGATGCCACATAGGCGAGAGTGTTTTATAATGAGAGAGAAGCAACTAATTGCATTGCCTCAGGCCCTTGAGCCATCCGGGAAGTGCTGGACAGGAACCTGAAGCAACGAAAAAAAGGAACGTAGGGGATTATTTACAATAAGCCTGCACCACTGGAGTGTCACTTTTTGTGATGCTCTGATAGCACAGGCCTCTCAATCCTATCTATGAGGCGATGCAAAGCCACCTTGAATGACTTTGCATGGCCTCATAGACATGGAGTAAGGCAAGGCAGCGCAAATGGTTGTGGTGGGTGTTCCCATGCAACACCCATGGATTTTGACGCTGCCTTAGATTTACAAAAGCACATAAACCTGAGGCAGCACCAAAACCTTACACATACCCAGTATTTGACCCATCAAGTTTTCCTCGTATTACCATGATGTATAGTGATTTCCTTTCCTCAGATGTGATTGCAAACCAAGACCTGTAGCAAGCTCCAAAATCAGGTCTGCTGATGGGGTTCTGGTGGCAATAGTGCAGCGCCAGCAGCTACGCATGCATCACCAAGTTTGGGTAGAAAAACAGAAGTGCACTGAGAATATTACTGCGGTATATGAGTATTTAATTGAGTGGAATAAAGATAAAGGTACAACCACTGTTGAGGAGTGGGGCACTACAGTGCAAATTGTGGAGCCTCGCAGCTGATGCCACATATTACATACTTACCTGTTATGCATGCTCTCTCCATATATGAATTACTACGAAGCTCCTATTAGTGAAGCTCTGTTAAACTTCAATTATGACATTTCTAAACGCTAAACTGATTTTAACTTCTGTCTCAAGTGAAAGAGTTAATAAGATAACTAAAAATTATGATTTGAGAGGAACATTTGACAACACACAAACTTTCCTGCAGGCACACATTGAAAATGTAAAAATAATATGTAATCAATCGGGAAGGGGGGGGTAAAATTAAAAAAATGTATAGCTCCCCTCCCCATGTTGACTGAATGGCTTCTTGAATTATGTCACATAGCGGGATACGAGAAACTCACATATTCTGTGAATGACCAATGAATTTTCTTTGAGGCAGTCTGGAGCCCTTTCATGACTGGAGTGTTGGAATCTCTTTCCCAAACCCCACCCCACCTGGAGACACACCACTGTATGTTGAGCTGAACCCCTGGCATCTTGTGGTGGATGGCATTAGCCAATTCGCGGATACTGTTTGCTCTTCTGCTGGCGTTCCGGCACACATGACTCTCATCATGCCCTTTCCTTCTCTCTCCACCTTCTTCTGTCCCCGACACTTCCCCACTACCCCTTATGCCTACTAGTGCCCCACATCTGGATAAGTGGGTCTATGCGCTGTAACCAGTTTACACTCACCCAGAAGACGTTGTCACGCCTCGCTTATGATGGTCGGAAGATGGAGCTTATGCACCCATCCTGCACTACATATGTGTGTTGTCCTCTCTATGCTAACCCCATTTTGACTACCACTGTGTTCTCCCTACTCCCCCTCTGTTCTCCTTCCCTTTATTCTGTATCTTGAAGGGTGGCACTGTGTGCTGCGTGTGACATCCTTATACATACCCTTGTCATATTCATGTATTTTGTAAAATGCTAAACCTTTGATAAATAAAGGTTGAAAAAATGTTATAGCAAGAATGGAGCAATTGCAACAAAGGCTGCTTTAAAGATGATTAAAGCAATAATTAGTAGAGTATTGGGTTATGGTGCAATCGCCTTCAGTGCTACTTGAATGCATACATTTATTTTGATTGTATTGAATTTAAGCTCAATCTGTGGCTTCAAGGAAGATGCTTCACAAGCAATTCTTCATGTAGATCTTGGTAATATAGCCATTACTAAACAGATAGAGTAAGTGCAAGAAAGTAGATTATTAGTTGGGGTGAATCGTAGTTCACCCTAGTAATAATGTCACCCATTCCTTTTAGGTGCAGTAAAGGAATCAGTAATTTAAACCTGAGCTCAACCCCTGGTAGCACTGGCACAGAGGAGACAAGCTTCACTTAAAAAAAATTGAAAAACATTTAGAAGTACCAAAACAGTGGACATGTCATAAACGTAACAGAATAAAAATCTCACTTTAATTTATTAAAATATAGAAAATGTAAGTAACAAAATTGCACAAAAATGACAAAAATCCAATAAAGAGAATCAGAGATAAGAATTTTAAAATTTTGAATCAAATTTTAGTACCAAAACATGAAAAATACCAAACTTAGGCACTTAGAGGCCAGGACTCAGTCCCAGAAAAGATGGCAGGAGCAGTGCCCACGGCAGGTCCAGTTGGAACTGGTTAGCTAGGCTCTGCAGAAGAGTGGGCTGTTCACAGCTTTTGTGTCCCAGTAGCTTAACCGGAGGATAGCCAACTGACCCTTGGAGTCTACCTCTCAGTCCTGGGTACAAGTGGGAGCAGCTCCTGCCCTTAAGGATCTCCTCACAGGTCACAACAGAAGGTGTAGTCCCTCTTCTAGTTTCCACAGGTCCAGCAGTGTTCTACCGAGGGTACTGGGGGTGCCACATTAATGCCCATTGGCACCCTCTGGCTGTGGGCAACTCCTGGCTCTCCCTAACCAATGAGGTAAACGCTTCCTCACCACTTCTGCAGCACTTTATGTGTGTGGTACTGTAAATATATCCCAGTGCTCCTCTCTATCCAAAACCAACATAGCAGACCATTTCTTCCCCTGTGCAGAGCTCTTTGTGTTCAGCAAGATGTGTGGCTCAGATGATTGGAAAATCTTCCCTTGTGATTATACTAGTTCTGGGGTTGTTCTCCTTCCTATTGAGTCTGTAGGCAGGATGGCTATGAGTACAAAAGAGAGGCACGCTTAGGTGTGAGCTACATCTGCCAGTAACAGGGTAGGCTGCCTTTGGATCTCAGGAAGGGGCTGGGAACCACCCTCTAAGCCATCCTGCTCAGGGAGAAAAACATCTCTCCACACCCAAGCCATGTGTCCACTGACTGGGATCAATACACCTCCCACCATGGGAGTGCCATTAACAGTCAGGTGACACCGAGCAATGGCAGGAAGGCACATATGGATAAGGCAGGAAAATTAAAGCTTTCTAAATGTACCATTTTCAAAATACTAATATAAAATCTGACTTCACCATTAAGTTCGATTTTAAATTACTAATAAACTCATTAGAATCATTTGTTCTAGCTATTCACTAACTGAAGTTATGCATTATAGGGTGTTATTATGTAACCCACTTATTCTAGGGAGAGCCAGACTTACCACAGTGAAAACAACTTAGGAGATTTTTCACTGTCAAGTACATATGCCCTACATTTTATATACCATGCACCCTGCCCAATAGGTATGTAGAGTCTACTTTAGGGGTTACTTATAAGTATTAAAAAGAAAGGTTTGGCCTTGAAAAAAGGTTTCTTTTTTCAAATATATTTGGCAGTTTTAAGGGTGACTGCCAGGGCTGCTGAGACAGGCCTGGAGACATTGTCACTTTAGTGCGGGCACATTGTGTGTTGCAGTCCACTAGCGACATTGAACTTACTGGTAGTAAGTACACTTTGGTGCAATATGGCAGGAACGTCTAAGCAAGGAAAATATGCCAATCAGGAGTGCAGCCAAGTTCAACATCTTTTTTAAGTCAGTGCACATGCACTGGGGCCTGGTTAGCTGTGCCACAGTGTGCAAAGTCAGAAAAACAACAGCATCAGTTTAGACAAAAAAGGATCTGACTAAACATAAGAGGCTCTTCTCTACAGTAAGTTTACTTGAAATATTTATTTGCTCTCCCGTGAGCCACTTTAGAGCTTAAATAGCACTTAAAAGCCTAATAGAGGGAGAGCTACATGAATATATCGAGCAAGTCTATACTTCTTAGCGGGAACTTTTAAAATAAAATACAATACAACTTTGGATGGTGGTGAGAAAAATTGTTAAGTATCTATATAGCAGAATGGTTAGGCGGAAAATTCAAGTTTAGTGTTACGTTTAACAAAGATACAGTAAAAGTCCAATCAATATAGTTAGGGAATGTTTAGATAGAACATATAATTAAAGGAGTTTCTTCTAAAGATTTTCAAACCATATTTTCTCATTCATTTGTCTGTTCATAAACACATACATATATGCGTGTGTGTGTGTGTGTGTATATACACATATATATATATAAATTATTTTTTCACTTAAAAAAACATAGGTTACATGGACATTATAGTTAGGTTCTGAATATACTCGAGCAAAGCCATCAAAATTCAGCAGTTTGAGTTGTTTCAATAACTATAACTCGCACCCGAAGGTAACTATAACTCGTGCCCCTTCCATCCAGTTTGTTTGTGAAAAATACAGCTGCAAATATTACATTGGTATTATCAATGATTTTTTCAAAGCTCTCATGAGTGCCGTAATATCTGGAGTAATTAGCAGTTTGTGGTGAGGGCGTAAGTTTAGTTACCTTTGGACATGAGTTATAGTTACTTGAAATAACTCTAACTATAACTGCTGAATTTCTATGGTTTTGTGAAAGTAAATTCAGAACCTAACTATAACATCCCTGTAACTTTTGTTTTTTAAGTGGATTTCTATCTTTAAAAAAAAGCTGTTTCCTAACTATAACGTCCCTGTAACCTTTAGTATTTTTAAGTGAATTTCTATGGTTTTTTAATTATATTTCCTAACTTTGACGTCCATGTAACCTTTTAGGGGCCTCATGGCCCTCCTGGGCCCCCCGAGAACATGGCTTGCCTGGGACATCATAAAAAAAAAAATTGGTGGGCCAAATGAACCCCCCAGGCCCCTGGGACCACCCCCTCCACGGGTCTACATTTAAGAGGGGGCATGTGGATTCCCCCCCTGGCCCTGGAGACCACCACCTCCCAGGGCCAAATGTTTATTTCTATATGGGAGGGGGGCTACGTTGTCCCCCTCCCAGGGCCGCTTTTGGCCCAGGGGACCCCATCCATGGGACTCAAGCTATTCATTTTTTTATTTTTAATAGGGGATGGGGCAACCAATCCCCTTTCCCGTGCCTTTTTCAGCTCCAGAGACCCAATCTCCCAGGGCTACACCTATATATTTTTTAATTTTAATAAAGGGAGGGGAGCTGCATAGCCCCCCCTCTTCAGGCCAATTTTGGTCCTGGCGACCCCATCCCCCAGGGACCAATAATTTTTTCTGGGTGCCACAGAGCCTGCTCAGGTCATCCAGTGTGTAATGGGACCGCGGGGGGAGCCCCACTGTCCAAGCCTGCTCCTGACTCCTGAGGGAGCCGGCATTGCTCCTGAAAGCAGGGAGCTGCTTTAAAAGGCAGCTCCCTGCTTGCAGGAGAAAAGTTTTCATCTGTTCCCTGCACACTGTTTACCAACTCCTGCTTGCAAAAAGTGGAGTTATGTTTGCTTTTCCTTCATGGGAGCTTTCAGTGATGACACTTGAGATGTCATCAGTGATGTCATCAGTGATGCCACTGACCATGTCATAAATGATGTAATATGTGAGGTCATAAGCAGTGCATTGCATGGCCATGAGTTATAGTTAGCTCAGCTAACTATAACTGCAGAATTTTTCTGTTATTTTGTACGAGTGGAATGTCAGCCTAACTATAATGTCCCTGTAACCTTTGGTTTTTTCAGTGGATTTCAAAGGTTGTTTTACATTCTATTTCTTAATTTAAATGTCAATTTTTTTAAGTTATCCTCTAACATACTGTATTTTCTTTCTAGAATTGTATATTGTATATTATATTTATATTATATACCACTCGTTTTTGATTTGGTATGTGTTTATCAGAAAGTACATTGATTACTTGTTTTATTTTTAAGAATTTTTGTTGTTGCATTTACTGTGGAGAATCTGTGATCAGCAAATGTATTTGACATACTGAAAAACACACTTAAAAACATTTTTTAAATAAAGTTTAAGTCTGAATATATAGAGGTGATGGAGTTCACTTTACAGATGAAGGGAACAGGGTATTTCTAGGCAACCTGAAACATTGCATACAGTCTTATGTGTAGCTGTATTATACACACTCTCAACACAAAGACTCTTGTCAGAGCTACCCAAGAGCCCAAAATGTTATTCATTTTCTTGTTAAATGATTTTTGGGGGGAATTTTTGAACTTCGCGGCAATGTCGCGATGATCGCGATCATGTTGCAAAATTGCAAAACAAATGCAGATATTCAATGACCTTCACCACATTCCGAAATTTTAACTTAAAAAAGTAATTCACACTTTTACAATACACACATTACTAACCACATCACTGCTTTTAAAAACATATCTGTACACATATTTTTCTAGTATGTTTTTTAAGAAACTGTTCAAACCCTACTTTTCGGTATTACACCGAGAGGCAAGATGACTCCAGTAACCGCGATGATTGCGCCTTTCTTAGGAGGTGCAAAACACATATATGCACACATTTTATAGTATTAGTATTTTAGACACTAGGGGCGTATTACTGCACTGTTTAAAGTCATATTTGTGTAAGGAGTTTGTCTAAAAACAATCACTTAAACTGATTTTCAATTTTTGCGGTGATGCCGGGCATCACGAGAATATCGGTAGCTGCGGTCACGGCAAAAATGTCTCAAAATGACAAAGCAAATGCAGACATTCAATAGCCATCACCACATTCAAAACATAGAATTGCAAAATGGATTATAACTAACAGACTAAACACATTCAACTCCATTAATAACTCCATAACAGTGGATAACTATTTCAGTGTAATCAATAACTGCATGCATTACTGTATCAGTAAGTCTCTCATTCACAGTATAGCAATTTCAGTGACTCTCTAACACAGTGCATCAGTCTCTCAATGCTTCTGTAACAAACTGCGTGACTGTCTCAGTGCATCTATGAGTCTGTGCATGAGTGTTTCAGTGGGTCTGTAATTTTTTGGATGACTCTCAGTCAATTTGTGAGTAGGCACATGAGTGCCTTTGTGCATTTGTTAGTAAGTATATAACTGTCTGACTGTATCAGTGAGTGGATACCTGAGTGTCTAAGTGGGTGTCTGAGTGGGTCAGTGAGTGGGTGCATGAGTATCTGAGTGGGTCTTTGACTAAGTACATGAGTCTCTCAGTGGGTCTATGACTGCAAGCTTGAGTGTCAGAGTGTTTCTGTGAGTGGGTCCTTGGGTCTCTTAGTGGGACTGTGTGTGGGTTTCTGAGTCTCTGAGTGTATAAGTGACTGGGTGCATAAGTCTCTGAATGGCCCTGTGAGGGGGTGTGTCAGTGACTGTATGGATGTGTGAGTGTCTGAGTGTGTCTGTCGGGGTTTATGAGTGTTTGAGTGACTCTGAGAGTGGTTGTACAAGTGTCTCAATGGGTCTGTGAGTGAGAGCATAAGTCTCTGAGAGGGTGAGTGAATGGGTGCATGCATGAGTGTCTGAGTGGGTCTGTGACTGGGAGGGTGAACATCTGGGTGGGTCTGTGAGTGGATGCATGAGCCTTGTGTGGGTGATTACGTGGATGCATGGATATCTGAGTGAGTTTGTGAGTGGGTGTGTGACTGTTTGAGTATATGAGTGAGTGACTGAGTCCATAAGTCTCTGAGAGGGTCTGAGACTGAGTGTGAGAGTGACTATATAGGGTGTGTGAGTGAGTGTATGAGTGTCTGATTTGATCTGTAAGTTGGTGTATGAGTGTCTCAGTGGGTCTGTGGGTACATACGTGAGTGTGTGAGTAGGTATGTAAGTGGGTGAATGTATCTCTGAGGGGGCCTGTACACTCTCCAAGTGACTCTCCAAGTGACTCTCCAAGTGAGTCTGTAAAAGGGTGCATGAGTATCTGAGTGGGTTTGTGAGTGGGTGCATGAGTGCCCAGGTGGCTCTGTGAGTAGATATAGGAGTCTGTAAGTAGGTATGAAACAGTATGCATGAGTCTATGACTGAGTCTCAAAGTAGACACATGAGCCTCTGAGTGGGTCTGTACATGGGTGAGTTTTTCTTTGAGTGAGTCTGTAAGTGTGTCAATAAGTAACTGAGAGGGTATGTGAGTGAGTACATGAGTATCTGAGTGTGACTGGGTATATAAGTGTCAAAGTGAGTTTGTACATGAGTGTGTGACAGTAACCTGCAAGTCCTGTTTACAAATATATATTTTTTATGTTTCCAACAATGTTCGCGATGACTTTACGATGTTCGCAATGTCCCTGCTATGGTACATGGGGAAGCCATGCTGCTGGTTGCATCATCGTCACAAATATAGTGCACGATTAAAAATTCAATTTTGGAAACATATCTTGTGTCACTAACACACCTCTTTCTCAAAATGGGGTCAGAGTATCTCCACCCTGACCCATTATGTTAGCTTTGACACAACATTTCAGCCCCGGGAACCATTCCCAAATGAAAAATGGCGCCGTAACTTTCTGTTCAGGTTGCATCCAGCCGATCACAGCACCAATGGTGCGTGCATGCGTGATTAATATAATAATAATAAAATAATTTTATTAAGCGCACAGCTACCCCCAACGTGGTGTCCCGGTGCTGTAGCAGACAGAGAACAGGAGAAAGGAAAGCACGACTAGACGATTCGGCTAAATAGCCAGATTTTAAGAGATTTGCGGAACTCAAGATCTGACTGAATCAGGCGTAGGTGAAGAGGTACATTATTTCAGCATTGAGTGGCGCCCACCTCAAAGGATTTGCCTCCCATTCTAACTTTAAAGAACCGAGGGGTGACAAGAAGGTGTTTGTTATTCAACCTTAAGAATCCGGCTTGATGATAAGGGCTGAGTCTCCTCCTTAAGTAGAGCGGCCCTTTGTCTTTACCTGCCCGAAAAGCTAAGGTCAAAGCCTTAAATTCTATTCGCTTAGCAATGGGTAACCAGTGAAGTTGGCGTAAATATGGAGAAATGTGGTGACGAAGCGGGACCCCGCAGATCAGGCGTGCCGCAGCATTTTGTACAGTCTGAAGTCTGCGGAGCAAGCCAAGCGAAAGACCCAGATATAATCCATCTGCATAATCCAGATGGGAGGTTATCAGCGCATGGACCACAGTTTTCCGGGTTGCATTGGGCAGATAATTAATGAGTTGTCTGATGATTTTAATTTTGCCGAAGCAAGCAGACGAAACCGTTTGGACCTGCGTAGCCAGGGACAAATGGTTGTCCCATCTAACACCTAGATTCTTAATCGCCTACTTAGGTAGGGGTGCGGTGCCTAATTCATCAGGCCACCACAGTTTCGAAGAAAGGGGAGACTGTTGGTTAAAAAATAAGAACTTAGTCGTATCCGCGTTGAGTTTTAAGAAGTTACAGTCCATCCATGCCGCAGCATTCTTAAGGCACTCTTTTGGCGGCTCAAAAGTGGAGGCAGACACATCCCGAAAGGTGAACAATAACTGGGTATCATCCGCATAAGATATAATTTTGATCCCAGTTTTAGAGATCAATTCTGCCAGAGGGGTCAAGTAAACATTAAAAAGAAGTGGGCTTAGGGCCGAGCCCTGAGGCACACCCCATTTAAGGGGTTTGACAGGGGAAATGAAAGGGTGGGTCCGGACCTGTTGTTTGCGGTCTGATACAAAAGATGATAGCCAATCCAGCACTGTTCCCTGGATGCCAATATCCCTCAGTCGATTTAAGAGGATAGAATGGGAGATGGTGTCAAGTGCTGCTGACAGGTCCAGCAGCACCAGCACTGCCTTAGATCCTCCATCGACCGCCCAGCCTATTGAATCAACCATTTCAATCAAAGCAGATTCCGGGCTATAGCCGGGATGAAAGCCAGATTGAGAGTCATGAAGAAGATCATTGGTCTCAATATAGCCGGCCAATTGCTGATACACTAGTTTTTCTAGTTTAATCCTGAAACCGCAGAGATATATCGGCGACCAGAGATATATTTCAGCAACATTTCTCAAAAAATACTTGACCAATCAGCACCAAATAACAAAAAGCACAATCCGCATAACAACATCTACCTTTCTGCCAACTTTGGTGTAATTCCATCCAGTGGTTCATGCGGTAGGTTCAACCACACGTTTCTATCAGAATTAAAATTACAAACTCACCCTATTGTCACGCCCCTATTTCTCTGTCCCCACAGTACGGATCACCCCAAAACTTTCCATAACAGACAGAACCTACTTTGTCACTTTGTGGAGAAAATATCATGATGATGGGTTAAATGACGGCAACGTTATAGACAAGTCTAACACATGCTCTCCAATGGGAACTAAGTCCAAACCATAACTGCCTACTGGCGACCTCAGAGGTGCCTGAGGTGCTTGAATCACTGATGTAAATGCTGGGGGGGCCAAACCATTATATTTCTGTTGTCCTATTGGGAGAAAGGCAGACCTTATGACCAAAGGTGAACCATCATGGTATCAAATGAAACAAGATTGCAAGAAGGCATTATCCTCAAGATTCTGGCTGATGAGCTTGCAGATAGGACTAAATATGTGAGAAAATGCATGTTGGGGTATGAGCATTGAATAGACGCTCTGGCATTCCTAATACCAAAAAGTAGGAATGGTACTGGGCATAAATTGCCTCAGACATCACTACATAATTTGACATTTGCCTGGAGCACCAAGTATAGTGGCTTGTCAATAACGCACAGATAATATGAAATGATTTCAGTTAGCTTATAGTAATGTTTATATTTATTATATCTATCACCAATATCTACAAATGATACATCTAGTAAGAATCTACAATATATTGGGGATACATAATTAAGCAACACAGTAGGTTAAGTGACAGCAATGTAATATTCAGTGTCAAACAAAAAGTGCTGTGGATGTTATACAATGAGATGAGCAGTAAAGATTCTCAATTGATTTCAGAAAACATCAAACACAGATGACACATGTTTTGTCACAATGACTTTTTCAAGGCTATTTTACATCAGGGTAGATTAATAGGTAATAATTCTAGTCCATATTACCGTTTCTTTACTGTAGTCAGGATGTGCTAATGATGGTGCATAACATATTGTCTCTTTCCATATGTATATTGTACCAAGCTATAGTATAACTTGTCAAGGTAGCTATAGTTAAACATAGAATCAAGTAGCAGATTTGTTGGAGGAAACCTGAAAGTAGAAAGGAATTTGAAAGTCTGTCGGAATCATCTGTTCCAGTATCCTGCATGGTGTCAGTAAACACTGGTGTTACTTCCAACCAACCTTCTTCTCGGTTCTACGTTGGGGTATACCCACCTTGAAAACAAGTGATACTAGATGTTATTACACTATACTTAAGGAAGAGGCAATATATTACACACCATTAGTGGTTTCTCCTGGCTACAGGGAAGAAACTGTGAAAACAACTCAAGAATGGCAAGCCATATACAGTAGATACTTTCATATAAATGTCAATGGTAAGTGCCACACAAGAAATTCCATTTGTGCACTTGTTTGCACATGGGATTATTTGGCTTTAGGTTTTCTTACGAAGTTCGGGCAGGCCATTATAGTTGATCTAGCTTTGCATAAAAACCCAGGGAGTTTTGCACTAGTCCAGGGTTTTTCTTTGGATTGTGATATTTGTAGACATGGCTTTCTAATTGGATGGCCAGGAACATAAGTCCGACAATGCAAAGCAAAACACTTGTCTTTATTAATTACTCATACTGGACCAAGGGGACTTCAAAGAACATGTACAGGAAGCATCAATGGAAGATTTTCTCATTCAGACAAAAGCCAAATATGTACAGAAATGCAAGATTTACTCACTCAGGAGAGGTCCTTGCAATGTATAGCTGGCAGCGTCAGTCACTCAGATTGGGTCTGACACATACATAAGTATGTGAAAGCTTACAGTGTGTCAAAGTTGATTTTGTTTCTATATTCAGAGATGGAGGAAAGATAACATTCTTTTGCACCTCTTATGTGCACAGGTATCCAGTCAAGGACAAAACAAATCATAAAATGTCTGTGTTTTGTTTATGTGTGTCAAAGAAGTGTCTGGCAACCGGATATTGTGTATCATGTTTCTTTCTAATAGTGCTAGCGCAAACTAGTCCTTAGTCTCCAGGGTTAGCAGATAGTCCTGGAGAAGCTGCCAGATATCTTTAGGTCATGCTGCTGAGAGTTGTAATATAGCATAAATCTCACTGTTTGTATTACAGTTTGACAGACTTTTTAACCATGCAGCTGATGTTGGACAGGGTCTGCTACCCCAGTGCAATGCAATTTACCATTTAGCTAACAGTAACACTAGAGCCGGAAACCTACAGACTCCTTTAGGTATATCTTTAATGTATCCCAGTAACACCAGGAGTGGATATGGTGCTAGTGCCAAACCTATCATAAAGGATGACCGGGGGAATACATCATTCCAGAAACCCCCTATGTGGGGACAGGGCCATGATAAATGTGCAAAGTCAGCCCCTTCCTCATTGCATTTGGCACATGGTGAGGATCTGGTGGGGTCTATTTTAACCTGCACACCTGGAATTTTGTACGCCGTATGCAAATACTTATAGTGAATGAGTTTGTGTCTGTGATTGGGAGAGATCAATTATGTTTGCGCGCTGTAGTAATACCATATTTTATCAGCCAGTGGACGTCCTTTCTTGTGCCCACATACCTCTCTGATCTTCCCACCCCACATCGGCACAGGGCCACGCAGGCATGGCAGAGCCTAGTGACTAACCTCCCACCTTTGGCATCTGTTATCACCAGCCTTAAAAGAATGATCTTCTATGGCACCAATAGATAGGTAGGAACCTGCGCTCGCAGCACACTGTGCAGCCATCTTAACACAAAATGGTCCATGGAGTAGTATTCATGAAGTGAACGCCGTCTGCATGAGAGAGAACGTGACCATGTGTCACCAAATGTGTGAAGGTTGTGCTACAACAGTGTACACTGGATGAACTTCTCATGAGTGATAGGAAGCCATTGATTGTCTGCTAAAGACAGGGCAGGGGAGTAGAGGCGACACCCTCCAAGCATTTTGCAAAGTCTCTTCCCTTTTGGATGTCTGAGGCATCCATTGGGATGTCTCTGGTAAGACTAGAGTGAAGAGGCAAGGCCCTGGCCTAATACCTCTTAGGCTTAGTATAGGAGAGGCATGCCTCCGTGTGGTGCCAATGGTGTGGAATTGGCACTGACCACCCTCTCCTAAGGAAATACTAATGTGTTCCAGCCTACCTGGGGTCTACGACCAGCCCAGATGAGCCGAGGTAAAGTGCTCTGCAGGGTATGAAAAAAGCTATTGGTGAGTGGTATGGGGATGTTCAGAAAGAGGTACAAAAAATGGGGAAGTACTACCATTCTAATTATAGCAATACAGCCCACCAAAGAAAGAGGGAGCCGAAGCTACCTCTCTACTTGCATTGTCAATTTGTCTATAGCTGGTCCGTAATTCAGCCTTATCACCTGTTCCTTCTCGCAGGTCAACTGAATGCCTAAATATTTGGTTGGGCCATCCCCCCACTTTAGCAGGAATTTGCATGTTACCGGGTGGTAATATCCGAGAGTGGGAACAGCTCAGATTTGGTCAAGTTTACATGAAGACCAGAAAATACATCACACTGAAGCATTTCCAGCAGAATGTGTGCCAGATTATCTGCTGGGTGTCGAACAAACAATAGGTTGTCATCTGCATTTAGAGAAAGAAGCAAGTGGCCATGTTTAAAGTTCTGGCCTTGGTGTATGTGTTTTTCTTGCAGATGACAAACCAATGGCTCAACAGTGATAATGAATAGTAGTGGTGACAAGGGGCAGCATTTCTGTCTGGTTCCCCTATGTATGGCAAAAGGCTTCGTGAGGGAGCCATTAGCTTGCAGGCGGATTATTGGAATAAAGTAGATCAGTTCGATGAGTGTGATGAACCCATGTGGTAGGCTTAACTTGTGCAGTGTTGTGTGTGGAAAGGGCCATGCTAAGGAATCAAACACCTTTTCCACATACAATAGGGCCACAGCATCAGGCACGGTTGGTAATATTCTATTCAAAACCGAAAACACAGTGCACAGTTTGAGTGAGTTGAAGCGTTGGGGCACAAAACTAGATTGCCTGGATGAGATAATTTGGTCCATCAGGAGTACCAATCAGGGCACCAGAATTTTAGCCAAAGTCTTATTGTCAAAATTGAGTTGCGATAAATGGCAATATGAAGTGCAATAATGTGGATTCTAATGTGATCACTGTCTCGTGCACCGATGTGGGGAAAACCCCGGACTCAGCATACATTTCCAATAGATGTGCCACAAGGAGATACATGTAAGTTTTGTAAAAGACTACCGCAAGGCCTTCCAGCATATAGGTTCACTATGGAATTGCCTTTGGACTTCTGTCAGGCAGGCCATGGCAATTTCCAATAAATATTCCGCCTGCGCACTGTCCACACAGTGTGGGTGGGATGGCTATAGCTGGGTATAATACTGAAACAGCTCTTTGAATGTCATGTTTGGGTATATAACCACTGCCCCGGAGTGTGCACAGAAGTCATGTCAAAGTATGTCCAGGGCGTTCATCCTCCCCATAGCGTACTTCCCCAGGTGTGTCTGTTCAAACTTTGCCAAGTCTCAATATTCCTCTAATAGTGTTGCACAGCACTGCAGCTGGGGCCTGTGCTGTGGTTGAGCATCAGCACGATCGATATCTGCCAACTTTGCCCACCCCGGGCCAAAGTGTTACGTATGTCACACAGCACTCCAGCATGCTTGGATATGCATACCCCATGTATGTACGCTTTGAAGGCATCCCATAAGGTAGCCTGTTTGGAAACTGAGCCCATGTTAATCTCAAAATATCCTACAACAGCAGTGCAGAGCTCTGAATGGAACACCCCGTCATGAAGGGCTGTGTTGGGGAAACACCATGGTCTCTCCAACCTCCCCCACTCCCCAATGGCAGTGTCAGGACCATCTGCACTCTGGGAGTGGTCCGATAGTGTATGAGAAATATGTGTCACCAAGCCCAGCCAGTGGGGAGCAATAGCTGAGACAAACCAATAATCCATGCGAGTCCATACTTTTTGAGGTGAGGAGTCCAACAGGGGGTTGAGAATCATGTTGAGGTTGCCCACCAACTAGTTCTATATCTACATGTACCAGCACAGATGAGAGGTCCTGGAAAAAGTCTGGGGAGTCTATGTTCGGGCTGAATGGTAGGTGTGTCTCTTGCAAGGATGCGATTTTAATGTCATGCCGGGTAAGGTAATGAAGAACCTGCTTGCCTATGCAGGGGTTGTTGAGCCCTTTAATGTTCCTAGAAAGGAATGTAAATTCAGCCATGTGGTCCTGGCCTTTTTATGTAGCAAAATGCATGGCTGGATACTAGTGCACAATGGTTTCAGAGGAGCTATCCTGGCAAACTATGTCAGCAATAAAAAATAAACAGCTCAACTTTATCCTTTTCCCACTCCCCACCCACACTAGGCACCACTCTGCCCAGGGAATCCCAGAACTTACACCACATAAGAACACCTCGGAGGTGAGCAACACTTCGGTATCAGGCCTTTTGGGTATAGTGAGTGATAATAGATGGAGCATTGGAATGGTGAGCAGTGTATTTAGAAAACAGAGGTCTTATAGGCATTGAGAATCTGCATGGTTCAACTAGGCAATCTGGAGGGTGTTCAGTTAAAACAGTGGTATGAAAGTCAGGATGTGCTGCATGGAAGCACATATCAGTCCGGAGTGAAAAGGTCCACGCTGGCCGAGGGTTGAAGGTCCAGGGGCAGTGGTCCGTTTTCTGGTGACGAGGCGGCATCTTCTCCTTGTAATCCAAAAGAGGGGACAGGGGGCTATATTTAAGGAGGTCCAATGTACGTGCCCCACAAGTCTATATCCAAAACGGGGTACAGAGTTCCTCAAGTACCGGAGAGTAGAGATGAAGTGATCAGTGGATGGCCAGGGAAATTTCCCTTGGTGGAACTAATGCTCTCACACACCCAGCAAGCTAGGTGTCATGCTTCATCATATGAGCATTGCCCCTCGTCAAGCCGGCGCTGCAATCCTTGACGGGCTCCCGAAACCGGGGCTCTTTGTCGGGGATCTTTTGTTCCTGTCGAAATGTGCTTGGGTGTGAGGGGCCTAGTGGAATAAATGTAGCAGAATGTGAAAGTAAAAAGGGTTGGTCAGTCCTAAACTTATTTTATTCAACAGGTAGACTACCCTATTAAAAATGATGCAGAGAGGCTAAGTCCTAGAATATAAATGTCTAGACGTAAAGCTCTACTCTAGAATGATCGACATGTTTCTTGCCATATGTGTCAGGAGGATCAGGGCAATTCATCAGGATCGGGGACTGTCTACATAAAAAGTGGTAATGTGTATTCTACATACCACGTCCTAGGCTGCTGGCCTGTGAAGATAAAATAATCACATCAAGGATAAAATCAACAACATCTCTTCAACGAGTACATAATCTTTCAACAATGGTGTTTCCAGAATCACCGTGCACAAATGTGAGTGTGGCACAATAATTTCAAGGTGCACAATATTCAAAGGATTCCGTGATCGTGAATAGGGGTGGGTGGTATTAGATCTACTAATACACTGGTGAAGTTCTACAGGACAGCAAGGATTCACTCACCTAATGCGTTAACTAGAAGAGCTAGCAACGGAGCTGGCGGCTTAAAAGGACACCGATAGGGTCCTGGAGTAAAAAGGGGGGGTTTATAAAAACAAACAAACAACCAAACACTGAAAATCGAGACCAATCAAAAGCAATTGTGGTATTGGTAATGTAAAGTACTCATGTATTTAGCATGCAAAGATTCTGACTGGCCTTCGAATAATATTGATACAATGCCGGGTAAGTACGGTCGGGGTTCAGTGTATCGCTAGTTAACCCTGGTGTACCGTTGATCGCGTTAAAAGGCTTAATCTAAAACAGGGGGACATCTAATATTGCCAGGTTGAAATAGCCCACCAAATTAAAGAAAGGACCCACAGTACGCCGTTACTCGCGGCAATAACGAGGGACAAAGGTCCGTCGAAAATAAGGTAAAAGGTGAGTAACAAAGTATCAGGTGCGTAGTAGTTAGATGTACTCACCAGCGTCAACGAACGCTTTTCTTTTGACCTACCCAAGCCGTCAGAGTCCGGGGTGGTGTGGACCTTCAGCCGCCGCAGCTAGATATACCCAAACCGAAAGTAAGCCTGCTGTCACGTGTCGTCGCGTTGCGTACTGACGTGTGTTGGTTGCTATGGGAACAGGTCACGTGTCGTCGCGTTGCGTGCTGACGATTCTGGTTACTAAGGAGACGGGTAGGAGCGCCGGATAGTATGGGGGTGTGTTACTTCACAGCGGTGGCAAATTCAATATCATTGGATGTTTAAGGAACGTGACTAATTTGATCACAATGTGGTATATTGACGTAAGAGCAAGGACTCTCTACAAGTTTCATCGTGGAGAGGTATTTTTAAGAGGAGAACGTTTATTAATCAATCCTAAATAAATCAAGGGGTCGGTTATGGGGACCCGGTTATGTAAGGATAGATTGATTATAGTCGTGTCATAGTCTAGGCAGTAATGTCTTGATGATCAACAAACTACATCTACCACGCAGGGCTGCAGTCGAGACTGAGGTGCGGTCGTGTATCAGGTCACTGTTGCCTGAAACGCTGGTATGTAATGCGTTACAGTAATACATTCAATGGTAGTCAGGATCTAAGAGTAAGGTCTCATGTAGACTACTAGTGTGCTATGTCGATGATATTGGGAATACAAATCTTCGTTCGACATAGATGTGTGCTTGGATGTCTAAAGCCATAATGGGGAGTAGCCAATTATGGAAGGGCACTCCATGGGATGTCATCATTTAGTCCAATGGTGTCACATGAGAGTCTATGTACCCATCTCTGTTCTACTCTAAATAGAGAAGTTTTGGAAATCTGAGTGTGAGATTCCAGTATAATCCAATGTAGTGAGTCAGGGGAGTGATGTGCCTCCAGAAAGTGCCTGTAGAGTCTGGTTGTGGTGCGTAGGCAACGTATGTTGCTCCTGTGTTCTATTATGCGGATTTTGACTGGCCGCATAGTCATACCTATGTATTGTAGTCCGCAGGGGCATGTGATCAAATAGATGCATTGTTTGGTGTTGCAGTTAGTATGTTTCTTAATGCTCCATTTGAAATTAGTAAGTAGCGTGACTTCCTTGGTGGTAGTCGTGAATTGACAAACCGTACAAGTACCGCAGGGAAAATGGCCTTGGACTGGTGGTAATCCCCAAAGTGTGGTCTGTGAAGGGGTAGCCTTTCTCCTAGGTCTAGTATGAACCAACATGTCTCGCAAGCTACTTGTTCTTGTGTATGCGAATCTGGGTTTAGGTATTGAGAGGTCTCCTGAATTGAGAATCCCCCAGTGTTTCAAAATGATTTTTTTAGTCAAGACCGAATTAGGTGTAAATGAGGTAACACATGTCATGATGTAATCAGATGGCTTATGGTGCACCTCTAGGAGGGCCTCTCTGGGATTATTGAGTGCCCTCTTCATGGAGTCTTTGATCACTTTATGAGGGTAACCTCTCGATTTGAGGTTGGTGGCCAAAGTGGTTGCTTCTACTTTGTAGTCTTTAGTTGAAGTACAGTTACGTCTGATACGTAAAAATTGGCCAACCGGAAGGCTATCTCGAAGGGCTTTGGGGTGGTGGCTTTGGTATAGGAGCAGACTGTTACGGTCTGTGGGTTTTTTAAAAAGACTAGTTGAGAGTTGTCCTTCTGTTAGTTTGATATTCAGATCCAGGAAAGCAACCATGGTATCCGAGATAGTGTGAGAGAACTTAAGGAAACGGTTCTGTTGATTGATCCACTGTACAAAGGTGTTGCATGTTTCAGCGGAACCTTTCCAGAAGATTAAAATGTCATCAATGAACCGTTTCCAGAGAACTAAATGTTGTTGAAACGGGTTGCTGTCAGTGTTAATGATTTGTTCCTCAAAGGCTGCCATATACAGGCAGGCCAGACTAGGAGCAAATGTGCTCCCCATCGAAGTTCCTTGGCTTTGATGGTATAGTTGCCCCTGATATTCAAAAAAGTTTTCAGTCAACGCTATGGACGCCAGGTCCATTATGAATGTGATCGGGGTAGGGGAAGACCATTCCAATGAGTTCAAGGCCGTTTCTACTACTGTAAGGGTATCACCCTGAGGGATATTCGTATAGAGGGCCTCTACGTCAAGGGTTATCAGTAAGTCAATGCAATTAGGGTCTTCTATTGATTCAATAGTTTTGAGGATATCCGTTGTATCTCTGATGAAGGATGGTATATTTCTCACCAGGGGTTGAAGAAAGTGGTCCACAAATTTGGATAAAGGTTCAAGTATTGAGCCCATCCCTGAGACTATGGGCCTCCCTGGGACCGGACTGATGCCTTTGTGTATTTTGGGCAAGGTATAAAAGTAAGGGGTCCTGGGTTCTGTGGCATTTAAGAAAGCTGCTTCCTTCTTGCTTATCCACCCATTAGTAAGTGCCTCGTTTACCAGTGTCGCGATGGTACTAGCGAGACGGGGTGTGGGATCAACGGATATAGGAGCATAGTACCTCTCATTGTTCAGTTGCCGTTTGCATTCTACATCATAGTCATCTTTAGATTGAATCACGATGGCCCCACCCTTGTCCGCCTGTTTGATGATAATCGAGTCGTCATTGGCGAGGGCGTTTGCCGTTTGTATTTCGTTCCTAGATAAGTTATGGAACGGGGTGGGGGAAGGAGTGAGTGTTAAATCCTTCAGTACCGCCTTCTCAAACGTTAAAATCTCAACCGGGACCATGGCGTTGTGAGGTGTAAAAGTAGAGGGGCTACTCAATCCTGAGTCATTCTCCTGGTGGATTTGTCTGTCCACGAAGTATGCCCGTAGTCTTATCTTGCGGAACAATTTTTTAACCTCACAGACATCTCTAAATTTGTCAGTATTAGGGGTGGGTACGAAACCTAACCCCTTCTGTAGTAGTGATGTTTCGAGGTCTGACAGATCACGTTGTGATAAATTAACCACTAATTCTTCTTGCTCTGGGTTTTGCTCCTGGTATCCATCCCTCCCAAGGGGGGGTCTTGCCAGTGAACCTGTTTCTGAGGACCTCTTCTGTTGCGACCTCTTCCTCTGCCCCAACCTCTGTCTAAAAAAGGAGGACCGTTGTTGAAAAATTGTTGCGGAGGTCCTTGTTGAAATGGCTGGTACTGCCAATAAGGATGTTGAGGAGGGCCTGGAAATATAGGGGGCCCCTGAAAGGGGGGAGCATTGTAGTGATAGTTGGCACGTTGATTCCGTCGGCCAGTTTTAGAGCCCCAGCTGCCCGTGCTGGAATTACTGTCAGAAGAACTTCTCCTGTCTGAGTTGTCATCAGAAGAATAACTATTTTTAGCCGATGTGTAATCTGACTTGAGATAAGGATATACTTTTTCTTTGTCGAACTTTTGGATATCTTTCTATAATTTAGTTATTTTTTGTTTCATGAGATAATCCTTGTTCTCAGAAATTTCCGCATTGATCTCAGCGAGCTTATTCTTGTATGCTGTGATCTGGATGCTGGTTTTAAGAGCACCTTCAGCAATTTGTATTCTCACCAGAAGGGCATCCGCTAAGCGTTTCGCTGTGTTAATGATGAGAACCAAGAGGTCCCTGGTGCATTTCCATGCAATCAGGGACCACTCTTTTTTGAACGTGGCGTCATCAAGGAAGAGTCTGGGGAAGTTGTTAACTATCAACCCTGTCGGTGCGATGTTAGTACGTAAATATTCGGTCATTAGAGCGCCATGTAATGTTATTTTTAGCCACTCTCTTTTAAGTGCAGTCAGTGAATTCCAGTCGTCCGACTGGGACCCTGATGCAGCGCTCCCCTCAACTCCAAGGAGAGAGGGGGTTCTGTCAAGAATGTCAGAGACAACCTCATCTCCGAAGCTGAGGCCTTGGTTGTCCATCTAGAAGGGAGAGAGAGTGAAAAAAAGAAAAGACTAGTGGTCCAGACTGGCTATAATTAATAGACAGCTGGTAACCTATGACAATGTCCCACGGGGGTCGCCCGCGCAAAACCAGTAATCCAAAAGAAGGGACAGGGGGCTATATTTAAGGAGGTCCAATGTACGTGCCCCACAAGTCTATATCCAAAACGGGGTACAGAGTTCCTCAAGTACCGGAGAGTAGAGATGAAGTGATCAGTGGATGGCCAGGGAAATTTCCCTTGGTGGAACTAATGCTCTCACACACCCAGCAAGCTAGGTGTCATGCTTCATCATATGAGCATTGCCCCTCATCAAGTCGGCGCTGCAATCCTTGACGGGCTCCCGAAACCGGGGCTCTTTGTCGGGGATCTTTTGTTCCTGTCGAAATGTGCTTGGGTGTGAGGGGCCTAGTGGAATAAATGTAGCAGAATGTGAAAGTAAAAAGGGTTGGTCAGTCCTAAACTTATTTTATTCAACAGGTAGACTACCCTATTAAAAATGATGCAGAGAGGCTAAGTCCTAGAATATAAATGTCTAGACGTAAAGCTCTACTCTAGAATGATCGACATGTTTCTTGCCATATGTGTCAGGAGGATCAGGGCAATTCATCAGGATCGGGGACTGTCTACATAAAAAGTGGTAATGTGTATTCTACATACCACGTCCTAGGCTGCTGGCCTGTGAAGATAAAATAATCACATCCGTTGCACATTTCGGCAGGAACAAAAGATCCCCGACAAAGAGCCCCGGTTTCGGGAGCCCGTCAAGGATTGCAGCGCCGACTTGACGAGGGGCAATGCTCATATGATGAAGCATGACACCTAGCTTGCTGGGTGTGTGAGAGCATTAGTTCCACCAAGGGAAATTTCCCTGGCCGTCCACTGATCACTTCATCTCTACTCTCCGGTACTTGAGGAACTCTGTACCCCGTTTTGGATATAGGCATCTTCTCCTTACCATACTGTTTGCAGAAAGTTAGGGCATCCATCGGGTTGTCAAGGAAATGAGCCTTCCAATTGTGCTTAGCTGGAACACATGCCAGGTAAAGTATTCCATATCATAGGCCCTGTTTCTGCATAAAGGGTTTAACTTCTGTGAACTTGCGCCCCACCTCATGCATTACCATTGTGAAGTCTGGGAAGAAGGAGATCGTAGAACCCTGGTATTGCACCATACCATGTTCGTGTGCCAGTCGGTGCATTGTGTCCTAATCTCTGAAATTGAGGATGTGGGCAATTATTGAATGCGGTGGGGTGCCTGGCGGTGGGCGCAGGCCGAAAGAATGGTGAGCTCTCTCCACCACAAAGGTGAACATGAAATGTTGGTGGACAAATAGGTCAGCAAGAAGATATTACTCAAACAAGTCAGGGCAGCCCATATCTATAGTTTCTGCTATTCTCATAGTGCGAAGGTTGTTCCTACGAGAACAAGCTTATAAATCTTCATTTTTGACTGCTATTGTTTTCAGTAGCTGCTCCACTTTCTGCAAGCGCTTATTAACTGACGTACCTCCATCCTCCAGGGTTGATATGCGCTCCACCACGCCATCCATGTGAATATTCTATCAGTCCAGCAGTTCCCTGCTGATATGATAGAGTGCACTTCAATTTTAATCCAAGTAAGCAATGTTTTATTAGAAGCTCAAAGGCAAAATCTTGTTGTGTGGGTTGGCAGGTGCTCCATCCCAAAAGCACATCAAGTAATTCCAAGTATAAATTGTTAGCCATGCGCCCCAATCCCAAGCCGAACAGTCATGAAGATTGGAACTAAGCAATCAGAAACAAGAAACCAATGTAATCCATGTATTCCATTATACCTGACTGTATTAATTTTTCTTCAATGATTTCAGAGTTAAAACAGATGCAACTTGATTCCAGCCTTACAATGCAGAAGAAATGCCCATTCAGGCTTTTTTCCAAAACATGATGGAATACACTATTGCATCCTGGTACATGATGTTCACCCAATGCATTTGTAAAGTAAGAAGCCCTTCATCAGGGATAACTATAATATGAGGAAAGACCCATCAGTAACCACCAAAAATCACTTAGATCAAAACAAATGTCAGCCAATAAAATGTGTAGAACATGCTTTTCATACAGTCATTATCAAAACTTGCAACCAAAATAAAATACCATGGAATAAAATTAAATAAACAGGTGTGCAATTGCTTCACAATAACTAATGTGCCAAACTATAGGTAAAATGCATGTCACTATAACAAAAAGTGGTGTGACAATGCGAACAAAAAGGAAATTTCAATGTAATCAGTATAATATCTTCGTGGCCGGCAGCATGACCGCCCTATCCGACATCCAAGAGAGCATCAAGATTGTGCACCGAGTTAAATAGCAACTCGCTCTGCGAGATCACACAGCCGGACACAGGCTCGATCCCATCTTCTCTGCCAGGGGGAGCATCAGCTACAGCCACAACACTGAACTCTCCTGGACCGACCATCACTGCGTGCATCTCACCTTTGCCGTGGACACCGTACACCGCCATCATCATCACCCACTGGTCACAGCTGGATCAAGGCCACCAAAGAACTTCTCATCAGCTTCCTCAGCACAACCACTTCACCAACACAGACGCCAACACGGAAGCATGCAACCTCCAACAATTGATCTCCAACTGCGCCGACACCCTGGCACCCGTCTTGAAAAGACCTGGCAATCAACACTCCAAGAAGGCCAGCTGGTTAGCTCCCACCCTCCATGAGTCTAAACACACCTGCAGATGACTCGAGAAGACACGGAGGAACAATAAAACCCCTGAAAGTCACTCAATCTTCAAATCTGCCAACAATGCACACCACCTCCTCCTGAAAACCACAAAGAAAACGGCCCTCCAAGAAATAATCAACGCCAACGCACACAACAGCAAAGAACTCTTCACCATCGTCAAGGAGTTTGTCAGGCCCAACAGCGAGACCACAGACGTTCCCCCCTCCCACGACCTCTGCAACAAACTTGGCACCTTCTTCCACCACAAGATCAGGAAGATCTACAACAGCTTTGCCACCCTAGACCCGGCCACTACACCCTCCATTATCACACACAACCAAGTCACACCCCAACCGGCCATGCTCTGCTGAACCGTGCTCACAACACAGAAAATGCTCAAGACCATTAAGAGCATCCACTCAGGAGCCCTGACAGATCCTTGTTCATACCACATCTTCCACAGAGCAGCCGTTGCCATTGCCCCCAAGCTTCACTACACCATCAACTGTTTCATCAAAACCGCCACCTTCCCTGATGACTGGAAACATGGCGAGATCAACCCCCTGCTGAAGAAGCCATTCTCGGATCCGAAAAACTTCAAAAACTTCAGAACCATCTCCCTCCTCCCCTTCCCAGTCAAAGTCATTGGTTAGGCAATCAACGTCCAACTCTCCGAGTTCATCGAATGAACCACATCATGGACACCTTCCAATCCGGCTTCTGAAGCAACCACAGCACAAACACCGTACTCCTTGCTACCACAGACGACATCTGCTCCCTCCTCGACCAGGGTTAAACCGCAGCCCTCATCCTACTAGACCTCTTGGCCAACTTCGACATAGTCTTCCACTGCACCCTAATTACGATAGTCCATGCCGCCAGCATCTGCGAAAAGGCTCTGGACTGGATCCACTCCTTCCTCACTGGCCAGACCCAGAAAGTCAGACTACCACCGTTCCTCTCAGAACCCACAGAGATCAGCTGTGGAGTGCCCCAGGGTTCGTACCTGAGCCCCACTCTCTTCAACTTCTACATGGCCCCCCCTTGCAGCGATCGTCAGAAGCCACCAACTCAAAATTGTCTCATATGCTGATGACACCCAGCTGATCCTCTCCATCACCAACAAACCCACAACCGCCAGAACCAACTTCCACAGTGGAATGAAGGCCATTGCTAACTGGATGAAAGACAGCTCCCTCAAGCACAACTCGGACAAGACTGAAGTACTCATCCTGGGGCCTAACCTTTCAACTTGGGACGACTCCTATTGGCCAGCCACTCTGGGATCTCCCCCAACACCAACGAACGACGCAAGCAATCTAGGCCTCATACTGGACTCGTCGTTCACTATGAACCGCCAAATCAACGCAGTTTCCTCAACCTGCTTCCACACGCTCTGCCTGCTTTGAAAGACATTCAGATGGATCTCCACAGAATCCAGAAAGATGGTCACCCACACACTGATCACCAGCAGACTTGACTACAGCAATGTACTCTACACTGGCGTCCCCCAGAAACAGCTCATGAAACTACAGAATGTTGAAAACCGTGCAGACAGACTGGGACTCGACATCCCCCACTGCAGCCACATCACATAACACCTCTGACAACTCCACTGGCTCCCAGACAACAAAAGAATCACTTTCAAGCTCCTCACTCACGCCTACAAAGCTCTACAGGACGAAGGACCAGCATACCTGAACCACTGCCTCACATCTCACGTACGCACTAGACAATTCCAATCCTCCCAAGTCGCCCTTGCCTCCATCCCCAGGATCCACAAGACCAGAACCGGAGAAAGGTAATTCTCCTACCTCGCTGCCAAGACCTGGAACCCCATGCCCCTCCACCTCAGGCAATCTACGTCACTGACCCAATTCAGGAAAGAACTCAAGACCTGGCACGTCGAATGATCCTCCACCCAGTCTGACCGGCAGCCCCCCTCCTCAGCGACTTGAGACCCTCATGGGTGAGGAGCCGTGCTATACAAGACCTGGATTAATTGATTGATTGAAACACCGCAGGTGAAAGCCCTTCATACCACACAAGCTGTGTAATTGAAACTGAACCACGTGACCATAAACAGTACTTAAGCATTCAAAAAAGAAGAAACGAATAAAACACTCCGTAACGTGCCCAATATGCACCTAGACTCGAACTAGAAGTAGTTCCACCATACGGTCCAGTCTGATGGTGTCGTGTTAAAACTGGGCATCAATAAAGCAGAAGCCTGCATGCAGCTCTGCCATGATAGCATCCTTTTCCGGTCAGTGGTGCCTAGGATGCACTACCAGCAGTGCCAGTCTCCATGTCCCAATAGTATAATGAAATGTGTGACATGGTGAAGGGTAGCTGTACGATAAGCTTAATGGTCATCTCAGCGCACCCCTGGAGCGCAGGAGGGCAGTGCAGTAGTCTACAACAAAATGCAGTGGAGGGTATGGGTCCAGACCGCTAAATTGATGAACCACACAGCTGTGCAGGCCGGGTGAATGGGGAGGGAAGAAGGAAGATACCGACGTGAGGGTCTCTAAAAAGAGTAACCCCAAATGTGTAGACTGTCAGCAGGTAGGAGTCAAGGCACAAAGGATGGTCCCAGCAGGTGATGGCAGCAATGGCATATTGCTGATATCCAACAGGGCCCCAGCCATCCGCTGCAGAGCAGCGCAGCCCTCCAAACCCAAAATGGCAGCCGCTAATGAGTCGCCACAACGGTCAGAAGCGTCGGCCAGCCCAATCGGGCATCCCCCAATGCGGCTTGCTGGGGTCCTGTAGGTGCAGTGTCACTGGGGGGAAGCAGGCCCCAGGCAGCATGGCATAGAGGGCGCAAGAGCCTCCACCGGGTCTTGTGCTAAGTTGAGGTGGCAGACTAAGGCAAATGGGGAAATCAGGCCTCAGGGCCCCAGTGGCCCGTGGGTGCTCCATCGGCCAATGTCCCCCAGTCCACTTCATCATAGTCGAGGGGATGATGTGGTGACCAGTGCGAGACTAGCAGCTCGATGAGGCTCAGCAGCCTCAGACCTCGGACTCGCCAGCCATACCTGTCACCGCAGGGCATCCAAGATGCTCACCTCGCTATACCCCTGCATAATGTGCAGCCTCACACCCCAAAAGGGCCTCATTCAATGCAGCCATTAAGGCAGAATGGGGGTCCCATTACCACAATGACCATGGCTAGTAGATGTCGCTCGATTCCAGGGATATACAGGCCTGGGTGCCGGAACTTCACATCTAAGCCCCTATCTTGGACTCTGGGGTGGCCACACCCTCAGAATTAATTTATTTTTACATATGTTTTTTACTATTTTGAATAATTTCATGAAATGTAACAACATTTCCCATGTGATTTAAGTTTAAGTCCCTACCTCCCTTATTTTCTATGGGGGTGTGTTTCAATATCAGTGGTTGGCCATGCGTAGTGCTGGTCTTACTACAAAAGTATAAGTTAAACGTGTAAGTTACTACAAATGTGTAAGTTAGCATAAAATTACAATTTATGAATACCACTTTGTAGTACGTTTTATAGTACTACTGTAGAACTACAACGCTTACTACAAAGAGCAGTTTGTGAATCACGCCCAAAGTGTTGTAAAGCTGTAATGTGCTCTCAAATGAGTTTTACAAGATTCACCAGCCTGACTGCAGAGACTCTGGAGCCAGTGGGTAGACCACTTACTTCAATTTACTCTGATCAAAGGTGACCTCGTTTTCACTAACCATGGAACATATATTCCCAGTGCTGATGAACACAGCAGATTTACATTGAAGATTGTTAGGAGCAGAAAGAATGCCCTCACAGTGATTGACTAAAAGGGAACCAAAAAAGTATTTACACTAACGAGGCCACTGGACATAATATCGGTCCTCTGTGATTATGGGCATGTTTCGTATGTCTGATTATATATTCTAGCTGGTAGGCAAAAAGACAGACGCATAATAATTATGTCCGTCTGTGTTTTTTCACATTCCTGCTAAGTGAGGTAGATCGGAAATAGTATTACTGGGAAGGCTTTTTTTCTGTCTGCCTCGGTTCTAACTAAGGCAGCTGCTAAGGAAAGCATGCCTTTAAAGCTGTTCTTTCAACTAGGTTGCTCCATGTCAGCAAATGCAGAACATAAACTAAAAAAATTGGTAAATCGAAACGCTTTGATACAGTGAGGCATGCCAGCTGTTTTTTCCACATGCTTTCTGTGATATTGTACAGAGTAAAAACAAACAGGAAAGGGATAAAAGTAAGCACATTTTAAAGATAGCGGTATTTAAAAAGGCTTTAAAAAAGCCTTATGTAAATGCAGAAGGCTTATTTCTAGCAGGAGAGGCAGCGACGGTCTAAACAAGAGTTACAGGGCTCTAATGCAAGGAAGTAAAACGCCCCGCTTCCCCCACCCTACCGCCAGTCTTCTGCAGTAACCCTCTCAATCCCCTGGGTGCCGGTGTGACTGCACCTGCTGTCCTCGTTAAGAGCTATGCTCATGTAACTGGTAGAGATTCCTGAGTGTGCAGCAGACATAGATATACCCACAACAAAATACAGAATTTAATCCAATTCAAGGTTCATGTATGTACAGCAGACATAGATATACCCACAATAAAATACAGAATGTAATCCAATGCAAGATTCATGTATGTACAGCATAGATATACCCAAAATAAAATACAGAATGTAATCCAATCCAGGATTCATGTATGTACAGCAGACATAGATATACCCACAAAAAAATACAGAATTGAATCCAATGCAAGATTCATGTATGTACAGCAGACATAGATATACCCACATTAAAATACAGAATTTAATCCAATACAAGATTCATGTATGTACAGCAGACATAGATATACCCACAATAAAATACAGAATTTAATCCAATACAAGATGTATGTACAGCAGATATAGATATACCCACAAAATAAAATAAATGTTAAGGGGCAGGCCTTAACAAGTTACTAATACTGTAATTCGTATATTTCTTTCTGCCAGTCGACTTAAAAATGTGGGAGAGACGTTTTACCCGCTAATTATAACCCGCTGTCCGTCATACTACCGAACAGGAGGGAAAATTACACATTTTCTTTTCTGCCCTGGCTCTCCCATGATTGCCCCGAAATGTTGACACAGATTAAAAGCAAATTTGAAATTTAAATTTGACAATACATATAATTTTTGCAGATTGAGAGCTAAATTAAACATTCCTGTCTATATACATCATTCAATTAATGAATATATTACAGAATTAGTTATTTATTATCTTAAATCTCAAACTGGGCAGTGGTGGTAAAGGTAAGACTGGTCAGTGTGCACTTTTTAAATGACTGTGACTTCCCGAATCATCTAAATGTTTCAGTAGTAGAAGTGTGACGTCATAAGGTGACCCTGTGCAGCGCTCCCCTACCTATTGGCTAGTTTCGTGTTATACAATATAAACACCACACGTATGCATACATGAGATAGGGCCTGTTGCTCAAAAGGAGCATCTCGGCAAAGCAATTCAGAGAAATATAATGATGACAATGCACACACGGATTACCCTGGGATATTAGTGAAAGTCTTGTTTTCAGGTAGTTGGGCATTTGTTGGTGAGCAATCGAACATCGATTACCGAGCTGTGGAAAATAGGCCGTTTGGTGAGATGTAATGTGCACAAATCAATGATCCCCTAACTTATATATTAAAATACCTTAATCTTTAGACAGCATCGCTTGCCTGCTCTTAGTGGTCATTTGGCAGCCTGGGTTCATTTAATGTTTGTTGAAAGTTGCATGTTTTGTGTTATCACAATGCCCCTATACCTTTAGACAAATTTCCTTTGATAATGAGCAATGTCTAAGAAGCAGGCCGACCTCCTTCTCAAGGGATTCCCTCGCTGCCACCCTCAAACAGTGTCTCTTCTCACCGTCGACCCTCTCCCACATTCATTTAATTTGTTTATTAGTGATAACCATACCAGTATAAGGTGTTCTGACCTTATAAAGAGACAATGAATCACGTGTGCAAAGCAATCTAAAGGAAATGTTATATAAGACAGAGGATTTACAAGGTGTATGAGTCAGATGTCATCCAGGCTCTTCATGGCCTTGAGCGTGTTTGGTCTGGAGACGCGCAAACTCAGTATTTAAAATGTGCCTCAGCGGTTGGGGTTGGCTTTACTAAGACAAATGCTTTTCTACCCAAAGGACCCCTTTTAGCTCTTTTAGGATAATTTAAGACTGGAAAATTCATACAAGTCTAACCTATACCTTGCAGTTTGCATGCAGCTCTTTGATGACAGTTTATAGGTCACTGTGCAATCGTAGGATTGTCATTTATGACAAGCAAGTAAAGAAAGGATCTCTATGACAAAAGCACAGAAGCAGTAACCCACTGAACTATCGACAAAAAATACAGTTCCTTGGTCTGCATTGTAGATGTTCTTTGCAGCAGGCATATTAATCTTCTGAGCTATATTATGATGAGTCAGACTGCCTCCAGGAAAAACTGTGATGTCTCTCCAGCAGGAACGTTAATCACCAAAGTAATTGTAGTATTCTTACATAATGTTTTATTCCCCATGTTTCTCTACTCTAGCAGCTCAGCCTGTGTGTGTGTCTTCTGCATGGAATGTGGGTGAGTGGACCTTGAGTAGAATGCCTGGGTACTACAGTAATCCTGACATTTTTATTGCACTAGAGGTTCAATTTCTATTCTTCATGTTTTCAAACATGCTATCTCTTTCTGAAAGAGCTACACACCAAGGTTTTAAGTAGTTTGTGAGAAAGGTGATGCTGTGACTATTTGTATTATATGGGATAAAGTATCCCCTACTGTAAATGGTATGGATATTGCAAGTCATCAAAAAACTCACAGTCTCCCACTTACTTCAAGTAGGTGATAAACCATTCACAAACTGGAAGGGGTTCTGACCCCAGCAGGCCACCATTCCTGGGAGTGCTAGCCATTCTTAATGGGGTCGCAAATTGTGACAGCCTCATTACTATTCATGAGGCATGCATTTACATTGGGAATCGCAAACAGTATCTGAGACACTGTTGTACATTGTATTTTGCGACTCAAAATTTGTCACAATTAGCGAGTCGCAAAATTCAATGGTCGTACATCTGGCCCTAGGAGTCTAGAGTTATATCCATGGTCCGTGGAATACCTTGTGATTAGCCCTGGATTCCCATCAGCACCCCATATTTTGGAATAGGAATGGGCCAATACTTTGTAATCATATTGACTCTGTTTACAGCTTTGCATCACTAGTTTAGGGGAGGATTATGACTCTTTATTGTTGTTTCCTCCAAGGCCTGGAGAAGAGGCCAAGATTCTCTCTTTTGCCGTGAGTGCCAGATGCTGGACTTCACACAAAGAAGAACAGCTGCTCTGACCTGGAGGTCAAGAAAAGAATGAAACTTGCATAGAGATGGATCTTGACGGGCTTTGGCCAGAAGCGAGGAGGACCTGCAGCCCAGGTATAGGGTTCAAAGTGTTGGAGAACTACTATGGCTGTTGGTGAAACTGCACTTCTATGCAAGCCCTACAGCATGCACTTTGCATCATGACAGGATGTTGGGTAGGGCCATAATCAAAAGAAAGCCCCCACTTTCAGACTCCTTGGTCTCACTTATTGGGCCGAATTTGAACAACTTAGAAATACGCTTAGAAGCTGCCTATGCTTGAAACAGTCCTAGAACTGTTTAATTTAAAGAGGGTCTACTTGAAACAGTCCTAGAACTGTTTAATTTAAAGAGGGGCTGCCCTCTAACATCTTTCAAAACTGATTCTTTGGCCCTTTCCCACAGAATCACCTAAGGAATGTGGCTAACGCGTGTCAAGTTAGTGGTCCTTCAGAAATACGTAGGTGAATCTATATCAACTCACACTACATAATATTACATTAGTAAAATGTAATTCCATTAACCCATTTTAGGTTTCTCAAGAGATTTGCAAGTGATATGAAGGGCGGTGCAATGTTTTGATATTGTCCTGAAATTCTTGTTTATGCTATTTATTAATTTCTTGCTTTTTAGTGTGCTCATTAATTGTAAGGCATGGTGTGCTTTACAGAGAACTTAGAGCATTTCCAGAAAAACCGTGAAACAATTAAAATATAGAAAAAAAAATGGGTTAAGCAAGACACAACACTTCTCACTTGGGCTGTCGATGTAACATTGTGTGCCAAGTCCATTATGATTTGTAAAAGATGGTTCCGGTGGAACAACATGGAATTAGAAATTTAAAGCAGTTTGAAGTGTGTTTAGAGAAATAGGTTATTTTTGAGGTGGTTTGTTAAGCTATATCTAGAAATTGTATCTTTTTTGTTGTTTTCTGCACATAACGCGGGTCAGTGTCAATTAAAGACCAGGTGTTCCCAGATGAATACTGGTGCACCAACCAAAGCCCAGTTTTGTTCTTGAGATATTTTACAATGTAGCTGTTTTGAGGGTCATCAAGGATAGTACATTTGAGCAATTTACCTCGATGTTAAAATTTAATTCCTCAGTTGCTGGATTCAATCTGTTTTTCCTACTATAGGTGTCAGCACCTCTATATGGGTGTAATGGTAGGGTGCCAAGACGTACCGGATTTCCCTGGACAGTTCTGGTTTTCTGAGGACTGTCTCGAAGCTTTCTTTAATTTCAAATGCATGTCCTGGTTTTTGGGACAAAGGTCGTCAGTCTGCAAAGGATAATAAAAATGCTACACTGTCATTAAGTAATTTCTCTGTTTCTTTCAGACAGTGCAGGGTGAAGTCAGCTGCATACTCCCAGCAGAGGGGAGGAGGGCTGGAATTTACATACCATTAGCTATGACAGAACCTCTTCTAGACTGAGAACCCCTGCCCTCCTCTACACTCTGTCTTCCTGTGAAAACGTTGTCTTCATTAACCAGACTGATAAATAAGGTAAGCTCAAATGCTAATTGATTCAGAACACCCCATCCATTTGTAGGCAGCAGAAACCGTCTCACAAACTTGAGACCGGGCAACTGACATGGAATGCATTACTTCCTTACATTCTGCATTCTTCTCTTAAGCATGTGATTCCACATAGGAGCTCTCATGCTTAAGACATCACATTCCTCCCTTCCATAATAACAACAGTAAGCTACCTTAAAGCAATGCAATACATTTCCACCAGCCAACACCATTTACATAAACTATTTCTTACATAGCATATCGATGAATAAATCATTGATGAATATGACACAAACTAACATTAATTAGTAACATAATCTTGGAGATAATTAGGATGCATACACTTTCTATTACTCACTCTAATATTACAAAAGTTTATATTCTGTATGAAATCATCATGTTTTAGTTTGACCTTTTAAGAGCCCTCCTTATTATCCACATTATATTGTGAGCTTTCCTTATGCTCATTAGTGCCCTTCATACTTGTCCCTTCCTTTGTCTTCCCACCATGATCTTGAAGTAACATTCTGTATTTGTTCCAAATTCTTCTATCTTCCATTTTTATCTCATTACAAAATACTTTGATGACTTTCTGTGTCTTAGTAAATATTGACCACCTCGCACATCAATAACAGAAACCTAGCAGTACTGAGGAAAGTAACCCTCAACTGGAGAAAACAAAGTTTTTGTAAAACCGTCACCCACCAGGGTTACCCGTTTGTGGCATGCTTCATCATCGGGTCCATCCCGTTCCCCTATGGAGCGGGTGTGCTGCGACCTATGGAATATGTAGGAGCACTTTCAAGACTATAAAATGATAAGTGAGAAGGTGTAAAAGATTGGAGTGGGGGGTTGCTTTGTGTGTCTTAAAAATACCTGTCTAGTACGTTTAACATATTTATTCAGACCTCTAGCCAGTATGATTAAAAATGGGATGGGGGTGTTTTAGGAAATTAGGATGTCATGTACCCGGATTCCTAAAGGGTCAACATTTTTCAAGCGGTACCCCTATTGGCTTTTCATCGGGACCATAGGGAACCAATTATTTACAATGATGATAGTTCCCTGGTACCACTTCTGCTACATAACAATACACTTATTGCATGCAACTGAAAGATGTATATACTTATACCACTTAACTGGCGAATGTTGTCTTTTGTTTATTTATATCATTTTGTCATTGTTTCGTGGTTCTTCCAGGACAGAGTGAAGCCTGTAGTCCCAAGCAGGCAACATCAATAGGTAGATCAGCAGAACTGCAGTCTTGATGTGAGTGTGACTACAGGCTTCACTCTCCCCCAGAGGAACAATCCTCTTTAACTCACAGCTCACTTAATAATGCAAACTTAAAGGTTTCTGTCTAACCTTCCCAGTTATGGGAACTGCATCCTTTTTTAACCTAATGTGGTGTTTGTAATTTGTTAACACCCGAAAGTTTCCCGTAATAAATCAAGGAATTCGGACACACATTCATGCTTCACTGGTTCAAATTCCAATTTCCTTGGTTCACCTTCCTGTCTTTGACCTAGTGGGTTACTGTTTGGATTAAGTACCACACCCAACAGTCGTTGATGTGGCCAACTCAATAAGTTATCTCCTTTATTTGAAACATTTAATTTACCCAAGACATACTTTCCCTTTAATTCAAGACAAGCCTTGAAATATCCCAACATTTTAATAGGTTGACCCCCATAACCTCCTGGAACCACAACCATACATGTAGGTTCCTGTTTTTCTCAAAAACACTTACATATGTATCTCTAGAAATGATCGTCCAATGTGAACAGGAGTCAAATCTCATCAGAATTTCCACTCCATTTATCATCACCTTTTCACTAGGATGCTCTTCAAGTTCTTTCAATTTATCCACTTGCAAAACTATTTCTTGTGATACCTCTTTCACCTCTTTCTTCACATTTCTATTAGATCTGTTCCTGCAGCATTTAAAAAAATGTTCCTTCTCACCACAACCATTGCAAAAATCACCTAACGCCGGGCATGCCTTGGCATTAGCCTTGTGTCCACTTCTTCAAAACCTCAAGTATACACAAAGAAACCCACGTTTCTTGTACTTTTGTCAGTTTCTTTTTTTTCACTTCACATACTCCCTCTTCATCTTTTCCATTAGAAATGTTGCTTTCCACATTTGTAGAACATAGCACTGAAACACATTTAAGCATTTGTTCTATTCTTTTAGCCACCAAAATAACTTCTTCGAAGGGGGATCATCTTTTAGCCACTATTCTTCTCGTAACTTTTCACTTACACATCTTAGAAAAAATTGATCACAAATTCTCTCTTCTAGTGTGGCACCAAACTTACAAGTTGCAGCTAATATCCTGAGACTCATGATATACTATTCAACTGTCTCATCCTTGCCCTGCTCCGTCTAACCAAAATAACATCTTGGTCAACAGATACCAGGTCACCACATGCACTCACCAGATGTCCAGGACAGGTAGTATAATACATATATTTAGTGGTGCTCTGGACCAGAGGTTAGCTACCAACAACCTTTACCAAACATAAACCCCTCAAAATATAAGTACTAAAGAATGAAAAAAGACTTTCACACTCCACTATTTACTCATAAAGTGTCCAGAGTGTCCAAAGCTCAAGTTCGTTTGTTTCCTTTCTCATCTTGTGCATCAAATACCATTGGTACATGAACAGGCAACCAAGAGTAAGCAGCCAACAGTCAGCAGCCAACACGTGTTTCGTTGTCTGGCGGATATGCCTTCGACTTCCTTGGGGCTGCAATATGAATTAATACTAACTTTAGGAAACCATATTATTTACTAGGTCTGAGAAATGAGGACACACCATCACCCACCAGAAATGGAGTCTAAGAATCCAGAGTAAACAGTTGCACACCAAAAATACTCTTGTCTGCAATAAGGTTGAAGCCAAGGAACACAGAGGTGTCTGAAGGCCAGTGCTCAAGGAGAAGTTCCCCAAAAAGTATAATAGCAATAGGGCTCGGTAAAAAGTAAAGTGGGTAATCTAAGGCAAGAAACGAAATGAGAGGGATAGGAAAAAGAAAAAGAGGGAAGTAGGAAGAAGAAAAAGAAAGAAAAAAAGAAAAAAGGGAGAAAAAGAAAACGAGAGAAGAAAAAGGTGGGAGGAATCAGGATCACAAAAATGTATAAAGTGGAGGCCGTAACCTGCTTATATGAACTTCAACGAGTATATCCAAGATGGCAAAAAAGCCCATCAAAATGATAAGCCTTAATCCGTAACTGGGCAAATGTGTAGCATCTGTCGATACATTTTACAAATATGTTAAAAGGAGTCAATTCATGATGATGCCAACAAATAACATAATCGAAGCGCGATTGCCAAGGCATCACCACAATATGTAATGCCCCATAGTACAGTATTAACGTATATGACCATATGGTAAGGTGCAAGAAGGGGTCTTCAGTCGTTCCGTGCTTAAGACAAAACCATGCTAGTGTTCCTCCTCAAAGTACATGCAATGTGCCAAACTCAAATTAAGCTTTAACATAGTGAGTATCCCGTTCCAGGCGAAGGTCATCGAGAAGACCGTCAACAAACAACTGACCCGCTACCTTGAGGAGAACAGCATCCTGGACCCGTCCCAGTCCGGCTTCCGCAGCAACCACAGCACCGAAACTGCCCTCTTCGCTGCCACCGATGACATCAGGACCCTGCTAGACAACGGAGAAACCTCGACCCTCATCCTCCTGGACCTGTCAGCCGCCTTCGACATGGTCTGCCACCGCACACTACGAACACGCCTCCACGATGCCGGGATCCAAGAGAAGGCCCTGGACTGGACCACCTCCTTCCTCTCTGGCAGAACACAGAGCGTCCGTCTTCCGCCCTTCCACTCCGAAGCCACTGAGATCATCTGCAGCATACTCCAGGGCTCAGCCCAATGCTGTTTAACATCTACATGGCACCGCTCGCCCACGTCGCCTGACTGCATGACCTCAACATCATCTCTTACGCCGATGACACCCAGCTGATCCTCTCCCTCACCAAGGACCCCCACCCCACCAAAACCATCCTCCACGAAAGAATGAAGGCCGTCGCCGAATGGATGAGGAACAGCCGACTGAAGCTGAACTCGGACAAGACGGACTCGGATCCACCCCTTCGGCCTGGGATGACTCCTGGTGGCCGACCACATTGGGAACAGCTCCAACACCCATCAACCATGCACGCAACCTAGGGGTCATCCTCGACTCCACCCTCTCCATGACTAAGTAGGTCAATGCCGTCTCTTCCTCCTGCTTCAACACCCTCCACAAGATCTACAAATGGATCCCCACCGAAACGAGAAGAACGGTCACCCAGGCCCTCGTCCGCAGCAGGCTGGACTATGGAAACGCCATCTACGCAGGAGCCTTGGCCAAACTCCTGAAACGGCTTCAACGCATCCAGAACGCCTCTGCACACCCGATCCTCGACATCCCCCACCGCAGCCACATCACACCCCACCTGATAGACCTGCACTGGCTCCCCGTCAACAAAAGGATAACCTCAAGCTCCTCACCCACGCTCACAAGGCACTCCACAACACCGGACCAGCGTACCTCAACAGACGACTCAGCTTCTACACCCCCACCCGCCAGCTCTGCTCTGCCGACCTTGCCCTCGCCACAGACCCCCGCATCCGAAGAGTGACCTTCGGTGGCAGATCATTCTCCCACCTCACCGCCAAGACCTGGAACACGGCAGACCCTAGACCTGTAGACTTTAGAAGACTCCTCAAGACCTGGCTTTTCGAGCAGTAGCAGCATTCCTCTCCCCCCAGCACCTTGAGACCCTCACGGGTGAGTAGTGCACTTTATAAATGCAATGATTGATTGATTGAGTATCGAGGGTAAAGCAATAGCCACCAACCATTCCAGTTTGCAACGGACATAATACAGGCGTGTTACTGATATGTTTGGTCAGCATGCAATACCCAATTAGGCAATCTTTTGTGGTTTATCAAAGTGACAGACAGTCACTTAGATAAACCACAAGAAAAAGAGTACCTACTAATAACCTAAAAATCCTTAGGGCATGCAACTGTATAGTATTCATGTAGTGGTATAGTTGTCAGCCCAATATTTAATTTGTGTCTTATTGAAGAAGGTATACAATATAGTTAAGAGATATTACTTTCCCACCCCAAGTCATACCAAGGTAAAATATCACTAGGATTCTATTATAAAAATACCGGTACATGCCATATCAGAGTAATACATTTGCTGCAGGTTCCACACAGTTAAGCGGCACGTACAGACAAACTGTCTGATAACTTCAAGTTCTATTTAGATCAAGTCTAAATAATAATATGTCACATCCCACTAGAACATAATAGTAGGATAGGCAACATATCTGCACACACTAAATAATGAAAACACCTTATCACATGGTCTCAGCCCCAGTATCAGGTTAACTAATTTAAAGGAGAAACACCATGCCGGAGAGTACTCCATGCTTACATCAGCGGCGTGTACCATAAGCGTCATCTTAGTTCCATCTTAAATACCAACCGTAACTCTCCTCGTGACTCGATCAAAAATACATGGCAGCCATCTTGTGGTAGGGTAGTAGATCTATTTGTAAAGGAAGTAATAAAAGGGACGTGTATTTGCAAACTTAATTACAAGGCCACCCAGTCTAGGCACTAGAGCTCATAGAAAAACCCACTTTCCAATGTATAACAGATCCAGGCTGGAGAGTGCTTGGTTCTTTTATCAACGGCATACACCAACAAAGCCCTCCAAAAATAACAATCCTAGCCCAATTATGACCAGTTAATGGTGGATATCTTCTAGTGTACAAAAACAAAATGCAAATCAGGTTAAGATACAAAAAATATCATGAAGAGAGTAAATAGTGACGTTATATCACCTATAATGAGTGGGCAGTAATAGCATAGATTGCTAATGTACACAAGAGTAAGGTCTGGAGTTCCAGACCAGATCAAAGGAAAGCATATCCAAATGAAAAGAAAAAGGCACCATCATGAAAACCAGTATAATATGTCATAAACCTACATGGTAGTATGGGTAAAATATGAGCAAAATGACAGACAGAAAGAAAGAACGCCAATTCTAAGGAACTGGTAAAGTCAGGATAATCCCTGGGTCTGATATAAGGCACCAGATGTGTAAAAGAGGAGTTGCATGTGCAAGCGCAATATGGCTAGGAAGAAATCAGTATCAAATAACTGATCAATAAGGCTGATACAAAATACAGTCATAAGTAACATCACTACCATCATTTTCTGGGGTAAATGTATACATCCACAGATCAACATTAACAATTGTAGATCCATCCAAGTGTATAAAACGTACACTTGTGGACAGTTCTAATGTACATGTCCAGGGTTATGTATATCAAACATTCATTGATGAACAATTATGTGAGAGGGCACAATTAGAGACCTAATTACAAATGTGAGGCACTACTTCCAAAAACAGTTCATTGTTTTGGTCAGAAACAATTTGAAAGAAATAATATGCACAGCTTCAACATGACAATGATTAACATACAACTGTAGAAGCTTTAAATATTGCCATTGTAGGATTCAACATAATGATTATTAGGGAGTAACAACATGCTAATCCCCTAAAAAGTATTGTAACTCATTATAGATGTACAACTCTTGTTCTACTGATTTAAACTTCATAATCCAAGTAGCTTCACATCTTCTGAGTTTGAGTTCTCAATTGCCCCCTCTTGGATCCAATTTGATATGACCAACCCCATGACATTTAAAATTATTTGGGTGTTTTGAAACTGACAATCCAGTGTGTGCATAACTACAGGATATTTGGTATCATTGTGTTTAATTGCAAGGAAATGTTCAGACATACGCTCATGTAGCGGTCTAATCGTGCAACCCACATAAATCTTGTGGTGTGGGAGAAAATTATGTACACCACATGCTTGATTCCACAATCAATATGCATCCTAATCTGTTGTGTTCCTGAGTCATTATAGTTAATGATTTGGTCGTGTCCAATGCCCAAGAGCAAACACTACAGTTACCACATATAGAGAAACCTATAGTATGATCAGTAAACCAGTGGGGACATAGAGATATATGTGGATAGCTAGGACTAATCAAGTTTGCTAATGTGGTACTCTGTCTGTCAGTTATACCAGGTGCACTTAAAAGGTATGGATGTAAGTCCTTATCAGCCATCAAATAATACCAGTGTCTTTTTAGTATACCATACAATTTGCCTGAGTCTGGGTAATAGTTAGTAATTAGCCGTATTCTGTCCAACATATTTCCCAAACCCTTATGTTTCTGTTTGAGTGTAGACATAGGAGATAAGTGATAAGTCCTGAGTTTGGCCTTCTCCACCACAGCCTTATCATAGCCCTTGTCCAAGAAACGATTTTCAATATCACCCAGGACTATGTCAAATTCAATTTCTTCACTGCAATTCCTATGGGCTCTTAACATTTCCCCATATTTTGACCCTGCTCTCTCTTACCAAAATAATATCTTTCCATTATCGTGCTCACTCGAGGTAGAAAATGCCAGTCCATTTTTAGTAAACAAACCTCATATTCATTTAAGTTTCTCTGTTATTTAGCACTCAACTCTGGTAAATTTTCTCAAATTTCCTGCCTCTCGACCCACAAACAAATCATTAATAATGCATGTTTACTGTAAGCGCTCAACGTAGGACCACACACCCTCGCATAATGGCTAAACATTTTTTACCATTTATTCCGCTCTACCAGTAGTTCCCCTGGACTACTTTAGAAAAACGGTGGAGGTGAAACAATCTCCATTGTTTTCACTTTTCTTTTCCTTCAAAAAACAAATAAACTTAACCATACCCTAGAATTAAACAAATGCTATAAAAGCAAACTACAATATCTACTAAAAATGTATTTAACTCAACTTGTAAATATTGAAATTGTGACCAATATTTTTAACATAGAAAACAAAAATTGTGATTGTCACTGATAACTTGGATTAAGCCACCTAATACAATTTTAAGTTTGCTTCTCACTGACCACAGAATAACCGTCTTTTGTAGAAAGACAAAGATTCTAGAGCCAGTTACTGGAGACAGGCTGAGTTCACATTCACAGTTTATAGTGTGCCTATCACTGGTGACAGGCTGGGCTCACAAACATTTCCCTTTTTTTTTCAAATAAATGTACTTACTGGCGTGCCTGTCACTACTTGAAAGTTCCTTGTCCACAACACAAAACACAGTTAAGAACTTCTTTTATGCAGCAATAAAGCAAGCTTCAATATTAGATTCTATGTCAAGACCGGAGGCGAGGATTATGCATTACTTTCTTCACTCTTTATTAACAGCATTTTCAAATATAAAGTCAAAAAACACATCAGAAACTACAACTCCCATGAACACCGGGAGTAACCATGGTCACCAACAGTCCAATCATGTCACATTCCGACAGTCCATATATTATAATCAGCATCATAGTCCTTCCTCTTTTTTCACTGCTGCCTTGTCAGTTAAGTCCCTTCATGCCTTCTTCCTCACTTCAGGGTGTTAGACTTTAGGGCTTTTTCTGGCGTGTGTTTATTATTAAAAGATTGATTGGTGCTTATTTAGGCAACGCACTGTGAGCGCTTTTACTTTTCAAGTGTTTCATCGCTTATCCATCGTGCAGCAGGCTCTCTGGCCCGAGCGCATCAGTTTCTGTTTCCCACGTGGATGCGCTAGGTGACGCTGCTTCACACCCCTAACGTGCTTCTACGATCCTCAGCGCTGCTCACTGCACTGCACTCCGGTGGTTCGTGTGCGCTTGGAGAAGGTGAGCGTTCTCCGCTCGTGCCTCCTTCTACCCCAACCCTCGCCTGACACCATGCTGTGGTTGAATTGAAGGGCATAGCCCATTATTAAATATTTTTCCCTTGTTCTGCCTCAGAATATCATTTTCTCCACTCACACTGCTCCGGGCAGTCTAGGGGCTTTTGGCTTCTGCTAGTACTGCCCCAAGCAGAATTTCATATAAAGGAGCACCGGCGAGGGGGCTGCCCACAATACCAAACGGGCATCATTTGTATTTAGTGCTCCTGCCCTCCATTTAATATGCAGTCCCAGAGAGATCATGATTATGCGCCCTCGCATTCCTCAGCATTCCTCAGGGCCCCCCCACAGCGCCTTCCTGCAGGGGTGGATAATCTACTTTTTAAAGGCCATTGCGCAGGTGTTGGCCCCCCTGCAGGACAGTGTTGATAAGTTGTCTGCCCAGGTCTTCAAGGGCACGAGGATACTGGGAGATGGGGGGCTGGGCCTAGTAAGGTGACTCCGTCTCACCCACATAAGACTAGTAAGCGTGACCGGGGGTACCTTGAAGGCTTCAGTCAGCTGACTGAAGCCTTTCAAAAGAGTGCATGAACGCTTAAGGAAACACCCTACCGGGAGGAAGAGCTGCCCTGGGTTACCAGCGACGAGGTCACCACAGATTTTGACCCTGAAGAGGGGTCCCCCGACATGGGGGAGGGCGATTTTGAGGACGATGAGGGTCCTCGGAGGAGACTTAGGATTCAGGCAGGATTTGGCACCCTCAGTCATCCTACTCCAATACTGGTGATGGGGAGGGTGCTCCTCCTAACATGTTTGACCCTGAAGGTGTTTTTAGGCTGCGTTCTGTGGAATGGATCCCAGACAGGAAATTGGGCGACTATGTGGATAATAAAATCAGAAAACCACTTACTAAGGAGGTGAGGGCCCGCCTCAGGTCAGAATGTCCCGACCATCTTTAGTTGACAAGGTCACATCTGTGCCAGAGATAGACCCGAAGTTGTGCACCTTCTCAAATACATGAGGGATCCCAAGAAGGGGATTGATAGATCATGGAGGGCCTGTCAAGACAAGCTCCTGGATGTGGTGGGACCGCTAACTAATATCATAGAGCTTGCAGAGTGGTCCAGGGAGTCAGGTCAACCCCTTCCCACAGATGACGTGGCGGGATGGGTGCAGAGGGCAATGTGCCTTTTGGGCAACACAAACTGCGCCCACTCCGCAGAAAGTCGCCACTCTCTTTTCCTGAAGATAGATCCTAAGTTCAGGGAACTCTCATCCTCGGAGGCACATTCTGTGGCCCAGGGCGTACTCTTCTGCGATCCCTTTGTCAAGGAGCCGAGAAAGTTTGTGTCGACATTCCCAGCTCATGACAAGGCGCAGGCGTTGATGAAGAAATATATTGCCAGGAAAGGTCTTTGGCGGGCCGGAAGAGGCAGTGGTCGCTCTTGCAGCCGCCAGTACTACCAAGGCCCTAACAGAGCCCAGATAAGAAGAAATAATGGCTGGCAGGACGGCCGATAAGGAACATTCTACCCCTACTGTGGCAGCAAAGGCAAGAACAACCGTGGGCGCGGATGGGCCCACAACAACTCCAGTGGATATAGTGGTAATCACCAGTCTTTTATCTCCTCTTCATTTAGGAGGGAGAATAAGCATGTTTTCTCACAAATGGGCAGAGATCTCCTCAGACCCTTGGGTTCTGGAGACAGTAAGGGGATTCCACATAGAGTTTTACAGAACTCCGATGCAAACAGTCTCACCCTGTCCACTGTTTTTTTCCTCGCAAGACGAATCCCTTATAGATTGGGAAGTCCAGAACCTTTTGGCAAAAGGGGAAGTTTGCCTCTCAGAGCTGCACCCCAGGGGGGTTTTAAGCGGTCTGTTCTTGGTGGAGAAAAAGGAAAAGAGCTTTCTCCCAGTCATCAATCTCAGGTCTTTCAACGAGTGGCTGATTTATCTCCACTTCAAGATTTAGGGAATTCGACTCCTACGAGGTCTGTTCCTGCAGGACGACTGGTTGGTGTGTCTCGACCTCAAGGACGCATACCAATCTGTCCCCATCTCCCCCCCCCCCCCACTGCAGGTTTCTCCAATTCGAGTGGAGGGGGCAGATCTTTGAGTTTCAGACCCTGCCTTTCGGCCTATCACCAGCACCCTGTTGCTTTACCAAGCTCCTCAAGCCGGTGGTGGAGCATCTACGTACCCTGGGCATCAGATTGATTATCTACTTGGATGACATCCTGCTGATGGATCAGTCCCAAGATTGCCTGATTTCCCACCTGAATACCACCATATCTCTGCTTCAGAGTTTAGGGTTCACCATCAACCAGCAGAAATCGGACTTGGTTCCGCAGCAGAGCATGCTTTACCTGGCTTCTGAATCGACATCATGACGGAAGACCCTTAATCTACCAGAAGAGAACATCGCCAAGATCAAGAAGGAACTGAGAAGGTCCTCAGACGGGACAGGATATCTCTTCGGCAGTTGGCCAGGATTGTTGGCTTGTTGTCATCATCGATACAAGCCATCTTTCCAGGACCGCTGCCCTACAGAGCATTGCAGAGACTGAAAGCATTCTACCTCCGGAGGGGTCTCACCCCCTCCGAGCTGGTGGCTCTGACACAGGAAGCCAGGATGGAGCTCCAGTGGTGGATCAATCACATGGAGGCATGGAACGATCACGCGATCTTTGGCTCTCAGCCAGACCTAGTGATAGAGTCGGATGCCAGTCGCCTAGGCTGGGGCACCAGGTGTGGGTCGATCACCATGGGAGGCAAATGGACAGAGGAGGAGCTGTCACTCCATGTCAACTGCCTAGAGCTTCTGGCTGGCTCTTTTGCCATTCGGTCCCTGACGAGGGACAGAGTCTCATGCTGTGTACTCCTATGGATGGACAACACGACAGCGGTACAGTACATCAACCGGCTGGGTGGTACCCGATCCAGAGCCCTGGCAGAGCTGGCCAAAGACTTCTGGGACTACTGCCTCCACCGTCAGATCTCGGTCACAGCAGAGTACCTACCCGGGTCACAGAACTCAGTGGCGGACTGGAACTCCAGGCACTTCAAGGAGTAGTTTTCCAAGCAATGACAATGCTTTGGGGTCCTTGCCAGGTGGCCCTGTTTGCATCAAGATGGAATGCCCCAGTTGCCCCATTACTTCAGCTGGAGACCGGACCCAAGGGCGGAAGCGGTAGACGCCTTCCTTCAGTATTGGTTGTCAACCTGGTCCTGCGCCTGTTGTCATCTTGGCAAGGCAACCAATACCTGTCCAGAAAAGAGATTTCAGCAAAGCTAGCCATGCTTCTCTGCCTCATCCCCTGTAAGAGATCGTCAGATGTGAGAGCCTTGGACCTCTCGGCTAGATTTTTTACCCCGCATGGGGTTATATTCAATATCTCAAGGAGGACGAAAATGAGTATCAGGTCGGTATCATATCCAGCTTTCCCTGAGTCCCCAAAACTGTGAGTGGTCAGATACCTAAAGGCCTACGAGGACATGACTTTGGAGGTTCGACCTCCGAGGGAACAGCAACTCCTAATTTCCATTAAGAAACCCTTCAAGGCTGTGTCATCCCCGACCATCACTAGGTGGGTGAGATGGATCAATTCAGAGGCTGGCATCGATACTAGCGAGTTTAGGGCACACTCTGTTAGTGGGACTATGGCTTCCAAGGCCGTCCAGGTGGGGGGCAGATTGGAAAAGATCATGAATGCGGAGGATTGGTCACCTGATTCCACTTTTAAAAAGTTTAATTTCAAACCAATCCATGACGCAACTGCTCTGATGGTAAGTAAGCTTTGAAAATGCATAATCCTCGCCTCTGGTCCTGACATAGAATGAAAAATGTCCTAGTTTACATGAAGGAAAGTTTCAATTCTATTAAGGACGCGGAGGCGCAGATTATCCCCCCCGGGCATACTCTTCTGATGCCTCCCTCCCTTGGGGGTCTTATGTTATGGCCGTTACTGAGTCGAGTGATATCTAGACGGGATCCTGTGATTTTCAGGGAGTACTATATTTATATCTCTCCTATGGGTTTATTGACATGCTTGGCAAAAGAAATGTATGGACATTGCTGTTAACAACTGTTTACTGTATGGTTCTCCTATACTTATTATGTATTTCGGAAATCTTTGAATTCTTTTGTGTTTATTCCAGATCCGTGTATTTGTTGTATATGCAATTCTCTATTTATTGGAATGTTTGAATCCTATGTTGAGAGCCGTTTAGGGGAGAGTATTAAAGTTCTACCCTTTCATTTTAGGATTGGACTGGATTGAAAGCGGATTAAGGTCCAACGGGTTTAACTTCCTTCAGCGCAGAAAGAGGAAGGACTATGATGCTGATTATAATATATGGACTGTTGGAATGTGATATGATTGGACAGTTGGTAACCATGGTTACTCTCGGTGCTCATGGGAGTTGTAGTTTTTGATGTGTTTCTTTACTTTATCTTTGAAAATGCTGATAATAAAGAGTGAAGAAAGTAATGCATAATCCTCGCCTCAGCGTCCTTAATAGAATTGAAACTTTCCTTCATGTAAACTAGGACATTTTTAATTCCACAGAACAAATTTTACCACTAAAAAAAACAGCCACCCACAGCGGCGTCTGCGTCTATTTTTCACCACTGATTGCCCTTGTTTTCCATAATTTCTTCTATTGATGGGTGATAAAGCTTGTTCAGCAAACCTGCGCCATTTTTTCGACAGCCAGTTGGTAGAATCCTCTCTTGATGCTGTCCTTCTTGTTTCTATGGCAAGGCATGCTTGTTTTTTCCTTTTTTAAACATGAAATGCAAATGCGTTTGAAGACAAAAACACCAGGCTCCACATAAGCACTGCCTGGCTTAGCAATAGCATCTACTTCCGAACATCAATTCCTAATGGTCGCCGTCACACACACCATCGCGTATCTCACATCCTTGAAGCATGTAAATGACGCTCCAGTGACTTCGCCGCTCCACCGAACCCCGTCAACGTACACTTGGTGTACCACGGTTCACACACCAATTTTATCCATGTTGATGTGTTCTTAGTGGGCCCTTAATCGTGTCATCGCCAGTGTGAAAATGTTGTCTTCATTAAACAGACTGATAAATAAGGTAAGCTCAAATACGATTTTATCCATTGACAGGCAGCAGAAACCGTCTCACAAACCTGAGACTGGGCAACTGACATGGAATGCATTGCATCATTACATTCTACATTCTTCTCTTAAGCATGTGATTACACATAGAAACTCTCGTGCATAAGTCATCACACTTTCCTCTGCTGGGAGCATGGAGCCGCCTTCCCCCTGCACTAACTGAGAGGTACAGAGAAATTACTTAAGGATTGTCTATATCTACTTAAGTAGGATATATACATACAGACACCAACTCCTGCCACCCTCCTCCATGCAAAGTCTGGACAGGCCAGGCATGAAAGTAAGGCTAAATGTTGTAGTCCTACTTTTAGGTCTGGTCTGTCCCTGTTTTTTTCTTCTCAAAGTCTGGTCACCCTATGAAATGGAGTAGGAATCGCTGTACGCTTTTTGCTTAAATCATTTAATTTATGAAAAAAACAAGTAAATAAAACCAGAGCATAATCCTCAGCAAATTGCATAAATGCCACACAACTGTTGTAGGAACTGCCTCTTCCATGCGACAAAGAAAGTAAAACACCAATGTGCAGCTCATGCTGGGATGCATCGTAATCATTTTCTCGCACATTGCAAAAGCAACAATTCTAACTTCACCACTCTGGTGCCCATGGGAAGACTAATAGAAGGATAAAAGAGATAAGGATCAAAGGAAAAAAGAGGGCAGAGTTTAAGAAAAGAGAGCAAGGAGGAAATGCAGTGTCAGAAGGAAGAAAAAGAGAACAATGGCCTACTGACCTTTCTAACATACTTCATATCATGGACAGAATATCGGTCTAGAATAATACCGTCGCCAAAAAAATCGACCGTAGAAAATTTTATTATGATCAGTATATATGGGTATGTTTATTATTAATATAGTTTACTCTCTCTCTCTCTCTCTCTCTCTCTCTCTCTCTCTCTCTCTCACTCTCTCTCTCTCTCTCTCTCTCTCTCTCTCTCTCTCTCTCTCTCTCTCTCGAGTTCACAGCTTCTTTCTGTGTGATCAGAATTGTTCTGCCATTACGCACTATTCCAAAGGATGCCAGGTACCAAAGAGGGCCTTTTGCTCAAATGTACTCTTATCCAATCTCACATCCTAGAGTTATTTCTTGGGCGTACACATAAGGATGTTTTGTTTTAAAATTGCTGCATCTTTGAGGATAAGGTAAGATGAGGGCCGCTGTGTGGCCCTGGTCGAGGAGAGTGAGGATGTCATCTGTGGAAGCCAGGAGGGGGGTCGCTGTGCTGTGGTTGCTGTGGAATCCGGATTGGAACGAGTCGAAGATGGAGTTGGCTTTGATGAAGTTCATGATGTGGCTGTTGACAATCTTGTCAGTGACTGTAGCCGCGAAGGGGAGGAGAGAGATGGGTCTGTAGTTTTTGAGGTCTGTTGGGTCTGTGGAAGCTTAACTTCTACACATTTCCAGTCATCGGGGAATAAGCCGGACTCGAAGGGGGCGTTGATGGTGCGTCATAGCATGGCTGCTAATGTGGCGGCAGCTCTGAGTAAAATTTGCAGCAGGCATGGGTCCGTGGGGACTCCTGAATGACTACTCTTCATGATCATGGCAGTGTCTTCGGTGGTGACTGGGGTCCAGGTGGGGATGGTAGGCTGGCTGGCGTTGCTAAAGGTAGGTGTGGTTTTGGTGTCTGTTGAAGTTGTCGTAGAGGGATTTGATCTTGCAATGGAAGAAGGAGCTGAGGTTGTTGCAGAGGTCCTGGGAAGGAGTGACGTCTGATGCTTCGCTGGGGGGGTTTGGTGATATCCTGAATGATGCTGAAGAGTTCCTTCGAGTTGCTGGAGTTGGCGAGGATTTTGTCCTGGATGAAGGTCCTTTTGGTGGATCTGATGCATTGGTGGTATTCTGTCATGGCGGTATTCTGGCACGTTTTAAAGTACATATTAACCATTATCTACATAATAAGTTGCACATGCTTATTTTGCATAAACAATCTTTATTCTCATCTCATGAAATGTCCTACTGGTGTGTATATTGTAGCAAATACCTTATTTCCACTGGACAAGACCTTTGCCTATGGACTAGGGTGCTCTCGGGGTTGGGCCTGCAGAGTTGTCAGGAACAGAGGCACATATCTCATTGCATTGCTGGTCATAGAGCAGTGCCAGGAGATATGTACATTTTCGACAACCCATTCCCATATGCCACTTTTGACGTGGCACCGGACTACTGCAGGGAAGATGATAATGACATAAATCTACCCTGCTACCTTACAGTGCTCTATAGTCCACCATCCATGCAATGCAGAAACAGTTAAGTATATCAGGCACAGGAATGTAATAACATTATAGATATGCATGTGGCCTCTAAGACTTGTAAATATAAATGTACTTCCAGACCCGGTGGTTGGAAGGCTAGGTGGCCTTCTTCAAGTCCCTATTGCAAAGTGAGGCCTGTGGACTATGAAAGTCTAACCACACACATTTATAATGGGCATCTTCTGCAGTATCACATCAAGTATGCCATAGGGCTTGATTCAAGCAAGAAAAATGGGCCATTCTGTCTCCTAGTTATGTAGCGAAAGTTACCAATAATTGGGGAGCATGGGGCCATTTCCAGGCCTGCGCCTAGGTACTGCCGCACTGGCAGCACAATTGATAGGTATACCATTGACTTTGCACCTTATAGGTGTGTGTGGGAAGATTTTCATAAGTGTGTTATAAAGTTCTGGGTAAAAAAGAACTAAGCATTCTGTTATCGCTGGGCTGTCTAAAGTCAACTGATTAAAAGCAATAAGGACAAAGAATATAATTGCTGATTATGTAAACTGCACAGTTATCATGAAAGAACAATACCATGAACTCTAAAGACAAAGTTCCACACTAGCCCAGCCCTGCCCCAGCCCAGCCCAGAATCTCAATGAGCAGACTCACACCCTCCCACAACTAAATCAACATTATTTATTCATATCAAAGTTACTCTCTTGAATTACATTCATACTCCTTCTTAGGTTTTTCAGCGCTTTATGTTGAATAACACATTTGTTCCAGAAACTATAAGCACACACATTTACACACTGCTTCACATTATGGGCCTACGCAATTAGATATGACTCCTATTCTTCTTCTTCTTCCGGAGTTTTAAATAGCACGACCTTGACCCAAAGGTATCAGAGCGCTTTTCATGAGCATCAGTTGCGTTACATGAGGACACGTTAAGTTTTGATGGGGAGATTAAGTGATTTGCCCAGAATCACAGGATATTGCTTGTCATGCCGAGACTCGAATCAGGGACCCCAGATTTGAGGTCAACCACCCTAGCTGTTTGGCCACATACTCTCCCCAAATGCCTCTTGGAAGGCATGACTCCTTTCCACATTAATCAATAGTAATAAATAGAATATTATTCTGTAGATAGATAGATAGAAAGATAGACAGACAGACAGACAGACAGACAGACAGACAGATTGATTAATTTAACATGATTGAATAATGTAATCTGTGAGGTCATAAGCAGTGCACGGCAGGTATACATTTTATAGCAAGCTCAGTAAACTATAACTGGTGAATTTCCGAGGTTTATTGTTTTTTCAACATTTGTATCTTATTTCAACACCTACCTATAACGTCACTTTAACCTTTGGTTTTTCTTCAGTGAATTTCTAGGGTTTTTGTTCATATTCAGCCAACTCCTTCACTGCACATGGTAGCCCACAGCTTTTGGGTCTTAGGCACCGCACCCAACCGTACTGCAGCTGGCCAACCACCGGCAGTGCATAACCTCTAGTCAGGCTGTGTGCAGTGGGGGACTGGCTGCAGGGCCAGGCTTATTCCCAGACCATGTGCCCATCCCCTCATGGTCAGCGCAATGCACAGTAAAGAGGTATTATGAGGTGGCAGGTGAAGTGGGCGCTCCTACAGGAGTAACGCTGTAGCTCACTGGAAGTCCGCATTGGGTTCCACAGGAGGACCACCGCAGTGCCCACAGCGGGATTCTATTCTTTTTACATTTTGGCTCCAGGAGCACAGGGTGAGTCCCTCTGTGTCTCCTCACAAGTATCAGAGAGTAAGGGCGTCCGCACCCTGCCCCCTTATACTATTTGTGACAATCTATTTCAGGATATATAGACCGAGTCCCAGAACCCTTGTCATGGCAGTCACAACATTTTCTATTGAGTTGCAGCCAGCCAATCAAATTGCCTACTTGCGTGGTTTCAGGTCCCCCGTCCGAAGACACAGAAATGGCCAACGGGAGAATCGGTCCATTAGAGGGCCCTATTATGTTATTTTTCAGAACTGCAGAACTCCTGAGGGACCAACTGTCCATTTATATCTAACTTCTTAATCCCTTCAAGCCCAACCTGAGCATTTCTTTAAATTGACATTTTTGAAAAAGGCTGTAGGTATTTACACCTAATCCTATGGTAATTACCATCGGAAATCAATGTTTTAGGACCCCCTCTTTTTCTAGGTTCCTGCTTCACAGATTGGCACAAAATGTCCCATGAAGGAGCTGAGGTGGACGAAGCTTGTTTCAGAAAGTTTCAGAAAGATTTGTCAAATGGCACCAAAGTTATTAGCAAAATATTTTTTTTTATTTTCTATGGAAACTTTGTTCTCACTAAAACACTGTGACAAGCACAACTTTGTAACATATAGACACACACATACACACACCCACAAACATACACACACACAAACAAATACTCCTCACTCCATCCTGCAATATGGAAAGAGACTCGTGCTCCTCAGGTTTACAGTAGGGGTGGGTGGAACAATTAGTAACAAAGAATTACTAATAAATTCCGCTGTTCCACTAGTGGAATTAATTAGCACTAGACTTGTTAGATGTGAGAGTTTGTGTAAGCGTTGGCCATTTTAGAGTCAGTCAAAATGTTATGTTCTCGCGGCTGTGAAGAGCAATGCGCAACTCCAGTCAGCTGGTTTCAAAGCTGAGACTTTCTGCCTGACCCAAGGATGGCCATGAACAGGAGGCAACACTGCCCTATGCGACTGGGCATGAGCAGTTTGGCTTTAGAGAAATGTGAATGTGCGAGACAGACCGTAGAAGAGTGGGAGAGACTGGAAGGCAGTGGAGAGTGTTGCCGAAATTGGAACGGGGAGCCCTCTTCCAGCTTGACACCCTTAACCCCAATGGGCTATTGACCCACTAAACCCCATCAAGGGTTGCAACCTTAGCACAGAGGACAAGACCATTGTAGAAAGAAGCAAAATGATCAACTGAAAACTGCGGGAAGACAGGGTCAAGGCGACTTGTCAGATCAAGCTGCTGCTTCTGGGTGAGGGTTATGGTGTGAAGGAGGGAGAGGCCATCACGGCTGTCACAATTGGAAGAAGAGGGAGTAGTAGAACGAAAGAGGTTTTGAGCTGGTGCTGCTGGCTGTGAACATGATAGAAAGGGGTGAAGAGAGAACAGATGGGTGGAGAGAGTAACAGCTGTACAACGAATCACAAGTGCCCCTTTCACCTCAGAGGACACTGGAGATATACAGAATCACACAGGGAGAATTACAGGAAAGCTATCAGAGTGGAAGACGAATAGGGTGTAGGAGGATGCAGGGGGAGGGGTGGGGAATTTGAATGTGGTGACGGACAGTGCATAGAAATATAGTGCCAATGCCATGCATCACACCTTAGGCCTTTACCAGCTTCATTTTAGCTAACTGCTTGTTGCATATTAGAGTTGTAGTTTCACTTTTAGCATTCCATTGCGTGCTCAACCTTCTTAGACACAGAACATTACTGACTTTGCGTACAGTCATTCAGACCAACCCCTGAGACAAAGAACCTCTGCAAAGATGTTGTATGCTTGCGAGACTGAAACTTGGTGATGACTGGCAGTGTTTCCATACCATGGTAAAAACTGCTGAAAAGAGAACATCTTTTTGCAGGGGTCATCCATTGATTCAAGTGGGCAGCCTGAGGCACAGAGGGAAGGAAAGGCGCATGCTTCTGGCGAGTTAAGCAGCCCAGACACAGTGAGTGCGACTGATGTGAGGTAAAGTGCATTTCAAACACTATTTGGGAACAGTGTGAAATATCTCCATCCTAGTGCATTGCTCCTTCGAATGGATCTATTGACAACTGCATCTCTGTCCTGCACTGCAGATAGAGGCAGTGCTATTTTTGGCATGGTAGCGATGCTATCACATTTCCCTTAATCTCTTTTCTCTTCCCATTTAGAGTATTTGAGCCAGACATAGAGGTATCACCTATGAATTTATGTAAAAAGAGGTTGCTGGAGTAACTTGTGTGATTTCCTCATAAGCTGACAACAAGCTAAGCACTTTGTAAAGATGACCAGGGGTGGGCGAAACTCTACAAAATCTCGCAGGGTTTTTTGTAACTCTTCAGAATTCTGCAGAGTAAAACTCCACGAGTTCTGCCAATCCCTAATTTGCAGCAAAGTTGTTTATTCACACAAAACTGTTATAGTCCAGCGTTAGGCCCATGCAGCAAAGCAGCTTATTTCTTACATTGACTTCACAACTAACATTTCCAGCTATGACCTTTTGCACACATTTGTACGCATTACAATGTTGGATTCATTTCCCATATGTGGACGTAGAAGTTCTGTTAACATATCAATAGCACATTAATTGTTTTTTAAGGCACCCTACCCTGTACCACGGAACATATGAGACTCAGTCCGCTCAGCAGAGTAGGAGCGACTTTGCAGGTCTTAGCATCATACAAACCGCATCCGGACATTGCTGCCTTAACAGCAGCAGGAATGAGGAAAGTTTACAGAGGTCTAGTAAAAGTTTACAGATATGCTACACAATACGTAATGAGAACATTTACAGTCCTACCTGCTGGGGATGCTCAGGCTACACATCCACACATGACTTCTACAAGTATTAGCCCATAAACAATAAATGTCGTTATGGGAAAGGTTCCCACAAGTCGGCGGCAAATCCCATTCTGGATAGCACAAAAAACAGCACAGCATGAAGCAGTTTTTTTCCCATACGGGCCTGAAGGAAAAACACAAAATGCTGACAATTTGCTTGCCAACGGGGATGGCTCCCCTGATAGAAGATTGTGTCACTTGGGGTACAATGCTCGCTGCCATATATACCAGAACACATGGTACGCCTTCAATATTGGTCATCGCAGATGTACTGAAGCAAATACCGAACTAGTACGGGGCAGAGCCTACTTAGGGGATGAAACTGATGGACAATTTTCCCCAGGTATCAGCCATTATGTTGAGTAACATAAAAGGGGAGGCAGCAGCAGTGGCTATACACCAACACTTGAGGGAAATCACTCCTGCACAACAGGAGAAAGAATTGCCTAACATTATCGAAGATACAGCTGCTTCACTAAGTGGAGATAATCTGGGAGCCAGACCTGGGAAACTAATAGTTAAGAGCAATCCTCAAAGGATAACTCTGTCATGATCCCTGTCTAGTCTTGTCAAAATAGACATAGTGCAGTACACGCCTATCTGCCCTGTATTAGAGCATTATTTCCCCAATAAAACCCTCACCTGTTCCTTGCATCCTGCAAAACAATGCATGTATTACAGTGTGCCAACATAAAATGTATTAAGCTTTATTGTGTAAATGCTTTACTAATGCTGATCGGTTTCAACTTATTTGTCACCCCAAGAGGTATGGAATTGTATTGGTACTTCTCTAAATATATTTGTAACTTCCAAAATTTTGCCACAGTTGTAATGCTCTAGATATCTCTGTTTTGAAGGAAAACATTCTGGAAACTTTCGCGCTGACTCGCGCTTCATCCGAATGCAGGTCTTGCAATGATACGTCGTAGCGCGCTTAACGCACACGACATAGGACTCGTACCAGGATGTGGCATGACTATAAAATGCCTCACCTGAGTTTCTAGAAGGCGCTTAGCCTTCCGGCTCTCGACTTGGCAACAGCTGCTCTTCTCTGCTTACCTGAAGACATCAAGATCTCCGGTTTCTTCAATTTTGGACTCCTCTTCTGAATTGACGGTTCCTGAAAAAGAAAGAAAGAAAGAAATCTAAGTGAATATTCTTTTCTTTGAAGACGCCCATCTCAGAAAAGCAGCAACTTAACGAGCAATTTTTTGAAAGACTTTCCGCTTAAGGAAAGATATTTGAACTATAGGAAATCTTAAGCAACAGAAGACAATTTTATTTGAATGTTTATTTTGTACATTTGTTGTTCCACTCCTTATTATTCTTTTCCAAAACAGAATGCCATAATGGAATCAATACGAGGGTGAATTTAGAGTAAGTGAATACTGGTAATGTAACCCTGAACTAGAATGTCATGTTAAAAGCGCCTTAAAAACAAAAGAATACAAAATAAGTAATTCAATGATTTCTTATACTTTCAGAGAAAATATATCGTCACCTAAAGATAAAATACTACATCACAACACCAACTACATCACAACATCGACGATGCCCTCATCGGACAACACCTCGACTCACAAAGACATCCAGGACCCGACGCTTATTTGCAGGTAGAACATTTTAGATTACGCATGTTCCAAAATAAGTAGGGATTTCAGTGTTAGTATAATTGTAAGGTTAGCGATATAGTTTAAGAAATCATATCCTAAAAATACGTTGTGTTGCCTCGCAGGTCAACAACAGGAATTCTACTAGCGTCCGAATCCGGCCCGCCTCCCTGAGTTCTATCGAAAGGCCATAGTGTTTAATATAATCACTGTTTTTTGGATAGGGATCCTGGGAGGTTGGCTCATAGCATCTGTGTGAAACCCTACCAAGCACCTTACAGGTAGGAAAAAACTGTGTTTTTCTAGTAAGAGTGCATTGGTGAACCTGACAGAAGGCTAAGCCCACGGATTCAGTTTCGCCCAGACGCTATTGACCCATCTTCATAGGTCTCATTACAGAATATCGCTACTATATTAGCAGATATTAAATCAGAAAATGCAGAGTTACGTAGAGACATTTCAGTATTACAGACTAATATGCAGGCAGCCAATGTATCTAGTCTGCCTACTTGGAGTTTTCCATACTCAAAAAAACCAATATTAAAACCTGCTATGCAGACATTATATAGCAGTAATACAACTCCCGCGTCAACACAAATACAGGTCGTACCCCAATCTCTTTTCCCTTGGCGCCCCCAGAAAGGTTTTATGGAGATAGTGATAAATTTACTATCTTCTAAAATCAATGTCATCTCCATTTTGTAGCCAAACCTGCTGCGTTTCCTGATGATTCTTCCATGGTTGCTTTTATTTTGTCCTATTTGGGAGGACCATATGTCAGTACCATATGTAGAACGAGACGATCCAATCCTTTATGATCTTAGGCGCTTTAAAAACACAATGAAGAAATTGTTTGCAAAACACATATTCGTGCAATCAGCTGATCATGAATTGCTTAATTTGAAACCAGGTTCTTCTGACTTACTACACTACATCTCAGTATTTAATAGGTTGGTAATTGAAGCAGAATGGCCCGAAGAGAAACGCGTGTTTCTTTTCTACAGAGGGCTTAAGGACGAATTAAAAGATATGGTAACACAGATTCTAGATCCACCAACTGAATGTGAGGAGTTTATAAATCTAGTAGTGAAATGAAATCACCGTATAACAGAACGTGTGGGTGAAAAAGGTAGTATCGAACATAAAATGTTTCTGTTTAAGGAAAGACCTAGCTTTAAAAATGAATCAGTTCGCAAACCTGATTTGGGGGAGCCCATGCAAATCGGAACCGTTAGAGGTCCGCTAACTAAAGAAGAGAAAGAAAGCGCATAAAATTAAATCAATGTCTTTACTGCGGTAAAGCAGGTCATTTCATTAAAGAATGTCCCACCCGACGTAATAAAGCAAAAACAAAGATTACTGAGGTAGCTATTACACAACAGTCTGAAAACTAAAAGACTCAGTAAATGATGAGGTCAGTTTATCAAGTGAACAATCCAGTCCACAGCTCCTGCAGCCTCACAAAGCCATCTCAGTATCAGAGTTGTATTACAATCCCAAGAAGATAAATCTAGATCATGGCCCGTGGACGCATTGATTGATTCTGGAGCCACAGGCAATTTCATTGATACACAATTACTGCAAGAGTTAGGATTAAAAAAGGTATTGTAAGAAGGACCAGAAATAGTGCGAGTGGCAGATGGCAAAGAATTAACATCAGGTCCCATACAACATCACACTGAACTTCTTAACATGATATGCTCCACAAAACATACTGAAAAGATATCCTTCGCCATTATAGACGCTCCCCAAATCCGTCTTATATTAGGAATTCCATGGTTAGTTCTACATAACCTCTACATTGACTGGACACAAAGGACAATAATATTTAAATCAGACTACTGTCACACGAAATGCCTTCAACATCAGACATCAGAATTCCTTATACAAGGTTGTGAGTTTCCTAAAGATTCTAAAACCATTTTATTGTTGGAGGGAGTTCCGAATGAGTATGCCGACCTTGTGGATGTTTTTGACAAAAAGAAGGCAAACACCCTACCACCACATAGAGATTATGATTGCCGTATGGACTTAATGCCTGGAGCGACTCAACCATGTAGTCGCATGTATGCCCTTACTGAAACTGAGAATGAGCATTTAAGAAATTATTTAGATGAATACCTGTCCAAAGGATTCATTCGGCACTCTAAGTACCCGGTCTCTTCACCCGTCTTTTTCATAGCTAAAAAAGAGGGTGACTTACGATTGTGTATCGATTACTGCACTATTAACAATGTGACCATAACAAATAGATATCTATTACCTTTAATACCAACTTTACTAGACCAAATTAAAGACGCAACTATTTATACAAAACTGGATTTGCGCAGAGCATACCACCATGTACGAGTCTGTGAGGGCGATGAATGGAAAACAGAGTTCCTTACTAAATTTGGCCTTTACGAGTACCAAGTCATGCCCTTCGGACTCTGCAGTGCTCCTGCAGCATTTCAGTTTTTTATAAATGAGATATTAAGAGACTTTCTGGATATATGTTGTATTGCATATATTGATGACATACTAATATACTCAAAAATATTCCAGAACATGTAAAACAAGTAAGAGCCATTCGTCAACAGCTTTTCCAAAATTCATTATATGTGAAATTAGAAAAAAGGTTGTTCCATGCCACTAAAGTAGAGTTTTTAGGTTATGCCATCAGTCCTTCCGGAATCGAAATGGACCCAAAGAAAATCCAAGCTATCATTACTTGGCCAAGACCTTCCTCTGTGAAGCAAGTCCAATGTTTTTTGGGATTCGCCAATTTTTATAGGCGTTTCATTAATAACTTCTCCCAGCTTATTACTCCAATGACCAAATTGCTACGAAAAAACACTAAATTCGAATGGAACACTGAAGCAGAACAAGCCTTCCATTCTTTAAAGAAACAATTCACTTTGGCTCCTATCCTGATGCATCCAGACCCTTCTCAGCCCTTCATAGTCGAAGCAGATGCCTCGCAATTTGCCATAGGAGGCATTTTATCCCAAAGACATAAAAACACAGGCCAAATGCACCCCATAGCATACTACTCTAGAAACCTTTCTCCCGCAGAACAGAATTAAGCTATAGCTAATAGGGAATTATTGGCTATAAAAGCAGTGTTTGAAGAGTGGCGACATTACTTGTTAGGTGCTCGACACCCTATTGCCATCTATACTGACCATCGTAATCTACACACATTACGATCTGTCAAAGCTCTTTCTGCTCATCAATTGCGATGGACTCAATTCTTTAATGATTAAAAGTTTATCATCACTTATCGACCAGGAAAAGATAACAACAAAGCAGATGCTTTATCACGCATAGGCATAAGTGATGATATGCACGCAAAGCAAGAAAGATCACAACCAATAATACCAACAAAATGCTTCCAGGTTGGAGTTATTGAGACTGATATAATACCGAACATAAAGGAAAAACTAAAGACAAAACAGAAACATGAGTGGCTCAAAAAATATCTGTTGTTACAATGGAAAAATGATTTATTATGTATGAATGACCAAATTTTTGTACCTGACATGTCAATACAAAATCGAACTATGCAAGCATATCACGATACAGCATTGTCTGCTCATCCTGGGGTTACTAAAATGTACCAGTTAATTAAACGAAAGTTTTGGAGGCCTTCCATTTTCAAAGATATTCAGAAGTATGTAGACCCCTGTGTCGTATGTACACAAAATAAACCCGTACATCATGCCCCTAGTGGTTTAATGCAACCTCTATCTTTACCACCGCAACCGTGGCATACCGTTTCCCGTGATTTTATTGTAGAATTCCCACGTACTTAGACCGGTTTCACTGGAATTTTAAATGTCATAGATCATTTCACACGAATGACTCATTTTGTACCATTGAGAAAACTACCCTCTGCAATTGAATTAACTCAAGTTTTTCTGAAAGAAATCGTCAAACTACATGGAATGCCATCTATAGTAATTTCAGACAGAGGTTCCCAATTTATTTCTCATTTCTGGCAACACCTTGGAAAGTCATTGAGCATGGAAATGCGTACTTCATCCAGTTATCATCCTCAAACTGATGGATTAACCAAACACACAGATTAAACTATTGAACAATACTTACGATGTATGCAAACTACTTGAGAACAGGAATGGTCAGACATTTTACAAAATGCCCCAAGAGTGCTAAAAGCTTTTCATACCTGGTATCCTGATAAACCCAAAACTATTCCTGTAGTTTGAGGAGGGATTCTGCGAGGGGGTACTGTCATGATCCTTGTCTAGTCTTGTCAAAATAGACATAGTGCAGTACACACCTACCTGCCCTGTTTTAGAGCATTATTTCCCCAATAAAACCCTACCCTGTCCCGTGCATCCAGCACTCCATATTTGTGGTGTAATGGTAAACCAAAACAATGCGTGTATTACAGTGTGCCAACATAAAATGTATTAAGCTTTATTGTGTAAATGCTTTACTAATGCTGATCGGTTTCAACTTATTTGTCACTCCAAGAGTTATGGAATTATATTGGTACTTCTCTAAATATATTTGTAACTTCCAAAATTTCAGCAAAGTTGTAATGCTCTAGAGATCTCTGTTTTTAAGGAAAACATTCTGGGAACGTTCGCGCTGACTCGCGCTTCACCCGAATGCAGGTCTTGCAATGATACGTCATAGCGCGCCTAACGCACATGATGTATGACTCGTACTGGGGTGTGGCATGACTATAAAAGGCCACACCTGAGTTTCTAGAAGGCGCTTAGCCTTCCGGCTCTCGACTTGGCAACAGCTGCTCTTCTCTGCGTACCTGAAGACATCAAGATCTCCGGTTTCTTCAATTTTGGACTCCACTTCTGAATCGACGGTTCCTGAGAAAGAAAGAAAGAAAGAAAGAAAGCTAAGTGAATACAGGGGCGTAACGGAAGCTCCCGCAGCCCCCGTGGCGCAGTGGGGCCCCTGCACCTTACAGGTCAGAGGGGGCCCCCTAAAGATCCAGCAGCCCAGCTGCCGAGAATCTATATCATCCAAAACAATGCAACCATAAAAAAGCTACAGAGGCCCATCATTAGTGGCAGAGGGGAAAAAAAGAATTAATTGAAGATTGCCTTTCATTTGAAAGCGAGGGGCTCTTGAAGGGTTATGAAATGTTTCACTCTTCTGCTGCATTTTTAATTCGCACATGCAGGGCGTCAGAGATGAGCACTGGGGAGGAAACTGGAAAGCGGTGCAGCACCCTTTAAGGCAGGGGAGACAAAAGCAGTCTGCAGAGATCTAAGTCTGCCCCAAATGTTTCAAAGCACAATAAGAACAGTAAGACAGCGCTGGTGAATAATGTACTCGCTGCACAGAGCTGTTTTTGTCTAGTCATGGTTTTGACTCATGAGCTTCCTGCAAATGTGTAACCAGCAGATCACAGATTTGCATTTTATGGTGATAGCTCAGTAGCCTACTGCTTTTCTCACAGAGAATGTTTTGGTACTTGCAGTTCGTAAGTCACAATTCTCATAATATAGCAGTGAGCTATGTACCATTATTAAAGAGCTGCATGCAAACTGCAAGGCATAAGCTCAGAACCTTATTTTTTCCTCAAACTTTTGCTATTGTAAGGTTGCTAAAAAGGGTTTATTTCAGTAGTAAAAACTTCTCATTGATATATCCAACCCCAACCACTGTTACATTTTAAATTCTGACTTTGTGTTTCTCCAGAGAAATCACTCTTAACGTATAGGGCCACATGTACCATTTTAAACAGCGATTACCGAATCGCTATTTCACTGTATGAAACTCCATGACCTTCATTTAGCATTTCCTAATGGGCCGCAAATCGACCTACCTTATTAATATTAATGAGGCAGTTCTTAATTCGCGATCCATTATGAATCTCAAAAATCACAGAGATGGTGACTTGCTGGGGTCAGCAGACCACCATGTCTGTGATTTCATTTAAATAAAGCAATTTCTTTTTTTGAATGCAGACGGTTTTCCTTAAAAGAAAATGGTCTGTGCTTAAAAAACAAAAAGTGAAGTTTTCTTAATTTTTTAAGAGCAGTCCGTGGGACCACTGCCCGCTCTTAAAAAAACTTTTTACGAACATTCACAAAGGAAGGGACCCCTTCCCGTTTGCGAATGGGTTACCACCGACTTGAATAAGGTGGTAAAATGCAAATGTTTTGCAACAGATTTTCGGTCGCAAAATATTCCAACATACCGCTGCGATTCAATATTAGGAAGGGATGTCCTAGACACGCCCCTTTCCTAATATCTAATTGGTATGCATTTGCAGTTTTAAATTACGATTCGGTAACATGTTACCGAATAGAAAATTGGAATTCATGCATACCAAAAAGCATTGTACTGGTCTCAATTGGCCCAATTCTCCGAATCAACCATTTGCGACCGGTAAAATGCATGATGCATGTGGCCCATAATGCCGATCAGTAGGGATGACATGATTACTACACCTTGCAGCTCACATTGTCTTATGTAAAATTTTCTTACATTGATTTACACGTGTATGATTTATTGTCTCTGTGTACTATGTGTGTGTGAAAAGCGTGCTCTGACACAATACATTGGGGTTATGGAGAGATGAGGCGCACCGATGGAGGGAGGTAGCGAGGGAATCCATGGAGAAGGAAGTCATGGACAAGGGGGCAGAGTGCCAACAAAGATTGCAATGCTGGGTGCCTCTAATGCGAAACCCAGCCCTCGGTGTTTGTTTGATCTGCCCTGAATGCAGAAAGTGAAACACAGTGCCAATTACCCATTCACATGTCATTTTCCATGGTGCTGAGTTGCCGAGTCCCCTGACTTACCGCTTTACTTAGTTCACTATGAACTCTCCAAACTAAGTTTGTTATTGTTCATTTCAATGGCCTGAACGGATGAAAATAATATACAGGTACCTAGAGAACACATAGTGAAATGCAAACCAGCCATTCCCCATAAGGTGAATTGAAACCATAGGTAATATAATAAGAAATTATCCTTAAAAAACATATTTGATCCTGTAGCTATCTGTAAAACCTATATATTATAACTCTGAAAGCTACAAGATTTTTTTTAAAAAGCTTCCTAAATGCATAACCCACATGCACCTAATGGCACACTCAGGTTGTATATTTCATCACATTTTACAATTCGTGCCTGGCAAATTTGACATAGTGGTATGCACATTTTCACTAACATGCACACTCTCTTCTCTGCCATCATATGAGAAACCTCAGCTGGTTCTACTTTTTTATCCAATATCAATGTGCATTCTGGAACTTGTAGTATTGTATTTAGCTTTTAAACATGGGATCAGAAATCCTTGTTTGCACCTTGCTTTTGGATAAAATGCCAGGAATGACTGACGGTGTTACATGTGACATGTTGCCAATTGGCACCTGTGCACACCTATCCCTTCATACTTCACCACATGTTTTGTCACATAGGGTTGCTCTGCTGCTGTGGTGTTCTACCTGTTTGGGTGAGATATGCTTGCACAGCTGCTGCCACTACAGCACCTCTCTAATGAGCCTGGCCGTCATTGCTTCGAGTTCCCCATTGTGCATCGCTCTTGTTAGGGATGTTTGCAGTACTCATGTTTCCTGTGCTGTATCTGTTTCTTGAGAGAGACCTCTACAGCTGCTTTTCATATTAAGTGTGAGAGAAGCTTGCACATCTCCTGCCCATGCTGGACCTGTTCTGCTAGGCAAGATTACACTGATGCTCACAGTAACACTCTGATGTGTTAGCGATTTGATCGTGATGTCCATGCTTTACCTTTTCTGTGCATGGAATGTTGGCAGTGTTGTTGCTTGTGGTGTGCCTGTTCTTTGTATGAAGGAAGCTTGTACAGACTTTGCAATTGCTATGCCTATTTTTTATCAGGACAGCTTGCATTACAGCTATGTATGCTATTTATTTTTTGTCTGAAGAAAATTTACACCGGTGCTGCATGTGCATAACCTGCATGAAGACATTTTCCTCTCCTTTGGAATGCTGCTACTTGCTAAATACATGCGGTAGGTGTGTGAATGAAGGTTGCACTGCTGCTACCTATGAACAGCTTCTTGTGAATGTGAGAAACTTGAACTGCTCCTGTTGATGTTGTACCTGTTGTTTGAATGAGAAGTTTGCTCTATTGCGGCCTTGCATTCTATTGTAAGTTTTAAAAATAATCCTATAAACTTAGGCATAGTGTCATAAATAAGCCACTGAGGAGAAGTATGTGACAACATTTAGGGTGTAGGAGTTAGGATTCAAGCATGGTGAAATAGAAAACCTAACAATATAGGAGTTAAAAGAAGGAAGAGAGAAGAAAAGGAATAGTGAAGTGGAGGTAAACGGAGAGAAAACAGTCAGGAAATTAATGTGAGGGGAAGAAAAAAGAAAAAGAATGGAAAACACCTCTATGAAAGAGAATGAAAGGAATGGGGGAACACATGAGAAAGAAAGCATATGCTAAAGGAAAAGCAAAATGGATATAAGAAAGGGGGTAATAACAAAGAAAGACAAGATGAGTAAGACATCAGAAAGGGAAATTAAAGTAACAACACTACACATAGAGAAAATGAACTGACTGCAAAATAACATAAGTTAAAAAAAGAAAGTAAGGGGCAGAAAGAATAGAAAGAGTAAGACCAAAGGATGGGCAATGGCAAAGAGCATGAGCAGGAGCCTGAGTCCATGAGGGAAAGACTGTGCAAGAGTGGGTGGTAAACCCGAAAGGGAGACAAATATACATTGTGAAGTGATAAGGAGTTTAGACTGGATATGCATGGATGTTAAATGATGAGTGAAGTTATGGAATGTGAAGGAGAGACGACACAAGTGTAAAATATGTAAGTAAAAAGGGTAGGGAGTTGAGTGAGCTAAAAGGAAAATTTGGAGTAATAAAAGTGAAACAGAAACAAGAAGCAAGTAGGTGCATGGGAATGAGAGAGGTATCTGTGAAGTAAACAAGTGTGATATAAGTTTGGAAATAAGCAAGAGGGGTAAAGATGGAGGTAGTTCGGAAACTGGGAAGCAGAAGTAAGAAGATCGTAGACAGTGCTGTGAGTAGGAGTGAGAGGTGAGAATGAAGAATAAAGTTGAAAGTAAGAGATGAACTATAAAGAGATAATTAGTGGTCAAAGGTAAAATTAAATGTTAGAGGGAGGGATGGTATAGATATTAGAGTATGTGGTGTGTGCAAGTTGAAGGTAAAAATAAGAAGGGAGAGGATAATGAGCGTTAGGGTGGCAGTAAAACTGGCAGAGATAGAGGTGAGTGTGAGAAGTTAGAAGTATAGTTTAGAGAATGAGAAAATCGGAGTTGGAGGTAAGCAGTAAATTGGAAGAGATAGAGTGACCTAATGGGAGACTGAGGTGCAAAGATACCCAGGAGAAATATAACAGAGGGAGAAATTGTCAGAACAAATAGGGGGAAGTGTGGAGGGTCATGACAGCAGCATGAAAATGAGGGATATATGCTTGTGTTTGAAGAGGAACCATAAAGAAATTGATTAAACTGGAGGAAAGAGGTGGAATTAAGAGAACTAGGAGAGAGAAGAGAACAGTAAGTTTGGGAGGGGAAACTGGGAATGATAGAAATAAGAATGACAAAGGTAAATGAAAGGAGTGCTAGTGGGAGTAAGGGCAAAATATGCTGGAGAATGGTAGCAGTGCTGGAAGAGTAAGAAATTGGGGGAACTGTTCAAGTAGAGAAGGTGATGAAAGAAAGAGGGCTAAAGGTGAGAGGCTGTCTGGGAAAGATTGATCAAGAAATGCGAGAGATTAAAATGACTGGTAACATGGTCCATTAGTGCATTGCAAATTGAATTTTCAATAGCACAATGGCACCACTTTTGCTCACTACTAACTTTGACATGCTCGTAGCCCTATGTCTGTGCCCTTGGATCACAATGCCCCTATACCTTTAGACAAATTTCCTTTGATAATGAGCAATGTCTAAGAAGCAGGCCGACCTCCTTCTCAAGGGATTCCCTCGCTGCCACCCTCAAACAGTGTCTCTTCTCACCGTCGACCCTCTCCCACATTCATTTAATTTGTTTATTAGTGATAACCATACCAGTATAAGGTGTTCTGACCTTATAAAGAGACAATGAATCATGTGTGCAAAGCAATCTAAAGGAAATGTTATATAAGACAAAGAGGATTTACAAGGTGTATGAGTCAGATGTCATCCAGGCTCTTCATGGCCTTGAGCGTGTTTGGTCTGGAGACGCGCAAACTCAGTATTTAAAATGTGCCTCAGCGGTTGGGGTTGGCTTTACTAAGACAAATGCTTTTCTACCCAAAGGACCCCTTTTAGCTCTTTTAGGATAATTTAAGACTGGAAAATTCATACAAGTCTAACCTATACCTTGCAGTTTGCATGCAGCTCTTTGATGACAGTTTATAGGTCACTGTGCAATCGTAGGATTGTCATTTATGACAAGCAAGTAAAGAAAGGATCTCTATGACAAAAGCACAGAAGCAGTAACCCACTGAACTATCGACAAAAAATACAGTTCCTTGGTCTGCATTGTAGATGTTCTTTGCAGCAGGCATATTAATCTTCTGAGCTACATTATGATGAGTCAGACTGCCTCCAGGAAAAACTGTGATGTCTCTCCAGCAGGAACGTTAATCACCAAAGTAATTGTAGTATTCTTACATAATGTTTTATTCCCCAGGTTTCTCTACTCTAGCAGCTCAGCCTGTGTGTGTGTCTTCTGCATGGAATGTGAGTGAGTGGACCTTGAGTAGAATGCCTGGGTACTACAGTAATCCTGACATTTTTATTGCACTAGAGGTTCAATTTCTATTCTTCATGTTTTCAAACATGCTATCTCTTTCTGAAAGAGCTACACACCAAGGTTTTAAGTAGTTTGTGAGAAAGATGATGCTGTGACTATTTGTATTATATGGGATAAAGTATCCCCTACTGTAAATGGTATGGATATTGCAAGTCATCAAAAAACTCACAGTCTCCCACTTACTTCAAGTAGGTGATAAACCATTCGCAAACTGGAAGGGGTTCTGACCCCAGCAGGCCACCATTCCTGGGAGTGCTAGCCATTCTTAATGGGGTCGCAAATTGTGACAGCCTCATTACTATTCATGAGGCATGCATTTACATTGGGAATCGCAAACAGTATCTGAGACACTGTTGTACATTGTATTTTGCGACTCAAAATTTGTCACAATTAGCGAGTCGCAAAATTCAATGGTCGTACATCTGGCCCTAGGAGTCTAGAGTTATATCCATGGTCCGTGGAATACCTTGTGATTAGCCCTGGATTCCCATCAGCACCCCATATTTTGGAATAGGAATGGGCCAACACTTTGTAATCATATTGACTCTGTTTACAGCTTTGCATCACTAGTTTAGGGGAGGATTATGACTCTTTATTGTTGTTTCCTCCAAGGCCTGGAGAAGAGGCCAAGATTCTCTCTTTTGCCGTGAGTGCCAGATGCTGGACTTCACACAAAGAAGAACAGCTGCTCTGACCTGGAGGTCAAGAAAAGAATGAAACTTGCATAGAGATGGATCTTGACGGGCTTTGGCCAGAAGCGAGGAGGACCTGCAGCCCAGGTATAGGGTTCAAAGTGTTGGAGAACTACTATGGCTGTTGGTGAAACTGCACTTCTATGCAAGCCCTACAGCATGCACTTTGCATCATGACAGGATGTTGGGTAGGGCCATAATCAAAAGAAAGCCCCCACTTTCAGACTCCTTGGTCTCACTTATTGGGCCGAATTTGAACAACTTAGAAATACGCTTAGAAGCTGCCTATGCTTGAAACAGTCCTAGAACTGTTTAATTTAAAGAGGGTCTGCTTGAAACAGTCCTAGAACTGTTTAATTTAAAGAGGGGCTGCCCTCTAACATCTTTCAAAACTGATTCTTTGGCCCTTTCCCACAGAATCACCTAAGGAATGTGGCTAACGCGTGTCAAGTTAGTGGTCCTTCAGAAATACGTAGGTGAATCTATATCAACTCACACTACATAATATTACATTAGTAAAATGTAATTCCATTAACCCATTTTAGGTTTCTCAAGAGATTTGCAAGTGATATGAAGGGCGGTGCAATGTTTTGATATTGTCCTGAAATTCTTGTTTATGCTATTTATTAATTTCTTGCTTTTCAGTGTGCTCATTAATTGTAAGGCATGGTGTGCTTTACAGAGAACTTAGAGCATTTCCAGAAAAACCGTGAAACAATTAAAATATAGAAAAAAATGGGTTAAGCAAGACACAACACTTCTCACTTGGGCTGTCGATGTAACATTGTGTGCCAAGTCCATTATGATTTGTAAAAGATGGTTCCGGTGGAACAACATAGAATTAGAAATTTAAAGCAGTTTGAAGTGTGTTTAGAGAAATAGGTTATTTTTGAGGTGGTTTGTTAAGCTATATCTAGAAATTGTATCTTTTTTGTTGTTTTCTGCACATAAGGCGGGTCAGTGTCAATTAAAGACCAGGTGTTCCCAGATGAATACTGGTGCACCAACCAAAGCCCAGTTTTGTTCTTGAGATATTTTACAATGTAGCTGTTTTGAGGGTCATCAAGGATAGTAAATTTGAGCAATTTACCTCGATGTTAAAATTTAATTCCTCAGTTGCTGGATTCAATCTGTTTTTCCTACTATAGGTGTCAGCACCTCTATATGGGTGTAATGGTAGGGTGACAAGACGTCCCGGATTTCCCTGGACAGTTCTGGTTTTCTGAGGACTGTCTCGAAGCTTTCTTTAATTTCAAATGCATGTCCTGGTTTTTGGGACAAAGGTCGTCAGTCTGCAAAGGATAATAAAAATGCTACACTGTCATTAAGTAATTTCTCTGTTTCTTTCAGACAGTGCAGGGTGAAGTCAGCTGCATACTCCCAGCAGAGGGGAGGAGGGCTGGAATTTACATACCATTAGCTATGACAGAACCTCTTCTAGACTGAGAACCCCTGCCCTCCTCTACACTCTGTCTTCCTGTGAAAACGTTGTCTTCATTAACCAGACTGATAAATAAGGTAAGCTCAAATGCTAATTGATTCAGAACACCCCATCCATTTGTAGGCAGCAGAAACCGTCTCACAAACTTGAGACCGGGCAACTGACATGGAATGCATTACTTCCTTACATTCTGCATTCTTCTCTTAAGCATGTGATTCCACATAGGAGCTCTCATGCTTAAGACATCACATTCCTCCCTTCCATAATAACAACAGTAAGCTACCTTAAAGCAATGCAATACATTTCCACCAGCCAACACCATTTACATAAACTATTTCTTACATAGCATTTCGATGAATAAATCATTGATGAATATGACACAAACTAACATTAATTAGTAACATAATCTTGGAGATAATTAGGATGCATACACTTTCTAATACTCACTCTAATATTACAAAGGTTTATATTCTGTATGAAATCATCATGTTTTAGTTTGACCTTTTAAGAGCCCTCCTTATTATCCACATTATATTGTGAGCTTTCCTTATGCTCATTAGTGCCCTTCATACTTGTCCCTTCCTTTGTCTTAACACCATGATCTTGAAGTAACATTCTGTATTTGTTCCAAATTCTTCTATCTTCCATTTTTATCACATTACAAAATACTTTGATGACTTTTTGTGTCTTAGTAAATATTGACCACCTCGCACATCAATAACAGAAACCTAGCAGAACTGAGGAAAGTAACCCTCAACTGGAGAAAACAAAGTTTTTGTAAAACCGTCACCCACCAGGGTTACCCGTTTGTGGCATGCTTCATCATCGGGTCCATCCCGTTCCCCTATGGAGCGGGTGTGCTGCGACCTATGGAATATGTAGGAGCACTTTCAAGACTATAAAATGATAAGTGAGAAGGTGTAAAAGATTGGAGTGGGGGGTTGCTTTGTGTGTCTTAAAAATACCTGTCTAGTACGTTTAACATATTTATTCAGACCTCTAGCCAGTATGATTAAAAATGGGATGGGGGTGTTTTAGGAAATTAGGATGTCATGTACCCGGTTTCCTAAAGGGTCAACATTTTTCAAGCGGTACCCCTATTGGCTTTTCATCGGGACCATAGGGAACCAATTATTTACAATGATGATAGTTCCCTGGTACCACTTCTGCTACATAACAATACACTTATTGCATGCAACTGAAAGATGTATATACTTATACCACTTAACTGGCGAATGTTGTCTTTTGTTTATTTATATCATTTTGTCATTGTTTCGTGGTTCTTCCAGGACAGAGTGAAGCCTGTAGTCCCAAGCAGGCAACATCAATAGGTAGATCAGCAGAACTGCAGTCTTGATGTGAGTGTGACTACAGGCTTCACTCTCCCCCAGAGGAACAATCCTCTTTAACTCACAGCCCACTTAATAATGCAAACTTAAAGGTTTCTGTCTAACCTTCCCAGTTATGGGAACTGCATCCTTTTTTAACCTAATGTGGTGTTTGTAATTTGTTAACACCCGAAAGTTTCCCGTAACAAATCAAGGAATTCGGACACACATTCATGCTTCACTGGTTCAAATTCCAATTTCTTTGGTTCACCTTCCTGTCTTTGACCTAGTGGGTTACTGTTTGGATTAAGTACCACACCCAACAGTCGTTGATGTGGCCAACTCAATAAGTTATCTCCTTTATTTGAAACATTTAATTTACCCAAGACATACTTTCCCTTTAATTCAAGACAAGCCTTGAAATATCCCAACATTTTAATAGGTTGACCCCCATAACCTCCTGGAACCACAACCATACATGTAGGTTCCTGTTTTTCTCAAAAACACTTACATATGTATCTCTAGAAATGATCGTCCAATGTGAACAGGTGTCAAATCTCATCAGAATTTCCACTCCATTTATCATCACCTTTTCACTAGGATGCTCTTCAAGTTCTTTCAATTTATCCACTTGCAAAACTATTTCTTGTGATACCTCTTTCACCTCTTTCTTCACATTTCTATTAGATCTGTTCCTGCAGCATTTAAAAAAATGTTCCTTCTCACCACAACCATTGCAAAAATCACCTAACGCCGGGCATGCCTTGGCATTAGCCTTGGCATTAGCCTTGTGTCCACTTCTTCAAAACCTCAAGTATACACAAAGAAACCCACGTTTCTTGTACTTTTGTCAGTTTCTTTTTTTTCACTTCACATACTCCCTCTTCATCTTTTCCATTAGAAATGTTGCTTTCCACATTTGTAGAACATAGCACTGAAACACATTTAAGCATTTGTTCTATTCTTTTAGCCACCAAAATAACTTCTTCGAAGGGGGATCATCTTTTAGCCACTATTCTTCTCGTAACTTTTCACTTACACATCTTAGAAAAAATTGATCACAAATTCTCTCTTCTAGTGTGGCACCAAACTTACAAGTTGCAGCTAATATCCTGAGACTCATGATATACTATTCAACTGTCTCATCCTTGCCCTGCTCCGTCTAACCAAAATAACATCTTGGTCAACAGATACCAGGTCACCACATGCACTCACCAGATGTCCAGGACAGCTAGTATAATACATATATTTAGTGGTGCTCTGGACCAGAGGTTAGCTACCAACAACCTCACAAAACATAAACCCCTCAAAATATAAGTACTAAAGAATGAAAAAAGACTTTCACACTCCACTATTTACTCATAAAGTGTCCAGAGTGTCCAAAGCTCAAGTTCTTTTGTTTCCTTTCTCATCTTGTGCATCAAATACCATTGGTACATGAACAGGCAACCAAGAGTAAGCAGCCAACAGTCAGCAGCCAACACGTGTTTCGTTGTCTGGCGGATATGCCTTCGACTTCCTTGGGGCTGCAATATGAATTAATACTAACTTTAGGAAACCATATTATTTACTAGTTCTGAGAAATGAGGACACACCATCACCCACCAGAAATGGAGTCTAAGAATCCAGAGTAAACAGTTGCACACCAAAAATACTCTTGTCTGCAATAAGGTTGAAGCCAAGGAACACAGAGGTGTCTGAAGGCCAGTGCTCAAGGAGAAGTTCCCCAAAAAGTATAATAGCAATAGGGCTAGGTAAAAAGTAAAGTGGGTAATCTAAGGCAAGAAACGAAATGAGAGAGATAGGAAAAAGAAAAAGAGGGAAGTAGGAAGAAGAAAAAGAAAGAAAAAAAGAAAAAAGGGAGAAAAAGAAAACGAGAGAAGAAAAAGGTGGGAGGAATCAGGATCACAAAAATGTATAAAGTGGAGGCCGTAACCTGCTTATATGAACTTCAACGAGTATATCCAAGATGGCAAAAAAGCCCATCAAAATGATAAGCCTTAATCCGTAAATGGGCAAATGTGTAGCATCTGTCGATACATTTTACAAATATGTTAAAAGGAGTCAATTCATGATGATGCCAACAAATAACATAATCGAAGCGCGATTGCCAAGGCGTCACCACAATATGTAATGCCCCATAGTACAGTATTAACGTATATGACCATATGGTAAGGTGCAAGAAGGGGTCTTCAGTCGTTCCGTGCTTAAGACAAAAACATGCTAGTGTTCCTCCTCAAAGTACATGCAATGTGCCAAACTCAAATTAAGCATTAACATAGTGAGTATCCCGTTCCAGGCGAAGGTCATCGAGAAGACCGTCAACAAACAACTGACCCGCTACCTTGAGGAGAACAGCATCCTGGACCCGTCCCAGTCCGGGTTCCGCAGCAACCACAGCACCGAAACTGCCCTCTTCGCTGCCACCGATGACATCAGGACCCTGCTAGACAACGGAGAAACCGCGACCCTCATCCTCCTGGACCTGTCAGCCGCCTTCGACATGGTCTGCCACCGCACACTACGAACACGCCTCCATGATGCCGGGATCCAAGAGAAGGCCCTGGACTGGACCACCTCCTTCCTCTCTGGCAGAACACAGAGCGTCCGTCTTCCGCCCTTCCACTCCGAAGCCACTGAGATCATCTGCGGCATACTCCAGGGCTCAGCCCAATGCTGTTTAACATCTACATGGCACCGCTCGCCCACGTCGCCTGACTGCATGACCTCAACATCATCTCTTACGCCGATGACACCCAGCTGATCCTCTCCCTCACCAAGGACCCCCACCCCACCAAAACCATCCTCCACGAAAGAATGAAGGCCGTCGCCGAATGGATGAGGAACAGCCGACTGAAGCTGAACTCGGACAAGACGGACTCGGATCCACCCCTTCGGCCTGGGATGACTCCTGGTGGCCGACCACACTGGGAACAGCTCTAACACCCACCAACCATGCACGCAACCTAGGGGTCATCCTCGACTCCACCCTCTCCATGACTAAGTAGGTCAATGCCATCTCTTCCTCCTGCTTCAACACCCTCCACAAGATCTACAAATGGATCCCCACCGAAACGAGAAGAACGGTCACCCAGGCCCTCGTCAGCAGCAGGCTGGACTATGGAAACGCCATCTACGCAGGAGCCTTGGCCAAACTCCTGAAACGGCTTCAACGCATCCAGAACGCCTCTGCACACCCGATCCTCGACATCCCCCACCGCAGCCACATCACACCCCACCTGATAGACCTGCACTGGCTCCCCGTCAACAAAAGGATAACCTTCAAGCTCCTCACCCACGCTCACAAGGCACTCCACAACACCGGACCAGCGTACCTCAACAGACGACTCAGCTTCTACACCCCCACCCGCTAGCTCTGCTCTGCCGACCTTGCCCTCGCCACAGACCCCCGCATCCGATGAGTGACCTTCGGTGGCAGATCATTCTCCCACCTCACCGCCAAGACCTGGAACACAGCAGACCCTAGACCTGCAGACTTTAGAAGACTCCGCAAGACCTGGCTTTTCGAGCAGTAGCAGCATTCCTCTCCCCCCAGCGCCTTGAGACCCTCACGGGTGAGTAGTGCACTTTATAAATGCAATGATTGATTGATTGAGTATCGAGGGTAAAGCAATAGCCACCAACCATTCCAGTTTGCAACGGACATAATACAGGCGTGTTACTGATATGTTTGGTCAGCATGCAATACCCAATTAGGCAATCTTTTGTGGTTTATCAAAGTGACAGACAGTCACTTAGATAAACCACAAGAAAAAGAGTACCTACTAATAACCTAAAAATCCTTAGGGCATGCAACTGTATAGTATTCATGTAGTGGTATAGTTGTCAGTCCCAATATTTAATTTGTGTCTTATTGAAGAAGGTATACAATATAGTTAAGAGATATTACTTTCCCACCCCAAGTCATACCAAGGTAAAATATCACTAGGATTCTATTATAAAAATACCGGTACATGCCATATCAGAGTAATACATTTGCTGCAGGTTCCACACAGTTAAGCGGCACGTACAGACAAACTGTCTGATAACTTCAAGTTCTATTTAGATCAAGTCTAAATAATAATATGTCACATCCCACTAGAACATAATAGTAGGATAGGCAACATATCTGCACACACTAAATAATGAAAACACCTTATCACATGGTCTCAGCCCCAGTATCAGGTTTACTAATTTAAAGGAGAAACACCATGCCGGAGAGTACTCCATGCTTACATCAGCGGTGTGTACCATAAGCGTCATCTTAGTTCCATCTTAAATACCAACCGTAACTCTCCTCGTGACTCGATCAAAAATACATGGCAGCCATCTTGTGGTAGGGTAGTAGATCTATTTGTAAAGGAAGTAATAAAAGGGACGTGTATTTGCAAACTTCATTACAAGGCCACCCAGTCTAGGCACTAGAGCTCATAGAAAAACCCACTTTCCAATGTATAACAGATCCAGGCTGGAGAGTGCTTGGTTCTTTTATCAACGGCATACACCAACAAAGCCCTCCAAAAATAACAATCCTAGCCCAATTATGATCAGTTAATGGTGGACATCTTGTAGTGTACAAAAACAAAATGCAAATCAGGTTAAGATACAAAATATATCATGAAGAGAGTAAATAGTGACGTTCTATCACCTATAATGAGTGGGCAGTAATAGCATAGATTGCTAATGTACACAAGAGTAAGGTCTGGAGTTCCAGACCAGATCAAAGGAAAGCATATCCAAATGAAAAGAAAAAGGCACCATCATGAAAACCAGTATAATATGTCATAAACCTACATGGTAGTATGGGTAAAACATGAGCAAAATGACAGACAGAAAGAAAGAACGCCAATTCTAAGGAACTGGTAAAGTCTGGATAATCCCTGGGTCTGATATAAGGCACCAGATGTGTAAAAGAGGAGTTGCATGTGCAAGCGCAATATGGCTAGGAAGAAATCAGTATCAAATAACTGATCAATAAGGCTGATACAAAATACAGTCATAAGTAACATCACTACCATCATTTTCTGGGGTAAAAGTATACATCCACAGATCAACATTAACAATTGTAGATCCATCCAAGTGTATAAAACGTACACTTGTGGACAGTTCTAATGTACATGTCCAGGGTTATGTATATCAAACATTCATTGATGAACAATTATGTGAGAGGGCACAATTAGAGACCTAATTACAAATGTGAGGCACTACTTCCAAAAACAGTTCATTGTTTTGGTCAGAAACAATTTGAAAGAAATAATATGCACAGCTTCAACATGACAATGATTAACATACAACTGTAGAAGCTTTAAATATTGCCATTGTAGGATTCAACATAATGATTATTAGGGAGTAACAACATGCTAATCCCCTAAAAAGTATTGTAACTCATTATAGATGTACAACTCTTGTTCTACTGATTTAAACTTCATAATCCAAGTAGCTTCACATCTTCTGAGTTTGAGTTCTCAATTGCCCCCTCTTGGATCCAATTTGATATGACCAACCCCATGACATTTAAAATTATTTGGGTGTCGTTGAAACTGACAATCCAGTGTGTGCATAACTACAGGATATTTGGTATCATTGTGTTTAATTGCAAGGAAATGTTCAGACATACGCTCATGTAGCGGTCTAATCATGCTACCCACATAAATCTTGTGGTGTGGGAGAAAATTATGTACACCACATGCTTGATTCCACAATCAATATGCATCCTAATCTGTTGTGTTCCTGAGTCATTATAGTTAATGATTTGGTCGTGTCCAATGCCCAAGAGTAAACACTACAGTTACCACATAAAGAGAAACCTATAGTATGATCAGTAAACCAGTGGGGACATAGAGATATAGGTGGATAGCTAGGACTAATCAAGTTTGCTAATGTGGTACTCTGTCTGTCAGTTATACCAGGTGCACTTAAAAGGTATGGATGTAAGTCCTTATCAGCCATCAAATAATACCAGTGTCTTTTTAGTATACCATACAATTTGCCTGAGTCTGGGTAATAGTTAGTAATTAGCCGTATTCTTTCCAACATATTTCCCAAACCCTTATGTTTCTGTTTGAGTGTAGACATACGAGATAAGTGATAAGTCCTGAGTTTGGCCTTCTCCACCACAGCCTTATCATAGCCCTTGTCCAAGAAACGATTTTCAATATCACCCAGGACTATGTCAAATTCAATTTCTTCACTGCAATTCTCTGTTATTTAGCACTCAACTCTGGTAAATTTTCTCAAATTTCCTGCCCCTCGACCCACAAACAAATCATTAATAATGCATGTTTACTGTAAGCGCTCAACGTAGGACCACACACCCTCGCATAATGGCTAAACATTTTTTACCATTTATTCCGCTCTACCACTAGTTCCCCTGGACTACTTTAGAAAAACGGTGGAGGTGAAACAATCTCCATTGTTTTCACTTTTCTTTTCCTTCAAAAAACAAATAAACTTAACCATACCCTAGAATTAAACAAATGCTATAAAAGCAAACTACAATATCTACTAAAAATGTATTTAACTCAACTTGTAAATATTGAAATTGTGACCAATATTTTTAACATAGAAAACAAAAATTGTGATTGTCACTGATAACTTGGACTAAGCCACCTACTACAATTTTAAGTTTGCCTCTCACTGACCACAGAATAACCGTCTTTTGTAGAAAGACAAAGATTCTAGAGCCAGTTACTGGAGACAGGCTGAGTTCACATTCACAGTTTATAGTGTGCCTATCACTGGTGACAGGCTGGGCTCACAAACATTTCCCTTTTTTTTTCAAATAAATGTACTTACTGGCGTGCCTGTCACTACTTGTAAGTTCCTTGTCCACAACACAAAACACAGTTAAGAACTTCTTTTATGCAGCAATAAAGCAAGCTTCAATATTAGATTCTATGTCAAGACCGGAGGCGAGGATTATGCATTACTTTCTTCACTCTTTATTAACAGCATTTTCAAATATAAAGTAAAAAAACACATCAGAAACTACAACTCCCATGAACACCGGGAGTAACCATGGTCACCAACAGTCCAATCATGTCACATTCCGACAGTCCATATATTATAATCAGCATCATAGTCCTTCCTCTTTTTTCACTGCTGCCTTCTCAGTTAAGTCCCTTCATGCCTTCTTCCTCACTTCAGGGTGTTAGACTTTAGGGCTTTTTCTGGCGTGTGTTTATTATTAAAAGATTGATTGGTGCTTATTTAGGCAACGCACTGTGAGCGCTTTTACTTTTCAAGTGTTTCATCGCTTATCCATCGTGCAGCAGGCTCTCTGGCCCGAGCACATCAGTTTCTGTTTCCCACGTGGATGTGCTAGGTGACGCTGCTTCACACCTCTAACGTGCTTCTACGATCCTCAGCGCTGCTCACTGCACTGCACTCCGGTGGTTCGTGTGTGCTTGGAGAAGGTGAGCGTTCTCCGCTCGTGCCTCCTTCTACCCCAACCCTCCCCTGACACCATGCTGTGGTTGAATTGAAGGGCATAGCCCATTATTAAATATTTTTCCCTTGTTCTGCCTCAGAATATCATTTTCTCCACTCACACTGCTCCGGGCAGTCTAGGGGCTTTTGGCTTCTGCTAGTACTGCCCCAAGCAGAATTTCATATAAAGGAGCACCGGCGAGGGGGCTGCCCACAATACCAAACGGGCATCATTTGTATTTAGTGCTCCTGCCCTCCATTTAATATGCAGTCCCAGAGAGATCATGATTATGCGCCCTCGCATTCCTCAGCATTCCTCAGGGCCCCCCCACAGCGCCTTCCTGCAGGGGTGGATAATCTACTTTTTAAAGGCCATTGCGCAGGTGCTGGCCCCCCTGCAGGACAGTGTTGATAAGTTGTCTGCCCAGGTCTTCAAGGGCACGAGGATACTGGGAGATGGGGGGCTGGGCCTAGTAAGGTGACTCCGTCTCACCCACATAAGACTAGTAAGCGTGACCGGGGGTACCTTGAAGGCTTCAGTCAGCTGACTGAAGCCTTTCAAAAGAGTGCATGAACGCTTAAGGAAACACCCTACCGGGAGGAAGAGCTGCCCTGGGTTACCAGCTACGAGGTCACCACAGATTTTGACCCTGAAGAGGGGTCCCCCGACATGGGGGAGGGCGATTTTGAGGACGATGAGGGTTCCTCGGAGGAGACTTAGGATTCAGGCAGGATTTGGCACCCTCAGTCATCCTACTCCAATACTGGTGATGGGGAGGGTGCTCCTCCTAACATGTTTGACCCTGAAGGTGTTTTTAGGCTGCGTTCTGTGGAATGGATCCCAGACAGGAAATTGGGCGACTATGCGGATAATAAAATCAGAAAACCACTTACTAAGGAGGTGAGGGCCCGCCTCAGGTCAGAATGTCCCGACCATCTTTAGTTGACAAGGTCACATCTGTGCCAGAGATAGACCCGAAGTTGTGCACCTTCTCAAATACATGAGGGATCCCAAGAAGGGGATTGATAGATCATGGAGGGCCTGTCAAGACAAGCTCCTGGATGTGGTGGGACCGCTAACTAATATCATAGAGCTTGCAGAGTGGTCCAGGGAGTCAGGTCAACCCCTTCCCACAGATGACGTGGCGGGATGGGTGCAGAGGGCAATGTGCCTTTTGGGCAACGCAAACTGCGCCCACTCCGCAGAAAGTCGCCACTCTCTTTTCCTGAAGATAGATCCTAAGTTCAAGGAACTCTCATCCTCGGAGGCACATTCTGTGGCCCAGGGCGTACTCTTCTGCGATCCCTTTGTCAAGGAGCCGAGAAAGTTTGTGTCGACATTCCCAGCTCATGACAAGGCGCAGACGTTGATGAAGAAATATATTGCCAGGAAAGGTCTTTGGCGGGCCGGAAGAGGCAGTGGTCGCTCTTGCAGCCGCCAGTACTACCAAGGCCCTAACAGAGCCCAGACAAGAAGAAATAATGGCTGGCAGGACGGCCGATAAGGAACATTCTACCCCTACTGTGGCAGCAAAGGCAAGAACAACCGTGGCCGCGGATGGGCCCACAACAACTCCAGTGGATATAGTGGTAATCACCAGTCTTTTATCTCCTCTTCATTTAGGAGGGAGAATAAGCATGTTTTCTCACAAATGGGCAGAGATCTCCTCAGACCCTTGGGTTCTGGAGACAGTAAGGGGATTCCACATAGAGTTTTACAGAACTCCGATGCAAACAGTCACACCCTGTCCACTGTTTTTTTCCTCGCAAGACGAATCCCTTATAGATTGGGAAGTCCAGAACCTTTTGGCAAAAGGGGAAGTTTGCCTCTCAGAGCTGCACCCCAGGGGGGTTTTAAGCGGTCTGTTCTTGGTGGAGAAAAAGGAAAAGAGCTTTCTCCCAGTCATCAATCTCAGGTCTTTCAACGAGTGGCTGATTTATCTCCACTTCAAGATTTAGGGAATTCGACTCCTACGAGGTCTGTTCCTGCAGGACGACTGGTTGGTGCGTCTCGACCTCAAGGACGCATACCAATCTGTCCCCATCTCCGCCCCCCACTGCAGGTTTCTCCAATTCGAGTGGAGGGGGCAGATCTTTGAGTTTCAGACCCTGCCTTTCGGCCTATCACCAGCACCCTGTTGCTTTACCAAGCTCCTCAAGCCGGTGGTGGAGCATCTACGTACCCTGGGCATCAGATTGATTATCTACTTGGATGACATCCTGCTGATGGATCAGTCCCAAGATTGCCTGATTTCCCACCTGAATACCACCATATCTCTGCTTCAGAGTTTAGGGTTCACCATCAACCAGCAGAAATCGGACTTGGTTCCGCAGCAGAGCATGCTTTACCTGGCTTCTGAATCGACATCATGACGGAAGACCCTTAATCTACCAGAACAGAACATCGCCAAGATCAAGAAGGAACTGAGAAGGTCCTCAGACGGGACAGGATATCTCTTCGGCAGTTGGCCAGGATTGTTGGCTTGTTGTCATCATCGATACAAGCCATCTTTCCAGGGCCGCTGCCCTACAGAGCATTGCAGAGACTGAAAGCATTCTACCTCCGGAGGGGTCTCACCCACTCCGAGCTGGTGGCTCTGACACAGGAAGCCAGGATGGAGCTCCAGTGGTGGATCAATCACATGGAGGCGTGGAACGATCACGCGATCTTTGGCTCTCAGCCAGACCTAGTGATAGAGTCGGATGCCAGTCGCCTGGGCTGGGGCGCCAGGTGTGGGTCGATCACCATGGGAGGCAAATGGACAGAGGAGGAGCTGTCACTCCATGTCAACTGCCTAGAGCTTCTGGCTGGCTCTTTTGCCATTCGGTCCCTGACGAGGGACAGAGTCTCATGCTGTGTACTCCTATGGATGGACAACACGACAGCGGTGCAGTACATCAACCGGCTGGGTGGTACCCGATCCAGAGCCCTGGCAGAGCTGGCCAAAGACTTCTGGGACTACTGCCTCCACCGTCAGATCTCGGTCACAGCAGAGTACCTACCCGGGTCACATAACTCAGTGGCGGACTGGAACTCCAGGCACTTCAAGGAGTAGTTTTCCAAGCAATGACAATGCTTTGGGGTCCTTGCCAGGTGGCCCTGTTTGCATCGAGATGGAATGCCCCAGTTGCCCCATTACTTCAGCTGGAGACCGGACCCAAGGGCGGAAGCGGTAGACGCCTTCCTTCAGTATTGGTTGTCAACCTGGTCCTGCGCCTGTTGTCATCTTGGCAAGACAACCAATACCTGTCCAGAAAAGAGATTTCAGCAAAGCTAGCCATGCTTCTCTGCCTAATCCCCTGTAAGGGATCGTCAGATGTGAGAGCCTTGGACCTCTCGGCTAGATTTTTTACCCCGCATGGGGTTATATTCAATATCTCAAGGAGGACGAAAATGAGTATCAGGTCGGTATCATATCCAGCTTTCCCTGAGTCCCCAAAACTGTGTGTGGTCAGATACCTAAAGGCCTACGAGGACATGACTTTGGAGGTTCAACCTCCGAGGGAACAGCAACTCCTAATTTCCATTAAGAAACCCTTCAAGGCTGTGTCATCCCCGACCATCACTAGGTGGGTGAGATGGATCAATTCAGAGGCTGGCATCGATACTAGCGAGTTTAGGGCACACTCTGTTAGTGGGACTATGGCTTCCAAGGCCGTCCAGGTGGGGGGCAGATTGGAAAAGATCATGAATGCGGAGGATTGGTCACCTGATTCCACTTTTAAAAAGTTTAATTTCAAACCAATCCATGACGCAACTGCTCTGATGGTAAGTAAGCTTTGAAAATGCATAATCCTCGCCTCTGGTCCTGACATAGAATGAAAAATGTCCTAGTTTACATGAAGGAAAGTTTCAATTCTATTAAGGACGCGGAGGCGCAGATAATTCCACCCGGGCATACTCTTCTGATGCCTCCCTCCCTTGGGGGTCTTATGTTATGGCCGTTACTGAGTCGAGTGATATCTAGACGGGATCCTGTGATTTTCAGGGAGTACTATATTTATATCTCTCCTATGGGTTTATTGACATGCTTGGCAAAAGAAATGTATGGACATTGCTGTTAACAACTGTTTACTGTATGGTTCTCCTATACTTATTATGTATTTCGGAATTCTTTGAATTCTTTTGTGTTTATTCCAGATCCGTGTATTTGTTGTATATGCAATTCTCTATTTATTGGAATGTTTGAATCCTATGTTGAGAGCCGTTTAGGGGAGAGTATTAAAGTTCTACCTTTTCATTTTAGGATTGGACTGGATTGAAAGCGGATTAAGGTCCAACGGGTTTAACTTCCTTCAGCGCAGAAAGAGGAAGGACTATGATGCTGATTATAATATATGGACTGTTGGAATGTGATATGATTGGACAGTTGGTAACCATGGTTACTCTCGGTGCTCATGGGAGTTGTAGTTTTTGATGTGTTTCTTTACTTTATCTTTGAAAATGCTGATAATAAAGAGTGAAGAAAGTAATGCATAATCCTCGCCTCAGCGTCCTTAATAGAATTGAAACTTTCCTTCATGTAAACTAGGACATTTTTAATTCCACAGAACAAATTTTACCACTAAAAAAAACAGCCACCCACAGCGGCGTCTGCGTCTATTTTTCACCACTGATTGCCCTTGTTTTCCATAATTTCTTCTATTGATGGGTGATAAAGCTTGTTCAGCAAACCTGCGCCATTTTTTCGACAGCCAGTTGGTAGAATCCTCTCTTGATGCTGTCCTTCTTGTTTCTATGGCAAGGCATGCTTATTTTTTCCTTTTTTAAACATGAAATGCAAATGCGTTTGAAGACAAAAACACCAGGCTCCACATAAGCACTGCCTGGCTTAGCAATAGCATCTACTTCCGAACATCAATTCCTAATGGTCGCCGTCACACACACCATCGCGTATCTCACATCCTTGAAGCATGTAAATGACGCTCCAGTGACTTCGCCGCTCCACCGAACCCCGTCAACGTACACTTGGTGTACCACGGTTCACACACCAATTTTATCCATGTTGATGTGTTCTTAGTGGGCCCTTAATCGTGTCATCGCCAGTGTGAAAATGTTGTCTTCATTAAACAGACTGATAAATAAGGTAAGCTCAAATACTATTTTATCCATTGACAGGCAGCAGAAACCGTCTCACAAACCTGAGACTGGGCAACTGACATGGAATGCATTGCATCATTACATTCTACATTCTTCTCTTAAGCATGTGATTACACATAGAAACTCTCGTGCATAAGTCATCACACTTTCCTCTGCTGGGAGCATGGAGCCGCCTTCCCCCTGCACTAACTGAGAGGTACAGAGAAATTACTTAAGGATTGTCTATATCTACTTAAGTAGGATATATACATACAGACACCAACTCCTGCCACCCTCCTCCATGCAAAGTCTGGACAGGCCAGGCATGAAAGTAAGGCTAAATGTTGTAGTCCTACTTTTAGGTCTGGTCTGTCCCCGTTTTTTTCTTCTCAAAGTCTGGTCACCCTATGTAAAGGAGTAGGAATCGCTGTACGCTTTTTGCTTAAATCATTTAATTTATGAAAAAAACAAGTAAATAAAACCAGAGCATAATCCTCAGCAAATTGCATAAATGCCACACAACTGTTGTAGGAACTGCCTCTTCCATGCGACAAAGAAAGTAAAACACCAATGTGCAGCTCATGCTGGGATGCATCGTAATCATTTTCTCGCACATTGCAAAAGCAACAATTCTAACTTCACCACTCTGGTGCCCATGGGAAGACTAATAGAAGGATAAAAGAGATAAGGATCAAAGGAAAAAAGAGGGCAGAGTTTAAGAAAAGAGAGCAAGGAGGAAATGCAGTGTCAGAAGGAAGAAAAAGAGAACAATGGCCTACTGACCTTTCTAACATACTTCATATCATGGACAGAATATCGGTCTAGAATAATACCGTCGCCAAAAAAATCGACCGTAGAAAATTTTATTATGATCAGTATATATGGGTATGTTTATTATTAATATAGTTTACTCTCTCTCTCTCTCTCTCTCACTCTCTCTCTCTCTCTCTCTCTCTCTCTCTCTCTCTCTCTCTCGAGTTCACAGCTTCTTTCTGTGTGATCAGAATTGTTCTGCCATTACGCACTATTCCAAAGGATGCCAGGTACCAAAGAGGGCCTTTTGCTCAAATGTACTCTTATCCAATCTCACATCCTAGAGTTATTTCTTGGGCGTACACATAAGGATGTTTTGTTTTAAAATTGCTGCATCTTTGAGGATAAGGTAAGATGAGGGCCGCTGTGTGGCCCTGGTCGAGGAGAGTGAGGATGTCATCTGTGGAAGCCAGGAGGGGGGTCGCTGTGCTGTGGTTGCTGTGGAATCCGGATTGGAACGAGTTGAAGATGGAGTTGGCTTTGATGAAGTTCATGATGTGGCTGTTGACAATCTTGTCAGTGACTGTAGCCGCGAAGGGGAGGAGAGAGATGGGTCTGTAGTTTTTGAGGTCTGTTGGGTCTGTGGAAGCTTAACTTCTACACATTTCCAGTCATCGGGGAATAAGCCGGACTCGAAGGGGGTGTTGATGGTGCATCATAGCATGGCTGCTAATGTGGCGGCAGCTCTGAGTAAAATTTGCAGCAGGCATGGGTCCGTGGGGACTCCTGAATGACTACTCTTCATGATCGTGGCAGTGTCTTCGGTGGTGACTGGGGTCCAGGTGGGGATGGTAGGCTGGCTGGCGTTGCTAAAGGTAGGTGTGGTTTTGGTGTCTGTTGAAGTTGTCGTAGAGGGATTTGATCTTGCGATGGAAGAAGGAGCTGAGGTTGTTGCAGAGGTCCTGGGAAGGAGTGACGTCTGATGCTTCGCTGGGGGGGTTTGGTGATATCCTGAATGATGCTGAAGAGTTCCTTCGAGTTGCTGGAGTTGGCGAGGATTTTGTCCTGGATGAAGGTCCTTTTGGTGGATCTGATGCACTGGTGGTATTCTGTCATGGCAGTATTCTGGCACGTTTTAAAGTACATATTAACCATTATCTACATAATAAGTTGCACATGCTTATTTTGCATAAACAATCTTTATTCTCATCTCATGAAATGTCCTACTGGTGTGTATATTGTAGCAAATACCTTATTTCCACTGGACAAGACCTTTGCCTATGGACTAGGGTGCTCTCGGGGTTGGGCCTGCAGAGTTGTCAGGAACAGAGGCACATATCTCATTGCATTGCTGGTCATAGAGCAGTGCCAGGAGATATGTACATTTTCGACAACCCATTCCCATATGCCACTTTTGACGTGGCACCGGACTACTGCAGGGAAGATGATAATGACATAAATCTACCCTGCTACCTTACAGTGCTCTATAGTCCACCATCCATGCAATGCAGAAACAGTTAAGTATATCAGGCACAGGAATGTAATAACATTATAGATATGCATGTGGCCTCTAAAACTTGTAAATATAAATGTACTTCCAGACCCGGTGGTTGGAAGGCTAGGTGGCCTTCTTCAAGTCCCTATTGCAAAGTGAGGCCTGTGGACTATGAAAGTCTAACCACACACATTTATAATGGGCATCTTCTGCAGTATCACATCAAGTATGCCATAGGGCTTAATTCAAGCAAGAAAAATGGGCCATTCTGTCTCCTAGTTATGTAGCAAAAGTTACCAATAATTGGGGAGCATGGGGCCATTTCCAGGCCTGCGCCTAGGTACTGCCGCACTGGCAGCACAATTGATAGGTATACCATTGACTTTGCACCTTATAGGTGTGTGTGGGAAGATTTTCATAAGTGTGTTATAAAGTTCTGGGTAAAAAAGAACTAAGCATTCTGTTATCGCTGGGCTGTCTAAAGTCAACTGATTAAAAGCAATAAGGACAAAGAATATAATTGCTGATTATGTAAACTGCACAGTTATCATGAAAGAACAATACCATGAACTCTAAAGACAAAGTTCCACACTAGCCCAGCCCTGCCCAGCCCAGCCCAGAATCTCAATGAGCAGACTCACACCCTCCCACAACTAAATCAACATTATTTATTCATATCAACGTTACTCTCTTGAATTACATTCATACTCCTTCTTAGGTTCTTCAGCGCTTTATGTTGAATAACACATTTGTTCCAGAAACTATAAGCACACACATTTACACACTGCTTCACATTATGGGCCTACGCAATTAGATATGACTCCTATTCTTCTTCTTCTTCCGGAGTTTTAAATAGCACGACCTTGACCCAAAGGTATCAGAGCGCTTTTCATGAGCATCAGTTGCGTTACATGAGGACACGTTAAGTTTTGATGGGGAGATTAAGTGATTTGCCCAGAATCACAGGATATTGCTTGTCATGCCGAGACTCGAATCAGGGACCCCAGATTTGAGGTCAACCACCCTAGCTGTTTGGCCACATACTCTCCCCAAATGCCTCTTGGAAGGCATGACTCCTTTCCACATTAATCAATAGTGATAAATAGAATATTATTCTGTAGATAGATAGATAGATAGAAAGATAGACAGACAGACAGACAGACAGACAGACAGACAGACAGATTGATTAATTTAACATGATTGAATAATGTAATCTGTGAGGTCATAAGCAGTGCACGGCAGGTATACATTTTATAGCAAGCTCAGTAAACTATAACTGGTGAATTTCCGAGGTTTATTGTTTTTTCAACATTTGTATCTTATTTCAACACCTACCTATAACGTCACTTTAACCTTTGGTTTTTCTTCAGTGAATTTCTAGGGTTTTTGTTCATATTCAGCCAACTCCTTCACTGCACATGGCAGCCCACAGCTTTTGGGTCTTAGGCACCGCACCCAACCGTACTGCAGCTGGCCAACCACCGGCAGTGCACAACCTCTAGTCAGGCTGTGTGCAGTGGGGGACTGGCTTCAGGGCCAGGCTTATTCCCAGACCCTGTGCCCATCCCCTCATGGTCAGCGCAATGCACAGTAAAGAGGTATTATGAGGTGGCAGGTGAAGTGGGCGCTCCTACAGGAGTAACGCTGTATCTCACTGGAAGTCCGCATTGGGTTCCACAGGAGGACCACCGCAGTGCCCACAGTGGGATTCTATTCTTTTTACATTTTGGCTCCAGGAGCACAGGGTGAGTCCCTCTGTGTCTCCTCACAAGTATCAGAGAGTAAGGGCGTCCGCACCCTACCCGCTTATACTATTTGTGACAATCTATTTCAGGATATATAGACCGAGTCCCAGAACCCTTGTCATGGCAGTCACAACATTTTCTATTGAGTTGCAGCCAGCCAATCAAATTGCCTACTTGCGTGGTTTTAGGTCCCCCGTCCGAAGACACAGAAATGGCCAACGGGAGAATCGGTCCATTAGAGGGCCCTATTATGTTATTTTTCAGAACTGCAGAACTCCTGAGGGACCAACTGTCCATTTATATCTAACTTCTTAATCCCTTCAAGCCCAACCTGAGCATTTCTTTAAATTGACATTTTTGAAAAAGGCAGTAGGTATTTACACCAAATCCTATGGTAATTACCATCGGAAATCAATGTTTTAGGACCCCCTCTTTTTCTAGGTTCCTGCTTCACAGATTGGCACAAAATGTCCCATGAAGGAGCTGAGGTGGACGAAGCTTGTTTCAGAAAGTTTCAGAAAGATTTGTCAAATGGCACCAAAGTTATTAGCAAAATATTTTTTTTTATTTTCTATGGAAACTTTGTTCTCACTAAAACACTGTGACAAGCACAACTTTGTAACATATAGACACCCACATACACACACCCACAAACATACACACACACAAACACATACTCCTCACTCCATCCTGCAATATGGAAAGAGACTCGTGCTCCTCAGGTTTACAGTAGGGGTGGGTGGAACAATTAGTAACAAAGAATTACTGATAAATTCCGCTGTTCCACTAGTGGAATTAATTAGCACTAGACTTGTTAGATGTGAGAGTTTGTGTAAGCGTTGGCCATTTTAGAGTCAGTCAAAATGTTATGTTCTCGCGGCTGTGAAGAGCAATGCGCAACTCCAGTCAGCTGGTTTCAAAGCTGAGACTTTCTGCCTGACCCAAGGATGGCCATGAACAGGAGGCAACACTGCCCTATGCGACTGGGCATGAGCAGTTTGGCTTTAGAGAAATGTGAATGTGCGAGACAGACCGTAGAAGAGTGGGAGAGACTGGAAGGCAGTGGAGAGTGTTGCCGAAATTGGAACGGGGAGCCCTCTTCCAGCTTGACACCCTTAACCCCAATGGGATATTGACCCACTAAACCCCATCAAGGGTTGCAACCTTAGCACAGAGGACAAGACCATTGTAGAAAGAAGCAAAATGATCAACTGAAAACTGCGGGAAGACAGGGTCAAGGCGACTTGTCAGATCAAGCTGCTGCTTCTGGGTGAGGGTTATGGTGTGAAGGAGGGAGAGGCCATCACGGCTGTCACAATTGGAAGAAGAGGGAGTAGTAGAACGAAAGAGGTTTTGAGCTGGTGCTGCTGGCTGTGAACATGATAGAAAGGGGTGAAGAGAGAACAGATGGGTGGAGAGAGTAACAGCTGTACAACGAATCACAAGTGCCCCTTTCACCTCAGAGGACACTGGAGATATACAGAATCACACAGGGAGAATTACAGGAAAGCTATCAGAGTGGAAGACGAATAGGGTGTAGGAGGATGCAGGGGGAGGGGTGGGGAATTTGAATGTGGTGACGGACAGTGCATAGAAATATAGTGCCAATGCCATGCATCACACCTTAGGCCTTTACCAGCTTCATTTTAGCTAACTGCTTGTTGCATATTAGAGTTGTAGTTTCACTTTTAGCATTCCATTGCGTGCTCAACCTTCTTAGACACAGAACATTACTGACTTTGCGTACAGTCATTCAGACCAACCCCTGAGACAAATAACCTCTGCAAAGATGTTGTATGCTTGCGAGACTGAAACTTGGTGATGACTGGCAGTGTTTCCATACCATGGTAAAAACTGCTGAAAAGAGAACATCTTTTTGCAGGGGTCATCCATTGATTCAAGTGGGCAGCCTGAGGCACAGAGGGAAGGAAAGGCGCATGCTTCTGGCGAGTTAAGCAGCCCAGACACAGTGAGTGTGACTGATGTGAGGTAAAGTGCATTTCAAACACTATTTGGGAACAGTGTGAAATATCTCCATCCTGGTGCATTGCTCCTTCGAATGGATCTATTGACAACTGCATCTCTGTCCTGCACTGCAGATAGAGGCAGTGGTGTTTTTGGCATGGTAGCGATGCTATCACATTTCCCTTAATCTCTTTTCTCTTCCCATTTAGAGTATTTGAGCCAGACATAGAGGTATCACCTATGAATTTATGTAAAAAGAGGTTGCTGGAGTAACTTGTGTGATTTCCTCATAAGCTGACAACAAGCTAAGCACTTTGTAAAGATGACCAGGGGTGGGCGAAACTCTACAAAATCTTGCAGGGTTTTTTGTAACTCTTCAGAATTCTGCAGAGTAAAACTCCACGAGTTCTGCCAATCCCTAATTTGCAGCAAAGTTGTTTATTCACACAAAACTGTTATAGTCCAGCGTTAGGCCCATGCAGCAAAGCAGCTTATTTCTTACATTGACTTCACAACTAACATTTCCAGCTATGACCTTTTGCACACATTTGTACGCATGACAATGTTGGATTCATTTTCCATACGTGGACGTAGAAGTTCTGTTAACATATCAATAGCACATTAATTGTTTTTAAGGCACCCTACCCTGTACCACGGAACATGTGAGACTCAGTCCGCTCAGCAGAGTAGGAGCGACTTTGCAGGTCTTAGCATCATACAAACCGCATCCGGACATTGCTGCCTTAACAGCAGCAGGAATGAGGAAAGTTTACAGAGGTCTAGTAAAAGTTTACAGATATGCTACACAATACGTAATGAGAACATTTACAGTCCTACCTGCTGGGGCTGCTCAGGCTACACATCCACACATGACTTCTACAAGTATTAGCCCATAAACAATAAATGTCGTTATGGGAAAGGTTCCCACAAGTCGGCGGCAAATCCCATTCTGGATAGCACAAAAAACAGCACAGCATGAAGCAGTTTTTTTCCCATATGGGCCTGAAGGAAAAACACAAAATACTGACAATTTGCTTGCCAACGGGGATGGCTCCCCTGATAGAAGATTGTGTCACTTGGGGTACAATGCTCGCTGCCATATATACCAGAACACATGGTACGCCTTCAATATTGGTCATCGTAGATGTACTGAAGCAAATACCGAACTAGTACGGGGCAGAGCCTACTTAGGGGATGAAACTGATGGACAATTTTCCCCAGGTATCAGCCATTATGTTGAGTAACATAAAAGGGGAGGCAGCAGCAGTGGCTATACACCAACACTTGAGGGAAATCACTCCTGCACAACAGGAGAAAGAATTGCCTAACATTATCGAAGATACATCTGCTTCACTAAGTGGAGATAATCTGGGAGCCAGACCTGGGAAACTAATAGTTAAGAGCAATCCTCAAAGGATAACTCTGTCATGATCCCTGTCTAGTCTTGTCAAAATAGACATAGTGCAGTACACGCCTATCTGCCCTGTATTAGAGCATTATTTCCCCAATAAAACCCTCACCTGTTCCTTGCATCCTGCAAAACAATGCATGTATTACAGTGTGCCAACATAAAATGTATTAAGCTTTATTGTGTAAATGCTTTACTAATGCTGATCGGTTTCAACTTATTTGTCACCCCAAGAGGTATGGAATTGTATTGGTACTTCTCTAAATATATTTGTAACTTCCAAAATGTTGCCATAGTTGTAATGCTCTAGATATCTCTGTTTTGAAGGAAAACATTCTGGAAACTTTCGCGCTGACTCGCGCTTCATCCGAATGCAGGTCTTGCAATGATACGTCGTAGCGCGCTTAACGCACATGACATAGGACTCGTACCAGGATGTGGCATGACTATAAAATGCCTCACCTGAGTTTCTAGAAGGCGCTTAGCCTTCCGGCTCTCGACTTGGCAACAGCTGCTCTTCTCTGCTTACCTGAAGACATCAAGATCTCCGGTTTCTTCAATTTTGGACTCCTCTTCTGAATTGACGGTTCCTGAAAAAGAAAGAAAGAAAGAAAGCTAAGTGAATATTCTTTTCTGTGAAGACGCCCATCTCAGAAAAGCAGCAACTTAACAAGCAATTTTTTGAAAGACTTTCCGCTTAAGGAAAGATATTTGAACTATAGGAAATCTTAAGCAACAGAAGACAATTTTATTTGAATGTTTATTTTGTACATTTGTTGTTCCACTCCTTATTATTCTTTTCCAAAACAGAATGCCATGATGGAATCAATACGAGGGTGAATTTAGAGTAAGTGAATACTGGTAATGTAACCCTGAACTAGAATGTCATGTTAAAAGCGCCTTAAGAACAAAAGAATACAAAATAAGTAATTCAATGATTTCTTATACTTTCAGAGAAAATATATCGTCACCTAAAGATAAAATACTACATCACAACACCAACTACATCACAACATCGACGATGCCCTCATCGGACAACACCTCGACTCACAAAGACATCCAGGACCCGACGCTTATTTGCAGGTAGAACATTTTAGATTACGCATGTTCCAAAATAAGTAGGGATTTCAGTGTTAGTATAATTGTAAGGTTAGCGATATAGTTTAAGAAATCATATCCTAAAAATACGTCGTGTTGCCTCGCAGGTCAACAACAGGAATTCTACTAGCGTCCGAATCCGGCCCGCCTCCCTGAGTTCTATCGAAAGGCCATAGTGTTTAATATAATCACTGTTTTTTGGATAGGGATCCTGGGAGGTTGGCTCATAGCATCTGTGTGAAACCCTACCAAGCACCTTACAGGTAGGAAAAAACAGTGTTTTTCTAGTAAGAGTGCATTGGTGAACCTGACAGAAGGCTAAGCCCACGGATTCAGTTTCGCCCAGACGCTATTGACCCATCTTCATAGGTCTCATTACAGAATATCGCTACTATATTAGCAGATATTAAATCAGAAAATGCAGAGTTACGTAGAGACATTTCAGTATTACAGACTAATATGCAGGCAGCCAATGTATCTAGTCTGCCTACTTGGAGTTTTCCATACTCAAAAAAACCAATATTAAAACCTGCTATGCAGACATTATATAGCAGTAATACAACTCCCGCGTCAACACAAATACAGGTCGTACCCCAATCTCTTTTCCCTTGGCGCCCCCAGAAAGGTTTTATGGAGATAGTGATAAATTTACTATCTTCTAAAATCAATGTCATCTCCATTTTGTAGCCAAACCTGCTGCGTTTCCTGATGATTCTTCCATGGTTGCTTTTATTTTGTCCTATTTGGGAGGTCCATATGTCAGTACCATATGTAGAACGAGACGATCCAATCCTTTATGATCTTAGGCGCTTTAAAAACACAATGAAGAAATTGTTTGCAAAACACATATTCGTGCAATCAGCTGATCATGAATTGCTTAATTTGAAACCAGGTTCTTCTGACTTACTACACTACATCTCAGTATTTAATAGGTTGGTAATTGAAGCAGAATGGCCCGAAGAGAAACGCGTGTTTCTTTTCTACAGAGGGCTTAAGGACGAATTAAAAGATATGGTAACACAGATTCTAGATCCACCAACTGAGTGTGAGGAGTTTATAAATCTAGTAGTGAAATGAAATCACCGTATAACAGAACGTGTGGGTGAAAAAGGTAGTATCGAACATAAAATGTTTCTGTTTAAGGAAAGACCTAGCTTTAAAAATGAATCAGTTCGCAAACCTGATTTGGGGGAGCCCATGCAAATCGGAACCGTTAGAGGTCCGCTAACTAAAGAAGAGAAAGAAAGCGCATAAAATTAAATCAATGTCTTTACTGCGGTAAAGCAGGTCATTTCATTAAAGAATGTCCCACCCGACGTAATAAAGCAAAAACAAAGATTACTGAGGTAGCTATTACACAACAGTCTGAAAACTAAAAGACTCAGTAAATGATGAGGTCAGTTTATCAAGTGAACAATCCAGTCCACAGCTCCTGCAGCCTCACAATGCCATCTCAGTATCAGAGTTGTATTACAATCCCAAGAAGATAAATCTAGATCATGGTCCGTGGACGCATTGATTGATTCTGGAGCCACAGGCAATTTCATTGATACACAATTACTGCAAGAGTTAGGATTAAAAAAGGTATTGTAAGAAAGACCAGAAATAGTGCGAGTGGCAGATGGCAAAGAATTAACATCAGGTCCCATACAACATCACACTGAACTTCTTAACATGATATGCTCCACAAAACATACTGAAAAGATATCCTTCGCCATTATAGACGCTCCCCAAATCCGTCTTATATTAGGAATTCCATGGTTAGTTCTACATAACCTCTACATTGACTGGACACAAAGGACAATAATATTTAAATCAGACTACTGTCACACGAAATGCCTTCAACATCAGACATCAGAATTCCTTATACAAGGTTGTGAGTTTCCTAAAGATTCTAAAACCATTTTATTGTTTGAGGGAGTTCCGAATGAGTATGCCGACCTTGTGGATGTTTTTGACAAAAAGAAGGCAAACACCCTACCACCACATAGAGATTATGATTGCCGTATGGACTTAATGCCTGGAGCGACTCAACCATGTAGTCGCATGTATGCCCTTACTGAAACTGAGAATGAGCATTTAAGAAATTATTTAGATGAATACCTGTCCAAAGGATTCATTCGGCACTCTAAGTACCCGGTCTCTTCACCCCTCTTTTTCATAGCTAAAAAAGAGGGTGACTTACGATTGTGTATCGATTACTGCACTATTAACAATGTGACCATAACAAATAGATATCTATTACCTTTAATACCAACTTTACTAGACCAAATTAAAGACGCAACTATTTATACAAAACTGGATTTGCGCAGAGCATACCATCTTGTACGAGTCTGTGAGGGCGATGAATGGAAAACAGAGTTCCTTACTAAATTTGGCCTTTACGAGTACCAAGTCATGCCCTTCGGACTCTGCAGTGCTCCTGCAGCATTTCAGTTTTTTATAAATGAGATATTAAGAGACTTTCTGGATATATGTTGTATTGCATATATTGATGACATACTAATATACTCAAAAATATTCCAGAACATGTAAAACAAGTAAGAGCCATTCTTCAACAGCTTTTCCAAAATTCATTATATGTGAAATTAGAAAAAAGGTTGTTCCATGCCACTAAAGTAGAGTTTTTAGGTTATGCCATCAGTCCTTCCGGAATCGAAATGGACCCAAAGAAAATCCAAGCTATCATTACTTGGCCAAGACCTTCCTATGTGAAGCAAGTCCAATGTTTTTTGGGATTCGCCAATTTTTATAGGCGTTTCATTAATAACTTCTCCCAGCTTATTACTCCAATGACCAAATTGCTACGAAAAAACACTAAATTCGAATGGAACACTGAAGCAGAACAAGCCTTCCATTCTTTAAAGAAACAATTCACTTTGGCTCCTATCCTGATGCATCCAGACCCTTCTCAGCCCTTCATAGTCGAAGCAGATGCCTCGCAATTTGCCATAGGAGGCATTTTATCCCAAAGACATAAAAACACAGGCCAAATGCACCCCATAGCATACTACTCTAGAAACCTTTCTCCCGCAGAACAGAATTAAGCTATAGCTAATAGGGAATTATTGGCTATAAAAGCAGTGTTTGAAGAGTGGCGACATTACTTGTTAGGTGCTCGACACCCTATTGCCATCTATACTGACCATCGTAATCTACACACATTACGATCTGTCAAAGCTCTTTCTGCTCATCAATTGCGATGGACTCAATTCTTTAATGATCAAAAGTTTATCATCACTTATCGACCAGGAAAAGATAACAACAATGCAGATGCTTTATCACACATAGGCATAAGTGATGATATGCACGCAAAGCAAGAAAGATCACAACCAATAATACCAACAAAATGCTTCCAGGTTGGAGTTATTGAGACTGATATAATACCGAACATAAAGGAAAAACTAAAGACAAAACAGAAACATGAGTGGCTCAAAAAATATCTGTTGTTACAATGGAAAAATGATTTATTATGTATGAATGACCAAATTTTTGTACCTGACATGTCAATACAAAATCGAACTATGCAAGCATACCACGATACAGCATTGTCTGCTCATCCTGGGGTTACTAAAATGTACCAGTTAATTAAACGAAAGTTTTGGAGGCCTTCCATTTTCAAAGATATTCAGAAGTATGTAGACCCCTGTGTCGTATGTACACAAAATAAACCCGTACATCATGCCCCTAGTGGTTTAATGCAACCTCTATCTTTACCACCGCAACCGTGGCATACCATTTCCCGTGATTTTATTGTAGAACTCCTACGTACTTAGACCGGTTTCACTGCAATTTTAAATGTCATAGACCATTTCACACGAATGACTCATTTTGTACCATTGAGAAAACTACCCTCTGCAATTGAATTAACTTAAGTTTTTCTGAAAGAAATCGTTAAACTACATGGAATGCCATCTATAGTAATTTCAGACAGAGGTTCCCAATTTATTTCTCATTTCTGGCAACACCTTGGAAAGTCATTGAGCATGGAAATGCGTACTTCATCCAGTTATCATCCTCAAACTGATGGATTAACCAAACACACAAATTAAACTATTGAACAATACTTACGATGTATGCAAACTACTTGAGAACAGGAATGGTCAGACATTTTACAAAATGCCCCAAGAGTGCTAAAAGCTTTTCATACCTGGTATCCTGATAAACCCAAAACTATTCCTGTAGTTTGAGGAGGGATTCTGCGAGGGGGTACTGTCATGATCCTTGTCTAGTCTTGTCAAAATAGACATAGTGCAGTTCACACCTACCTGCCCTGTATTAGAGCATTATTTCCCCAATAAAACCCTACCCTGTCCCGTGCATCCAGCACTCCATATTTGTGGTGTAATGGTAAACCAAAACAATGCGTGTATTACAGTGTGCCAACATAAAATGTATTAAGCTTTATTGTGTAAATGCTTTACTAATGCTGATCGGTTTCAACTTATTTGTCACTCCAAGAGTTATGGAATTATATTGGTACTTCTCTAAATATATTTGTAACTTCCAAAATTTCAGCAAAGTTGTAATGCTCTAGAGATCTCTGTTTTTAAGGAAAACATTCTGGGAACATTCGCGCTGACTCGCGCTTCACCCGAATGCAGGTCTTGCAATGATACGTCATAGCGCGCCTAACGCACATGATGTATGACTCGTACTGGGGTGTGGCATGACTATAAAAGGCCACACCCGAGTTTCTAGAAGGCGCTTAGCCTTCCGGCTCTCGACTTGGCAACAGCTGCTCTTCTCAGCTTACCTGAAGACATCAAGATCTCCGGTTTCTTCAATTTTGGACTCCACTTCTGAATCGACGGTTCCTGAGAAAGAAAGAAAGAAAGAAAGAAAGCTAAGTGAATACAGGGGCGTAACGGAAGCTCCCGCAGCCCCCATGGCGCAGTGGGGCCCCTGCACCTTACAGGTCAGAGGGGGCCCCCTAAAGATCCAGCAGCCCAGTTGCCGAGAATCTATATCATCCAAAACAATGCAACCATAAAAAAGCTACAGAGGCCCATCATTAGTGGCAGAGGGGAAAAAAAGAATTAATTGAAGATTGCCTTTCATTTGAAAGCGAGGGGCTCTTGAAGGGTTATGAAATGTTTCACTCTTCTGCTGCATTTTTAATTCGCACATGCAGGGCGTCAGAGATGAGCACTGGGGAGGAAACTGGAAAGCGGTGCAGCACCCTTTAAGGCAGGGGAGACAAAAGCATTCTGCAGAGATCTAAGTCTGCCCCAAATTTTTCAAAGCACAATAAGAACAGTAAGACAGCGCTGGTGAATAATGTACTCGCTGCACAGAGCTGTTTTTGTCTAGTCATGGTTTTGACTCATGAGCTTCCTGCAAATGTGTAACCAGCAGATCACAGATTTGCATTTTATGGTGATAGCTCAGTAGCCTACTGCTTTTCTCACAGAGAATGTTTTGGTACTTGCAGTTCGTAAGTCACAATTCTCATAATATAGCAGTGAGCTATGTACCATTATTAAAGAGCTGCATGCAAACTGCAAGGCATAAGCTTAGAACCTTATTTTTTCCTCAAACTTTTGCTATTGTAAGGTTGCTAAAAAGGGTTTATTTCAGTAGTAAAAACTTCTCATTGATATATCCAACCCCAACCACTGTTACATTTTAAATTCTGACTTTGTGTTTCTCCAGAGAAATCACTCTTAACGTATAGGGCCACATGTACCATTTTAAACAGCGATTACCGAATTGCGTTTCTCTGTGAATTGCACTTAGGTAATCGCTATTTCACTGTATGAAACTCCATGACCTTCATTTAGCATTTCCTAATGGGCCGCAAATCGACCTACCTTATTAATATTAATGAGGCAGTTCTTAATTCGCGATCCATTATGAATCTCAAAAATCACAGAGATGGTGGCTTGCTGGGGTCAGCAGACCACCATGTCTGTGATTTCATTTAAATAAAGCAATTTCTTTTTTTGAATGCAGACGGTTTTCCTTAAAAGAAAATGGGCTGTGCTTAAAAAACAAAAAGTGAAGTTTTCTTATTTTTTTAAGAGCAGTCCGTGGGACCACTGCCCGCTCTTAAAATTTTTTTTCACGAACATTCACAAAGGAAGGGACCCCTTCCCGTTTGCGAATGGGTTACCACCGACTTGAATAAGGTGGTAAAATGTAAATGTTTTGCAACAGATTTTCGGTCGCAAAATATTCCAACATACCGCTGCGATTCAATATTAGGAAGGGATGTCCTAGATACGCCCCTTTCCTAATATCTAATTGGTATGCATTTGCAGTTTTAAATTACGATTCGGTAACATGTTACCGAATAGAAAATTGGAATTCATACATACCAAAAAGCATTGTACTGGTCTCAATTGGCCCAATTCTCCGAATCAACCATTTGCGACCGGTAAAATGCATTATGCATGTGGCCCATAATGCCGATCAGTAGGGATGACATGATTACTACACCTTGCAGCTCACATTGTCTTATGTAAAATTTTCTTACATTGATTTACACGTGTATGATTTATTGTCTCTGTGTACTATGTGTGTGTGAAAAGCGTGCTCTGACACAATACATTGGGGTTATGGAGAGATGAGGCGCACCGATGGAGGGAGGTAGCGAGGGAATCCATGGAGAAGGAGGTCATGGACAAGGGGGCAGAGTGCCAACAAAGATTGCAATGCTGGGTGCCTCTAATGCGAAACCCAGCCCTCGGTGTTTGTTTGATCTGCCCTGAATGCAGAAAGTGAAACACAGTGCCAATCACCCATTCACATTTCATTTTCCATGGTGCTGAGTTGCCGAGTCCCCTGACTTACCGCTTTACTTAGTTCACTATGAACTCTCCAAACTAAGTTTTTTATTGTTCATTTCAATGGCCTGAACGGATGAAAATAATATACAGGTACCTAGACAACACATAGTGAAATGCAAACCAGCCATTCCCCATAAGGTGAATTGAAACCATAGGTAATATAATAAGAAATTATCCTTAAAAAGAATATTTGATCCTATAGCTATCTGTAAAACCTATATATTATAACTCTGAAAGCTACAAGATTTTTTAAAAAAAGCTTCCTAAATGCATAACCCACATGCACCTAATGGCACACTCAGGTTGTATATTTCATCACATTTTACAATTCGTGCCTGGCAAATTTGACATAGTGGTATGCACATTTTCACTAACATGCACACTCTCTTCTCTGCCATCATATGAGAAACCTCAGCTGGTTCTACTTTTTTATCCAATATCAATGTGCATTCTGGAACTTGTAGTATTGTATTTAGCTTTTAAACATGGGATCAGAAATCCTTGTTTGCACCTTGCTTTTGGATAAAATGCCAGGAATGACTGACGGTGTCACATGTGACATGTTGCCAATTGGCACCTGTGCACACCTATCCCTTCATACTTCACCACATGTTTTGTCACATAGGGTTGCTCTGCTGCTGTGGTGTTCTACCTGTTTGGGCGAGATATGCTTGCACAGCTGCTGCCACTACAGCACCTCTCTAATGAGCCTGGCCGTCATTGCTTCGAGTTCCCCATTGTGCATCGCTCTTGTTAGGGATGTTTGCAGTACTCATGTTTCCTGTGCTGTATCTGTTTCTTGAGAGAGACCTCTACAGCTGCTTTTCATATTAAGTGTGAGAGAAGCTTGCACATCTCCTGCCCATGCTGGACCTGTTCTGCTAGGCAAGATTACACTGATGCTCACAGTAACACTCTGATGTGTTAGCGATTTGATCGTGATGTCCATGCTTTACCTTTTCTGTGCATGGAATGTTGGCAGTGTTGTTGCTTGTGGTGTGCCTGTTCTTTGTATGAAGGAAGCTTGTACAGACTTTGCAATTGCTATGCCTATTTTTTATCAGGACAGCTTGCATTACAGCTATGTGTGCTATTTATCTTTTGTCTGAAGAAAATTTACACCGGTGCTGCATGTGCATAACCTGCAGGAAGACATTTTCCTCTCCTTTGGAATGCTGCTACTTGCTAAATACATGCTGTAGGTGTGTGAATGAAGGTTGCACTGCTGCTACCTATGAACAGCTTCTTGTGAATGTGAGAAACTTGAACTGCTCCTGTTGATGTTGTACCTGTTGTTTGAATGAGAAGTTTGCTCTATTGCGGCCTTGCATTCTATTGTAAGTTTTAAAAATAATCCTATAAACTTAGGCATAGTGTCATAAATAAGCCACTGAGGAGAAGTATGTGACAACATTTAGGGTGTAGGAGTTAGGATTCAAGCATGGTGAAATAGAAAACCTAACAATATAGGAGTTAAAAGAAGGAAGAGAGAAGAAAAGGAATAGTGAAGTGGAGGTAAACGGAGAGAAAACAGTCAGGAAATTAATGTGAGGGGAAGAAAAAAGAAAAAGAATGGAAAACACCTCTATGAAAGAGAATGAAAGGAATGGGGGAATACATGAGAAAGAAAGCATATGCTAAAGGAAAAGCAAAATGGATATAAGAAAGGGGGTAATAACAAAGAAAGACAAGATGAGTAAGACATCAGAAAGGGAAATTAAAGTAACAACACTACACATAGAGAAAATGAACTGACTGCAAAATAACATAAGTTAAAAAAAAAAAGTAAGGGGCAGAAAGAATAGAAAGAGTAAGACCAAAGGATGGGCAATTGCAAAGAGCATGAGCAGGAGCCTGAGTCCATGAGGGAAAGACTGTGCAAGAGTGGGTGGTAAACCCGAAAGGGAGACAAATATACATTGTGAAGTGATAAGGAGTTTTGACTGGATATGCATGGATGTTAAAGGATGAGTGAAGTTATTCAAAAAGGCTTTATTTCGATAAAAACATATCATAAAAGCTGAATATAAATAGATTTTTCCATTTTAAAAGACATTTACAAGAACCACTAGATTCCATAAATTTTCAACGGAGAAATAAATACATTCTGTACAAGTTAAAAGCAATTAGCAATTTAACAATAAAAAGGAATTAAACATTAATTTTAAGCCTTTTGCTACGTAAATACCAGGCCCATGATAAAAATTTAGATAAACCACAGACATAAAGTGGGCGTGAATCTGACGTTAAGATACGCAAGGCCTCAATGTGTGACCTAGTGCCTAAAAGCCGACACAGTGCTTTGAGCCACTTTTTCCTGGGTTTTACATATTCCGGGCATTGGAACAAGAAATGCGCTAGGGTCTCGGTGCAAGTTGTGCAAAAAGGGCAAAAGGCAGTTGTCTGTGCCGGAATTTTCCACCGTGCTGTAAACGCTCTTAGTGGGAGAGTCCCAACTCTAAACTTGAAATAGAGAGCTCTATCGAACGGTTTTTCAATAATGTCCAGATACAGTTCCCGAATGGGTAAGTCCTTGAACTTCAGGAAGTCCTCCGTTAGTTTTCCCAAAGACTGATCAACATATATTCGGGACATAACCCAATTCCAATATAAAGTCTTTAGAGTTGCCTTTGGTTGAGATGATCTATTATCCCATGCTTCACTTAGTCCAAGAGCGATAAGTAAAGCTTTTACTTCTCTCAACCACTTTATTTTGTGCCATCCCGGTGATGCCATTATTTCGGACAACCCTTTAGCGTATTTGGCGAGTTCTGGGACTCGCCACAACCGGGCCCATAAAAGCAATGGCCGAAGTTTTGCAAGATCAGCTATAGAACGACAGCCTAAATCAAACATTAACGGTAAAGTTGGCGTACCCTGAGGGAGCAACATCAATGATCTACAAAATTTGTTTTCCGACTTGGAAAGTTCATCTATATTTTGGGTACCCCATAGTTCTGCTCCATAGAGAGCAGAACTAACTCCTCTTGCTTTATAAATGTCTACAACCGGGGCTATCGGTCTTATTGTGCAGAGACGCTGTTCCTTTAGTAGGGCCCCTGTCACCCTCTTATGATTTAGAAGCATTTTGGTTAAATGGGGGGTCCATTGCATTGTTTGTGAGATGCGTATTCCTAAGTAATCAAATACCCTCTCCCTACCCAAGGGTACTGAATTCAGGACAGGGGGTCGGGCGAGTTTTTTTGGGGGATTCATCACCAAATATTTGGTTTTGTCAGTATTAATGACCAACCCCCGCTCCAAACAAAAGGTCTGAAAGTTGTTAAGGAGCTTCTGAAGGCCCATTGGGGATTTGGATAACAAGAGCGTGTCATCCGCAAAGAGGAGAGTTGGGACACGCTCGCCCGCCAGGGATGGTTCGTCTGAGGGGTCTTTTAACAGATGCTCGACCACACCGTTGACATATAGAGAAAAAAGGGTGGGAGCAAGAACACATCCCTGACGGACCCCTCTATCCACCGGGATTTTGTTTGTTTTCTCGCCCTGTGTACCCCATCTAATTTGGGCAAAATTACCTTCGTGGAGCCTCATCAACATTGAAAGAATATAGCGTGGGAGGCCCATTTTATAAAGGACTTCCCATAAGATCTCCCTAGGCACAAGGTCAAAGGCAGTCTTTAAGTCAATGAATGCGAGATAAAGACTGCCTTTGCCTATAACCACGACCTTCCAATACATCAGCATTAATCTAAATACTTGCTCTATTGTTCCCGTACCTGTTCTGAACCCCGCTTGGTAATTGGAGAGGATATCATTATCTTCGATCCATTGTTGGATCCTCCCCAATAAGACCTTCCCAACTACCTTCTGGGTTGTGTCCAATAAGCTTATAGGGCGATAGTTAGAAGGCTCGTCCCTTAAGCCCTTTTTAAAAATAGGGACGACCTCTGCGCCCTTCCATGATTCCGGGACTGCCGCACCTTTATGGATGGCAACTAGCAGGGAATGTATAAACTTCCCCCACGTTGGAATATCGTAGCGGAGCAAGTCGCCAGGAATACCATCACGCCCGGCCGCTTTTTGGGGCAAGATAGTATTGATAGCAGACTCAACTTCTTTAGTTGTAAAATCGGGCTCGATCATATCACCCTCTAAAGCAGAGTAGTCAAATGGTGCTCCGATGCTAAACCCCTGTGGGCAAGTATACAGTTGGGAGAAATGGGTAAACCATGCTTGACCGGTAATACTGCATGTGATATGGTTACTATCAGGTCTATTCCTAGCTCTGATAGTATCCCAAAAAAGTCTAGCATCCTTAGCAGAGCTAGCCTTTTTCAGGATATACCAATACTCATCCTCCCAATCCTTTTTGGCACTAGCTATCACCCGTTTGTAATTCGTCCTATTGGACTGTATTATGGATTGTGTTTTACCCTAAATTGCTTTAATTAATGCTGTTTTTGCCTGCCTACATGCAGGAGTAAACCAATCATGGGTGCCCTTCGGCTGTGAATTCGTTATGGGTTTACCCCGGGGCACTTGTTCAAAGAAAACTTCCCCTATAATTTTAATTGCTTCTTCAAAAATTAGGGTTACCCTACCTATTGCAAGGGGACTTTGAGAGATAGCATCAAACTCTGTTTGAGAGGTTAACAAGGTCTGGTCTATAAGATTGAGTTTGATTTCGTCTAAAGCTATTTTATTCCACTTTAGACGCCGCCCACAATTGGATAGTAAAACTTTAGGGGCAGGCTTATGACTCAATCCATTTGTCTTACTAGGCCATAGATCATTAAGGGTTAAAGACAGCGGGTTATGATCACTCTCAATAGTAGATAGGACCGTCATATCCTGAACCGAGTTCCAAAGTGGAAAATCAATTAGGATATAGTCGATCCGTGAGGAGCAATTCACCCTATTGTAGGTGTCAGCACCCATTGAGTCTGAAACAGTGCGGCCATTTACAGCTCTCAATCCGAACTCCATAGTCAATGCATTTAGTTGTATCACCCTTTGGGACCACTTTTTAATTGGTTTAATGGTTAATGGTGGTATGCCTCTTTTTAAATCATCTTCCACCAGGTCCAAAATATCTTCGGTCGCAAGGGGCTCAAATGAGCAATTAAAATCCCCCGCAACCAACACCTGAGCCCCATCACTGCAGGCTCTGAGCTCATTTTCGAGTAGAGTTACTGTAGGGGAAATGGAACCATTTTTAGGACCCCTGGCATAAACATTAATTATTTCCAGGGCTCTCCCCCTATTAGGACCTCTCAGTAAAATTCTCATTATATCCGGGCAATTAGTATTTTTTTGCGTGATATTACATCCAAGCGTGATGCTTACCCATATAAGGAGACCCCCGGATGGGCGGCCCTTCCCTGTACTTGAGGGTATTGCGGGCAGGAAGAAGGTAACATACCCGACTTTGTGGAGGGGCTTCAAACTCCAGGTCTCCTGAAAAATACAGATCTTATGATCTTCTACCAGAGAATTCCATTCTGGCAGGCCCAACTTCCTATTTATGCCAGCCAAGTTCCAACTAATAATTTTAAGTGGTTACAGAGCAGGACTAATACAACTCAATATTGGATCAAATTGATCTCTAGGAGAATTAACCACTACATTGGTTTGATTGAGAGTGGGAGTACAATGGAAAGATGTTTCCAGATCCAGGGTGCTTCTTATATCCACTAAAGGGGATACCAAAGGAAAGGGATCAATGGGGTTAGTTTGTAAATACGAGGGGGAATAATGGATACGTCAAAACCCTAAGTTGTGGTCAAAAAATTCCCCCTTGTAGCCATAGGTAGAAGTAGCACAAGGGTGGTGCTCATACATATGCCTACCCCAAAATCTATTGCCCTGAGCTGGCCATTGTATTTGGGAAACTTGACAGGGATAAAAGAAATCTAAACCAACTACTCTGATTGTGCTGCTAGAGGACTCATTCTGGTGGTTACAAATAAACTTCACGGCCTGTGCATCACGAAAATTGACTATAATACAGTCACCAAGGACCTCCTTGCGTCTGTTGCCTACCCAGCCAACCCTTCTAACAAACAGGACCTTCCCATCTAGCTGTCTAGGGAGAGGACAGGTTTTATTCAAGTGATAGATGGTTTTATTTTTCAATTCCGAGTATGCTTCAATCTTACCAGATGGCAGCTGAGGGACTCCTACCAATACTACCACATAAGGCATGCTGGCTGAAGGTAGGTCAATATTGGGGGGACTAGACTGTTCATTGTCACCCCTGTCCACACCATTTGACAATTTTGCCCTCACTGCAATTGCATTCTTAGAAGTGGATTTATCACCAAAATTTTGTGAAGATGTGGCAGGACCGACTCTCCCCGCAATAGCTCCATTATTAGGGATGTTAAGGGTGGCCTTAGGTTGGGAAGCTTGATCGGCTCTTAACACCTTACTAGTTTTTGTTGCTAAACTTTTGCTCGTTTTATTTCCTTTTTTCGAGCTTAATGTAGAAGAGTTGTCACTACCCACATTCCCAGGGGTAACATTATTATTTTCTAAGATAGCAACAGTATGCGTTGGCAATGGATCTTGTGACTTCTGTTCCTGTGAAATAGAATTATTTTTTGCGTGCAATTTAATAAGAGATTTTAAGGAAAAGAAGTTGTCAAGGATATCTTGCTCAAGCCTATCCAGCCTAGTTGATAAAGCTTTAAGCCTCTCATTGACCGGAAGTAAGAGAGACTTCATAGTTTGCTCAATACAGTCAATAGGAGGAACCTCTTGAGCACGGCTTAAAGGATGTTTCCGGTTTGAAGTTTCACTCTGGAATAATATGGGACCAGTATTAGTAGTTTCATTGTTGGGTTGTACCGGGAGTCTTCCTGCCAATGCTTCAAGCCTATGTGAAGGTGAGTCTCCAAGAATAACACCACCAGTTTCCGATATTATAACAGAGGTGTCAGATAAATGACTAACATCAGAGTTTTCAAGAGTTATCTTGCGTTTCTTGGATTTTTGGTGCTTTTTATTTTTTGCAGTTCCCCTACCCCCACTAGATCTTTGGTCAAAGGGATTTACCCTATGAGGTAACTCAGATCTAAGCCTAGCAGACTGACCTCGGGTGATTACATGAGGCGAGCTTATGTTATGGGCATCCTCTGAGATCTCAGACAGATTAAGTGGCCTCGAACAATTGGTAATTAATTGGGAACCACCTGGAGGGGATACTGATATGATCGGCGACTGGGATAGCCTTGAGTGGGATGGCAAAGGGGGAAGGTTAGGGGACACATTATTATCCGTAGAAGACACAACTACGGTGTCAGGAACCTGACGAGTCATTGGAAGCAATACAAAGGAAGGTAATAGAGTGGAATCCTGAGAATTGGTAGTAAGTAGTGACAGATCGGGATTGGGGAGGGGAGGGACACAACCCATGGGCAATGATAGGCGACGTTCCGTACTTTCAATGGCGTTTGCCACCACGCCAATCGTCTTTTGTAACATACGGTCTATCGCTGTTAAACTAGGAAGCTGTGGTGTAATAGCATTTTGGTTGTGAGCAAGTAAGGTTTTATGGGTATTGCGCTTTCCCATTTTACAAGTTCTATTAGGGGGTACAAACCTAAAGCGTATTATACAGGATGGTGGACCAGCTAAACAACCATATACATAAACACAACAAATGAACTACAATATAATATTTGCCACTCCCCTGTCACAGTTTGCTATAACACAAATTATAGGTACTACACCAATGGCCAGAATTTACGAGTAGTTAGACAAACCTTTCGCACTGTGAGTGCTCAAGGGAGTGGGACTCAGAGGGATGGCCCAGCCCAGCCTCTTCCGGCCGCTAACGGCCACAAACGGTCCCGCCCTTGTCCCGGGCTTAGCCCGGCGCTGCCCGCGCGCGTCCCGCGACGCGGGGGCTGAGTTCGATTTTAAGCGCCTCCGTGCGTGAAACTGACGAAAGCGGACTTCCGCCGCTAAGGCTCCTGGGGGCTGTAGTCCCTCCTGCGCTCTGCGGCCGCGATGTGATGAAAATGCGGCGGCGGCAGGGGGGCAACAGCAGCAGCACCGGGACCAGGTAGGCAAAAGGACAGCAAGTGTGTCTGGAAACCGCAAAGTTCTGAGAACGCCAGCTCTGCCGGGGGCTGAGTTCGATTTTAAGCGCCTCCGTGCGTGAAACTGACGAAAGCGGACTTCCGCCGCTAAGGCTCCTGGGGGCTGTAGTCCCTCCTGCGCTCTGCGGCCGCGATGTGATGAAAATGCGGCGGCGGCAGGGGGGCAACAGCAGCAGCACCGGGACCAGGTAGGCAAAAGGACAGCAAGTGTGTCTGGAAACCGCAAAGTTCTGAGAACGCCAGCTCTGCCGGGGGCTGAGTTTGATTTTAAGCGCCTCCGTGCGTGAAACTGACGAAAGCGGACTTCCGCCGCTAAGGCTCCTGGGGGCTGTAGTCCCTCCTGCGCTCTGCGGCCGCGATGTGATGAAAATGCGGCGGCGGCAGGGGGGCAACAGCAGCAGCACCGGGACCAGGTAGGCAAAAGGACAGCAAGTGTGTCTGGAAACCGCAAAGTTCTGAGAACGCCAGCTCTGCCGGGGGCTGAGTTCGATTTTAAGCGCCTCCGTGCGTGAAACTGACGAAAGCGGACTTCCGCCGCTAAGGCTCCTGGGGGCTGTAGTCCCTCCTGCGCTCTGCGGCCGCGATGTGATGAAAATGCGGCGGCGGCAGGGGGGCAACAGCAGCAGCACCGGGACCAGGTAGGCAAAAGGACAGCAAGTGTGTCTGGAAACCGCAAAGTTCTGAGTTATGGAATGTGAAGGAGAGACGACACAAGTGTAAAATATGGAAGTAAAAAGGGTAGGGAGTTGAGTGAGCTAAAAGGAAAATTTGGAGTAATAAAAGTGAAACAGAAACAAGAAGCAAGTAGGTGCATGGGAATGAGAGAGGTATCTGTGAAGTAAACAAGTGTGATATAAGTTTGGAAATAAGCAAGAGGGGTAAAGATGGAGGTAGTTCGGAAACTGGGAAGCAGAAGTAAGAAGATCGTAGACAGTGCTGTGAGTAGGAGTGAGAGGTGAGAATGAAGAATAAAGTTGAAAGTAAGAGATGAACTATAAAGAGATAATTAGTGGTCAAAGGTAAAATTAAATGTTAGAGGGAGGGATGGTATAGATATTAGAGTATGTGGTGTGTGCAAGTTGAAGGTAAAAATAAGAAGGGAGAGGATAATGAGCGTTAGGGTGGCAGTAAAACTGGCAGAGATAGAGGTGAGTGTGAGAAGTTAGAAGTATAGTTTAGAGAATGAGAAAATCGGAGTTGGAGGTAAGCAGTAAATTGGAAGAGATAGAGTGACCTAATGGGAGACTGAGGTGCAAAGATACCCAGGAGAAATATACCAGAGGGAGAAATTGTCAGAACAAATAGGGGGAAGTGTGGAGGGTCATGACAGCAGCATGAAAATCTGGGATATATGCTTGTGTTTGAAGAGGAACCATAAAGAAATTGATTAAACTGGAGGAAAGAGGTGGAATTAAGAGAACTAGGAGAGAGAAGAGAACAGTAAGTTTGGGTGGGGAAACTGGGAATGATAGAAATAAGAATGACAAAGGTAAATGAAAGGAGTGCTAGTGGGAGTAAGGGCAAAATATGCTGGAGAATGGTAGCAGTGCTGGAAGAGTAAGAAATTGGGGGAACTGTTCAAGTAGAGAAGGTGATGAAAGAAAGAGGGCTAAAGGTGAGAGGCTGTCTGGGAAAGATTGATCAAGAAATGCGAGAGATTAAAATGACTGGTAACATGGTCCATTAGTGCATTGCAAATGGAATTTTCAATAGCACAATGGCACCACTTTTGCTCACTACTAACTTTGACATGCTCGTAGCCCTATGTCTGTGCCCTTGGATCCCTTCATCTCACCAAGCATCTCACATTTTCCCCCCAAAATGTTTTTTATATACCCTAATGTCTCCCTGACTGCAGAACTTGTTGATCTCCTTGAAGCCATTCATACAGCAAAAACCCTGTGATAGCTTTGAGGTAGGTTATGAGGGTGAGGTACTTTAAACAAGTGAGTTGTAGAGTGATCGTATAAGGGGCCCCCCTTGCTGTACATCGCAGGGGTTTTGTTACGCCACTGAGTGAATATTCTTTTCTTTGATGCCGCCCATCGCAGAAAAGCAGCAACTTAACGGGCAATACTTTAAAGACAATTTTCGGAAAACTTTCCGCTTATGGAAAGATATTTGAACTATAGGATATCTTAAGCAACAGAAGACAATTTCATTTGAATGTTTATTTTGTACATTTGTTGTTCCACTCCTTATTATTCTTTTCCAAAACAGAATGCCGTGATGGAATCAATATGAGGGTGAATTTAGAGTAAGTGAATACTGGTAATGTAACCCTGAACTAGAATGGCATGTTAAATGTGCCTTAAGAACAAAAGAATAGAAAATATTTCATTCTATGATTTCTTTTACTTTCAGAGAAAACTTAAAGTACCCTAAAGATAAAATACTACATCACAACACCGACTACGTCACAACATCGATGATGCCCTCATAGGACAACACATCGACTCACAATGACATCCAGGACGCGACGCTCATTCCTGTAGATTGCAGGTAGGACATTTTAGATTATGCAAGTTCCAAAATATGTAGTGATTTCAGTGTTAGTATAATTGTAAGGTTAGCGATATAGTTTAACAAATTATATTCTAAAAATACTTCTTGTTGCCTCGCACGTCGACAACAGTTCTACTAGCGTCCAAATCCAGCCCTCCTAACTGAGTTCTATCGAAAGGCCATAGTATTTAATGTAATCACTGGTTATTGGAAATGGATCATGGGAGGTTGGCTCATAGCGTGTCTGTGAAACCCTACCAAGCACCTTACAGGTAGGAAAAAACAGTGTTTTTTTCTGGTAAGAGTGCATTGGTGAACCTGACAAACTCTAACCAGGCACCCAATTTTTCAAAGAAGAAATGGGGTAATAAAAAAAAACACAGTCACAGGGTGGGTCTTCTCAACAGGAACACACCGAAGGAAAATACAATCTGATAAACCATGACAATAATAGAAAACTTGACACTGATAAACGTTCATCTCATTCCTTTCAGGAAACATCTGGAAAGATTCAGAGAGAGATTCGGACGGTCAGAATAAAGATCAGAAGAGCGAGTCAAGCTGCAAAGGGAGACACATCGCACTTCGGACTACATCATTAAACAGGAAGACAAACAAAAGACTTCAAAACCTCAATTTAAAAGATGGTAGATGGGATTAAAATTAGGCATTAAAATTAAAATTAAAATTAAAATTAGGCATGCCCAGGCTGCTGTGTATTCTGCTTCTGAATGGGGAATGGGCAGTGACGATGCTAGACAGCGTGGCAGAAGTCACAATAGCTCGCCAGAACCTGATGGATTATTTGGGGGTAGTAGCTCTAAGTGAGCATATCACGGTGGAAACAACTGCTACAAGGGTAAGTGTCTCACATTGTTTATGCAAAATAATGCTCCAAATGGAGGGGGGACATACTCAGTAATATGTCTCTTTTGGGAGAACCTGATCTATGGTTACGATATTCTTTTGGCTGAAAATGATTGACCCCCGAGTTTGCAAGTCAGAGAAAGCCGGTAAAATAACTTCTTCTCCCACTGGGAAATGAATTTCGAACTCAGGGGACCAATCCTTTTCAGACAAAAGAATATTGTAACCTTAGGTCAGGTTCTCCCAAAGAGACACATTACTGGGTGTGTCCCCCTACCTTTCTAGTGGTATTTTGTATAGTTTTATACTAAATACCACGGCGAGCGCAAAGTAAGTGGTTGTATTTATTTAATGTACTTATCCCGTTGTCTGTTGACTTCCACCACCCCTCACCCCCGCACCACCGCTCTTACCTGTGCGAGCTTCTGCTGCAGATATTTGACAGCATTCTCGGTGCCAGGCTGTTATTGCCAATTTTGTAGATTACCCCAGGGGTATAATAATAGCCCCGGGTTGTTTTCAGCCAGGCTAACAGAGTTACTTAAAGATTTTGATGAGGAGGCATTGTCCTATGTAGATGACATCTATCTGACAGACGATGAATTAATGGAACACTTGTCAAGGGTGAACCACATAATTCTTGGGTTAGCCCACTTGGGTTATAAATACACTTTCAAAAAATTAAAAATTGCCCTCCTCAGTGTTCGATTTTTCAGGTACGAATTGTCAAGTGAAGGCAAAAGCCTGACGGCATGATTTTTAGCAAAATGTGCACTGCCCCAAACTCCAACGACTCTGAAAGGACTACAATCCATTTTAGGATTTTTGAATTTTGGCAGGAAATACATTTTGAATTATGCAGAAAGGGTGCAACCTTTCTACGACTTAATTAGACCTGATTTTTCAGTGCATCGTTGGACAAAGGAATATACTGATATCCTATGCTCCATACAAGCAGATAGCTTCCAAACATTTACACACGTGTCAACACAACTAACCTGGTCCAACTGGGTACACCTACATCACTTTCAATGAAGGCAATACAGTACCTTTTGCATACAAATCACATTTGTACATGAACACTGAAATGTGTTTTGCACCAACTGAGAAGATACTTACAGCGGTACAGACTGCTGTAGTGAGAGAGAGAGAGCTCTAGCACAGGGGAAACGCATAACTGTAGTGACCCCGGTACTGACCCTATAGGCCGTTACAAAGACAAGCATCCCAAATGCTAAAGCATTACATCCACAATTAATTTAATGGGCTAACTCGCTCACTGCAACAGATGTAGATCCCAGATTTGATAATTCATTACAAACACAAGCATTTCTTCAGTATGAACAAGAATATCCTCTACCGAATGAAACAATACCTCTAGATTGATATGAATGCATCATTTATACCAATGGATTTGCCCAGCCGGCCCTAGATATGAAACAATAATATTCCACGGCTTGCACAATTGCGAAAGGGCGCATGCAGGACGGAAAGTGTCTTCCTGAAAAAACACACACACACAGTCTCTAGGAGACTTTACAGCGCAGCTGGCAGAGCTAAAAACCCTGATACCAGCACTACAAAACACTGATCATCAATTCCTCACACTCATAATGTGTGATTCGTTTTAATGTGTCAAGTCCTATAATGACTATTTACATTATTGGGGCCAGAATGGATTTAGGGATTTTCAAGGTTGCACAGTAAAGCACAAGGAGCCAGGTATACGACCGTATTGCGGTCACAAATGAGAGATTGGCCTATTTTCGGCAGCAAAAAAGGGTCCTTGCATGTACAAAAGCCTTTTTGTGAGTCACTGACTCGCAAAATATCATTTGTCACTCTCGCAATTAGGAAGGGACATCCCTTCCTAATAGCGAGTCTCAATACAATATACTATTGTTTTGCAACTGCATTTGCTGCCGCGAAACACTCACCACTCGCAAATGAGAAAGGGTCCCCTTTGTGAGTGTATCCGAAAATATTTTTTAAAAGCAGGCAGTGGTCCCAGGGACCACTGCTTGCCCTTAAAAAATGAAACTGAATAGTTTAATTTTTCTTTTTAAATGCATTCCATTTTCCTTTACAGAAAATAGGCAGCATTTAAAAAAATAACTGCTTTCTTAAGAAAGCAGTCACAGACATGGTGGTCTGCTGACCCCAGTAGGCCGTCATCCCTGTGAGTGCTGGTAATTCCTAATGGGGTTGCAAATTGCGCATACTTCATGAATATTAATGAGGAATTTGCAACACAATTAAGGATTGCGAACGGTGTCTGAGACACTGTTGTAAATTGCATTTTGAAAGTCGCAAAGCAATTTGCGAGTCGCAAAATGTGAGGGTCGTACATCAATCAATCAATCAGGGGTTTATATAGCGCACTACTCACCCGTGAGGTTCTCAAGGCACTCGGGGGGGGGCAGTTCTGGATCAGTTGAAAGGCCAGGTCTTGATGTCCTTCCTGAAAGTGTGCAGGGTTGGGGACCGTCTGATGTTCACTGGGAGCTCGTTCCAGACCTTGGCTGCGATGTAGGAGAAGGCTCTCCCACCTGTTCTGTTTCTGTGGATGCGGTGGAACACTGCCAGGGCGAGGTCGGAGGAGTGGAGTTTCCTTTTGGGTGCGTGGAAGGATACTCTCTCATTGAGGTATTTGGGTCTGATGTTGTTGAGGGATTTGTAGGTGTGGGTGAGGAGTTTGAAGGTGACCCTCTTCTCGACGGGGAGCCAGTGAAGGTCTCGTAGGTGTTGGGTCATGTGTTCGTGACACAGAGTCCCGAGGACGAGTCTGGCGGCAGCGTTCTGGATGGTCTGGTGTCTGTTTAGTAGAGTTCTGTTGATTCTGGTGTATAAGGCATTGCCGTAGTCCAGTCTGCTGGTTATGAGCGTGTGTGTGATAGTCTTTCTGCAGTTAGGGGGATACATTTGAAGGTCTTGCGGAGGATGCGCAGGCAGGTGAAGCTGGTGGAGGCAACAGCGTTGATCTGGCGGTTCATGGAGAGGGAAGAGTTGAGGATGATGCCGAGGTTTTGTGCATGGTCTGTGGGAGTGGGTGGATTCCCTAGGATGGAGGGCCACCAGGTGTTTTCCCAGGTGGAATTGCAGGGTCCGAGGATGAGGACCTCTGTCTTCTCTGAGTCGAGCTTCAAGCAGCTGTCTTTCATCCAGGCTGCCAAGTTCTTCATTCCTTCCTTGAAGCAGAGTCTGGTGTCTGCAGGATTCTTCATGAGTGAGAGGATGAGCTGGGTGTCGCCAGCGTAGGATACAATGTTGAGCCCATGCTGCCTGACGATGGTGGCGAGGGGGGGCATGTAGATGTTGAAGAGCGTGGGGCTGAGTGATGAACCTTGGGGTACTCTGCATTTGATATTGGTGGGTCCGGAGAGGTAGGGAGGGAGTCTGATCCTCTGGGTTCTGCTGGATAGAAATGATCTTATCCAGTCGAGGGCAGCTCCTTGTATCCCTGCGTCATGAAGTCTGGCTGCAAGGGTGTGATGAGAAATGGTGTCGAAGGCTGCAGAGAGGTCTAGAAGGATGAGGGCCGTGGTGTGTCCCTGGTCGAGTAGCATGCGGATATTGTCAGTGGCGGCAAAGAGAGTGGTCTCGGTGCTGTGGTTGCTGCAGAATTGAGACTGGGAGGCGTCTAGGATGGAGTTCTCTTCGATGAATACGGTCATCTGGGCGTTCATGAGTCTCTCGGTGACTTTGCCCACAAAAGGGAGGAGAGAGATGGGCTGGTAGTTTTTCAGGTCTGTTGGGTCGGCCGTGGGTTTCTTGAGGAGGGGTCTCACCTCCGCCCGCTTCCAGTCGTCTGGGAAGATGCCGGACATGAAGGAGGCGTTGATGGTCAGTCCAAGTTCGGGTGCGATGGCGGGCCTGTGGAGTATGTCAGGTGGGCAGGGGTCTGTTGGGGCTCCTGAGTGGGTATTCTGCATGGTAGCGGTGATGTGTTCGACGGTAGCGGGATTCCAGGTCATGAGGGTTGGTTTTTCAGCAGCGTTGGGGGGAGGTGATGTCCAGCGTCAGTTCGTTGAAATTGTCGTAGAGAGCCTTGATCTTCAGATGGAAGTATGAGCTGAGCATGTCGCAGAGTTGCTGGGAAGGTGTGACATCCGTGGCTTCGCTGGGGTTTTTTGTGAACTGCTGTATGACGTTGAACAGTTCTTTGGCATTGGTCGCGTTGGTCTGGACTTTGTCTCTTATGAAGGTCCGTTTGGTGTCTCTTATGCGCTGGTGGTATTCTTCAGGGCGCTCTTGTGGTTATTCCTCTGGCCCTATATGTTTGGACCAAGTGGTAAAGCTGAAAAAAGGCCTGTCACTTGCTTATGTCATTCAGACATTGAGTCATCAACATGTTGGCGTTCATGTTGCAGAGAAGTCACTGGCAGATGAAGCTGCCAAGGGAACAGCACGCACTGCTGCAGTTGCTGCAATAATTAACTCCAGTACAAGAATAGACGGAACAACAATGAAAGCTGTCAATACCAAGTGCAACAGCATGGCCCTCCCAAAAGGCTTTCCACTCAAGTACTCTTACAAGATATATGCACAAAATATTCTGTATGCTCAAATTCCAGGAGTGAGGGATACAGTAATTCCAAACCTTAATCACAGGTTGGGATTGATACTAGCTGCACACGAGGATCTGAGTTCAGCTCATGCAGGGGTTACTGCCACAGTTTTACTACTAAAGTAGCGCTATTGGTGGCCAGGTCTTACTAAGCAGACCAAGGACTTTGTCCTCAAATGCAACATCTGCCAACAGAGGAAGGGATCCACTGTAGCACGTCCACCACAAACACCTTTATTGATCTCAGACAAACCTCTTGCGTGTATCTATTTTGATCACTGAAGCCCCTTTCACTCTGACAGGACTTCCAAGTACATATTGGTGGCCATAGATTCATGCTCTAGATTCATATGGGTTTGGACTCAGCGCTCGGCTGATGCTCGAACTGTTATAAAGGATTTGTGAGTCATTCTCTGCACATACGCAATTGGCACACTACATTCCAACCAGGGTCTGGCGTTTAGCTCTCGGGCTTACAAAGAAGCCATGGAAAGTTTGAGTGTGGCCTTGCAGTACTCCTCCCCATCATCCTGAGGGAAATTCTGTAATCGAAAGGAAAAACTGTGACTTAAAGCAAACATTAACAGCAAGGGTATTAGGCTCTGGCGGCAGTTGAGTCAATCACCTATATGGGGTCCAGAGGCCACTTAACAACATGCCAAGAAGGTCCCTGGGGGTGTTCACCTTATGAGCTCCTGTTTGGGGTAAGAATGTGAGTGCCCTAACTCAAAGTGTCAGCATGGTGGGGGCTGAAACCCCATTTGACCTCAATGATCGTTTGTATGTTTTACAAGAAATAAACGAGTACCGAGCTTTACAAAGCAACATCTAAGTAAAATGCACCACCACTGTGGAAGCGCAAATGGTATCGGCAAGACCTGCCTGGCTCCCGGAGATTAGGGACCTAGTCAGAGAGAAAATTGTGGGAAAGAAACAATTTAGGCCTGTACCTGTGCTAGCTGTCGAAAGAACCAGAACTATCCTTCTTCCGCCCCTTTCCCGGCTGTCAAGACGAAATGTTTGTCTCAATTGATCTGATCAACCCACACAATGTGGCTGATTCCCAACAGTAGGCCACATGGACTCCTGGGTATCTGCTGCACTCCTCTAGCTACCATACAGGAAGTTCAGATGGAGGCTTTCATGATGACTGAAGACTCCACTTTCCAAAGAGAAGCTGTGAACGACAATGAAATGATGCTTCTCCCTGTTGAAACAATTACAATTGTACAATCAACAGAAATTTCAATTCGAAAAATTGACGATGTCTATGTCAACATGCCACAGTTTGAATCATTTACCAGTTCTTCAAAACCTGCTGAGCTGCCAAGAATAGACCAGACAGCGTCTGGCTACTTCGTGCATTATGATGATTCACATTAGATCCAAGTGAACCTGAGCTACCAACAACGCCTCTCCCTCTCAAGCTACGAGTGTATGTTTTCTATCTTTAGCTGAAAAATACTTACTTTGTTGTTCCCTATATACATCTCTGGATTACAATTGGATTACTTTTCCCGGTACTTTGGATTGGTATATTAACTTTCTTTTTCCTACTTCTGTATGGACACTTTCTCCCAGAACACTACGCATTACAACTTGTGAACTTGATTCTTAAACCTCATGCATCATCAAAACTATGATCTAAGAGACTTGTCCCTGGTGAACATTACAGCTGTTCCTGAAGAAATCATATGGGACAGGGTATCATAAGATGTATATCGTTCTACTAAACCTTTGAAAATTGCATCTTTGTTTAAAATTTCTTTAAATTATATCATCACCTCTGGTACTTACTCTGCAAAATTTGCTTTCAGATTTACAGCAATCAGCAGCATTTTAAAATGATGAATTGTATGATGGTACAAGTAACTTTGGAGACATGTTCTGCTATCAGCATTATGGTCACCATTTTTTCGGTCTCGCCTATGCAGTGTGCATGCGCTGCTAGGAAAAAGACCTATTGAAATCGCTTCAGCTTTTCAGCCAAAAACGTGCATGCACTGCATTAATTTCAATGCAACTCGTGCACGTCTGGCAATTTCCTTGCAGGAGTGAGCTTTCAAACCATGTGTTAATTACAAACATATGGTTCTTGCTCGCTCCCACAAGGAAAACAGGCGCAGGCCCCCTCCTCTCTCCCCTCCCCCTGCTGCCTCCTCCTCTCCTCATCTTTTTCTTTTTTTTCTCTTCAGCGAGCACTTTTGCTTTTAGGCACTGGGAGATTAAATGATTTGTCCAGTGTAGCAGGATGTTGATTCTAAGCCAGCACTCGAACCTGGTTCCCCAGTTCCAGTCGGCAGCTCTCTTTTATGTTAACCGCTTTGTTGCTTTACTCGAAAGAAATGGTTTGCTGAAACATATGCTTGGTGAAGCAAGCACTCATTTGTATTTACCAGGCTGCACTAATTGACTAACGACACACCCTGTGGGTCTCTGGCAACCCAGGCCGTGATTAATAAAAAAGAATTGTAAGGTGTGGCACCAATTGAATAAGTTTGTGTTCAGTGCTTGCCTTCTAGGCATTGATTGGTTCTACTGATTTCATTCTGATTTGTTGAACTGTTCTCTAGCTTCAGTACCTTTTAAAAACATTTTAAATCTCCGTAACTTTTTTACAGTGAAAATGAAGTAACAACATGGTTGTTTTTTGGCTCAGTAACTCGCAGGGTGGCATCACACAGAGACACACAGCAAGCCCACTGTAAGTACCTCAAAGAAAGCCTCTGAAAACATTTTTTAATACCTCGTTATGGAATCCCTGTTGTGTTCATACATATGTCAGATGTATGCCTAATGTACCTATGTCGTCGCTAGCTGTGTTCTCTGGCACCTGCACTGGCTATTTGCATTCTACTTTTCAGTGGAATTCCCAGGAGAGGCGTAGAGAAGACTGGGCGAGGGAAGCTGTGCATTATGGTGCTCTTCTGTATCGGTGTTTCAATCTACCATAAAGCATCTTTAATATGTATACGTGCCTTGGACTTTACAATCCCTTGGATGCCCCCAGAGTCTTGTTACAAATAAGATTGATACCTGTAGGTTATAGATGGAGGTTTATTTAACTAAGTTACAGGAACGCCCCACCAGGAGCAGCATCCTTGCTACTCAGCCCATCCACTCCAACTCACTGCATCCAAACACAAACTTCTTCAACATTCTATTGACCTCACACACTGGCTGAGCAGCAGGGAACAGAACATCAATGGGGAGGATGCATTATACTAAACAGTTGATTACAACAAGTCTTTGTCCCATTCTTTATATAAAACTTTAACAACATGAAAACAAAAGAAAGAAGGGAAAAAGAAACAACACTAGAATAATAACCTTAACATTACATTGATTATAGACAAATGCGTAATGAACAGCACCATGGAGGTTTACTAACCCAGTTGCACAGTTGACAGCCTAGATATGGGAGACTGTTGTATAAGTCTGCCATTAAGATTAAAAACAAACTCTCAAGCAAAATCATCACACATAGCTCCTTTTTTACCCTAATGCTATGTACCCCACTGGACACCGCTGCACCATACTCAGCTCCACAATCTCCTGCACTATTTTCAACCCTGAGTGACTCACTCAAACATCACTTGCATTCAGAGATCTTCATCTGCATGATCCCAGTACAGCATTCCTTGTCTTCTTTTGTTTCCACAACTGCACTCTCATTCCCATTTTCCTTCTGCTTTTGCTTCTGCCCATTTCCAATTACTGCAGGAATTCAATTCCAGGTTGACTTCTTCAAGTTTCCTTTTAGCGTCATCTACTGTATTATTCTTTTTCTGGGTTTCTTCTATCTCAGAGATTTCTTTAGAAAGTCTTTAGACACTCAAGACAAAACCAACAGAATGGTTTTGGTCTCAAAATTTTCCACAAGAAGTGCCAAACTTAGGAGAATTGTCTTGAAACATTGGCCCATGTTGCAAATGAAGTCTAACTTCAGGGGAATTTTCCCTCAACATCCCCTTTTCAGTTATGAATGGGGTAAAAACATCAAAAAACTCTTGAAAGCTAAAGAGAATTCCAAAGAAAGATATGATTGTAAAGGAACAATCCCCTGTCTAAACTGCAATTAGACTGATGCAAGAGTACCTAAGCATACCATACATGGTGGGGTCATCTGAAACTCATTGCATGCATACAAATTCATTCAAACAGCCCTTCAGTCTGACAATCCACAGATTTCAGAGTCTTCCTTGTTCATTCAGAAGACAAGTGATGGGAGTGTCTTCTACGTGGTGTAACCTGTACACACTCATATCTATATGGAACACATTTGAATTAGATCAATGTCAGACGTATTGGTTTGCAATGTATATATTATATGCAATTTACACAATGTAAGTATGGCATTTTCCACCACTTTAAGATGGTGCAGATGATGCAGTTACCATTAGTACTCTTTTCACGTTGTGATACCAGCACGCATACATTGTCTTTTTACACTCACGTCCATGTTTCACTGGGAACATGGTGGTGGCTCGGAATGAACTACAGCAGGCTCACGTCTTGATATACTGAGTCCGTGCCTTACGGTAAGAAGAATTACTAGCTGGTGCACACCCCACTGACATCACCCCTAACACCGTCAGTGACACTCCACAATGTTTTGGAATCTGTTGCACATTTATAGGACCAGCTTCTAACATTCACAAGGGAAGAGGCACACTTCTTCAACAATAGGGTTCTTTCATGTTTGAGCCCTGAATTAACATTTCACCCCTGTGGTTTTTAGTCCGAGAGAAGACCCATTTAGCAATTTTGTGAACTCTCATCATACCCCAAGATGGCCATACTCTTATGTACTAACCTGCATGAGCACTTCACATGCTTGTTGGACTCAAGCACTGATTCATGAACACCGTTTACACACATGACTTTTATATCTTTGTGATTATAGTGAGCACACTCACACTCTGATGCAACAGACAGCTGCACAACTATTGGTGTCATCTCACGTGTACGACCTGGTGATGGGATAGAAACTTAGACCCTCAAGACCCCGCTTTCATTTCATTTTATTGTATCATTTCACAGGGCTTGATATCCTTTGATGAAGGACAACTATCCCAAAATGCATTGGGATTGTTGAATTTCCAGTAATATTTCCTGTATTGATCTGCACATAAAAGGATACATTTGAAATGCTTCAATTTAATTGGTATGGAACTAAATTAAAAGGAAACTTGATTGAAGCATCAACCAAGTATTGTTAAAAATTATTCTTGCCGAAATTGGTGAACTTGAATACATCCCTCCTGGGATCAAGGCAATGTGACTAAGGGATGCTTTTCTTGGTGAGAAGCGCTTTGTTTGTGACTTATAACAGTCTGCCACATAGTGGCACTGTCTATCTAATTTAAAGATGAGCACAACAACAGTTGTTTACTAATTCAATATCCATTAAAAATGACTAATGCTTGCCACCCAAGCTATTCTTATATGAGTGTAATGCATAGTAGTTGTGTTGATACTGTCATTGGCAGTGCTGGCAGGGGCAATGGGTTGCACAAGCTGTAGTGGCCTCCCAACAAAGGCCTTGGCAACTATTATTATTTTTTTTTACAAATTAGGGCATGAGAACAACTATCCTGAAACACGTCTGTAGAGATACACAGCACTGGCTGCAACAACAAGGATAAAAAACTAAAGACTGTCACTCAAGTAAGTGTTATCAAGCACTGCATTTACCATGATGCATTGGGGTGAAATGAGTGCTGGGATGTGTGGCAGTGTGCTCCCACCCTCTTTTTCAGTTTCTGTGAGAGCTAATGTTGAGAGGTCCAGCATAAACTGTATAACAGTGATGTGTTCCAGTTGGTATGGAACATTAGTGACTCAATCACATGCAGTGTTTCCTCCTGTAGGATGCTCACGTGAAGACCTTCTGTATCAAGACCCTTGAGAATTTCTTTATTAGGATGATAGGTAAGGTTGTGGAGAAGATTCAAAACATCTTTAGTGTCTTCGCTGTACAAATTTCTATAACGATGGGGTAACCCGAAGTACCACTGGACCCGAGTAGCAACACAGTACATAACAAGAGTGGTCACAGTGGAAGACAATTTTAAAAATGCAAAATGGAATCATTCAAAAAACACCATAGTGGATACAAATGATTGTAATTTTTATTATACTACATGATTATTAAATGACAGCATGATTGTCTGTACGTTTAGTTAAAAATGGTGCTCGTAAAAGGGGAATAGAGGGCTCGGGAAAGAGTCTGTGCTAGTGAAGGTTGTAGGAAAGGAAAGGCAATGTGCAATATGTACATCTAACAAAGTTGAAACCTATCCAGCCTAATAATGGCAAATTAATACAAGAGACATAGTATATTGTAGCATACATGTACATGCACCAACACTAACTATACTCCGGCTACAATGAGCTTTATTGGGCTACCCCTTAATTGTAGAGTATCAAAGAAAATCTACAAAAATACATACATTTCTTTTTTATTTATTATTTTTTCCTGTCTCTATTTTCAATCATATTTTTTCAATTGCATTTTTTAAATGGTAAAAACACCATAATTTTTTCTGTGTCCATATATACAACACAAATCAAAAGTGATGAAACATTATTGTAATTCTATTCGGTATACACATTTGACATAATTAGTGCAATAAATACATACAAAATAACAATCTTAGAAATATCCCCATACCATAATCACATTTGTACTAACCTCACATACCAACCATATTCCCTTAAAGGAAACCTATTTAGGACGTTATAAATTATTTGAATCCCTTTTTACTTCTAGATCCCCCACCCAACCTCTGCTGCATTAAATGAAAAAGAGTAAACGGTCCTGAAGAAGGTGGATTGAACTATATGTATATGTATCCACTGAAATATGCGTCGGGCTCATCTTTTTCCAGCTGGCGGCATAACCATGGATACTAATGAAGAATTTCACCATGAGTTTTCAGTTGCAAGCCATTTTTAAGCTGGAAAATAATTAATGTGATGTGATGTGTGTATGAGTATGTTTGGTATGTAATGACTGTATGTGAGGTTAGTACAAATAGAGGTTTGTTAGGACCTCCAGATATCTGTTTGAGGTTGGTCATTGACCTCCTGCAAAAAAAGAACATTCTGTAAAGGCTCCCAGGGACAGCCCAATCCAATCCAATCCAAAATTCTTTATTTCGGCCATATAGGCCATAAAAGATACAAAAGTAAGACCGTTGACATTGCATACAAGTAAGTATATAAACACGCCTGAAAACCATTGGGTTGCAAATTTAGAACCACAGAAAAAGAAAAAAAGAAATAATAATATCCATATTTACAATTAAAAGAATAATGATCACAAAATTATTTCAAATTTTGCATTCACTGAGCATTAATTTACGTCTTTTCATCCACATGGCTATCAAGAACTTGCTTACTGCAAACACAATAGAATTTGTAGTACTAGTCTTTAAAATTCTAAACGATTGTAAACAGTTTTTAAAACCTAAATTTCTACATAACGGAACCAGCCAGTGCTTCCTATGTTTAATGTAGGCGGGACAGAAGAAGAGCACATGCATTTCATCTTCCGTACTACAACTGCATCCTGGACAGGTCTTGTCTGCTAAAGTTGTCCATTTACTTGTAAACATTTTAAAAGGGAGAGTACCATATCTCCATTGGATAAAAAGCTTTCTTGCTAAAATTGGAAAAACAATATCCATGAAATCCTCAAATTTGTAAGAACTTTTGGAAGCCAGGAATGATTCAGTAAGGGTGCCAATATTAGAGGCGCATAGTGCCGAATTCAAGCTCTTCTCTTTGAAGAGCCCTGCCAGGGTCCTACGCGATAACTCGGGGCATCCCCTCTCCGGGTCACTCCACATGTCAAACAAGCCCAGGCGTTGAAATTTGCGTTTGACAAAAGCCAACCAAGGTATTTTATCTGCATTGCAGAGACTCAATACCTGCTTCAGCTCCTGTCTATAGTGTGACAATTCCACACTGGTCCATAGCCTATGCCAGAACCTAAGTGGTTTCAATGCTAATTCATCTTCTATAGGTAGGAGTCCCAGATCTAATCTTAGAGGGAAAAGTGGGGTACTTTGTGGGAGTGACAGCAGCCGTCTAACAAAATTGGATTCCAACTTAGAGATTTCAGGGCTAGCAAAATGACCCCACAGCTCTCCACCATAGAGTGCTGCAGCCCTGGCTTGAGTTTTGTAAATCTCCAGGGCTGGACTTACTGGCTTAAATGTTGATGAATTTGAAACCTTCAAAATGCCACCCACCAGTTGAGACAGCTTTAAACGGGATTTTGCTTGTTGTGGACCCCAAAACAGGTTTTCATGCAATGTTACCCCGAGATACTGGAACGTAGTGACCCTTTCCAACCTTACAGACCCCAAGGTCGGATTTGAACGTGTAGATGCCGAAGGATTAAATATCATATACTTTATCTTATCGGCATTTATCTCGAGGCCCCTTGATCTGCAAAAGTCCCCAAACCCGTCCAATATCCGTTGTATCCCCATAGGGGATTTGGAGAGCAGGAGGGTGTCATCAGCAAACATAATTGCTGGTACCCTCCTGCCCACCAACCTTGGTGCGTCATTATTGGGGAGACTGTCAAGATGCGAAATTACACCGTTGACATAGAGGCAGAACAGGGTTGGTGCTAAGACGCAACCCTGTCTCACCCCCCTGCCAACTGGGAACCTAGATGACAATGCCCCGTTCCTTCCACATCTGACCTGAGCAAAATTCCCGTCATGGAGCCTTATCAATATATGCAGAATTTGTGGTGGAACACCCAACTCCTGGAGAACCCCCCACAATTTCCTCCTTGGTACTAAATCAAAGGCGGTCCTGAGGTCCACAAACACCATGTAGAGGCTGCCACCCTCGATCTTTGCCGTTTTCCAATAGAGGAGAATAAGGTGAAAGACCTGGTCCATGGTAGATGTGTTCCTCCTGAACCCTGCTTGGAGAGGACTTAGAACCTTATGTTCCTCCATCCAGTCCAGAAGATGATCCAATACAAGGCGTGCAAAGAGTTTTTGGGGGACATCGATCAGGCTTATTGGCCTGTAGTTGGCTGGGAGCAGAGGAGAACCCTTTTTAAAAATTGGGACTATCTCCGCCCCCAGCCAAGTGCAGGGAACCTCCATACCCTTTACAATTGCATCAAAAAGGATGAGTAGGTAAGGAGCCCAAATCTCGGGTTCGTGCTTAAATAAGTCCCCTGGAAGTCTATCTAAACCTGGAGCCTTACCCAACGCGAGTCTCCCTATCGCCTTGTGCACTTCACCCAAAGTAAACTCCAAGGGGTCGTGTTGAACATTTAAATCTATTGAACCAGTAGCAGTTTGTACACAGGGTTCTTCGCAGTATAGAGCCTTAAATTGAGTCTCCCAAATTAAGGCATCAATGTTTGATTCTACCGCAGCCTATGGTTCCCCTGACCCTGTATTAATTAGAGACCAAAAGCTGCGTGCAACTCTTGAATCCAGAGCCCGTGTTAGGTTATGCCACCTATCCCAGTGCCATAACTTCTTTATAGTGTCGTCTGAGGAAATGTATTTTATTTTTCTCATTATCAGATTTAACTGCAAGGATCAACTCGGTCTTGGCTTTTCTGCATGCAGAGTTATACCAAGCTGATACAGGAGACCTATTCTTCAATGTGGCTACCAAGGGGTTGAAGACGTCTCCTAGCCCGGTAACTAAGTTTGCATGAATAGAACCTAATTTCTCATTGAATTCCATGGACTTGGGTTGGCTGATTAGGCTATCTACCTCTATAAATCGTGAGTGGACCAAGTCATAAATTTTTGCTATTTTCTCTGCTGAATCTATTATTTTACCCCATTTTACCCTTCGCCTGTTATTAGATAGTACTAGCATCCCTTCCCCCAAATTATCTATTCCTGAAATGGGAATTGTCTTGGGGCCCGGGAACACCATATCCAGACAAAGAGCATTGTGGTCACTATCGGCCCTTGAAGTCACTCTAAAATCAAGAACCTTGGACCACATGCTCATCTCCACTAATATGTAGTCTATACGCGATTCCTGGCCCTTCCTATTAAAAGTGCTCAGTGAAGGGCTATCGGACTGGGTACGCCCATTGCAGGCCCTCAGAGAATTATTTAATGTAATGGACATAATCTGAACCGCCAGAGGAGACCACAATTTTGGGCATGCCGATTGACATGGTGGAATCCCCCAGTAATCATCCTCGCCCATAAGGGCACCCTCTCTCATTCCTAAAAGCGGCTCAAACTGGCAATTAATGTCTCCCGCCACAAGAAGGCGACAGTTACCAGACAGTGAGCTGATAAAATTTGACAGTTCATTTATAGTGGGCGATTCCATATTCAAACCAACTGGGCGAGAATACACATTCACAATGGCCAATTTATAAGCATTTGGCCATTTGAGAAGTATACACTGGAGGTCTGCAGAGTGCGTAGACATTATCTCTGCTGTGCAGCCCAGGTGGGCGGCTACCCAAATTGCAAGGCCGCCTGACGGCCGTCCTCTTCCAGCCCACCTAGCAGGGACATAAAAAGTTGCGAAGCCCTCTCTGTGGTATTCCACCCTAGCCCAAGTCTCCTGAAAGAGACAAATATCCTTGTTGTCCACTAAGGATCCCCACTCTATGCAATTTAGCTTATTTGATAAGCCCGCCACATTCCAGGACAATATGGTCATCTTCTTTATCTTTGGGAGGGCGGGCTTCCTGTATTGACTTCCTCCACAGAATTCAGCTGGGGAGATATCATTTCGTGAGGTAATACTAAACTGTCCGAATTCTCAATACCTGTTTCCAAGATAAGTCCCTCAGTAGATCTATATAAGTCTGTCTGAAGGCTTAGGGGATCGCTCTTAAACATCTCCACCACTCCACCCGGGCTAGTTTTGTGGCCCAATTGGATTCTTGTTCCTGCATTCATCTCACTGCAATGCAGTCAGTCTATTGCATCCAGAGTACTGAACCTATTCTGTAGGGTTGGGTAAGTTTGGACAAATGGCTGGCCATGCATACCCCTCTCTAGCCTAGACCCACAACGAAATGGCACTGAAGTCCACCCACCATCCCGCTCATTCAAATTGTCTGGAGGATAGAAGAAGGACAGGGGGTAAGACCCAATGACTCACCCAGTACTGTTTTGATTCCAATTGCAGTTATACTCAACAGTACGAGGGTCCCTAAAATTTACCAAAACACAATCACCTGCTATGGTTTTAGCAGTGGGGCCCACCCATGAAAGCCTTCGAACCATCAATATTTCACTCATGATATGTGAGGGTAATGGTCTGTTAAGATTTAACCAATGAGTCACCTTGTTTCTTAAAGACCTATATGGTTCCCGATCTGTTTTACTTAGTTCGGGGATACCAGTTAAAACCACCAAATACGGACTAGTTTCCGGTGGTAGGTAAATTCTGGGCGCCGCCCGAGCAACTACTACAGGCAGGGTTTGGTCACTCTCATTTTGATTTCCTAAATCAAAGGATGTGTGCTTATTCAGGGTATCAAGAGGGGTATCACAAGAATCCTGGATTCTCGTTGGGGGTATATTATTGTAATCAATGGCATCGGCATTAATAGAAGGAAGTTTGTGCGCTGATGCCCCATCAGATCTAGAAGTCATTACAATATTTCCCTGCTCTGGACCATTTGGATTATTTTTGGACATAGAGCCCCGTATATCTTGGTCAATTTGGATAAGCCTGTTTTCAATACACCCCAATCTTTCCTCTATCGGTCCAAGCCAGGCCCTAAATAAATCACCCATTTTAGTCATTATAAATTCTTGAACCAAGGTCATATTTAGTGCGGGGCAGGGCACAGCCCCAGGGCTGTAGCCAGTGCCCAAGTCATTCAGTGACCGTGATCCCTGAGCAGCCTGATCATTCTGGACACAAACCCCCTTATCTATGGTTATTATATCACTATCAGCATGTGCCTTAACATGTTTCGATTTTTTCCCACCAACCACAGATGTTGCGACACGCTTTCTTTTAGAGTTATTCCCCTTGGTGTTTTTCCGAGTTTGACTGATTGGTGGTTTCTCAGGAAGAGCCACCACAATAGAAGTTTCGACAAACAAAGGAACCTCTATTACTGGATGAGAAGACAATAGTGAGGAACTATTCTGTTCGAGAGATAAAGGCGGGGTATGCACAGTAACTGGGACCAGCATTGAACCCCGAGAACAGACACGATCCGGGGTATGTGCATTGGCGATATGTCCGATTGAAGAGCGTTTGGCCAGAGCAAGATCTTGCGATACACGTCGCTCCATCAAAATTATCCCCTGGTCAATCACCGAGTTCGCCCTGGTGATAAAATTATCCAGAGTGCCTGTAAGCTGGCCCCTGGCAATCATTGTTTTGTTTCTCAGCTCCCGAGCTGCCATACCTGGGTGAGCTGTGCACTGAGGGGCGTACCGGAGCGGATTAATACGTATTTACTGGTGCCTGAAACCCACAACGTAAAAGAAGTATATACCCACAGGTATCTAAACTAAATATAAAGCGAAATGGCCCTGTCCGGTCTCTCGCGGTCTAGAACGGGCTAAAATGGGCCCGCCCTTGGCCCGGGCTTAGCCCGGCGTGCACCCGCGCGCGTCCCGCGGTACGTGTGATGGGCGGAGTTTTAAATGCAGGCAGGAGGCAGGAAACGATCAGGGGAAGAGGCAGCAGCTGTGTGGAAGCTGAGGCTGCTGGACCTCGCAGTCCCTCAGTGAAAGCCCAATCCGGCAGAGTCCGTAAACAGTGTTCCCTCTGCGAACGGCTCCCACGAAGCGGGGGCCGTGAGCAGTTTTTAAATGCAGGCAGGAGGCAGGAAACGATCAGGGGAAGAGGCAGCAGCTGTGTGGAAGCTGAGGCTGCTGGACCTCGCAGTCCCTCAGTGAAAGCCCAATCCGGCAGAGTCCGTAAACAGTGTTCCCACTGCGAGCGGCACCCACGAAGCGGGGACCGTGAGCAGTTTTTAAATGCAGGCAGGAGGCAGGAAACGATCAGGGGAAGAGGCAGCAGCTGTGTGGAAGCTGAGGCTGCTGGACCTCGCAGTCCCTCAGTGAAAGCCCAATCCGGCAGAGTCCGTAAACAGTGTTCCCTCTGCGAGCGGCGCCCGTGAAGCGGGGGCCGTGAGCAGTTTTTGAATGCAGGCAGGAGGCAGGAAACGATCAGGGGAAGAGGCAGCAGCTGTGTGGAAACTGAGGCTGCTGGACCTCGCAGTCCCTCAGTGAAAGCCCAATCCGGCAGAGTCCGTAAACAGTGTTCCCTCTGCGAGCGGCAGCCCAATCTATAAAAAAAGAATGCAGTAATGTGGGCCTAAGTGGACCATCTAAGGTTCAAAATTAAAAAAGGTTAGGGACAAGGCAAATGCCCATCCAATTCCGACCTGGACATCCATTGCATAACCGGTGTCTTTGTCCTTCCTTTAAAGGTGGTCTGTGGACCTAGTGCTTGGAACAGGACCTTGTTGACACCACCGCGTACCAAGCCTGGGTGGAGCCGTTAACCTGCTTGAGCGCGTTAAAAATGTGCATGATATCTAGCCAAATCTATTCATAACACATGCAAAGCGTGATTAATGAGATGCAAACGCCTTGTTTCCCCAACTTAAAACCATTGATGTAAGTTCAGATACTGCAGTAGTGCTATCAATGATCTCATAGAACATGTAATAAGCCATGTAATATGTGAAGTAATTAACTGCGTATCCCATCCCTCCTATCCACTTCCCTACCTCCCATTCACTCTTTTCCCCACCCCCCCCTTCGATTCTGATTTGATGCTCCTGGGTCTTTGTTTGGGGTGGGGTTCCCATCCTACCCTCCTTCACCAGGGTGATGAAGTCAGATGTATATAAACTGCAGATTAGAAAAACTTTTATTTCTAGCTTAATGTATCTCTAATACTGTAGACATTGCCTCTCCTCGTTAGTTGGGGGCAATACTATTGCTCCCCCAACCTCTAGAGATGGATTTCTTTAGAAATATCAGTTTCTATGTGCTGATCAATTAGATTGACCCTTGGATTTGGGGAGTTCTGCGAGGGTTGGCAAAGATGATAATTTGTTAGCCTTGTTCCTCAATCGGACACCTTTAGTAATGTTTAAAAATGCTTTGCATCAGGGTAACTATACAAATTCAATACGATAACAACAAGTTTAATTTCAGTGTATTAAATTATTAATCTTTCAATAAAGCTTTTGAAACTTTAAAAAAGCAGAGGATGACGAAGGTGCAAGTTATAGTCACTTTAGGGCATGAGTTATTGTGACTTGAGATAACTATAACTGGTGAATCTCAGTGGTCTTTTTAACCGTTTTTTTTCTGTGAATTTAAGTGATATTTTAATTTTTCTTTTAACTTAATGTAAGATGTGGATTGCCATGAGTGAGAGCGTTGAGTTGGGCACAGGGCCTTGGTCTGCAGCCAACCCCCTGCGGGTGCCAATCCCCAAAACACACAGCCTATGACCGTGTGCTGTGTGGGGTTAGGATGAGCACTTGGCGTGGGTGTGCCCACCCCATTTATAAAATTGTTTTTGCACTCCTATCGATCCGCGGATCCATCGCAAGTCTTCAGGGGGCCATGCTGTATGCTGCGGTAAGCCAGTGGATCAATAGAAAGCGAAAACAGTATATATATTTTTGAACCAAGAGTAGGTTCCTCTAGGACTCACCCCAGGTGACCCTGGGGGTGAGGATACACCTACCCTGCCCCCTTCTACCCATTAAAAAAAATTATTGTAGCACTCTGGAACCAAGTCGCCAAGCCCTAGGATGGAGACAACAACATTTTCCTCAGGTTGCAACCAGCCCAACGGAACCCTCAGTCAGGCTCACAGATTTATTGTGAACAGTCAAGGTCAACCAATCAGAGCCCAGCTGGATCCATGGAACCACCGCAATGGATCCGGGAATGGTCTATCGCATGAAATATATAATGTTTTTTTAACCTGAATTTCTTGAAAAATACTGAACGGATTTACACCAATTTACAAATAGCACACTTCCTCGACCAAGGTCTAGCTTTTTGCCAAATTTGGTGTAATTCCGTTCAGCAATTTTTTGCGGTATTGCTATTCAATTTTCCTATGGAAAATTACACTGGGAAAATGTATGTAGGACCCCCCGTTTTCTCGACTCCCGCATCACGGATCACTCCAAAACTTTCCAGGAAGAAGCTGAGTTGGGTGAGATTTTCTTTTTGGGGGGAAATTTTAATGAAAATTTTCAGGAGGTGCCCAAATTTTTTGCAAAACAAAAAACAAATGCATTTCTCAAAAACTACTGAAAGAACTTACACCAATTTACAAATACCACGCTTCCTGGGCCCAGGTCTAGCTGTTTGCCAAATTTGATGTAATTCCATTCAGCCATTTTTTGCGATATCCCTATTCAATCAATCAATGAAGCTTTATTCGATTAAAAATATTAATCATAAAAGCAATAACACATTATGTAAATACAATAGACATAAATAGCTACATTAACAATTGATTTCTTGATTTAAAAAATAATTTTAAAAAAGTGCTGACGGAGGCTACAACATATGGGGAATCTAACATTTGTAGGGCTAAAAGTGCTGGGCGACATTGCCTAATACCAAAGGATTTCAAAACCGGTACAATCCATCTTTTCCTGGGAATGGTATAAAACTTACATAAAAAGACAACATGTAATGTGGATTGAGTAGATAGGTCATCACATGGGCAATTACAAAGATGTTTGGACCAATCATTGCAAGTCGGAAAACTTAATAACCTATGGACAATTCCGAGACGGAAACGGACCAATAAAAATCTATCAAAGTCACCAGTAACAATTGATAAGTACGGTTGAATAGAAGAACACGTAGAGATCAACTGGTGTACCTGTACCGAGATCTTTTCTCTTTCAGTAATCAATCTACGGTCATTTAAAAAGTCCAAACACAATTTTTTCAAGTCCTTTTTCGCAATTGAGGACAAAGAAGTGGGGTCTTCATAAAATTCACAGCAGTCCATGTTGCAGAAAAAAGATTTAATGTAAGCTAGCCATTTTATCCTTGGGACCCCATCCAACTTAGAGACATCTGTGATTATTGAACGATTCAGGGCCAGATTTTCTGATGTCCAAATCCTATGCCACTGGAGTAGTGGTTGTATTTTAATGATGTCTTCAAGAAAGCCAATTCCCAGTTCGTCGTGGCATATATATGTTGAAGTAGAGGCAGGAACTCCCAGTAAGAACCGTAGGAATTTATTTTCTACAATCTGCAGGGACGTAGTGTCAGCAATCCCCCAAAGGCCTGCACCATAAGTGGCAACAGAAACACACTTTGCCTTATAAATTTTCAACAACTCAGACGGGGGCCTCCTGCCAAGCTTCTTACTAAAATTATGCAGGGCAGTTACCGTACTAGTAAACAGGGCCCTTCTGGTTTTTATTGCACGTTGCCAGCTAAGTTTATTATCGAATAAAATACCCAAATAAGCAAATGATTTGGTGAATTCTATCGGCTTATCATACACAAACATGGTCTTTGGGCCTTTCCTGACGTTACTACCAGCAATCATGGCAAAAGTTTTAGAGACGTTAATAGTAAGCCCCAAATTTGACATAAATTTTTCAAAAGAGAAAATTACTCTTTGCAAAGCGAGTGGGGTACGGGCCATTAAGACGGCGTCATCGGCATATAACAAAGCCGGAATAGTTCTTGAGTCAATTTGGGGGAGGTCATGGCAATTTTGTACTAGGTATGGCCCTAGGCCATTAATATATAGATTAAAAAGGAAGGGAGCAAGGACGCATCCCTGTCTCACTCCTTTTCCTATGTTAAAATCAGTTGTACATTGACCCGCCATCCCATATCGAACCCTCGCCTTGGCCCCTGCATATAGCTGTCTGAGGAAGTTAACTAAAATAGTATCCACCCCAAGCCCATCTAAAATTTCCCAAAGCTTGGCATATACAACACAATCGAAAGCTGATGATAAATCAACAAACGTTAGGTAAAAATTAGCCCTTTTCGCCTCCGAATACTTAGCCATTAAAAGGTTTAAATTAATACTCTGGTCCACAGTTCCCATGCCCTTACGAAAGCCATATTGAATATCCCTATTCAATTTTCCTATGGAAAATTGCACAGGGAAAATGTGTTTAGGATTCCTCTTTTTCTCAGGCCCCCACATGATGGATCACTCCAAAACTTTCCAGGAAGAAGGTGGATGAGATTTTTTGGGGGGAAAGTTTTGTGAAGATATCTCCAAAGGTTGGCAACATTTTTAGCAAAACAAAAAACCAAAAAATGTTTTTTCTATGGAAACGTGGTCCTAACTAGAACTATCTAGTGTATATTAGGTGACCAAGACTATTGTAGGTCGAAACGCCAATTTTTCGTTGTGCCATGAATAAAGAAATTTAATATAAGAGTTCTGTTGGTGCAGCTAGATTTCTTCCTATTTGGGTGCCGATTCCGATCCTGTAAAACCCGGGTACGAATGGTCGTACGGAGCGTATTCTCCGTCCGATTCGTACCCGGGAAAACCACCTTTCAAATCCGCAAGTACGATTCGTACAGAAATACCATTTCTGTACGAGTGGTACAAAACACCGACCAGCTAAAAAATACCCACAATTCCGATCCGGGACATCGCGTACGCGACGTCCGGAAGGAGTCAGGCAGCATTTTACGGACCACCAAGTACGATCCGTGCCCACGTCACTCCGCACCGCTCATTTTTTACGGCAGCCAAAAACTCCCGGGAAATTGAGGACAACGCGAAGAAGGAGCACCGGTACGCGACGGACAGCCATGGACCCCATCCTACGTGTCATCCCGGCCCTCCTAGCCTACGACCTGGTGCACAGAAACCGATGCAGACGCCGCAGAAGGTCAGAACAACACCCAGGGGCAAAGGGGGGGGGGGGGGTGAGGGGCAGGAAACATAACCGCCACCCAATGTAAAACATATATATCCTGCACATAAATTACCTCCATGGTCTGGTCACTTCAGGGGGCGTGTCCACCAATCTCACATACCGCCACAACGGAAGTGGACGTGGACGCGTACCCGTCACCACTACAATGGTGGTACGGCCCGTACCCACACCCCCCAGAGCGTGGGTACGGTCCGTACCACCATTGTAGTGGTGACATAGGGGTACGCGTGGTACAGACCGTACCCAAGCTCTGACGGCATAAGTACGGGCCGTACCACGCGTACCCCTACGTCACCACTACAATGGTGGTACGGACCGTACCCACACTCTGGGGGGCGTGGGTACAGGCCGTACCATGCGTACCCCTATGTTACCACTACAATGGTGGTACGGACCGTACCCACGCTCTGGGGGCGTGGGTACGGGCCGTACCACCATTGTAGTGGTGACGTAGGGGTATGCATGGTACTGACCGTACCCACGCCCCCAGAGCGTGGGTACGGTCCGTACCACCATTGTAGTGGTGACGTAGGGGTACGCGTGGTACGGACCGTACCCACGCCCCCCAGAGCGTGGGTATGGTCCGTACCACCATTGTAGTGGTGCCGTAGGGGTACGCGTGGTACGGACCGTACCCACGCCCCCCAGAGCGTGGGTACGGTCCGTACCACCATTGTAGTGGTGACGTAGGGGCACCGTGGTACGGACCGTACACACCCTATGAATGCAGGGGTACGGTCCGTCTCACCCGTACGCCTACGGCACCAGTACATTATGGATACAAGGCGTACACACGCCACAAATGTCGGACTACGGCCTGGTGCAGCATATTAGCAGTAAATATGGGGGGGGGGGTGTATGCCCAGGACAGCAGTGTACTGCACCAAGGGGGTGGGTGGGTGGCTGCAGAGGACTCCCCGCAGTGGACAGACATATGAGGGGTGGCTGCAGAGGATTCCCAGCAGTGTCCAGACATATGAGGAGTGGGTGCATATCACTACCATCAGTGGACAGAGACTTAGGAGGGGTGGGTGCAGAGTATTCCCAGCAGTGGACAGACATATGAGGGGTGGCTGCAGAGGACTCCCAGCAGTGGACAAACATATGAGGGGTGGCTGCAGAGGACTCCCAGCAGTGTCCAGACATATGAGGAGTGGGTGCATATCACTACCAGCAGTGGACACAGACGTATGAGGGGTGGGTGCAGAGGACTCCCAGCAGTGGACATACATATGAGGGGTGGGTGCAGAGGACTCCCAGCAGTGGACAGAGACGTATGAGGGGTGGGTGCAGAGGATTCCCAGCAGTGTTTAGACATATGAGAGGTGGGTGCAGAGGACTCCCAACAGTGTCCAGGCATATGAGGGGTGGGTGCAGAGGACTCCCAGCAGTGGACATACATATGAGGAGTGGGTGCATAGCACTACCAGCAGTGGACAGACATATGAGGGGTGGGTGCAGAGGACGCCCAGCAGTGTCCAGACATATGAGAAGTGGGTGCATATCACTACCAGCAGTGGACAGACATATGAGGGGTGGGTGCAGATGACTCCCAGCAGTGGACAGAGACGTATGAGGGGGGGTGCAGAGGATTCCCAGCAGTGTCCAGACATATGAGGGGTGGGTGCAGAGGACTCCCAGCAGTGTCCAGACATATGAGGAGTGGGTGCATATCACTACCAGCAGTGGACAGAGACGTATGAGGGGTTGGTGCAGAGTATTCCCAGCTATGGACAGACATATGACGGGTGGGTGCAGAGTATTCCCAGCAGTGGACATACATATGAGGTGTGGGTGCAGAGGACTCCCAGCAGTGGACAGAGACGTATGAGGGGTGGGTGCAGAGTATTCCCAGCAGTGGACAGACATATGAGGGGTGGGTGCAGAGTATTCCCAGCAGTGGACAGACATATGAGGGGTGGGTGCAGAGGACTCCCAGCTGTGGACAGAGACGTATGGGGGTGGGTGCAGAGGATTCCCAGCAGTGTCCAGGCATATGAGGGGTGGGTGCAGAGGACTCCCAGCAGTGGACATACATATGAGGAGTGGGTGCATAGCACTACCCGCAGTGGACAGACATATGAGGGGTGGGTGCAGAGGACTCCCAGCAGTGTCCAGACATATGAGGAGTGGGTGCATATCACTACCAGCAGTGGACAGACATATGAGGAGTGGGTGCAGAGGACTCCCAGCAGTGGACAGAGACGTATGAGGGGTGGGTGCAGAGGATTCCCAGCAGTGTCAAGACATATGAGGGGTGGGTGCTGAGGACTCCCAGCAGTGTCCAGACATATGAGGGGTGGGTGCAGAGGACTCCCAGCAGTGGACAGACATATGAGGAGTGGGTGCAGAGGACTCCCAGCAGTGGACAGAGACATATGAGGTGTGGGTGCAGAGGATTCCCAGCAGTGTACAGACATATGAGGGGTGGGTGCAGCGGACTTCCAGCAGTGTCCAGGCATATGAGGGGTGGGTGCAGAGGACTCCCAGCAGTGGACATACATATGAGGAGTGGGTGCATAGCACTACTAGCAGTGGACAGAGACATGGGGGTGTGTACATCATCCTCAGATGACCACAACTCCATGGGTGTATGAACGCATCCCCAATGTGCGACTATGTTGAGAGTGACATAACAACACATCACTGACAGTAGTGTCTGACTCCCATGAGGATGTATGTCTTTCCCCCACTGCATGACACACCACATGTGGGTGTGAGGACAAATGACACATGCATACCCACCCCTGGCAGATGCAGCACAATACACACACTGAGATCATGTCACAAGACTGTATAGTTATGTTAAAGCCTACTAAACTAAGAGAGCCAATGGGGACACACACTGTCACACACATTCCAGGACTGATAGGAATGTACAGGTGCTGGGACAGCCACCAAGTTGTTGTCTCCCATGGAAGGAATAGGGTGGACTTCCCACAGATACAATGCCCACAATTGTGAGTCAGGTGAACAAATACCCTGCAGAACAAGTACCATATGTGTGCCAGGCTGGGAGTACACACATGCATAGTGCGGAAAAGGGACAATTTCTACATGAAGGCATGGCAACATACTCTATACACAAGTACAGTGACTACCAAGGATGGCACAGACGATGCAGCCGGAGACATTGATGAGCAGGCATGGCCATAGTTGAAGGGATCCGTTACCCACAAAGGAAATGTAGACACAGGTCAGCACAACAATTGTGCAACTCCCTGCAGGGAAGATGTCAGGTGCCACATAGAAAGGAACACTCCTTGGGACAATGTCTCCAAACACAAAGAGCATACACGACCAAACATTCTTTTCAGAGACCTTGTGATGGCACGCAGATACCAGGGTCCACCCCATGAGCAGCAGACTACAACATTTCCCAGACACCTAACACATGATCACCACCCCAACTCATGGAGCATCAGCACCAACATCAATACCTGAAAACCAATCGTGGTCAAAGGAAAAACAAAATGCTTTATTCAGCATTAAATTAAAAGGTATAAAAGGACAATATTTACAAAGGCCATAGGCCAGGCCAGATGCGAAGTCCTGGGGGGGACACATGTCCACGCGTCTCCCCGAGCTTTCCTGCACATACTAAACCTCTGGTTCAGCGACGGGGGGGCATCATGTGGGGATGGAGCAGGCACCGCAGGGGCAGGAGGGGGAAGGGAAGGTGTTGTGGGTGCAGGGACGGACGACTCCACCATAGGGGGTGGGGCAGCGCCAAAGGTGGAGGTTAGCATGGCGCTGCACTTGTCCGCAAGCTCGTCCAGCGTCTCCCCTGCACCCGAAGGAACCACAGGCCCTAAGGAGGGAGGGGGGTCGGAGGGATGGGTTGCAGCGCTACTGGGGGAGGTGGTGGACAGGGGGGGGGGACTCAACTCCCTTACCCGAGGAGTGCCTTGCCCGTTTGCGTGATGGTGAACCAGTGGGGCTGAGGCCCAGCACAGCCAAGTATGTCTCCTTCTCAGACTGTGGGGCAGGGGAGCCGAGGGGAGTGACATTGGAGGGACTGGGGAGTGAGGCATGCGAACTTGGACTGTGGCTGCATGTCTGCCTGTGTGCCCTAGACCCAGTGGGGGTGCCTTCTTCCCCCTGAGTGTGGGTGACAGGAGGTGTGCGCTTGCCCTTCCCTGTTGGTGTGCTGCCTGTGTCTGGTGGGGTGCGTGGCTGAGAATGTCTGTGTGTTCTTGGGACAGGCATGGGAGTGGGAAGTGTGGATGGTGCAGGGGTGGGGGGGACGAAGCGCTGCAGGAGACTCACTGCTGCCATCAGTGACGAGTCCATGGACCTCAGCAACATCCGTTGGTCAGACATCGATGATGACATGCCCTCCATGTACGACACCATCTGTGTCAGCAGTCTGGTGTGGCCATGGAGGACAGTCAGAATCGATGTCTGCCCAACCTGCAACTGCCGCTGAATGTCCACAGACTCGGCAGTGAGGGCAGCAGGGGAGACAGGGGCAGGGGATGAGGTGCCTGGCATGAAGGAGACACGTTGTTGCCCTACACGGACAGAAGGGACCCGAGCAACTGGGAGGGCGGTGATGGGAATGGAGGGGGCGGTGACAGTTGTAGTGCTGCTGCCAGCTGTTGGAGCAGCCTCCTCCCTCTCAGGGAGCTCAGCCTCGGACCCGTCAGCATCATAGTCGGTGTTGGTACTAGACAGGTCCTCTGCCTGACTTCCCTCGCCCTCCGTGCCACTTGATTCCGCCGACTCCCCAGCAGTGGTGGCACCGGTGCTCGATCCCTCCTCCTGGTCCTTGCAGGTGTCTCCCTCAGTGTCCCCCGATGATGCTGTGTGCAAGGTGAAGAGACATGAAATAATCAGTCACCTGTGTACATCTGACACATGAGTCCAAACAAAATAGGTCACAGTGCATATCAGGAAATGCATCATGAGTAACATCTAGAACACTCCGCACATATGTAAGCCATGCACTCCCCAGTTGGTTCACCCACCATGCCACCTGAAAAAATGAACATCAGGACACAACAGCAAATAACTCGATATCCAATTATACTGAGAAGCTAGTGTCTGTGAACAGTGGAGCACAGCCAGACTATGAAGGCATGCCACCTCTTGTTCACTGTGAAAGAAACAGTATTGGTGCACCCAAGGCCAAATAACAGACGCCAATGCTGAAGGTGTCCCCACACTCAGAGACCTGTGAGTACTTTGTAAACCCTAAAGAAATACATTGTGATCCCTTGGGAATCACAACACTTTACACAATCAACATGTTTGGAATGTGTGAATGTGCCACTTTTGGAACAGAACACACATGTGCCTGGATAACAGATGTCACACAAGGAGGTGCACAAAAACTACTTTTACACAGTCATTTTATGAGCTGCCAGCCTAATGCAAATAAGCCACTGTTAAGAAGAAATGTGGTATCAGGAAGTACATATACATGGCACCACGGTGGTCTGGATGACTTGACATCCGTAAGTTGGTATCAGCAACAACCGAGGACTAACCCAAATGCAACCACACTGTGGGAACATGTATATGTATAATCTCTAATCAATTTTATTACAGAACTGTGCCTTTGTTTTAAAGGTGCCAGCGTGTCCCCTAAAAGTGTAAAGGTGGTTTCTTGTGCACTTCCTTGGGAGACATCTGTCATGCAGGCACATTATTGTCCTTCACAACAAAAAATCAAAGTCAAGCATATAAACAATTGGGACATGTTGACAAGTGTAGTCAGTGCCAAGGTACAAGACATCTTGACTAACAACTTGAATCATGCCACCTGTCACATGGCCATCCGAACCATGATGACACAGTTGGCAACACATCTGACCCACTACCTGTCATGTGGAGTGGCACACATGTCCAGACACAGGACAATGCATTAGCTAATGGCCCTGCAATTGTGTCGGAATAAGGAGCACCTGCACTGAGGAGACACCCTCATGGGAACCAAGAATGTCCACACAGATGTCAGCACACACAGACCAAACTACGTAGCATCTGGAGCACACGCCGGTGCCAAAAATGGATGAACAGGAAACATGTCTTTTAACTTTTGCCACACACTGCAAAGCACAAACATTACATCCTGCACAACATGCCTGGGTCACTGCACGTTGAGTGTCTGTCCAGACAATTATCACACACAGGTCAGACCTGGCAAGGAGACATAAGGTTTGGACATGTAGGCCTTGCCTGCACAAATCCCCCTACCTGAGACAATGTGATTGAGACTGAGCAAGTAGTTACACCTCTTAATCTGGGATTACTAAAATGTGCATCAAGAACTCCTAAATGTACTCAACATCACCTCGTGAGGCTGACCACACATATTTGTGACAAACAACCATCAACAGATAGTTGTACATAGACACACAGACACTGGCCAGTGTGAGGATGCACAAGCCTAATGGGGTCACCATGGACAGTGGACACATGTAGCACACTTTATGTAAATACAAATGAGGCCATGGAACAATGCCACAGAGGCCAACCTATGCTGAACACACAGTGAATGGGCACAGTGTTTGATGCCACACATGATTCCTAGGAAAAGGTGTCTCAGGGGACTGTAGTGGGCACACTGCTCCATGGTCCTGGAATGATCTGACTGTAACAGGAGCAACCGTCCCGGCACCATGCATATCTCCCACTCATGCACATCATGTCTGAGGCCATTACATCGGTCATGCATGCTGCAAGTCTGTTTATTTGAAACCTCACACTCCTATGTTGAGACTCAGGACAGTGCCAACAATTATGGACCCCCAAATGAGTGAACAGGACAGGGCACAGGCAAGGTACCGACACATGTCACAGACCACCTCCACCCATGATGCTGAAAGCAGTGTGCACCTTGATTAACTTGCAGCCTAGATGACCATGTGCAATAGTGATTACACACAGACCAGGGAACACATGTCAAGGAGGGGAAGGGAGGAAGAACAGCACCGGTAGACTTGGGGGAACAGGATATGCACTGCACATATAAACCCTGGCAGTGTATCCAGGCGACTGAGCACTTCCAAAAGCTGGTGACACACAACAAACACACATGTACCTACCCCCTTCCTGCTGCTGTCTCTCCTGTAACTGCCTATCCATCTCAGGGAAGACCACCACCAGGACACGCTTCATTTGGTGGGTCAGGCGCCGGCGCCGCCGTGGGGTCGTGGTGGTGAGTCCCCCAGCAGGACCCGGGCGATCCTCCTGGTCCAGCACCGGATGTCCTGCCAGCGTTTCCTCACTTAGGGCAGGCGCCGACTGCGACCCTCCACCGTATTCACTGCCCTGACGGCCCTCTTCCAAATTCTCCCCTTCTGGTAGGCGGTTACCTGTGAGGATGACAAAGTGAGACTACATCACTACACCTGCTCCATGTCACAGAGACACACATTTTAACATCTTTGATTTGTTGAACAGGGCATAGTATGCTGCCAACTAATAGCACCTTTGTCATAGGGACATTCGCCTCTGTGTAAGCGCCAATGCACTACATGGCATTGAAAGTACACAGGTGGCATGAGGGGTTCGACACACTCCCTGATCATGGCACACACTGAGCATCACAAGCAACACAAGGCTGATGGACAGCACCTCCAAGCAGTCACATGCCCCAGGCCACTGATGCAACCTCAGCAGAGTACACAGACACACACAGGCACAGATCATTCACCTGCCATTGGCAACAGCGGATAGAAACCTCACTCTGCACATGTGCCACTTTCCTGGGGGGTGTCACAGGCGTGGGGCTAGCCCAGCAAGTCAGACACACAGCACGGCTTACTTCTCACATCAGATGGGTAGAGCAGTTGCCTGCTCCATGCAGCTGTGGTGCAACACTCCACATAGACGCTCACCCACATGACAAGGAACATTCACACACATCAATGTCCAGGGGGCGTACACATCATTTGGACACTCTCACCACAGCTCCACTCAACTCACACACATCTGTGGGTACTGTCACCTGTCACACCAGGGGGACCACTGATTCACCTCAGGACTATAGAACAAGAATGCCCAAGAGGATTAGCCACGCTGAATGTGCCATGCACCATGCAGTGAATGTCACAGTAAGCACAATGCAAGTGAGGAGTGCACACATGAACCACATCATGCTCTGCATGAGAGACATAAGCCATCCCCCCCCTGGGCTGGGACCCACTCTAAACAACATTGCATGTCTGTCACACCTGGACACAATGCCAGAAGTGACAGTCACAAAAAAAGGGGCACAGTCAAAGGTAGTGGAGTCAGCACTCACCTGCTCCCCTGGTCTACCATACAGGCTGGGGTACTGTGGGAGGATGACGTCCAGCAGCGCCTCATTTTCTTCCTGTGTAAATGGCTGGGCCCTCTCCACAGACCTTGACATGGTGCCAGAGGAAGACAAGACAGCATGTTGTGCCTGACTTATATCTGCCTTGCTGGCCTATTTCATTTACAGGAGTACAGAGTGATTGGTCAGACTCATTTGCATCCTACGTTTCCTCCAATCCCTTTAAACATACACCAGTGACAGCATTAGCATCTTTCAAATTTGCAGCAGCATGTCAAGTCAACAACCACTTTGCAACAATGTATAATGTGGCCAACTGCTTTTTCCAGCCCACATGATGGAAAAATGTGATCTTGAAACTCGTTATCCATGACAACCAGCATGCATTTAGGCCCTAATACTTGTCCCTTATGTGTCCCAATTGTAATTTTCAAATCCCCACACAGGTACGGTGTGTTTCACACGTACCCCTAGGGCACCACTACTATAGTGATACGGCTCGTACACGCGTGTGTAGGGGTCGTATCCCTATAGTAGTGTTGGCATAGGTGTACGCCATAGTGATACGACCCGTACACGCGCGTGTACGGGTCGTATCCCTATAGTAGTGTTGCCGTAGGTGTACGCCATAGTGATACGACCCGTACAAACGCCTGTACGGGCCGTATCGGGTAGTATCCCTATAGTAGTGTTGGCGTAAGTGTACGCCATAGTGATACGACCCGTACACATGCATGTACGGGTCGTATACCTATAGTAGTGTTGCCATAGGTGTACGCCATAGTGACACGGCCCGTACACGCACGTGTACGGGTCGTATCCCTATAGTAGTGTTGCCGTAGGTGTACGCCATAGTGATACGACCCGTACAAACGCCTGTACGGGCCGTATCACTATGGCGTACACCTACGGCAACACTACTATGGGGATAGGACCAGTGTGTACACTGGTCGTACACGTACGTGTGTACGGTCCGTACACACACGCGTACTCCTACCCAAACCCAATACAGTGATACGACCGTACACATGCCCTCAGAGCGTGTGTACGGTGCGTTTCACAGCTTACACTGGTGATAGGAGGCGCACACGAAAGGAATGGAGGTGTCAGACTCGCACAAGGCTGTAAATCAAGTCATTGTCAGTGCAGTCCTTCATGTGCAGGGCCTAGGTGTGTCAGGCAGTGATGTGGCACATTTCTCCTCATGTTTTAGCACAATAGATGTGTGGTGACCTGTGTACACATGTCATGTGTGATGGGGCACTATTTTGCACAATTCCCCTTCACACTTTCCACATGTCTGCATGTAGTACAAACGTGTCAAGCACTGCATCACTGGTATGGCACAGTCCCCAACACCCGCAACTGTCCCCTGATGCCAGGTACACGGATAATTACATATACGCAGAAGTCCAGGGGTAAGAGAAAACAAAAACAAAAAAATATTTTAATGAAGCATACCGAACCTCAATGATAATTTGACTAAAGCCTTGCCTAAAAAGTCCTCACTAAGAGGACATAATCCCATCACCCACCGTAGTGGCATGCTTCATCATATGGGACCTCCTCTTAACCAAACCTAGTTTGGCTAAGGAGCTACTACTCCCAAGCTGAATCTAAGGGAGGAACTCGTGGATGTTTTAAACTACGCTGGTAAAAGAAGGATCTCCTAAAGATCGAAGAAGGCAGCCTAGGTTAGGTGAGACCCTATAGTGCAGTGTAAACCTAAGTGAAATAAAATTGACTACAGGAAAAGAAAGATGCTTTCCAGTCTGGTTTATTCTGAGCGCGTTCGTTAAATTTGGTCAGACCGCACCTCTACTCTGCTTTTTAACATTGTCACAGGGAAATTTTCAATTAAAGCATCATTCTTTTCCATATGTGGATGTATGTCACTCCTGTAATGTGTCTGGCTGTTCACTTACACTGGCCCACAGCTAGTTTCATGGCATGTCATGTAGACCTTGACAATCAACGTTTGTAGCTGGCTCTTCGTAGGAGTATCACCTGGCTGGCATACGTGTCCTGGATGTATTGCACAGACCAGACTCTGTATTTAGCAGATGTGTATTAGCTGTTGAACATGTGCTCAGTTCATTGACCTTGGTGTTGTAATGTACTCAATCTTCGTTATTCCTTCCAAATTTCTGTAGGGCACCGCCCCTCCCCCGACCAATGCCAGACTTGGGTGCCATGAGGGAACGTGACTGCATACGCCATTAAAGATTCACCCAACAGTTAATTGAGGACCTGACAAACAGGCTGGCACCACACCTCCAACCGCGACACAGTTATCCTACTGCGCTGACCCCCAAGATGAAGGTGATGGCAGCCCTACATTTTTTTGCCACTGGTATGTTTCAATTCACCATAGCTGATGTGGGTGGCATGTCACAGACCATGTTCAGCCGTGTCCTGCATGATGTTTTAGAAGCCATGTTGGAGCACCTGGATGAATTTTCCAACTCGTGAGCAGTTGACAGGTATCAAGGGTGAGTTCTATGCCCTGGGACGGATGCCCCATGTAATTGGGTCCATTGATGGGACACATGTGGCTTTGGTACCACCACAGGCACAGGAGGTAGCCTATCGAAACTGAAAACATTATCACTCCATTAATGCCCTTGTGGTGTGTCTACCTAACATGCTGATTTCCCATGTCTGTGCACGTTTTCCAGGGTCAGCACACGATGCCTACATCATGAGGCGTAGCAGGGTGCTAGAAATGATGCTGCGGCTGCACAACGAACGAGCATGTCTTATTGGTGGGTCTACTCTGTTTGTCCTGTATTTAGCGGTATCTTTGTATGTTGCGGCATCTCCTGATCCACTTCTTTACATGATGTTTCCATGTAGGGGACTCTGGCTATCCGAACATGCCATGGCTGATGACGCCTCTCCGCAACCCCAGAACAGCTGCAGATCACCGTTACAACAACGCCCATGGGCAGACCAGGCGAGTGATTGAGAGGACGTTTGGCCTCCTGAAGAGCCGATTCCGGTGCCTCCACAAGACAGGCGGGTCCCTCCCATATGCAACGGTGAAGGTCTGCAAAATCTTCCTCGTGTGCTGCATGCTGCACAACATGGCAGTGGAGATAGCTGTGCCACTCATCCTGGATCCGGATGAGCAGGAACATCCACCCGTGGAGGATGAAGGCCTTGGTCACGAGGCAAGTGAGGAGGAGGAGGAGGAGGAGGAGGACATCCGGAGTCAGCTCATACGCAACTTCTTCTCATACTGGTGAGTCCCTGGGTCTGAGTGTGCACGCTTGGAGCCTTGTGTGGCATGTGTTGCAATGTGTGTGTCCAGCTGACTGTATGCTAAGTGACTTAGAGGTGTGTTCTGATGTGTCACTCGAGTGATGATGTCATTCAACACATTTTAGCTGACACACTCAATTTTCAACTAGCATGGTGTCAACCTAATTTATGTAGAGTACATGACCATGCATGCGGATGACTATCCTTTTCCTGACTTCTTGTGTGTCTGTCATCCCCAGGTAGTTGCGCATGCTGTCTGCTCGTGGCATTGTTGTGCTCCTGCTATTCCTCATGAGTATTGCAACGTGTGCTGAATCAGCGTTACATGCACGGACATGGTGAAAAGTCTCCTTTGGGTAAGGAATGCAGCAAGGCATTTTGGGTGTGGTTGTTGTTTGTAATGTGTGGGCACTGCTCCTGTGCAGGTTTTGTTACTATGCATACATGTCGACTCACCATGGGGCACATGACATGTAGCATGACTCACATGAATTGATAGTCACACTTCGTGACAGTCATCTGTAATGGGATTGTGGATTGTGATGAAGGCATCAATGTGTGTAAAACTTCCCTCTGAAACATATGGGATGCTACGGGTGGACATAGTGTGGGACATCCCCATAAGAGGCTCAATGGGGAATTGCAGCCTCTCCGTGTGCAGCAGGGGGTGTTTGGCTCACCCCCTTCACTTGTGAGCCAGTTCAATGGATTTACAGCATCTGTGGTGCGAAGGGGGTGTCCAGTGTAGGTCCCACATGTTCATCCAAAAGACCTGTGAGTCTGTTCATATTGATGCATTTCCATAGGTGTGAGCCTGAGTAATAAAGGTGTTCCTCACCCTCCAAGGTGCCTCATCTCTGTCAATGCAGGTCTCTTGCCACTGTGCATGCGGCATCTCTGGCATAGTTGTCAAAGATTGTGCATATGAGTCTATGTGTAGATTAGCAACATGCATGCTGTTCTTCATGTATTTGATTCTCTATTGTGCATGAAGTCCATGGCTGTGTATGTGTTTGGGCATGTTGGTCCCCACAACGGGCCGTCAACACCTGCTGAGGGTGTGTTTCCTGTGCGCAGCTCGGCCTTCAGTTTCCTGATCCGGTGTCAGTCATCTTTGGTGATTGTGCATCCATTGTCTCTGGGTGTGCCATGGAAAACCGGACACTCCTTCCTTTACATACACCTGTTGCAGTTGTCCTTTCTGACATCCTTGTCTTTGTGTGCAACTTGTGGCATAGTTTCCAGGACATGCCGCCTGCTGTTGCAGCCCCTGCAGCAAGGGCACACGAAGTTTCTGGATTTGGCAACACACACACATCAAAGATGCTCCTCCCTTCCTTCCTCAACCCATTCGTTTGGCTGTCATCAGCTTGTCTGTCCCACAGTTGCGGCCACGCGGTGCCAAAGGCTGGACCGTCTGCACATGCAACGTGCACATTGCACGGCCCTCAGGTCCTTGCATGACCCACATCACACTACAGTCTGATGTTGCAGCCACCCTCCAAGCAATGTCCATCCACAAATCTACCGCCTGCTCTCAGGCATACACTGAGCGCACACACAACACCTTTGCATGATGAGTGTGCAACTCCAACTGCCTACACAGCGCTGCCATGCCTTCCAGGCCCTGTCACACCAACCAGGTCATGTCCCTCCTACTCCCCACCGGCTCTGTACCCCAGCAAGGTCATGGGAGTGGACTCAAGGCTTCTGCATGTAGTATGGTGTCGTCGTCAGGCACATGGCACAGGTATCATCTCTCAGCGTGTCATTCTACAATGTGTCCAGGACCCCCCTCTCCACCATCACATGCGCACAGCACCTCATCATCAGCTCGTATGCTATTGACAGCCAGGTGCTCATCACCCTCACCAAGGACGCGGACATTGCCAGTTCTAATATTCAAGAATGCATGAGATCCATTGATGAATGGCTGAACATCAGCCACCTGAGGCTGGACTTGTACAGCACTGAGGTCAACATCTGAGGATTGTCCCCTTACAGCTGGGTCAACTGCTTGTGTCCCACCTGCAAGAGCCCTGCACAAGCACCCAGTGTCCACGCACACAAGATGGTGTGCATCATGGATTGCTTGCTCACATTTGCCATGCTAATCACCAGCATCTGTGCCTCAGACTGCAACACCCTCTGCATTATGCACATGATCCCCAGATAGATCCACTCCAAGGAAAGACGGACCATCCCCCAGGTCCACAACAACATCTGTGTCAAATACTGCCCTGCCCTCTACGGAGCAGGCACATCCAAACTCCCGGGAAACTTGTCCACATCCAGGGTGCATCTGCACACCTCAGCTTCAACATCCGGCGCACCAGTCACATCACCGTCCAGCAGAGATAGCTGCAATGGATCACTGTCTGCTGCAGGATGACCTTCACACTACACACCCACACTCAGGAGGCAGGCCACAACCCCAAACCCAAACCAACCTTGTACCACTGTCATCCGAGACCACGTTGGGCCATCTCCGTGCATCCAACCTTGCCCTGGACACCATTCTTCACATCCACCTTACTCTAGCATGCAGGACATAGTCCTCCCACCTGGCCACACATACCTGGGACTCCCTCCCCGGGAACCTCCACATGAGCCATGACCTCTGCGCCTTAATGATACTCTTCCAAATAGGTCTGTCCGCACAGTATTGCAAGCCCCCCCTCAGCAGCTTGAGGACATACAGGTGAGTATTGTGCTCCATGCCTGCATTGAATGATATATTGTTACCCATGTGTGTCCTGTACCAGACTCAGATCCCAGGGTATGGATGGGTGGAGTTAGTTCAACACTCAGGCATAGTTTGACATTTACACACACATATGTTGTGGACTAATGCAAAATTACTGCAGCATCTCATGAAAAAATTAAGATTTTTATTTACGGTGGGGTACGTGTTTTGGTAGATAAACTAAGGTGCTCTACCGGGTGCATAGAATCCAAAGTTCACAGGGGGAGATGGGATCCTTTGCTTTGGAAGTCATCAGAGTCCAGACCACAGTGTTGGTCATCATTGGTCAGACTGTGACCAGCAAGTCCATGTGGCAGAGAATGTCATTGGATGAGGTGCTGCTGTTGCGCCAGAGGGCCAGGTGCCAGGCCAGGTGACCTGGGAGATGTGGATGGTCCGCTGCCTCTCACGGTCTTTTCCGTGGACGACCCACCTTCCTGGGGGGACCCTCAGATGCAGGCCTTGACAATGCTTGTGATGCTCCGTCGGACGAATCCTCCTCCTCCACCCTCCCTGTGGCTGGTGGTGGCCTTCGCCTGGTGGCACAGGGACGGTTGCCCATGTTGTCGGCGATCCGACAGAGTGAACGGCTCATGTCTGTTTGCACCACCAGGAGCTCAGCCAGTCTTGCCTCCATCCGTCCTTGGTGTTGTTGTTGACTGGCATGTTGCTCGGCCTGCAGGTTCTTCATCTCGTCGAGGGTCCCCTTCATCTCTGTGAGGCTCGTCACTACCTGGCTGATGCCCCTGGTGTCACGCCGGTATGTGTCCAGGATGTGGCGTATGTGTGACATACCGGTTCCCTCAGCTGGCTGGTCAGGTTCGCACCTCTGCCTGCCTCCACTCCCACCACCCCTGCCCACACGAGCCTGGCCTGCCGTTGTGGGCACATCGGGTCTACGCGACCCCTGAGGGATGGCATTTGCAGGGTTGTCTGCCTCCTCCTGGGTGCCCGGAGAACCTTGTCCCTCCTGGTCAGACTGGCTCTGTTGTTCAGTGTGAGCAGGGCTCCTGGGTGTCTCCTGGGATGTGGCAGGAATGTGGGTGGGGGTTGGCACAGATGTACCCGACGCAGGTGCTGCAGGGGCTTGGGCACGAGAGGGGCCAGGTTGGTCGGGGTCATCCACGGAGTGGTGAGAGTCGTCGCTGCCGGTGGGATCATCTTCACGCTGAACCTGGGACTGTGATTGTTCCACCCCCATTGTTGTGGGGAGGTCCATGACGTTGCCCTGTGTGTGAGAGAGAGACAATGTTAATGCTGTTTCATGCCACATCCATGTTTCATACATATTCAAGTTGTCACAGTTCCTCCAGGTAGTTGGATGTGCCTAGCATTCCTCTCAATGTACACTTGGGGATGGGTATGTTGCTGGGGTCAGATTGGTATGTTCTCCTGAGTGTTTGACCAGTAGAATTTTGGCTAGGATGCTTATTTGGCTATGGATTGGTCTTGTTGTGTCTCATGTCCATTGTGAGAGTGGGTAAATCTGTTGCCTGCCCCGGGGGTGTGTGCTTGTGTAAGGGGGGGTGTGTGACCGGGCCTGCTGTTGGGTGTAGTGTGATTTGTCATTGGGTCACCCAGGTGATGTGTCTGTCCCCTCATGTTGCATGCTGGCATGACAGTGAGTGTGAGTTCCTGTGCTAGATATCTGAGCTTGTGGAGTTGGTGTTTGAGTGTACAGTGATCACAGGAGGGCCTTGTGCTGCATACAGCAGGGCCAAGTCTCAGCTACCTTGTCAGTACTTTGTTGGTCCCTGTGCATTGGGCATGGTGCATGGGTATGTACCTAGGCCATAATGGCTGAGGGCATTGGTGTCTGCGTTTGAGTTGCACAATGTGTTGTGTGAGCCCCACCCTCCCAGCATCCTGGACATCCAGTCTTGGGTTTGTGGTTGGTGTGGCCTGGGACATTGCATTGCCTTTATTTGTGAATGGGGCATGGAGACGTTAGTGGCATGAGCGTGGTTTTTGAGTGTGGTTGTGTGCGGTGAGGGCTTGGGGGAAGTTGCGTGCATTTGGTGTATTTGTGGTGTGGATGCCATTCCCCTCATGTTACGTGAGTTGTTTGTGTACTCACCAGGCTCTGCGACTTCTTCGACTCCGTGTACTCCCACCGGCGGAAGCAGGGCCATCACCTTCTTCTCCCAGGGATGGTAATGTACCGGTCTGCGGGGCAGCCCACCTCCAGTGATGTTACTCTGGGCGTATTCCTCGTTCATTTTCCTCTTGACTGCCCGCCGCAGATCGTACCACCTGGCTTGGCATTCATGCCTGGTCCTTTGGATGGGCGCAACAGCATTCACCTTACCGACGATCCTCTGCCACAGGCTAGTTTTTTGGGCTATGCTGGTCTGTCTGACCAATGTTCCAAACAGCTGTGGCTCGACTCTGATGACTTCGTTGACAAGGAGGTCCAGCTCCGCCCTTGTGAACTTTGGATTCTTGTCTGTGGGCATGGTGTGGGGTGTGGGTGTGGATGGTTGTGGGTGTGTGGGTGTGAATGTGACGGTGTGTGTGTGTGAATGTGAAGAGGGGGTGTTTGTGAAGGAGGTTGTGTGAAGGTGTGTAAGTTAAGGTGTAGTTAAGGTGTAAGTAAGGTGCAGTTGTTTGTCTGTGGGGTCTGGCAGCAGTGGGTCTGTTGCAAAGGCTCATGGGTTGTATTGGTCCATTTGTGGGTGTGGCTGGGTTTGAAATTTTGGTGGGTGTGCTATCAGAGGTGTTTGTGATTTTGGGCCTCTGTTTGGATGTGCCAGGTCAGTCATTGAGATGTATTTTGTCATGTAGACGTGTTTTGTGGTGTTGTGCGAGTCGAATTGACCCTCCTTGTGCTGTTTTACAGTGTCCTGGTTCTGTACGAGTCTTTTTCGCGTAGGTGAGGTCTGTACATACGCGATGCTGGGTGAGGGTGCTGGGGTACGGGGTTGTGGTGCGGCGTGTACAGGTGCGGGGCTGGGGTATGTGCCTGGGGTACGGCGCGTACAGGTGCGGGGCTGGGGTATGGGCCTGGGGTGCAGCGCGTACAGGCACGGGGCTGGGTTACGGGCCTGGGGTGCGGCACGTACAGGTACGGGGCTGGGGTACGCACCTGCGGTGCGGCGCGTACAGGTGCGGGGCTGGGGTACGGGCCTTGGGTACGGCGCGTACAGGCACTACGGGCCAGGGTTACGGTGCATACAGGTACGGGGCTGGGGTACGGGCCTGGGGTGCGGCGTGTACAGGCACCCTGGCCTGGGGTACGGTGTGTACAGGTACGGGGCTGGGGTATGCGCCTGGGGTGCGGCGCATACAGGTGTGGGGCTGGGGTATGGGCCTGGTGTATGGTGCGTACAGGTACGGGGCTGGGGTACGGGCCTGGGGTGCGGGCGTACAGGTGTGGGGCTGGGGTACGGGCCTGGGGTACAGTGCATACAGGTACGGGGCTGGGGTACGGGCCTGGGGTGCGGCGTGTACAGGCACTACGGGCCTGGGGTACGGCGCGTACAGGTGTGGGGCTGGGGTACGGGCCTGTGGTACGGTGCGTACAGGTACGGGGCTGGGGTACGGGCCTGGGGTGCGGCGCATACAGGCACTATGGGCCTGGGGTACGGTGCGTACAGGTACAGGGCTGGGGTACGGGCCTGGGGTGCAGCGCATACAGGCACTACGGGCCTGGGGTACAGTGCGTACAGGTACGGGGCTGGGGTACAGTGCGGACAGGGGGGGTACGGTGTTGACATACGGGGGTACCGTGCTGACCTATGCGGGGGGATGGGGGGCTGTACGACTCGTATCCGGGCACAAGTTTACCCGTGTACATGTGTGCTACTGCGTTCGCTCCGTACGGGGCCTTTTACATGTGGTTGTGTATTCGGACGGGCGGTACGGATCGTACTTGCGCGCTCGCACTTCTGTTTTACGATTTGCATGTAAAAATGTCCGGCTCCCTCTCGTACATTTTTCCCAACGCTAATCGGACATAAAAATGACCGGCTCCCTCTAGTAACCTTTTCCCGACGCTATTCGTATGTATTTTTCACGTACGAATCGTACTTCCCCGTTTGTACGGTACTTGTACGATTCGTACGTGAAAATATACGGATACGAGTCGTACGCAAATTTATTTTACCGGATCGGAATCGGCACCTTGGTGAGAGATCTTTGCTTATATATATATATCTATTGACAAAGGCGGCAAGCCGAAACGCGTCTGATTGTGTATAATAATTCCAAATAAATCTCGAATTGTAACGTCCCTGTGAGTGCTGGTGCATCTTTGAGTACCGCAAGTTGTGGATTTCAAGTCTGCGCGGTGTCCGTCACCGCGTATGAAAGCACCCGATCGCGAGTGCAAGGGAAACAAGACGGAGAGTGAGCGTGGTGATATATATATATTTTTTACTTGTTGGGACATATATACGATCATAAGACTAATACTGTTCTATCCTCTTAAATTGGTGCATTTTGGTTATATATTTATTCACCAAAGGCTTTGACAATTTTAACATACTTTGAGGATTAAATGTGTTTTTAATATATAAATAATTTTTTATTAAAAACTTTATTTATTAACATATTTATTAGCTTTTAGAATTAGCTTTTAGAATTATTTTGAGTATTTATGTCTCTTTTTGGTCATAAAATGTAACACAACTGTCAATTTATAAGCATTTAAGCAGCAATGATTCAACATATGTGGAGAAAACAGACTTTTCGTAATACCAATGTTGTGCAGTATTTTACCCACTTTCAATGCCTATGCACCATGTGGTGTGGACACTCCAATCACTGTTTAGCATTTAAAAATAATGACAAAAGTGTTTCAAGCTGACTTGTGAGCAAGGGCTTCTGAAGCCCGAAACGCGTCAGGTTCGAGGTTGAGAAAAGAATAAACGTCATCTAACCTCATTCGTTTGGGTTTGCGTCTCTGTTCGCCATTGCTGTGGAGGTGCAGGGAAATCTTCATTTTTATATATATATATCTATATATATATATATATATATATATATATATATATATTATCTACTGGCGGTCGCCAGTAGATAGTTATAGTTAGGACCGTGTTTCCATAGGAAATCCGCAACATTCTATTTGCAATAACTTTGGCGTCGATTGACAAATCCTCGCGAAATTCTCAAAATAGGTGGGGCGCTCCACTCCGCTCCTTCCCTGAAAGTCTCGGGGGGATTCGTCAAGCGGGGGCTGAGAAAAAGGGGGGGTCCCAGAACGTGTTTTCCCCATGCATTTTTCCATAGGACCTTTAGTCCGAGCTACAGCCCGAACGGCTGAACAGAATTACTTGAAATTTGGCAGAGAGGTAGCCCTCAGGTCAGGGATGTGCATTTTGAAGGTCTCGTGTAAATCTGTTCAGTATTTCCTGAGAAAATAGCATTTAAATCAATATATATATCTATAGGCGCGCTCCGAGCGCGTACCGTAAGCTTACCGTAAGCTTACCGTACGGCCACGCCGCCGTGCGCGAGCGCGATTCTGATTGGTTGTTAGATCTTAGTAAACATTCGAATCGGTCGAAACCAGGAAGTGTCGGCCGCCATTTTGTCTCTCGCACTCTGAGGGGGTGAAAAATAAAGGTGGATAACGTGAAAAGTGGGCAGGGTGGACAGTTCCTGCACCCTAGCCTTTGTCAGGGGGTCCCAGTAGGACCCCCAAAGGCAAAAATTAATTGTAATTTTTTTTCGAAAAATCGCTGAATGCGCGTAGCGTATGCGCACGGCGTAAACGGAAAAATTCCGCGAACTTCGCGTAACGATTCCGCGATTACAAAAAGGAGAGGTTAAAAAAAATAAAAAAAATTGTGAGGTAAGGTTGGCTCTTAAAAGAGCCGTTGTGTTAATACAGGGATAGAGGAAAAAAAGAATGGGAATATTATGAACGTCTACAAACGTGCTGGTCTATCTTATTGTTAATAAGGGAAACACTGGTCTCCCCAAAAACAATAAGACCACAACACGTTGTACACCTCATTGAAACCCTCCGAAATCGAGGGTTAATGTCCAGAGGAGCTGAAAAAGGTGATGCTCCCACCTCAGAGGAAGGGCTCAGCTGAGCTGCCGATGATGTACTCGGCTGAGCTTCTGAGGTTGGGCTCTGGTGACTTACTGAAGAGTTTTCTCCAGTATGTCGAGCAAAGGTCCTGGGATGTTTATCCCTAAGGTGTCTCATCATAGAGTGATTTCCAAAGGAATACTTCTTCCTTGGATTTCCTCTAGATAAAACACGGTCACAAAGTGTGCAAGTGACCAATGGAGCATTGACCTTTTTCTGCCCCTCTGGAAAAGTAAAATACTCCAATACAAAAGAATCCTTTTGTTTCCTCCTTCTCTGTATGATGATGGTGCTGCTAGGCTCAGAAGAGGACTGCTGTTCTGCCATTGTATCTCAATGTCAATTCAGCTCCTTCTCCTAGGGATCTCAAGCAGTAATGAGGGGAATGGGTGTGGTGTTGCAAGTTTCTGGAACTGAAAGTAGTTTAAACCAATGAAAAGTGTTCCTTGTGGATCACATGACCTACCGTGCGTGCTCCGTAAGCTTACGCTACGCGCTCCGTAAGCTTACGCTACGCGCTCGTAAACAAGTACGCATGCGCAAACGTGACGTACACATGCGCTTACGGAGCGCTTACGGAGCGCGTACGTATGACGCACTCGCGCATGCACATTACACGCACCTGCGTAACTGCGACGTTGGTTCCGCGCAACGCGCATGCGTGTACGCGTTGCTGAAGCAGTACGCGTGCGTACGTACGTCACGTAGGTATCACGTAAGCGCACCGTACTTATGACGTACGGAGCGCGTAGCGTCAGCTTACCGTTCGCCACGGCAAAAAATTCATAAAAAAAAAAAAATAAGTTTCAAGGGTTGTAGAAGATAACTGTCATGTACAATTGTATGTAAACATTAATTTTAAAAAAATTAACCATTCCATAATGCAGGATATAGTACATATATTATTTTATACATAGGTTGGATATTATTTTTTAACAAAAATCTCAAAAAAAAATTTACATTTAAAAAACCTTTGAAATTCACTGAAAAAACCATAGGTTTCACAAACGTTATAGTTAGGAATTAGCATTTAAAAAACCTTGCAAATTCACTGAAAAAACCATAGGTTTCACACATGTTATAGTTAGCAGGACATTTCACTCGTGAAAAACCAATGAAATTCCCCCGTTATAGTTAGTGCAGGCAACTATAACTCACGCGCCTGCAATCCTCTGCTGATGACGTCAGATATTACATCACTGTATTTAGACACTTATTTACCCATGTCTTCTTCCATTAATTTTTAGCTATACATATATTACAAATATTTTTTTTTTCAGAAAAACACATATGTCATCAGTGATGTAATATCTGACGTCATCAGCAGAGGATTGCGGTCGCGTGAGTTATAGTTGCCTGCACTAACTATAACGGGGGAATTTCATTGGTTTTTCACGAGTGAAATGTCCTGCTAACTATAACATGTGTGAAACCTATGGTTTTTTCAGTGAATATATATATATATATCTATATATATATATATATATATATATATATATATATATATATATATATATATATATATATATTATCTACTGGCGGTCGCAAGTAGGTAGTTATAGTTAGGACCTATTATCCGTAGGAAAATCGTAACATTCTTTTCAACACTCATGGGGCGCTCCGGTCAGCTCCTATCTTAGAAGTTTCAGGGTGATTCGGGCCGAGAAAAAAGGGGGGTCCCAAAACATGTTTTCTCCATGTTAATTCCCATAGGAAACCTTAGACACGGCTACAGCCCGAACTGCTGAACGGAATTACACCACATTTGGCGAAAATGTAGCCCTTGGTTCAGAAAGATCCATTTTTGTTAAATGGTGTAAATCCGTTCAGTAGTTCATGAGAAATTAGAAAAATAAAAAGTTTCAATATCTGGGCGGAGCCTAATGACACATCTCATTGTGAGATCTGATTGGTGGCAGCACTTCATCCTGGAATTGCTGGCAGCCGTCTTGGGACCAATATACATGATAGTATCCCATTGAAGTGCATTGTAGTGAATCGAATACTTTGAGGGTTACCAAAAGGAGAACTATAAAGGGTGGTAACAGACTTTAGTTACATTAGAATTCATTTGTTGATGGTACCATACTAATTTCAGGAATTGTGGTGTGTTCTAAAGTGATTTTACCCTGTGAAAAACCTTCTGCTGGGATATCATGAATCATGTTTGAGAGAAAACTGAAGCTAAAATGAGAGCATATTTTCTGTAAATTCACATTATCTTTCTCAGTCATGTGAGAATGAAGTCTGTCATTCTCAGTAAATCATGTACATCCAACAAGGGCAGAGACTTCCCAGAGTGTTCTAAAGCCCAACTTGAGCGCTAACAGCCTTACTTGTGACAAAAGTATGGCACACCTGAAGTCATCTTGATTGGAATAAACTGGTAACACTTAAAACATTTAATTTAAAAAGGATCAAAATGATGGGGTTTATTTTGTCATAGAAATTATGGTTAGTGCTGTAGAAAGAAAAATTAGGACATGTTTCAAGTGTGATCTCAAATATTTTCCTGTTATATTTCCACAGGAGCAGCCTGTCAGTTGATGCCTTTGTGTTCTACTGAAGCTTTCTTAAGTGTTCATAAGAACAACTAGAGCGCTAACAGTCATACTTATGACAAAATTATGGCACAGCTGAAGCCATCTTGATTGGAATAAACTGGTAACTCTTAAAACATTTAATTTAAAAAGGAACAAAATGAGGGGGTTCATTTTGTCATCGAAATTATGGTTAGTGCTGTAGAAAAAAAATAGGACATGTTTTAAGTGAGATCTCAAATATCTTCCTGTTATATTTCAACAGGAGCAGCCTGTCAGTTGATGCCTTTGTGTTCTACTGCAGCATTCCAGAGTGTTCTAAAGAACAACCAGAGCACTAACAGCCTTACTTATGACAAAAGTATGGCACACCTGAAGCCATCTTGATTGAATAAACTGGTAACACTTAAAACATTTAATTTAAAAAGGAACAAAATGATGGGGTTCATTTTGTCATAGAAATTATGGGTAGTGCTGTAGAAAGAAAAATTAGGACATGTTTCAAGTGTGATCTCAAATTTCTTCCTCTTATATTTCAACAGGAGCAGATTGTCAGTTGATGCCTTTGTGTTCTACTGCAGCTTCCCAGAGTGTTCTAAAGAACAACTAGAGCGCTAACAGTCTTACTTATGACAAAATTATGGCACACCTGAAGCCATCTTGATTGGAATAGACTAGTAACACTTAAAACATTTAATTTAAAAAGGAACAACATGAGGGGGTTTATTTTGCCATAGAAATTATGGTTAGTGCTGCAGAAAGAACATTTAGGGCATGTTTAAGTGAGATCTCAAATCCTCTTCTATTTCATTAGAAAATTCTGACATGCAGACTGAAACAATCACTTTCAATACCAGCAGTAGACTTCCAGTTAACTCCCTGGTGAGCAGTAGCTTTACTACAGTGATCTAATGAATAACTAGAAAGCTAACATTCTGAATTGATGGTAAATGTGTGACACATCTGAATGCCTTCTTGATGGAATCACAGTAAAAAACTGAAAGCATTTCCTACTGAGGAGACTGCAGTAAATGAGGAAATTAGGAAACTTCATAACAAATAAGTCTCCCAAGATGGCCACCAGAGAAAAAAGAGCCCAAATGTAGCACAAATGTCACCCAGATGTAGCCCACATATAGCCCAATGACAGAAGTGTGCAAAACACTTTTTATTTTTTCTGCAGTTTTATATAGTGCAGACTGGTCAGATATTGGAGCGTTACATCTTACTTGGACCCCTTATTGCGTATTTTGCACGAAGTACATGAGATTGATCTTGCAAAACATTGAACTTTATGATTCTGTTAACCTGAAGTTGCTCTGAACCGGGCTTTGTAACACCCATTGTTACCTACCGGTTTTAATTAATTCTCACTGTATTACATTAGGAAAGAGGATTTACTGTTTTTATGTACACTTTTATGATCTATGTTTCTAAATCAGATCGAATAAAGTTGAATGAATTCTATAGCAGGAAGGAGGCGAGGATTATACATATCTTTCCTCACTTTATTTGCATAGCAGTTCAAAGAAAACATAACAAGACAATCATTAAACAAAGGACTACACAACCCATGAACCATTAGGGGGATAGTCTCCAAGGCAACTATAGTCCAATCATATCACAGTCCATCGTATATAATATTGTGACGTCCCTTCCGCTTCCACTCTCTTCACTGCTTGTCAGTTAAGTGCATTCCTTACATTCTTGGCTTAATCTGACGTTGTTGCTGTTTGTATAGCGGTCTCTTGTGCACGTTATTAGCATTATTGCCTTGGTATTGTTTCATATTCCCTGCATAGCAGGCTCTTGCCCGAGAGCGTTCTCCCCGTCACAGTTTCTCCCGCTGCGCCCTCTGCACGTGGTGAAATCCTGTCAGGCGCGTCTGGTCTGAGCGAGGCAGCTCCGTCGAGCGCTCCCGCTGGTCTTTACGCACGTTTGGGAATCTGGTCACTCCTTTAGTGTCCGCTTGATTCCCGACCAACCCTCGCCTAATTTTGACACCGCTACGCGGTGATTTCCCCACACGGCCACGTTAGTGACCAGCGCTACCTGGTGGTGGTAATTGGTATTGCGTCTCAGTCTATTCTTCTAACAGCTTCGGGGAAAGCCCAGCTGTTGGAGCACCTGTGAGGGGGCTTCCTTAAGGATTTTAAGGGCATTTGTTCTGTGCTCACACCCTCTGCTATCATGTCTTCTCCAGAAGACAATTTTTACTCCTCCTACCAAGAAGTGGAGGAGAATCGGCCCCCAACTTCTCCCTCCAGCAGTGGACCAAGCCCTCTCTCTGGCTATTTCTAGGGCGCTGGCTCCTCTTAAAGATCAGGTTGATAAGCTGGCGAAAAGCATCCCTGGGGTGTTCAGTGACCCAGATCTGGTGGTGTCGGGTCACAGTAGCTCCCAGATGGGGAATAAAAGGGCTGTTAAGCATAACGCGGGACACTTGGAAGGATTTGATAAACTTACGGAGACCTTCCTCAAGAATGTGCGAATGCTATAACATGCACCCTGCCGGCAGGAGGAAGAGTCAGGAGAAAATTGCGATGCTGTCACCACTATTGTAGACCCCGACAGCGGTGTATCGGAGGACGATTTCTCCTCCGATGAGGATAAGAACTCAGGGCGTCCCTGGCATCCAGAGTCCCATTCCTCTCAGTCCCGGGTTGGGGACAGGGTGCACTCGAACATGTTCGAGCCTACCCAAATTTACCATCCTAGGTCGATGGAGTGGACCCTGACACCAAAGTGGCAGAGTATGTGGTGGGGAAAATTCATCAACCTCTTGAAAGGAAGGTCAGGAATAGGATTAGGGGAGAATGCCCCAGGCCCTCACTGAAGGGGAAGGTGGCACACACGCCTGAAATTGATGAGAAACTATGTACCTTTTTCTCCAAGTATATGAGGGATCCCAAGAAAGGAATTGATAGGTCTTGGACGTGGTTGGGCCCTTGAACCAAATTATTCAATTGGCGGAACGTTCAAAAGAGTCAGGATCCCCTTTGACCACGGATATTGTGGCTACCCTAAACCCTAAAACACTACCCCTCCACTACCCAAACACCACTGCACTACCCTAAACCCTAGAAACACTACCCCAGTACGACATCCTACACTACCCAAACATAACTGCACTACCTTAAACCCTAAAACACTACCACCAGCACACTCCCTACACTACCCAAACACCACTGCACTATCCTAAACCCTAAATCTACCCCCAGCACGACCCCCTACACTACACAAACACCACTGCACTACCCTAAACCCTAAAACACTACCCCCAGCACGACCCCTTCACTACACAAACACCACTGCACTGCCTTAAACCCTAAAACACTACCCCAGGTTGACCCCCTACACTACACAAACACCACTGCACTACCCTAAACCCTAAAACACTACCCCCAACACGACCCCCTTCACTACCTAAACACAACTGCACTACCCTAAACCCTAAAATACTATCCCCAGCACGACCCCCTTCACTACCCAAACACCACTGCATGACCCTATACCCTAAAACATGACCCCCTACACTACACCAACACCACTGCACTATCCTAAACCCTAAAACACTAGAACCCAGCACGACCCCTACAGTACACAAACACCACCGCACTACCCTAAACCCTAAAACACTACCCCCTATACTACACAAACACCACTGCACTACCCTAAACCCTAAAACACTACCCCAGCACTACCCCTACACTACAGAAACACCACTGCACTACCCTAAAACCTAAAACACTACACCAGCACTACCACCTACACTACCCAAGCACCACTGCACTACCATAAACCCTAAAACACTACTCCCAGCACAACCCCCTAAACTACACATACCCCACTACACTACCCTAAACCCTAAAACACTACCCCAGCACGACTCCCTACACTACTCAAACACCACTGCCCTAAACCCTAAATCTACCCCAGCACGACCCCCTACACTACCCAAACACCACTGCACTACCCAAAACCATAAAACACTACCCCCAGCATGACCCCCTACACTACACAAACACCACTGCACTACCCTAAACCCTAAAACACTACCCCCAGCACGACCCCCTACACTACCCATATACCACTGCACTACCCTAAACCCTAAAACACTACCCTCAGCATGACCCCCTACACTACTGCACTACCCTAAACCCTAAAACACAACCCAAGCATGACCCCCTACACTACCCAAACACCACTGCACTACCCTAAACCCTAAAACACTACCCCCAGCATGACACCCTACACTACTCAAACACCACTGCACTACCCTAAACCCTAGAAAAAAAAACACCCCATGCCCAGTCCCCCTTACCTCTCACTCCTCGTGGTTCCTCTCTACTCGTGGTTCCTGCTTCACGTCATCTCTGAGGGGCGGTGCAGGTCGTTGTGAGGAAATGGAACAGCCTCTGTTTCCTTACAACAACGTGGATTGTCTACATGTTTTTTAGAACGCATGGTCATTTACCATACATACGTTAACAACAAAATTTGTTGTAAAGGCATGCGTGGTAAATGACCATGTGTTCTAAAAAAAGGTGTAGTAATGACTTCGCGATGTACTACTCATGCATGTTAATGCATGCGTTGTAATGGTATTGCGAAGTAAAAAAGTCGTTGTAACGGCTGTTTACCGATCGAAGCTCGCCTCTGTTCTTCAGTGAGATGTTTATTTGATTAGTTAGGAGGAAGGAATGTGTTTTTTTTTACCGAAAAGTGCAAGTCCAGCTGTTGTATTGTGAAAGTGTCCGCATGGCCTGGTTTCACTTCCGGTGAGAAAGTGGAAGAGGATCTAAAGGAGTTCTGTTGTTAGATGGGGCCGGCGTGACACGTCATCAGACCGAGACATTTTCACATGTATACATAGTATAATAAATATATATATATTCACTGAAAAAAACAGAGGTTTCAGGCACGTTAAAGTTAGAAGTTAGCATTTAAAAACCTTAGAAATTCACTGATAAAAACCATAGGTTTCAGGGGCGTTATAGTTAGTTGGCCATTTCACTTGTATAAAACCATAGAAATTCCCCCGTTATAGTAGCTAACTATAACTTGCGCGCCTGCAATGCACTGCTCATGACATCACGTATTACATCACTCATGACATGGTTAGTGACATCACTCATGACATCGCTGATGACATCTCCAGTGACATCACTGATGACATCATCCAGTGAATGTGTGTTTTCCTGAAAATTAAATATGTTTTACATATGTATATCTCAAGGTCGATGGAAGAATAAATGGGTATATAAGTGTCTAAATGGATGATTTATTTTTGTAAAATTGATTGTATAACTGACTGATTAAGTGTATCTTAGTGAATCAATGGGTTAGTGAGTAATGTTTAAATATGTAAATATCTGTATCAGTCTCTCACTTTGTGTATAAGCGCCTGCATGGGTTGGTGAGTAGCTACATTAGTGTCTATATGGGTTATTAGTTGGTTTTTTGAGTATCAGTATGAGTGTCTGAGTGTCTGTATGGTTCGGTGGGGGGTATTACTTAGTGCATAGATGCTTGAATGAGTGACTCACTGTTTGTATGTGTTGAAGACAGCATGTGTGCAGGTCTGTATAGGTGGATGAGTGTGTGTATGGGTGTGTTAGTGAGTGAATGACTGTCTCAATAGTGTCTTTATGAGCAACTTCATATATTTTAAACTAGTATTTGTGAGTATTGGTGTATATAAGTGAGTATATGTGAGAGTGAGAGATTGGAAGAGTTCCTGTACAAATAAGTAGGTGTTTCTATAAGTGATTGTTTAAGAGAGTAAGTATGTGTAAGTTTCTGTAGAAGTAAGTGTGGTAGTGTGTGTATAACTTTATATACAAGTAAATGGAAGTTTGATACTTTGTTTGCATGTGTGACTATGTGTGTGAGTAACTCTATGGATGAGTGGCGGTGTGTAACAGGATGTATAGGTGTATGAGTACATATGATGAGTGAGTACATGTATGAGTGACTGTATAGGGACTGTTGGTTAATGACTGGATGTGTGTGTAGATCTTGGAATTACTGAATAGGTGTGTTGTAACTGGTATTGGTATGTCCATTGTTTTGAAAATGTTAGTTTGTATTTTTGAGTGTGTGTATCAAAGGTTACATTAGGGTGAGATGAGGTCTGCCACTCTATCACAAGGATGATGTCATCATTGATGTCATTAGTGATGTCATTTGAGATGTCATGAGTGACGTCATGAGTGATGTCACTGACCATGTCATGAGTGATGTAATATGTGACGTTATCAGCAGTGCATTGTGGGCGCACAAGTTATCGTTACCTGAACTAACTATAACAGGGGAAATGTCATGTGATCAAGGGCAGGATCGCCCGAAACGCGTAATGGCGGACAACGGCTTGAAATAAAATAATCACTGAATCCTTGGGTCTGTGCTCGTTTGTATTTCAAGGAAGAAAAGTGAAGGCGAGTTGCTGTGATATATATATACAAATATATATATATATATATATATATATATATATATATATATATATATATATATATATATATATATATATATATATATATATATCCCAAAAAGTCTCTCGTTACTGGAGCCCTTAACCCTTCAGGGTGGCCTCTTAACAATGGGCACGGAGCAGCCCATCAATCTCCAACATGAAAAACACACGAGAGGCCCATTGCTGGCAAAACATTGGCGTTTATTTATCGTCAGGCACAGCAGATTCCTTCCTGCTCCTAACGTTTCGGCATCATCCAGCCTTGCTCACAGGTAGAAGGACGAAAATCAAATGCTGATTGCAGTCTGCTGTGCACTTTTAAATTCTAGTTGCCCACGTAACTAAATGAAAAATACAACTCCCAGAGTGCATCGCCACAATGCTGTTCACAAAAAATAAAGTCAGTACCTGCATGGCGGTGTCACTCATGAATGGAAATAACTAGAATTTAAAAGTGCACAGCAGACTGCAATCAGCATTTGATTTTCGTCCTTCTACCTGTGAGCAAAGCTATATTTTTTTAGACTGCAATTTCGTAAAACATGCTCACTGAAAAAATATCTGATCAAGTATGTTATAAAGCTTAGTAAGCAGTATTTCAAATGGCGCCGACAGATCTCCAATTCCTCTTCTATAACAAAAGGACAGTCTATTAAAATATAACGAGTGACACCACTGTTACAGTAAAACGAAAAGGAAAATAAAGTTATGAATACAACAGAAGATCAATAACGAAATACTTTCGAGCGGGCAATATTTTCAGAGCTTCTTTTCTCCGGGACTTCGAAATGTTTGATCTTCATGATTAAAAACCGGGAGCTGGTGACGTTGCTTATATATCTTTACTCTTTGTGCCGACGGGTCATGAACTCCTCTGAGATCACCATGACTGTTCATTTTATAAGATACATATTGACAGTATATGTTCCCCAGGGAAAAACAGGCTAACAACTGGAAGCTGGTGATGTTAATTATAAATCTTTAGGGTTTGCACCGACGGATCACCAACACCTCTGAAGTGAAGTACAGTGTCAATATTATAATATAGAAAGTCACAATATATAAGCTGAAAGGAGCCAGAAAAGGAGCAATGTTTGCTGTAATCTGTCTGTTTCTGAAAACATGCTGCTGACGTTACAGAAAAAAAGGCAAAAACATGCAATAACACTTTTTTCTAGATATAAATGTTTAAATATTGACAAATAGCTACGTATTACAAATATCTACTATGACATAATCAAACAACTTACAACTCTGGAATATGTTTTGTTGCCGAAAAACAAGAATCCGCTATAAAAGGGAACCTGCATCACAGAATGGACACGGATAAATAACTTGCGAAAACGAAACTAATCGAACAACGGGTGTTGTTTATATACTTTTTTGTTATTTAGTAGTCTATGGAAGGAAGATGTGGCTCCGCCTATTTAGATGTCACGTTTTATAGTTTACATGTGCTCACGTTTTACCTGTTTAACTTGTGCACGTGTTGGGAAAAGTTACAAAATGTGAAGCTGTAAAGGTTTCGATTTCCATCGTAACACGTATAAGGTCCTTAATATGTACATACGTTGGAGAGTTTAAAAACTGTTACCCGGCAAACTGTGTCATTTCCATTCTCATGATTAAAAACATCTAAATAGAAGACATAAAAAAAATATCATTAACAATAGAAGAAAAAAAAATACGTGTCATCACTATGCTGTTAAATTTAAAAAAATACCAGCATTTGTAAAGCGTACAGCTACCCCTGGAAAGGTGTGCCAGCGCTCGAGGGCGTTGGGAAGATTAAGCAAGGTGTTGCCCACAATGAGATAGTGGTGGGCTAACATGCTGCTCAAGCCGGGAATCGAACTGTGAACACCGTTGTTCGAAGTCAGGTATTATAGGTGCTGCGTCACACTTTTACTACACTTATATGTTAATTACTGCTAATTAAGTTGTAAACATTGTTAAATTATAAGTAAGGCTTCCTGTTTTCCGTTTTTACTGATTTTTACAGATAAATACAGACAGAAAACTATTCATTTTCCTCTCTGTATTTATTTTAAAATGTGGATAAAAACGGAAACTGTGTTGTTTTTTGAGCGATTCTAAAGGCTGTCACTCATGACTACCAGGCCAATAGGTCTGTCATTCTAAAAGTAAAAGAGTTAAAACAATAAAAGTATTTTAGTAAAGAGCCTTAAACAGCAATATATATGCTAGTAAAAAAAACATACACATTTTAATATCATTCATTCAGAAAGTCTTTATTTATGATTATTCATCTTAAAAGACATACTATACAAATCAATTTAAAATACAACAATCAGGATTAATAACATTGTAGTTACAATATAGTAACACAATTCATTAAAATATAAAATAGTCATAAAATCAGCTTATAGATAAAAATGGAAGGAAGCTATGTTGTGCTACGATCCTCCGCTCCTTTCCCTGATAGCCCAAGACCAACTAAGGAATTTGGCTACTCCAACAATAATTAAGTCTTTGTCACCAATTTTTAACAACCTTTTAGCAGTCAGGGCAGAGGCTGTGCCCAGTGAACGACACAAAGGTTTAAGCCATGTGTTTCTAGGTAATTGATAAGCTGGGCAAACATAAAGGAGATGGCTTATGTTTTCAGTATGTTCAGGGCAGAACGGACACCTGTCTCCCGAGCCTGTTTTCCATTTTCTGGTAAAATCCCTTAAAGGGAGCGTTTCCACCCTGAACTGATGAAACAGCCTACGATCTCTGGGCTTGGTAATCAGGTCCCAATAAGCTTCAAGAGTAGGTTCGTCTTTAAAGTTCAAAAAGGCTCTGGTCAAAGGAGAGTCCAGTAGTGTGGTATGCCTTCTTGATTTGACCAAACACCAGAAAGCCACTCTTAAATCTGTTTTTGTTGGAATAACAGTAGATGCCGGAAAAAACCAGAGGTCTCTCATGCCCATATCAATAAGGAGGTTTTTGATGGTTTTTAGCCATGAGATCTTATTATGATAGTCCAACCCCCTTACTTCAAGAAGGGCCTTAGAAAAGTGGACTAATTCCTGGTTCGACCACAACCTTCTCCAGAAATATAAAATTTTTAGCTTAACAACATCCTCAATTGGATTACAGCCAAGATCAAACAGTAAGGGAATTCGTGGGGTCGATTGTGGGAGGCCTACTAGTGATCTGAAAAATTTATTCTGGGCCAGTTTTTGGTCGGACAAGTTACAATTCCCCCAAATTTCTGCACCGTATAGAACGGCTGGAGCTATTTTCGTTGAGTACAACTTGATTACTGGGGCTATAGGTTTGCTGAGGGATAACCTGTGTTCTCTTAATAGAGCTCCCGCCAGCTGTGAATGTTTCAAAGCCAAGAGCTTCATCTGGGGGGCCCAGCTCATTTTCTCGCCAATGGTAATGCCCAAGTATGTAAAGACCTTGGCCTGTTCTAGTGGCTTCCCCCCCATAGAAACTTTTGCTGAAACATCACCTGCCCCATGAAGGACCATAAATTTTGTTTTGTCCACATTAATCTCTAACTCATGTTCGCTGCAAAAAGCCTCAAAGCGATGTAACGCCCGTTGTAATCCCTGACGAGTTTTGGATAATATCAGGGTGTCATCAGCGAACATGAGTAGAGGTACCCTTTGTCCGTCTAATTTTGGTGCGTCGGTGGGGTGGTCCTCAAAGTAGTGTACTACCCCATTAATAAACAACGAAAACAGTGTAGGTGCCAGGACACACCCCTGCCGGACTCCCTTCTCGACCTTAAATCTTTTAGTGACTTCGCCTGGTTTCCCCCACCGGACCTGGGCATAGTTGGAACTGTGGAGCTTAACCACAAAGTCAACTAACTCCCTGGGCATCCCTAGCCTTAGTAAAACTTCCCATAATTTGAGTCTTGGGACAAGATCGAATGCGGATTTTAGGTCCACAAAAGCTGCAAAAATGAGGCCCTTACCCAACAGGACCTCCTTCCAGTAGATTAAAACAAATTTAAAAACCTGATCCAGTGTCCCCATGCGTGCCCGGAACCCAACTTGGAGGATAGATAGAATCTTGTTATCCTCAATCCAGCTGTGTATTCTACCTAAAATGACACGAGCAATAATTTTTTGCAATGCGTCAATAAGGCTAATTGGCCTGTAATTCCCTGGTGCAGCACGGTCTCCTTTTTTAAAGATCGGTATTATTTCAGCGCCCGACCAGGAGTCGGGGAAGGGAGTTCCCCCAGCCAGGGAATTCATTAGGTTAGTAATGTAGGGAACCCAAAGTTCCTTATCCTGTCTAAACAGGTCTGCGGGAATGCAGTCTGGACCGGGTGCTTTGCCACTGGGTATGTTTTTCAGAACCGCTTCAATCTCCCTGGTGCTAAATCTTAATGGGACCTCTACATTTATTTGTAAGATAGTGGGACTAGGAGTTCGTACTGGGCCCTGTTGATATTGTGCCTTGAAGTGGGCAACCCAACTATCAGGTTCCACATTGTTGTTTGGGGCTAGAGGCCTTCGTCCATCTCCCCGCCTTATTAAGTCCCAAAAATGGGACATATTCCTGCCTTTACAGGCTTCCAGCAGGTCCTTCCAGCGACCCTCATCCCACTCTTTTTTTGCTTGTTTTAAGGTGGATTTATACTTTATCCGTGCCTGCTTGATCAGTACATAGGACCTAGATTTAATAGCAGACAAGAGGGCTTTATGGGTGGACCTACAGTGAGCGTTGTACCATGTAATGGGCTCATGTTTCTTATTACACCCCATGGGTTTTATGTTGATAAAGTAGGTCTTAAGCCTATTTATAAGGTCCGAGTGGATTTTTGGCAATTTATCATTAAGGGACTCTTGTGTGTTACAGGTGTTTATTTTGCCCAATGCACTTGCTATCAAAGCCCTTACTCCTAGCACCTTGGACTCGTCCAGTGCCACCTTGTCCCATTTGACCCGCCTAAAGTCATTGCCAATTATTAAAGGGACACCACTTTTTGTTAAATTTTCTCTAATCAGTTGTGCGTATCTCTGGATATACACTGTCAAAATCAGTGGATTATGATCGCTTTCAGGCCTAGCTTGTATAACCATGTCAGACACGATGTACCAGATTTCCAAGTTGACTAGAATGTGGTCAATTCTGCTTTTCGTTCGACCATTATTAAAGGTCGGTGCTCCCTGGGCATCAGATTTTGTTCTGCCGTTCACTGCCCTGAGACCCCGTTCCAGGCACATCCCTTTGAGCTGTAGCGCTACCTCTGTCCATTTGTTTATGGGTTGGGAGGTTAGCAAGGGGACGCCCCAAAGGGCATCCTCCTCCTCGCTCAGCCTACCATCATCGCCATCCAGGGGTTCGAAACATGTATTGAAATCCCCCAGGATGATCAGATTGTTTTTGATGGAGCCTTCCGCAAGAAGGGATTCCAGTACTGTAATGGTCTGGGAGTTCTTTCCACCCGCTTGTCCCCTAGCATATACATTAACTAAGGATAGTGTTGGCCCATTCTGGAATTTAAGTTTGATTGCCAGGATGTCCGGGTTGTCAATAGGAATTTCTTCGATAGAAACCCCATGAGTTTTTCTGACCCAAAACGTCAGGCCCCCTACCGGTCTACCCCTGAGCCCCTTTCTCGCGGGTCTTGAGAAATTCAGGTATCCAACATTATATATATTCTCTACGGCCCATGTTTCCTGGAAAGCCCATATATCCACTTCATTAACTAGGGATACCCAGTCAACTATGGCAACCTTGGATTCCAGGCCGGCAATATTCCAAGAGGCAATGGCCATGGAATCACTTGGGACTAGGTTAGTTGAAATCCCGGCAGCATTTGGATGCACAACAGGGTGTCTATCAGGGCTTATTTGTGATGAATGAGTTGCCCTAGGATGAGCATCAGGCTTTGGGCGTGGAGGATGGTTGCTTATTAGAGCCTCTACGGTGGTGATAACTACACCTTCCATATGAACTCCTGAGCCACCCTTTCTTTGTCAATCTATGTCTTCGAGGGAAGACAGGGCCTCGAAGCGATTTTTGGATACAAATCGATGCTCAGGGCCTGAAGTGGCTCCCCCAGGGGTTTGGTCATTTATGTGATGTCTTACTGTGTCCTGTTTATAGAAATACCCTAATGGCAATACACGGATTGATGACCAATCGCTTGATACATATCCAGCGGAGTCGAGGATATCATAAACCAGTTCCGGTGACCTAAAGCTTAGAACCACACAGTCCCCAGCTATAGATTTTTCAGAGTGACCAACCCAATCTATCCTTCTAACCATTTTAAAGTCCCTGTATAGCCTATTGCCTATATTTGTCATTTTGTTCAAATAGTGCAGGGCTTTGTTCTTAAGAGACGTCCAGTGCTCTTGTGAATTGTGTGGTAATATGGGCACGTTTGCCAAGATAACAGTATATGGGGTTGCTTGGGGTGGCAGGTGAAGAAAGGGGCACCTAGGACGGTCACCTGTCATGTTATTGATAGCCTGTCCTCGAGTCTTCATAAGAGTCGAAGTTCCGTTGTTCGGTGATGCTACCATGATGGGTATGGGGATGGGTATGGATGGTGGTATTTTTGCCCTAACTACCCCCTCTTGATCTCCCACACCCCCCATTCGGTCTAGAGAATGAGTGGCCCTAGTCTGATTATCACAATTGTCCTTGGCAGGTGGCAAGGATAAGGGCGCCCCTGCAGCTGCCTGAGTGCGAGATTTAAGCGTAGCTGCTTCTGCTGCACAAGCACAGGCCTCCTCTATTTTATCTAACCTATGGACTACCGTGTCAAGGCGTTTGCATAGTGGCTCCAGAATGGTAGCTAGCTTTTCTTCTAAGATGGAGGTAAAATCCCTAATAGTTAATAAGGGATTTGCCACTGCTGGGTCGCTAGCTATCACTTCATTAAAGGAGATATTTGAATCATCTAGGGCAGGAGTGTTGGCCAGATCGTTAGTAGCGGATGTGGCAGAGGCTTTAGTTTTAGATCTAGTGATTTTAGGTGTATAGCAGCCCTTCTTAGCCTTTTTGTGTTGGTCCTTGACAATTTTCCCTGAAACTTTCGTTCCCCTTGTCTTGGCCCTTACAGAGCTGCTCTGGTTGCTCTGGGTGGTAATGGCGGGGGGAGATACAGACAAGGTTGGAGCAGCGCTGTTAGCAGGAGTCAGGGACTGGTCAAGGGAGTCATTTGTTGTCCTTAACGGGCTGGGGGCGTAAAGTGGGGTATTGGAAGTGGCCCCCCCTCCCAACAGCCTAGGATCCAATGATAATCTTCTCTCTGTGGCCTCAATTTCATGTATCAACACTGATTCAGCACGTACAAAGAAAGCGTCCAGAGTGCCCACTACCTTGTCTCCAGATTTCCATTTTGGCATGATGACGTCAGTGGAGTTGTTGTCTTGGAAGCTCTGAAAGGCTCAATATCGTAACACCGGGCAGTGTCTGAAGACAAGTCTTAGCAAGGGTAAACGAGGGGTGGCCCAGCCCGGCCTCCTCCGGCCCCGGACGGCCACAGACGGTCCCGCCCTTGTCCCGGGCTTCTCCCGGCACCGACCCGCGCGCGTTCCCGCGACGCGGAGGAAGCGTCTGTCTTTTAAACGCCTCCGGGCGCTGTGTGACGTCTAGGGCGCTAAGGCACCTGGGAGCAGTAGTCTCCCCACACCGGGCCGCAAGATGGGCTGGCGGCGGCGGCGGGGAAACGCACAGCGGAACACCAACGGTGCGTGAAGGAAGCGAAGAATGGCAGGACACCAACAGTACACCAGCAATTCCCCTTGGAGCTCAGGTCAGGTATCGGTGCACACACCTCAAGGTTGTGCATATTTTATCATCTGAGAGTGTTTATATTACTGAAAACAGTCAGTCCTTCAGGCATGAGTGCATATTTAGCAGACAAATAAATGTTGAAATATACTCATTTCAGATTCATTTTTACACAAAACCCAAAATATATATGGGTAAATACAGATACAATTATTTAAGCAAAATAAGGATAAATACAGACGGAATTGACCAAAAAATAAATACCATAGAACCAGGAGCCATAACTATAAGTTATAAAAGACTACTGTTAAGTTAGTTTTCACTATAAAAAGTATACACGTCTTTTTAAAATGTACTTAAAAAACATTATAGGTTATAGGGACATTGTAGATAGAAATTAGCATTTAAAAAACCTTAGAAATTCAATGAAAAAACCATAGGTTTCAGGGGTGTTAAAGTTAGCTGGACATTTCACTCGTACAAAACCATAGAAATTCCACTGTTATAGTTAGTTCAGCTAACTATAACTCACTCCCCAGCAATGCACTGCTCATGACGTCACATATCATTCCAATAAAAAACATTCATCTAGATCAACAAGAAGGAGCAAAGAATTCTGGCGGGGTGTAAAAAAAAGTGACTTATCCCATTTTAAATTCTTTAGGACTTTTTTTCTCTGTGATGCTGAAAAATGACCGAACTGAGTTCCACCAAATTTGAAATGAAACACCAATAAGGGAACTGGTATTGCTTGGTTTGCTCCAAACAGGTTTTGGCCATGTCCTGCACCCACCCTGCCACCGGCAGTCAATCCCAACTGTGCATACTCTTTGTGTAGTGACTGTAGGTCACGGCATTCAGCAAGGCTTTGTGTTCACCCTGCTGCAGTGGTCTCAAGGTTATTCTAAGGCACACAACCCTTGCTGCACAGGGCCTTTGCCCATGTTCTTCTGGAGTTGGCCACACGGTCTGTCTGGCCCATACCCCATGGCCAGACCTTGCACCTAACCCTTAGCAGGCAGCCAACGCCCACTATTCCTAGTCTTTGGTGTTTGGGTAGTCAAAGGCCAGGCCCTGAGCCAGGTTTCCACCCAACCTGTTGTGGGTGGCTAACCCCTGCTGGGCACAGCCTTCGGCCATTTGCAGCTGGTGTTGGCCTCGGGGAGTGGATTGTGACCAGGCAATTTTCATAAACACCATTGGCAGCCAACCTGCCCTGGGTGTCTACCTGTACTGCGTACAGCAAGGTACAGTGGAAGAACTGAGTCACTGACCTCCTTGCGCCAATGGTCTAAACATCTCTGTAATTTAGCCCTTTGAAACCCACTGAAAGAAAAATCTATTCTAGATAAACGTTCTCACACTCTACTGAGTGGATTCATTCGAAATCCAGCAACAGAACTTACTTGAGTAAAGTTCTACTTTTATGTCAGGTTTGGTGCAGTTCCATTCTGCCATATTCTCTGTATCAGCGAGTCAGCAATATCAACTCTATAGTTATGGTTACATCAGAGTTTTCAGTGAAGAGTAGCTGATTTTCTGTTGTGTTGAGGTTGAACTTCTGTTGTGGTGACAGACCAGAGTATGAGCGTTTTTTAATCAGATGAACACTAAATATGTGGTCAGTAACAAATGAGAAGCTGTGGGAGATTAACTGATAAATGATGGCTGCTGCTGAGAGTTCAAGGCCTTGATCTGGTGATTATAGCTACTCTTTCTTCTACTCTGCTGTAAGAAACGATGTACTGAAAGCTCTGGTTTGGAAACTCTAAGCTAACTACCATGTCACTGTATGTGGGGTAAAGTCAGGCCTCTATAAGGAAGAACCAGGCCTCCATGAAGAAGAGGTTGTGTAGGCTATGCCCTATGCCAGTGTTGGCTGCTTCTTCTGTGTGCTGATATGTACATTGTGCTTTGGTAATCACAAAGGGTAGTCTACCTTCACTGTGGCTGAAGTGCGAGGTGCTCAATGGAATTCTGATGGGTTTCAAAAGAGTACTTAGTCTATGTGGAATTAGCAGATGCAGAAAAATGGTGGCGACTGTACATTGGGATGTAGATAGGAAGTACAAGCTGTTTGGGTGCTGTGAGGTGGTCGGTGAATTAATGAGTGAGATTCCAAGGTTCCAACCCTAAGCACTTCGCAGCTCTCCATTATGCATGCTTGCCTGGCAAGCAATATATTTGGCAATTGAAGGGTAAGGGCAGGGCAGATGACTATCAGTACTGTGCTTTTAAGATTGATATTAAAAATCGAATAAAGAAAATTTGATTGATTGACTATCAGTTTGTGACTGGTCATAGGTTCTCATGAGGAGCGAGTCATGCGCCCCTGTTTAGGTGCAGTGAAGCTTACCTGTCCATAAGTTGCTGTCAATAAACATGTTTAAGTGGTCTTGTATGGGAAAGGGATTTAATGTCTTCTGAATGGCTAATCTTTTATGCAAGCAGTGGGTCGTGAAACTCAAGGAATCCCTGGTGTATGGTGGGACATTTATGGACGACCTGGATCAGAAAATGTGAAGTGATCTTGAGATGGGGAGGAAAATTCGGGACTTAGCATTTGAGGAGTTTTGTCCTAATCAGCATTCTAGGATTAAAAAAAACACAAGAAGTGCAAGGATTGTGCATCGTACACAAGGCGCTGTATGGTAAAGCACCAAGATATTTGAAATCCCGCCTACTCCCATATATACCGGGTAGGACTTTGCGCTCGTCGGACGCTACCCTCTTGTCCCAATCCCGTTTCAAACTGGCCACGGTGGGGGGACTTGCTTTCTCCAACACACTCCCAGCTTTGTGGAACAAACTGGCCCCAGAACTTAGGAAGGAATGCAATTTGCTATCCTTCAGGAAAAAGTTAAAAACTGTACTTTTTAAGCAAGCATGGAGCAGACCCTAGGCGCATTGCTGGGATCAAGTGAATGCCATACCTCACTACGTAATCTGGACAAACAGCGCTTAGAGACCCCGGTGGTTATAACGCGCTATATAAGTTAAATAAATAAATAAATAAATAAGACAATAAGTTGTAACTTTGCAAAGGTTGTACACTTAAGGGACCATGTTAAAAATCACGATGGTTGCATTTGTATCTTAAATTAACAATCAGTCAGAAAAAACAATAAATAATATCGCCAAAAGAGTTTGTTATGAAGCATAAAAAAAACACAGGGTGTTTGAATAATGTCATAGAACACGTTTTGAATAATCCATGACACCATTCGCACTGGGCCTGAAATGGTTAAATGAGATCGCCTCTAGTTAATATTGCATTTATGCTTGATTGGAGAAATCTGTTTTTGCTTTTCATTTGGTTATATATAGAACATTCATTTATTGAAACTGAAAGGGGTCACATTACGAATCTTTTTTGTGTAAATTGCATGAATTATTAGGATTCAGATTGTCAGAGACCAAAACAAATAATGCTCTTCGGGCTAACTTTGATATTGATTTTAATATATTTTGGAGCTAAACATTTTACTTTTCACCTGCAGATCCAAATGATTTATAGTCGGTTTCCCATAAAATCTGTTCCAAAATATGTATCTCTGTCCTCGCTGCAGGCTCGTTTATAAGAGTGCATATATTAGAGGAAGACACTACTGTGCTGACAGTGATGCCGGGCAACAGGCGTTATGCCTGCAGCATAGAATTTAGTGAAACAAACAAAACGACATCTGGACAATCAATGTACTTCACTAAATGACAGCAGTACACTTTTCATTGTTGGATGCCAATTAACGCTCCCAAACAATAATTGATAATAGCTGATACTAATTTATGATAATGGCTTTCATTAACGAGTTTAATTAGGGCTGCTGAAATTATGCACCATCCTAGTGTCAGGAAGGTGCGCCTAGCTTCCATGACTACAAATTGATCAATTCTAGCACAGTTTCATACATAGATGGCTATAGTGTTATAAATGATAGCGTACAAGTACATTTATGCAAATGTGTCACATGTATTAATGGTAACAAATCATTCAACACGGTCTAATTATATTTCACATAAAAACGGACATGTTAATTATAACAGCAATTACAGGGCAGAGTGAATGCTTACATATTTCAGTGGCTTCACCTGACCTCCTAAATACTTGGAAGCCTTCTACTAATTTGGTAGAACTCAATGATCTACATCGAAAATTCCCAAAATATTGTAGTTGGCTGGTATATATATCCCTAAGGCTGAGAAGCAGAGAACTCATTACTCATCTGCTTTGGGGCTAACTAAGATCAGCACACTCCCCTGGTGTACACATCTGTCATGCTACTAAAATATCAAGCCTCATTTACTATATTTTGATGCACAACAGTGCATCAAGCCTTCCTGCTGCGCTGCCGTGTGTCAAAATAAAAGGGCAGGAATACGCCCTTTCTACAAGATATGATGCATTCTTGTCCTTCTCCCCTGCGCCGACGCACAAACAGCAGCCATGAACCAACGTAGACGCCCAAGTGCCACGGTGCAACCGCAGATGCGTTGGAGGGATGACTGTTTACGTTCAGGAAGGGACACCTTCCTGTTCAGAAACAATCATTAATGGTGTTTTGCTCCTTCTATGTGTGCTGCAGAATGCAGCACACATAGAAAGAGAAAAGAACAAGGAGAAATATAAGTATTTCTCCTCGTTGCGTCACTCCTACGCCTCTTCTGGGGCGGTGTAGGATTCTGACGCATTCCCAGGTTTAAAACAATTTGTACATCTGGGAATGTGCCAGGTTGCATGGATGTTGCATGGGAACACCTACAGCAACAGCTTTGGAATGCCCCTTTCACGCAGAGTAATGCGTGAAAGGGGCCCACATGTCTAAGGCCATGAAACGTCATGCAAGGTGACTTTACGTGGCCTTGTAAATATGTGCAGGCACACTGCGCCGCCGGTGTGTCTAAAAAAGTGACGCACAGGCGGAGCCATTGGCTTGTATATGAGGCCCATTGTTTGTTCAACACAGGCGTATATCATTCGCAGCTCCTATTTGCGCACAAATCATCAGTAAAGGTCATGTACAGACTATCAGAACACTGGCCCTTCTTTACAAGACAATCCAGTTATGCAGGCCTCTCAATCATATCTATGAGGCGACGCAAGCCACCCTGCGTACATTTGCATGCCTTCATAGATATGGAGTAAGGCATGGCATAACAACTCGTACTAAGGCTCCTAATACTGTACCATGCATATGCCCTAAAAACTAACCCAACCCTAAACCCTAAAAACCAACCCTAAACACTAAAACACTTAGGGCCACGTTTAACACTTATTCACGCAGCTCAGTGCAGCGGCCACAAATGCTGCACTGTGCTGCTTGAAAAGGAGAGAGGAGGAGAAGTTGGGTAAGGCTTGCAAAGGTAGAGTTACAACTGAAGATCTGTAGGGCATGTTTCTGTGACTACAGTTTGGTCTTTGAGGTGGTACATCTCCTCATCTTGAAGCCAAAAGATGCACAAGATAATCAACAGACATGAAGTGCATGTTTAAATAAATGGTAGCGGCTATTTACCCGGCGGCCTGGTAAATAGTGAATTTTCTTTGCTATTTAGTCAGCCATTGACTAAATAGTAGAAATTATTTACTATTTGGCTGCAGGTCTTAATAATAGCAGAAGAAATTAACTTTTACTCGGCCACTGGCTAAATAATAGACCATGCCAATAGCAGAAAAACTTCACTATTTACCCAGCCGCTAGCTAAATAGTAGGGATTCTGAACTGTTTAGCTGGTGGTCATGCAAATAGCAGAAGAAACATTGCTAATTACCCAACTGCTAGCTAAATAATAGAGATTCTTCAATGGAAATAGCAGAAAAACCTGACTATTTAACCACCCAACGGATAAATAGCAGAGATTCTGGACTGTTTGGCTGATGCCAGTGCAAATTGTAGAAAAACCTTCACTAGTTACTGGTTAAATAATAGAGATTCTGCACTGATTGACTTGTGGCAGTGCAAATAGCAGAAAAAATATACTATCCACCCAGTCACTGGCTAAATGGTAGATTCTTCGGGCCTGATTCACAAAAGTAAACTTAGACCAAAAGTCTAAGGGCCCGATTCACAGAAGTAGTCTGAGATGAAAGTCTAACTTTACTACAACTAAAGTTAGACTTTTGGTCTAAGTTAGACTTTTGGTCTAAACTTAGACCAAAAGTCTAACTTTACTACTCGTAAATGCCCTTTGTGAATACCGAAAGTCGTAAAGTAACATTTTCATCTCAGATTACTGCTGTGAATTGGGCCCTTTGTTTAGACCTAAAGTCTAACTTTACTACTACTAAAGTTAGACTTTTGGTATAAATTGAGATCAAAAGTCTAACAGACCAAAAGACTAACTTTACTTAGTAAATCTGAGAATATGCCAAAATCAGTGGGTGGTTGTGTGGAAACACCCATCCATAGAACGCCTTCCCTGGAAGAGTAACACACTGTCTTGCGTTACTCCAGATTCACTCTGCCACACAGAGAAACACAAGGTGACTTTGTTGGCTTAGTAAATCTCACTGAAGCCCTCGCATTGCTAATTTGAACACAAAATTATTGTCCATCCAAATTGTTCTCGAACAATTTCTTCTCAAAAAGAGAGGCTCTCCTGTTTGGCAGGTTGAGGATGTGTTTGAGTTGTAAGTTATTTGGTGATTGACTGGGCATTAGAAACGGTTGCTGGAGAATGATATGGTCGAATACTGCTATACTCATCCATCCTTGAAGAATTTGTGAGAAGAAATTGTTGGAGCACGATTTGCATGAACAAAAATGTTGTGATCAAATCAGCGCTCAAGACTGAAAGCATTTGAGCTGAGTTGAACTTCTGTTTGTGGCTCTCTTTATGAGGGAGAAGAAAGGAGAGTCCCAATTGGCATCAGAATATCTATCTTTAATACATAGCAGCTAAAAACTGTCTCCGTACATCAGCCATCCCACTCTATCACTGAGGGATCAATGCAGATGAAAATGTCATATTCATTTACCATCCTGTATCTAAACCCTTATCAGGCTAAGGTTATAGAAAGAGGTGTAACCAGTCAAACCAATTCTCAACCACTGAAAACAATTTATCAATTAAAATAATTTATGTAGGTTTTCTATTTCTTCCATTCCAAAAGTAAACTTCACTTTGGTAAGGAAGTTACAGCATTTCTTGTCCACATTCACTATTTAATTAAATGTCCCAATGTTTTTTAAGGACCCTTCATTTGGAAGCTAACATTCATTCACTAGGTGCTCTTCTTCAGAAGACGATAATTCATCTATATATTTTGAGGCATAAACACAATGGCTGTAATTGTAATTGATAAAAAGCTCAAGTTGTTGAGAATTGGTTTAGAAGAATTCGTCACTAGCATTTCAGACTGGTTTGACAAACATTGAAGTATTTTTAAAGTAGAGACTTTGCTGAGGGCAGCAGAGCTATCACCAATCAATTGAGAAACCTTGGCTAAGGGATATTACGGGGCGCGTTTGCACAGTGGTGAAGGGAGGGGGCGGGGCCTGAGGTGACATGTGGGTAAACAGGCCCTCTGGCGCGTTGTAAGTTGGGGAATTAATTCCCTTTCAATCCTGAGGGCCCCTGGGGGCCAACTAGCCCACCAGGTGCTTCTAGTAAGTGCCACTGCACTGCATTGCATAGAGGTGGTCCAAGCCACGCTCCTTTTTACACCTCTCTGTAACGTAGCTCTGTGGCGCTTTTTGGAGGTAGCTGGTAGGCTAGTTGGCCCCAGGGACCCTCAGGATTGAAGGGAACTTTATCCCGCAACTTAAAATGTGCCTTGGGCGCGTTTGCACAGTGGTGAAGGGAGGGGGTGGGGCCTGAGGTGCCATGTGTGCAAACACGCCCTGTGGCGCGTTTAAAGTTGGGGAATTAATTCCCTTTCAATGCTGAGGGCCCCTGGGGGCCAACTAGCCCACCTGGTGCTTCCAGTAAGCACCACTGCGCTGCGTTGCAGAGAAGTGGTCTAGGTCATGCCCCTTAATCCACCTCTCTGCAACGCAGATCTGCGGTGCTTACTGGAGGTACCTGGTGGGCTAGTTGGACTCCAGGGACCCTCCGTCCATTCTGGACGCTGTTACCCACATCTCATCTTTGACTCTTTTTACTCATGTATCCCCTGCCAGATTATGAAGGAGAAGACCACCTGTGTATTGACCTTTACCAGACCTGTTGACAATGGAGGATACAGACATCATAAAGAAATTATGTCTCAATCGCCTTACCCTTCAAGAGCTATGTGCTCAGTTGGAGCCCCATTTGAAGCCTAACAGAACCTATTCAACAGCTTTGACAAGAACAGTGAAGGTGATGGCCGCCCTGCTTTACTTTGCCACAGGTTTTTTTCGCTACACGGTGGACATCTCAGGTGGGATGTCTCAACCTATGTTCAGAATGGCATTGCATGATGTCCTGTCTGCATTGTTAACATACAAGGACAGATACATCCACTTTCCAAAGAGACATGAATTGGCAAATGTGAAGGTGGAATTTTTTGACCTAGGTCACATCCCAAATGTTGTTGGAGCCATTGATAGCACACACATTGGCCTTTGTTCCACAACAGACACAGTAGCACATCTGCCATAACAGGAAGCATTACCATTCAAAAAATGTGCAAGTGGTATGCCAAGCGGCTCTGATAATATCCCACGTGTGTGCCAAATTTCCAGGATCTGCACATGACTCCTACATAATGCGGAACAGCATCATCCCACAGTTTATGGCAAATCTTCATCCAGAGAGGGCCTGAGGAATTCAAGGAGGCTTAAAGGATGGCCATGGGAGGACACGCCATGTAGTTCAGCGAGTATTTGGACTTCTTAAGGCACGATTTAGGTATCTGGAGAAGAGCGACGGTGCACTACTCTACTCTTCCCAGAAGGTGTGTCAGATCATAGTCGCCTGCTGCATGCTCCACAACCTGGCCTTGCGCAAAGAGATCCCCTGATTCAGGACAATGATGACCAACAGGAGCCCCCCACTGCAAATCCAAACATGTCCAGTGATGATGATAATGGCGAGGATGAAGGTCTTGACCTGCGTCAACAGCTCATCCACAACTACTTCTCTTGAGTATAGGTTTGCGTTGAGCAAATATGACTGTGTCAGCTTGCTTTGCTGTTAGGCCAGAAACATTAATGATGTGTTGGGATGCTGGCTGTTGTTGGCACACTGCTGTGGGGTACTTTGTGCATTGCTGTGTTTGTATTTCCACTTTCCCGATGTCTATGTTGATGGTGTTGGTCAGTGTTATCTGATATGAATCTTGTACAGTGTTGACCAGTAGTGTACTGTTGCTGTTCTGCCATCATATGTCAACTCAATCTTCCTGTTGTGTTGTTCCATGTCCCTCCGCCCTGTCAATGGATTGTCACAATCTCATTGTGTGGTACACTTAATTTTGAGTTTACATTGTACTTACTTTGATAACCATAAAACTCAAGTCTGGCTTGGTGCTTTGCCACGTGTTCCTCCCGTGGTGTTATTCGGATGTCCTCGCCTGCGTTTGGCTGGGGGGGCTCTAATGCAGGCTCAGAGGTGCCTGAGGAGTCATCGGCTTGCAGCTCATCCTTCCGTGTGGCCGCTGCTGAGGTGGTGGGAGTATCAGCAGGCTGGCCACTGGAGGGGGGAGGCGTTCCTTTAGCTGCATGTATGTCCCTCAGAACACCCACAAGCTGGCCCATGAGTTCTGCCAGTTGTCCCATATGGGTGTCCATGGACCTCTGCAGCAGGCAGAGCACACGCAGCTCGTCTACAACCTGGCCCATCTGTCCCTGATTCTGCTGGTACGCCCCAAGGTCGCTTGCGACAGTGGCCAGGGCTTCAGACTCAGTGTCCTCCTGCGATTGGCCCCCAGTTGCACTCCCACCTTCCCTGCACACACAGGCCTGTGGTCTTGGCTGTACATGCACCCGCACACTGTCCCCGGCATCCTTGGTGTGGGTGGTGGTGTTTTAACCTCTGAGACAGGGACAGTGTTGCAGGCAGCGGTGGTGATGTTGGAGGTGGTTGCTACAAAGGTCGTTGGTGCATGGCTCAGCGTTGTTGTGGTAGCTACTATGGTGAGAGTTGTGGTGGTGGGGCCAATGAGGCCCTGAGACTGCGAACGCCCTGGCAGGCCTGAAGGGCCAGGTTGGTGCTCCTTATCTGAGAATTGGAGAGAATCTGCATCTGAAATTTCATGCTCTGAGGTGGAGACTGGCTCTGCTGGTTGGTGGTGGTCTCGCCAGCTGTTGATTGCGATTCACCTGTTGAAGGTACAATGTCAGCATGGTAAGTACACTCCACAACATTGGTAACACTGTTTTTGATGTTTTAGTGTGGAAGACCAAACTTTTAGCAGTGAAAATACAAGTCATTTGTAACAGTTTATCTGCAGTATGACATGATGTTGAGGCACATCCATTACTTGTATGCAATGTCACATGGCAATAACAAACATTTAACATGTACAGATAGTGTGTTTCCAAGAACATGACATCATCTACCAACTTGGTGATCATCCACTTTAGTTTAGGTAGGGATATTGTAGACTTTTCAAATATTATGTTTCACCTATGCAGACATTTCCTAATTTATGTAGCTCATTTTGCGTTCACATCATGTGGGTTGTGTTCTTTGAATGTCCAGGCATGTATTGCGTGCATATGAGCCTTTATTCTTTGCTCAAGTGGGACTTACACATTGCATTTTTCACATATCGTGATTGGGCTCTGCATTTCTTAACATGGGACTTTGTGATTGAAAGTGTGATTTATCTGACATATACGTGAGCTTAGCTGTGTGCGCAGTGGATGTGACATATGGACCATTGAAGAGTTGGCTAACAAGTGATGGATGTGGTGGTCATATTGCTCCATGCTGTTGAAGGTTGCTGTTGAGAGCATGAGCGGGTACTTACCTGTAAGGAGGTACTGTGGAGGGAGATGGCTGCCACATGGCTCTGGGGTGGGGAAGGTGCTCCATGCTGTTTGGGAGTGCGGCCAGAGGCTCTTGTGGGAGTCGCTGTGTTGTTCTCATATCCCAACAACCCCAGCTCTAGTAAGATGGCTGCCTACCTGTAAGGAGGTACTGTGGAGGGAGATGGCTGCCAAATGTCTCTGGGGTGGGGAGGTTGCCTTATGCTGTTTGGGAGTGAGGCCTGAGAGCATGAGTTGGCTACCTACCTGTAAGGAGGTCCTGCGGAGGGAGATGGCTGCCACATGGATCTGAGGTGGGAGGGTGCTCCATACTGTTTGGGAGTGAGGCTAGAAAGCATGAACTGGCTACCGACCTGTAAGGATGTACTGTGGAGGGAGATGGCTGCCACATGGCTCTAGAGTGGGGAGGGTGCTCCATGCTGTTTCGGAGTGAGGCAAGAGGCCTTTGTGGGAGTCATAGTGTTGTTCTCATGTCCCAACAACCCGCTCCCTAGTAAGATGGCTACTTACCTTTAAGGTGAAGCAGGGGAAGGAAATGTTAGCCATGTGAGACATGTTTTTGAAAGAGTGCATTGTGCATAACTTAATTTTGTCTGGAAAGTGTAGCTCAATGCTTGTGCACGACAGTACATGACAGTGTGATGGGATAAATTTGTTGGTACTTACCAGTCTCCTCTCCGCCAGCTAATCCTGTGAGACTCTCTGGATGCAGAATGGCAAGCACCTTCTCCTCCCATTCAGTGAATGTTAGTGATGGAATGGGAGAGCCACCACCATTTCTCTGAGCTGCCTCATGGTTCCTGTTGACAAGGTATTCTACCCTGGTGTTGAGGTCATGCCATCTCTTCTTGATGTCACGCAGTGTGCGCAGGGTTTGTTGACAATCCTTTCCCACATTTGATTTTTTTCTAACAAGTGTTGTCTGTTGGACCATGGCTCCAAACAAATGTGGTTCTACTCTAATTGCTTATTATTCCAAGGATGGTTACAGTTCCTACATAAAGAAAAAGATAGTACTAGCCAAAGGATAAGCTGTAAAGAGTAGGGAATGTCTCCAAGGACAAAGTGAGTGTGTAGAGTGAGGAGAGGATACTCCTTGTTGTGGTACTTGGTGCCCTCACACACCCTTGCGGATGTTTAGCATCATCATTGGACACAATTGCTCCGCATGGGGGTGGCGCTGCAGTCCCTCACGGGCCCTTGGTTAGGGGCTCTCTGGTGGAGTTCTTTTAGGAGTTGCCGCATTTGTGAGTGTGGGTGTGTGGGTAGGGGTGTGCTAGTGAGTGCTAAGAGCATTCTTCCAAGACAAGCCTGAGGCCCCACCCAGCGGGTCAGGCCTGAGGAATAAATCCAAATTCACTCCCACATCAGCCATGACCTTAAACGAGGTACTGACGTTTGAACAAGCTGTTTTGAAGGAGGTCAACAACATCATTACTGATCGCCCGTTTGATAATCTCTCTAAAGAAGAAAGATCACTCCTCAGACACCTGACAGAGGATGGTACCATCATATTGAAACCCGCAGACAAAGGAGGGGCCATTGTCATCCAGGATAAACATGTCTATGATGATGAATGCATACAACAGTTATCTAACATCAGGTACTACGAATCCATCGATGAAGATCCTACCACACGCCTCTCCACCATGATACAACACTTGACATCTGAAGCAGAGGCAGAGGGATGGATTACCAAGGAAGAGGCTTTATTCCTTCTGAACAACAAGCCACGTACACCGTACTTCTACTGCCTCCCTAAAATTCATAAGGGAGTCTCCCCCCCACCAGGCAGACCCATTGTGTCCGGGATCAACTCCCTTTTGGAACCCCTGAGCAAATTCTGTGATGTGTTCCTACGCCCCCTGGTGACTCAGACCCCGACGTACCTGAGAGATACCACAGAGGTGCTCAACCTCATTGAGGGTTTCGCCGCACCAGAGTCTATTAACCTGTTGGTCACCTTAGACGTGGAATCGTTATACACTAACATTCCCCAAGATGCCACATTGGCGGTCCTTGATAAGGCCCTCCGTAACATCGACCCATGGACGTCACCAACTCCGATTACCTTCATCTGTGACTGTGCGACGATAGCACTTAAAGAGAACTTTTTCGCCTTTGAGAACAACCTCTATCACCAAACACAGGGCACCAGTATGGGGAGAACCTTTGCGCCGAGTCTGGCCTGCCTATACATGGCAAACTTCGAAGAAGAACACATCCTAACAGAAACCAACCCATATAAGAACAACATCATGTTATAGCGCAGGTATATCGATGACATAATCATCTTCTGGAAAGGGGATGAAGAGACATGCCAGACATTTTTTACATGGATGAATACATTAAATCCATACCTTAAATTTGTGGGCACACAGTCATCTGAATCAATACCATTCCTTGACCTACTGATATCCCTAAAAGAAGGGCGTTTGATGACCACCAACTATAAAAAGCCCACAGATAGGAATAGTTTACTCCTATTCCAAAGTCACCACCCTAAGGCACTAAGAAATAACTTACCGGTTGGGCAATTCCTCCGCCTACGCCGCAACTGCAACACCATCATGGAATTCGAAAAAGAGGCAGACACTCTAACAGAGAACTTGACGCAAAGAGAATATCCCAAGAAAATCATAAAGCAGGCACGTAAAAGAGCCAGGAATAATCACAGAGAAGCTCTACTGGAAATCAAAGAAAAAACCATCTCAGATACACTAACATGTGTAACATCTTTCACCCCGAACTCCAACAAAATCCAGAGAATAATCAAGAAACACTGGAAGATCCTGGAGATGGGGGAGTTCCAACCAGGCCCAAAACCTCTCTTTGCATTCAAGAGAACACGAAATCTGAGAGACATGCTAGTCCATACACGCCCTAGGATCATTATCAAGACACAACCAACTCTATGGAATCTTCCCCCGGTAACTGGCCATTATCCATGTGGTTCGTGCACAGTATGCCCACTGACTAGCGCCACCAAGGAACTTGATCTGGGACTTGCAAAACCTTGGAAACAACTACACCATACCAACTGTAACACGAAAAATTGTGTGTACATGATTACCTGCCCCTGTGGCTCACGATACATTGGCATGACTATGAGACCAATCAAAACACGAATTGGTGAGCATAAGAGCACGATTCGGTGCAAACGCACAGCAACCAGACTACAAAGCCATTTCTTGGAAAAGAATCACTCCCCTGAAAGCTTACGATGGACTATCATCAAATCTAATCCCCAATGGTCAGCATCCACACTGTTTAGGCAGGAACAACGATGGGTGTTTAAATTGAGAAGCAATAAAGGGGGACTGAATGAAGATATCCCCTGGGTTGAATTATCTTGTTAGTGGTAGATCACGAGATGATCTTAGGTAGCATGTTACATCGAGCACCACAACTTGATGACCCAGTTAGATTATGCATTAACACCATCAGCCCGATTATAATAATCTGAGTATCAGGGACACCAGCCACTCACCACATGCAAAACTAAGACATTGGTATGATGACACGTCAGTCTGGCATGTCCCTGTTGACACGATGCTGTATGTCAACTGCTGTATCTGCAGTCTTGGGTGCTTATTATTTGTATTTCTATTTTTTGAAGCATCATTCAATGACGGTTACTCTTACGATGTGATGTGGTGCAATCCCCCATATAGCAAGAAGAGTAGCCTCCTCATACACCTTGGCTGCTAATACTACATTGCTCTATTATGCATTACCAACATTTCCACACTTACTGAATCGCCACGGGTACATCACATGACCTGCGTTTCGTGGCGTAGAGCGCTGGGGTCATACCCCGACTGAGGACTTAGTTGTTTTCATCACGTCCTTTTCGGACCTGGCACACCCCCTCTTTTCCACTTTCTCGTATCTGAGAACACCATCTTGAGTTAATATATAATATATATTGATTAAGAATTCCGTTTTTTCAACATGTCGGGATATCTCACAATAGCATGTGTCTACCTTAGTGGTTTGTTTATTGAGGTATTGTACCATACCTTTCGTTAACTATCCATCCCCTGACCTCCCGTTATCAGTCAACACCTCCCGTTGGCCCGTTTTATACCATTCCAACATGGCCGCTGCAGCCATCAGCCGAGCCCCTGTCTGTCCTCTTACGTGCATCCTGACTCGCGGGCGCTTCCGAGAGGACGTCATCATTCGGGGCCTGGTTCCTGTCCGGCAGCACTACATAACCCACTGGTTAATGTATACTGATGTTACCGGCAGAGCAACCGCACGGGTAGGTCACCCCGCAACTTAAGGCAACGAGTCAAGTAAGTACCGGTACCTGTGACTCGGGACGCACGAGCAGCTACCTCTATTCAGGTATTGTTACTTCGCTCTTACCTCTAACATTATTACTATCTACAGCCTTACAACGCGGCTCACGCTGACGGAGCCCATCACCGAGTTGGAGAGGGTAGGCTTGCGCCCGCGTTTTATGTGTTGTTAGATTTTATATGTCTTTTTAATTTTACACCTTTCTGCCTGCTCCACCATACGTGTACATAGCAGCTAGGTCACACCGTGCTAGTTACCTCACCGGAGAGAACTCCATGGGCACCGTACACGACCGGCACTTGCACCGCTCTGTTATAGTTTAGTCACTCTCCCCTCTACATTCAGCGGAGACACAGTTTTATTACCAGACTGATCCCCTACTCTCAGGATGTGCAGAGCCTCCGCAGCACCGTATCACCCTTCTTTAAGGGGACACTACATACCTGTATCCACTCAGCACCATTACAGTGTTGAATTCCAATGAGTTACTACCACCCCGTGTGTCGCACGCATTTCCTTGTAGGAACTATCACCCCTGGACTTTTTTCCCGTTTACGCTGGGCAGTATCCCGGCACCCTGCCGCTAAATAAGCATGATCACTATATAACGATCTCGGTGGGTTTTATGCACTGGGCACCAGAGCACAGAATGTGCACGAGTGTCCAAGTTATATCAATAGCCTTGATATGTTACTACCTCTTCCCTTTCTTCTTCCCTCCCACCCCTCCCCCCTTTTTTGTTATGTCTCCTCTTAGGCTGTGAACATGAATTACGTATAATAACGGATTCTGGACACGAATTGTCAAGCATACCAGACCTAGGTAACGAATGGGATTACGGGCTGTCTCTTCCCGAACCCGTTCTTCTATTATTCTTTTTTTTGGTCCTGACGAAGCGCTCCTGGATCCAATAGGGACCATCAGATAGCGCGAAACATGTTGACCTGACTTTCTTTATAGCACTTTTGTTAATACACTACACGGGTTGAGAGAAGTGGGACATTATTTGGTTCTGTTTCCCCTCTCATTATAGCACTATCGTGCATCTCCATCCCCGTCAATGTTTTAGTTTGAACCAGGGACCTCCCAATTAAACTATTTTTGGACCCTGTCTCAATTTTATAACCTGCACTCACTAGCACACCCCTACCCACACACCCACACTCACAAATTCGGCAACTCCTAAAAGAACTCCACCAGAGAGCCCCTAACCAAGGGCCCGTGAGGGACTGCAGCACCACCCCCACGAGGAGTAATTGTGCCCAATGATGATGCTAAACATCCGCAAGGGTGTGTGAGGGCACCAAGTACCACAACAAGGAGTATCCTCTCCTCACTCTACACACTCACTTTGTCCTTGGAGACATTCCCTACTCTTTACAGCTTATCCTTTGGCTAGTACTATCTTTTTCTTTATGTAGGAACTGTAACCATCCTTGGAATAATATATGACTTTTAGGAGCATTGGTTCAGGACCTTTTTCATTTCGCTCCTAGTCCCCTCTCTTATTGATTTGTTGAGTCTATTCTAATTGCCTCATTTACCATCACTGACAACTCATTGTCTGTGAATTTGGGCATTTCTTCTGTGACATGGTGTATGCTGTGCAAACATAAGACAAGTGCAGAGAGAAAGGTAGTGGTGGAGGTGTGTAAGGTGTTTCAGATGAGTGGGTGAAAAGTCTTGGTGTGTGGAGATAGATGGGTGTGATGGTGTGCTGTGTGATAAGTTGCCTCTCCTAACAGCTGTGGTGTCTGGCACTTCAATGCTGTTGTTTGGCAAAGGATGATGGTCAGGAAAGGGGTTGGGTTTAAACTCTGCTACGTGGGTGTGTCCACCTGAGGAATGACCATCAGGTGTATTTTTCTGTTATGACCAGGGCTTTCAGCGTGATGATAAAACTGGGGGGTCTCTCATTGGTGCATGGCAGATGTAATTAAGAAGGTGGCCTAATACACTTAAGCCAACAAGTTGAACTTAGCATAGTGTGCCGCTCCACTGAGATTTTGCTTCTTTTGTCCATTTATCCAGCTATTTGACACAAGTAACATTGCACCTACAATGAGCAAGGACTGTTGTCAATGGTTGTAAACTGCATAAGATAAATAAGCAAGAACTATTACTTCATTTTATATCATATTGCAAATGCTTTTGTTCTTATGGGCGAGCGTGTGGCCTAGGACTAAAGCTGCCGACTTTCGAGCTGAGGAAGCAGGTTCGAGCCACATGTAGGCTCGACATCCTGTGACTCAAAACATGAATGTGTGATTGTGTTATGTAACTGGTGCTCAAGTTCTCACTATATGATATGGACAAAATTTGTCTTTTTGAAGGTACCTCAAAAGCAGTGATGGATGGTACTATTGCAGAGTTAAGCATTTTTAAAAACATTTTTGGCCACCCTGAAGGTGAAGATGAAGAGTTCGATAGGGACTCGTTTAGGCACCTACTTTTCAGAACTGTCAGTGCAGAGCAGGAGGGAGAACCAGCCCACTTAAAGGCCTGGTTCTGACATTGCATCTGACAGTCATTGATCATGTTGCCTTATCGCGATCGCGGCGTTCGTAACGCAATGCAAATTGCATTCTATCGAAAAAAGCTTGAAAGGTAATGTGTGCTTGTACTGAATTTCCTCCATCTGTGGCTAGGGTTCTATATCAAACATTTCGTTTGGTCTTTGCAATGGAGGATAGGAAACATTTTGAAAACGTGTATGTCCAGCCATGTATATTTTTTGCCTGGGTTTCTTGTTGGAGAAATTCTTGTAAGAGACATTCCACATAAGGTTCCACTCTTTCAGTGGTTCAATAGAACTCCTTCCACATGGATGTTAACTCTTCACGAGCGACTGGCTGTTTCTTTCTGCTTGGCTTACATGTTTTGATGTTGTTAATATAGGTCTTGTAACTAACCATAGAGCACTGCATAGTCACTGGACGAAACACTTGTTCATTGTCCATGGACGACACTTGTGGCTTTCTGCTATACCCATGCTATTGTAGGTTATAAGCAGATGCTTGCTCTGCTCGCTCCCCGAGGGTCTCTGCTGTTTTTGGCCTCCCATTCCACTTGTGGTAGTGTCCATATGTGGATAATGAACACCCTACTCTCATCATGCCTGAGTGCACTGGCCCTTCCCGCAGCTGTCTTCACAGTTTGATCCTACAGACAAGCTTTACCTGGCAGACTCTGCAGTCCTTTGCAAATGTTTAGCAATATTGCTATTACATTTCTGACTGCTACAATATGATGTTGGTGCCCTGAACGCTTGTCTCATTGGTATCAGTATCGTGACCTTCCATTTCAGGAGTTTTGATCAGTTCCCAGACATTTTAGTGCTTCCCATTGACAAAAGGCTGTAATGTCTAATATTTAGCTTTCCGTGCACTTCATCATTTGATTTTGCTCTTGAGAAAGTGTCACTCCTAGTCGTTGAATGTCACTCATATCTACACTGAAATTATGAAAATGTCACACATAGCAATCTGAAACCTTGGCAGCAATGTCTTCCTACTACCTGGCGCCGCAATATCATTCTGCACCGCACCCATAGTGCTACCTGCAGAGGAGCACACACAGTCCGCTGTGCCTGGCGCCACCTTGTCTCATCGGGTGCCAAAACAGAGAAGAAGAATAATGCTTCTGCTGCCTGCCGATACCATATGAGAACACAGGATACAAATGAAGCTGGGCCCTCCTCCCGGGGTTGTCAGTTTCACCCCCGGATGTGTGTGGCACAGAAAGTCCGGCCTGATGACCTCACAATGCTGATACTATAAACAAAGTATCACACTCTGACAGTCCTGTCACAGCCGCCAGTCTATTGCAGCAGAGGCACTGGACTCTACCTGACACTGAGCCTCTGCCTGACACTGAGCCTCTGCCTGACACTGAGCCTCTGCCTGACACTGAGCCTCTGCCTGACACTGAGCCTCTGCCTGACACTGAGCCTCTGCCTGACACTGTGCAGCTGTGCCTGCCCTGACATTGATGCTGTCTCACAATGAGAGTTTCGGACCTTGATGCTGCAGTGCGATCGCGGTATCATGGTCGCACTAACTTTATACTACCTTTTTTAATTCACCCAGGCTCAGCACACAGCCAGTCAAGGTGTCAGAAATGCGTGATAATGCATTTTAATGTGGTGATAGAGACCGCAACATTAAAATGATGCGTGGTACTTGGCAGGGCTCAACAGCAGAGTGGCAGCTGCGCCAGCTTCCCCCTCGCGACGAACTGCTACAACAAGGGTAGCAGCAAGCTTCCCACCCACCCTCAAACAACAGGTACAGCATTTGGCAGCAGCAGAGCAAGCAGCCGTTCTATGAAACAGATACCTCACAGGTAATGTAGAGCAAACGTCCACGCTTCTAGAACATGTACCTTTAAGGCATCTCTGACATGGGAAGCAGTCTGATCTCTACTACATTCTCCCAGCTTTCACTAGTGATGATGTTATCAAAGTTTCTGTCCTATTCTGAATGTGCTGCTGCACTGACTACTGTGTCTATTGTTGTTGGCATATTCTGTAGTCTTGCTGTGTAGTCTTGTGCTGCCAGTTGCTGCCAGGCCTTATTGCTACAGCTGCTGTTACCGCGTTTAACTGCTGCTGCTGCTGTGATATCTTGCCAGTCATGTCGTGACCACTCTGAGCCCTGCTGTCAATTCAGTAACTCCTGCTGTAGTCATTTTCTCCCGTGTTGCTCCTCTCACCAAGTCCGTCTCTCAATGCCAAATACCACCTGCTTCTGACATGCCTGTTCAATTTTTGGCCTTTTTATGCGAGCCAATACATCCTAAGAATTGGTCAGTTTCTTGTGCTTCTCTTCACCAGTGCACATGTTGTATACTCGGGTATGCGATGCTCTTGTTGTTTGTTGAAGATCTATTATTCCATATACATTTCACCTACTTAGAGTGAGCTTATGGTCACCCCCTTGCTCTTTATGGGATGGCATTGTTTTCTTTTTTTTTTGTTTGAGTTTATTAAGAACAACATGATAAACAAAGGGAACAGCAATACAATTAATTATAATGAATCCTTTTTAACATAAAGATTATAGAAAAAACAAAAATAAATGAAAATTATAACTATCACGCTGTGTGCAAGAGAAATATAAACAATAAAAAGGAAGGCAAAAAAGGGGGTAGGGAACAGTGTACAATTACTTTATAAATTTTAATAAATAAACACTGTAAGCATAACAAAATGACAAAGTATAAATCTAATAGCATAAATAACATCTAATGATCTATTGAAAAGACAACAAGGTGAAATCAAGGAGGCTTCCGTACATCATCTGATACATTAGTAACTTTAGGATTAGAGGAGATGGACAAGGATAAATACGTAGGTAATGGGAGCCATAAGAGATTCCTCTTGATCGCCGGAGATATAGGAGAAACATAATTGGTGTCTAATCTATGATGAAAACAAACAGCATTCCACCAGGATCTAAAAATGACTTTATCTGCTTGTTTCCAGTTAGAGGTTATTAAGTGAAAAGCAACAGCTATCAATAGATCTAACAACTTAAAATATGATGATGACTGAGGCCATTGGGGTGATAGAGTACCTAAAAATATGTTGATTATGGAAAAAGGGACCTTAACCCTGAAAATCTTACCGATTTGGGTCCAAACCTGCTGCTATAACAAATAGATAGGAGGGCACTCAAATAACATGTGTTTTAAACGGGCATTAGAGTTTGATGAAAAAGATGCTAAAGTTGCTGGAGTAAATAACAAATGTTGATTAACAAAATAAAGGGTCTGAGTGGTATTTTCAGCTCAAGAGATTTTGTGCAGTTTAAGCCATAGTTTATCCCATATACTAGTTGGCCAACCTTGGGGGGCTGGAAGAGAGTGGTAAAGCAAGAAGATATTGGATGAGAGAGGGACGTAAAAGAGCATATTGTGAATTAAAGGTAGCTGGTAGAGAAAACTTAGTTTGGAGATCAATAAATGATAAGGGTTGATCGTCAGCTAGAAGGTGAGATATCCAACTCAAACCTTTAGATCTGGAAGTCTTCCAGTATATGGTACGATTCTTAATTCTTTATTCTATTGAGGGATAAGATGTTGGTAAAAGAGGAGTTAAAGTTTACTTGAGTGGGAGATGATGGGAGAAAATAAAAATGAGATATACGTAGAAATATCAAGAATTTCTTCAAAATCCAAAGCGGAAATAAGAAATTTCTCTATCTTAATCCACAATGGAGGATGTAAGGGGAGTTCAGAAGAGAGCCAATGGGCAGCCTGTTTTAGGGAAAAGGCGGTGTGATAAGTTTTAAAGTCAGGAAACCTAAGACCTCCATTGAGTTTATCCTTTTTTAAAGAGGACAAAGCCTTATTTCAAATCAATTCAGTCCCACTAAGAGAGGAAGAGAGGCCAGAGCGCAATCGTATCATTTAATGTTTTGGTTATGTGGTCAAAATTTAATTTTGATGTCTCAGGAATCGTCGGAGAAAACCAAAAGCCCAGATATTTTAGTTTAGAGGGCTGCCATGAAAAATCTGTGTGAACAAAAAGATGTTTATGACATAGAACATTTAAAGGCAATACTTCACACTTATCGGTATTAAGTCGATATCCTGATAATTGAGAAAATAGATCAACTTGTTGAAGAAAAGGAGGGAGAGAGGTTATAGGGCTAGAACAATATAGGAGAATGTCATCAACGTAAACAGACATTTTAACCTGATTAGGACCAAATTGGAAGCCTGAGAATCGAGCATTGTGTCGGATTTTAGTAAGAAGAGGTTCCAAAGCAATGGCAAACAATAGAGGAGATAAAGGGCACCCTTGTTGTAAGGAAAATAATCTGAGATTTTACCATTAACACACATCGAGGCTTTCGGAGCAGAATACAATAGAGAAATCAAAGCAATCAATTTAGGGGGAAAACCAATCTATCTTAATGCATGAAACATAAAATCACATCCAATCCTATCAAAAGCGTTTTCTGTGTGCAAAGCGATAGCAGCAATAGGATGATCTAAAGATGAGGCCTTGCTGAGGACATTAAAAAAGACTTGAGAGTTGTCAAAATCTAGAGGTCCCTTAACAAATACAGATTGCTCAGGGCCTATAAGATCAGGCAAAAAGGGGTCAATGCATAACGCCAAAATCTTAGCAAAAATCTTGTAGTCAGTATTGACTAAGGAGATGGGACGGTAGTTCTTACATAAGGGAAGGTCTTTATTATTTTTTGGAATTAAGCAAATCACGGGTGTTTTGGAAAGTGCCATGAGAAGTACCTTTATTAATGAAGGAATTTAATAAAAGTAAAAGATTGGGAAGGAGGAGATTTGCAAAATGGTCATAAATTTCAACAGGAGCCTTCCCTCGCTGTAGTACCGAGACTGCATGAGTGATTTCCAATAATGAAATATCAGCTCCCAATGAGTCAAAATTAATAAGGTGGGAGGAAGGAGAAGCAATGGATTGGAAATAAGATGATAGATCTGATTGCTCTGCTTGTGTTTCTGGGTAATACAATTTTTTAAAAAAAGAAACAAATTCATTCAAAATATAATTGTCTTTAAAAAGAGGAATCCCTGCGGGACCTTGTAAGGATTCTATTCTAGTTCTGTCCTTGCTAATTTTTAGATAATTAGCCAATAATTTCCCATTTTATTCTGGCCTCCATAATAATGAGTACTATTTTCCAGTAAATAAGAAGAAGCAGCATCCGTAGATAATCCATTAAAAGTGAGTTTAGCATCAATAAGATTTTTCAGGGAAGATTCATCATTAGAATGAATGTAAGTATATTCTAACTGTTGGATTTTATTAAGTAGTTAAGTCGATTGGACATCTATAGATTTTTTCTTTTGTGAAACAAAGTTCATTAAAAAATCCCTAGCGGCTGCCTTAAAGGAATCCCAAGTCATTCTGAAAGTAGAGTCAGGGATTGAATTGATGGTGAAGAATTCAGAGGTGAAAGAACTGAATTGTTTACGGTCTAAAGGTAAGGAATTATTAAAGCGCCATGTAACTGAGTGTGGTGAGAAGGGTATAAGATTAAGGTCAACATGAACTGGAGCGTGATCTGATATTAAAATTCAAGTGGGGCAACCAGAGTGGATTTTCTACTCTTTTAGAACACAAGAGGGCTCCTTGTTTTTATATAGATGAGGTCTGTGAGTCTCCCAAGTCTCCAGAGCCTTGCACCGCTGATGAATGCTCAGCTCGGCGGTTATCCCCCGCCATAGACAAGACCCCTGTGGCAGCCACCACAGTTCTTTACTGGAACCTTGCTGGCCTTCACCATAAATGTACTACGACCTAGTGGTCTCATTTTACGTCCAAGTTCCACAATCTCTGCCTGCAGGAAACCTGGTCAGTGGACCCAATCCATTGTAATGGCTTCAAAACATATCATTGCCCAGTGATCCAGTCCAACTGTAGGTGACCTAAAGGGGGCTGGTGTATTTATTTGTCAAATATGTAGTCTCCCCTAAATATTAAAGTAATCGCCACCAGAGTGTTCTATCAAATTGTTACTCTCCAAATTTCTGAGCATTCTACCCTGGTCATTATTAATTTCTACAATAATGCCTGTTCATGGGAAATTATTACAGTCCTCCACCAGTAAGATCAAGATTTGGGGACAGCTTTCCCCATTGGCTGCAAGGACCCAATTATCTTATGGGGCGGAGATTTTAACATACTCCTTTGCCTGCAGCCATCTAACAAGATATGTGGCATGACATCTCCCGACAATAACAACATCCCCCATTTTCTTCACTCAGAGTACGGAGATACTTTAAACATGATTCCTGAAGCAATGCAATATCAGTTTTAAGTTTAGCTAAATGGGATAACACACGTTGTCTTTTAATGGGGTTACCTAACACTTTACCATTCCAAGTAGTAACGAGGAATGGAATATGAAAAGAATAACATGAACAATCAATATACCTACAGTAGCAAAGTTAAGAACAGGATGAAACAAATATGAAAAGGAAAAGGGATAGAAATAGTGCTTCTGTTTGATAAGAAGAGGAAGGAAAAAGGGAATAATGTCACAGGTAATAGGAAGGAGAAAAAGGTAGAAAAGAGCCAGGAAATACCAAGAAAGGGGAATCAAAATAAAAGACAAAAAGACAGTACAAGTCATACAAATGATGACTGAGAAACATACCTACAAGATACAAAAACGAAATGAGGGTGGTGACACCAGAAAACAACGACAACAGCACTTGAAACCTACCAAATGTCATGGCAGCCTTTAATTGGATATAGACATCAACATACAGGGGAGACCATATAGGAAACGGGAAGCAAGAAACACACCTATATTTGGAAGAAAAGAGAAATATAAATCCAAAACACTTAAAAAATGTAAACACGAGTGAGATAAATATTAAGTAAATTATACAGAAATTAGAGCAGCCAGAAAAAACAAAATGACAATTAAGTAGTGTTAGAAAAACCCCACTCCCACACCGGAAAGGGTGGTGGTAACGGGGTTTTTCCAGACATACACAGTGGTAGCTTGGCTCGAGTGGTCAGGGGTCAGGCACCGTGTTAAGCATACGCAATACCCACACAATAACCATGCGTGCATCCGTTCCAAAAACGACACTACACCTTAAAAATTATACTGAAAATATATCTCTTTATCTTCTTTTCTCTTAGTTGCTGATTAAATAAATATTAATACAATCACAGTACACAAGGCTTTTTCTGTGGAAGGGTACGTCAAATAAATACTGTCTTAACGATTCAATAAATAAGGTAGATCATAAATAATCAAGGCATCAATATAAGTGCATTACATTACAGGGAATTAAATATTATGAGGCAATAAATACTGCGAGACCATAAATATTGTGCGACAATAAATACTGTAAAACAATAAATACTGTGAGGCAATAAATAGGATAAATACAATAAATACAGTGCTCTCAATAAATAATAAAAGCCAACAGTGACACTTGTAAATCAGTTCACATTCCTGAGGTACTATGGGATGATTTGACCCAATCCCAGCTTGTAAAGATTTGGATGGCCTGAGGGGTATACTCCCTGGCTTGGACATGGTTGAGGCCTAAACTGAGGTAGATAAAGGGGGAATCTAGAGATCTGGCTCTCCCACACTACACAACCCCTCTGTATTAGTCTCAGCTCACCCCTGGCACAATCAAGCTGGTTCCAGCACCCTAGGTTAGTCTCTCAGGGCTCCACAGGGCCTTAGGCGCCCTCTATTCCACTTACTGCCCTTTTTATGAAGCTCCGACGCCGCTGGAGTCGTGTCGACGCCGTGAGGCGGCTCCGGTTCGATGTCGGGGCCTCGGCACAATGTCAGCTCTTGACGACGTCGATAGGCGGCTCCGGTTCGATGTCGGCGGCCTCGGCTCGATGTCGACCTCCGGTTCGATGACGTCGGGCTGTCTTGGCTCGATGTCGACTTCGGGCAGCTCCGGTTCGATGTCGGCGGCCTCGGCTCGATGTCGGCCTCCGGTTCGATGACGTCGGGCTGTCTTGGCTCGATGTCGACTTCCGTCGGCTCCGGAGTGCGACCTCCACTCCCGACCTCCGGCACGATTCTCTTCAGGTTCCGGCGACTCCGGAGTGCGTCCTCCACTCCCGACCTCCGGCACGATTCTCTTCAGGTTCCGGCGACTCCGGAGTGCGATCTCCACTCCCGACCTCCGGCACGCTTCACCTCGGTCTCCGGCGACTCCGGAGGGCGGACTTCACTCCCCCGTCGACGCCGCTCACTCGACCTCGGGTGACTTCCTCCTCGACCTCTGGTACTCTCCACGACCTCCGTCGGCGCCCTCTCTCGACCTCTGGCGGCTCCGGGTACGACGTCTGCTTTCCAGTCAGCGCCGCTTCTCCACCTCGGGCTCCAGGTCTCCAGGCTTCACGACGTTGGACTTCAAGAAGTTACCAGTAACCAGGTCAGGAACTTGCTGTTCTTTACTTTTAAGGCCTGTTCCTGCTGTCCAGGTCCTTAAGATGGTTTTCTCTTGCTTTCTCCCACACAGGGCTCCAGGCTGGGCTCAGTCAGTAGGGACTAGTATCAAGGGTGGGTTTATGGACCCCCCTCCAGGCACAAGTTTCCACCCCTGCTGCCTCACTCCTTCCTCCTTCAGGTTTCTGCTCCTCTCTCTTCACCAGTCAGGTGCCAACTGCCCGCTCCAACTGTCAACTCTGGCTTAGCTTCCCAACATTCCAAACCGCCTCCAACTGTCACAAGGTTCCAGAATGTTGCAGAAGGTTCTAGTAGGTTCCAGTGATGTCACAGGTGACAATGGGTGGCCACCATTTTGTGCTCCAGGCCCTCAGACAGAAGTTCCAGGGGTAGATAAAATGGCTCCCTGAATCTGCATCAATACTAAAAAGTCTGGTGGTTCCCAAAAAGGAAAAAATACTAACAGGGTTTGAGGCAAAAGTGGGACAAAATAAATAATGATGAGGAGGGACCACCCAAAGGGCTGACAGGTCTAACACGCGTCCCCCCCAGCTGAAAGTGGGGAGAGCTACCCAACCCCTTGGGAGTTCTCATCACTAAGGCGGAAATACCTTGAGAGACCGTCTGCATTGGCGTGGTCCACTCCAGGCCGATGTTCCACCTGAAAGTCCATTCCCTGTAGGGAAATAGACCACCTCAACAACTTGGGATTCTCCCCCTTCATCTGCATCAGCCAACGAAGGGGTCTGTGGTCGGTCTGAACCAGGAAGTGCGAGCCAAACAGGTATGGCCGCAACTTCTTCAGAGCCCATACCACTGCAAAGGCTTCACGCTCTATTGCACTCCACTTCTGATCCCTGGGAAGTAGTCTCCGGGATAGGAAGACCACGGGTTGATCCAGACCCTCTTCATTGAGTTGCGATAACACTGCCCCAATGCCATGTTCTGATGCATCTGTCTGGACAATGAACTCCTTGGAAAAGTCTGGGGCCTTTAAGACCGGGGCCTCGCACATGGCTTGCTTCAGCTTCACGAAGGCCTGCTGACAAGCCTCCGTCCAGACTACCCGTCGAGGTTGTTTCTTGGACGTGAGCTCCGTGAGGGGGGCTACGATGGTACCGTATCCCTTCACGAAGCGGCGGTAGTATCCCGTGAGGCCCAGAAAAGCTCGGACCTCACTCTGTGTCTTGGGGGGTTCCCAGGCCATGATGGCCTCGATCTTCGCCTGGAGGGGTTGCACCGCTCCCCTTCCCACCAAGTGTCCAAGGTACACTACCGACCCCTGCCCGATCTGGCACTTGCTGGCCTTGATCGTTAACCCAGCTTGTCTCAGGGCCTGGAGAACAGCTTGCAGGTGACGCAAGTGATCCTCCCAGCTGTTACTGAAGACGGCTATGTCATCCAGATAAGCAGCAGAGAAACTCTCCATTCCGGTGAGGATCTGGTTTACCAGGCGCTGAAACGGGGCAGGTGCGTTCTTGAGCCCAAAGGGCATCACACAGAACTGGTAGTGGCCATTGGGCGTGGAGAAGGCTGACCTTTCCCTTGCTCCATCGGTCAAAGAGATCTGCCAGTACCCAGAAGTAAGGTCAAAGGTACTTAGATATTGGGCAGCTCCCAGCCGGTCAATCAATTCATCCGCCCTAGGGATCGGATGAGCATCAGTTTTGGTTACTGAATTCAGTCCCCGGTAGTCCACACAGAACCTCAGTTCCGGTTGGGCACCCGGTGGTGCAGCTTTTGGTACTAACACCACCGGACTGGACCAGGGGCTGCTGGAAGGTTCGATCACTCCTAGCTCCAGCATCTTAGTGACTTCACTGTTAATGCTGGCCTTCACCTTGTCTGACATCCGGTAGATCTTGGACTTCACAGGTGGGCTGTCTCCTGTGTCCACATCATGGACGCACAGGTGAGTCCTACCCGGAACAAGGGAGAACAACGAAGAGTACTGTCCCAGGACCTGGCGGCAGTCCTCCTGCTGTTCAGGAGTTAGAGATGGGGAGAGAATCACTCCCTCCACCGACCCATCCTTCTCTTGAGACGCAAACAAATCGGGGAGAGGCTCGCTTTCCGCGTCCTCTGCTCCGTCAGTCACCATCATCAAAATGACTTCGGGCCTCTCGTGGTGGGGTTTGAGGCGGTTGGCATGCAGCACCCGTAGGGGCTGACGAGGGGTTTTAAGATCCACCAAGTAGGTAGCCTTACCCTTCTTCTCCAACACCTCAAAGGGTCCTGACCAGCGATCCTGGAGGGCGCTAAGCTCTCCTGGTTCGATCACCCACACCTTTTGGCCAGGCTCCAACTCCACCGGGTGAGCGTTGTGGTCATACGACGCCTTCATTACTGCTTGGCTGGCCTCCAAGTTGTCAGAAGCTTGATTCCACAACATTAGCCATTTGGCTCCGGAAGGCCAGCATGTAGCTCACCACGTCCTGGGGAAGCTTTCTGGGAGTTCTTTCCCATCCGTCTCTCACCAGGTTGAGAGGTCCACGTACAGGGTGCCCATACAAAAGCTCGAAGGGGCTGAAGCCCACTCCCTTCTGTGGCACTTCCCTGTAAGAAAAGAGTAGACAGGGTAGGAGGACGTCCCATTTCCTCCGCAGGCTTTCAGGCAGACTTCTGATCATGCCTTTCAAGGTTTTGTTAAACCTTTCCACCAGACCATTGGTCTGGGGGTGGTAAGGAGTGGTGAACCGGTAGGTCACTCCACACTCCTTCCACATGGCCCGCATGTACGCTGACATGAAGTTGGTCCCCCTGTCGGACACAACTTCCTTGGGAAAACCCACTCGGGTAAAGATTCCCATCAGGGCCCTAGCCACAACAGGTGCTGTTATGGTCCTCAGAGGTATTGCCTCTGGGTACCGTGTGGCATGATCCACCAAAACCAGGATAAACCTGTGACCAGCTGTATTAGGTGGATCTAACGGACCCACAATGTCGATGCCCACCCTTTCAAAGGGGGTGCTAACGACAGGAAGTGGTTCCAGGGGAGCTTTCAGCTTCACCCCTGTTTTCCCACTGGCTTGGCAAGACACACATGTCCGGCAGTAGGTATCGGACGACACTTTCATTTGAGGCCAATAAAAGTGTGGGACAAGACGGGCGAAGGTCTTGTCTTGCCCCAGGTGTCCTGCCAAGGGGATCTCGTGAGCCAACTCCAGAAGGAAGGCTCGATAACGTTGAGGGACTACGAAGGCTCGTGACGATCCATGTAGGGGTGCCTTGGGTTCACTGTAGAGGAGGCCATCCTCCCAGTAAACACTGTAGTTCCCTTCAACGTTCCCTGCTGCCTGGGCTGCGGCCTGACGCCTCAGCCCCTCAAGGGTAGGGCACTCCCTCTGGCCCTGGCAGAATTCCTCCCTGGACGGGCCTCCCTCCACGTGCCACTCGGCCGGGATGGGTAGGTCCTCCAGTTCGGTAACATCCCCCACCGCAGACTCCTGGCCCACCACCTCCGGTGGCCTATCCGTCCTACGGGGTGTGGACGCCGAGGCAGGCTCCTCCTGTCCTCGGTTCTTCCCTTGACTGGCAGCTGGCTGGGCCTTTGTTCCAGGCTCCAGCCGAAACAAACTCCCTCTCCGGGTAGTCGCGGACCTTGTGCTCACACAGGCCCAGTCAGGTGTACCCAGCATCTCAGTATGAGTCCGGTATTCCACCTCCTTCCAAGCATTGTGCTCCATGTCATTCCCCAGCAGACAATCAACTGGCACGGCAGGGCTTACGGCAACTCGAAGTGAACCTGCAACCCCCTCCCATTCAAAGGGAACCTCGGCCACCGGATAGTGGCCTGTTCTGCCGTCAGCCATCGCGGCTGGGTGGAGTACATCGGGAATTACCTGCTCCGGAGACACCAGTTGGCTACGCACCATAGTCATACTGGCTCCTGTGTCTCTCAGAGCCTCCCCTCTTTGGCCGTTGATGGTGACCCACTGCCCATACTTTATAGTATTCGCGGGCACCTGGATCTTAGGAACCATCTCCCGTTCTCCCAGGGACACTAAAGTGACACCCGCCCACTCCCTTCCCTTAATTAAGGGCATCTCCTCCCCGAGCACTACACTAGCTACTCCGGGGGTCTTTCCTCCAATGGGAGGGGGTGGTCGTTTCGGGCACTTCGCATCTCCCTTGTAGTGTCCAACGCCACCGCACTCGTAGCAATGGACAACCCTTGGCTGCTGACTCTGGCCAGGATTAGGGTTTCTGGGTGGGTTAGCCCTAGGGGTGAATCCTGTTCCCTTCCCTTGGAAGTTATTTTGGGGGCCTTTGGAGAACTCCTTTTTCTTTTCCCCTCCCTCTTTCTTCTGGGGGGCGCCCTGTCCGGCCTTTTGAGTATCCCCTCCAGTCCCCCTTGTGGACACCCGGGTACTAGCCCAAATGTCTGCCTCCTCAGCAAGCTTCCGGGGATTGGTCAGCTTGCTATCCACCAGGTGTTGACACAGTTCAGGGAAACATTTTTCGAGCAGGTGTTCCTTCAATACTAAATCAAACAACCCCTCGTAGTTCCTCACTTCACTGCCCTGAATCCAACCCTCTAGTGCCTTCTTTGCATAATCCAGGAAGTCCACCCAATTCTGTGTGCCCAGTTTGTGGCTACCCCGGAACTTCTGTCTGTACTTTTCGGGTGTTAGTCCAAACTTTCTTATGAGCGCCACCTTCATGGTGGAGTAGTGGGTCTGCTCATCCTCCTCTAGGGCCAATAAAGCATCCCTACCAGCTGGAGGCATGTACCTGTACAATCCCCCTCCCCAGTACTTCTCTGGAACCCCATGGGCCCTTAACGAGACCTCATAGGCCGCTAGCCACTTGGCAATATCGTCGCCCACTCCATAGCTAGCTACTATGTCCTTTGGCAGGTAGGGTTTGGGTTCCCTAGTGAACTCTCTTTCTTGGTCTTTGCTGCCACCATTAGGAACAGTGTGTGCCCCGACTCTTAGGATCTGAAGATCTATCTCTTTCAGCCTTAGCTCATGAGCCATCCTCTGATCCTCCTTCTCTTTCTCCAGCCTTGCTAAGTCCCATGTGAGCTGTCTTTTCTCCCTCCGGTCTGTTAATTCCACTTCAGACAAGCCACCGCTAGAGGCACTGCTGCCCTTCCTGGAAATGGTTCTGGGCCCCGCTACTAGGTTCCCCACCTCAGGTTGGTACATCCCAGCCCCCTCGCTGTCAGGCTCTCCATCTCTGTCTTCCTGCTCAGCCTTGCTTTCTCATCGTGCCTCCCCCCAAGCCCTTAAGCTGGTTTGGAGTGCACCCTTCTTTGCTCCTGGGGGACAATACACCCCCTCCCGCTGACAAAACTCCCTGAGTTGGGCCATAGTATAGGTTTCCAGGTCTTCTAGCACAAACTCCATTTTGCCCACTCAGAACAGAAGACAGGTTTTTACAGAAGCAATGCAGGGGGGTACCTTTAATAATACCTCCTCCCACCACCAGAGTAAATTTGGAAAAAACAAAAACTCACAATTAGGAAGGCCGCTTTGAGAAAACTCCAGGTGTAGGCCTATGGACTACCCACAGTTATTGTCGAGTATGCGTAGGCACAGCTCAATCCCGCCGCTGAACACCAATTATGTTAGAAAAACCCCACTCCCACACCGGAAAGGGTGGTGGTAACGGGGTCTTTCCAGACATACACAGTGGTAGCTTGGCTCGAGTGGTCAGGGGTCAGGCACCGTGTTAAGCATACGCAATACCCACACAATAACCATGCGTGCATCCGTTCCAAAAACGACACTACACCTTAAAAATTATACTGAAAATATATCTCTTTATCTTCTTTTCTCTTAGTTGCTGATTAAATAAATAATAATACAATCACAGTACACAAGGCTTTTTCTGTGGAAGGGTACGTCAAATAAATACTGTTTTAACGATTCAATAAATAAGGTAGATCATAAATAATCAAGGCATAAATATAAGTGCATTACATTACAGGCAATTAAATATTATGAGGCAATAAATACTGCGAGACCATAAATATTGTGCGACAATAAATACTGTAAAACAATAAATACTGTGAGGCAATAAATAGGATAAATACAATAAATACAGTGCTCTCAATAAATAATAAAAGCCAAAAGTGACACTTGTAAGTCAGTTCACATTCCTGAGGTACTATGGGATGATTTGACCCAATCCCAGCTTGTAAAGATTTGGATGGCCTGAGGGGTATACTCCCTGGCTTGGACAAGGCTGAGGCCTAAACTGAGGTAGATAAAGGGGGAATCTAGAGATCTGGCTCTCCCACACTACACAACCCCTCTGTATTAGTCTCAGCTCACCCCTGGCACAATCAAGCTGGTTCCAGCACCCTAGGTTAGTCTCTCAGGGCTCCACAGGGCCTTAGGCGCCCTCTATTCCACTTACTGCCCTTTTTATGAAGCTCCGACGCCACTGGAGTCGTGTCGACGCCGTGAGGCGGCTCCGGTTCGATGTCGGCGGCCTCGGCACAATGTCAGCTCTTGACGACGTCGATAGGCGGCTCCGGTTCGATGTCGGCGGCCTCGGCTCGATGTCGACCTCCGGTTCGATGACGTCGGGCTGTCTTGGCTCGATGTCGACTTCGGGCAGCTCCGGTTCGATGTCGGCGGCCTCGGCTCGATGTCGGCCTCCGGTTCGATGACGTCGGGCTGTCTTGGCTCGATGTCGACTTCCGTCGGCTCCAGAGTGCGACCTCCACTCCCGACCTCCGGCACGATTCTCTTCAGGTTCCGGCGACTCTGGAGTGCGACCTCCACTCCCGACCTCCGGCACGATTCTCTTCAGGTTCCGGCGACTCCGGAGTGCGATCTCCACTCTCGACCTCCGGCACGCTTCACCTCGGTCTCCGGCGACTCCGGAGGGCGGACTTCACTCCCCCGTCGACGCCGCTCACTCGACCTCGGGTGACTTCCTCCTCGACCTCTGGTACTCTCCACGACCTCCGTCGGCGCCCTCTCTCGACCTCTGGCGGCTCCGGGTACGACGTCTGCTTTCCAGTCAGCGCCGCTTCTCCACCTCGGGCTCCAGGTCTCCAGGCTTCACGACGTTGGACTTCAAGAAGTTACCAGTAACCAGGTCAGGAACTTGCTGTTCTTTACTTTTAAGGCCTGTTCCTGCTGTCCAGGTCCTTAAGATGGTTTTCTCTTGCTTTCTCCCACACAGGGCTCCAGGCTGGGCTCAGTCAGTAGGGACTAGTATCAAGGGTGGGTTTATGGACCCCACTCCAGGCACAAGTTTCCACCCCTGCTGCCTCACTCCTTCCTCCTTCAGGTTTCTGCTCTTCTCTCTTCACCAGTCAGGTGCCAACTGCCCGCTCCAACTGTCAACTCTGGCTTAGCTTCCCAACATTCCAAACCGCCTCCAACTGTCACAGGGTTCCAGAATGTTGCAGAAGGTTCTAGTAGGTTCCAGTGATGTCACAGGTGACAATGGGTGGCCACCATTTTGTGCTCCAGGCCCTCAGACAGAAGTTCCAGGGGTAGATAAAATGGCTCCCTGAATCTGCATCAATACTAAAAAGTCTGGTGGTTCCCAAAAAGGAAAAAATACTAACAGGGTTTGAGGCAAAAGTGGGACAAAATAAATAATGATGAGGAGGGACCACCCAAAGGGCTGACAGGTCTAACAAGTAGACTTTGAATTATCCATGACATCTGTTCCGAGTTGCTGAAGAAAATCCTGTAATGCAGCCGGCTCTTCATATGTGGCGTCTTTTCTTTGTAAGTAACCTTAAAAAAGCATGGGTGGATTTGATCATATCTAACATTTATATTTCTTAAGTGAGGACGGAGATCAAAGATTTTTAGCGACATCCTGAGAGAAGAGCAAACAATGACCTTCCCAAAAGATTTTATTTTTAGATTTGACAGCTGATATTACTTGTAGCAGGTCAGTATATTGCAGGAAAAATAAGATGATAGCACGTGGTTTAGTTGAGACCTTGGGGCCAAGCCTATGAGCCTGTTAAATGTTGAGTGGAGCAGTATTAGACATATCCAAAAGCTTAGGCAAAAAAGTTTGAAAATATGTTGTCGTATTAGAACCCTCTATATTTACAGGAAGTCTGCAAATATGGAGGTTGTTCCTGTGGTTTGAGTTTACCAAATCCTCAGTGTGTTTTTTGAGAAGAGATATTTCTGACTCCAAAAATGAAATACGAGAGCAGGCAGACTGCAAGGAATCCGTTCTTTGTTCCACAATGAGCACACATGATTCCAGAGAAGACCATTTATCACCCAGGTGTTGCAATGTCTTATTGGTTTCCTCCATGAACTGTTTTAAAGCACAAACCTCCTCAAGAATCATATCCATGGAGGCTGAGAAAGAGAACACTGGAGACAGGGGTCTTTTTTTGGTCATTTAGTGGAACCCACTGACATCTTGCTTGAGAGTTGTGTTTTTGGAATAGCACCTGGTAAATGTTCAGTTTTGTAATGAGTATTATCTTCCATGTCGATGTAAATAGAGTTTGAATCTGAGGTTACAGTGTGCTTGGCGGAAGTCGAGAGCTTAAGATTATTTTATCTCTCCAAATAAGAGAAAGAACGTATACGTTGCACATAAAAAGTAGGACCTTCAAAGATGCAAAGCAGTGTCCGTTGTGCAAAGAGGAGTAGTAAACCACAGCTCTAGAGACTGAAGCACACAAGTATAACCTCTCAGATGGAAAAAATGAGCTCTCTGACAAAACTTAGTGAGACCTTGTTGATGTATGAAGAGTTCTTAGTGATGGAGCACAGAAGTGTTAGGACAACACACTGAAGGAATAGCCTTTCACCACAGGAAAAACTAGTGAATTCGGACCACAGTTGAGGAGGGTATTTGAAACCAGTGAATATTAGTCTTACATAGGGCACCCAAAGACTTAAAACTTAATAGCATGGCTGGTACAGTCACTGCATACCCAGGGCCATCATAAAGACACCTCCACTCTAACTCTGGGTCACAGAAAGTAATGCTTATCAGGCCAATATGTTAAAATGGTGGGTGAAAGCCTCTGCCATTACATCCAAAAATATTTAACACAACAGACCAACCCAGAGAACTTCGGAGCATACATAGGGAATGAGTGACAGCAGCAACAGCAGGTCACAGTGTGCCCAATAGAAACATGAAAAAAGTGCTTTTTGTTGCTGTCTAGAGTGGCAAAAAGTTAATGAGGCACAGGAGCTTCAGAGCGTTGGTATCCCAGCAATACGTTGGTGTGGTCAAATGCGGAGCGCAGCACTCATTTTGGCAGAGATGAACGCTGCCATTTTGCATAAGCATACACAAAATAGAAGAAATTGAAAAGTCTTTCTTGGAGACCCTTTAGGTAGTCGCAGGTACTCCAGCACATCAGTATACTCTTCGCCACCAGGGTACAACCTTAAAAATTGCAGGAAATGAATTGGGCCAAGGGTACCTCGGGAATGTAAAATCAGCACATCGCTCACATCAGGAGAAGATCAAGTGCCGCCATTTTGTTTAAGCAGGCTGCCAGAAAAAAGAAGTCTCTGTGCTCGCTCTCGGTCCCCTAACAAGGTGCCGTGGTCACAGCATCAGGAACCCCGCACCTTTAGCCGATTGAATAAGGTTAGAACTGGTACATACAATCATCCGTTCCAGTCAGCATGCTGGAGGCTCTATGGAGCTCAAAGCCCAGCTGCCATCTTGTCTGCGAATCAAGCCACGCCCCCCATGATGGCATTGGTTTCTGTCTTGCTTTCCTGCTCCTGGTCTGATGGGTTTCCTACCTGTTCTTGTCTTTCCCCCATTCAGGAGCATTTTGTTCTCAAAGTGTTCTAATAGGCTAAGCAGTATCCTTCAATCTGTTGCATATGTTGGAGCCATTTGATTTTGATGACTGATGTCAGCTGAGTTCTGAGCTACTAGTTGGGAAGTGTTACATTTGCTTGCTTTTATTATTGTCACCTGTGTAGTCATAGGGTGCTGGGCGTGATCACTATTTCTATCTTTCTTTCTACTTTCCTCACTGACAAAAATAACTCCCCCCTACCATTTCTCTTACTGGCCTCCCGGTGCCCCTCCTCCTCTCACTCAATTCATGCTGAACAGTTCAGTTTCTCTTCCTGAGGGCTGTGGGCTGGCATATTGCCCAATTCCAGTCAGCCGTTTGGTGCTAGGTCTATGAGGCATAGACATACGAGTCATTTCTACAACCATCAAGATAATATATCCCACACCACTCACTCTGTGTATGGTTCAGGCTGTGAAAACAGGCCCTTCACTTTGTTAAAGGACCAATTTATTCTTGAAAGGTAACTCTAAACCTTTTAATGTTATTCTGTTCCCATTATCAGCTGCACTTTGAAGAAAACAACCTACTCAAGCTCTGTACACTCTGATAAACAAGTAATATAAACAAAGTATAACATGTTAAATTTGCACAATACCAACAATTGAGGGGGAACAACCTTTACAACGCAACTTTCACAACGCACTACCTTTACAACGCATTTTTTACAACGCATAATCCATTACAACGCATGACACTACAACGCATTTTTAAAAACTACCTTTACAACGCATTCCATTACAACGCATACTACCATTACAACGCATGCCATTACAACGCATAATATTACACTACACTATCCAACACTTACCCTACTGTTGCACCCCCTGGAGTTAGAATAGTAATTTTTACCCCTATACTATCCAACACTTACCCTACTGTTGCACCCCCTGGAGTTAGAATAGTAATTTTTACCCCTATACTATCCAACACTTACCCTACTGTTGCACCCCCTGGAGTTAGAATAGTAATTTTTACCCCTATACTATCCAACACTTACCCTACTGTTGCACCCCCTGGAGTTAGAATAGTAATTTTTACCCCTATTCTATCCAACACTTACCCTACTGTTGCACCCCCTGGAGTTAGAATAGTAATTTTTACCCCTATACTATCCAACACTTACCCTACTGTTGCACCCCCTGGAGTTAGAATAGTAATTTTTACCCCTATTCTATCCAACACTTACCCTACTGTTGCACCCCCTGGAGTTAGAATAGTAATTTTTACCCCTATACTATCCAACACTTACCCTACTGTTGCACCCCCTGGAGTTAGAATAGTAATTTTTACCCCTATACTATCCAACACTTACCCTACTGTTGCACCCCCTGGAGTTAGAATAGTAATTTTTACCCCTATACTATCCAACACTTACCCCACTGTTGCACCCCCTGGAGTTAGAATAGTAATTTTTACCCCTATACTATCCAACACTTACCCTACTGTTGCACCCCCTGGAGTTAGAATAGTAATTTTTACCCCTATACTATCCAACACTTACCCTACTGTTGCACCCCCTGGAGTTAGAAAAGTAACTTTTACCCCTATACTATCTAATACTTACCTTAAATGCAATTTAATATTATGCGTTGTAATGGTATGCGTTGTAAAGGTAGTATGCGTTGTAATGGAAATGCGTTGTAAAGGTAGTTTTTAAAAATGCGTTGTAGTGTCATGCGTTGTAATGTCATGCGTTGTAATGGATTATGCGTTGTAAAAAATGCGTTGTAAGTGCATGCGTTGTAAAAGTGTGCGTTGTAACGTCATACATCCACAATTGAGTGATTGGGCTACATTAAATACAAAACAAAATTTGATAGCAGCAAGAACTGTGTAATTCTAAGGATTAACTAGAGTGTCTTGACCTTTTTAAGCAGAGTTCTGAGCCAGTTTGGCTATACCTATGATAGAGTGGGCCTTATTGAGAGATAAATTAGTGAACCATGTTGAGTGACATTGTGAAATCTGTAAATGTAGAGCAATCTATCAACATTATTTAACACCTTTGTCAAGTCACAGACCATATGTCATATCTTGTAAGAAGATCAGAATGAAGAGTTGCATTGTGTTCATCACTATCATGCTATAGAGATGGTGCCATATGAGAACATATTCTAGGTTGTTGTTATTATTTTGTTTTGGAACTAGCCTGAAGGCAAACCTTTAGCAAAAATAAGAACAGCATTCCTATGGCTGTGTATCAAGTACAAAAATAAATGTCCTCATATTGGGACTAAAATGCCTGATTGTACTGCTTGACTCAAAGGTCCAGTGAATCCAAAGCCCTTCAGTGCTATGCATCTACTCTGTGTCCATTACTTACTCCAAGTGTTCTTACTTTGTCTCCCTTACTTCTAGCAGTGTGAAGCAAAATGATGGCCCACTCTTGCACAATGTGATGAGGGGCCCCTAACCATCCAGTATCTCAAACATATTCATAGACTTTGGGTTGCATTGTTCCTCCTAAAGGCAATAGAGGCTTCTGTTATGCCCATGACTACATAGAGTGTGTTCCTTTCATCCCATCATTAAAAAAAACTGTCATATGTGCCTTTGCATCGAGTATATTACCTCTGTGTCCATTTGTGGCTCTTATTGGTCCTCCTATTTGATATTCCCAATCATTCTTTCCTGGAATTATATTCTCCAAAATACACTGTTGATTTCAATATTCCCAAAAATAAATCTGGATGTCATAACCCCTCATAAAAACAATTATATTATTTTGCAGTCATTCACTAACTCTCTAAGTAACACAGAAAGTGTTTTGTACCCATATGAGTTAGTGCCACTGGCCAGCACCGCCATCTTAAAAAACATGATTGAGCACTACTCGTTGTGACCCACTGCTCTAGCTCGTAGCCACCAGACAGATGAGATTTTCTGGAGTCCAGCTGTATGCAAGTAATGACATGTGTTGCATGGATGGAGAGAAATTACACTGCAGGTTGTTGTTGCACAAAATTTTACTTAGTCTTACATTGACATTTTTGATGTATATTGTATATGTTTGCAAAAATCATAAAGGCCAAATCTCCGCCAAGACCAGACCTATTGATCTTGCCAATGTTAGATTATATTTCGTTTTATGATTAGTAAGAAACAATTCATAAGTAATTTATAGCATAAAATCTAAGAAATTATTTGGTTCTAAGTAAAAAAGTGTGCTTCGTTAAAAAAATGTTTGTGATTCTCATTAACAATGCTATGATTTCCAAGTGAGAAGTATCAGACAAAAATGTTATATGTCCCACCAGACCTAGCCTACCAGACCTGACCTACCATGTCTATACTATTATCCCTATCCTACTATACCCAGCCTACCATACCCACCATACATAACCTATCATGCCTACTTACCACACCTAACCTATGACATTTATCTTACTTTCATGCCTATCAAACCTTCCTACAATACCTACCTACCTTACTTGCTTACCATACCTTCCACACAAACCTGCCATCCTTAACCAACTTTACCTAACCTACCACATCTATTGTAAATAACACACCATACCATCCATACTTACCAAACCCAACCCATCAGTCCTAACTAACCTACCATATGAAACCTAACATACAGATCATACCTACCTACTACACTTGCCAAACATATCTAACATTCCCATTTGCCTAACATATCTACCAACCTGTCATCTCTATTTACTTAACTACTGTATCTTACCTACCACACCTAGGAACTCATTTATGAGGTCCCTTGCACCTCTGGAACATCACTTTTTGTGACGTTCCGTGGCGCAGGAGCCTCCTCCATATTTACAAATCTGCACTAAGCCACTTTATTTGGCTTAATTCTGCCTTGTAAATATCGTCCCCTTTAACACAGTTCAATGGGTGTTGCTGGGGGCGTTTCCAGACACATCCATGGCTTTTTGATAATGCCCCAGATTTACGAGAAATCGTAAATTTGCGGCAGCACCAAAAACTTACGCCTTCCCAGGGGAGGCGTAAGCGAGGCACAACTAGGAAAAATATATCTTTATTTCTCCTTTTTTTATGTGTACTGCCTTCTGCAGCACATGAAGAAAGAAGAAAAAGCCACTTGTGATTTTCCCTTTCTGCACAAAAATAATCATCCCTGCAATGCAAGCACCCTTTCACCATGGTGCAAAGGTGCCTGCGTTGGTGCACAGCAACCCATTGTGAGCCGGCACAAGGAAAATGACAGGAATGCGCCGTATCTGAAACATACAGTACATTCCTGCCTTTTTCTTTTCCCATAGGCCAGCGCAGCAGGCCTTCCTGCTGCGCTGTCCTACAATAAAACCTAATAAATGAGGCCCCTAATTACTATACCTACATTACTTTACCTACAATATCTTAAAGCCAAATTACCTAACATATCATATTTTTTCTACCAAACCTGGCCTACCATACCATCCTTTCCTATCACAATTATCCTATTATTCCTAACTTACGATATATAACCTACCTCCCTCATCGCAGGACACAATTGTTATGCCTGACGTAATGTCGCCATTTTGGGAGAAAGGGGAAAGTTATGCTGAGAGCTATAGTAACATCTTAAGATACAAGAATTTGCTACATCATTTTTTTTTTTTTTTATGATTTGAATGACCTGTTCAGGGCTGGACGCATACCTACACCGGTCTTCCACTGTGTGAGGTGAGGACAACTGTTTCTGGAAGCCAGAATGTCACCATACACTGGAATATGTGATAGGCAAGTGCCCTTGAGAAGCTGACACCTTCTAAGGAGGAAAAAGCCAAAGGTGTAAAAATCTCTTTGCTGATGAAATCTTCACAGGGTTGTAGAAAACCAGAGTCAGGAAACAATTCAGAAAGTGGTGGGAGCGAGAAAAAAAAAAGAAGAAACACAGCTTTATTGAGATTCACCCTCCGACCAGACTGAGTCGTTTAAATAGTAAAAGAAAAGGGAATGACATCAGGGATTGGGAAAGTCAGGGAGAAACCAAGAGAGGAACAGTCATCATGGAAAGGGAAAAGAAAGGGAACAAAAACTTGAAGCTGACAAGCTGCAGAATCGCCTAAAAAGACAGCTGCAACCTCTCAGGCAATTGATTGCCATTTTGGAGTTGAAAAAAGAAGGAATAGCAGACAGGAGCCCAGGAGCACTAGAGGAAACAGGCCCAGGTGAAAGACTCTCCCATCCCAGAGTTGTGAACATCGTGCAGCATTTTGTGAACCTTAGGAACCCTGAGACTCTGCAAAGTACTGAGGTTCTCAAGAGCCCTGGAGGCCGAGAAGTCACTGGAACAACAAGGTAGATGGAAAGAGAAAGAAAGAAAGAAAGAAAGAAAGAAAGAAAGAAAGAAAGAAAGAAAGAAAGAAAGAAAGAAAGAAAGAAAGAAAGAAAGAAAGAAAGAAAGAAACACACAAACAAACAAAGAAGAGGCTATCATGGCAAAAAGAAAGACAGAAAGAAAAATAAATAACGAAGGAAGGAAGGAAAGAAAGAAGGCAAACAGACAAAGAGAAGGAAAGAAAAAAGGAAAGAAAAAGAGCAATGAAGGTCATAAAGAAAGTAAAAGGCAAAAAGTGAGAAGGAAGGGATGAAGGAAAGGAAGAAGGAAAGAAGGAAAGAAAGAAGGCAAACGGAAAAAGAGTAAGAAGGCAAAAAAGAAAGATAAAAGGAAAGCAAAAGGAAAAAGTAATGAAGACAAGAAATAAAGGTGCAAAAACGGAATGAAGGCAGAAAAGAACTAAATGAAAACTTAAGGAAAGAAGGCAGAAAAGAAAGAATGAAGGAAATTAAGAAAGAACAAAGAAAAGAAAAAAGAAAAGTAGTCAAAAAAGAAAGAAAAAAGGAAAGAAAGAAAGCAAAAGAGAGAAGGAAAAGGAAAGAAGGAATGGACGAATTAAAGAAGGAAAGAAGGAATGAAGAAAGGAAAGAAGGTAACATGAAGTAAAGAAGAAAAGAAGGCAAAAAAAGAAAGGAGAAAATGTGAAAAAGAAAGACAGAATGAGAAATAGAAGAAAAGAAGGAAACAAAATGGAAAGAAACGAAAGAAAGAAAGAAAGAAAGTAAGAACGAAAGAAAGAAAGAAAGAAAGAAAGAAAGAAAGAAAGAAAGAAAGAAAGAAAGAAAGAAAGAAAGAAAGAAAGAAAGAAAGAATAAAATACTGGACTCAAAAACCCACATTGCAACTCGCCTATATTTAAAAGAAACTGTGTGCAAGTGTGCTACAAATGAAAACACTTTATAGTTTGCTTTCCTTAATGGGCAAAGCTTATCAAATATCCTTTGATGAAACGAGTCCAGGAACACAATATGGCATTCAAAAGGAATTTACAACATCACTGGAAGGAGACAAGTACTGATAAGGTTAGCATGTGCCCTGTGCTCACTTCAAATGTATTCTATTATCATATCAGGCAACACCCTCACTAAAGGAAACTCCTTGTGTGCGGATGTGTGCCTTGTGAAAGAGAAAAATGCAGTCGCTCAAAGTGACCTTAACATGAGGCTAAAGTAGGCCGATCCATTGCTCCATGCTCTATGCTTGTAGTGGCCAGAAGCAAAATGGAAATGATACAAGTGACCAATTGCTGAAGAATGGTGGCTGAAATCCCCTTAAAGTAAATATAGCATACATATTATTTTAGTAAAATCAAAAGGATTTGGCTAACGCCAGACCTAAACAGAAGAAAGACCTATTGATTTTCCTAAACTAACAATTTTCTATCACATTAGGAGAAGGCAGGAGAGGCCATGGGAACAGAAGTCGAATATTGCTAGCCTGAGGAACACTTTACACAGAGGGTCACCATGACGTAGGAGGTTTTCTGACAGCCAGTGGAGGTCTCTCTCCAGAAACTGAAGGCATAAAAGATCCTTTATCCAGAGAGAAGAAAATGAAACTGTGTTCCACAATTAGGCAATATTGATTCTGCAGGCCCTGCCAGTGATTTCTAAAGGGAAAATCCTATGCACAACTGTACACTTAATCAATGCAATGACGATTTGAGGACCAACTGTAAACCATAAGTCCCTTGTTGTTTGAAGCATTCCAGCCACCCGCTAGGTAACTATGTAGAAGTCAGGTACGCATGTGCCAACCGCTCTGGCAGCGTTTTGAATGAGCACACATTAGCCATCTTGCCTGTTTACATTTTTGAGAGCCGCCTCTGTTTTGTGCATTTTACACCCTTCACATCCACATAATAAATAGTTGAGTCTCATGACTAAAGAAACTAGTTTTGAGTAACCAAGTTACAAGGTATTTTAACTGTATAATTCTATAATGGTTTCATTGTTCTAAATAGTACATTTGTTTACTCGATAAGTAAATATTGGCAATTTAATATTCATAGAGTGGTTGACACCATGAGTCATATGTCTGCCACTGTCTATTGCTCTGACGTTTTCCACTATCCCAGAATGGTCAACAAGGATGCTGACCAAAAGTGCAAGCTGTGTCAGGTGACAATGAATTTAGGTGGGAAGGGAGGGGTTCATTGGTTACCAGCACACATACATGTGGAGGTATGCAAGGCTCTGAAAGCTGTTGGTTAGGAAGAACTTGTTATTTTAATATTTATATAGTCTAATGATGGTATATTACAAGAATATAGCATATTAAATATCGTTTAGCACAATAGGGTGCCCTAAATCTCTTTTTACAAATATACTGTCCCATTAGAAGTAACAATAAAAGAAAATCTTCACCCAATGGAGGTATATTTTTATAAATGATATTTAGGAGACAATACTTGTGTTAGGTTTTTTGTCATCAATATTTTGATATAGAACTCTGTACATCCTAAGATCAGATTCTTCTACCTGTGTTCCATTACTTATATTACCTAAGCTGCAGATTCCTCTATAGATTCATTTTTTTCTCAGATGTAAGCACAATACATATACGTCAAATAAACTTTCAAATTAGATGTTGTAATTTAAAATTTTGGGGGTTTGATATACTACAGACCAAGGGCCTGAGTTAGAGTTAGCCTGACATGTAAAAAATGCAATAGAGTACCATTCCGGCAACACCCTCGGTCCACACGCCTTCTCTAGAGACAAGTGAACCTCAAGTATTCTATCGATGGAGTCACTGATGGCTTAACTGATGGAACACTTCCTCTGACAGCACGGAGGAGTAGGAACCATCGGAGAGAGGACATTACTCCACCCACCCTACTTAGGGTGGGCAGCGATGACAGGGGAAAAACAATAAAATCCACCACACCATGGAAGAAAACTTCCAGCATGGGGAGATCACTAGTTTATTGTCTTCCAGAAACTAAGAGCCCCTATTGGAGTTTTCTTTTGTAAAAAGAAAAAAAATTAAAAATTATGATGGACCACCCTCAAAATCGATGGCGCCCATCTATCAAATATTTAGTACATTTAAAAGAACTGCAGTGGTTTCTTTCAATGTACATAGATGTCCTCTGGGCTGGCAATCACTCTAATTTTTGGCAGACAGAGTACCGTTGGGATGGTGTAGGTAATGTCCTCTGCCATCCTAATTATCACCCATCAAACACTAAATGAGGCCCCTTGTTCTAAGGCGCACTTTAGAAAGAACAGTTGCTATTGTAGCAGGAATTTTTAAAACTTACGTTGCTGGACAAAGAATAGTATGGCAATTACCATCTAAGTGATATCGGAAAACTAAAGCCATGTTATGGTGGGGTCAGGGTTTTAAAAATATAATTGTAATCGTACACTTATAGGAAAGTGCCCTTTTTGTATGGTCATCCCCCCACACACGTTTTGCTCCAATGCTGAAGGTTATGACTCTGAAGGTGGACTGGAGCCTCCTGCCGAGGCCCCAGTGCAAGTATTCTCTCCCTAAAACCAATACATGTGAATTGGCAACCCCAATTGACAAGAACCTTAACCCAAAATAAGTCCCTAGTATAGTACCAGTGATACCCAGGGCATGGGTGTTAAGGGGGTCACCAGGGGCTAAACTACTGGTTGTGCCGCTCTGAGTGACCCAAGTAAACTGATGACAACGGGCCTATTATTGCAGACTGCAGGAGCAGTGCAAATTGCTCCAACTCGACTTTGCTCTCACCATGTGTAGCAAAGTTAATGCTCTATTTTAAAAATATTTGCCAGTCACCTCTAAGGAAGGCCCCAGTGCCAGTGCTCTCTCCCTAAAACTGATACATGTGAATTGGCAACCCCAATTGCCAAGGGCTTTCACAACCCATATAACTCCCTAGTATAGTACCAGTGGTACCCAGGGCATGGGTGTTAAAGGGGTCACCAGGGCCTATAGCACTGGTTGTGCCACCCTCAGTGACCCAAGTAAACTGATGACAGCCAGTGTACCATTGCGGTCTGCAGGAGCAGTGCAAACTGCTCCAACTTGACTTTGCCCTCACCATGTAGGACAAAGTCAAAGCACTATTTTTTATATATATGCCATTCACCCCTAAAGAAGGCCTTGTGAGCCCAGGAGGCACGGTGCATTAAATTAAAGGTGAGGACATGTAAGTGCAAGCTTATTTGCTCCACTAGTGGCCTTTATTATTAAAGACTACTATAAGTGATGAGTGGTCCATAGAATAACATGTGCTGTCACCCGGGTAATCTAGAGGTTGCCAGCTCCATCATGGTACTTCCAAAATATGTCATGTTTGGTATCAAATATCACCCCTGACACAAATCTCGTGGTAGGGATGATGTGGCACGCACATCTACCTTAGAGGATGCCAGCCTCTCCTGTGCTTCCGCTGCCACCAAGACAGGAATCTGACTCCCTGCCAGGAAGTGTGAATTCACCAAGGAGTCAGAAACAATGGCCTGGAAGGGAAGGAGGTCACACCTTGCAGCCTGACAGGATGGTTAGTGAAGTGGCACATCAAGGCGGTGAGCTTCAAATCCTTCAATGCCTGTGATATGCAACCAGGCTACCTCCCAAAGGAGGAAACAGCCTTCCCTTGCTCCGAAGCACATTTGCACCCAGGCAGTTGGGAAAATGTGAAATTCAGGTGTACACCCCCAAAGGCTAGTCATACCTCTAGGGTGGGCTACCTGGTCTGTACTGCTAAGAAAGGTTCCTGTAAATTTTAAAAGTGGCAGAATAGAAGGTCCTGGGTAGAAAATGTGACACACACCCCCATGTGTGATCACCTTAGGTGCAGATTAGCCACTAGGGCTAGTAGCCCATTGGCCTCTTGCACCCACATGCCCAACACCTCTAACTCTAGGATTTAAGGTACCAGAATCTCAGTTCTGATCTGACTTGCAAGAAAGGACACAGAACTGATCTGTGTCTGTGACAACAGAATCTGCACAAAGCAGAGGTGTGACACCCTGCACCTGTGGCAACCTTCCTGGAACATCATGACTGCAACTCATACTTGACCAAAGACCAGTTCTTACAGACATAGAGTCCCCTTTCACAGCCACAGGCAACTCCAGAGTCCCTTGGACTAGTGACACTAGCCCCTTGCCCAGTGCAGGTGAAAACAACATACTGGAACCAAATAATTGCTGGCCTCCAAGGGTTAGCCCAAAGGTAGATGGTCCAGTGCTTTGTGGGAAACGCAGTCCTGACCTCCAGTAATTTTCAGGCAGCTAACGTTTTCCCCGGTACCTTGAAATAACTTTATATTGAGCATACCGCTGCCAGGGCATGTGGGTCACCATTCCGGCCACCACCACCTTTACTTGATGTTGCACCTTGAGGTAACACCACAAAATCTTCCTCCGACATCAGCAGTGGCTTAGTTATTGACACTTTTGGCACCTGTTTGCGCACCAGCACAGTGTAAGCGGTAAAACCAGCTCTCCTATGGCTCCCGCTTCAGCAGCAAGGACGGCCCGGACAACTCAGCACCCTGGCTTCTCGAGCCAGGTAAAATCGAACTGACTACCGTGGCTTGGTCCTGGGACCCGCATTTGCCTCCCTTGGGTTCCATACAACTCAACCTGAAATTAACCGATTGTCACTAGTGCGCTTTGCCTTTGACTGCAATAATAAGGTTTTGCAGTACTGTTTTGCATTGATTTAATTTTGCTTCTAGAATCCATACCCGCGTTACACTTATCTGACTGACTTTGTTTTCATGTATACATTTATCTAAAAATCTGCTTTATTTTTATACTTTGGTGTCAGATTTCTTTCTAGTTGTGGCAATAACTTATCGTATATATTGGTAATATGAAATGCTTAACACATGTTCCTCTAATAAAGCCTGACTGCTCTTTGCCACTGTACCAGGAAATCGCTGTCCAGTTTTTCAATACAGAAGCAATCTATACATGTCTCGCTAACGGTGATAGCATTTAACTGAATAATCTCTCCCAGGAGTGTCTGTAATTTACATTCAAGGAGGCGTTTATCTGGTTTTCCTCTTCCCTCAGGCATGGCTGCAATAACGTTTCAAAGGCATTGCCTTGGTCTGTTATTTATGACGTTTACCTCTGACCACAGATCAATATCAACCATAAAACGGACATAGTTGAAGTTAATTACTGAATCTGTTTCAGCTTTTGTACACAAAGTCCTGAACACCTCGCTTGGCTGCTCTGAGTCCCTTCGCCGTAGTTATTGGCTGGCCGTCCTATAATTTTAGCCCAGCAGAATACCTGCCTCAAAGAAATAATCAGCACAGACACAAGAGAAACTGAGGGGTAAATGTACTAACATTTTGTGCTGGGTTCATTAAAGTAACGTTATGTTATTTGGTTTTATAGAGCGCTCATATACCGTTGCCTTGATGGGTGAACCGTTTAAAAATACAGGGGCATATTATCAAGGGCCATATCGGCGCTTTTCTGGCTTTAATAGCCATCGAAGCGGCGATGTTTACATCGCACTATTAACAAGCTCGCGCTAAGCCTTGTTTGCGCTAGTTTCCATGAGATTGCTCCCATTTTTTTATAGCCCTGCATGCCATTGCTAATGATATGCAAAGTAGGCATTCCGGAGCAAAACAACATGGAAACAGTACAAGGCTTCGTGGTATTTACAAGCCTGCAGCAGACCCGCTTAGCGACAAGAATAATCGCGCTAAGCCCCTTTATCGCAGGATTTTAACACCTGCTTAAAACTTGACTAAGCCACCTACATAATGGGAGGTGGATTGCAGGGTTCAGGTCATAGGGGCGTATCAGCAAGGATTTCATTATCTCCCACAATTTTCTCTGGTTTTCAAGCGATATTGGCACTTTTCTCCGCTATTGCTGGATTTCATACCGCCTCGGAGATAAGCATTGATAATAATGCGCTATCTCGGCGTTGAAATCCAGCGACAGCCGGTGATAAAAGAAATAGCGCTAAGTGCGCTTTGCGATATTTATCGCAAGTTGTTGTTAATATGCCCCGTGGTTGTGCTTTGAGAGTTTAAATTTAGATTCATTATTGATGAAAAGCCATGTTTTAACAGCTTTCCTGAACTGCAGAAGATTTTTCCGTTTTGTCAGTTGATGAAGGGGGAGAATTCCATAGCTTAGCATTGCTGAACACAAAGCTTCTTTCTCCGCAATGGGATTTTCCAACTTTGGGAACTACGACTTGTTTAGTGGGCATGGAGCATAGGGTTCTAGTGGGAATGTACCATGAAAGGCTTTGAATTAAATAATATGGTCCTATATTGTGCAGTGCCTTAGAGGCGATGCACAAAGCCTTAAAGGCAATTTCTATTTTATAAGAAGCCAGTTCAATTGTGTTAGTGCTAGGGTTGCTGAATGATATTTAAGAAGCCCCACACCAGATGTGCTGCTGCATTTTGCAGTGTTTGCAATTTGGTTAGCAGCTTTTGTTGCATGTTTATATACAGTACCTTGCAACAGTCCAGTTTATACACGACTAGCGCAGTGATGAAGAGTAACATTCTCTAATTGTTTTTAAAATACAAAAAAACTGAGGAGGCTATTTAATTAACCTGGCAGTTGAAAGTCAGTCGGTTGTCAAAGATGGCGGCCAAGTTTTTTACATTTTTGACTGGTTTTGGTAAGGTACCCATATCCTGGGGCCACAAGCCGGAAGGCCAAAAAGATGTATTATTCCTGAAAACAAGAATTTCTGTTTTTCCTGAATTGATTCTCAAAAACTTGTTGTTCATCCACTCTCCAATGCTTTCCATTCAGTTGTGTAATTTAGTGCCTGCATTTGTGTAATTTAGTGCCTGCATGCTCTGGGTTACCTGAGAACGAGGCCACGATTGGTGTATCATCGGCATGGGATATAACTGAGAACCCAAATTATTTTATAAGGTTTGTCAGTGGTGTGACTTATAAGTTAAAGAGAGTAAGGCTTAAAGAAGCACCATGTGGAACACCACATAAGAAGGGTGAAGGAGTGGGATACAAAATCCTCAGTTGCTCCATAATGCTCTCTTGGGGGCAAGAAAGATGCTAAAAGGGCGAGGGCTGAATCTGTGATGCCCAAAGAGTGAAGGTGGTCAATCAGAATACTGTGATTGACCGTATCAAATACTGCTGAGAGATCTAACAAAATTAGGGCAGCATTTTCCCCTCATTCATTATGGGCTTTTATATTATCCACTGCAACAATTTATGCAATATCTGTTCAGTGGCGTAGCTATCCCAATGGCCATGGCGGTCCCTGCATTTGCCACCCCGTGGCGGGCGCATTAAACAGCGGGAGGGGGGTGCTGTCGAGATTCTGCACTGAACGTCACCCCCGCGACGGCCACAAATTGACGGCTGGTATGAAGGGAGGAGGGCCGCCGCCCCCAAAACTTGTGCCGCTCGGGCAGACCGCCTTTCCCCTCCTTGCTATGCCACAGTCTTTGTTCTATGTTAGCTCATAAAGCCAAATTGAGTGGCATCTAGAAGACCGTTGGCATCACTAAAGGCTGTCAAATGTTGGTTCATTACTTTGTCTAGGCTTTTTGCTGGAAATGGCAGCCGAAATATAGGCAGATAGTTGTTCAGATCAGATGATGGGAGATTGTTTTTTTTATTAGGGGTAGGATGGAGGCTCTCTTCCAAACTGTAGGAAAGTACCCTCTATCGAACATGTCACCAAAGATATTTATCCGTTGGCCTGAAATTAATTCAGGTATTTTAAGATGAAAGATATGGGGGCATTGGTCCTCGGGGGATTTAGTGTATTTCTTCAGTTTGAGTAGTTGCTCGAAAGTGATCGAGGAAAAATAGGCTAAAGATTTTAAATTAGTAGTAGAGGATGTATCATCAGATGGAAAAGATAAACTTATACATTTTGCTGAAAATTTGAGAAAACGTCCTCTACTTTGGTTTGAAAAAAAATCCAATGTATTGCAGAAATTCTGACCGACATTGGTGTTTCTATTCTCAGAGATATTAGATAGTGATTTCAATGTTTGAAAGAGTTCCTTAATAGAGCCTTTGGCGGACTCAATATTTTGAGTGACAAAGGAGGATTTTTCTTCAAAAATCATAATCTTTAAATCATTCAGAGATTTTTTTGTACACTCCTTTGTCAGAAATATTGTAATACTGCTTCCACTGTGTTTCCGGCACAATTTCTTTTGCGTTTTAACCCCACCTGGGTTTTGAAGGTATTAGTCTGTGTTTTGTTGATTTTGTCTCAGGAACTTGTTTTATTTGTCACATTATTTAACTAGGAATAGTAGCTGGCCAGTGTTTGATCTAAATTCCCAATATGGGTTGGTATTTATTTGTTGAGGATAGAGTCTAGACTTCAAGGGTCAAATTTAAGCCATGGGTGTATTCTTTTGATTGTGAGCGGAAATGTAGGGGGAGGTGTTTTTTTGGTGGGTGAGATGTCGAACATCACCACTGAGTAATCGGACCACAAACAGGGGGTTGTCAGTGAAAATCTTGCCACAGGTTCGTCGCGCCACATGGCTGAGGCAACTGATTATGTGATTTAGACCTAGAATAGCCATGGTTTCCATTAATAATTTAGAGTCTTTAACTGAATGATTCTCAAGGTGGAAATTAAAATCAACAAGTACGGTGTAGTTGGTGGTATCAAATCTGGATTCTAGACCAAGACTAAGTTGTTGTGCAAATAAGGATCTGGGACTCTGTGGTCAATAGATAAGGAGGCCACAAAAAGTGTTTCTGGCATTTGGTCTGATTTTACAAGCTAGAGCTTCATAGTTGGCATTGTGAGAGCCAGGAGAAAAAGTGGCACTAAAGTGGTTGTAATAGACAATAGCAAGACCTACACCTCTTTACACGAGATATTACCAAGGTCAGCTGGCAGGTGGAGGATAATAAAAGAAGAAATCTTACTGTAAGTTTGAAGTGAGAGAAGTGTATCCCTTGCATATGTTAGCTTATTGCTGGGTTTTTGGGTAAAATGGGGTAAAGTCCGGCCACAGACAGGGGCAGACGGGGTTGCCTTTGGCACGCCTTTGGCGCGCCAGTGGCATGCCCGCTGCGTGAGGGCGCTGACCCACTGACTTTGCTGTCAGGCATCAGAGTAGGGTGCGTGTTTGGGGGGTGTGGTGACACAGTGCTATGAGCATGATCTAAAAAAGTGCGGGGGAAATTAAAAACATAACGGGGGTCCAGCGACTACTTGTGCGCTAACGCAGGCTCCACAGCCAGTATCCACTAATGGTAAAGAAACATAAACTGAATTAAAGAGGATTAAGAACAAGCAATTATAAGATGAACAAAATGCAATATGTGCAAGAATCTTAATAATATGGCACTGCTATAGTACCTCTGGACCCAGGCAACTCTAATACTGCACTCTAGTGCGTGCATACAAGCAAGAAAAAAGTCTAAGCATGCTACCTTTAGAGCAAGGCTGCATGGATGCACTGAACCACTGACTTTGCAGTCCGGCATTAGAATAGGGGGCGTGTCTGGGGGTGTTGTAACAGGGCACTATGAGCACGACCTAAAAACAGTACGGATGAAAATAAAAACTTAATGGGGTCCAGAAACCCCTTGTGGTCCACCACATGCTCCCCTACTGGTGTCTACTACTGGTAAAGTAACATAACTAACATCAAGTACAGATCTGGAAACATTATAGTTTGTTCAAAAACGATACGAGTGGCTACAGAAAGCTTTTGATATCCTGATACCACTCAAAACCACACAACAGAACAAAAGAAAACAAGCACCTCGGAGAAACACAGAGATAAATGTCATAAAACTACAAATTAGAAAGCTGCAACGTGACTGGCTCAAAACAAAAAACAAACAAGACAAACTTCACCTACAGAAAATTAACAGATTATACAAGTCAGCTATCAAAAAAGCAAAGAAATGTATTATTCAGACAGAATTCAAAATGCTAAATGTGCAAATAAAGAATTCTGTCAAATACTCAATGAATTTTGTAAACCAAATTGCCTAGAAGGAACTCATCCTGTTACTCAAGATTTCACAGACAAACTGGCAAATCATTACACGGACAAAGCAGACACGTTGGACTTAAAACAGAGACAAAGCACCAGCACTTAACCCTTTTACAAAATAGCAATCCAAGAATAATCTAACTCAGCCTCTCCTTTCCTTCCAAGACATTTCACACGATGAATTTATGGGCCTGGTCAAAGCAAGCAGGCCTGCCGGCAGCCCTTCTGACCCTTGTCCACCACAAACTTTCAAGACAATTCTTCTAACAACCTCTGCTGCCAATCCAGTAAGAAGAATCATCAACGATTCCTTAACTACCGGAATATTTTCAGTAGAACTCAAAAAGTTATAAATTTATGTCCTTTACTGAAGAAAACTACCTTGGACCCGCTGAACCCTGACAAATACAGATCCATTACGAATGGACTTTCCCTGGGCAAACTGATAGAAAGAGCAGCATTCGCCCAGATGTCACAATTCATTGAAGACAATACCATACTTTCAGAATTCCAAACGGGATCCCATCCGGAAAGAGGCACAGAATCTGCCCTCATTGCCATGTGGGATGACCTGAAGAACACAGTTGACCGCAACTGGGTTTCTGCGCTACTCCTCTTGGACTTCTCAGTTGCCTTTGACACGGTTGACCATGACACTCTGGTACAAAGACTCTATGAAGCCGGCATAGAGGGGACTGCTTTAGACTGGATCATGTCCTAATCTCGAAACAGAACTAATGTCATCCATACCCCACCTTTCTCATCCAAACCATACTCCACAAAAGCTGGGGTCCCTCAAGGCTCTATCTGGTACTGATCAATCAATTTTAACTCACATGCTATAACTATGCAGATGACATGCAAATACTCCTTCAACTGGTATGCCCCAAAGACATTGGAAGCTCGCCAATTTTCAGGTGCCCCAGAGCCGTGGCTCAATGGATGACGTGGAGCCATCTAAAACTGAATGCTTCCAATATGGAAATACTCACGTGTGGCGATTAGAGACACTATGACCAGCTTGCCGCCTGGCCTGATGAACTGGGATCACAGCCTAAAGTATCAAAGGAAGTAAGAAACCTCGAAATGACCATGGACTCCAAGCTGTTGATGAATGCCCTGTTGCAGGGATTCTGCTCATGCACAGAACTATGTGCAGGAAACCAGGACTTCAGTGAATTGTGGTGTACCAAAAACTCACCTCAGTACCCAGAACCCCAATCCGACTAGCATCAGTGTCCCATTCGTCATCCATATTCTCTCGGAGCTCCCAATGTATAGACAACCCAGAACAAGTGACTTAGAGTACTCTCAGGAATGGTGGGAATCAGAAATAACAGTTCGTTATTATTCTCATATCAGTCCAGAACAAGAGTAATCAGAGACACAGTAAAGTTTAAAATGTTTATTTTATAAACTACGTGTCCTAAGATGCAGTACTTTGGCTAACATCAGCAGACAAATGATTAAGATTAAAACCATCAGCATTGTTACAATACCATAGAAAATGAAGGGAGAAATCATATTGCAAATGACAGTGGAATACAACCACCCTCCCTTCACTAGTGAGCTAGTATTATTATACTAAATAGAAGGTATCTAGGTTTGAATGGGGAACCCCGTACCGTAAAGATCAGCTTAGGTGAATCACATCACAGGATCAGCTTTGCCCTGCGTCTGGAAAGGTTCTTCTCCAGAATGTGTGTGTAATGCATGCAAACTGCAATATTAAAGGCTCTTGACTTTCAGGTATTTGCAGCTGTGTGCGTATTATGGCTAGAGAGTGGGCCGATCAACCTGAACTCGAAAACGTACATTGTTTGGCAGCTCAGAGTGTTTCTGCACACAATGTTCAGACCAAGGTCGCAGTGCACGTCTAGGGATGTGAACAACAGACAGTTCTCATGTGAAGAAAAGGCAAGCAATCAGTTTTCAAATAATAACATGTCTCTGCAGTGTCGGTGCAAAAGCAGCAAAAGTGGCAAGATGGCGTTTCTAACATCTAACGCGCTTATGCTAACATAGCAATGTATGTATCTAAAACGCTGCCTCCACTACACCCCCCCCTTGTTCGGACCACGAATTATTAGGGATACAAGAAAGGAATGCAGAGTTCAAGTTTGACAGAGCGGAACCAAGTGCATGTTTTGGAAATCCAAATAAAGGGGCGTGAAAGTTTGAATAAAAAAACGTTAAAAAAAAACAAAATGATTGGGAAAAAAGAAAATGGTAAGTCATTACATCTTGCAAAGGCTCAACGAGCACAGATGGTGGAACACACAAAAAAGAACAAAAAAAATGTGTGGTTTGTGCATGGAAGGTTGGACGACATCCAAGTTAATCCATCAATGTGTAAGCACAGTACGTAGCGACAGCTTCCAAGAGGAAGTCATTGGAACGATTTGCAAAAGTGTCCGCCATCCATTCTAATATTGTAAACGAACATACATGTTCCTCGACAATTGGGGCCTCTAGCACAATTAGAGGACAACTGGTGTGTTCTTCAAGATAACTTCTTGCAAAGAAGTCATACGCTGCCGTTACGATGTCCCAATTCCCTAGGACTCCATGTGCTGCTCCACAGGCCATAATCCTGACACCAGAACAGTCCAACTCATGAGCCTCTAATGGACACATCAGTCCCTCTGGACCCAGGCAACTCCGGGGCAGGGGCAGGAGACACCGAGTTTGACAAGCACAAATCCAGAGCCCATTCGAAAGGACAATCTAGGCAATGAAAAACAGGCTGCACGCATGTAAAGTATGAAAACCGGAAGGACAATCCATAGGCAATGCTCAGGGTTGCCAGTGGTAAAGTTCCATAATATTCAAGCATACGGTTACGAAGATGGAGCAGCCGGGATAGGCTGTTGTGTGACACAAATTGTGCAGCCATTGCACAGTAAGCAGATCAATAAAAGCACTCCAGCCGTGAGGGCGAGAATCAACGGGAGCCCCCCAAAGACGCTGGAAAATAGAATGAAAAAATGCCGGTATCACACCAAAAATAGTTTGGAAGGAGGTCACGAGGCCGGAGCCCACAATTTTGAAAAAATGCGCCAAGCCAGCTGTGGACGAGGCATTAAATATAGATTGAGTCAGGGCACCGAAATGCAGTGGGAGATCAGTATTTAAAAGCGCATGCACCTCTTTGCGGGTGTTCGCTACGTGAAGGACAAATGTTTCACAGGACGAAGTCAGAGCAACTTCTTTTTGAGACAATAGAGCCCTTATTCAGCTCATCTTGTTGAACTCTGCTTTCAAGGTTGGAATTGAAGGCCAGATGGATACATCCAGCCGCCCATGCGGGGGTGGGAAAAGGACATTTTTACAGCTGACTACTCTCTGTGATACAGTCACAATGTAGGGAATTCCCACTAACATCCCGCAGCAAACCTATTATCGATAACAGCAATAACTTTTTCCAAATTGGCCTGGTTAATGGCTCTCAATCTGGAAGCCGCCTCAATTTGAGATAATTTCCAAACTTTGCTATAAACAGTATACACCCACCTTTTAGACCTGCCACCTACAGGACCCTTAACAAAATCATTCAAATCTATTTTGTCATGTAATTTAGATAAATGAAGTTTAACAGCTGCCAAGGTGGAATGTTGCAGCCAAGATTAGCATAACTTCCCCACAGAGTAGGTAGTAACAGAATGGGAATATTCAAAGCGGGGGTCAACACGAACCTGCGTATAGCAGGTCGCAGACCCAGAAAACGTTGTTGACAGAAATCTGAGCTTGCCTGCCAAGTCAACCATCCTTCAGAATGTAATGTGAAAATATTGAAGGATGTATTAGTAATGTATGACTGCAACGCATCAAGGGACAGATCTGTATGATTATCCCAATTTGGATAAATTAAGCACCCAGATCTGGAATAGAAGGGGAATTCAGTTTTTTAGAGGTAGCCAGTCCAAAGCAGATGGTCTGAAAAATAGTGGAATTTAAAAACAATATGTGGTTCGGGATGAGACAGGCACGATGCAAAGCTTCTGTTCCTTGTACCTGCCATGGTTTAGAACCCCAAACCGATTTAAGATCAATAGTAGCTTTCCACAGATCATAACCCCTGATTGACAAATCATCCATAAAGGATTTGGAATACAATAATTTAGTGTTTGTCAGCCTAACCTTCGAGGCAGACTCTGCTGCCACTTTAAAATAAAAGGCGGCAGGGTTAGAAACACTGAAATCAGTAAAATAAGCAAATTTGTTCACCAATGTGTTGGAGCTGCCTTGCCTTGGACTATGTCATATAGTCTATCAGGGGGAGCCACTCTAGTGTCAGCAGTTTCTACAGTAATGAACGTGTCAGTTGCTGTCACCTCCAGATATGGACGCAGTGCTTGCCGCACTACTGTAACCTCCGCTGCGCTGTCGAGCTGCGTTAGTGCCCATGTCAGGTTCCGAAGCTGCGTTCTCACTATCTGTGGCATACATCGCTGTTAGTGCAGCAACTTTCTTCTTTAGAAACGGGGGACGTTGACGTGCACATGCGTCCTGCTTGCCTTTACCGTCAGGCTGATGGGGTTGCTCACGTCCTTGATGGGCACCCTGACCTTTACCACGTTCTCTGCCACCGGACTGTGAGACCGATGTTTCCAGTGAAGAACGAGGAGAACGTTGTTCAGTAACCTGAAATCTATCAGGTGACCTAATGTTAGTGCGATCGCGCATATCGTATGTGCGTTCACCACTCGCCTGTACTGGAGACGCAGGACGAGACCCTGTTTCTGTTGCTGCTTTTCCTGTTTCTTTTTTTCACCAATTTTGTTTAGGAAAAGTTGGACGATCGTCTTTGACAGACAAACTCACCTTAGTCTGCTGTATTAAGTCTGGAATGACAATAGTTGGTTTAATCCCTAAACTACTGCGGCCAATAGTTCTATAAGCCTCCGCAATAATTTTAGGCAATTCTCTGGGCTTATTGAGCTCATCGACACGGGCCAAGCCATTAGCCACTTGAAATTGTACCGCATCTCCCTTGAGATTACCAAGGACGAGAGTGGCAACTACGTTGAACACACCAACAAGCCGCATACCCAACTCGACTGCCACCTCCGGACCGTGTTGATCTTGAACACGTTTGATGACGGAGGGAAGCACAGCCATAGACGGGGTACCGAAGCACTTCGAGTAGACCGATGCAAAAACCTTACCTCAGCTGTCACAATCGGACACCTCTGGGACTAAGTCCTCTGCAAACTAATGGTGAGGATCCTGTGTTTTTCACAGGAGTAGAGTGCGGAAATACCGCTTCCAGCTGGTAAAATTTCTCAGCAAGCCAATAAGGCAAATCGTCCTTATTCTGGGGGCGCTTGCCCATTACCGAATTAACCATGACGGGACTAATAACAACCCCGGCCTGGCCAGCTGGCTGACTTGCAACCGCAGGTGCCCCCACCTGCACGTTGCACGAGACGTATTGCACTAAAGCCCTATACACAGTAATCAGGGCTGTATGGAGGACACGCAACTCATCCACCGCAACATTTAAATACCGAGGATGAGGCGTAAATCTGGCCAACACCGGCCAAGAGGCCCCTGGAATTAACAAAGGGCCCATTCTAACTGGTGTAACGGCATGGGGAAGGGCGCCATTAAACCAAATACGATGTTGCCAAGCAGAAATAGGTATTTCTTGCATCCTATATAGCGTATAGTTTGCTGGGAGCCGCGTGGGAGTATAGGAGTGAAACGTATCATTGTCCACATTTACAGCCGGCACAGTCACCCAAGAGTAAAACAACTCGTAAGGATATGACGCATCGGCACTCACCACAAAAATAACGGCCATCCCATCGTCCGGCACCCCAAACTCCGTCAAGTGACGCCGCAGAGGTGTACGGCTATGCGCTGCAATATCAACCGCCATAAGGACACAGAGAAGAACAACAATGGATATCACAGGAGCACAAGGGTTCAGAAATAAAAAAACCTTTTTAATTAACAAGCTTGAGGGAACCTATCGTACAAACAGGTAGGGCAAACCCGTCACTCCCGCTATCCAGAAACAAGAGTGAGGGTGTCATGGACTAATATAAGCATTACTAAGGCGCTTCAAATCAAAAGACCAAACGTTAGGTGCGCCATGTTGCAGGGATTCTGCTCATGCACAGAACTATGCGCAGGAAACTCAGGACCTCAGTGAATTGTGGTGTACCAAAAACTCACCTTAGTACCCAGAACCCCAATCCGACTAGCATCAGTGTCCCATTCGTTATCCGTATTCTCTCGGAGCTCCCACTGTATAGACAACCCAGAACAAGCGACTTACAAATTGCGACTCGCAATTAAAGAATACCTCCCCATTCATTCCTATGGGCCTAGAGGCCCTTAGGTATGAATGTGAAGACCTTCTCAATTTGCGATTCTCAATTAGAGAATCGCAATTTGCTCATGCAATTTCAAGGGTGTCAGGGTGTCAAAAGGTCACCCTGTTGCACCCCTGAAATCTGCATATGAGTACATCTTGCACACACACATGCCCCAAGGGCATGTGTGTGTGTAAAATGGAACTTTGAAAAATGCACTTTAGTGCATTTTTAAACGTTTTTACAAATTACGATGAAGTTCAACTTCATGGTCATTTTCTCCCCCTATTAGCGAAATCACTAATTTTTTTACTTTAGTGCATTGCATTTAAGGAATCTCAATTTGAGATTCCTTAAATGCAATCGCAATTTAAGTAATCGCAATTTAGAGATTACTTAAATTGCGATTTTTGCATTTGGGATGATGCATCCCAAATGCAAAAATACCGGTCGCAAAGGGGCAGATTCTGAGAATCTGCCCGTTTGCGACCAGTTTTTGCTTTGATGCATGTGGGCCTTAGAGTACTCTCAGGAATGGTGGGAATCAGAAATACCAGTTCGTTATTATTCTCATATCAGTCCACAACAAGAGTAATCAGAGACACGGTAAAGTTTAAAATGTTTATTTTATAAACTACGTGTCCTAAGATGCAGTACTTTGGCTAACATAAGCAGACAAATGATTAATTAAAACCATCAGCATTGTTACAATACCATAGAAATTGAAGGGAGGAATCATATTACAAATGACAGTGGAATACAACCACCCTCCCCTCACTAGTGAGCTAGTATTATTATACTAAATAGAAGGTCTCTAGGTTTGAATGGGGAACCCCATACCGTAAAGATCAGGTTAGGTGAATCACATCACAGGATCAGCTTTTCTCTGCGCCTGGAAAGGTTCTTCTCCAGAATGTGTGTGTAATGCATGCAAACTGCAATATTAAAGGCTCCCGACTTTCAGGTATTTGCAGCTGTGTGCGTATTATGGCTAGAGAGTGGGCCGATCAACCTGAACTCGAAAACATACATTGTTTGGCGGCTCAGAGTGTTTCTGCACACAATGTTCAGAAACAATGTCGCAGTGCACGTCTAGGGATGTGAACAACAGACAGTTCTCATGTGAAGAAAAGGCAAGCAAGCAGTTTTCAAATAATAACATGTATCTGCAGTGTCATGTGCAAAAGCAGCAAAAGTGGCAAGATGGCGTTTCTAACATCTAACGCGCTTATGCTAACATAGCAATGTATGTATCTAAAACGCTGCATCCACTACAGCCCAAGTGGACAAACTTGCAAAATCAAGCTTTGTTACTATAAAAACTCTGCGTCAAATCTTCCCCCATTTGGGATTTCCACACAAGGTCCAAGCTACCATCTCCCTTGTTCTGTCTAAACTCGATTACGCCAAAAGCCTCTACCACAGATCACCTTTAACGACCATGAAAAAACTACAATGACTTCAGAACTCGGGTGCCAGACTACTCTTACATATCAAACCGTGAGACCACATCTCCCCTGCCTTGAAAGCCCTGCATTGGTTAGCGGTTGCCAGTAGATCCACATTCAAGCTGCTTTGTATCACCCACAAAGCGATACATGGAATGGGACCGCTCTTCCTCAGGAATAAAATCACCACACACATTCATCATAGGAACCCCCGCTCTAAAGTGGCACCTCGTCTCAAAATCTTAAGATACAAGAAAAAAACATGGGTGGCACATACTTCTCTGTTCAAGCAGCCAAAATATGGAAATCTTTACCCCCAACATAAGATCCACCGACAACCACCTTATCTTCAGAAAACTACTCAAGAATTGGCTCTTACCCACATAAGCACTAAGGGTGGGCGGAATTTGCGAAATTGCCTTTCGCAATATTTCGCGAAACGGTAAAAAATCTCCGCGAACATGCGTAATTACGCGTGCTTGTGGAGATTTTGGGCTGATTTTTTAGGCCGTGATTTGCCCAGAGTGACAGCATGTTAGACAGAGGTTCAATTCCAGACAATTGCTCAACTTCTGTTCACTCTATGGAGCCAATGCTTCCTATCCTCTCCACAGGTGAAAAAGCAAGCAGTGGCATCTGGTTGGGGACAGACATCTGCACAATTATAGCTGCTAAATCTCACTTCAACTATGAGGAGTACAGTGCTTCAGAAGAGACATAAATTGAAAGCCAACATGCAGGCTTCATGTGTTTTATACTTTGCTGTAAAGCATTAACTTAATATGTTGATTCTTCTTGTTTAACTAAATGACTGCACTACGTTCCAATAGCTGAATGGGTTTATACGTTCTCGTTAAGTGCAAAATTGTTCCCAAGAGGAAGGATGTGTTTTCTGTATTTAAGGGAGAGCGTTGGCCTTTCATTGACTTCAGAATACTCTTGAGTCACCTTCTTGCTTCTGTGGCTGTTTACGGAAATATCAGCAGCCCCAGCTCAGTTCTTTAAGATATTGTGATAGTAAGGCTGCCACATTGATAATGTTTTTAAAAAAAAATCAGAAATAAGCAGTAGTTAAATGTTAATAAATACGGGCAGGGTATGAGTGCGCCTCTGGTGAATCCTGCCCTGCATGTTTATACAAGAAGATGCCACCGTTTTCTGCAATACCTCTACTCAACTGGAGTACTTTCTACTGTCTAATCAGTAAGTGCTACCTCGGTGGGTAAATGTATAGTGCTTTTCCTACACTACAGCTGCGTAAAGGGCCAGAAGAGTTATCTCCAGTGACGATGTGTGTCTGTAACTTTTGCCAACGTGACGATGGGCGCCAGGGTCCCTCGAGTGAGCTGTCCATCGTAGTAGGGAAAGGGCGGGAAGACGTTGCACACCACTGGTGTGTGGGCTGGGGCCAAACAGCGGGCTTCTATGCAGTTCACATGCCTCTTTTTTATAAAGGGTCAGAGACCGACCAGAGCAGCACCTCCTGGTGTCAGGAACTACACAGGGATTGCGCTCGAGAAACTCATGGATGCACAGACCTCCATCAAGGATTACAGCAAATTGTTGATGGTAGATATGGGGAGAAAGCACACCTGCCTAGCCTCCAGCGTGCTCACGAATCTTTTGTGCTGATTAATGCGTTACTGAATTTGACCTTCAACTCGGGAACCTGCTTTATTTATATCTGTAAGTGCTCCCTGTAGAGGTTTAAAATGACAGGAGCATTTTGCCAGAATGAATCCTGCCCTGATTATTTCCGTTCCGCCACGGATCGCGGAAGTTTCGACATTTTCGGGTTCCACGCGGAACGCAAAAATGTCGAAATTTTGCAATTTCCGCAAGCGGAACAAAAAATTGTCGCCCACCCTTAATAAGCATCATACGCAAACAGAAATATACAGCATATCCCTCTGTATATAAGCAATTTATTTGTGCTATAGTTATGTACCTCTACATGTGTATTGCTTTAAATAAACATGTTGAATAATTTTGTTTAAAAAAAAAAAAAAGAATAAATAAATAATTTTTTTAAGTACAACGCTTGAAAACCAGAGTTTATTGAAAGCATCTTTAATCTACTTATACCTACTTCCTGTATGCATCTGTCTACCTTCCATGTACTTGGATCTATGTATTTATTACTTTCCTCCCCCCCAAACAAATGCACTACCCTATACCTCTATGAATATCTTTAATCTACATATACTTACTTCCTTTATGCATCTATACACTTCTCATGTACTTATGGATCTATATATGTATTACTTTCTTCTAATTCAGCATATCCAATGCACTACCCTATTTCTCACCCTATACCTCTCTCAATATCTTCTACCTCGACTCTCCCTCCTCACCCTATATATCCTCTACATCCACTATCTCATTCATCTCAAACCCCATACCACTTATGACCCCAAAATAGCCCTATCTAGACTCTCCCCTACTCTACCCCTCCTTGCACAATCTGACACCTTATTTACTATACTGATCCCCCAAACAAACCTTTCTAAACTCTTCCCTCTGACTCTTCCCCATCACATTCCTTTGTAGTCATCCCAAGTCTCCCACTACTGCTATGACGTAAAAAAAAAAAGAATCTCTAAATCATTCACTCTTCTATCCCACCTCCATCCTTTTCAATCAAAATAACAGACTAACATGTCCACTTATCAAATTTCATATTTCACTATACTAATTCACCACTAATCCTTCATGGGTTCCACGTAGCGTGCTACTCACCGAAAAAAGCTCTTCAATACCTCATTAGGGGTGGCAAGCACTATATAAATGCAACCCTTTTTCCCTCTTCTATCCCTCCGCTAGCCTTCTCAATCCAAATAACTGGCTAACCTATCCACCACTCAAATTTCTTTCATATTTCACTATACTAATTCTACACTAATCCTGCTTGGGTTCCGGAGTAGCGTGCTACTCGCCAAAAAAGTGCTGCGACGCCTCGCCAGGGGTAATAAGCTCTATATAAATGCAATTACAATACAATACAATAAGCTAAAATAAAGAGCAATAAGGACAAGCAATCATAAAATGAACAAAACAGAATGGTCTACAACAACTTTAGCAACATGGCACTGCTACAGTGCTTTGGGAGCCAGGTAACTCCAAAACCGCAGTCTAGTGTGTAAAAGGAAACAAAAGTGTCTAGCACGCTACCTTTAGAGCAAGGCTGCGCAGACCCACTGAACCACTGACTTTGTAGTCTGGCTTCAGAGGAGAAGGCTTGTCTGGGGGCATGGTGACGCAGTGATATGAGCATGACCTAAAAACATTGCAGGTGATATTAAAAATTTAATGGGGATCCAGCAACCCTTTGTGGGCTATCACAGGCTACCCTGCTGGTATCTACTACTGGTAAAGTAACATAAACTAAAATAAAGAGGATTAAGAGCAAAAAATCATTAAATAACCAAAATGGAATGAGCTCCAAGAAACGTAGCAATATAGCGCTTTTATAGAGCTTCGGAAGCCAGGCAACTTCGAAACAGTGCGTACAATGAAATAAAAGAGTCTTAGCATGCTAGCTTTAGAGCAAGGCTCGCAGATGTGCTAATCCACTGGCCTAAAAACAATGCAGGTGAAATAAAAAACTTAACGGGTCCAGCAACTGTTGTGGGCTACCGCAGGCTCCCCTGCCAGTATCCCTACTGGTAAAGCAACACAAGTTAAAATAAAAAGCAGCTCACCGCTTTATGTTACTTAACATCAAAGGGGTGTTACATGGGTGGTACATGGGCGTTCCCATGCAACAACCCATGCCTTTTGACGCAAAACCCTATTGTAGTATGAAGTATCCTTGTGTGACTCTGCAGCACGAGGATGCCTTATTGTGATATGGCATGAGTTTCACACTCAGGAGTGGAACAGTGCCTCCGTGGCTCACCTCAACAGTTGTCAGTTGCTGGTGGTTCCTCACAGATGCTGGGCACTCCTGGTTGTAGAGTGGAACAGTGCCTGCGTGGCTCACTGCAACATTTGTTCATTGCTAGTGTTTCCTTGCAGATGCTGGGTGCTCCTGGTTGTGGGTCTATGTAAACTCTGAAATAAACCTTTGAAACTTACCTGCTGTTTCACTCGACATCCTTACCACACCTATCTACCAAGAATTTGAGACAAGGTTTTCATCAATGTTTAACGCCAACTAAAAGCAGGCGTTAAAAGGAGTTATGGTCAGTATGGTGTTCAGTGGGGGACAGGCTGTGGCACCATGGTCAGAGCTGCTGAACCTGGAACTGGGGAACCAGGTTTAGCCTTCATGACCAGTCCACCAGACCAATCTCCCTAGGGAGCACATTTCCATGCGAGACCTGCAAGATCTTAAAAGCCCTAGTGTCTTACCACCAGCAGGTGGACCCTAGCAGTTGCAAGTGTGGGTTAACCGAGAAGATCTGTCCGCCACAATTCATTCTGAAGTTCACCTCCAGTCTTGCAGGCAGGCCTATGAAGCAGCACACCATAGAGTGACAGTGAGTCTGTCACTGAGGTCACAGGACCCTTGAGCAGGGTGGCTCTAGGGCAGTGCGACTGCATCAGGTGCTGAAAAGCTGCGGTCTGTGCAGGTAACAGCGGTGAGGCAGAGGGGCCGGGTAAGAAGGGATTAACCCCTTCGCTGCGGCGGAGCCACTCCGTCATGAGCCACGGTTGGACTGTGCTCATGACGGAGTGGTTCCGTCATGACTCCGCCCACAGCGCTAATCGCCCACACAGGCGGGGAATTAGCGCCGCGTGGGCGGCGCTGCCGCCAACGGCCGCAGCATGACGGAACCACTCCGTCATGGGCACACGGCAACCGTGGCTCATGACGGCATGGTTCCGTCATGAGCACGGAACGAGTTAAAGGGACGATGCAGGGGAAAATTAAATAAATAATTAATTTTCCATGTGCATCGTCCCTCGAAATCCACCCTTAGCTGGCCCCTCTGCCCCACCGCTGTTACCTGCATGGACCACGGCTGGCGCTGACTTCAGGTGGGGGCGTTGTCTTTGCAAGTATAAAATGGTTTTAAGAGCACTTGCTGTCTACTTCCTGGCCTCTAACAATTTTCGGCAACAATAAAAGTGTCATGATAACTCCAGTGATTATTGTTCTTAGTAGAGAGATGGTGTTTTGTCTTGGACGTTTTGACTCATGGGAAGGAAGCGCAGAGGGTTAATGTGCCTGCTGCTAAGAACATAATGCAAATAGGTCAGTGGGTTACTGCTTTTTCAGAAAGACCCTATTGTTACTTGCATTTAATAAGTTAATATCCTAACATAGAACAGTGAGCTCTTAACTGTCATGTAAGAGCTGCATGCAAACTGCAAGGTATAAATTAGAGCATTATTGTTTTCCCCCCAGTCTTTGATTATCCTAATGTTGCAGAAAAAGGGTTAATTTGGGTAGAAGTCAATTCTGATTATTAAAGAGAACCCCCAACCATGGTATTACGTTTTAAATTCAGAGTTTGTGTTTCTCCAGACCAATCACTATTAAACGATGCTGCCTACTAGCATGGTTGCCATGTGACTCATACACTTTGTAGTGCTTTGTCTTATGTAACATTTCCTATACAGTGATTTACACACATATGATTGATTATCTCTGTATAATATGTGTGATGTAAAGTGCTCTGACACCCTACACTGGTATTAGTGGGGCTGGAAATTGTCTGATACATTATTATTTTGTCATTTTTACATATGCTAACTGTGAGAAGTTGGCCTGGTATATGATGTTCACTAGTTAAAGTGACCACCTTGTACCATGCCAAGCAACCCTTATGGTGTGGTTGTAAGTCAACCTTTTCGGACTAGCTGCCCTAGTGGTAGCGTAGGCTAAGCAGTCTTTGAGGCTAAACTCGTGAAGCGTGTTAAGCCAGCTGTTTCACCAAATGCAACCCCCTTTTATACCAATGAAAGGACACCACACAGATATATATTCAAAATATATATGTATTTATTTCTCAAAGTAACCCCTAGTCTCTTTATGAGCACAGGAGCACAAATCGTCAAACAAGATTACAGTAGAATACACAGAAGTTGCACTTTATATGGATAGGCCCTGGTGGCCGCTCAAACCATATACTAAAATAGTGGTATAAGTACCACGAACAGAAAAGGGAAAAGGCCTAGGGCCTCTAGAATCGCTGGGCCTACAGGGAGCTAACTTCAGTTAGTGACCAGGAGGTCCACGGGTTGCGTGTGCAGAGCAAACAGTCACACGCGTGCTCCCATAGGTTTTCAATGGGTGCGTAAAAGTTACAAAGTTACTGCAAAGAGGATCTTCCGGATGGACTATGAACTCAAGATTGGAACCACAGACACTAGAGATGTTACTCTACACTTGGGCACCGGAGTGCCAGCTTTACCTCACCCACAGGAAGCGGGTGCATAGGTGTCGAAGTGCGTCGGGTTTCTTCTATCTGTTCAATGGAGCCTGTGGACAAAGATGCTGCAGGCGGTCGGTCCGGAAGGGATGCGGTGGATCCAAGGGTGGATCGGAGTTGTAGAAGACCTGTAAGCAGAGGGGACAGTGTTCGCAGTCACTAGCCAGTGACCAGCGTGGCACCAGGTGGGTACCAGGCGATGTCGGGTGCAAACAGGAAGAAAGGTGTAGCTTGTCTCTGCAGCCACGTGGTCCCTGAAGGTCGACGACGTCCAGGAGTCGGTTCTCGAGCTGTCCCACGCAGGCTCTCGCTGTCGGCGGTGTCGGCAACTTGGTCGAAGCAAACAAGCCTTGGCAAAAGCAATTGTTGTGGAAAACGAAATAAGCTGATGGTTCTGACCAGCAAGGTCAGAGGGACTGCTCCTTTGGAGGGCAGCAAGGGCCAGTCTGGAGCAATCAGACCAGTGGTGTATTTCTTGGAGTTCGTCGCCAAGATGGCCACTAGCCAGCGGGCCAGCAACCGGTTAGGCGCATCGAGTGGCAAAATGCAGAAGGGCCCCACGCAGATCGTGGAGATGCTGGAGAGCTCACCTTTGGTGCAGATGCTGCTCGAGGGTTGGGCTTCTCAGATCCCAAAGCACAACTTGGAGGGAGCCTCGGTTGTTGCACTTGCAGCTTGTCGTGGTCGTTTCAAGATGGCTGGCTCCACGTGTCTCGTTGCCTCCACGGGTCTCCTCTTTTCAGGGACTGTGGATCGGGCGGTGAGAGGTCTGGAGGTCCAGGTCTTGTCAGTCTCTGGGCTCGGGCTCCGGCGGGAGGCGGCGGCAAAGAAGACGTTGATTCGCTGGATGGTGCTTGCGTTAGCAAGGTGGTCACTCCCTGACCACAGGGGAGATTGGCTTCAGTCCTCTGTGCGGCAGAGCGTCGAAGTTCCCGTCTTCTTCTTAGTTTCAAGTTGATTCCAGGATGTCTGAAGTCTTAGGACACAGCTCCTACCTTTAAGCGGATTCTAGGGGCCGGACTACCTGCTAGGTCCCTCCCTATGGGTGGGACCAGGAAGGGGGGTGGTTACACCCCCAATCCTTTGTCCAGCTCGCCCCAGGCCCGGGACTGGTGTGCCCCAGGACCGGATTGAACTGGCATATGCACCGAGGCTTCTTGTGAGCCACAGGCATGTCTGGTTTCTTTCAAGCCCTACCTGACCAATACACAAAATCCTGTCTGGGGTGGTGCACGCACCTCCCCTGGCAGGAAACCCTTTGTCCACACCTCCCAAGCTGGAAGGACTCCCAGCAGCAGGAGGGCAGACTTGTGTCTGTGGTGGCAGCATCCATTTTGTGGAGCTGAGGCTATGTCTGATTTTACCCGGGTTTCAGGTACTGTACATGTCGTGTCCCTCTAGAAGGGTGGAATGCTAACCCCGTCGCCAGAATTGGTGAGGGTTTAGTATTCCAATTCGTATGACACCTTACTCGACATGTTTTGATAAAGCCAAACCAAAGATAGCATTTAACCGCGAGGTTCATAATGCACTTAAGAGTATATGGTGTGACGATATCTGGAAACAGTAGAAGGAAGTTGTTCCGACCACTGCAGACAGGCTCAGCTCATGCCAGAGCACCATCTCACATGGAACCAAGCACTCTGCCTTCAGGATTGTTAAGGCCTGCCATAGGAGTGACTTATAGGTTACCAGGTGTCCCATTTAAGGTTAGGTATAGGTACACTACACCTAAGTAAGAGGTGGTTACACCAACTTACCCCAGCTGAGGGATCAGCCAGTTGTGTCAAATTTGTTAGGCCAGGCCAGGGGTGGCACAATGCATGCTTCAGCCCCTGGTAGGCCTTAGATACACCAATGCCCTGGGTACCTAGTGTACACTGGTACAGGGGCTCACAGGGTGATCCACTTCCAATTGGTTATGCACCTAGGGTGCATAGTGTAAATTTAGTAGAGAGAACAGCAGGCTGGGGGTCTGATTGGCAGGCCCACAGCCTCAATATGTCAAAAACCAGTGAAGCAAAAAGCAAAAATTTGGGGTGACCATAGGATAGCAGACCCTACTCTCCTACACAACCCCCCCCCCAAACGCAGGGACATTAAACTAGCCTTGACCAGTCTCGTCTTCATGTCCTAAGTGGAAGTACCTGGAGAGACCATCTGCATTCCCATGGTCAGTACCTGGCCGGTGCTCCACTGTAAAGTCCATCCCCTGTAGGGAAATGGACCACCTAAGCAGTTTGGGGTTTTCACCCTTCATCTGATTTAGCCACAAGAGGGGCTTATGGTCGGTCTGAATCTTGAAGTGAGTGCCAAACAAGTATGGCCTCAGCTTCTTCAGGGCCCACACCACAGCAAAGGCCTCCCTCTCAATAGCTGACCAATTCTTCTCTCTGGGGGTCAACCTTCTGCTAATAAAAGCAATGGGTTGGTCTTGACCATCTACATTAAGTTGTGACAGCACAGCTCCCACACCCAACTCAGAAGCATCTGTTTGGAAAATAAACTCTTTGGAGTAGTCAGGACTTTTCAGGATAGGTGCAGAGCACATGGCCTCCTTCAGGTCATCAAATGCCTTTTGACAGCTTACTGTCCACTGAACCTTTTTGGGCATCTTCTTGGATGTCAGATCATTAAGAGGAGTCACAATGGACCCATAGTTCTTAATAAACTTCCTGTAGTACCCAGTCAAGCCCAAGAAAGCTCGAACTTGAGTCTGGGTGGTTGGAGGAGACCAGTCCTTGATGGATTGTATCTTACTCTCCAGTGGTTGAACTTGGCCTCCACCTACAAGGTGGCCCAAATACACAACCTTACTCTGCCCTATCTGGCACTTAGTAGCCTTGATAGTGAGGCCTGCCCTTTGCAGAGCCTCAAGAGCCTTCTTCAGGTGGATCAGGTGATCCTCCCAGGTGGAGCTAAAGACAGCAATGTCATCAAGATATGCTGCACAAAAGTCATCCAACCCAGTAAGGACTTGATTCACCAACCTTTGGAAGGTGGCAGGTGCATTCTTCAGACCAAAGGGCATCGCCACAAATTGGTAGTGCCCACCTGGGGTTGAGAATGCTGTTTTGGCCTTAGACTCCTCAGCTAATCTGATTTGCCAATAGCCAGCTGTCAAGTCAAATGTGCTCAAAAACTTAGCAGAAGCTAGTTTGTCTATGAGCTCATCTGCCCTTGGAATAGGATGTGCATCTGTCCTGGTGACAGCATTGAGTCCTCTGTAATCCACACAGAACCTCATCTCTCTCTTGCCATCTTTGGTGTGAGGTTTGGGGACCAGAACCACTGGGCTAGCCCAGGGGCTCTCTGAGGGATCAATGACACCTAATTCCAGCATTTTGTGTACCTCAGCCTTTATACAGTCCCTGACGTGGTCAGGTTGTCTGTAGAGCTTGTTCTTTACAGGCAGACTGTCACCAGTGTCCACCACATGGGTACACCAGTCAGTTTGGCTAGGTATTAGGGAAAACAGATGTTGAAATGATTGTAGAACTTGTCTACATTCAGTCTGCTGATGGGCAGTGAGGTTGCCTCCAAGGGTCACTCCTTCAACTGAGCCATCTTCAGGGTTCTGAGACAACAGGTCTGGGAGAGGGTCACTCTCTTCCTCCTGTCCCTCATCTGTAGCCATGAGCAAGCCCATGTCTGCCCTGTCAACATATGCTTTTAACCTGTTAACATGGAGTACCCTGTGGGGACTCCTGGGAGTTCCTAGGTCAACCAAGTAGGTGACCTCTCCCTTCTTTTCCAGGATTGTATGGGGTCCAGACCATTTGTCTTGGAGTGCTGCTGGGGCCACTGGCTCCAACACCCATACCTTCTGTCCTGGCTGAAACTCAACCAAGACAGCCTTTTGGTCATGCCAAGCTTTCTGTAAGGCCTGGCTTGCCTCAAGGTTTTTGGATGCCTTCTCCATATACTCAGCCATCCTGGAGCGGAGACCAAGTACATAGTCCACTATGTCTTGTTTAGGCTTTTTGAGAGGTAACTCCCATCCTTCCTTCACTAAACACAGTGGGCCTCTTACAGGGTGCCCAAACAACAATTCAAAGGGGCCGTAGCCAACCCCCTTTTGTGGGACCTCTCTGTAAGCAAACAGAAGGCAGGGTAGAAGGATGTCCCATCTTCGCCGGAGCTTTTCAGGTAATCCTTTGATCATACCCTTTAGGGTCTTGTTGAATCTCTCAACATTGCATTGTGGGTGATAAGGGATGGTGAACTTGTAGTTGACACCACATTCCTTCCACATAGCTGTCAAGTATCCTGACATGAAGTTGGTACCTCTGTCAGAAACTACCTCCTTAGGAAACCCCACTCTGGAGAATACTCCCAGCAGGGCCCTGGCCACAACAGGTGCTGTAGTGGTCCTAAGGGGAATTGCCTCTGGATACCTGGTGGCATGATCCACTACCACCAGTATAAATCTGTGCCCAGATGCAGTGGGAGGATCCATGGGACCCACTATATCTATTCCCACTCTTTCAAAGGGGACCCCCACCACAGGTAGTGGTATTAGGGGGGCCTTTGTTGTGCCACCTGATTTGCCACTGGCTTGGCAGGTCACACAGGAGCGACAAAACTCCTTTGTATCTTCATTCATGTGAGGCCAGTGAAAGTGAGGGACAAGCCTGTCCCAAGTCTTGTTCTGGCCTAAGTGTCCTGCTAAAGGAATATCATGGGCCAAGGTAAGAAGGAAGCCCCTAAATTGCAGAGGTATAACCAACCTCCTGGTTGCACCAGGCTTGGGATCTCTAGCCTCTGAATAAAGGAGCCCATCATCCCAATACACTTTATGGGTACCTTGAGCATTCCCAGCAGCCTCAGCAGCAGCCAGCTGTCTGAGGGGTTCAAGAGAGGGACAGGATAACTGAGCCTGCCTCAAGTCAGCCCTTGAAGGTCCCCCTTTCCCCAGAAACTCAACCTGATCAGGTTCAAGCTCTTCAGGGACAGTTCCTTCAGGGTGTTCTAGATCAGCTTCCTGGGAAGGTTGATAATCACTCTGAGGCAGGGGGGAAGGCACAGCCTTGACCCTCCTGTTCTTCTTCTTGGTAGGTGCTTGGTCCATTGTTCCAGGAACCAAGACCTGTGGTTCAGTAAGGCACTTTTTGGCCTGTGACCTGGTCACAGCAAGGACATGTGGTGATATACCTAACATCTCTGCATGTGTCCTGTACTCCACTTCAGACCATAGAGAACTCTCTAGGTCATTGCCCAACAAACATTCTACTGGGAGGTCTGCACCAACCACAACCCTTTTGAGGCCAGTTACCCCTCCCCATGAGAAGTTAACAACTGCCACACTATGTGAAGTAGTGGCATTGCTGGCATTGGTCACCAGGTAATTCTCACCTGGTATGTACTGTCCAGGGTCCACAAAGCCTGGTGTCACCATAGTGACACTGGTACATGTGTCCCTGTAGGCTTGAGCCACTTTTTCATTAATTAAAGGAGTCTGTCTGTACTTGCCCAGGTTACTGGGGCTCACAGTCAGGGACAAATCAATGTCCCCATCACAGATCAAGACTGCCTGTGTCAGGGTTCTGTCTAAGTCAGAATCTCCTTCAGTTCCCATAGTGATTCCCACTACACCCTTTGTCTGGGGACCAACACTGCTAACAGTAGTACTGGGAGCAGGTGCCTTAGGGGCATCAGTGTTGGGGGCTCCACCCTTCTTACAACCACTAGTCCAGTGAGTTGTATTCTTGCAATGATTGCACCAGGGTTTCTTTTGACCTTCTTTCTTCTTTCCCTTAGATTGTTGTTGGGACCCACCCTCCTTAGCAGTAGTTTGGGGCCCTGTTGAAGACTTCTGGTCTTTAGATTTCTGATCTCCACCCTTCTGGTCTGTTTTCTTCTGATCACCCCCTTGGCCCTGGTTCTGGTTCTTTTGCTTAACCCTGGTTCTGACCCATTTGTCTGCCTTCTTTCCCAATTCTTGGGGAGAGGTCAGATCAGAGTCAACCAAGTGTTGATGCAGTTGCTGGTTTTGACAGTTATTTAAAATCTGTTCTCTCATCATCAAATTGTACAATCCTGTATAATCAGATACCTTACTTCCCAGCAAACAACCCTCCAAAGCCTTAGTGGCACATTCAATGTATTCAGACCAGTCCTGAGTCTGTGTCTTCTGGGTGTCTCTGAACATTAACCTGTACTGTTCAGTGGTTAAGCTTAACCCATCAACTAGGACACTCTTCAGGACTCTGTAATTTCTGACATCCTCCTCCCTAACAGTGAGGAGTCTGTCTCTGCCTCTTCCTTCAAAGGAGAGCCAGAGGATTGCTGCCCACTGGTCTTCAGGAACCTGCTGCACTTTGCAGGCTCTCTCAAGAGCAGTCATCCATTTGTGGATGTCATCCCCACTTTTGTAGGGGGGCACAACCTTAGACAGGTTCCTATTATCAAAGACCCTATCTTTGTCCCTAGGGACAATGCTGCCACCAGTGGGTATAGACCCACCCTCTCTAGGTTGCCTAGCCTTGTTCAGTTTCTCTTCCATCAGGGCTACCTCTAGCTCCTGCTTCCTGATCCTCAGCTGGGCTTCCTGCATTCTGGCCTCATGCTCCCTCCTCTGAGGGGTGGTCATCCTTCTCCTGGAGTGACCTTGAGAGCCTCTAGAGGCATGAGAAGCATTAGAGTCACCTGAGTGATTCCTTTGCCTCCCAAGCCCCTGGGTAAGTCCACTAGGGAGATCCAATGGGGTGATCCCATTGTCAGTCCCCAGTAGCCTTAGGTTAGCTGGGCCACGTTTAACACTTGGCACTGGGCTAGTTCTCCCTTCATCCTCACTACTTTCTGTATCCTCACCACTTTCCTCCTCTGTAGTATGATTCTCATCTAAGGGATGGCTATTGGAAAGGGGTACTTCAGTAGCATCTTCAGAAGGGGGGCCTCCTGTTCCTGTCCCTAAGGGGCCTAACTGGGAGGCTTTCCTGAGAGCTTTCCGATCTTCCTCAGCCTGTAAGAGCTCTCTGAGTTCAGCAGAAGTAGGATTCTTGGGCTGTTTAAGGCCCCTGATATTTGCCAACTGCCTGAGCTCATTTTGATTAAGGGTAGCAAAGATGGATGGTGCCCTCTGGGGGTCACTCTCAACAGAGATGGGTACAGTGGACCCCTCTGCCCCAGCCATTGCTCTTAAGTGTGGGTGGATGTGTTGCAATCTACCTACACTTGGGTTTACCTACTAAACCTATCTAGTAGTTGTAGTCAGGGTGTGCTACTCCCTTTGCTCTACAACACTAAGTTCAGTAGAACTTAAGTATATCTAATCTTGTTTTATATGTACCTACAGGTACCTATGTGATCTTTCAATTGGTAACCAAGAGATTACAATGGTAAAACACAGCAAGCTCAAATCCCACCGCTGCTCACCAATGTGAGAAGTTGGCCTGGTATATGATGTTCACTAGTTAAAGTGACCACCTTGTACCATGCCAAGCAACCCTTATGGTGTGGTTGTAAGTCAACCTTTTCGGACTAGCTGCCCTAGTGGTAGCGTAGGCTAAGCAGTCTTTGAGGCTAAACTCATGAAGCGTGTTAAGCCAGCTGTTTCACCAAATGCAACCCCCTTTTATACCAATGAAAGGACACCACACAGATATATATTCAAAATATATATGTATTTATTTCTCAAAGTAACCCCTAGTCTCTTTATGAGCACAGGAGCACAAATCGTCAAACAAGATTACAGTAGAATACACAGAAGTTGCACTTTATATGGATAGGCCCTGGTGGCCGCTCAAACCATATACTAAAATAGTGGTATAAGTACCACGAACAGAAAAGGGAAAAGGCCTAGGGCCTCTAGAATCGCTGGGCCTACAGGGAGCTAACTTCAGTTAGTGACCAGGAGGTCCACGGGTTGCGTGTGCAGAGCAAACAGTCACACGCGTGCTCCCATAGGTTTTCAATGGGTGCGTAAAAGTTACAAAGTTACTGCAAAGAGGATCTTCTGGATGGACTATGAACTCAAGATTGGAACCACAGACACTAGAGATGTTACTCTACACTTGGGCACTGGAGTGCCAGCTTTACCTCACCCACAGGAAGCGGGTGCATAGGTGTCGAAGTGCGTCGGGTTTCTTCTATCTGTTCAATGGAGCCTGTGGACAAAGATGCTGCAGGCGGTCGGTCCGGAAGGGATGCGGTGGATCCAAGGGTGGATCGGAGTTGTAGAAGACCTGTAAGCAGAGGGGACAGTGTTCACAGTCACTAGCCAGTGACCAGCGTGGCACCAGGTGGGTACCAGGCGATGTCGGGTGCAAACAGGAAGAAAGGTGTAGCTTGTCTCTGCAGCCACGTGGTCCCTGAAGGTCGACGACATCCAGGAGTCGGTTCACCAGCTGTCCCACGCAGGTTCTCGCTGTCGGCGGTGTCGGCGACTTGGTCAAAGCAAACAAACCTTGGCAAAAGCAATTGTTGTGGAAAACAAAATAAGCTGATGGTTCTGACCAGCAAGGTCAGAGGGACTGCTCCTTTGGAGGGCAGCAAGGGCCAGTCTGGAGCAACCAGACCAGCGGTGTATTTCTTGGAGTTCGTCGTCAAGATGGCCACTAGCCAGCGGGCCAGCAACCGGTTAGGCGCGTCGAGTGGCAAAATGCAGAAGGGCCCCACGCAGATCGTGGAGATGCTGGAGAGCTCACCTTTGGTGCAGATGCTGCTCGAGGGTTGGGCTTCTCAGATCCCAAAGCACAACTTGGAGGGAGCCTCGGTTGTTGCACTTGCAGCTTGTCGTGGTCGTTTCAAGATGGCTGGCTCCACGTGTCTCGTTGCCTCCACGGGTCTCCTCTTTTCAGGGACTGTGGATCGGGCGGAGAGAGGTCTGGAGGTCCAGGTCTTGTCAGTCTCTGGGCTCGGGCTCCGGCGGGAGGCGGCGGCAAAGCAGACGTTGGTTCGCTGGACGGTGCTTGCGTTAGCAAGGTGGTCACTCCCTGACCACAGGGGAGATTGGCTTCAGTCCTCTGTGCGGCAGAGCGTCGAAGTTCCCGTCTTCTTCTTAGTTTCAAGTTGATTCCAGGATGTCTGAAGTCTTAGGACACAGCTCCTACCTTTAAGCGGATTCTAGGGGCCGGACTACCTGCTAGGTCCCTCCCTATGGGTGGGACCAGGAAGGGGGGTGGTTACACCCCCAATCCTTTATCCAGCTCGCCCCAGGCCCGGGACTGGTGTGCCCCAGGACCGGATTGAACTGGCATATGCACCGAGGCTCCTTGTGAGCCACAGGCATGTCTGGTTTCTTTCAAGCCCTACCTGACCAATACACAAAATCCTGTCTGGGGTGGTGCACGCACCTCCCCTGGCAGGAAACCCTTTGTCCACACCTCCCAAGCTGGAAGGACTCCCAGCAGCAGGAGGGCAGACTTGTGTCTGTGGTGGCAGCATCCATTTTGTGGAGCTGAGGCTATGTCTGATTTTACCCGGGTTTCAGGTACTGTACATGTCGTGTCCCTCTAGAAGGGTGGAATGCTAACCCCGTCGCCAGAATTGGCGAGGGTTTAGTATTCCAATTCGTATGACACCTTACTCGACATGTTTTGATAAAGCCAAACCAAAGATAGCATTTAACCGCGAGGTTCATAATGCACTTAAGAGTATATGGTGTGACGATATCTGGAAACAGTAGAAGGAAGTTGTTCCGACCACTGCAGACAGGCTCAGCTCATGCCAGAGCACCATCTCACATGGAACCAAGCACTCTGCCTTCAGGATTGTTAAGGCCTGCCATAGGAGTGACTTATAGGTTACCAGGTGTCCCATTTAAGGTTAGGTATAGGTACACTACACCTAAGTAAGAGGTGGTTACACCAACTTACCCCAGCTGAGGGATCAGCCAGTTGTGTCAAATTTGTTAGGCCAGGCCAGGGGTGGCACAATGCATGCTTCAGCCCCTGGTAGGCCTTAGATACACCAATGCCCTGGGTACCTAGTGTACACTGGTACAGGGGCTCACAGGGTGATCCACTTCCAATTGGTTATGCACCTAGGGTGCATAGTGTAAATTTAGTAGAGAGAACAGTAGGCTGGGGGTCTGATTGGCAGGCCCACAGCCTCAATATGTCAAAAACCAGTGAAGCAAAAAGCAAAAATTTGGGGTGACCATAGGATAGCAGACCCTACTCTCCTACACTAACAGTCTCTGCAAAGATTTTTTCTTATTAGTACCAGTGGAACATACAACTGAAGCAGTGAGAAAGGTGACCAGTCACCCTTTGCAAAGGGCCGTCCACTTCACAGCAGCACAAGTCACATTTTTTAGGAACTTTTGATCCGTTTGACCTATAAACAATTTACTATTTAAAATCATCAGATTATGCAGCAGATGATGTATTATGTGCCAATTATGGTAGAGTCATAATTATGTGGAAAACATTTGCAAACTAGGATATTTTTGCCATTCATGTTTGAACTGCTCTTGTGGAAAAAGGGAGGAGAAGTGCTAATGACAGAAACTCCATGGCTGGGAGACAAATGGCTTGCGATTCCACTTTTAAGGATATTTGGGAACATTCTGTGATTGGATACGTATCCCACTTTGTGAATGTATTTTAATGTCAATAACTCATATTAAACCTTAAATAAACATGTGTATCCAGTGGCTAAAATAAATAACGTAATAAGCTGTAACCGGTTAGTGAAGTAGGAAACAAATACTAAAAATTGGGATATTTTGCTCTTTCTGCCACACCTCTGACTCCGCCCACTGACCCAATATATGGGTTATTCCTGCCCTCTGATTCTCTGCCCACAATTCCCCTACTTATTTTTCACTACTTCGGCCACTGGATGTTCACACATAGAAAGAGGAAGTAATTAGGAGAAATAGAGATATTTCTCCTTGTTACACCTCTGCTTGGAAGGCGTACGATTTTGGCATATTCCCAGGTTTTCAAGTTCTTGTAAATCCATGAATGCATCAAAACCCATGGGTTTTGGGTGAGACCACCCACGCAACAACCATGGAATGACTTCCCAGGGCAGAGTAATGCAATGCAACAGTTTGTGTTGCGTTACTCCAGATTTTGTAAGCCCCTCAGAGACACGCAAAATGGCTTTGATTGGCTTCAAATATCTGACTTGGAGGTTTGTGTCATACATGTACCATGTTGAGTGGTGCAAACGTGATGCAAGCCTCTCATAACAATTTCCTCAAAACTCTTAGTGAGGTTAATACAGCATTCTTATTCATTAATCATATATTATCTATGGCACACACCAGAGTTGCAATAAATGTATAACAGTGATTCAGTCATCATAGCTCAGGTAAAGGCATTAAATAACTGGTTAGTGCCACCATGTTTCATGTATGGCCAAGTTAGTCTTTTTTCGATGTCCTGTTAGTGCTTTAAATGGGCCAGTAATCCCCGGTACTGAGTACTGGCACCTCTCAGTTTGCTCCCCCTGACTACCAGAACACCAAGTAGCAGCAGGGCACAGGCTCTGAACTGTGGGCACGTGCAGTGCAAAAGCTGCTGAAAATAAGCCTTTCAGATAGAGCCTTACTATGTGCCACTCTGGTAGGCAACAGCTAGTGTATTACAGCGCTGGGTTGCTACTGCAGTGTTATGTTCTAATTGGCATCACAACAAAATGAGGACGTGGCCAGAGCAGCCGACTGTGGAATTGGGGAACCAGTTTTTGATCCTGGCGTCGGTTCATCATCCTGTGATTAATGGCAACTCAGGTAACCACCGGAGTTTTTAAAAAGTATGCTTACATGTAATAATTATTATTGCCTTGTAAAGCGCTGTGATGCTGTAGAGCCACATTTGCGCTATATCAAAATGCCAAAAAATAGGCCCGCAACTAATGACATCGAGGCCGATGCCTGCCATATCTCATAGCACACACAAAATCCAAATGTACCTGTTGGGAGCAGAGTGGTCTGCGGCCTGGCTGAGTGAAGAGGAGGTGAGTTGAGGCACAGCATACATAACAGGGACCGCAACCACATTTATAAAAAATATATATATATTAAAGGTTGCCCCAAGTGCCGATTTGAGCGTTCTTAAATGTATGTGTATATTGCTTTCACCGCTGTCACAGGCTCAGACGTTGTGACCGAGCTGCAAGAGACAAGCAGGTACTTTCTCCCACTTATGCTCAATTACAGAAGTGAGGGGAGGAGGTTAGAATGTGTGTCTCATGGTGACACAGTTGACAGCTTTCCACGAGACTACAGCCTCTCTTCATCTTTAACTTTTTGTTGTGTTTTACGATGTTTGTATGGTTCAAGGATCACCAGCCTCTGACAGGCGCCAAGAAATTGCTGATAATATTAAATGCCTGCCTCAGAGCCACGTCCCCAGACACGCCCCTAATTGTTCCTCTTGACCCACCCAGTCTAATTAGTGAGAAACGGAACTTCGACTTTCCCATGGATAGCACTATGTCCAGTCACAGCCTACTGTCTCTGGTGCTTAATTTGGGGCAGTGGTTGCAGGTGGGGCTTAGTGCTGGTGACGGGCTTCTGAGCACAACTTTTGGCCCCGGCACTTATTTTACAAATAAAGAATTGATAGTCTCCATTCACTTCTTTGTTCTGATTGGAGGTGGTTAAAGAGCGGTCTGCTGCACTTAACAAACTAAACTAAAAAAATAATAAAAATGCATTTTGTAATCTCTTCCAACTCACAATCAGCAAGTATTTTACCTGAGCATATACATTTATTTTAAATCCTTAATCCGCCCTTCTGACAGCACCCCTTTGTACAGTATGCATTGTCTCTTTCCTGCCATGCTCAGAAAACGACCTCATAACTTGCCAGCTGCCAATTCCCCCGTGTGCTTTGTACCACTGCTCTTATCAGCCCAATCTTAACTAAACACCCTCTGTGTGTCACTCCATCCCGCCCAGCCTGCCTCCTTTCTCACCTCCATTTCTTATCTCTTCCCAAGCTCCCTCCTACGTGTGCCCTGGAGGGTGCTCTCGATAGCACTGCGAACACTCCTTGACCCCCCCTAATCTGTCTTCCGCCTCTGAACACTCCTAACTGACAGGCCCTCCCTTCTCATCCTGTTTAAATCCGGAAGGCTTTTATATGAACATTGTCATTGAACCCTTTCATCTCACTGTTGGCTTCTGACACTGCTAACCATATCATAGAGCAACTCTTTGCTACACTGCCCTCTGAGCACACCTTCTTTGCTCACCAGTTTTTTGGAGGGAATTTCCCTGGGTAACTTTATAAGCATCAAACCAGGCACTGTCTGGCTGGCAGTATTTATTTCTTTTACTTGGGCTTTTCTTTAGCAGGGAGAGACTCTGACCCAGGGACCGTCAGAGTGCTTCAAAGACAGAAAAAGGAGAAACTATAATGGAATATGACTTATAGATAGAAGTGGGTGGGTGAGCCCACACATTAACGGGGAGAGCCGAGCCAAGGGTTTGGCTTGGCTCTTAGAGCCCATGCACGAGCCGAGGCCGTGAAGATATTTTGCATGTAAATCATGCAACAAATACCATGTAAAATGCATTTAACAGTAGAACTGTCTCATCTTGTCACCTCAGTCTACAACTCCACATTAAGAGGTAGTTGTTAACAGTGGTTTTTTTTTAAAACATAAGATTAGAAACTTTCCTGCTCCCGCCTTCACTGTGACGAAAATGCCATTAGTTAAGTAAGCGGCATGTCAGTAGTCACTACAATCTTAATGTGGTCTTGGTTCTTATTATAGGTTGGCCAACAGTGCAGTGCAGGCTATTAAATCAAACACAAGAAAGTTTTTTTACAGGGCACGTCCTCAAATCATATTTTTCAAGGTGCTCTCGTATGTGATACTGAAGAAAAAAGAGGCGTTGTAAAATAAAGTACTTGCCTAGCATCATACAATTTGGTAAAGCAGAAAATCTGGAATTGATTAATTATTTTCTATTTTCACACTGTGCCATTCTGCCACTTGGGCCCAGATCTAACAAACTTGCACACAACACAGGAAGACACCTTGCTGCGATGTGTGAATAGGAGAGGGCAGGAATCGCCATATTTAACTTAATATGGCGCATTCATGTCCTCTTCTTGCACTGGCTCACAATGTGCTGATTTGAGACAATGCAGGCACCCTTGTGCTGTGGTGCAAACGTTCCTGAGTTGTAGTCATGATTGTTTTTGTGCAGGAAGGGAAACATTGTTTACAAAAACAATCCTCTGAGGCTTTTTCCTCTATCTATGCTAGAGAATGCAGCACATGTAGAAAGAGTAAAAAATGAGGAGAAATAAACATATTTCTTCTTGTTACGCCTCTCCTGGGAATGTGTAACATGTTGATGCATTCCCAGGTCTGCCACTCATGGTAAATTTTGAAATGCACCAAATGCATGGGTAGATGGGTGGGAACACCCATGCTCCACCCATTGAGCGCCTCCCTGGTGCCCAGTAACCCAAGACAGTGACTTGCATTGCCTTACTTTATTCCAGATTTACCAAGCACCGCAGTGCACCGCAAGATGGCCTTGCATTGCTTGGTAAATCGAACTACAGTGTTGCATTGCCCTTGCGTTAACCTTCCGTAATGCAAGGAAAACACAATGATAAATCTGCCCCTTGATCGGTATCACTTTGTGACATCTAAAGTTAATGCTTTGCTTTTAATTCTTGGTGCATGAGATCAGAGAGTAGTTAACAGGCAGAATCTATAGTTTATTTTTGGCAGATTTCCACTACGCCATCGCTACCCAAGTATGTAAAAGCTCTTCACAACAGACTAACTTTTTCAGCACAAGGAGATTTGCCACAATTCACAGGGTACAGAGCTATGGTCGGGATTCAAACCTGATTCCCCATGTTGCATGGTTGGCAGCTTTAGCCATTAGGCCACATCCTCTCCAGTGAAAGCTTGGCTCTTTTTGAGCTTGAGGTTCCAAGAGGAACTCTTGCTGAGCCAGAGCCAGGCATCTGGCTGAAGCCTGGCTCGAGCTTTCAGAGGCTCGCCCACCTCAATTTACAGAACTATGTGAAATATAACAATACTTGCTTACATGAAGATATAGCAATAACTAGATATATGCACAAAATCGTTAGACCTGGCATCATTGGCGTAGGTTTCCCCTGTATTCTTTTGCCTTGACCTCCTGTGTTTTTGCTGTGTGTTGGACTCGATTTTACTGGTGTAGATGCTTTGGGCACTTTGCCACTGCTGTTCAATGCCAAAGTGCAGGTGCTCCTTTTGTGCCTTGTTGTTATGGATTGGGGTTTCCATGATTAGCATGTTTGATTTACTAGTCAGTCCCTATAACAGTGTGTGCCCAGGGCCTGTAAATCAAATGCTGCTAGTGGGCCTGCTGCACTGATTGTGCCACCCACTTAAGCAGCCTGTAAATGTGACTCAGATCTGCCACTGCAGTATCTGTGGGCAGTATAGTACTGCCATGTCGACTTGGCAAGTGCACTCACTTGCCAGGCCCTAACCTTCCCTTTTCTTACATGTTAGTCACTCCTATGGTTGGCCCAAGATACCCCTGTGTGCACGGTGCAGTGTATGTGAAAGGTAGGACATGCCCTGGTGTGTGTTGCATGTCCTAATAGTGAAATACTGCCAATTTCGTTTTTCACTATTGCAAGGCTACCTGTTCCCATATGATGAATGGGGAGTGTGCTTATAACATCTTATAGGCCTAACTACCCCTGGGAACAAGGTAGGAAAATAAAGTTTAGTTTGTCTAAACTCAGAATGCTAAAATGCATCTTTTGGTGAGGGTGATTTTTACATTCTGTGTTCGAAAATACCACTTTTAGAAAGTAGGTATTTTTTTGCTTAGCCATTCAGTGTGCCTCTACTGGGATGTGAAAGCAAAAGACACACTATCGATGGAAGGAATGCAGAACAAACCAAAACTTTCACCCCCATTCATGAGATCTGGGTTAAATACATCATTTTTTTGCTCACAATGCCACCCCTGTTCAGACCTGGCCATGTGCAAATCAATCTTGACCCTGTGCCTCATTAGAACAGTCAGCCCGAACTGCCAAGCCAGGTGCTCCCTGGACTGGAAGCAAGCATCCTAGGACCAGTTTCGGGATTTCACCCCACATCAGCAGGATAGTTTAAATCCAGTGGCACAGTGAGCCCCGTACCCACGTCTGGGCATACCTGGCGCACTTGGGGCGATAAAGCAAAAGACACACTATTGATGGACGGAATGCAGAACAAATCAAAACATTCACCCCCAGTCAAGTGATCTTGGTTAAATCCATCATTCTTTTGCTCACCATGCCACCCCAGTTCAGACCTGGCCATATGCAAATCAGTCTTGACCCTGTGCCTCATGGGAACAGTCCAGCTCGAACTGCCAAGCCAGGTCCTCCCTGGACCAGAAACAAGCATCCTAGAACTGGTTTTGGATCTGGATTAAATTATCATTCTTTTGCTCACCATGCCACACCAGTTCAGGCCTGGCCATCTGCAAATCAGTCTTGGGCCTGTGCCTCATGGGACCAGTCCAGCTTGAACTGCCAAGCCAGGTACTCCCTGGACCGGAAACAAGCATCCTAGGACCGGTTTTGGGGTTTCACCCCTCATCAGCCAGGATAGCTTGAATCCAGTGGCACAGTGAGCCGGGGACCCACGTCTGGGCATACCCGGTGCACTTAGGGCAAGAAAGAAAAAGGCACACTATTGATGGCCGGAATGCAGAACAAATAAAAACATTCTTCTCCAGTGAAGAGATCTGGGTTAAATTATCATTCTTTTGCTCACCATGCCACCCCAGATCAGACCTGGCCATATGCAAATCAGTCTTGACCCTGTGCCTCATGGGACCACTCCAGCTCGAACTACCAAGCCAGGTACTCCCTGGACCGAAAACAAGCATCCTAGGACTGGTTTTGGATCTGGATTAAATTATCATTCTTTTGCTCACCATGCCACCCCAGTTCAGACCTGGCCATATGCAAATCAGTCTTGGCCCTCTGCCCCATCAGACCAGTCCAGCTCGAACTGCCAAGCCAGGTACTTCCTGGACCGGAAACAAGCATCCTAGGACCGGGTTTGGGGTTTCACCCCTCTTCAGCCAGGATAGCTTGATTCCAGTGACACAGTGAGCCCAGGACCCACGTCTGGGCATACCCGGCGCACTTAGGGCGAGAAAGCAAAAGGCACTCCATTGGTGGACGGAATGCAGAACAAATCAAAATATTCACTCCCGGTCAAGAGATCTGGGTTAAATCCATGATTCTTTTGCTCACCATGCCACCCCAGTTCAGACTTGGCCATATGCAAATCAATCTTGGTCTTGTGCCTCGTGGTAACAGTCCAGCATGGACTGCCAAGCCAGGTCCTCCCTGGACCGGAAACAAGCATCCGAGGACCTGTTTCGGGGTTTCACCGATCATCAGCCAGGATAGTTCGAATCCAGTGGCACCGTGATCCCGATACCCACGTCTGGGCATACCCTGTGCACTTAGGGCGAGAAAGTAGAAGACACACTATTGATGGATGGAATGCAGAACATATCAATGCATTCACCCCCAGTCAAGAGACCTGGGTTAAATCCATCATTCTTTTGCTCACAGTGCCACCCCAGTTCAGATCTGGCCATATGCAAATCAGTCTTGACCCTGTGCCTCATTGGAACAGTCCAGCCCGTACTGCCAGGCCAGGTCCTTCCTGGATGGGAAACGAGCATCCTAGGACTGGTTTCAGGGTTTCACCCCTTATCAGCCAGATAGCTTGAATCCAGTGGCACAGTGAGCCTGGCACCCACGTCTGGGCATACCCGGTGATCTTAGGGTGAGAAAGCAAAAGACACACTATTGAAGGATGGAATGCAGAACAAATCAAAACATTCACCTGGGATGTGGATTGACTGTCTGGGGTTCGAATGTCAGGGGCTGTGGAGGTGCAATTTCTCCAGAGAGTCTGATGAGTAAGGGCTGGGCTGAATAGTCCTGGGCTGCATTTAGAGTTGGGGAGGAGATTTCCTTTCACCTGAATGGGCCTGGTCTGCCTTCCACAACGCTGTCTCCACCTCCTGCCAGGAAGCTGCACCAGAGAGGACAGAACTGGTTTTGACTGAGCACAGGGCTTCTCTGCCTCCAGCAAACAAAGGATTTTGCAGTATAAATATTGGGGCCCTGACCCCAGAACTTTAAGTCACTTCGGGGAATCAAGAGGAACCTTTGCCAAGGAGATGAGCCAGAGAAGCTGAGGAGGAATACTGCCCCTGTGCTGTTTTGCTGTCTTGGATTGGCCTGCTGTGGCTACTTGCTGCCAAGGAAAGGAGAAGGACATTGTTATTTGCTGTGTCCCCTGCTTGACGAAGATTTCCAAGGGCTTTGATTTAGAGCTTACCTCCTGTTCTGAAGTCTCAGGGACAAAAAGACGTAATATCTTCTGTCTTGCTGCATCTGGAACTGCTGTTTCACCTGCCAGAGAAGGAAATTGCAACATCGATGCCGGCGAGCGACACCATAAACGCCAAAGCCATGGTTATCGCTCATGAAGAGCACGACGCACCGCCCCGCCTTGCACCATAGGCCTGACGCCTGCTGATGGCGTCACCGAGGCCGCTGCCTGCACCGGAGCCAAGGACACCGCTTGTGATATCCTCGACGCACTGTCCCGACTCGCACCACAGCCCCGCCTTCCCCGACGCCGGTGCTTCATCAAAGCAGAGCCGATACTCGACATGGGTGACTCCAGAATCCATTGACACCGCACCATCGTGAAGAACCGATGCCTCGCCACCACCATGAAGTCACCTCCCCGACACAGTAAGGAACCTATGTCTCATCTCCCCAGCATCGCAGTAAGGAACTGAGGCTTCACCTCCCCTGTGGTCGTAACGAACCCACGCCACCCGGGTCTAACAAAGCATCACCTCTCCGACGCCATGCACCATCTTTGCTTTAATTGTTTCTAAAGTACTGTTCTTTGGGGTCTGCTTGACTCCACGACAGACCCCGCGCAGTTCGCGGTTGGCGCCGTACTTTGGGATTTTCATCTTTCACAACATTGCTACAAACTTTATTTGAGTGAATAACCTGTTTTTAAGGATATCTTGATAACTGTATTTTGGGTTTTTGTCGTTTTGGTCTTGTTTGGTTTAGATAAAGATTACTTATTATTCTAAACTGGTGTGGTGTTCATTTGTAGTGTTTTTCCTGTATTACTGTATGTGTTCACAAATGCTTTACACCCTGCCTCTGAGATAAGCTTATCTGCTTGTGCCAAGCTACCAAGGGGGTGAGCAGGGGTTATTTTAGAAGTGTATCCCCCTTACCATGACTAGGAAGAAGGGCCCCCACTTGGACAAAAGTACCTACCTCTACCAACTAGAGACCCACATTTCTAACAAATATCTTAATAGATATATGTACAATATCATGACATCATAACAATAGCTATAGCTATAGTCTTGAGCTTTCAGTAATCCTACAGTAATACACACATACATAGATGTTATGATATTGTACATATATCTAACAGAGGAAAAAATTAACAACACAATTTTTACATGTAACAGTAAGACATTATATAGAACATATTTGTAACACAATCAATATTATCCTGAACACCAAATCAGGGTCCAAAATTTAAATCTCCACCAGAACTTGATGTTGTTTCAACTTTATTTTCGGTCTTAACATGTATCCAACAGAAATCCAGCAAGAACTGATAGCCAACACGTGTTTCGTCTTACAGTATATCTACCATTGACTTCATCATGGGTACAAAACAAATAATAACCAACCTCAGTTAAACTCAATTGTTGTCCTCACTTAGTACCAAAATACGACCATGGTGATTATTAGTTTCTGTAAAAACCTGGCATCCATCCTAAATCACACACGTCCATAAAGAGTGAACTCCAAACCGATACGAAAAGTTGAACATAAGTATACAGTGTTAGCTCACAATGCAATAGTGCTAAAGTTTTACAATCCTTCCAATATTGCCGTTATATATTGAATGTAAGGAAGGAAGTGAAACATGGGGTAAATATGGGAGAAAAACTGGAGGAGCAAACGTATCGTACTGTTAGCAGACCATGCTGATAACTGCATTATCTTAACCTTATCTCTAAAGACGTCCAGTATAGACCTTCCCCTGTGGCCTGTTCTACTCATCGATAAGCATCAGAAAGAAAAATCTCAGATATAACATCCCTTATATATTGTTTGTGCCTTAGTACTTCCTATGCAGGCCAAATAATATACTATGTAATCCAGTTCCAGGGATGAACCTATACGTTTCGTAATCGTTAACTGAATGTCAGTTTAACTCTTACCAGATCAATTAATGTGGCTGCCAACCTGTGTGTCTGGCAAGTCTCCAACTTCAAGTTTAAAAATATCTGTAACAAATCATAGGTTCACATTGTCACTTACAAACATAACTTCCCCCAGTGTAACTTTGGCCATATTAAGTAAATATTATTACTTCTCCTGGACAACACAACACTCAAAGAACTGGGCATCTCTAGTTGGCAGTGGTTTGCACCCTGTACAAGTAGGGACCCTTCCGTCTAATCATGATAAGGCAGCTACACACCTAGATAACCCCTGCTCACCCCGTTGGTAGGTTGGCACGGGCAGACAGGCTTATCTCAAAGGCAATGTGTAAAGCAGTTGTATCCGAGCACACAGTAACATAGTGAAAACACTACAAAAGGACACCACATCAGTTTAGAAAAATAAAGTATCTTCATCTAAAATCCAACATACACCTATCAAAATATCACTTTTAAAAGGTTTTAGCAATTCTGTCCTTAGAAAACTATGAATGCCGGTGTTTTTCACAATGTACTCTAGGATGCGTCAAAATTCACCAAACAAAGCAGCCACAGATGAGCGAGGTGTGGGAAAACACAGCGATGCGTTGATTCCTGAGTCTGCGGGAAGGTGATACATCAGTTCATTTGCATGCAGGAGAAGTGTTGCCTCGGCAAAGTGATGTGTTTATTTCCAGATGGCCCGGGTCAGCAGTTGTCAAACTTGGCTCACTGGTGGGATGCATGGCAAAATCCAGGTGCTGTGCTGATTTCTGCAGCCACAGATAAGTGATACCTCAGTTCTCCATGTGCACAACAGGTTTCAGTTGAACTTTGGAAACTTGGTGCTCAGGACTTGAGCTGCGGCGATTTCTCGGGCCGCACACAATCAATGCGTCGATCATTGCGGATGCACCTGGACGATACTTGTGTTTTTTGGATGCAATGCACTTTGTGGTGGGAAAAGCAGCGCTGGAAGGGTGATGCATGGATTTTCACCAGGAAAATCAGCAAAACAACCTCCCAGGGCCCAGAACCTGGATTAGGCACCACAAGGCAGGTCAAAACTCCCATCAGTGGAGTCCAAGGTTGCTGTAGCTGAAGTCTTTGTGACCCTTACACTTCTTAACAGGAGGCACGCTCTACATCAAGCTGTTGGAGAATCTTCTCAAGCAGGTTTCACAGCAAAGTCCAGTCTTTGTCCTCTTTAAGGAAAAAGAAGCAACTGCAGGCCAACTCAGCAAAGGAGCAGTACTCCTCAGAGCTCTTCAGCTCTTTCCATTGGCAGAGGTTCCTCTTGATCCGGAAGTGTTCTAAAATCCTGGGGTCAGAGCCCCAATACTTACTCTACTTTTTCCTTTGAAGTCAGGACAGAGAAATTACTCTCTTGCACACAAGAACCGGTTCTGTCCTGGCCAAGCACAGTACAGGAGGTGGAGACAGGATTGTGAAAGGCAGCCACATTCCATTCAAGTGCGAGCGACAACTCCTCCCACCACTCTAGCCCATGATGACTCACCAGCATATCCAGGCCACACCTCAGCTCCCTTTGTGGGATCATCTGGAGTGAATGCACATTCAAGTCCCTCTTAGTCTGCACCAGATGTTGATTCCACAGGCAGTCAGTGGCACAGGATGGTTAAACAAGAAAATGCCCATTTTCTAAACGTGGCATTTTCTATCACACAATTTAAAAACCAACTTCACCAAAATATTTATTTTTAAATTCTGAGTACAGGCAACCTAAACTCCAAATCTCTATCATGTCCCAATTGAAAGTTACACTAGTAAAAGGTTAGAAGTCATCTCCAATGATCACCTTTGACAAAGACAGCCTCTTAATACTGAAAAACAAAATTGGCAGTATTTCACTATCAGGACATGTAAAATACACTAGCATGTGTCCTAATTTTCACATGCACTCTGCCCATGGGGGTACCATGGAACTACCTTTGAGGTGACTTACACATAAGAAAATGGAAAGTTAGGGCCTGGCAAGTGGGTGCACTTGCCAAGTTGACATGGCAGTTAAAAGGTCGGAGACCAGATCAAAGGGCTACTCATTTGGGTGGCAAACAAGTGCCGCAGGTCCACTAGTAGCATGTGATTCACAGGCCGTGGGAACACACAGTACAATTTGCTAGGGCACTGACCAGTGAATCAAATATGCCAATCACGGAAAACCAACCATAATTACAATTAACCCAGGAAGCACTTGCACTTTGGCAGTGGCAAAATGCCCAAAGCATCTAAACCAGCAAAAATGAAATGAGGCACACAGTTAAAAATGCAGGCGTTAGAGGCAAGAAGTTAGGGGAAACCACTCGAAGGAGGCCATGTCTAACAACCCCTAATCGCATTTTGTTCTTATCAGGCATTGCTTCATACATCTGTCAACCTGTACCCTAGACATGGACTAATCTCACTCATTATTTCCTCATTTCTATGTGCTTAAAATGCAAAGCAATTTCGATAAGTGCCAGCTATGAAAAACATGTCAGCGCATCAGAAAAGTATAGCACGTAAAAACTGCAATATCATTAATTGTTCATAATCCCCAGTTACTCGTAAACAATGCATCATTCACTGCATCCTTACTCGAAATCAATCTAGTTTACTACAAATATGCTATCACCTTGAGGGAAGTGATCATCAATTTACAGTGTTGCCGGAGGGCAAATGCAGATGTAGACATATCACCTGCCCTATTCATGATAGTAACAGTATGATACATTCACGAAAAAACAGGGAAGCATATCATGAAGTCCATAGAACCAATACCTAGTATTAGTCTCTCTTTAAACAAAAGACATCCCTCAATTGCAGATAACTATACCCAATATGTCAAGCATACATTGGTAATAAGGTCCATTGCGTATTTTCTTCGTGTCATCTATATGTAAGTATTGTCTCGATCATAACTTCGCAATTCCAGAAAATGTGTTATAACACTATAACCACAAATCTCTGTATATAGAATCGGTATGTCAATCGTTATGCAACAGAAATACCAGACTTATTCCCCCAAGTCATAAGAGACATCTGAAGTAAAGTTTGTAAATGTTATATTGGTCACTAAAACACTATCGTGACCAAAATTACTTGCAATTCGATAGACAACTAAATACGAAAAATGTTGAATGTAAAAGATCCCTTATCATCAAATCTTGCCTATGGACATTAGTAGCAACACGGAGATTACTCCAAAACGAACAATATTGATATCAGTGTGGCACATCTGCGCCATCTTATAATGTTTATTTATACCCTAGCCCAAAGTGGCAGTGAGAATGGACCATTGCATTCATAGCATTCTACACCAGTGTCATCAAGTATGGGTCAAAACATAAGGCTAAAATAACGTGAAAGAAGCAAGGAAATTTCACATAAATGTAATATTTTTATTACACATATGTAAAAACATTGGACCTCAACTGTGCCACTTTATAATAGATATTGCTCCCGGGCCCTGAACCCTACAAATAATCATGGGTCCTTGTATTATAAGGCATTATTAGGCATGCCACCTCATCAAGAAGGTTTAAATATTGTATGAGACAAAAAAGTCCTAAATGTCATCCAACATGGCACTCCTTAGTCACCAACAATGTAGCATTATCATATAACCCTTTTCCCCATTAAAACAATCAAGCATGGCCCAATAATCCACATTGTACGTGTGTTAGAAACACCATGTAGTTATCTTATGGTCAATTACACATACACATCACTCTAGTTCGAGGTGTCCGTTATTATGCCATTGATGCAAATAACCCAGCTCTTAGTCTGAACTGTCTCACTGTGGTAATTGATTCCATTCTACATCCGTATATGGGAAGATTGCCATACAATTGCAGCCAGATATGCTCCTCCTCCTGTATTGGCAAAAAGAAAGTCTACACACACATATCCAAAGTGACATCTTGGAAAAAACACTTGTTGAATGTCAGACCACACAGTTACAGTAAAGACACTCTTATTCAAGGCCTTGCTGAGGTAATTCTTGCTAGTAGAAATCTAGGGTAGGCTGTCCTTAAACTCCAGGCAAATATATTTGAGTAAACAATATAAAGAATCAATCTGGTAATAATAACAAATTAAAATCATGTTATTCACACCCAAAAAAGAGGTTATAATAAATATCAGCAACTAAATAAGTCTTTTTATACAGTGTCCACAGTAACCTGAACTCCCTATTGTTTTTCAAAGCCCAAATTTGAAAATATAAAGACAGAGAAGAAGATGTGGGGGATGCTGGGGATATAAGAGAGAAGACAAAAGGTAGCAATTACAACCAGAAATGGATCAACAAGAGTAGAAAGAGAAGAAGACTATGGGCAGGGGCATTGCATGGATACAGTTATCCTACACAACCTATGCATCCCCCACAATCATTCTACCAACCACCTTTCCACCCACAAAGTGCACACATGCAGCAGTGGGTCCCAACGTTCACCACAATGCTTCCCCCAAATTTCCAAATAACCCAGCACCCCCCTTTTTTAGGGAGAGGTCAAAACAGAAGGGGAGGGAGAAGAAAGGACAACAAGATGCATTGGGAGGAGGAAGATACCAGAGTTAACACCAGTAGCATGTCAGCACAACAGCGAGCGAGTACATCCTAAACCTAGTCACTAACTTATCAGATAAGTCACAGACAACCACCCAGATGCAAGTGCTTAACAAGGGATTAGGGTTCGCACCCACCCCTGGCATCTTCCGCAAGCTACACCTGAAGGCTCTTTTTAACTAAAAAGAACCCACTGGGGAACTCTCAAATACAGGACTACATAAAAAATTCACTTACTATCCACCAACACACACAACACCGGTTGAAGTATTAGTTTTTGAAAAAGCAGTATACTCTAGGGTTGAGGATTTAGACACAAAGAACATTAAGACATTTCAGAACCTGACCAGACAGGAAAGTGTGGGCCCGATTCACAGAACAAACTTAAGACAAAACCCTAAACTTAATACCATTTTGGTATTCACAGAATGCACTTACTACTTTTGTGATTTGCAGAATAAACTTACTACTTTTGCTATTCACAGAATGGATTTACGACTACTAACTTTACGTCCGCACTCGGGCCGGAAATTCCGGCCCGGAGGCGGAGCTTCCGGCCCGGAGGCGGGGCTTCCGGCCCGGAGGCGGAGCTTCCGGCCCGGAGGTGGGGATTCCGGCCAGTGGCGGAGATTTAGCCATGGCCAAAATCTCCACCTCTGGACCGGAAGCTCCGCCTCCGGCCCAGAAGCCCCGCCTCCGGGCAGGAATTTCCGGCCCGAGTGCGGACGTAAAGTTAGTAGTCGTAAATCCATTCTGTGAATAGCAAAAGTAGTAAGTTTATTCTGTGAATCGCAAAAGTAGTAAGTTCATTCTGTGAATACCAGAAGTAGTAAGTGCATTCTGTGAATACCAAAATGGTACTAAGTTTAGGATTTTGTCTTAAGTTTGTTCTGTGAGTCGGGCCCCATGTGTTTGACTGAACTACATAACAACATTACCAGAATAATCAAACCTGCCGATAAAGGCTGGGGCATTGTCATTGAGAATACTGAAGCATACAAAACTGATTGCTTACAGTTGTTAATTGACAGAAACAACTACAAGATCTTATCCACAGATCAGACACCATAATTGAAACTAGAAATTGCAAACTTGGTAGAGGAGGCGGAAAGTGAAGTATGGATAGCAAAGTCAGAGGGAGATTTCCTTTGAAACACCAACCCTAGCACTCCCTACTTTTACACCCTCCCAAAAATACACAAAAATCAATACCCCCCCACCAGGATGACCGATTGTGTTAGGTATTGGTTCATTGTTAGAGCTCTTGTACCAATTCTGCGATTTTTATTTCAAACCTATTCTACAAAAAAGGAAAACATACATAAAAGATATGAAAGATTTGTCGACGCAAATTTGAGATTACGTGTATAATGCTCAAATACACCTGCTATTAAGCTTCGATGTGGAAAGCCTCTATACGAGTCTCCCAGAGGATGAGACTCTAATGTTATGAAGACAAACCTTACACAAAGAAGATCGTCAATTTAACACTCCAAGAGAATTCATTTTAGAATCAATCAATCAATCATAGGCATTTGTATAGCGCACTGCTCACCCGGAGGGTCTCAAGGCACTGGGGGGGGGAACGCTACTGCTCGAACAGCCAGGTCTTGAGTTGCTTCCTGAAGGCGAGATGGTCTTGCGTTGTCCGGAGGTGGATGGGGAGGGAGTTCCATGTCTTGGCTGCCAGGTAAGAGAAGGATCTTCCTCCGGCGGTGGCTCTGCGGATGCGGGGGATGGTGGCGAGAGCAAGGCTGGCGGAGCGGAGCTGGCGGGTGAGCTTGTGGAAGGTCAGGCGGCTGTTGAGGAACTTGGGGCCCAGGTCGTGGAGGGCCTTGTGTGCGTGGGTGAGGAGTCGGAACGTGATTCTTTTGTTGATGGGGAGCCAGTGCAGGTCTCTCAGGTGTCCGGAGATGTGGCTGTGTCGGGGGATGTCCAGGATGAGTCGTGCTGAGGCGTTCTGGATCCGTTGGAGTTTCTTCTGGAGTTTGGCGGCGGTGCCGGCGTAGAGGGCGTTCCCGTAGTCCAGCCGACTGGTGACGAGGGCCTGGGTGACCGTCTTCCTGGTCTCGGTGGGGATCCACCGGAAGATCTTTCGAAGCATGCGCAGGGTGTTGAAGCATGAAGACGAGACGGCGTTGACTTGTCTGGTCATCGAGAGGGAGGAGTCCAGGATGAAGCCTAGGTTGCGTGCGTGGTCCGTTGGCTTGGGGGTGGCTCCCAGGGCGGGGGGCCACCAGGAGTCATCCCAGGCGGAGGGTGAAGATCCCAGGATGAGGACCTCCGTCTTGTCTGAGTTCAGTTTCAGGCGGCTGTTCTTCATCCATTCGGCGACGTCTTTCATCCCTTCGTGTAGAGAATGTGCAGCTCTAGCTCTGACCAGGAACTTCTTTTAATTTGAGGGAACACTGAACCTGCAAATAAATGGAACATCCATGGGGAGTACCTTCTCTCCAAGCATAGTAGGACTTTTTGTCTTCAACCTAGAAACAGAATGTATCCTTCGTGAGACAAATCCTTATCTCAAACACATCTCCATGTGGAAGAGATGGAGAGATGACATCTTCATTCTATGGAAGGGAGACAGGAACACAGCCTTCACCTTTATTGTTTGGTTAAATGAACAAGACAGAAACCTCAAATTCACTCATACCATAGATGAAAATAGTCTCACGTTCCTTGATGTTACGATCTTTCATGAAGAGGGTATGTTGCATACAGACACATGCTATAAACCTACAACTAAAAACATTCTTTTGAGATTTGATAGTTTTCATCCGCGCCCTCTGGGAGAAAATCTCCCTTATGGATCGTTTCTCTGCGTAAGACGCAACTGTAGCCAAACAAAAGACTTCTAGCAGAAATATTGACAAATAAGCTGAAAGCCAGGAACCACCCTGAACAACTGATAGAGATATAAAAAAAAGAATGAGAAACCAAACAGAGAGGCACTTTGGAGGACGCAACACGCAACAAGAAAGATCTCCCCTGGTGTGCATCATTACATATAACATAGCATCTAAACAAATTAAAAAAATAATTCAACATAATTGGGGAACTCTGAATATAGGACGCAGACAAGGGGATCTGCCCCCTATTCTCTCACAAGAGAGCATGAAGCATACATGACAGTCTGGTATACACAAGAACTAGACAACAACAAACACCATGACAGGCAATGCACACAAAGCTGGGGCTCCCACCAATTACAGGACATTACCCCTTTGGGCAATGTAGCATTTTCCACCTGATGTCAGCAACAAGAACCATAGACCTTGGACAAAATGCCCCATGGGAGTTGAGAAAACATATTAATTGCATCACCAAACAAGTGATCTACCTCATTGTATGCCCATGTAATCTCAAATACATAGGAATGACAACACAAAAAGTAAATAAAGGTATCTTGGAACATAGGAGCACAATACGATTTAGCGAAGTACCACCAAGATGGTGGAACACTTCATAACAGCCAATCATACCCCTAATGATATGAGAAGGATAGTTTTAGAACAGGTCTCTGCAGAGACAAGAAATGTCATCAGTGATGTCATTTGAGATGTCATCAGTGATGTCATCAGTGATGTCGCTGACCATGTCATGAGTAATGTAATATGTGACGTCATCAGCAGTGCATTGCGGGGGCGCGAGTTATAGTTAGCTGAACTAACTATAACGGGGGAATTTCTAGCGTTTTGTATGAGGGAAATGTCCAGCTAACTATAACGCCCCTGAAGCCTATGTTTTTTTAGTGAATTGCTAAGGTTTTTTAAATGCCAATTCCTAACTATAACGTGCATGAAGCCTATGTTTTTTTAGTGAATTGCTAAGGTTTTTTAAATGCCAATTCCTAACTATAACGTGCATGAAACCTATGGTTTTTTCAGTGAATTTCAAAGGTTTTTTAAATGCCAATTCCTAACTATAACATGCATGAAACCTATGGTTTTTTCAGTGAATTTCAAAGGTTTTTTAAATGCTAAATCCTATCTATAACTTATCTCTAAAGCTATGATGTTTAATGATTTTCATTGGATTTCTAAATTTTTGTATTTCAGTGTGTCAATTCCTTTAATTATGTTTTTTTAAATACTTTTTTATCACAATTTTTTTAACTTATTTTTTCAATAATTCTTTTAAAATTAAAAAATACTATTTGTTTTTATTGTTTTTTAAAAAACTGTAATTTTTTAAAAAAATATTTGTTTATATTTTTAAAAATAGTTTTGAAACTATATTTTCAAAAGTTAATTTTTTTTCTCCATTTTTTTAGGATCCGCGCACCCTAAGCACACTGTTCTCGATCCCTACATGAAGGCATCCGTGTACGGTATGCGTTGGGTACGTGTTTGGTGCGCGATTGCAATGCGACCAGTATACGACTCCAAGCCTATACGTGACACGTATGATGCACGCTACGTGACGCTTGCGCGCTTCCGTGATACATCATGTGCGTGTATGACGCAGTGGGTGCGTGAATCCCGCGAAATATTTATATATGTATTTCATGTGAATATTAATTGAAGACAAACTCTAAACTACTCATAAAACTAATATATTTTTACTTGTAATCCTATATTCCTTTTAAATTCAATTTCGCGGATGAGCGCTGGGTGCGTGCTGCCTATACGCACGGTGCACGGATCCCATGTGACCTGAAAAAAAGAGATTTGATTGGTTCATTACACTTCCTGTTCTAACTATTGAAAGACCCCACCCATTTCAATCATTCTTCTTAGACCTTCTTTGGAGGAGCATCTCTCTGCTGAGAAGAACTTTTTTTGGCTAAGTTTACACTTAGTTCAAACTTTTTTGCAAAACAATGGCTTCAGGGCAGGAGGCATCTCCAGCATCTCAACATTCTTCTGGAGATGAATTTTTGGTTGAAGCACCATGCCCGGAAAGATATTCATCTATCGTCTGGAAATGTTTTACTTTTCCAGAGGGGCAATCCAAGACCAATGCCACCAAAGTGACATGCAAGATATGTTAAAGAGTGCTCTCCCGTGGCGATCCAGCAAAGAAGTACTCATGTGGTACAGCCAGCATGAAAAAACATCTCAAAACCATGCATCCAATAAACCTGGCACGTGAAGAGTGCCGAAGAATGAGAGTTCTTCCTGGACCTTCACAGACATCAGAGCCAAGTACTTCTCGCGTGCATCCATCGGACCAACACCTGGACATCCATCCTCAGTTTGCCACACTGAAAGTCCTCTGCTTGAAGTGTAATGCAGTGCTATGCTATGGAGAGCAATCTATTGACTTAATTTGCAGGATGCAAGAAAGCCATCATTGTTAGTTTTTTTTCCACTGAAGTTCATTGTTTTGTTGCTTCAGTTCTGTTTTTTCCGTTTTTTCCAGAAAAACCCAAGTTTTTTTAAAAAAATTCAGAAAACAAAAAAAAAATAATATAAAAGAAAAAAAAAGAAAAAAAAAGTTCTTGTAAGAACTAACTTTTCTGGTTTAAAAAAAGAGCTATATTTGTATGTTAGCGTGTGAAAGTTTAGATGAATGTATGTGTAGTGCATAATTTACTGAACGAATGCATTAGTAGCGTATGGTGAATGTATAAATGCAGAACTATGAGGAAGTGCTGCAGCATCATATAGTAACCTCTTTAACTGCAGTTTGCTGTAGTACTTCCGAAGCACAGGGATGCAACAAATGTACATAAATATGTTGCAAATCTATGCTTCTCTCTGCACGGCTGCTTAAACTGCAGCCATGTAGTGACACAGGCACCCTTGCACCATGGTGCAAGGATATCTGTGTCATGTGCTGTTTGTTTTTGTGCAGGAAGAAACACCTTCCTGCACTAAATTTATTGAAAGACACTGATTTACAGTCTGGTAATGTTAAATACAGAAATCTTTCAGTGTCTACATTAGTGGTACATATATACATGCAACTTTCACAATGATGTTCCCATTTGTAAGAAAGGACAAAAACTTTTTCTATTTCTACACCTTCATTTTCAAAAATGGTAAGCATATACATTAAAAATTCCTGAGCATCTTGTTGGATATTTTGTGTAAATTGTGTACACCCAGAACACACATCCAAAAGATTACGAATATCCGAAACAGATTGTATTTTACTTGTATCTGTTGTCAATTTTTCATAAACAGAATGCAACAGAGAACAAAATCTTTTTTGCCGATTCTGCATAATTTGTTCTTGCAAACCTTCAAGATAAAAAACAACATTGACCACTACATTAGCATAGCAGTTGACACCTGAACTTTTTTCAAACTGATAACCAACAATCTCTTCAACAGTGTCCGATTTCTTTTTACTTGCAATCACAACATTATCTTGTTCTTTTCCCTTCTCGACACCTTCAGAACAGATATTCTCAAACCTTCTTTTTCAACCAACCACACGCTTTTCAAATACAGAATATTGACCTAAATTTGGTGCATACACCCTTTAACCTATTATACTCTTTTACATAGTTTGCATCTGCAGTAAGCTTTGTCTCATCAAAATCAATCAAAAACAAACCAGATAATGTTCTGACTCGCGACAAAGCAACATATGCCACACCCTCTTTAAATACAGTAGATCCAATGTTCACCAATGCACTGTCTACACTTAATCCTTGAGATTTATGAATAGTCACTGCATATGCCAGAGAAAATGGAAATTGTTTCCTACGGACATATAAATCTTTAACAAGCAAAAAACGAACTGAACAATGACCAATTTCTTTAACTTCTTCAATCTGATCAAATTTAATTTTTAAAAATTCAATTCCGTCTTTTTTCTGATAATTAACAAAATCCACCACTTTACCCATTGCGCCATTAACTAAACCTTTTTCTACATCCAAATTACGCCTTAAAATTACCCGACAGTTTACACACGCATATACTGTCTTTTCTAAACCAGCTGTTTTAGATATTTTCTTTTCTAAAGAATCCAGTTTTGTTTTCAACTTCCATTCCATTTTTATAATTTCTTCATTTTCCAGTTTCAATAGTTCTTCGTTTAATATGGAACACTCGTGCAGTGTTGGCATTAGCAGATCACTGATTTATTTTCAGCAATTTTCATGTACACTTTTGCAGGAACTACATTTTCATTTGGAAACCCATTGCAAAGTAATCGACTCTCCAAAGCTTGTTTGCCATGTTTTGTAAGAATTCCAATTCTTATATCTTGAAGAATGCTTCCATATTCAGCATCATTTGCCTGTCGCATATTTGTTGTCAGTTCTTTGTATTCAAAATTAGTCCAAATGTTCACATTACCAACACTACCAAGAGACTTTCTGGTATCTTCATGGGCAAGTGTTTTAAATACCGGTTGTCCTTTTACTGGAGTCAGTTGCAGTAGATCTCCAAAAACTATGACGTGTTTTCCTCCAATTAACACGTTAAGAATTTGCTGCATTCTTAAATGCACAAAGGCAAGCATCAAGTTTGAGACCATGCTCACCTCTATAATAATGAGAAGTTTCATTTTCTTCAAGACTCTTGAAACTGCACAACAAGCTTCTCCAGATAGCTTGTGGTATTCCAATTTGTTCTCATGCTCTACTGGTAGCATTAGTAAATGATGTAAAGTAATTCCTTTAATGTTATGTGCTGCCAACCCAGTTGGAGCAGTGACAACACAAGACAAATGCGACTCAGTTGTTTTCTGCAGATAACTTGTAATTACTTTAATTAAGAAACGTTTGCCTGTTCCAGCTTGACCACTCACATACATTCGGATAGGTTGAAATGATGTACATGAGCACCCTTTCATGAAGTAATCCATGGTCAATCTGCTCTTTCACTTGTTGATATATTTGTTTCTATTCAACATTTAGTTGTTCTTCCAAGTTTCCTAACTGTATTACATCTTCTTGAGCTTGATACATTGTTGTTTCCACCTCATTCATGGCAGTTGCTGCTTCATTTTCAACAATTGGTTGTCCAAGTGGATATTGACTCAGTGCAGCAGAACTTTGACTGTCTTGAGAACTGTCTCTAGCAATCTCAGCTGCAATTGTAGCTTCTTGATCAATTTCATCATTCAACATTTTCACATAATTTGCAAAAGCACTGCATTGTATGCTATCTTTACAAGCATTAAATGAATCTTCATAGCTCTGAAAATCTCCAAGTAATTCGAGTTCTGAACGCCATGGTTTGAACATTTGCAAAAGGGCAAAATAGTAAAATTCCCTTTTATCAGCAATGTCGCAACTCAGTTTCCTGTGATCAATTAAATTTCCTTTCCTTTGTTTCACCAGACGTCTTTCGGAACCAATCACTGCATATTTTCCATCATTGATGTTCTCTGTAGTATTCCGTTTAAAAGTGTAGTTTTGCAGCACTTCATAGAGACACATGTTCTCAAGATGATGACTTCTATTTGGTTAATATGTGTCCAACATATTCGTTTTCAAAATATCTGTACTTTCTGGATCTTTTTCTGCTAAATATTCAATTTCTTGAATAGATTTCAGTACCCGATTTCGCATTCCTGCAAGACCTAGACTCACCCAAAAGATTCTTCTACTTTTGGAATATAGACTTGCAGATGATAACCGATCTGAACATTCATATGCTCCAATTTCATGATGCGATAACATCTTCAAACTGAAACTGTATAATTTCTTACTTAGAGTCTTCTCGTGAGAAATCTCTTCCCACATTTCTTTCAATTCAGTCTTTTCTGATTTAGTAATGTAGGACGTTACATATCGAGCAACAGCAATGGAATTGTCTGCAACATACTGAATATCCATGTTAGCGTTCCACATGGATAAAATAACTGGATTGTAGTCATTTATGTATTTCGATTCTTCGCTTCTTCTTAAGTTGTAGGTATTTTTCGGAGACTTTCTTGTGATGGTATGTTGCATAACTGACATAAAACTGTTTACTCTTCCTTTGGATAATACAGGACGTGGAAATCAAAAACGACATTTGGTATAGAACTTATCCTTTCGTCGACAGTATTTTCCACACCTATGGCTTTGGAATCGTAAGACTTGTTGTTTTAAGTTTTTATCTTCTCTGCTATTGGGTACAGCACATGTGGCATAATCTTCAATGAAAGACAAAACAGTTTCATCTGAATCTGCTCCAAATTTGGGGGCGTCCTTGATCCATAACAACATATGTATATGAGGAGCACCTCTTGCTTGATACTCCTTTCTCCAAAAGAAATCCACAACTTCTCCAAGAGGAGGATTCTTTTTATTGCATATGAAAGACATCATAGCTTCAAATCTATGATTGGAATATCTGCATACATTAACAGGATCCAAAGAGCACAATTCTCCAGGTGTCTTGTATCCAATATTTTTTATATTGGAATTTGCCTCTCGAAGAAATTCAAGTAAATCATCCCAAGCATACTCAGCACGGCTTAGTGTAACAAACCATGTAGGAGTTCCCAAGTTCCGTGGCATACATTTCAGTTCTCCATGACGACGGTACCAATGTTCATTAGTCCCACGCTGACATGCCATCAAATGAATCAACTGAGATTCTAAATGATCATCACTCTGATGCACTTTATCCATAAAATCCTTTGCAGTTACATTTTGCAGATGCATTCCAGTTTTTAAAATGTGATTTACTGCATATGAAAGTCCAGACACGTCAATTTCAAACAGAAGATGAAACATATAAGGGATACATTGTCGACATCTTGGATCTTCTGCATATAATCTTGTTGTCCGATATTGAGATGCAGGAATCTGCACAGGACGTTCATCATATCGTCCACCTTTTCCTGTTGGAAACAACTGCGGGAAACAACGAGCTTCCAAGCTCTCTTCCCATACACTCATGGAACTTCCTGTTGCTTTTTTCATTTGAAACAACTCAATCGTATTCCCCATCACCTCTTTGGAATGAAGTGGATGTACACTGTAATGTTCATAGATTTCTTCACATTTGGACATGTCCACTTTTTCTATGTGTCCACTTAATGTTTCAGAAACTTCTGCTAAATCTATGTCTTCTTCTCCTACAAACACATTTGTATAGTACTCATTATTTTTTAACAGATACAATGATGCCTTTTGCACTTTTCTAACATCCACTAACACTTATCAGATTATCTTATTCTTAGTAGGAACGCCATTTACTAGAATGACTAGTGGCTCATTTTCTGCATGGCCTACACCAATAGTTTCAATATTTTTCCTTAAATCTAACGGTAAATACACAACTCTTCCTTTCAATCCTCTTTGCAACTCTGATGGAGGTAATTTACCCCATTTTAGGCTCCATACGAACAATAGCCTGAAACGGGTGAACACATTGAATGAGAATAGACTCATACGTATTTAAATCTATCAGCTCTGGAGGAATAGCAACCAACTCCAGATTATTATGAACAGCTCTAGCAGGCATTTTATTCTCATCTAATTTGTTATAACAATATTTGCAAATACGCTGCTCAGATCCCAAATCAAAACAATCCTCTACCAACAAATAAGTTGCAAATTCCATCCACTGATCATTATCTTCTATTTCACTTTTTAAATACAGATTGACACCCCTAGTCTGATTTTGATAGTGAGTTCGCCGACAACAAATGCAAGAAACATTTGGTCTTTCACCTGAAATTACCTTAAACTTTGTGATTTCATCCTCAAAACTTTTTGTAATTACGGGTTCCACATTGTCTTCAACATTTTGTTCTACTAATGTGTCAGTTTCTGCACTCTCTTGCTGAGGACCAAAGTAACAAAACTCAATATCATCACAAACCTTCTTCACATCTGATACTGACCCACACAAAAGAGCACTGTTCAACTTATTTAACTTTAGTGCTGGACTTTTTGCATAATACAATATTCTCACTAACTTCCGCATTTGAGTATGATGTACTGCCAGCATCCTGAAATGGTGAAAAACACTGACAAACTTTCCTAGAAAGACAAGCCAGAGAATGACCTTGCAAACCAGTATTTTTTCTCACTCTGCAAGGGTCTAGTCCTCGCAACACCTTAATCTTTTGTTTAACACTTTTTTTACTAAATGCTCGTAAAAAAAGACATAATTTATCAATAGATTCCTGTCGTACACTACAAATACTACTGCAATCCCAAGTGTACACAGGGTTTTTAGGACGTCTCCCTAGAACTTCATCAGCTATCACTTCTTCTGCATTTCTTTCAACCATTTTTTCTTTGTCAATTGGACAACCATCTCTAACCTCATAACCTCTACCACTGGTGTCAACTGCATACAATAATTTTTTGCTCTGTAAATAATTCTCTTCATTAAAGAAAGGCTCTGAACTGGAACTGTGTTTCCATTCTCCCAAAAAAACATCACCAAATCTCTATTAATTACTCTTTTCCTCCTACTTTTGGCCTTCATTAAATTGATTGGTTTATCTAGTGATCGATTTCTGTTTAATACTAAAATGAATAGTTTCCTTTTTACTTCAAAGCCTTTTCAACAATGTTTTCAATATGCTTCTTCTTTTTATAAAATAGAGCTCTCTTTTTATATTTCTTCACATCTTTCAGCAAATTATGTACTACTCTCTTGTAAAATATTTTTTTACGTAATTCCTTATACTGATTTTGCCTTCTTTTACCATACTTTGTCTCTTTTGACTGACCATTTGCTTTTTTGCTTTTCCTCTTATTTTGATTTTTTTTTCTAGTTGAAGCATTCTTAGTGGTTTCAGCATTCTGTACATTCTGTTTGCTCCTACAAACATTTTTAATAAATTGCTTTGTGATCTTACCAGAAGATTTTTTCTTTTTAGCCACATTATCTTGTACATTCAATACTTGTGGTTGATGTTTCTTCAAGTAATTCTCCTGTCTCTGTTCTTTTCTTTTTCTTTTTTTTCTGGTATGATTTCTCTATTTTAATGTTGAAAAACAGTATCTGTAATAAAGAATCACAAATAAATGTATATTAATAACTTTCAAATTTATACTATTCTATTACTGTAGAAACACATTGTATATAAAAACTGACCAAGAAATTATAGCCCTGAAGCACAAGTGTGACGATGGTTAAAACACTACATGCATAGTGCATACTACTTTGAAGCAGTTCATGCCCTAAAGCGTACCTCACTAAAAGACTACATGCTAACTGACTGAATGATTACAGTACTATAAGGAGACACACTGGGTGAGTGACAGGGTGTTTGCTAGAAGTGTATGAATACTGACATGGATATTGATGGTGTGAAAGACAAGTGTGTAGGTGATTAGAGACCTACATGCATAGTGGACACGTGTTTGAATCCATCCATATGTTAAGGCCTGTCTCAGTCCAATAGTACTTGGATACTGAGTGAATGTTTTGAGTATTGCAAGGAGAGTGCCAGGATGAATTTATAAGTATGTGTATTTTGGTGCAGTAAATACATTAGTACATGGTGCTGAATAAGTCACTGGATAAGTACAAGGGGAGTGACAGAGTGTTTGCGAGAACTGTATGAATACTGTCTGGGATATTGAAGATGTGAAAGACAAGTGTGTAGGTGGCTAGAGACCTACATGCATATTGGATAGACATTTGAAACAGTCCATAGAGTAACACTTGGATCACTGCAAACCTACCTGGAAGTGTATGAATACTGACTGGGGAATTGAAGGTGTGAAAGACAAGTGTGTAGGTGGTTAGAGGAGTGCATGCATAGTGAATAGGCATTTGAATCAGTCCATGTGCTAAGGCCTGGCTCACTGCATGAGTACTTGGGTACTGACTGAATGATTAGAGTTCTGCAAGGAGAGTGCCTGGGTGAATTTCTAAGTGGTTGGCTTTTGGAGCAGTGAATGGATTAGTACATGGTGCTGAATGGGTCACTGGAGGAGTGCAAGGGGAGTGATAGGGTGTTTGCTGGAGTGTATTTATTTATTTATTTATTTATTTTTACAATTTATAAAGCGCAAACAAATGCCCGTAGGCATCTCAGCGCTAGAAACAGTGTGTGAAGTACCCACAGAAGCTAAGTCAGCAGCTGTTATTGATCGAAAAGCCAGGTCTTCATTTTTCTGCGAAATTGCATCAAGGACGAGCTTTCTCTGATGGCTACTGGCAGAGAATTCCAAAGTCTGGGAGCAGCCACCAGGAAGCGCCTATCGCCCCACATGACTGTTTTGGTACGCGGTACCAGCAAAAGATTTAGGTTGTTAGAACAAAGAGATCTAATGGATGAGTGGGGCCGGAGCTGGGCCTTCAGGAAATGCGGGCCTTGATTATGCAGTGCTTTGTATGTTATACAAAGGGTTTTAAATTTGATCCTGTTCCTGATCTTGAGCCAGTGAAGATCTTTTATAGTCTCCGAGATTGGCATGAAGTTCGGTTTTCCCGACAGGAGCCGGGCTGCCGCATTCTGGACTGTCTGTAGTTTATTTGTCACTCTGGCCTGAGCATTGATAAACAAGCCATTACAATAATCAAGGGAAGACAACACCAGAGCACTTACCAGGGTCTTTCCAGCTGCAGCTGGCAAGAATGGCATAATTTTCTTGATCAGCCTTAATTTATGGTGGGCAGTGGCTGCTATTTTGTTTGCGTGGGCCATAAAATTCAGGTTATCGTCAAAAGTCACTCCCAGGTTTCTGACAGTAGGGACCGGTTTAGGGGGGGTCCCATACGTGGGCAGCCACCATGTAGTAGACCAACAAGGTGAGAGATGTCCGAAAATGACCACCTCCGTTTTTTCGGAATTTAGTTTTAGGCAGTTGGAGGCCATCCACTCTCCAATTGCCAGCATACCATCCTGAAAGTTTTCTGCTACCCTCTCTCCGTCACCATTAATGGCCAGCACAAGTTGCGTGTCATCTGCGTAGGAGGTAAGGCTCATCCCATGGGCCTTTATGACAGATGCCAGGTCCGACACATAGATATTAAATAGTGTCGGACTTAGGGATGAGCCTTGAGGTACCCCACACGGCAGTGACAACTTGTCTGATTGAAAATGCCCCACTGTGATCACCTGAGTTCAACCTGCCAAAAAGGAGGAAAGCAAGTTCATTGCCAGGTGGCGAATGCCCATCTTTCCAACACGGTCCACCAAGGTCTTATGGTCGACCGTGTCGAAGGCTGCGGATAAATCGAGTAGAACCAGTACCGCTGTTCCTCCCTGGTCACGGATCACTCATATATCCTCAGTGGCTTTAATTAGGGCAGTCTCTGTGCCATGGTACTTGCGAAAGCAAAATTGGGTGTTGTCCAGTGATTGGTGCTTCTCTACAAACTCTGAAAGTTGTGTATTCATAGCTTTCTCGACTACCTTGGCTAAGAAAGGTAGGCTAGCTATGGGGCAGTAGTTTTTTAATTGCTCCTTGTCCAGATTGGCTTTCTTTAGGAGGGGCTTTACCAGAGTGTTCTTCAGTGAATCCTGGTATATCCCAGTTCTGAACATTGCGTTTCAGACTGAGGTGATCTCAGGAGCCCAGCAATCCATCACCGGACGGATGACCTTGAGAGGACAGGGATCTAATGCAGATCCAGATTTAATAGTGGCGATGATGTCCTTGATATGTGTCTCTGCGAGGTCTGTGAACTGAGACAGTTCAAAATCTTGAGTCGTGCAGTCAGGCATAGGCGGGTGAATTACAGTATTAACGGTGAATGCTTGATATACGTCATTCACCTTGGTAAAGAAGAAATTGGCCAAGGAATCACAGAGAGATTGGGATGGAGGCGGAACTAGGTCTGGAGTGTTTCCCGCTAAGATCTTGGTGATCTCATATAGTTTTTTACTGGAGTTTTTTGCATTGTCGATCTGATCTGTAAAGAACTTTTTCTTAGCTTCGACAATGAGGGCTTTATACAGCCCTAGTGATTCCTTGTAGCTAGCTTTTTCTTCAGAACTGTAAGATCTGCGCCAATGCCTTTCCTTATTTCTGCAGAGTTGTTTCTGTTTGCGCAGTTCCTCTGTGAACCACGGGGCCGGGGGCACTGTTCTATTTCTCGAAGGCTGTTTGATAGAGGCCAATGTGTCTGTAGCAAAACCCAGCCACTCCTGAAATTGACATGTGGCAGTGTTGGGATTGGTGGAAAGACAAGGCCGGGTTCTATCCAGAAGAGCAGTTAGCTCCAACTGATCAATATCTTTCCAGACCTTATAAGGTTCTGGTCTCAGTGCAGGGTCTTTTCTAGTCCTGTTCGCCATGACTGAGATTCTCATTAAAATGACATAGTGATCAGTCCAAGGCATGGGCAGGGTATCTATTATTTTTAGGCCTTCAAGGTTGGAGAAGATGCCATCCAAGGTATAGCCAGCCTTGTGAGTGGGGATGGTGACCAATTGCCGGAGACTCAAGGTATCCATATCTGATATCAAGGTGCGTGTGTCGTTATCAGAAGACTTCTCGAGATGGAAGTTCATATCACCCATAACTGTAAAAGAATCTTCCATCGCCAATGCTTCGAGTATCGAACCAAGATTGGCGATGAAGCCAGTGCGGGCGCCTGGGGGTCGATATAAGAGCATACCTTTAAAGTGCGATGACGGAGTGAGCTCAAGGTCAAATTGGAGGGCTTCAAAAAAGCTGGAAGGGATATGTGACATTCTCACACTTATGTGATCGCGAGCTATGATAGCTAGCCCCCCTCCACACTTCCCAACTCTATCTTGACGGTAGGCTTTATAGGCTATGGGGGCCGCGACTGCCATATCTGGGTCGGACGCCTCATCCGTCCATGTCTCTGTTATAAAGAGACAGTCTAAATTATTATCCAAAATGAGGTCGGATACTTCCTGCCGGTGCTTTACCAAGGTGAAAGCAAAACAACAATGGTTCTGTCGGGAAACAAGCAAACGTATTTAGACATGTACTAAATACAATGAAGAACAGCGAGGAACACACACAAAGCCAAAGAAACAGAAATGGATTTGTTTACTGGATGGATTTGTATTAATTATCATATAAAAACACCGAAGTGTTTACAGGGTGACCCAACCAGAAAACACATACAAACTTATACAATTGGTGAAACAATGTGTACTTGAACCAAAATCACATATCACAAATATATACAATAGACAATACAAAAAAAATAATAATAATCAACAGTCAGATCAAGCTTGAAGTGCATAAACCACTGTAGGCTATGATTTCCTTATTCTGTGTGTGGGTTTGCACGGAAGCATAGGACAAGTAACGTCGACGTTTCGACCCAGTATAGTGGTGCCAACTGTCAGTAGCAGCTGAGACCTTGACGGATAAAGACGTCCAGTTCACGGACATTATGTGGCGATTGTTGTGACAGCACCACTCTCCTTTTCTTAATGAAACTACCGTCCTTCAGAATTCACTAATATAGTAGATGCTGGCTGTCTGCGCACGAGAGATGAGGAATCTATTCCCAATAAATTAAACCATTTCCCAGGTTCCCAACCTATCCTCTGTCCTGATGAAGACCCCCTTTTGATGCATAATAATTGGCACCACTATACTGTGTCGAAACGTCGACGTTACTTGTCCTATGCTTCCGTGCAAACCCACACACAGAATAAGGAAATCATAGCCTACAGTGGTTTATGCACTTCAAGCTTGATCTGACTGTTGATTATTATTATTTTTTTTGTATTGTCTATTGTATATATTTGTGATATGTGATTTTGGTTCAAGTACACATTGTTTCACCAATTGTATAAGTTTGTATGTGTTTTCTGGTTGGGTCACCCTGTAAACACTTCGGTGTTTTTATATGATAATTAATACAAATCCATCCAGTAAACAAATCCATTTCTGTTTCTTTGGCTTTGTGTGTGTTCCTCGCTGTTCTTCATTGTATTTAGTACATCTCTAAATAAGTTTGCTTGTTTCCCGACAGAACCATTGTTGTTTTGCTTTCATCTTAATGCCCAGGTTCTGAGGGCTACTGGGTTACCCCATTATTTCTAGTGGTGCTTTACCAAGGAACGTGCATTTATAAGTGCTACTGAAAATTCGATGGTGGTAACGGCTGTCTTGGTGTTCATCTTGACCTTATCATTAGCTATATGTAGCCTAGTGTTGCAATGAGGGCATGTGAGTTCTGTAGTTTCCCGGACTCTACATAGACTATGTTGGACACATTGGGTAGTAGCCGTTGTGCGCAGTTCCAACAAGGTGGATTTCGAATAAGAGAGTAGTCCATGTCGGGGATTCTGGACAGGGGTTCTGGCCCTAGGCCCAGTCCCGGCGCGGACGGGCGCAGACGGGTTTGCCTTTGACGCGCCTATGGCGCGCCGCCGGTGCGCCCGCTGCGCCCACCCGCTGCGCCGTCTAGGAGCAGTGGTCATTTTATGGAGGGAGAGGAGGGTGGGAGGCAGCCGCAACTAGAGCGCTACCCCTGCCTACTCCCAAGATGGCGGCCACCCTCGGCTCGACCCAATGGCAGGGGTCCCGACCAAGGAGGGAATCCGGCCGGTAGGGGAACCGGGTGAGGTGGAAGCAAGCGGATGACAAGGATGTCAAAGTGCCAGGTAAACAGTGCGCAAGAAATGCGTTTTAGTTTAAAAACAGATAAGGTGAGCTGGCATGTGCAGGGTTAAAAAAAGACTGACAAAGCGCACCACACAGCGCCCAACACAGAATTAATATTATTAAAAAGCAAAGACACAGCGTTGCACTCACACGGCCCCCGGCTTCCGCCTCAGGGGTGTTCACACAAGAATCTGTGCAGGAGTGGTTGAAGGGGAGTTAAGTAGTCCGGGAGGGCGGGAGGCAGCCGCAACTAGAGCGCTACCCCTGCCTACTCCCAAGATGGCGGCCACCCTCGGCTCGACCCAATGGCAGGGGTCCCGAGCAAGGAGGGAATCCGGCCGGTAGGGGAACCGAGCGAGGTGGAAGCAAGCGGATGACAAGGATGTCAAAGTGCCAGGTAAACAGTGTGCAAGAAATGGGTTTTAGTTTAAAAACAGATAAGGTGAGCTGGCGTTTGCAGGGTTCAAAAAAGACTGACAAAGCGCACCACACAGCGCACAACACAGAATTAATATTATTAAAAAGCAAAGACACAGCGTTGCACTCACATGGCCCCCGGCTTCCACCTCAGGGGTGTTCACACAAGAAGAAAAAGTGTATGTATACTGACTGGGGAATTGAAGGTGTGAAAGACAAGTGTGTAGGTGGTTAGAGGACTGCATGCATAGTGGATAGGCGTTTGAAGCAGTCCATGTGCTAAGGCCTGGCTCACTGCATGAGTACTTGGGAACAGACTGAATGATTAGAGTACTGCAAGGATAGTGCCTGGATGAATTTATAAGTGTTTGGGTTTTGGCACAGTCAATGGATTAGTCCATGGTGCTGAATGGGTCACTAGAGGACTGCAAGGGGAGTGACAGGGTGTTTGCTGGAAGTGTATGAATACTGACTGGGGAATTGAAGGTGTGAAAGACAAGTGTGTAGGTGGTTAGAGGACTGCATGCATACTGGATAGGCCTTTGAAGCAATCCATGTGCTAAGGCCTGGCTCACTGCATGAGTACTTGGGTACTGACTGAACGATTAGAGTACTGCAAGGAGAGTGCCTGGGTGAATTTATAAGTGGTTGGCTTTTGGCGTAGTGAATGGATTAGTACATGGTGCTGAATGGGTCACTGGAGAAGGAGAGTGACAGAGTGTTTGCGGGAACTGTATGAATATTGTCTGGGATATTGAAGGTGTGAAAGACAAGTATGAAGGTGGCTAGAGACCTACATGCATAGTGGATAGACGTTTAAAACAGTCTATAGAGTAACACTTGGATCACTGCAAAACTACCTGAGTACTGACTGAATCATTAGAGTACTACAAAAAGAGTGACTGGGTGAATCTTTTTAAGATTTTGGATTCTAGTGCAGTGAATAGATTAGTACTTACTGCCGAACGAGGCAGTGGAGGTGTGCAATTAAAGTGACAGAGTGTTTATTGGAGTTTATAGATACTGACAGAGAAATTGAAGGTCTGAAAGGCAATTGTGTTGGTAGTTAGAGGCCTCCATGCATAGTGGAAACACGTTTGAATCAATCCATGTGCTAAGGCCTGCCTCACTCCATTAGTATTTAGGTACTGACTGAATGATTAGACTATTGCATGAAGCGTACCTGGGTGAATTTATAAGTGTTTCAGTTTTAGCGCAGTGAATGCATTACTACATGGTGCTGAATAATTCACTGGAACAGTGCAAGGGGAGTGACAGAATGTTTGCTGGAAGAACATGGATACTGACTGGGGAATTGAAGCTGTTAAACACAAGTGTATAGTATGTTAGAAGACTGCATGCATACTGCATAGACATTTGAAGCAGTCTATGTGGTAATGCATGGTTCACTACATGAGTACCTGGAAACTGACTGAATCATTAGACTACTGCTAGGAGAGTGCCTGAGTAAAACTTTTACGTTTTTCAGTTTTGGCGCAGTGAAGAGATTAGTACATGGTTCTGGATCAGTCACTGGATGAGTGCAAGATGAGTGACAGGATGTTTATTGAAGTATATAGATACTGACTAGTTAATTAAAGAAGTGAAAGATAAGTGTGTAGGTGACTAGAAGCCTGTATGCACACTGTATAGGGGTTTGAAGCAGTCCATGTTGTAAGGCCTGGCTCGCTGCATGAGTACTTGGATACTGTCTGAATGATTAGAGTACTGCAAAGAGAGTGCCTGGGTGAATTTATAAGTGTTTGGGTTTTGGCGCAGTGAATGGATTAGTACATGGTGCTGAATGGGTCACTAGAGGATTACATGGGGAGTGACAGGGTGTTTGCTTGAAGTGCATGGATACTGAGTGTGGAATTAAAGGTGTGAAAGAGAACTGTGTAGATGGTTAGAGAACTGCATGCATAGTGGATAAGCATTTGAATCAATGCATGTGCTAAGGCCTGCCTCACTCCGTTTCTACTTGAATATTAACTGAATGTTTACAGTATTGCAAGGACAGTTCCTGGGTGAACACATAAGCAATGACTGCCTTTTAATTCTACCAAAACTGGAGAACAGGAAAGTTTTTAAGCAGTTATGCGTATTCAAAATATGAAGTACCCAAACGCTTCTCTCACAGTGGTTCCCAAATGCACACAGACTCACAGTGTGATTCTAGACAAGCAACACTATCCCTAGGAGTTTACCAAAACAAATTCACTCCTGTGGAAGAGGTAAGGGGACTGCACACAATCTACATATTTCAGTACTGCACTTAACTGTCAATGCCTGACTCATTTTATCAATGCATAAGCAATGACTGGCTTCTAATTCTACTAAAACTTGACAACATGACAGGTTTTAAAATAGTTATCTGTCAGCAAATACATGATGTTACCAAATGCTTCTCTCACAGTGGTTCCCAAATGCACACAGACTCACAGTGTGATTCTAGACAAGCAACACTATCCCCAGGAGTTTACCAAAACTCATTCACTACTGTGGAAGGGGGAGGGGACTACACACAATCTACATATTTCAGGACTGCACTTTAGTGTCAAAGCCTGACTCATTTAATCAAAGCATAAGCAAATACTGGCTTCTAATGCTACTAAAACTTGACAACAAGACAGGTTTTAAAACAGTTATCTGTCAGCAAATACACAATGTTACCAAATGCTTCTCTCAAAATCCTTACCCAAATGCACACAGACTCACAGTGTGATTTTAGACAAGCAACACTATCCTAGGACTTTACCAAAACTCATTCACTAGTCTGGAAGGGGTAAGGGTACTGCACACAATCTACATATTTAAGTACTGCACTTTAGTGTCAAAGCCTGACTCATTTTATCAATGCATAAGCAAAGACTGGCTTCTAATGCTACTAAAACTTGACAACATGACAGGTTTTAAAAGAGTTATCTGTCAGCAAATACATGATGTTACCAAATGCTTCTCTCACAGTGGTTCCCAAATGCAAACAGACTCACAGTGTGATTCTAGACAAGCAACACTATCACTAGGAGTTTACCAAAACTCATTCACTTCTGTGGAAGGGGTAAGGGGACTGCACACAGTCTACATATTTCGGTACTGCACTTTACTGTCAATGCCTGACTCATTTTATCAATGCATAAGCAAAGACTGGCTTTTAATGCTACTAAAACTTGTCAACATGACAGGTTTTAAAACAATTATCTGCAAGCAATTACATAATTTTACCAAATTCTTCTCTCACAATGCTTACCCAAATACACACAGACTCACACTTTGATTGTAGACAGACAACTATCCCTTGTACAAAATACATTTACTAGTCTACAAGATCTAAGGTGACTGCACACATCACAGAAAATCTACTACTACAGATTTGTACCAAAATGTTTCTCTCAAAATGATTCCTAAAAGCACACAGACTCACTGTGTGATTCTAGACAAACAACACTATCCCTTGCACTATACCAAAACACATTTCTTAATCTACGAATACTACATTTTAGTGTAGAAACATGACTGATTTTGCAGATTCATAAACAATGACTGATTTCTAATTGCACCAAAATATAAAAACAGCACAGTTATCTGTCTGCAAACACATGAAAAACACAAATGCTTATCACAGAATGATTTCTACATGCACACACACTGTCAATAAGATTGTAGACAAAAAAAGTACTCCCTGCACTTTAGCAGGAGAAATACATTAGTCTGATTAAAATCAAAATAGACCACATACATCCCCTCACAATTAAATAACTCACCTTTCAAGTTGTTTTGTAGATTAAGATGTATATCCGTCACACACCAGATTTTCTTATACAGAATCTCTGCACTGTGCACCTGTCAGCAAAACAAAAGAATGGCAAACTTTCGGTTGTAATCTCTGATGTTATATTCATAATGGTATAGCCCATGCCCACCTCCCTGCTGGCCCTGTTGGTACAGCTGGGCAGGGAGCTTACTATAGAATGTTGACAACAAAGGTTCTATGATTGAGGAGAGCGGATGACCGGAATAAACAGAGTCACACTCACCTCGTGTGTGGTCTTTACTTAATTATAACACTGGCAACGAGGATGGGATACGAACCCACGCGTGCATAGCCCAATGGATTAGCACTCAGGTATGAGCAAGTACCATACACATCAATGTGTGGAAAAGAATGGTCGAAATGTAGTTCGCCTGGATAATGGACAGACTTGGAGCAAGGACAGAGTGGTGGTCTCATCCCAACCGTAATGTTTGTTTGCCTTTGTTTCCCCACATAAGGAGATGTGTTGTAATCTCTGATGTTATATTCATAATGGTATAGCCCATGCCCTCCTCCCTGCTGGCCCTGTTGGTACGGCAGGGCAAGGAGCTTACTATAGAATGTTGACAACGAAGGTTCTATGATTGAGGAGAGCGGATGACCGGAATAAACAGTCACACTCACCTCGTGTGTGGTCTTTACTTAATTATAACAGTAATCTTTATGTTTTTTTTATTCAGTTGACCACTTGATTAAATGTTGCACCTTGGTGAGAGGATGTGGTGTTACTTCCAGAGCTGCAGACATTGCAACTGGGGAACCAGGTTGGAGTTTCTGCTTCAGCTCAACATTCTGTGATTGTGGTCAAATCACTTAATCTCCCCATGTCTACAACCAAAATGAATTTGATCTTGTGTGATGTAACCAATGCTCATGTAAAGCATTCCAATACCTGACAAGTCTGCACTATATAAAACTGCAAATACACAAAAAATAAGTGTTCTGCACACTTCTGTCATTGGGCTACATGTGGGCTACATCTGGGTAATATTTGTGCTGCATTTAGGCTCTTTTGTGTCTGGTGGCCATCTTGGCAGATTTATTTGTTATGAAGTTTCCTAATTTCCTCATTTACTGCAGTCTCCTCAGTAGGAAATGCTTTCAGTTTTTTACTTTGATTCCATCAAGAAGGTATTCAGATATGTCACACATTTGCCATAAATTCAGAATGTTAGCACTCTAGTTGCTCATTAGATCACTGTAGTAAAGCTACTGCTCACCACGGAAGTCTGCTGCTGGTATTAAAAGTGCATGTTTCAGTCTGCATATCAGAATTTTTTAATGAAATAGAAGAGGATTTGAGAAGTCACTCAAAATGTGCCCTAATTTTTCTTTCTTCAGCACTAATCATAATTTCTATGGCAAAATGAACTCCCTCATTGTGTTCCTTATTAAATAAAATGTTTTAAGTGTTACCAGTTTATTCCAATCAAGATGGCTTCAGGTGTGCCATACTTTTGTCATAAGTAAGACAGTAAGCGCTCTAGTTGTTCTTAAGAACACTCTGGGACATTCTGTCATTAGGCTATACTTGGGCTACATCTGGGTGATATTTGGGCTACATTTGGGCTCTTTTGTCTCTGGTGGCCATCTTGGGAGATTTATTTGTTATGAAGCTTCCTAATTTCCTCATTTACTGCAGTCGCCTCAGTGGGAATACTTTCAGTTTTTTATTTTGGTTCCCTCAAGAAGGCATTTAGATGTGTCACACATTTGCCATAAATTCTGAATGTTAGCACTCTAGTTGCTCATTAGATCACTGTAGTAAAACTACTACTCACCAGGGAAGTCTGCTGCTGGTATTCAAATTGCATTTTTCAGTCTGCATGTCAGAATTTGTTTATGAAATAGAAGAGGATTTGAGAAGTCAAAATGTGCCCTAATTTTTCTTTCTGCAGAACAAATCATAATTTCTATGGCAAAATGAACCCCCTCATTTTGTTCCTTTGTAAATTAAATGTTTTAAGTGTTACCACTTTATTCCAATCAAGATGGCTTCAGGTGTGCCATACTTTTGTCATAAGTAAGACTGTTAGCGCTCTAGTTGTTCGTTACAACACTCTGGGACATTCTGTCATTGGGCTATACTTGGGCTACATCTGGGTGATATTTGGGCTACATTTGGGCTCTTTTGTCTCTGGTGGCCATCTTGGGAGATTTATTTGTAATGAAGTTTCCTAATTTCCTCATTTACTGCAGTCTCCTCAGTAGGAAATACTTTCAGTTTTTTACTTGGTTCCATCAAGAAGGCATTCAGATGTGTCACACATTTGCCATGAATTCTGAATGTTAGCACTCTAGTTGCTCATTAGATCACTGTAGTAAAGCTACTGCTCACCAGGGAAGTCTGCTGCTGGTATTCAAAGTGCATGTTTCAGTCTGCATGTCAGAATTTTTTTATGACATAGAAGAGGATTTGAGAAGTCAAAATGTGCCCTACTTTTTCTTTCTGCAGCACTAATCATAATTTCTATGGCAAAATGAATCCCCTCATTGTGTTCCTTTGTAAATTAAATGTTTTAAGTGTTACCACTTTATTCCATTCAAGATGGCTTCATGTGTGCCATACTTTTGTCATAAGTAAGACTGTTAGCGCTCTAGTTGTTCGTTAGAGCACTCTGGGACATTCTGTCATTGGGCTATACTTGGGCTACATCTGGGTGATATATGGGCTACATTTGGGCTCTTTTGTCTCTGGTGGCCATTTCGGGAGACTTATTTGTTATGATGTTTCCTAATTTCCTCATTTACTACAGTCTCCTCAGTAGGAAATACTTACCGTTTTTTACTTTGATTCCATCAAGAAGGCATTCAGATGTGTCACAAGTTTGCCATAAATTCTGAATGTTAGCACTCTAGTTGCTTATTAGATCACTGTAGTAAAGCTACTGCTCACCAGGGAAGTCTGCTGCTGGTATTGAAAGTGCATGTTTCAGTCTGCATGTCAGAATTTTTTTATGAAATAGAAGAGGATTTGAGAAGTCACTCAAAATGTGCCCTAATTTTTCTTTCTGCAGCACTAATCATACTTTCTATGGCAAAATGAACCCCCTCATTTTGTTCCTTTTTAAATTAAATGTTTTAAGAATTACCACTTTATTCCAACCAAGATGGCCTCACGTGTGCCATACGTTTGTCATAAGTAGGACTGTTAGCGCTCTAGTTGTTCTTTAGAACACTCTGGGAAGCTGCAGTAGAACACAAAGGAATCAACTGACAGTCTCTGCCTTTGTTGGATGTACATGTTTTACTGAGAATGTCAGACTTCATTCTCACATGGCTGAGAAAGATAATGTGAATTTACAGAAAATATGCTCTCAGTTAGCTTATAGATCACCTTCCAAACCTCTGTGGGAAAAGCATGAGAAAATAGTTTTCTCTCAAACATGATTCATGATATCACAGCAGAAGGCTTTTTCTCATGGTAAAATCACCTTAGAACACACCACAATTCCTAAAATGAGTATGGTACCATCAACAAATGATTTATAATATAACTAAAGTCTTAAAACCTTCTATTAACTGCAATGCTTTTTAATGAGGTGCTATCATGTATATTGGTCCCAAGATGGCTGCCAACACTTCTTGGATGAAGTGCTGACAGCCAATCAGATCTCACGATGAGATGTGTGGTTAGGCTCCGCCCAGATATATATGTGATTTTACTTTTGATTTTCTCAGGAACTACTGAACGGATTTACACCATTTAAGCAAAAGGCACATGCCTGACCTGAGGACTACCTCTTTGCCAAATTTCAAGTAATTCTGTTCAGCCATTCGGGCTGTACCTTCGACTAAAGGTCCTATGGGAAAATGCATGGGGAAAACGCGTTTTGGGACCCCCCTTTTTTCTCAGCCCCCGCTTGACGAATCACACCGAGACTTTCAGGGTAGGAGCTGAGCGGAGCGCCCCATTAGTTTTGAACCGGCGCCAAAGTTATTCAAAATAGAATTTTCAGATTTTCTATGGGAACTCGGTCCAAACTATAACTATCTACTGGCGACCGCCAGTAAATAATATATATATATTTTTTTTCATTGAAAAAACATAGGTTTTTACAGACGTTATAGTTAGGAATTAGCATTTAAAAAACCTTTGAAATTCACTAAAAACCACATAGGTTTCAGGGATGTTATAGTTAGTTGGACATTTGACTCATATAAAACCAGAGAAACTCGCCCGTTATAGTTAGTTGAGCTAACTATTACTCGCGCGCCCGCAATGCACTGCTGATAACGTCACATATTACATCACTCATGACATGGTCAGTGACATCACTGATGACATCACTGATGACACCATCCAGTGAATAATGTGTATTTCTGCAAAGTTTAAATATTTTTCTTTTATATCTATGCGAAGGTGTATTGAAGAATGAGTGGATTTACAAGTGCCTGAAGGGATTATTTAGTAGGTGCGTGACTGACTGTATAAGTGACTGATTGAACGTGTCTTACTGAATGCATGGGTTAAATTGAAGATGGAGGGTAATAGCAATCACTCAACAGGGATGAGCCGCACTTCGAGTGAATGATGCCTGTCAATATTAACACAAATAATTACCGCTTAGATAGTTTCTAGAGTAGGGGTGCTATACAAACTGATGGCACTGATTATCCAACAGTGCTAATAACAGGTCAAAAACCTGCATGTACACATGAAAGTTCTTCAGTAATAGCACTCCCTGGCACAATTACATTTGGCGATCTTCGCCTAAAGTACAAATGATGAATGCTTGTAATCTCAATAAATTGTCCACTAATGATGCATATTCGTCTTCTTTATTCTTTTACAATGAATTTCCCAGCAGCAAATAATAGAAATCAGGCCAACACGTGTTTCGTCTGTACCACAATACGTATTCAGACTTTATCAAGGCAATTGCGCAGATCAAAGCCCATCGCAGAGATCAGATGATAATCAAGATCCCAGATTGCACGAAAATCTGGAGTAAAAGAACAAAGCCACATTTATTTAGATGAGAGCCTTTAAATCAATTGTGTAAACCTCAAGCGATGGCCGATAGTATCTTCGGTTCTTCAAAAGTCACGATAAAGTAAGAGCCTAAAGTCAGGTGTCGGGGGCGTGTCAAATTTCACAAAGAAATAAACAAAATTATCAATTCCGCATGTGAAACCGCATATCGGGCAGCCCAACCATGATAAGCCGGCTCCCTGGTAACGGTCTTTGCTCCACAAAGAAAGTGCGTCCAATAAGATCCTGTTGTAGTCCATGCATGGGTTAGTGACTTAACTGTGTGAAAGTCTCTATTAGTCTCTCAGTTGGTGTGTAAGCAACTGCATGGGTTGGTGAGTAGCTACATGAGTGTCTATATGGGTTATTGATTTGTTGTCTGATCTGTATGGGTGCCTGAGTGTCTGTGTGGGTGGGTGGGGGGTGTGTGACTCTGTGCATAGATGTCTGAGTGGCTGATTCACTGGTTGTCTGGATTCAAAAGTGCATCTGGGAAGGGCTGTATGGGTGAGTTAGTGTGTGTATGGGTGTGTTGGTGAGTGAATGAATCTCTCAGTGGTATATATGTGAGTAACTACATATGTTTTAAGGTAGTATATGTGAGTGTTGGATATATAAATGACTATACATGAGAGTAAGTTATTTGAAGAGTGGGTGTATAAATGAGTGTCTGCTTGTATCAGTGATTGTATAAGACAGTAAGTATGTGTTAGTATCTGCATAAATAAGTGATGTGGTGTGTGTATAAATAACGGAGTTGGTGTGTATAACTGTATACATGAGTAAATGGGTATGTGACTTATTCTTTGCATGACTGACTAGGTGTGTGAGTAACTCTATGGATGAGTGGTGGAGTGTGACTCTATGTATAGCTATATGAGTGCACATTATAGTACTGTATTGATGAGTAACTGCATGTATAAGTGACTGGATGTGAGTGTAGACCTAGGAAATAGTGGGTGGTAGGTAATCTGGCATTGTTGTGTGTATGGTTTCAAAAATAGTAGTCTGTATTTTAGAGTGGTGTATCAAAGTTTATATTAGGGCATCAGTATGTGCATCAGATTATCACATGGATGATGTCATCAGTGATGTCATTTGAGATGTCATCAGTGATGTCATCAGTGATGTCACTGACCATGTCATGAGTGATGTAATATGTGACATCATCAGCAGTGCATTGCGGGCGCGCGAGTTATAGTTAGCTCAACTAACTATAACAGGCAAATTACTTGGTTTTATGAGTCAAATGTCCAACTAACTATAACGTCCCTAAAACCTATGGTTTTTTAGTGAATTTCAAAGGCTTTTTAAATGCTAATTCCTAACTATAACGTGTGTAAAACCTATGGTTTTTTCTGTGAATTTCAAAGGTTTTTTAAATGTTAATTTCATATTTTAATATTTATAAAACCTATATTTTTTCTATTTTTTTGTTGTAATATTTTGGAACTCTATTATCCTTTTTTTTAACTTTAAAAATGATGTAATGTTTTATATCTTCAAAAAAAATGTATATCTTTTTTTTTTTGTTGAGAAAACTGGAGTCCCGTACCGGTAGTGTACCAAGCTCCATCAGCACGTGAATTCTATTCACCATATTGCTAAACTCGTAAATGATGCGCATTTTGTATCCGATGGGTTCATGGCACCGCATCCCGCATAACATCCTATACATATGAGGTCGCATCAGCTGCTACTTTGGTATGCGACGGGTACGCAGTACCAAGCTGCGCGTTACGTCATGTACATATGTGGTCGCGCCCGCTGCGCGTTGCGTATACGACGAGTGCACGCTGCCAGGCCCTGTGTTACGTCATAGACGTATGGTGTCGCGCTGGGTACACCAATCCCTCATTTTTTTTATGTCTCAAAAACTATATCTAAATGAGTTTAAAGTGTATATGAGAGCAAGCGATAATCTAAAATATTTAAAACATTTATATATTTGTAACTGTAATAAACTTATATTATGGTAAATGTATTTTCTCAAAATCACGTCAGGGGCGGCCTCCTTGCGCGCTCGGTGCGCGATTGCCATGAGACCTTAAAAAAAAGCATTTGATCAGTTCATATCATTTCCCATTGTAACAGTTAGAGGACCCCACCCATTTTAGTCATTCTCTCTACAGAGTTTGATGAGAGACACCTCTTCTGCTGAGAGAGCTTTTTTGAAAAGTTTTTTGCTGTGTACACATATCTTATACTAAACACAACATGCAACGATCATCTTGATCAATATTCATGGTCTGTACAGTAGCCTTCCACGTGTGATGGCCATGCATCTGAAACGTTACATCAAAAAACAAATGTGTATTACATGATGCCCCTGGTGTGTGTGTGTGTGTGTGCGCATTATTGTGCTGCCTTTCGGTCTGGGTATTGGTGGCTCGAAGGGGTATCATCAGCTACGGGCAGAGTGCATATCCTAGATCACATGTGACAAACAGTAAAGAGTAATGAGTAGATTTGCTCTGTTGTCAGGCTTTACCAGTATAGTAGTGTGTCATATGTGAGACTTTCAGATTCACGTTTGACATGCATTGCTTGACTGTAATGAGCGTTATCACTGTGTATGACTTAGCCTCACTGCTGATCCTCCCTCCTTCCGAGCACATTCACATGTGTGCGCTACGCGATAGCAACACTTTCAATAATACCGCACACCATAGACATACGTGTCTGCGCATATCCTCAAGTTTGACAACGACATGTGATGTTGGCCATTCAATGTTTTTGGACAGCATCTCATTAGCGATAGTTGCCACCCTCCCGGTACATGCTACATTAATGTAAATTGCGGATTGTGCGACGTCAAAACTGCAACAGGGACACACACATAAGTACACTTCCTGGCCAGGCAGGAACTGAACAACGCACAGGTCCCCAGAATAATTATTCACACCCCTACGCTGGCCAGGCATACGCTAGCCCATCCCACTTTGCGTACGTATTAATAGGATAGCAACAACGCCACATGTCCCAGTTCTTCCACACTGCCTCAGGTGATATGGCCACATCCACCTCGCATATCACAAAGTGCAATAAAAAAAATTGATCCATGAGGTGTACACCATCTTGGCAATCAAAACTCGATTTGAAATATGAACTCTGCTGGCCGTCGTATTTGGACACACAACAATGACAGCAGGTGAGCAGTGGGGCCTGGGTGCACAGGGGCTTCAATTGAGCGCGGTGCGGCGGGAGGGGCGGGGTGCATCAGCCTGGGTGCGCAGGTGCGAAGAAGCGATGTTGCTGTGCGTAATGATGTGATCTCTGACCTCATTCAGTCACATCTCTGTCTCATTTTAAGGACCTGCTGGACCGTACTGTAGGCCTGAGCCAGCGGGCAGCGCTGCCCTACAGACACGTGGCATTGGCTTTTGGGGCACTGTAGTGAGCTGATTACTAAGTGTACATACACACATGCTTGCACCACTGCATTACATGCGTACATTATGCTTCTACCATGCACTCTGTTCCTTTGTATGTGAACGTTGGCATAACATGTTATTATTTAACCTTGTGTACTCTCATACACTATGACTCCTATTTGAACTACGATTAACACTAACAGTTGGTAGATAGTACTTCAAGAAGGAAGGATGCACTCAACTGGTGTACTCTATTAAGCTTGAAATAAACCTTCATTTACCTCAAGACATTTCCAGCATTATATTATTTCTCCCTTTTCAGACACTAAGTTGGTTGCGACAAAATGGCCGGAGCGGGTGCTCAGCCCGTAATAATGCCCTGGGCATTCTGATGCCTTCCATCGTGGTATCAAGACACCAACACCGACCGGAGACCTGCTGTGCCACCTTGAGAGAGGCACCCCGGAGTCGGAGTTCGCACCGGCACGTTGTTGGACACACAGGTGGTGGCAGGTGAGCAGTGAAGCCTTGGTGCGCATGAGCTGCAATTGAGCACAGTGCGGAGGAAGGGGCTGGGGTGCAGCAGCCTGGGTGCACAGGTGCAGGCAAGCGATGTTGCCGTAGATAATAATGCAATCTCTAGCCTCATTCATATCTCTGTTTCATTTTAAGGACTTGCTGGACCGCACTCTTTCTCGCGGACCCCAGCGTCCCAGACACACGGGTGACGGGAGGTGAACAATGAGGGCTGGGTGCAGTAGGCCGACGCTCTACCTCCTCCTCCCTCTGTTCTTTTGACTCTCCCTCCCCTTCTCCATACCACCCACTCGCTCTCTATTCCATTCTCACTTCCTTCCTTTCAGTCTGACTATCTTTCTTTTTCTCTTGGACATGGCACACATACTTATGTTTCTTTTTTGTCTTGCAGGTTTTGTACGCTGCTTCCGGAGGAGTCCCACCCACTTATTTCATATTATACTGTTGTTTGTTCGAATAAAGTTGTGTTTCCATTTATTTGTCTTGTTTTAATAAAGGTTTTTTTCTTTACCAATAAGTAAGTGAGTGTATGGGTCTTCTTTTTCTGACAACACTTGTCTGTAGTTTATTCTGAAAATCGGCGGTTGATAGGAGGTTATGAGGGAAAACATTTGTAATTTTGCGGTGCACCTACCAAACATAAACCAACAGACTATTACATAAATGAAGCCTGGGTAATTCTACAACTGCAAGGGTTCTATGAGTGTATCACTTTTTAACACCATGAGTACTGCCTGTGTGATTACAGAACCAATAAGGCACTGCCTAGGGCCACCGAGGCTTCAGGGACTGGCGAGGCCCACCCTGCATATTTAAGTAAAGCCCCGGAGGGTGGCGATCCCCGGACTTGAGATGGCCTCGAAGCCCCCCGAACAATTAGTAAACAATACCCGGGGAGGTGGCGATCCCCTAGGCTGCGAAACGTCTCAGTGCCCTCCTGCGCCTAATTTACATGTGAGATTAAGGTCCCCAGTGCTGCAGAGACCCCGCAATATAATAATAGGATTGGCCTCCGAACATTACCCACCAAGGGGCTCATTTAAATGAACGGGTGAGACCCCGCTTCATTTTATTTCCTCCATTTTTACCATCTGTATCCGCTTTATTGAAGCAATACAACGTTTTCCTCCTCTCGCTTCAACGAGGCAAACAAGGATTTGCTATCACAGGATGGAAGCCATGCTCCCGCCCTGTAATAGCAAACATAAATGTCCCGCGGATGCACACCCCGGGACATTGTATGAGATGCGCCTGGGAGGTGGCACTCCATAGGGCCATGATGCATTGGTTACTGCATAACTACAGAATTAGTATAAACGCATACTAACACTACTTGCACATGTGTAGTACAGCGACCAGAGTGTAGTGAAGAGGCAGAGGAAGCCCAAAATCAAAAAATATAAATCCTATCAGAGGTCGGATGACATAGTTCGATGAGCCGACCACCCTGGGATGAGTAGAAACAGCTTCACTAAGAAAACGGTTCTTCAGCAGAACGCAAGGAAGCTCAAAATATTGGTGAGTGCTGCCTTCTTTTTACCTTCTCCCGCTCGTCGCCAAATTTATGTAGTGAAGAGGCAGACAGCAATGGATCCGATAAGTATATTTATTGCAGGAAAAGAAGACAGCTTAAACAGCCACCAACAGGAGCAGTCAGCAAGGCAACCGTCTTTTCCAGCACCGGGTACAAACTCCCCAAGATTCCCCTCATGAAAGCCCTACATTCTAACATTAAATACTTACATTCTAGTAGCATTACATACTAACATTCTACTATGACTTACATTGGAATACTACACAGAGCACATGACTTTACAGCAATGAGCTCATGGTGTCATCCATGAGTTTTTAGACCGGTAGGGGTGAGTAGTTTGCTTCCCACTCCCTGTATTGTATAAACGCAAACTAACACTACTTCCACAGGTATGCTACAGTGCCCAGAGCACATCACTTTACAGCAATGAGCTCACGGTTTAGGCTCACGGTTTAATCCCAGAGTCTTCAGACCAGTAGGGGTGAGTAGTTCGCTTCCCACTCCCTGTATAGTATAAACACAACTACTTACACAGTTATACTACAGTGGCCAGTATGCTACAGCGCCCAGAGCCCATCACTTTACAGCAATCAGCTCGGTTTGGTCCCTGAGTCTTCACACCGGTAGGCGTGAGTACTTCGCTTCCCTCTTCCGTTATAGTATAAACGCACAGTAGGGGTCAGTAGTTCGCTTCCCACTCCCAGTATGGTATAAACGCCTACTAACACTACTTGCACACGTATGCTACAAAGACCAGAGCACATCACTTTACAGCAATGAGCTCACGGTTTAGGCTCTCGGTTTCATACCCGAGTGTAGCAGCATCTCATCTCAGCACCATGTCACTCTGAGCAACACCGCACTTTCAGACCGGTAGGAGTGACTACTTCACTTCGCACTCCCCCACAGAGGTTACAGTGCTCCTATTCTTCTGTTTCCTACTCTTATCAACCTTTTTTCCTCTTACTCGTTTCAACGGAATCATAAAATGGCTGCCAACACTTCCAAGTTGCAACAGCTCGCAGCCAATAAGCAGCAAGCTTGTGCTCGTAATGCCTCAGCGAATCAGATGGCAGAATTCCCAAATATTGATATCTTTAAATTTCAATATTTCTCCAAAACTACTGAATGGATTTACACCAAATAAACAAAAGCGTGCTTTCTAGACCAAGACCCTTCTCCGTGCCAAATTTGGGGTAATTCCGTTCAACCTGTAGCCTTGTCTAAAGTTTCCTATGGAAACTAACATGGAGAAAACACGTTTTGGGACCCCCCTTTTTTCTCGGCCCCCCTTGACGAATCACCCCCAAACTTTCAACATAGGAGCTGATATGAACAAAGAATTTGTTTGGAACATTTCATGACAATTCATCACACGACGCCAAAGTAATAACCAAAAAATAACATGCTCTTCCTATTGAAACTTGGTCCTAACTATAGCAACCTACTGACAACCGCCAGTAGGTAATATATATATATATATATATATATATAGATATATATATATATATATATATAAAATCCAATAGGGTTCCAAGTAAACGCACACTCGAAGTATCAGGTTACAAGGCAGATAGCTAGTTCATTGCTTGTAATATATATTCACTGAAAAAAACATAGGTTTCAGGGGCGTTATTGTTAGTTGGACATTTCACTCGCAATGCACTGCTGATGCCGTCACATATTACATCACTCATGACATGGTCAGTGACATCACTCATGACATCACTGATGACATCTCAAATGACATCACTGATGACATCATCCTTGTGATAGAGTGGCAGACCTCCTCTCACCCTAATATGACCTTTGATGCACACACTCAAAAATACAAACTAACATTTTCAAAACAATGGACATACCAATACCAGTTACAACACACCTATTCAGTAATTCCAAGATCTATACACACATCCACTCATTCACCAAAAGTCCCTATACAGTCACTCAAACATGTACTCACTCATCATATGTACTCATACACCTATACATCCTGTTATACACCGCCACTCATCCATAGAGTTACTCACATACATAGTCACACATGCAAACAACGTATCACGCATCCATTTACTTGCATATACAGTTATAATCACACTACCACACTTACTTCTACAGAAACTTACACACATTTACTCTCTTAAACAATCACTTATAGAAACACCTACATATTTGTACAAGAGCTCTTACAATCTCTCACTCTCACATGTACTCATTTATATCCACCAATACTCACATATACTATTTTAAAACATATGTAGTTACTCATAAAGACACTATTGAGACAGTCATTGACTCACTAACACACCCATACACACACTCATCCACCAATATAGTCCAGCACACATGCTGTCTTCAACACATACAAACAGTGAGTCACTCATTCATGCATCTATGCACTAAGTAATACCCCCCACCGAACCATACAGACACTCAGACACTCATACTGATACTAAAAAAACCAACTAATAACCCATATAGACACTCACATAGCTTCTCACCAACCCATGCAGCCACTTATACACAAAGTGAGAGACTAATACAGATATTTACACATTTAAACATTACTCACTAAGCCATGTATTCACTAAGATACACTTAATCAGTCAGTTATACAATCAATTTTTCAAAAACAAATCATCCATTTAGACACTTATATACCCATTTATTCTTCCATCGACCTTGAGATATACATATATAGAACATATGTAATTTTCAGAAAAACTCACATTCACTGGAGGATGTCATCAGTGATGTCATTTGAGATGTCATCAGTGATGTCATAAGTGATGTCACTGACCATGTCATGAGTGATGTATTATGTGACGTCATCAGCAGTGCATTGTGGGCACGCAAGTCATAGTTAGCTGAACTAACTATAACGGGGGAATTTCTATGGTTTTCTATGAGTGAAATGTCCAATCAATTATAATGCCCCTGAAACCTATGGTTTTTTCAGTGAATTTCTAAGGTATTTTAAATGGTAATTTCTAACTATAACGTGACTGAAACCTATGGTTTTTTCAGTGAATATATATATATTTATTATACTATGTATACATGTGAAAATGTCTCGGTCCGCCTCTTTGCCTCGGTGGCACAGAACAAATGGGTGGAACTGACGTCAGCATGCTGACGAGGTCCTATTATGGCTCCGATGACGTCATACGGTGTCGCGAACGGAGCTGTGCTATTATGATGGGTAAACAACGTTTACCCAGAAACTTTTTCAACGCAGGGAATTGTAACGACCGCGTTGTGATTCCTCATACCATTACTCCACAAGTCGGAACAATGACTTTCCGAGGGGGGAGGTGTTGGATTTCAAATCCAACACCTTCCCTGATGTCTGCACAGACTGGAGTTGGAATTGTAAATTATTCTATTCCAACATCCAGCGCCCCCCTCCGCAAGTCGTTGTTCCGACTTGGAGAGTAATGGTATGGGGAATCACAACGCGGTCGTTGTAACAACCGCGTTGTGATTCCCTGCGGGGAAAAGGGCTGCAGAATAACGTCATAGATTAATTATGACATCCTCATCGACGTGGGAATGCTGGTGCAGGGGATATTAACCTAAGTGTTCAGGCTAGTCCTTTGGGAGCAACTGTTTATGTTGCCACTCCAGAAACCGGAACCAGTGATCCGAGGGCAGAGGCCCTGCAGATGGCACATGAGGTGGGGTGCCCAGTTGTGTGCACCGGCGGGGCAGCGAAGTGACAAGCACCACAACCCACAAAGAAGGTAACGAGGGCACTGAATAACACAGGATCTTCTCTTTGTATCTGGCAGGAACAACAAAGTTAAAATGCCCTAGTACCAAAATGTAGAATTAGTGCTACAACGGTCTTCAAGAGGACCTGCGATGCCGCTTTTGCCTCCCGTACCGTGAAGGCAGTACATGGGTCACACGGTACGGTCATACCGCGGTGGGACACGCACTCGTTGACCTCTCATGGCACTGCTCCACACTTCACGGAGGACGCTTTCCATTAGCTATGTTTTCAGATGACGTGTCGCGCCGGCCCCGTCCAACAACAGAACTCCTTTAGATCCAAACAGACTCTTCCACTTTCTCACTGGAAGTGAAACCAGGCCACTCGGACACTTTCACAATACAACAGCTGGGAATGCACTTTTCGGTAAAAAAAAACACATTCCTTCCTCCTAATTAATCAAATAAACGTCTCACTGAGGAACAGGGGCCAGTTTCGATCGGTAAACAGCCGTTACAACGACTTTTTTACTTCGCGATACCATTACAATGCATGCATTACCACGCATGCATTGTACATCGCGAAGTCATTACTACACATTTTTTTGAACGCATGGTCATTTACCACGCATGCTTTTGCAACAAATTTTGTTGTAAAGGTATGTATGGTAAATGACCATGTGTTCTAAAAAACATGTAGACGATCCACGTTGTTGTAAGGAAACAGAGGCTGTTCCGTTTCTTCACAACGATGTGCACCTCCCCTCAGAGACGACGTGAAGCAGGAACAATGAGGAGAGAGGAACCACGAGGAGTGAGAGGTAAGGTGTATTGGGCATGGGGTGTTTTTTTTTTCTAGGGTTTAGGGCAGTGCAGTGGTGTTTGGGTAGTGTAGGGGGTCATGCTGGGGGTAGTGTTTTAGGGTTTAGGGTAGTGCAGTGGTGTATGGGTAGTGTAGGGGGTCATGCTGGGATAGATTTTTAGGGTTTAGGGTAGTGCAGTGGTGTTTGAGTAGTGTAGGGGGTCATGCTGGTGGGAGTGTTTTAGGGTTTAGGGTAGTGCAGTGGTGTTTGGGTAGTGTAGGGGGTCGTGCTGGGGGTAGATTTAGGGTTTAGGGTAGTGCAGTGGTGTTTGGGTAGTGTAGGGAGTCATGCTGGGGGTAGTGTTTTAGGGTTTAGGGTAGTGCAGTGGTGTTTGTGTAGTGTAGTGGGTTGTGCTGGGGGTAGTGTTTTATGGTTTATGGCAGTGCAGTGGTGTTTGGGTAGTGCTGGGGTAGTGTATTAGGGTTTAGGGTAGTGCAGTGGTGTTTGTGTAGTGTGGGGGTAGTTCTGGGGGTAGTGTTTTAGGGTTTAGGGTAGTGCAGTGATGTTTGTGTAGTGTAGGGGGTTGTGTTTTAGGGTTTAGGGTAGTGCAGTGGTGTTTGTGTACAGTAGGGGGTTGTGCTGGGTTCTAGTGTTTTAGGGTTTAGGGTAGTGCAGTGGTGGTATTGTAGTGGGTGTGTTTTAGGGTTTAGGATCGTGCAGTGGCGTTTGGGTAGTGAAGGGAGTCGTGCTGGGGGTAGTGTTTTAGGGTAGTGCAGTTGTGTATAGGTAGTGAAGGGGGTCGTGCTGGGGTAGTGTTTCAGGGTTTAGGGTAGTACAGTAATGTTTTTGTAGTGTAGGGGGTCATGCTGGGGGTAGATTTAGTGTTTACAGTAGTGCAGTGGTGTTTGAGTAGTGTAGGGGGTCATGCTGGGGTAGTGTTTTAGGGTTTAAGGCAGTGCAGTGGTGTTTGTGTAGTGAAGGGGGTCATGCTGGCGGTAGTGTTTTAGGGTTTAGGGTAGTGCAGTGGTGTTTATGTAGTGTAGGGGGTTGTGCTGGGGATAGATTTAGGGTTTAGGGTAGTGCAGTGGTGTTTGAGTAGTGTAGGGAGTTGTGCTGGTGGTAGTGTTTTAGGGTTTAGGGTAGTGCAGTTATGTTTGGGTTGTGTAGGGTGTCATGCTGGGGGTAGTGTTTTAGGGTTTAGGGTAGGGCAGTGGTGTTTGGGTAGTGGAGGGGGTCGTGTTTTACGGTTTAGGGTAGTGCGCCCAACCAGCCACAATATCCGTGGACAATAGGGATCCTGACTCTTTTGAACTCTCCGCCAATTGAATAATTTGGGTCAAGGGCCCTACCACGTCCCTGACCTATCAATTCCTTTCTTGGGATCCCTCATATACTTGGAGAAAAAGGTACATAGTTGCTCATCAATTTCAGGCGGGTGTGCCACCTACCCTTTCAGTGAGGGCCTGGGGCATTCTCCCCTCATCCTATTCCTGACCTCCCTTTCAAGGGGTTGATGGATTTTCCCCACCACATACTCTGCCACTTTGGTGTCAGGGGTCCACTCCGCCGACCTAGGATGGTAAATTTGGATAGGCTCGAACATGTCCAAGCGGACCCCGTCGCCAACTCGGGACTGAAAGGAGTGGGACTCTGGATGCCTGGGACGCCCCAAGTCTTTATCCTCATCGGAGGAGAAATCGTCCTCCGATACACCCTCTCCCTCTAAGGTAAACCTGCCGTCTGGGTCTACAATAGTGGTGACAGCATCGCAATTTTCTCCGGACTCCTCCTCCTCCCGGCAGGGTGCATGTTTTAGCGTTCGCGTTATGCTTAACGGCCCTTTTATTCCCCATCTGGGAGCTACTGGGACCTGCCACCACCAGATCTGGGTCACTGAACACCCCAGGGATGCTTTTTGCCAGCTTATCCACCTGATCCCTAAGAGGAGCCAGAACCCTAGAAATAACCAGAGAGAGGGCTTGGTCCACTGCTGGATGGAGAAGTTGGGGGGCCAGTCCTCCTCCACTTCCTGGTAGTAGGAGTAAAAATGGTCTTTTGGAGAAGACATGATAGCAGAGGGTGTGAGCACAGAACAAATGCCCTTAAAATCCTTAAGGCAGCCCCCTCGCCGGTGCCCCAACAGCTGGGCTTTCCCCGAAGCGGTTATAAGAATAGACTGAGGCGCAATACCAACTACCACCACCAGGTGGCACTGGTCACTAACATGGCCATGTGGGGAAATCACCGCGTAGCGGTGTCAAAATTAGGCGAGGGTTGGTCGGGAATCAAGCGGACACTAAAGGAGTGCCCGGATTCCCAAACGCGCGTAAAGACCAGAGGGAGCGCTCGACGGAGCTGCCTCGCTCGGACCAGAAGCACCTCACAGCAGGAGAAACTGCGAGGGGGAGAACGCTCTCGGGCAAGAGCCTGCTGCGCAGGGAATATGAAAAAATACCAAGGCAATAATGCTAATAACGTGCACAAGAAACCGCTATACAAACAGCAACAACGTCAGATTATGCCAAGAATGTAAGGAATGCACTTAACTGACGAGCAGTGAAGAAAGAGGAAGCGGAAGGGACGTCACAATATTATATACGATGGACTGTGATATGATTGGACTATATTTGCCTTGGAGACTACCCCCCTAATGGTTCATGGGTTGTGTAGTCTTTTGTTTAATGATTGTTGTGTTACGTTTTCTTTGAACTGCTATGCAAATAAAGTGAGGAAAGATATGCATAATCCTCGCCTCCGTTCTGCCATAGAATTCAATAAACTTTATTTGATCTGATTTAGAAACATAGATCATAAAAGTGTACATAAAAACAGTAGATCCTCTTTCCTAATACAATACAGTGAGAATTCATTAAAACCAGTAGGTAAAAACGGGTGTTACAAAGCCCGGTTCAGAGCAACTTCAGGTTAACAGAATCGTAAAGTTCAATGTTTTGCAAGATCAATCTTATGCACTTAGTACAAAATACGCAATAAGGGGTCCAAGTAAGATGTAACGCTCCAATACCTGACCGGTCTGCACTATATAAAACTGCAGAAAAACTAAAAATAATAAGAATGTCACACCTTATTCTCTTTTACTTTTTGGCGATTTTAACATTCATGTATGTCATCTTAATTGTTATGGTTTTAGTAATTACGATTTTTGCCAGCAAGAGGCTATTCATTTTGAACACTCCAAGGGTGGGATATATCTGGAGAGTATTGTTTCCGCCCTTCATTTATATTCCCCTGCCCAAGATTCTTTGCTCTGTGTTCCTACGTTCACTGGTCAAGGTCATAATAGTACTATTGACTATATTTTCATATCCTGTCCTCTGAGGGACTTAATAGGTTCCTTTTGTGTTATTCAAAATCCCCTAAGCGATCATAATCCGCTTATGATGGAAATTAAAGTGAATGCCTTAGCAAAGGAAATCTCATTGCCTTTGATTTCCAATACAAATTTAGTTTCTACTAGTCAGGGTAGATGCCTACGATGGGATGTTATTACCCCGGCTGACTTTTTGGAGAAGTTATATAATAATAATAACGAGGATTTCAGTTTATGTCTGTCGCCTGCGGCGCTACCAACGGAAGTTCTCAGTGCCTTCGATAGGATTACTAAACAAGTAGTGATTATTCTTACTACTCATGGGAGACCAAGGCCCAAGAAATTTAAAAGTTGGTTTGACCATGCTTGCTCTAGTGCTCACTCGGCTCTCATGTTGGCACTGAAAGAAAGAGACAAAGATCTAAATAAGATTGCAGAGGCAAGAAGGGCGTACAAAAAATCAATTAAGGACAGGAAAACCCAGTTAAAAAATTTGGCATGGGATGAATTGTCAGATGCTAGTGTTTTGACAAATAGTACCCAGTTCTGGAAGGTGATTAATAGTCCACTTTTCAATGAGCTGGAGAACTCCAATAAGGATTGTCTCATCCCTCCAGAGAGATGGGTGGCCCATTTTAGTGGTCTTTATTCGGAAATTTATGACCCTGATCCAGTGAACTATGCGGATAGTAATTTAGCCTCAAAAATTCTTTTTAACGAAGAAGAAGTCCTGAAGGCCATTACCACAATGGCAAAAGGCAAAGCCCCTGGTCCGGATGGCGTGCCTGCGGACCTTTATAGGGCTGACCCAGGGCTTTGGGCAAAACTTTTACCTGCCGTTTTTAACGCTGCCTCTAAGGCTGGTGCCCCTAAGTCATGGGGCAAAGCTGTTATCGCTCCTTTATTTAAAAAAGGGTTAAGAGAAGACCCGGCATGCTACCGGCCCATTTCTCTTTTGGATTCCGCCATGAAAATAATGGGCAAAGTTGTCCTAACTCGACTAACAACTTGGTTGGAAGATAAATCTATAATTTCCGACCTACAATACGGGTTTAGACAGGGAAAGGGCACCGTGGGTCAATGCCTTAATTTGCATCTCTGGCTTGACCCAGTATTGATATCCTTTCTGGCCGTTATTCATGAGGATACTACCGCTGTCGTCCGCTACAGTGAAGACGGGAGTTTATCTGATGCTTGGCAGGTAAAGCGTGGGGTTAGACAGGGTTGCATTCTTGCTCCCCTGCTTTTCTCGCTTTACATTAATAATTTGGGAGAGGTTTTAAGTTCGATTAGTAAAGATCTCCCTAGAGCCGGCTTAAAACTAATTCCCGCGTTACTATATGCTGACGACACTGTTTTATTGGCGAGAACCGCGAGAGGTTTGCAAGCGCTTTTAAATGGATTTTATGGTTTCTTTAGATTTATTAATAAATTTTAAAAAATCACATTCCATGTCAATAGGTGCTGGGAGGGCGAAACGGGTTAAATTCTACTGTAATGGGCAGGAACTTACGAAAGTGCAGTCCTTCCCATACTTGGGGATCTTATTTGACGACAGACGTTCTTGGGTCATGCAACGCGCCCAGAAAAAGAACATCCTTGCTAGAGCTACAGGAGCGTTGTTGGGCTTTGCAAAACGTCTGGGAAGTAAACCACTACCTGCACTCATGACAATTTATAGAGCTAAGTGTGTACCCATGGCCCTATACGGTAGTGAGGTATGGGGTTATAAGACCTCGCTAGAAATCCAAACGGTGGAAAATACTTTTTTTCGCAAACTGTTGTCCCTTCCTCCTCTGCACCAATTTTTAATATGCACGAAGATCTGGGGGCGGGTTATCTTACTGATGAAATCTCTGTGGCGCCTCTACTTGGCTGGCTTAGATTGTGGGCCCAGCAACCCCCGAATCTGAGCCAACTTATTGTCCAAGATTGCTTGTCTCTTGATGAAGCTATGTTTATCCCATGGTTTCGATATATTAAAAGTAACCTGAAGTCACTCAGCTGTTCTGAACTGTTTGATAGGCCATGTGCATTGAGTAAAATAAAAATAAAGGCCTTTAAGAGCCAATTTCTGAGTAAAGCCATGTCACTGAGGGAAGAAGAAGAACTGGGAAAGTCGGCAGTTAGGAGGTTTGTCATGCTAAGTACAGGTAGCGGGATTCAGTCTTACCTGACCTTTATAAACAAACCATTCCATCTGTTTTTGTTAATAAGGTTTAAACATGGCATGCTGCCCTGGCTTCTGGCTTACCCTAAGGGTTTTTTCAAAGAGGGAACCCTGGGCCCATGTCGCTGTGATAATACCTCTGAACAAAATATGTTGCACATGGTTTTCTTTTGTAAATTTTACTCTTCACTTCGAAAACAATATATTGTGCCTATCCTTAAGAATCATAACTTTGTGCAAGTGAGGCCCGCACTGGTTTATCTGCAAATGCTGGAGACGCCGCTGGTATGCTTTGGGGTAGCTAGCTTCATCACAGGGGCTATTAGGCGCAGAAATAGGGTTTAATTTCATTAGTAATTCCCCAGGTCTTAGGAATATTGTTTTTTAACAGTGGGACATGGAATGTTGAAGCAGAAATGGTTTTATGGATTTGTAATTGATTAGAATTATTTAAATTGGCATACTTTTATCGTGTTTAAGTGCCAATGTATTGTATTATATTTTTTTGTGAATTTTTTGTATCTACCCGTACCATGAATTATTGTATTGTGCTTTGATGGTTTTAAATTTTAACCGAATAAAGCAAATGTTTGACTTGCAGAAAAACTAAAAATAATAAGTGTTTTGCACACTTCTGTCATTGGGCTATATGTGGGCTACATCTGGGTGATATTTGTTATAAATTTGGGCTCTTTTTTCTCTGGTGGCCATCTTGGGAGACTTATTTGTAGGGATGGGCGGAATTTGCGGAATTAACCTTCGCAAATTATCGCGAAAATGTTTAAAATTATCGCAAACAAGCGGAAATATCGCGAAGATGCAGAAGTTTTTTTCCGGCATGTTCGCGAGATTTTCTGCATGGTTGCGGGTCGCCAACTTACCCATGTGGTTGCTTGCGGGCGCGGCCATCTTGTTTTGAGTTGTTCTCGCGGTGCATGATTGCGAGAAGAAAGACGTGATCGCGCGACGCATGACGTCACTGCGGGCGCGAACTGTCGCGAGACAGCGCAAATGGCTAAAAACAATACAACATCTCATGGAGAACGCGACCGGATCAAGAAAACTTGTCGGCGAACGCAGGGATTCAGGTAAGGCGATCGCGCGCGCGCGAGAATGTATTATTTTACAGCGCGAGCAAGAAACAAATTATCGCCAAGCTGCGGAAACCGGAATTTTTGACATTTTCGCGCTCTCCGCGGAACGCGAAAATGTCAAATTATCGCAATTTCCGCGAACGGAACGAAATTTTCGCCCAGGCCTACTTATTTGTTATGAAGTTTACTAATTTCCTCATTTACTGCAATCTCCAAAGTAGGAAATTCTTTCAGTTTTTTACTTTGATTCCATCAAGAAGGCATTCAGATGTGTCACACATTTGCCATAAATTCAGAATGTTAGCACTCTAGTTGTTCATTAGATCACTGTAGTAAAGCTACTGCTCACCAGGAAGTTAACTGGAACTCTACTGCTGGTATTGAAAGTGATTGTTTCAGTCTGCATGTCAGAATTTTCTAATGAAATAGAAGAGGACTTGAGATCTCACTTAAAACATGCCTTAAATGTTCTTTCTGCAGCACTAACAATAATTTCTATGGTAAAATGAACCCCCTCACTTTGTTCCTTTTTGAATTAAATGTTTTAATTGTTACCAGTCTATTCCAATCAAGATGGCTTCAGGTGTGCCATAATTTTGTCATAGGTAAGACTGTTAGCTCTCTAGTTGTTCTTTAGAACACTCTGGGAAGCTGCAGTAGAACACAAAGGCATCAACTGACAGGCTGCTCCTGTTGTAATATAACAGGAAGACATTTGAGATCACATTTGAAACATGTCCTAATTTTTCTTGCTACAGCACTAACCATCATTTCTATGACAAAATGAAACCCATCATTGTGTTCCTTTTTAAATTAAATGTTTTAAGTGTTACCAGTTTATTCCAATCAAGATGGCTTCAGGTGTGCCATCATTTTGTCATAAGTAAGACTTTTAGCACTCTAGTTGTTCTTTAGAACACTATGGGAAGCTGCAGTAGAACACAAAGGCATCAACTGACAGGCTGCTCCTGTTGAAATATAACAGGAAGACATTTGAGATCACATTTGAAACATGTCCTAATTTTTCTTTCTACAGCACTAACCATAATTTTTATGACAAAATGAACCCCATCATTTTGTTCCTTTTTAAATTAAATGTTTTAAGTGTTACCAGCTTATTCCAATCAAGATGGCTTCAGGTGTGCCATACTTTTGTCAAAAAATAAGGCTGTTAGCGCTCTAGTTGTTCTTTAGAACACTCTTGGAAGCTGCAGTAGAACACAAAGGCATCAACTGACAGGCTGATCCTCTTGAAATTTAACAGGAAGATATTTGAGATCACACTTGAAACATGTCCTAATTTTTCTTTCTACAGCACTAACCATAATTTCTATGACAAAATGAACCCCATCACGTTGTTCCTTTTTAAATACAATGTTTTAAGTGTTACCAGTTTATTCCAATCAAGATGGATTCAAGTGTGCCATACTTTTGTCATAAGTAAGGCTGTTAGTGCTCTAGTTGTTCTTTAGAACACTCTGGGAAGCTGCAGTAGAACACAAAGGCATCAACTGACAGGCTGCTCCTGTTGAAATATAACAGGAAGATATTTGAGATCACACTTGAAACATGTCCTAATTTTTCTTTCTACAGCACTAACCATAATTTCTATGACAAAATGAACCCCATCATTTTGTTCCTTTATAAATTAAATGTTTTAAGTGTTACCAGTTTAGTCCAATCAAGATGGCTTCAGGTGTGCCATCTTTTGTCATAAGTAAGGCCGTTAGCGCTCTAGTTGTTCTTTAGAACACTCTGGGAAGCTGCAGTACAACCCAAAGGAATCAACTGACAGTCTCTGCCCTTGTTGGATGTACATGATTTACTGAGAATGACAGACTTCATTCTCACATGACTGAGAAAGATAATGTGAATTTACAGAAAATATGCTCTCATTTTAGCTTCAGTTTTCTCTCAAACATGAATCATGATATCCCAGCAGAAGGTTTTTCACAGGGTAAAATCACCATAGAACACACCACAATTCCTGAAATTAGTATGGTACCATCAACACATGAATTCTGATGTAACTAAAGTCTGTTATCACCCTCTATAGTTCTCCTTTTGGTAACCCTCAAAATCTTTGATTCACTACAATGCATTTCAATGGGGTACTATCATGTATATTGGTCCCAAGATGACTGCCAGCAATTTCAGGGTTAAGTGCTGACAGCCAATCAGATCTCACAATGAGATTTGTCATTAGGCTCCGCCCAGATATTGAAACTTGTTCTTTTTCTAATTTCTCATGAACTACTTAACGGATTTATACCATTTTTAAAAAAAGGGGATCTTTCTGAACCAAGGGCTACCTTTTCACCAAATTTGGTGTAATTCCGTTCAGCAGTTCGGGCTGTAGCCATGGAATTAACATGGAGAAAACACGTTTTGGGACCCCCCTTTTTTCTCGGCCCCCGGTTGCCGAATCACCCCGAAACTTTTAAGATAGGAGGTGATCGGAGCCCCAGACGAGTTTTGAAAATTTCGCGAAGATTCTTCAACCAACGCCAAAGTTATTGGGAAAAAAATGTTACCATTTTCCTATGGATAATAGGTCCTAACTATAACTACCTACTGGCGACCGCCAGTAGTTTTGAGAACTATCAAAATTTACAGATATCGATATTTGGGAATTCTACCATCTGATTGGCTGAGGTGTTACGAGCACGAGCTTGCTGCTGATTGGCTGTGAGCGTTTGCAACTAGGAAGTGTTGGCTGCCATTTTGTGATTCCGTCGAAGCGAGTAAGCAGGAAAAAGGGTAAAAAATGTGGGAAAGAGGAGGGTAGGAGCACTGTTACCTTTGTGGGGTGTTTAGGGTGTGCTATTGAGGGGGTGCGAAGTGAACTAATCATACCTACTGGTGTGAACGTTCTAGGCTACAAAAATTAAGTGAGGTATTGGCTAGTGTGTGATGTTTCTAAGGTGAGCTTGTGCGCGACTCGAGGATTAAAGCATGAGCTCACACTGTGTATCTTATGCTGTGAAGTCATGTGCCCTGGCCGCTGCAGTACATTTGTGGAAGTAGTGTCAGCATGTGTTTATACCTACTAGGATGAACTATTGACCCGTAGTGGTGTGAAAGTCCTGTGTACAGAATATATGTGAGGTATTGTCTAGAGTCTCATGGAAGGAGGAAGTGTTGGCCGCCATTTTGTGATTCCGTTGAAGCGAGTTAGGGGGAAAAAGGGCAAAAAAATTAGGAAATAGGAGGGTAGGAGCACTGTAACCTCTGCGGGGTGTTTAGGGTGTTCTATAGAGGGGATGCGAAGTGAACTAATCATACCATAATTACGGTGTGAAAGTGCTAGGCTACAAAAATTAAGTGAGGTATTGCCTAGAGTGTGATGCTGCTAAGGTGAGGTGGTGCGCGACTTGAGGATTAGAGTGTGAGTCTAAATTGTGATTCTTATGCTGTGAAGTCATGTGCCGTGGCCGCTGCAGTACAGCTGTGGAAGTAGTGTCAGCATGTGTTTATAACTACTAGGATGAACTACTGACCCATACTGGTCTGAAAGTTCTGGGGTACGGAACATATTTTAGGTAGTGTGTAGAGTCTCATGTAGCTAATCTGAGCTGCTGCCGGACTCTGGGATGAAAGCGTGAGCCCAAACTGTGTGTCATATGCTGTAAAGTCTTGTGCTCTGGCCGCTGTGCCACATCTGTGCAAGTAATGTCAGCATGTAGTTATAGCTACTTGGAGGAACTTTTGTTTTGAACATTATAACTTGTGTATTGTGCTTAGGGGGTGCTACATAGGGAGTGCGAAGGTAAATTTGTGTGTATGAAATGAATTTGGTATTTGGAAAATGGAAAGCACTGACTCCTACGGGTCTGATGGTGCTGGGGTCGTAAGGTGAGGTGCTGCTGGAGTTGGGAATAAATATGATGAACTACTGACCCCTATTGTGAAGTTTTAACATGCACGTGCCATTAAATGTTCGATAAAATGTTGCAAAAGTATATCGTTAGGTTAAATAAAAATGATGAACTTTTAACCTGCAGGTGTCGTAGAAGGTTCCAGAAAGTGTAGTGATAAAATAACTTGTGACCTGTATGTGGAACGGAATAAGTAGCTTTTCGGAAGGAAGATTCAAATTAACCAATGGAGGTAAGTTTTGAAATGTCTTTGAAGGAATGAAGTATTTTGATTTGTTCTTTAAATGTATTTATGTGTGGAGCGACAGAGAAATTGTGCCATTCCTGGTTTCAATCTTGATGAAGTCGGAGCTTTACATGTACTATGTGAGAAAGAGAGAATTGTATGTGTGTATCATTTGAAATCTGGATAACAACTATAAAGGTGAGTTAGAAATGAACAAGTTGTGTTATGTGTTTTATAGTATTTATTAAGTATTTGAGGTGATGTTTTTAACCCCTTCAGTGCCCATGACGAGCTGGACTCGTCATGGGCCGCGGTGGCGCTGTGCCCATGACGAGTCCAGCTCGTCATAGACCCCGCCCGCTAATGCAACGGCCGGCACTGGGCGGGGAAAGGGGCGGGCACTGAAGGGGTTAATTTTGAAAGTATTTTTCATTTCAAAGTAATATAGTGTTAGTAAACAGTGGTGTTTGATGTTGATTATGAAATGTGCATAACATTTGAGCTGTTGTTATATAAGTATTTTATATATGTTTAGGAATTTTTCACAGAGAAGAAGTGTAGTTTGCCATCTTTATAGGACTGTATTTTGAAAATGAGGTACAGCGTTAATTTCAGTTTGTAATGTATTTGGGGAGATAAAGAAAATGTTGCACGTTTTCAACTGATACTTTTTGTGGAAATAGTGGGGTGGGGGTGGTGGTAGGAGACGTATGTGTTATTAAGTTAAAAGCAATAAAACATAATGCAGAAATGTTATGTGGGCAGGTTGTGGTCTTATTTTTGACACTGAGAGGTACGTTTGAATGTAAGTCAGGGTAGGTTGTTGTACAGTGGGGCCGTGTACAGTGTTTGGAGATTACATGGAGAGGAGATGGAGATAGGAAAAGTGATACGTTCCTTTTATATGTATGCATAGTTTGAATCATGTGATCCTAAGTTGAGATAAATATGAGTATGGTTTCTATTTGGGTATAGTGAATAGTTTTTGTAGTTTCTGACTAGTGAATAATAAAAAGGTAGATATACTAAAATATATGGTAGTAAACGTATTCATTATTGTCTGTTCTTATGGAATAGAAGTAGTTGGGGAGTGCTTCTTTAGAAGGGATGTTTTATAAATGTGTGAGAGAAAAAAAATGTAAATGTGCGGTATATTTTTTGTATGAGTTTGTTGACATTAGAGAACTACATGTGATGATAAGTTATACTATTTGTCAGGCTGTGTCGCTGTGGTGCATATATGTAGGTGTTGAAGTGGTTCGTGTTTTACTGATGGTGAGCTTCACTATCCCTTTTGAGACACTCGTAAATGTATTCATTCCATTTAATATCTTTAACATAGATACAGTAAAGGGACTGTATATCAAAAGTTTGGGAATTAGAACATTGTTTACTCTCCCCATGCCCTGCTATACACTCTACAGAGTGTTTAAACGACTTTCGTAACATATAGATGTCTAGCTCGTAAAGGTGGTGTAGTTCGACTGGGCCCATTTATAAACCGTTCTATGGGATGGTTTATGTTTTACCCACCAATTTGCAGGTTTGAAAACTTTTTCTGATAAGTGTTCCGGCAGACCCCTGTTAAAATTAACGTTGTATATGGCTATAGTAGCACTACTGGGAATGGTGGGGGTTTCTGTTTGATTTCATACGGTTATGCAAGGGCGGGGGTAGGTGTGGGGGAGGTGGTTATGTTGCTGATTGAAACACAGAATATAGTAACATGCAGATGTCGAGCTACTAAAGGTGATCTAGTACCACTGGGAGCACTTATAAAGTGCCCAAGTGCATGGGATATGTTTTAGTCGCAACTTTTCATGTTTTAATACGTTTTGCTGGTGAGCGTTTTGGGAGACATTGTTGAAATTAAGCCTCTGTTTGGCTATAGTGGCGCTTCTACTTTTGCTGGGGCTCTTTCTTTTATTGCATAAAGTCAAGCAAGGGTGGGTGTTGAGGTGGTGTAATGGTACTGTGACTATTTATAAACCATCTTATGGTATGGTGTATGGTGCAGGTTTTAATAGGTTTTGGTGATGAGCGTTCCGGCAGACACTTGTTGATATTAAGTCTATGTATGACTATAGTGGCGGTAATGGGAGTGCTGGGCCTCGTTGTTTGATTTCGTAAGGTTAAGCAAGGGATGGGTGGGGGTGGGGGAGGTGCGTATGTTGCTGATTATAAGACGGATATTTGTAACGTGGGCATGTGTAGTTACTAAAGATAATGTAGTTTCACTGGGCCCATTTATAAACAGTGATATGGGATGGTTTATGTTTTACCCGCCAATTTGCATGTTTGAATAGTTTTTGCTGATAAGTGTTCTGGTAGACACATGTTAAAATTAAGCCTGTGTATGGGTATAGTGACGCTACTAGGAATGGGGGGTTTCTCTTACGTTTCGTACTGTTAACCAAGGGCGCGGGTGGGTGTGGGGGAGGTAGTCATGTTGCTGTTTGAAATACAGAATATAGTAACGTGGAGATGTGGAGCTACTAAAGGTGATGTAGTACCACTGGCAGCACTTATTAAGCACCCTGTGGCATGGTATATGTTTTACCCAAAAATGTGCATGTTTTAATACGGTTTTCTGATGAGCTTTTCAGGAGACATCTGTTGAAGTTAAGGCTGTGTACGGCTATAGTGGCGCTTCTACGTTTGCTTGGGCTCTTTCTTTTATTGCGTTAAGTTAAGCAAGGGTGGGTGTTGAGGTGGTGTAGTGGTACTGTGACTATTTACAAACCGTCTTATGGTATTGTGTATGTTTGAGTTGCAAAATTGTAAGTTTTAATAGCTTTTGCTGATGAGCGTTCCGGCAGACACCTGTTGACATTAAGTCTATCTATGGCTATAGTGGTGGTAACGGGAGTGCAGGGGCTCGTTGTTTGATTTCGTAAGGCTAAGCATGGGCATGGGTGGGGTTGGGGGATGTGCGTATGTTGCTGATTATAAGACGGACATTTGTAACGTGGGCATGTGTAGTTAGTAAAGGTAATGTAGTTTGAGTGGGCCTATTTATTAGCCGTGCTATGGTATTGTTTATGTTTTTCCAGTGAATTTGCATGTTTGAATACTTTTTGTTGATAAGTGTTCCGGCACACTTGTTAAAATTAAGCCTGTGTATGGGTATAGTGGCGCTACTAGGAATGGTGGGGGTTTCTGTTTGATTTCGTATGGTTAAGGAAGGGCGGTGGTGGGTGTGGGGGAGGTGGGTATGTTTCTGATTAAAACACAGAATTTAGTAACGTGCAGATGTCGAGCTACTGAAGGTGATGTAGTACCACTGGGAGCACTTATAAAGTGCCCTATAGCATGGTATATGTTTTACCCCCAAATGTGTATGTTTTCATACGCTTTGCTCATGAGCGTTCCGGTAGACGGTTGTTGAAATTAAATTCTTGTATTGGTATAGTGTGTTTACTAGGTTTGGTGTGGCTCTTTCTTTCATTTTGTGAAGTTAAGGAAGGATAGGGAAGAGGGTGGTGCAGTGGCAGTGTGCCCATTTAAGAATCTCTTTATGGTATGGTATATGTTTTTCTGGCAAATCCCCATGTTTTAATACGTTTTGGTGATGAGTGTTCCAGGAAACAGGTACAGAAATTACATAACATTTCTGGGGATAAGACATCTTCGTGCTGATAGACACTCTTGTACTGTGGTAGAAGGCTGATAGCATTGATGCAAAATTATGAAACTTGGTGCCATTGTAGATTTTAATGGAAGGTTACACTGTTTGTTTGTTACTATGGTGTAGTTAGGGTTCTATGTGGGAGAAAAAAAAGGGGGGGTTCTCTAAAAGGGGGGGGCAAAGCTTTTAAAGGGGTTTGGGCTATACAAGTTGGGGCGTGGTCTAAATCAGGATGAGTATCATTGTGTGCTTTAGAAAATCCTCTCCAATTATCGTAGGTTCGGAAAAAAACATTGTTTAAAGGCGGGTCTTGGCGGGTCTTGGGCTCATAATTCCTCGGACCTGATTTCTCGCCTCGGTGCCTATTCTAATCATGGGTCCCACGCTGCAACTCTGGGCAATAGCTTGCTTAATCTCCACAACGGCCCCAACAGCGCTGGGATGCCTGGCTTCACCCTGGGGATGCCCAGGAGTGGACATTTCACAGGGAAAAACCAGGAAGGGTTCCCTAGCGGTATGAGTACAGCGCCGGGAAACCCCGAAATGGGGTAGCTGTGCGCTATATAAGTACAAACACATTTACATTTATACAACGTGGGTAACCTAGCGTGATGTCTCCAGTTCTCAGTAGTGAGCAGAATAAGCATGCGTACATCGATGTGCATGCTGTCACTGCAGTGTAATAAAAAAATAAAAACAATTGACTATCTTTGAGAGGGCCGAAAATAGAGCCTGGTAGAGAGTCGTTTGGAGGCTGCCTGAAAATAAGTGCCGGTCCCTAGACCCAGCCCAATTAAAGCGCAGTATCCATGCATCCGAAGCACTGCGCCATTCAACCAACTTTTAATTGATGGATATATTCCTACTTATATATATATATACACATAAATCTGTTCGTCCGCTTATCTTAAGCATCTATGAGCGCACTCGCCTATAGTAAGCACTGTGCTATTCTTGCAGCGATACGCCTATATATGCATAGATATATCTGTCCCAGAATCAATCCTAAGCATTTATCAGCCCACCCGTCTATCGTAAGTACTGGTCTTTGCATTAATTCATCCTTCCATCCATCCATACATTGATACACTGATCTATGTATCTATCCATTGATGCATCTTGTCATGCATCCACTCGCCCTTTCAACTACACGTTCTTATGTCCGGGCATCGTCTGCCCCCGATCTTAAATACGACGTATTATACTCATCCAGCTACCCTCTTAAGGCGTTGAAAAGGCTTGCGAAAACCATTGACAGATTTCTTGATAAAGAATAACAAAGCTTTGAGTTACTCTTTGTGAAGCATACTTCATCACCCTTCTCTGGTGGCATTTTAAACAAATCTACATCTAGCAAAAAAATGTAAAGGAGCTTTTAAGTGTAATACATTAATTTAGAAACATAACGTTTTGTTGAGTTGTTTATAGGTACACTGTTTTAAAGTGGCTGTGACTGACAGATACTGAATACCTGTACTTCTTATATTTGAGAAAGTATACCAGAGAGCTAATTTGGGGTGGTGAGTTCTATATTTCCATGTGAAGTACAGTATAGGAATATAAAAGTAATTGGAAAGCTTTTGGGGGTGAGACCTTAGTGAGGCAGGCAAAGTGTGTGTTTTCGTAGCACTAAAACAAGACCGTGTGTAAGGTGAGAGCAGATCGGTGCTGGAGTTGCCTTGTTGTGGTCGTTTGCAGAGGCGCAACCAGAGGGAAATTTCGGGAAGCCTAATTTTTTCAGCAATAGGCAGAGTGGGCATGTAGGGGTTGTAAAAAGGGGTGAAAAAGAACAGTCTCCTTTACAAAAAATAATGTTTTGAAGAACGGTGAAGTACTCGGGTGCAGCTCTGTGTGTGCACCCGGGAAGCTGTGTCAGAGAGTCCGTGGCAATGGGCGTTGCGTGCCTGGTGGTCTGTCTGCTAATCACCCCACAATGATGTTGCTGGTGCGATGCAAAAGAGAAGGGAAATACTGAGAAAAAATGGCTCTCTTTAAAGGATTTCCCATATCCTACAATGCAAGTCACTTGGCATGATGTCTGCACTTCTAAGTAGTGAGCAATGTGCATGCTCTCACAGTGTCACTGCAGTGCAATAAAGAAAAAAAAACAGATTACTTTTGTGAGGTCGGAAAATAGAGCCCTATAAAGACCCATTTCGAGGCTCCAAAAAATAAAGTGCTGGTGGTCACATCCCCACAGACACCACCTCCAGTTAAAGCCCTAGGTGCAGTGTTATGTTTGCGAAGTTGTTGACAAAATTGTTAGGTAATAATGAACATTTTTATGTGTGCTGTTTGGTTGATAATATCATTCTAAGTACATAGATTAAAATTTAAAAAAATACTATTTATAAAGTTGTGTGTTGGGTGGGTTGCAGACAAAGTGGTGTGGGGTGGTGGGGTGTGGTGGAGAGATGAAAAGTATGAGGTAGTGCAGTTATATATAAATTGTAAAGGAGTATGTAAATAATTAAATACATACTTGCTGTATGTTCTATGGCACTACTTGTCATCCTAGTGTTCATCTGTCGTGCTCCATCACGTTGCAGCACTGGGTCTGGAAGTTGTTAGTGGAAGTTTTGCAATTATATGTTATTATTTTAACACAGTGAAGAAATGTGAAAAATAATTGAATCTATTTTTTGCTTTTCAGAAAATTATTTTGTTTGGATTGAAATTTGGAAATGCCTAGAAGAAGTGAAAAAAATTTAAAGAGAAGAAAAATATGTATTTGTCGAAAAGGAAATATCTTGAAGTAGAAAAAAGTGCGAGTAGTAGAGAAACTCTTTGTTTGAGTAAAAGCAAAAGACAATTTTTGAGAAAAATATTACGAACATTTAATGAGAAAAACATCACAATAAGGAAGAAGAAGAATTTTTCAAGAAAGGTGAAGCAGAGTTCAATTTCAAATACGAGGAAAAGGAAAGATGACAAAGAAATAGTATCTGGTACTCGGAGACAAAAACAATTTCAAGAAATTCGTCAGAGACTTTTTTGATCTAGAGTGATTCAGAATTTATTGAAAACATGCTGCAAATATAAAAGAAGAATGTTCCAATTCAAAGAGAAGCAGCATATTGAAAGTATAGTAGATACTGCTTTCAATTTGAAACAGAAGTTGTTCATTTTGATTTTAAAGAGATTGAAAGTACTGGATAAAATAGTCAAAGTATTGAAAGACAAAAGTAGAAACAAAAGACTTGTGAACAGAACCAACTTTTGTAAAATCTTTAGTGGACATTGGAGACATACTTCTAGTACTGAGCCTTTTTTTATGAGAAAAGTTACTTCCAGGAAAATAGTTTATCATTTGCAGTTGATTTTGGAGGTCGTTGCTACGAAGTTCAGGATGGTGTTCCTCTTCCAAAGGAGGAAATGGTTGGTAAAAGTGCAAGGGAAACGTCCACGAGCTCCTGTGTATAAGTGGAGTTGTAGTAGCATTTGTAGTATTCGACAGGAATCCATTGATATAATGAGAAATTTGCTACAAGAATATGCTCAGAAAAGTATAAAACAGAAGATTAAGTTGTTACAAGGACTAGATCCATGTAATGTAAGAACATATACTGAGAAGTATGGGCATTCTCTGGCTTGTCTTTCAAGAAAAGTTTGTAAAAGTGTTTTTCATCATTTGAGGATGTTAGCAGTACACCATTCAGAAATGCAGAACTTTGTAAAGAAACTGTACTGTGTAAAAAGTCCTGCATTAAGTTTAAGTGAACTGAATGGAAGTCTTTTATATGGTTCTTTATCAGATGTTCAAAAAAGTGTGATGATATTCAAATGCGATATTTTGGTTCAGAAGAGCAGTTCATAGAAAGTGAAAGTTTGACAATTACAGATGTTGGAGGAGATGATAAAGTGATTAGCAATGATCAGTTTGAAGACAAAATTGGAAAGTTAAAGTAGTGTGCTCTGAAATACCAAACTATGTTTGTGTTTGTTGTCGACGTGCTCATTATAAAAGTCAAGGTAGGAATGTTGATTTTGTATTTGAAAAGTGAAAAGGAGAACAATGGTAAGTGGGAAGAATTTGCAACTGACTTGTTTGTTGAAGGTCGATTTGAGTTAGGTAGTGATCAACATATATGTAAATATTGTTACAACAAATTAGAAGAGAACAAAATGCCTGCTAGAGTAGTGCATAATAAGTTGGAGTTAGTAGCTATTCCGCAGGAGCGGGCTGCCAAATTGAATACATATGAGTTGGTTCTAATTCAATCTGTTCATCCTTTTCAAACCATAATTCGGATGGAGCCTAAAACAGGTAAACTGCCACCAACAGACTTGTAAAGGGGGCTGAAAGGAAGAGTGGTGTACTCACCTTTGGATTTGAAGAAAAACATTGAAACTATTGCTGGAGAGAAAGGGGAAGATGAGGCAGTAGTTATTTTAGTAACTGGTGTACCCACAAAGAGTCGGGAAATATGGCAAGAATTTGTGGATGTTAATAAAGTTGAAAAGGCTACCATATATCTTATAGAGAACAATATTTATTACAAAAATGTAAATGTGGATAAACAGGTAATACGTTTAGAAGATGATTTTGAAATTTCAAGTGGTCAAATAGAGAAAGTGGACAAGTCAAGGACTGAAGAGATTTATGAACATTATACAATATGTCCGTTGCATTCAAAAGAAGTGATAGGAAGTAGCATTGAGTTATTTCAAATGAAAAAAGCACAGGGAACTCCAATGAGTGTATGGGAGAAAAGCTTGAAAGCTCGTTGTTTTCCACAGTTGTTTCCTACTGGAGAAGGTGGATGATATGATGACCGGCCTGTACGGATTCCAGCTTCAGAATATCGGTCAACAAGATTATATTCTGAAGATCCTAGATTTCGACAGTGCATTCCATACATATTTCACCTTATGTTTGAAAGTGATCTGTCTCGTATGCAGTGAATCATATACTTAAAACTGGAGTTCATGAATCACTTCTTTCTGCGAAAGAATTTGTGGAGAAAGTTCAAGAAACAGATGAAAATTTAGAAGCATGGAGAACTCAACTGTATGTTACAGAACTTAGGTACACCAACATGGTTTGTCACACTTAGCTGTGCATGGGAATATTTGCTTGAGTTTTTAAGAGAAGCGAATTCTAATATAAAAAATGTTGAAATAAAGACTCCTGGTGAACTGTGTTCATTGGATCCTGTAAATGTGTGCAGATATTTTAATCATAAGTTTCAAGGTATGATGTCTTCTATCTGTAATAAAAAGAATCCACCTCTTGGAGAAGTTACCGATTTATTTTGGAGAAAGGAGTATCAATCAAGAGGTGCATCTCATATACATATGCTACTATCGGTCAAGATGCACCTAAATTTGGAACTGATTCATCGAACAGTATGTGACATGTGAGATTCCAAGAGAAGGAGGAGCTAGAAGCTTGAGACAGCAAGTTTTACGTTTCCAAAGTCACCGTGGTGGAAAGTACTGCAGAGGAAAATACAAGTCTAAAGGAAAATATTACACCAAATGTCCGTTTGGTTTTCCCCATCCAGTCATTTGTAAAGGAAGAGTAAATTCTTTTTTTTCTTCTGTGAGGCACACAATAACTCGGAAATCTCCAAAGAATACCTACAAGTGTCAAAGTATATCAATGACTACAATCCAGTCATTTTAAAAATGTAGAATGCGAACATGGACATCCAGAATGTTGCGGATAACTCCATTGCTGTTGCACGTTATGTCACATCGTACATAACAAAATCTGAAAAAACAGAGATGAAACAAATGTGGGAAGAAATTGCACAAGAGAATAGTCTTAGCAAAAAATTGTACAGGTTTAGTTAGAAAGTGCTTTCCCACCGAGAAATTGGATCGTATGAATGTTCAGACCACTTGTGTTCTTTAAGTTTATATTCAAAATCACACGAAATCATTTAGGTAAGTTTAGGTCTTGCCTGCAAATGAAATAGAGTGTTGAAATCATTGGAAGAAATTGAACAATTAGCAGCAAATGAGCCAATTAGTACAGACATTCTTAAAACTAATATGTTGGACACATACTATCCGAAAAGGAGTCAACATCTGAAACAGCTATGTCTGTATGAAGTACTTCAACATTACAGCTTCAAAAGAAATGTTAAAGAGAATTTAAAAGAAGGAAAGTTTGCAGTAGTTGGATGTCATGGTTGTTTAGTAAAACATGCAAAGGGTAATCTTATAAACCACAAGAAATTTAGTTGTGAAACTCCAGATAAGCGAGAATTTTACTATTTAGCACTTCTGCAGCTGTTTAGACCATGGCATAGCGAAAGTGAATTACTTGGAGAGTTTGACTGCTACGAAGATTCTTTTAATGCTTGTAAAGATACCATTTGATGCCCAATTTTCCCTACATATTTAAAAATGTTGAATGATGAAGTTGAACAGGAAAATACTATTTTAGCTGAAATAGCTCATGAAAGTTCTCAAGATAGTCAAAGTAGTGGTCCAGGTAGTCAAGATCCTTTTGGACAACCAATGCTGGAAAATGAAGCAGCGATTGCTATGCATGAAGTCAAAATTGCAATGCAAAAGTTAGAAGAACAAGTAAATGTTGAACAGAAACAAATATATGGGCAAGTGAAAGAACGGATATAACATGGTTTGATGTATGAAAAAAAAGAATGTCTGTGTTCATCTTTTAAACCTCTTCTGATGTACGTCAGTGGTCAAGCTGGGACAGGTAAATGTCTTTTAATTAAAGTTTTGACAAGTTATCTTCAAAAAATGACTGGGTCACATTTATGTTGTTTGGTAACAGCTCCAACTGGATTAGCTGCACACAATGTTAAAGGAGTTACTTTGCATAGATTATTGATGTTACCAGTGGAGCATGATAATAAATTACAATATCAGAAGTTGTCTGGAGAAGCTTCTTATGAACTGTCAAGAGTGCTGAAGAAAATGAAACTTTTAATTATTGATGAAGTGAGCATGGTCTCAAACTTAATGCTTGCTTTTGTACACTTAAGAATGCAACAGGTATTAAAAACAGATTACAACATTCTCTTTGGGGGAAAACATTTAATTGTATTTGGAGATCTGCTACAACTAACCCCTGTAAAAGGAGAACCAGTGTTTAAAACTCTTCTACATGAAGACACTAAGAAATCTTTGGGAAGTATTGCAAATGTGAATCTGTGGTTACCTTTTGAATATAAAGAACTCACTCAGAATATGCGACAAGCAAGAGTTGAAGATTATGGAAATATTCTAAAAGATGTAAGAATTGGTGTTCGAAGCAAACATGGTAAACAAGCTTTTCAAAGTCGTCAACTAAAGAACTTGTTTACAAATGAAAACACACCAGCAGAAGTAATGTACAAGAAAATGAAAGAAAAAAAGTCTATAGTTTGCTTAATGCCTACAGTGGAAGAGTGTTATACATTTAATAGAAAGCTTGTGAAATTGGAAAATCAAGAAATAGTTCACATTGAACCTATTGATAAAATAGAGCATCAAGGAATAACAATTGTTCTTTCAGAAAAACTACAGACTAAATTGGATTCTTTGGAAAAGTCTGTATCAAAAACTGCTGGCTTAGAAAAAAAACTTAGATGTATGTTTAAACTGTCAGGTAATTTTGAAGCGTAATCTGAATGTAGAAGAAGGTTTAGTGAATGGAGCAATGGGTTAAGTTGTTGATTTTGGGAAATATAAAAATAGAAATGGAATTGAATTTTTGAAAGTTAAATTTGATCAGATTACAGCGGTAAGACAGATTGCACGTTCTGCCGCACTTTTTTTGCTTGTAAAAGACTTGTATGTTCGTAGAAAACAGTTTTCCTTCTGTTTAGCATATGCAATAACTATTCACAAATCACAAGGATTAAGTGTAGATAATGCTTTGGTAAATGTTGGAAAAACTGTGTTTAAAGAGGGAATGGTATATGTTGCATTATCTCGAGTTAGAACGCTGTCTGGTTTGTATTTAATTGATTTTGATGAGAACAAGGTTACTGCTGATGTTAATTGTGCAAGAGAATATAATCGTTTGAGAAGGCTTTATGCTCCCCATTTAGGTGAATATCGTATTTATGAGAAACGTGTTGTGTGTTCAAAATGCAAATATGTTGAACAGTTAACTATGGTTGAAAAGCAGAAAGAAAATCAACAGAAAAGAAATGATGTAAAGAAGCAGAAAATACAAACAAGTGATGATGTTGTTGGATACCAATTAGAAAATGCTTCTGGTGTCAACTGCTATGGTAATATCATTCTAAATGTTATATTTTATCTTGAAAATGTTTGTGGTGAAATTAGGGAAAGTCAGGAAAAAACTTTATGTTCTACACTCAACACTTTATTTCAAGAATTGAGAACTGAAAGAAGTAAGATTAATTCTGCTTCTGGTATTCGCCAACTGTTGGATACATGTACTGGATCTTCAACGTTCAGTGCTACTATACAGCAAGATGCACAAGAATTTCTGATGGTTATGCTTGGAGTATTAGAAGATGAAGGTATTCAGATTGAGAGTTTATTTGGACTCAGTTACAAATGGGAACATAAATGTAAAGAGTGTTCGTTAACTTCAAGCACTATAGTTGACAGAGAACGATTTTAATATTTAATAATACCTGACTGCAAATCTGTACCATTTTCCAAATTAGTAAAAGAAGCTGATCATGAGGTGATGTGCTCTCATTGTAAATCAAGAATGCTATCTGCCTTATGCCTACAAAGATATGGAAAATATTTGATTATAATGCTGCAACGCTGTCGACCAAATGGAAGAAAAGTGGAAACCATAAATTAAAATTTTTGTTGCTAATCAAGTATCTATTTCTGGAAGAACTTTTGCAACAGTTGCTATTGTTTTCCATGCTCGAGGTACTTCTACAAGTGGACATTATACAGTTTATTTAAAGTGTAATAATGGTTGGAGTCACTGTAATGATACACACTTGGAAATGAAACCGAAATTGCTTTATGAATTACCCAACTCATACTTAGTTTTTCGGAAACAAAGATTTTAGATACACTATTCGGCTTTAATGGGAAGGTGTATAGATCTTTAAGGAATTCATACTGGATGCTTTCAAAGTGAAATTTGTGATACATTATCTGGCGTATTGGGAAAATGTGCAGAGAAACTACACAAGATCTTTAAGGAATTCATAATGGATGCTTTTAAATCGAAATTTTTGATATATTATCTGGCGTATTGGGAAAATGTGTAGAGAAACAATGTAAGATCTTGAAGGAATTCATACTGGATGCTTTCAAAGTGAAATTTTTTATATATTATCTGGCATATTGGGTAAATTTGCAGACAATCTATGAAGTAAAGGTAAGCTTTGAACATTTGAAGTACTATTGAATATGTTTTTTGTGTTGATTTTTTATTATATTTGAGAGAATTAGTTTTTTTTTCTTTTTAACAATCTAGTTGATTGTTTTTTTTTTTCCCTGCTGTTTATGATGAAACTACACTGGCATCACTGTGAATAGTGAAGTTAAGTAGTAGCTGATGACAGCAAAAAAAGTGAGAAAAATTGTTTTCTGAATGTTCATTTGTTTTGTATTATTTAAAAACTCATTTTAATTTGTGAAATGTATTACGTTACATAGTACTTTTGCAGTTTATTTTATGTAGTTGAAAAGCTAGAAAAAATAATATTAATGACAAATACACAATAGTAGTTCGATATTTAAAAAACCTTTGAAATTCCTTGAAAAAACCATAGGTTTCAGAGACATTATACTTAGAAATTAGCATTTTAAAAATCTTCGAAATTTACTGAAAAAACCATAGGTTTCTGGTACGTTATAGTTAGAAATTAGCATTTTAAAAACCTTTAAAATTCACTGAAAAAACCAAAGGTTTCAGGCACATTATAGTTAGAAATTATCATTTAAAGAACCTTAGAAATTCACCGAAAAAAACATAGGTTTCAGGGACGTTATAGTTAGGAATTAGCATTTGCAAAAACCTTAGAAATTCACTGAAAAAACCATAGGTTTCTGGCACGTTATAGTTAGAAATTAGCATTTTTAAAACCTTCAAAATTCACTGAAAAAACCATAGGTTTCAGGCACATTATAGTTAGAAATTAGCACTTAAAAAACCTTAGAAATTCACTGAAAACAACATAGGTTTCAGGGACGTTATAGTTAGGAATTAGCATTTAAAAAAACCTTAGAAATTCACTGAAAAAACAGTTGGACATTTGACTTATATAAAATCAGAGAAATTTGCCTGTTAGTTGAGCTAACTATAACTCGCGCCCCCCAATGCACTGCTGATGATGTCACATTTTACATCACTCATGACATGGTCAGTGACATCACTGATGACATCTCAAATGACATCACTGTGGTTTGCGTAGCTTAGGTGGTAAAAGTTTGCTACTGATTTGGTCACTCACTCTAAACCAGAACATATCTAGAACCTATCAGAACATTCCAATTCTATATGAGATGAAACGAAACCTAGACCCACGCAATTTAAAGCGCTTAGCACTTGCAAGCATGCGGCTCCAACCAGAGTAATAGAGAGATAACAGGGAAAAGTGAAAAAGGTAGTGCGCACCTATGCAGATGTGAAGTGGGATGCGAAGCATAGTAGAAAAGGTTGAGAACTGACATGATAGAAGGAGCAACATTATACCTATTCTTACAAAGCGGAGAAGTGGAAAGAGGAACCGAAAAGAGAAAGAATGATAAAACAAGAGAATCCAGAGAGAAAGATGAAAATAGTGATAGTGATAATAATGACAGTCTTTTAGATGTATAAATGGCTGAATGACCACCTCTGTATAGTGAGATTCGAACAGAGAGCGGTGGGATCGAGGCTGTAGGTAGGAATATTGTATTGGCTACTGCACGGGTAAATACAAGTTCTAATACAATAGGGATTTCTCTTGAGAATAAGGATCAGAGTGTGATGGGGACTATCACAGTGAATCCAAGTATGATAGGAGGAAATTCAGGGACTTATGTTCCTGGGACCAGCACTGTTTACACAATCCCAGATGCACTTATGGTTTCTGGGAATTCAAAACTCAGCTGTCAAAGCTCAACAACAAGCATCAGAAATTATACCTATGAGTCAGAAGGTGGTAGAATTTGTTCCTTTAAGTGTAATTATTGCAAGTGCAGACCCATCAGTGAATCAGACTAGATTTGGACCTTTAAGGTTGTGCCCGGGTTTACTAGATTTGGGTTAACTTACTTGGAAACCACCTTTAAATATGCATATTAGCAGACCTAAAGTAAAGGTAGTATCTAAAGCCTCTGAGGTGCATCCTGACCTTAATGTCCAGGAATTGGAAGACTTTTTGAAAGTTCTTAATGCTGCATCGAATGAGAGTTGGAGGACATAATTGAGTCAGAGAAGTCTTCAGTCCTTTTTTAAAGTAAACGTGGTGGGTGTGGGAAAATTGAAGATGAAATTGGATGAAATGATAAGTGGTTGTCTTGCATTGGATCGAATTGAAACTTATCAGCAGATTGAACTTTTGTTCAGAGTAAGGATGTTACTAGAAGAGCAAGACAAGCCCATGGTAAATTATCTGAATTAGCTCAGAAACATGAGGTAGATTTGGAGCAGACAAAGGCTTAACAGAAGAGCCATCAACTAGCTTTTAGTGATCAGGACATAGGACATATGAGAATACCAGGGATAAAAATGCCAATTTGGGAATTAAAAAATTAGCATTCGAATTTGGACTGAATGAAAAAAGTGGGAAGTTAAATGGTCAGAAATAACGACTCCCAAGAGAATGATGGAAGAGCCACCTCCACCCAGAGGGAGGGGGACAGGAGCTGCAAACTTCCCTTTATGGGAGGTACCTAGTGAAGGCTACATATAGGCACTTTGGTGTAGGAGCGAGCCTTTAAAATTTACAAATTAATTTCTTAAATTAAGAGAGAAGCCTGTAGAGTAGTACAAGGAAGTTGAGTGGTTTATGAAAATCCTGAACGTTTTGTGACTGATTTGAATACCTAGTTTGATATTGTGGTCTCAAATGATTTGTGCATGGCATGTAAAATAGCCATAGAGTGACCTGAGAGAGAGCCGACAAGGATTTCTGCGACTAATGGTAATTCAGCTATAGTGGTGAGTAAGTATGACCAGGTGATGATGTGGTTGAAGTCAGAGGTGGCACCCAAAGATATTGACTGGGTTAAGATTAATCAGATGACCAAGGAAGCCAAATAGGTGATTCATGCATTTCATGAGAGATTGTTACAGGGATTCAAACAGTATAGTGGAATAGAAACACTAGAGCCTAAAGATATGGGGCTTTTTTAATCCAGGTTTGAGGCCTGAGATTAGTATGATGATTCAACAACATTTGATTTGGGGCAGATTAAATCAGTTGACGAGATTTTGTGATATTCTATATATTGCAATGAAGCGATGGAAATGTGGCTGCTCATAAAGGAATTCAAAATGTACTGTTTGTAGGGATTGCCCCTCCATTGCAGGGAGTGTATCAACTGGGAGCTCCAGCAATGCAGGGTGGAGGTGGATTTCAATCTCAAGGTGGAGGTCAGGGTTTCCCTATAGATCTGAGTATCGGAATTGATGTAGCTGCATTGAAGAAGTCTAATCCATGTAATTGTTTTGAGAGATTGGGGCATTGGAAGCGAGAATGTCATCATAATCCCACAAATAAGGGTCAAAATCCAGGGTTTGTACCACCTCAGAAGAGTAATTCCATGTAGCAACAGAATGTGCCTAGACCTAGAGCTCAGAATTTTAATGTTGCCTCAAGTCCCAGTGATGCAGGTTCCCAAACCCCTGATGCCACAGCAAGCAGATATTGTTCCCAGATTCTCTTCAAACTAGGTCCCAAATTTGAATCAGAATGCTTTCCAGAATAGTAATTCTTTCCAACAATTTCCCATGTTTCAGAAAAGTGAAAATTTCAGCATTGATCAGTCTTCCTGACGGTGCCTAAATGAGGAGGAAGATTGTGTGCTTGGCGCAGTCTTTGAGGTAGACCAGAGTGGCCAATTTATAGATGCTGTCGTAAATGGCTATGATGTTTCATTTTCGGTTGATATTGGTGCTACCCGATCTACTGTGAGATCAGTGGAAGTCTCAGACGTACCCCTTTCAAGAAGAACTATCCAAGTTGTTAATCAACAAATGAAGAACCTCATTACTGAGGATGTCCCTGTAAAGATAGGATTTTTTGTGGATGATCATCAATTTGTGGTTTGTGATTTTAGTCCTATGACTTTGTTAGGGTGCGATTTGTTTTGCAAACTGAACTGCACCATATACTGTACCCCAAAAGGAATAGATCTACAAACTTATGATGAGGACATTGACTTTAAGTTGACAAATCAGAATCTAATTATTTGAATGTATCTGATGATGATGACAGTAGACTTACCATTAGATCTCAGACACGCAGTGAGACTATAAGTTTTGGAATTTTCAGGAAAAAACATTGGACTCATTTAATGAATTGAGTCTTTCTGTATAAAGGTAAAGCCGAATGTGGAATATCCCAGAACACTGCAGTATAATTAGACCCCTAAAACAATTGCTGGAATAACCCCAGTGATTGAAACAATGATTCAATAAGTTATACTCACCCATTATGGGCCTCCAGAAGCCTAGCAGTAAGTACCTCATAGTGCAGGACGCTCACAAGATCAATAACATTGTGAGTCCCTGTTGTCCCATGGTACCAAATCCTGCTATAATATTGTTTCAAATTCCATGTGAGGCTGAGTGAGTTACTGTTATTGATTTTTACAAGGCATTGTTCTCCATACCATTTCATGAGGACAGTCAGATCCTCTTTGCATTTAGGCTTTGGGACCACAAAGATATACAGAGAGCCCCTCTAGTTTTACCCAGAACCTTAAGAAGTATTCGGAGACTCTTTTCATGCCTCACAACTCTGTATGAGTCCAGTATGTTGACAAGATTCTGCTTGCATCAAATACATGTGAAGCATGCACAACTGACACTATTGCATTGCTAAACCACTTGATTGAGAATGGACATAGAGTGTCCCCTAATAAGTTGCAGTATTGTTTGAGAAAAGTCTTATATCTTGACGATTACATTGAGAAAGGTGCGAGAAGGGTGTCAAAAGAGAGAATTTCAGCAATCATGCAAATGAATCTGCCAACAACATAGAAAGAAGTTAGAATCTTTTTGGTAATGGCGTGCTACTGTTGTCAGTGGATATCCAACTTTTTCTTATTGGCCAAACCTTTACATAGGCTGACAAACAAGAATGTGTCAGATCCGGTGCCTTGGGACAATGACTGTTTTGTTGCCTTTCTAGAATGTAGAGAAAGCCTCTGCTGCACCTCAGTACTAGGAATGCCTGGTTACAACAAAGCATTTTAGCTTTTCTGCTGTGAAAGAGGGAGCTGCACTCTCCTAGTGTTAACATAGAATCATGGAGGTGCCCAAAGACCAATTGCTTATTTCTGAGTCATGTTAGACCGAGTCACTGCAGTACTGGCTGGTTGCCTTAAAGGGGTGGAAACAGGTGTCAGCATCAAAAGATGTGAAAGTATAGTAATGGGTCATCTTTTAACTGTATATGTTCCTCGTTCTGTCAAAATATTGTTAGCTAGAATGAGGACTTCTGTTGAAATGTTGTTAACTAGAATGAGGACACAACACATTACAAACAGCCGCCTGAACTGATATGAGCAAGTAATACTGGCAGCTGAGAATGTGTCCCTAAAGAGGTGTTCTGTTTGGAATCCTGCCACCTTGATGCCTCTTCTTGAGAATGACGATGATGGTGAATTGGATCATGGCTTTCTCAATGTTACTGAACTATGCACTAAGCCGAGACCAGATATACAAGATTAACCACTACTTGAATCCGATTACGTATTTTTGTGGATTGCTAGTGTTTATGAAATCATGAAGTACATTTGAGAGCTGCTTATGCAGACTGTACCATTACAGGAATAGTGGAAGCTGCTTGGCTTCGAGAAGTAGTCTCAGCACAAGTGGCTGAATTCATTGCTCTTACCAGAGCATGCTAAATTTCAGATCGATTACAGGTGACAATATTGACAGATAGTCAGTACAGTTTTGGTGTGGTGCATGAATTCGGACACTTTTGGTCCCAGAGGAGATTTATGACATCATCAGGATCCCCTATTTATAATGGTGTGCAGGTGAGAAAATCGTTAGTGGCTTTGCAATTGCCTGCGCACTGCGCATGTTGCAGTCATGAAATGCTCTGTACATTTCAAGGGAGATGACTATGTGACAGTCGGCAACAGATATGCTGCTAAAGTCGCAAGGTACTGTGCTTACAATGCTTGTACATTTAATGTAGAGTCTGAAAATGAAGGAACAAATGAGATCAATTACAACCTTTTGCTCATAGCAGGTGATACTTGGGAGGAAGTTAAGAGATTACAGGAAGAAGTGTCTGAAGCAGAACAGCAGAGTTGGTTAAACGCAGGTTGTGTTAAAAGAGATGAGGTTGCAATGTGGGTTTCAGGACATGGTAGACCCGTGTTGCCAAATAATTTGTTGTCGCCAATGGCTAGACATTACCATGGTATATTCATGTGGGTAGGGGTGCCATGGTCAGATTGTTTTGCCAGATGTGTTTTAATCCAAGGTTCAGGCTGATGGCGGAAGCCTTTTGTCACAGATGTGGTATGTGCCAACGGAATAACTTAGGGAAAAGAACCACCTTGACATTTGAGCAACATAGGAAGTTTAGGTGGTCCCTTCAACAGGATGCAAATGGAGTTTATTGAGATGCCTGTGTGCAATGGGTTAAGATAGGTGTTTGTTTTTGTGTGTATCTCTTCACGATGGGTTGAAGCATATTCCACAAGAAAGAATGATAGTCTCACAGCGGCAAAGTTGTTGTTGAGAGCGATAATGCCAAGGTCCAAATTCATTGGAATTGGACCGAGGTACACACTTCAATAAAGAAGTGCTGAGGATGCTGTGTGCTACCTTGCAGGTTGAACAGAGACTGCATTGTAGTTACTGACCTGAGGCTTCAGGTCTAGTGTGAAGAACCAAGACCTTAGGGGCCTGGCAGCGCAGGGTACACCTTAATCTCCTGAGTTCACCTGCTTTGTCGAACAGAGACACGGGACACTCCATTAGGCGTAGAAGATAGGGTTTATTAGCTGCAGCTAAGTACAGTTGTTCCAGAAGTACACTTGGTATGTTCTTAGGAGACTGCCACTTGACTTCATGGCGCACAATCTTTTATAACATACATATTCACAAAGAACACTCCCAATGCATACAGGGTCAACCAATGAGAAGAATGTGAAAACAAGATATTAAGTAACTCAAATAAGCCTCTCTCCCAACTGTGTTTGTTTCCCTTCCCCACAAGTTAATCAGTGGTAGTGTTTATAAGTCGACTTGCAGGTGGCAGGACACATTTGTATTGCCCGAGGACAGTTGTGAAATGAGAGAATACGAGTAAAGAATAGCGAAGGCCAGAGGATAAGATAAAGTCAGGAAAGAATGGTGCGAACCAACAGATAGTTGAAACAGGGATCAGTCAGACCAGACGAGGATTAGTGAAGTCGGCCGGACCCTGACACCAGCTATAAACAGAGGCAGGAGGTTATTTGACACGTTGCAGTAGGATGAGGGAAAACAACACTTCGTTCACCGTGCCGCCTGAGTGAGGGCAACACAAAATGGCAGAAAGACACAAAATAGTGGCTAAATACGAACGAGATCGGAAACTGAATTACCTCAGACCCTCCTTTTGCCATTACTCAGGCAAGACACACAGACTCATTTTAATCTGAGTCGACGTCAATGGCCATGAGGTCATCAAGCTGTTGCTGCAACATCATTTTAATGCTCTCCGTCTTCCGTGGCACAGGCCTTGGGACACACATAGTGGCACAAAGACCACAGATGGCGGGGCCACACTGCATACAGAGAAAACAGGAAAAAATGATGGCCAAAACCACTCCAAGGAATGTTAATACCTTCCATCTCCATTTGGACAGTAATCCCCAAAACCATTCCAACAAAGACCAATCTCCTTAGTCCTGATGAATCGACTCGGAGATCACATGTAATTTGGAGATGGCTTGGTATACCGTAGGGGCGTCGTCAGGTATATAAATGCAACAGCTAGATCCGATCAATTTACAAACTCCACCACGATCTGCAAGAATAACATCCAAAGCAATCCGGTTCTGCAATGTCATGAGACGATCCGCCTGAAGTTCAGCTCTGAGATTGCTCAAGGCTCCCACAGTGACATCTATGGTAGTCTCAACAACATGAACCAATTGTCTCATGTTTCTACTGTTGGCCATTGGGCCCCAAAAAGGAAGAAATCCTTTAAGGAAATCACCTTCCTCTTGTCCTGCCGTGTCTTTAGAATCAATAATCCCTCTGCCATATCTGTTTCAGTGATGTTCCGAAGGAGCAGTGTATGTAGGGGGGAGAAGAAAGGCTATATAGCATGTTCCTGAAAAATCCGTTGGTAGCCACGTGTACGCTCTATCGTGGCAGACAAAATACGTGCCCTGGGATCGCACTAACGGTGGTGAATTCTGAGATGTGTGAATGTATGTATGGGAACAAACACTCTTTCCTTGTCCATTGTCAGTAGTCTGGCCATTTATTTGTAAACAAAAGTTACCTTGATGAGGCACAGTCCAAATTGGTGGAGATTTTCCCTGTTTAATCCTATGTGTAAGGCTAGTGGCATAACGAGTCACGTTGCAAGCCTCATATGCCCGTTTCTCATCAACAGGAATCTTCCTATTCTCCACAATTCTAGCCATAGCCATTATTCCTTTTATCAGAGAACTATGACTAAAATTTTGTCCACTACCATATGAACCAGCTGGACGTCTAAATCGGTTCTGATATGCATTTGAAAACATCACAAAATAGGCCCAAGCGGAACCTTCATAAGAAAATGAAAGGGCTAAATATGGCATCCTTTTTTCGGTGGTATGAGGCATAAGTCCACACACCCAACAGTCGGTTGTGTTGACTGCCAATTGGTGTTGATGCAATAACTGGACAAATGAATTGTTAAAATATTCTGTTCTCCTGATTAGTTCATGTTGGGGAAGCGTATATAATTGGTATGGGGTGATAGTAGAATGAAAAGGCAAAGAAATAGAAGTAGGAACAGATTTGTGCTGCATAACATGAACAATCCAACCTATACAAGCCAATAAGATACTAGAAAACATAAGAACACACAATGTTATGCCACATTGACTGTACACTAATTTACAATATTTCTTTTTCATCTCTTCCTTCTTATTATTCTTTCCCAATTTGACATCCATCCTCTAAAGTTGTTGCTCACGGCAATCTTCCTTACTCACTTGGCTGTGATTATTAGCCGTCCTATGACACTGCAAGTCCTGGGGGCCTAGCCACTAAACAGGTCACGAACCAAGACTCCTACAGTGACCCTGCAACCTGGACAGATGATACATCTCACAAAAGAGATGAAAATTTCTGGTGTCCTTGACCAGTCTAGGCCTTAAATTATATCGAGTTCTGTTCAGTACAGTTTGGTCCTGAAATAGTGTCTGTGGATCTGTAGTGTTCAATCGGAGATGTGGCGGTACTGCTTCTTGTAAAACGTCGTCATCTTCTTTTTCAGACCGAGCTCCATCTAGGTGTGCACTACTGAAAGGTACAAACCGAGGGACCCTTTCGCCTTCAAAATCACCTATACCCTTACGTACCCACTGGTCAAAAGGCAAGGGCAAGGGCACCTTTTTGCAGTGCACGCCATGGATCCAGTTCTTTTTCCTTTCGACCTTCACTGTTGTATGTGTTACTAGAAGAACCTGTCGAGGCGCCCTCCAATGATGTTCCAAATTCCTTGCCCTCTGAAAATTTTTCACACAGACCCAGTCTCCCGGTTGGATAGAATGACCTGGGTCTGTGGCGGCCTCTGGTAAAGCGTCTCGAACCTGTTGGTGGAGAACACGTAATTTAGTGGTGAGGTCATGCAAGTAATCAATCAGCATTGGATACTGTATGTCAGAATACTTTTTAGGGCGAGGGACTCCCCAAACATTAGCCGGGTGCCCAAAAACAACCTCGTATGGGCTGAGTCCCAAACGAGAATGTACAGCTGTTCTAGTGGATAGGAGAGCCAAAGGTAAAGCATCGGGCCAGGCAAGTCCCGTGCTAGCCTGTACCTTTGCAAGCTTAAGTTTGAGAGTGCCGTTATAGCACTCTACCAAACCCGCTGATTGGGGATGGTTCGCCGCATGGAATTCTTGGACGATACCAAGACCGGCACACACCTTTTGCATAATTTGGCCCACAAATTCACTTCCATTGTCACTCCAGACAATGCGCGGCAAACCAAACCTAGGGAAGAACTCTTTCAGAAGAACTTTGGCAGTGGACAAAGCAGTGTTGTCTTTCAGGGGGTAGGCCTCTATCCATCTGGAGAAGGCACACACCACCACCAAAACATATTTGAGATTGCTGCATCGTTCCATGTGAATATAATCAATTTGCAACACCTCAAAAGGATATGTTGGGGGAGCAAAATGACCTGCTGGAGTTGGGGTTCCCTTTCCTGGATTATGCATCAAGCAAACGATACAATGCTTCACTAAATTATCTGCACATTTTGGAATCCCTTCGTTCAGCCACACTGGAGCCAGAAGCTTACATATTCCTTTTGCACTGATGTGGGCTGGACCATGTGCCATAGCAACTACAGGCAGTACATAGGCATCTGGTAACAGCCAACGCTGATGTTCTGACAATTCTATCCAACATCCCATCGCATCTACAATTCCTGTACTCTCTTTCCACTTACTCAGCTCTTTCTCTGTGGCCTCTCCTTGAATCGATCTCACACTTTATATTGTATCCTCACACATTCCTTTTTCCTTGACCCAATTTGCAGGGCCCGCAACATACATGCGACTCATAGCATCTCTGGCTGTTACTTTCGCTACCTCATCCGCAAAAGCATTCCCACAACCAAAATCATCAGTAATCCTCTTATGCGCACTACACTTTATGATTGCTATCTGGGTAGGCAAAGCAAGTGACTCAAGAAGATCAGTTACCAACTGACCATGCTGTGTTTTAGTACCGTGGGAGGTAAAGAATCCTCTTTCCTCCCACAAACGACCAAAGCTATGTGCCACACCAAACGCATACTGGCTGTCGGTGTATACATTCACTCTCTTCCCCTTAGATAACACACATGCTCTGGTCAAAGCTATCAGTTCAGCCGCCTGAGCTAAATTATGTCTGATGCGTGCTGTCTCCACAATTGTATGCAAGGTGGTAACAGCGTAAGCTGAAGTTGTTTCACCATTAGGTAGTTTAAAACAAGAACCATCCACCCATAGGATCCCATCCGGGTCCATTAGTGATGTATCTTTCAAATCAATCCTACCTTTGTCAATTATGTTGTTCCTGAATACCTTTCTCTTCTGGAAGAGGTAACAATGTGGCTGGATTTAAAGTGTTACATCGTTTGATGTGCACGTGACTAGCCAAGAGCGTCAGTTCATACCCAGACAAGCGAGCGCTTGTAAGATGCTGCGTTTTTGTCCTATTTAGCAAGGTATCCACTGCATGTGGTACCATGACAATAAGAGCGTTATCAAGCACCACTCCAGCAGATTGACAAATAGAAATTGCTGCTGCTGCTGTAGCTTTAAGACAACTAGGCAATGCCTTGGCTACTGGATCTAATGTAGCCGAAAAGTAGGCACATGGCCGTTGCTTGTCTCCAAATCGTTGTGTTAAGACTGACAGCGCACAACCCTCTCTTTCATGGACATAGAGCGTGAAGGGCTTACTATAATCCAGAGTACCCAACACAGGAGCAGAGCACAGAGCAGCACGTAAATCAGAAAAACTCTTCTGACATTCATCAGTCCAAGGAAGGGGTTGGGGTGTGTCTTTTAAAGTGAGTGCCAACAAAGGTTTAGCCAACAAAGAACAATTTGGAATCCACTGTCTACAATAAGAGGTAATGCCCAGAAAGGCACGCACTTCTCTTTGTGTGGATGGCACAGACATTTGTGCAATTGATTGAATACATTCTGGGGTCAGTCTCCTTCCCTCCTTCGACAAGAGATGACCTAGATAGGTAACCTCTTGGCGGGCAAATTGTAATTTAGAAGGTGAAACCTTATGTTGAAGTTCAGACAAGTGACGCAATAGTGCAATAGTCACGTTTTTGCAAATATCCTCTGAATCAGCAGCAATCAATAAATCATCCACATACTGAATAAGGGTAGCACCTGGCGGCAAAGGAAAAGCATCAAGCTGGCATTTCAGAGCTTGGCTATAGATGGAGGGACTTTCACAATAGCCTTGGGGTGCGCGCTTGAACCGGAAACTTCGGCCTCCTAAAGAGAAGCCAAAAATATCCCTACTCTTTTCAGCAATGGGGATGCTGAAGAAAGCATTTTTCAGATCTACAACAGAAAACCAAGCTGCCGAGGCAGGTATCATAGTTAACAGGGCAGTGATATCTGGAGCAACAGGAAACTGTGGTACAACAATTTTATTAACCTCCCGGAGATCAATAACAATGCGAAAAACAGGAGGCTGGGAAGGATCAGTGTGTTTAAGAACCGGAAGGACAGGACTATTGCATACATTTCCCCTCGTCTCCTCAACCACACCCTTCTGAACCAAATCATAAATAATAGCAAAAAGTGCTCTTTCACTATCATTGGGAATTTTGTATTGAGGGATGCGTGGCAATTTAGCATTGGGCTTGAGGGTAACAACATAGGGTGGGATCTCAAGACAACCAACATCATTTGGACCCGTAGCCCAAAGCGTTGCAGGGAGAGAGAGCAAGTCAGGTGGAAATTGATCTTTAGACAAATACATTGGAGAAGTCAGTTTCTGCCCTAAAACGAGATGTACACCAGAAGGAGAACAATATATCGTTGCATGCAGTCTTTCCAATAAATCCAAACACAACAGATTTTCACTGCAATCAGTCGTTAAAAGAAGTGGAGCTTCCAAATCATAAGAACCAATTGAAATAGGCAGAGGACAAGAGACCGGGCTATGAACTGGGGCGCCAGAAAATCCTACGGATACGTTTGTAAAGCCAGACAAAGGTGCCCCAGGGAGTTTGGAGGCAATAATAGAACTTCTCATCGCACCAGTATCTAAAAGAAATGGCTCTGAAACACCCATTGTAGTGACATTAACATAAGGCCCATTCTGATCTACTGGAATCGATACAACTCCCTTACTTTGTCTATGGCTGTCCTAGTTAGCGTGAAGACCGTCATTCTCACCTTCAACATAGTAATCATCATTGTAATACTGTGTAGACTGAGTATTTTGCTGATCAAAGTAGTTCATAGAATGTGGAGGTGGAGGGGAACGCTGTGTCTGGGGCGACATACCTCGACCTCTACCCGTGGGCGCTAACTGGGAACCACCACGACCTCGTGGAGTAGATAGTCCTCCATTACGCTGTAATAAAACCGGGCAGCTATTCTTAAAATGACCTTCTTCCCTACAATAGGCGCATTGGTTGGGACCTAACAAAGGCCGCGGAATATAGGGCTCAGGCTTTTGAAACACCCTCTGAAACTGGGGAGGCTGTTGAAACTGGCGCTGAGCAGAGCGAGGAGGATAAGCTAGTTGCAGAAGAACCTTCGTTTTTAATTCTTTAGTCTTTTTCTCTTGCTTGTCTTTTTCCTCTTTGTCCCTGTTTTCGTAATATTGAGCAGTAGCCAATATCTGAGCCCAGAAGAAACAGCCCATGAACTTTCAGAGTCTTTTAACTTATGTGACAACTCGGGGAGCAAATTGAATACGAATTTATCTACAAGTAATCGCTGTCCACCCTCCGTAGTCATATCCTGACCACTGTGATCAATAAACGTCCCCTCAAAACGAGTGAAGAAATCGGAGACACTCTCATCTTTCTTCTGTTTAAACGCGGCTAATTTATCCCAATTAACTCGTAAGGCGGGCATCATTGTTTTCATTAAAGTAATAATCCTACCAGGGAGTTCTGTGATCAAAACATCAGGCTTAGCACCACCCACTTGTGCTCTATCCGAGGCAGTTATAGCATCCCATGTACCACCCAATTCTTGAACGTGATCCTCTCTACGAATCCGAGCCCATAACACTTGTGGGACTACATTTCCCATCAGCATGTCAATATCCGCTAAGTTCATAATACAGGCATCAACAGTATGAGGCTATTCTTTATAGTAACCAGCAGGGTTTTTTACGGGGATCCGGTAAAGATTGTTTGAGGGCCAAAACATCAGATCTCTTCCAGGGCACATGTACCCATATACGCTGGAAGTGAGCGGGAATAGCTGGATTATTACCTGCTTGCGCAACCTCTTCCCTCCATATCGGAGGAACCTCTCTCATTGGGTAATGTTTCAATATCTGCCGAACGGCAGGATCAGAATCAAGAAAGGTTTGTGAAGAAAATAAGGACCTAAAAGTAACAAGTGTCCTTACGGCGTCCTCAACCTTAGAACCCACAATGAGTCCTTTATCGAAATTAGCCTGAACATCCAACAAACCCTGGGGAAGTAAACCCAAATCCATATCCTCCCATTCTTTAGCGAGCGTGTCACACATAACATTAAATACATATCTCTGCGTGGGCGCCTCCCATTGATGAAAGGTGGTCATGATATCTTTCACACTATACTGGGGACCCTTCTCGATCCATTTGCGAGCGAGAGAGTCCAATACCACCCGTTCGTCGGAACCTGGAAGTTGACTACGAGACTGTCTTCGAGATAAAGCCGGAGACATGTTCAGAGTCTCAAAGAAAGGGGACAAGAAACCAGATATTCGTTTGCGCACAGTAGGAGAATTAGACATAAGGACAGGGGACAAGGTATTAGGCGATACAGGAGAGGAACTGGCAGTCCTAAGGGGAGCCGAAGGCAAAGAAGATTGAGGTTCAGGAGATGGAGACAAAGGAATAGGTGGCACGAGAGGTGGGAGTGGCAATATCGGAAGAGGCAAATGTGGAAGAACCGGAACAGGTGGGGGGACAACAGGTAACTGAATAGGTTGTAACAACGGGGGTGCATTAGCACCTTGTACATAGGGTGGAGGCAATCTCAATAGGTGAGACATCAAAGGGTCTTCCTCCAGATCCATACCTTTATCAGAAGGGGAATTAGGCAACACCGGATAGCATCTATCTATTGCCATACGATGCTGTCTCTCTGAAATTTCCGTTGCATTATCAATCTCATTATCTTTAAACTGCTGGGCAGCCTGTATAATCGTCATATTTTGTGCTTTCTTATCTCATTTTGCCTGCTTAATTTCAAACATTGCCGGCCGGGCTTGTCTTTTGAACAATATCGTTTCCAAATTGTCTAATATGTCAGGCTCAAGACTACCATTTTGTGGCCACTGTAGAACGCCATCGTTCTTCGTGTATTGGATCCATGCCTTATTAAAGGCGATGGGGCCGACACCATGTTTTGAATAAAGCTCATAGGTGGGAGTTCCAACCGGAGGAATCGGACAAGAGTCCTCCAGCCGGGAATCCCTATTACAACCAAAGCAACAGAACTTCCTAAACTTATTCAGACCAGGCATCGTTATTTCACTGGACTGTTCACAAACATGAAGGGGTTAAATCAAATAATATAGTACAAACGTACTCACCCCTCGGCTTCGGCTTTTGCAATAGCCGAATCAAAGACCCAAATCAAAACAAAATAGTGGGAGCTACCCACCAATACTTAACTAAGTGTCTTCTTACACCAACAGAGGCCCGTCTAATGTCTCGCGATACCAAACATCATCAACGGGACCAAAGCAGGGCGGCAGTCAGGGCAGCAGTCATCAGCAGCCGTCAGAAAGGAGAAACCGCGCTGCAAAAGACCTTCGGATCACTTCGACATACAGGGGTCGCTTGACGTGGTTCGCGATTCCTCCAGAATTTTCCTGCGGGGCTCCTCACGATCCTCGGGCAAGAACTGCTACCTCTGAAGCCGGCCCACGTTCGGGCGCCAATTGAAGAACCAAGACCTTAGGGGCCTGGCGGCGCAGGGTACGCCTTAATCTCCTGAGTTCACCTGCTTTGTCGAACAGAGACACAGGACACTCCGTTAGGCGTAGAAGATAGGGTTTATTAGCTGCAGCTAAGTACAGTTGTCCCAGAAGTACACTCGGTATGTTCTTAGGAGACTGCCACTTTACTTTGTGGCGCACACTCTTTTATAACATACATATTCACAAGGAACACTCCCAATGAATACAGGGTCAACCAATGAGAAGAATGTGAAAACAAGATATTAAGTAACTCAAATAAGCCTCTCTCCCAACTGTGTTTGTCACCCTTCCCCACAAGTTAATCAGTGGTAGTGTTTATAAGTCGACTTGCAGGTGGCAGGACACATTTGTATGGCCCAGAGGACAGTTGTGAAATGAGAAAATACGAGTAAAGAATAGCGAAGGCCAGAGGACAAGATAAAGTCAGGAAAGAATGGTGCGAACCAACAGATAGTTGAAACAGGGATCAGTCAGACCAGACGAGGATTAGTGAAGTCGGTCGGACCCTGACACCAGCTATAAACAGAGGCAGGAGGTTATTTGACACGTTGCAGTAGGATGAGGGAAAACAACACTTTGTTCACCGTGCCGCCTGAGTGAGGGCAACACAAAATGGCAGAAAGACACAAACTGGTGGCTAAATACGAACGAGATCGGAAACTGAATTACCTCAAGTGGAGCAAGTCAATAAGACTCTGAAATCAAGACCTACCAAAGTGTGTGCTTATACAGCTTTAAAACAGCCAGGTGCTCTGCCGCTTGTGTTGATAAGTCTGCCTAGCACACCTGATCATAGGACACAACTGTCTCCTCATGAAATCATCATGGCAAAGGCAATGAGCTTTCCGGCTGTACCTGTAAATGCACTTGTGAACATTACTGATGATCTGATACTAAATTGCTGCAAAGGATTGGCTGACGTCGTGCGTTCTGTGTCTAATCAGGTTGAAGCTTATACAGCGCTGCCACACCAGGAACAGTGCCATGTTCTAAGCCCCAGAGACTGGGTGGCGGTGTGGAAGCACATTTAGAAGGTGTGCTTGGAGCCTCGTTGGCGAGGTCCATACCAGGTCATATCTGTGACTACAATTGCTATGAAGTGTGGAGGTCTCCCACATTGGATCCATGCAGCTAATATTCACAGGGTTCCAAGTCCCCTTGATGAAAAAACATCACCTCTCCCAGAAGAGCCAGTGGTGGTCAAGAGACAGAAGTAGGTTGGTCAAGCTGTAGCGGAACAGTCAGAAACTGAAATAGCACTTGATCAGCCTGAGGAGGGTTCTAGAGAGTTGGATGATGACAGAGATAGACTGGGACTTGATGAAGGGCCTTGTGATGGAGAACCGCAAGGGGCAGCCGAAGAACACTGGCCGAGAAGGCAAGAAACAGGGATACCAGTTCTGCAAGGTGAAAGTGATCTAGTTATGGGCATGCAAGCATCTGGAATGTAAATGGCATAAGAGCTATCACATCTCAGATAAAGACACATAACTACATGTAATTAAGGAGTACCATGGGCAGATCACACTTTCCTTAACCTGATTTTTCATGCTAATGGTAGATGAGGCGAATAACTTCTCTTGTGAACTCTTATAATAGTTACATCCCTCAGGTCTGCAGACTCTGTGGCAGCGGTCAGGGCCCCAACATCCAGTAACTGCAATCAGATTGCTAATATCCTCCTTGTATGCCTCTTTCCCAGAAAAAGCTAAGAACTACAGTTTCGCTCCTCCTAGAGCATCACGTTTTCCTCTACTAGAAGGCTCTTTTGGCATAAGGAACATTTCAGTAGAAGAAACTTGCTCTCTTGTTGCTAAAATCAAAACTGTCTTCCTGCAAGATCTGGCCTCTCCGGCTATATTGAAAAGAGCACTCCAACCTTATGTGCACTGCTTAATTTAGCTTTCAAAGTTGGACAACTACCAGCTGAGTGGAAACACGCCATCATGGTTCCTCTTCTTAAGATACCAATTTCAGTTCTTCATTTCATTGCTAAAGTCACCAAAAAACATACAAATTGAAAACTAATGAAGTTCATTGATGAAAAAGATCTAATTAATGAGATCCAATTAGGTTTTAGGCTGCAGTATAGTATGGATTCTGCGCTCTTATTAGCCTCTCAGATGCTATGTATGTTGGCTGATGAAGGCAAGATAGCTGCATTAGACTTGCTATACTTAAGTGCGGCTTTTGATATTGTACCACATGGCATGCTTTTAGAAGGGCTATGGTTACAGGTCATACGTTGAAGAGCCTTTGAATGATTTGCTGACTTCTTGCACAACCGCTCATTCCAGGTGTTTCAGAAGATGCACAACTCGGTAATCATCCTCTTGCAGCAGGGCATGACACAGGGGTCGACCTTAAGCCCGACCATGTTTAACTGTATCTCCATCCCATGGCGGACGTGATTGAATGCCACGGTGTGAGGACCATGCTTTATGCTGACAACACTCAGCTGATCATCACACTGGCGCAATATAAGAGGAGGTCTGCAGCAAATTTCAAGTCCTGTCTGGTGGACCTTTGCGGCATGAATGGACACCAACTGCCTAAGATTGATTACAGACAAGACAGATGTCTTAGTAATTGGGAAACAACCTTCGATATGGTCCTCTGCTTGGTGGCCTTGCGAATTGAGCCCCACTTCGAACCCTAAACCTAAAGTAACAAATCTGGGCGTCACCTTCGATGTGGTGCTATCCTTTGATTATCAGATTACGGCTATGGTTGGTACCTGTTTTGGAGTGTTAAAGATGTTACAAACGATTCTGGGACTCCAACCAGAATCAGCTAAGAAGACGATAATTCAGTCTTTGCTGGTATCCTGTCTAGATTACTGTAATGTACTCTATTTGGTGGTCTCCAAAGGCAGGTTAGGGGTGCTTTAAAGGGTACAAAATGCTGCAGCTTGGCTGAAACTAAAAATTCCAACACAGTCTTCCATATGCCTGGGTCTTGCCGAACTACACTGGCTCTCCATCAAGCATAGAGTCTCTTTTAAAGCACTCTATTTTGCACATTGGATACTCAATCAGAAGGGCCCAAGATCTTTGTTTCCTTTGATTCAAGCATGCACTCCTACTAGACAACTCAGGTCTTGTGGGGCAGTGCTGACTGTGGTCCCTAGAGGGATTAGAATGCGCCTGGGGGCAGCTTTTTCAGACTCCTGGCAGCTAAACTCTGGAACTCTATGCCATTGGACCTGAGATTGGAGCCATCAGAAGCACTACTCAAGACCTGGTTATTCAGGCAAATAACGTAGGACTAATTTGCCCTTTCAGACAAACCTGACTTGAAAGGCAAATTGATTTTAGTGCTGTATCTCTAGCATGGGGACACTCCTTGGGATTAACCAGGCACTTTACAAACTTCATAACATAACATTACATAACCTAACTTAACATAACATAACACAACAGATATCCCAGAGGATAAAGAAGATTCATACCTGAGTGAAGGAGGAGAAGAGATAATACTCAAGAGGCCGAAACAAGCGAGAGTGCAGTGTTGGAGGTCCTAATTCCCTGAATGGACATACTTTCTTGCAAATGGCAAGGAGAATGAGTTCAGGGAATTTTGCGATCACTGTGAAAGTTGAATTGACACTTCTGGAACTTAATCTTCAGTTTGATCTTACCTTTGACTTTCCTTTGTTAACAAGACTGAGTGCCTTGTGTCAATGTCCCTTTTTGGATGCAAACGAGTTTCCTGTGTTAGTTGATGAACTGAAGCATTTTATATTGGGACTAATAGTGAGTGAACTAGAACCGTTTATTATTAAAGACATTTTATAGACATTTTAGGGAAGAAAGAAGAGTGCAGAGGCTCAAGGGAACAGAGGAGCCTAAGGATGTCATTTAGAAGAACACAGAGTAGAACGAAGGAAAATTTCTGTATATATTTTGTTGCATATTGTATGAAAAATTGTTTTTGCTGCTTGCACGGGTGGAATTCGACAGAGAGGTTTCTGCAGCTGCTAAGTTCCACCAATTGGATTTTGATTCCATCAAAGTGATGGCAGTCAATCTTAATACTAGTATGCGTAGATATATCATAGTAGGCACACTAATGGATTTAGTTGTGATATCAGTTACAGTGCTTAAAGGGTTATATTCAGCAACAGTTTGCTAGCTCACTGGAATTTAAGTCTACTTGTGCGCCTACCATGCCACGTTTTTCTGATAATTACATGCAGATGTGGGGGTTAAGAAATTACACACAGATGTATCAAAGGGGATTATACCTCAAATGTTTATTTTAGATTGCTTTATGAGCTTTTGTGAATACTGAAAGTCGTAAAGTTAGGATTTTTCTCAGTTTAGGAGTAGTAAAGTTAGGAATCCTAACTTTACTACTCCTAAATGCCTTTTGTGAATATCGAAAGTCGTAAAGTTAGGATTTTTCTCAGTTTAGGAGCAGTAAAGTTAGAAATTCTAACTTTACTACTCCTATATGCCTTTTTTGAATACTGAAAGTAGTAAAGTTAGGATTATGTCTCAGATTTCCTTTGTCAATTTGGCCCACCGATTTTTTTCTTCTAATATTTTTGTACATATAATTATGACTATCAGATCACGATATTTTGATAAACGATAATCTTGACACAAAATGTTTGTCAACAATATTGTTTACCACAATATTGTGTCAGTAAGCCTCATTAAACATATGTCTGAGGTTAAGATCACTTCACATAGCTTGAACTTGTGTACACAATGCCCAGAATGCCAAAATATTGGATGATAAAAATGCAATACCATATAAGTTTTTACTGTGACTTTTGTATGTAGTTATTCTTTAGGTTAACAACCATTCCAAATGAACTTTAATTACATAATTAAAATGTCAATTTTTTATATTAATTGGGCAGTTCAATCTACAAATATGCCAAAGGCTGCAACATTACTTTAACAAGTTTCATAGAACAAATACCTTTGAATTTGGCTTACTCTAGTCAAATTGAAGCACAACACATATGGGCAGACATGCAAACATAAAGCAAGTATGCATTCACACCAATGACCTTACAAATACGCATTCAAACAAAGTTCCACAGACATTGATGCTCAGCAACATATAGACACAAATGCACACATATCAATGGTCTTATATCACCCTGTGAAGCAGTGGAACAGAGAAATACCCCAAAGGGTCCAATTATGGCAGTTCCCTAAGGCCACTGAGTGGTTTAGCACTGGTTTGTGCAGTCCTAGGGTTCTTTGTGGAGCATAAATGATTGAACAGCATTGTATGGCTGCACATTTCGTGGCCATTCATTGTGAAGGTATGTTCCCTCATTATCAGTTGGATGCTGCACACCATACAAATAAGAGAACCTTTTTTGCACCTGTGCCATATTAAAGAAGCACAAAATAATCAAAATACCTAACTGACCTTTTATAAGGCTGCAACCAATTTGAGCAAACTTGAGACCAAACTCACCAATAAGATGGTCTATTTCATTTAATTATTCACTTTTTTCTTTTTTAATTTCATTTTTTTGATTTACAAGACTGATATTAAATACACTTAACAATTTACACAGTTGACATAACATATAAAAAAGTTTGTTTAACAATAACACCAAATCACAATTAACACACAATTTGGATTGTTTCCAGTCAAAAAACAACAACAAGTAACCCACAAAAACAATTTTCAAAGGCTAAGGTTACCAACCAATGGGGAAAAAAACATTTATAGCAATAGAGGATTTACATTTTTAAGCATTTACTTTCCCTCTTCGCTACACAAATTTCTATTAAAACTCTAACGCGTTGTGTATCCCAATTTATTTATAGAGAGTCTTCTCAAGGCTGTGACTGGATTTCTGTTAAAAAGTTTTGAGAGGGGAGCCTTACACTTCCCTCCACTCTTGCCACTTGCCTGGCAAGTCTGACAAGACCTTCAGTGTGTACCAATGTGCCTTCTCATTTGGGGCCAATAAAAGTGGGTGAAAAGCCTCTGAAAGGTATTGTGGCAACCCAAATGTCCTGCTAGAGGCACATCATGAGCCAGATCCAGTAGAAAGGTCCTGAAGCACACAAATACCACCAGCACACGGGCTGCACCGGTCTCAGTGACCTTAGGCTCACAATACAACAATCCATCTTCCCAGTAAATCAGATGTGATCCAGACTGATCACCTGCTGCCTGGTTTGCAGTCTGCTGCCGCAAACCAATAATAGTAGGGCACTCCATCTGTGCTCAGCAGAACTCCTCCTTGGAGGGGCCCCCTTCCTGCTGCCAATGAGTCAGCTCCGGTAGGTCTCCCAGTTTGGCTACCTGCTCCCCTGTGGGCTCCTGGGCATCCCCCTCAGGGTCTGCTTCCTCCTGGACCGCGGGAAATTCTGGGGCTGGATTCCCACGCCCCCTGCCCCTCCTCTTCCTGGCAGGCACCTGGGCCACTGTTTCAGGCTCCAGGTCCTCTTGATTACCCCTACTTGCTGTCATTGACCGAGTGGTCATACAGACCCACTCAGGCACACCCAACATCTCCAAATGAGCCTGGCTGTTTACCTCCTTCAATGGGGAACTCTCCAGGTCATTGCCAAGCAGACAGTCTACAGGCATGGATGGACTAACAACGACCTTCAAGGAACCTGAGATCCCCCACTCAAAGGGAACTATCTCTACCTTACACAGGCACTCAGAGTTGTCTGCTACAACTACAGGGTAAAGTACAATGAGAATAACCTGCTCTTCAGACACCCATTGACACCTGACAGATGTCACACTGGCTCCTGTGTCTCTCAGAGCCTCCACCCTCCTCCCATTGATGGTCATCCACTGCCTGTACTTCTTAGTCTTCTCAGGCAGATAGGATCCCTGGACCATCTCTCTGTCTCCTAATGAGACAAGGGTCATAACTGCTGGTTTTCCACCTTCACTAGGAACCAACTCTTCCCTCAGCGCTACGCTCACTAACCCCGGTGACGGTGCACCAGTGGGTGCTGGGATTGCCTTGGGGCACTTGGGGTCCCACGCTTTGTGGCTCTCCTGACCATAGTTGTAGCACTAATGCTTGTCGTGCTTGCCCTTAGGGGGCCAGGGCACTTTAGGCTGGGGGGCTGGGATTCCTTACCCTGGGAACTGTTTTGGGGCCATTTAGAGAACTCCTTTTGGTTACCCTTGTCTCCCCCACTCTTCTGCTGGGAACCCTGCCCACCCTTTGCTGGGTTACCCCCAATCCCTTTGTGGACCTTGGTGCTAGTCCAGCTGTGCGCCTCCTTAGCAAGCTCCCTGGGATCAATTAACTTACTATCCAATAGATGCTGGCGCAGCTCTGGAACACACAGAATACTCAAGTGCTCCCAAACAATTAAGTTGTACAACCCCTGGTAATCAGTTACCTTGCTGCCCTTCAGCCAACCTTCCAGTGCATGGTTATACATGTTCACACATTAAACCCAAGTATGCGAATCAAGCTTCTTAAAGTTCCTGAACTTCTCGCTGTACTGTTCTGGGATGAGCCCATACCTGAGGCATAAAGCCTCCTTCATATGGGCATAGGTCAGTGTACCCGCCTGCTCTAAAGGTGGTAGGGTGTCCCTCCAGAGGCCTCAAAGTGGTTCCACAGGCCCACCCCCAATACTTCTCAAGAACCTCATTCATTCTCAAGGCTATCTAATGCGCCGTAAACCATGTATAAATATCATCACCCCTCTGATAATTCTGCACTATGTCCTTGGGTATGTAAACCTTACCCCCTTGCACTGGCTGTATGCTGCCACCATTTGAACTAGATTCTGCTTGCTTAGCCCTGAAGTCCAGTTCTCTCATACTCAACTCATGAGCCAAAAGCATCTTTTTCTCTTTCAGGGAATGAGCGTTCTTGCTCTCCTCTGCCTTTTTCTGAATCTCCAATTCCATCAGCTTCATTTTAGGCCTCAGGACTTCTAGCTCATGATCTCTGGCCCTTTGATTCTCCTCTCGCTCCTCTGGGTAAAGACCTCCAGCTGAATGGTTGCTGCCAGCCCTGGAGCCTGCTCTTGACACAGGCAGATCCTATGACCTGAAACCATTCCCTTGTGCATCCTCATCTACCTCTGCATCACCTGTCTCCCCAGCCTCTTTTGCCTCCCACCACGCCCTTAAGGCCTTCTGTAGCTCCTCCTTCTTGGAGCTGCTCTTCATGGGACATCCAAAATCTTTGCAAAATTGCTTGAGCTGATCTAATCTGTAGGTAAGCAATATTTCAATATCAAACTCCAATTCTGCCATCTTACTTGCTGGTTTACCCTTCTGAGACATGACGTGGGATACTTTAAGGGTCACTCAAAAATAGAACCAAATAGGAAAATAGTACCCATATGTGGTTGCGTAGTGGTCTAGGTGCAATAATAAATCAATGTGGTAGTACACAAACGCAAGTCCTATCCTCACGGCTGACAACCAATGTTAGAAACAGGGTTCCTGGTTGGCTAGGGCACGTGCTTAAGCCAGGCAGAAACCACCACTCTAGTCAGGGTAGGGGATTCACACACTGAAGATAACCCCTGCTCACCCCCTTGGTAGCTTGGCAGAGCAGTCAGGCTTATCCCAGAGGCAATGTGTAAAGCATTTGCGCACCACACCCTCATGCATGCACCAATGTCACCTTAGACCCACCACAAAGGACACTCCACACCGAGGTATCGAAAAAAAAAATATCCTTTATGTTGCTTTTAAAAAGAATGCAATCGTTCCATAAATCACATTAGCAAAGAGCTGTTCCTTGTACTGGGGGCCAGGGATGTAATGACTTTTATAGGCCACCTAAGTAAGGGCAAACTCTGAGTGTTGGGTAGCCGGGGTGCAGTCCTTGTCGTGAATCCCACAGAGCATGAATTTCCTGGTATCCTCACTAAGATCTTATCTGGCACTGAATAATTAGGTTGTGTCCTACCAAAGGTTTAGGCTCCAATACTCATAGTCCACACAGAATCATGCCCCTGTGCAATGCCCAATCTCAATAATGGCGTAAACAAGTAAAACAGGCCTCAATACGATATTGATTAGGAGAGTATGCCCCCGTAATCACTTCACTGTAACAAGTTAAACAGGCCCCCTTACTACGTCACAGCTGAGGAGAGAGAACAGGGCATCGGGGCTCAGACCGCTAGGCTGAGCGTTACATGGGTGTTAGACACGCACCTCTGGCTCTCCCCGTGCTCGTCAGGGGTTTGTTGTTGCGGCCCGCCCTCCTTCCATGCACAACCACCGGTGCCCTAGTTGTCGCTTTGGCGGCGGGGAAGGTGGGAAACTGCTCCCGAGACAGCAGGAGATGCACCGGCCCAAGGCTCCCTCAATCCTGGGGTAGGGAGGTGCAGGTGTCTCACAGCAGGCAGTCGTGGTTGGCAGCGGGGGGAGCGTAGCACCTCCTCCTGGCACAGAGCACTCTCTCGTGACCTGGTGGCTCAGCTTGGCTTGTTCTTGAGTCCTGGGGATTGTTGCTAGGCAACACATCGCAAACTTACTCAGCACACCAGGGGCAGTGATCGGGCTGACCGTTTCAGACAGCCTCATCTTCACAGCGAGCGCGATCAGGCTCCCATTGCTTCTCAGCCCACGGTGAAACACAGCACACTATAGCAATTCGCCCACAGTGCAAATGGGGTTGTCAGGGCTCACAGTACGTTTCCTCCTTGTGACCCTTCTGTAGCCATTGTGTGTCCTCTCCAACCCCACTGGCAAGGTCTTTGGCCTCATTACTGTCTCAGTGGGCGAGCATGCTGGCAGCGCCGGAATTCCAATATGGCCGCCAGCATGCCCGCAGTTCAGCAGTCTAGTTCTTATTAGAACTCCTTAGTTCTGGTGAGGCACTCTCCAATGTTCCAAGGCACACTTCACTAAAGATTCGTTCATAGAAGCAGTTTACCTGTCATCCTCCGCCGTTTAGTCAGTCAGGGTAGAAGCGTCGGACCGCGTTTAGTTCCGGTCGTTCCTTCCTTCCAGAAGAAAAGAGGTTAGTGTCTTTCTAATGCGCATGTCACCCAAACGTATTATTCCGTTCTGCGCATGACATGAAAGGAGAGTTTCAGCGAGAGTTAAAACTTCCTCAGCTATAACAGAGTGTGGCTCCACTCGCATTGCTAAAAGCTGGGAATTATAGATAACGGAGCCAAGAGAAATCAAAGTAATTCCCAGTAGAAAATAAGTCGACAACTCTATGCGGGCGTGGTTATTCCTCATGCCGCGTTGAACCGCCAGACTTCGTAGGAATCCTGTCAACTCGGTTGCAAGCCTAGATACCAATAAATTAGTGGAAAAAACAACAATAAGACAACATCAAAACCCCTCAGGGAGACATAGGAGATACATTACTGAGGGTATAACAGAGTATTTAATTCCAGTCACTAAATGAATAGACCTGAGTAAGTAGACAGAACACTAGGAAAATACCAGTCACAGTGACACAAGGAACACAAGAATCACCAGTTACAACTTACCTTGCTTCTTTCTGTGTTAAGAGTGAGGTGTTGGCGATGCTCGTATTCATCCTGCAAGAAAGGAAGAAAGGTGTCACGTCATTTCGAGATCAAAAACCAAGCAACATACATAGAAAAGGTTATAGAAGAGGGTCCTTGGTGTTCCTGTTAGGATACGTTATTTATTTAACTGCACAGTAATAACATAGAACAAAAGGTATAGAATTGTAATGATTGTTTTCAGCTAAGAAGAGGAAAAAGAAGACAAACAGAGTAGGAAGAACACCAGCTGGGCAGTCTCTTCTCTTTTCTATTCCCATTACCCTTCCCCCCTTGGCACTTACCTGGGACGGACATCTTGAAGACCAAGCAGGTACGTACTAAGAGGGCATTGGGAGTTAGGCATCGTTCTGCTCCTGTGTTCATTGGACTCCTAGAAACCAGGCCTGACAGGGGGAGATAACTTGGAAACGTTGATGTCCCTGAGTTTCCTAACAACACGAGGCCAGCACGCACAGGCCCTTGGAGACTCCTCTCAAGCAGGGGGTGGACAGAGCGCACAGCAAAGTCCCTTTGCTTACCTTGGCAGAATCAGCTACTGCAGGACAACCCTAGACAGCACACAGCAAAGGGGCAGACTCGTCCTCCAGTCTCTCCAGCTCTTCTCCTTGGCAAAGGTTCCTCTTGATTCACGAAGTATTCTAAAGTCTGAGGTTTTGGGTCTGATACTTATACCCCAAAATGTCCTTGTCGTCTTTGTGCAGGGGGCTCTAAGCCCAGTTCAAACCAGTTTTGCCTTCACTGGTGCAGCATGACCACAGGAGGTGGAGATAGCATTGCGCAAGGGAGACAGGCTCCTTTCAGGTGCAGGGGCAATCTCCTCCCACCACTCTATATGCAGCCAGGGTCTATTCAGCTCAGGCCTGGGTCATCCAGGAAGGAATAGGCACAACTCAACCCCACCAGAGGCTGTCTACATGGAATGCACATCCTCTGTCTTTGTCACACTGAAACCAGACAGTCAATCCACAAACAGGCAGAGGCACACCAGATGGTTGAACAAGAAAAAAGCCACTTTCTAAAGTGCTTTTTTCAAACACATAATTTAAAAACCATCTTTAGTAAAAGTGGTTCTATTAAATTCTGAGTTCATGGATACCAAACTCCATTTTTCGATCTCATCCCTATAGGAAGATATGCTTATAAAATATTACAAAGCATTCCCCATTCTGTCCTAAGGGGCAAGGTAGCCTTTCAAAAGTGAACAATGAAATTGGCAGTATTTCACTATCAGGACATGTTACACACTCCAGTACCTGTCTTACCTTTCACACACACTGCACCCTGCCCAGGGCGGTACATTGGGCCTACCATAGGGGTGTCCTATGTGTAAGAAAACTGAAGGGTAGGGCCTGGCAAGTGGGTGCACTTGCCAAGTTGACATGGCAGTTAAGAAACTGCGCGCAGGCACTGCGGTGGCAGGCCTGAGACATCTTTTCAGGGCTACACATGTGGGTGGCACAATCAGTGCTGCAAGCCCAGTAGTAGCATTTGATTTACCAGCCCTGGCACACTCAGTTCACTTTACTAGGGACCTACTGGTAAAAACAAATATGTCAATCAGGGAGAACCAATCACAATATCAATTCATACAGGGAGCACTTGCACTTTGACACTGATCAGCAGTGGCAAAGTGCCCAAAGCATCTAAGCCAGCACAGCACGAAAAACACATGAGGTAGAGGTAAAAAGTATGGGGAAACCTCGCCAAGGATGCCAGGTCTAACACCATCCTCTTCCTGAATTAACTCCAACACCTCTAGAAGATCTATTTATGCATAAAAGTACAAACGTGTAAAAAAGACATAGTTGGCAAAGCAATATGCAACCCCTAATACATGCCCTCACAAGAATTCTGTAATGCATTTCTATTGTGAAGAGAAGAAGTCCAGTAGTCAGGTATAGATTAAGTAAGATGTTTTATTAGTAGTTTCCATGAAGAGCCCCACCATGAGCAGCCTTCCTGCTGCTCAGCCCATTCTCCAACTGACTCTCTCAAACATCCAACATTCCACAGCATCTCCACACACCAACATTCCACACCCCCGTCACACACATTTTCTGACTGCAGGGTTTGTCCAGGGGGGAGAGGAGGTGATAACCTGTACTCAAAACCCTAGCCTCCAATGCTATTCTGCGAGATTCTGCATAACAATATACCTGCTTACATGTTTTAGCCTAGTGCATTAATAATCCTCCCTTTAAAACCTATTGGCTTTAACAAGTGTTTTTCAATTTGAAACATCTAGGCCTTTTGCCTTTGTTGTAAAGGTCCATAATACACACAACAGCAATGTGGCTTAACTTTTCCCATTGAACAAATCGGTCCTAAAGCTTTTATCATTGCCTTGTTGCCATAACCAACTCAGGTCTACTGTATTGAACACAGGCTTTCCCATAGTGCCGCCATTTGCATGAATTCATAAAAGTACACAGATGTACAAAATTAGAGTTGGCAAATTCATATACACCCCTTGCAAAGTGGGCGAAGCACAAGTGCAATTCTGTATTTAAGGACATTGTCAGAGAGGGTAACATGCAACAAAATCACACAACTGCCCAACCAAATGCTGCAGTTAAGGGAACAATGTGTAGGAGGGGTCAAAGCCCATCTCCAGTAGTACTTTTTAGGTCTCGCATAGGAAGCGCGCATGCGCTGCCTCTACGAGGCATCAAGTAATTAGTATTAAGGGTGAAACTCCACCCAGTGCGTTTTTTTTGTTTTGTCCCTTGCCATTGGTTTAAATGTGGTATTGCTCTTTTAAACTCGCTCACTATTGGCTGGTGGGCCGATGCGTCACTTCCGTTTTCTTCCGATTTCGGAGGAAGCAGCATCGACCAACTACAGTTACCTTACCCTGCAGGGCAGTAACTTTCAACGTAGGGACTACTTTGTTGTTGCCTGGTGTCTCCTCTCATGCCCAGACAGGACCAGGACGCACTTGGGCCCGCAGGACTTCTCTCTGTACAGTACACAGCACTCAGGACCCTTTCTCTGCATTCCATCCACTTGTGGAGTCAGGAGTGTTTTTCGCTCCACCGAGCCGGTGTCCGTGGGAGGGACGAGCTGGCCTCAGTCAGAGTGTCTCAGTCCTCCTGCAAGCAGCGCACAGGCCCGCCTCTGCTCTTTCCTGGGTGTTTGAGTGCTTCCAGCTCAGAATCGCTCCCTTTCAAGCCAACTTTGGGGCAGTTTGCGGGACGGCGCCTAGAGGCCGAAGCAGGAGCTAGCTGCCGTTCTGGCGCTTCTGTTATGATGTGTTGCGTTGTACTCGCCACCCACTTTATAAGTTACATTAAACTTGGAGAACTAGAACCTGTCCTGACTACTCGCTGACAGTTTGTACAATCAACTGCATTTCCCGTGCTTTAGAAGGAAGGAGGCGGAGGGAGGGGGGCGCCGGGGCGAGTAGATTGTAGACGAAGGGAGCTTAGACACCGGATATGGATGGTGATTTATCCAATTTAAGGATCTGCAACATGGTTTTAATAGAGGTGGGCGAGCCACTGGAACTCGAGCCCGGGTCCACCCTGAAGCCCGGCCCTGGCTCAGCTCGAGGTCCTGTTGGAACCCCGAGCCCATTACGAGCCGAGCCTTCATGTGGTTTCTGCCTCCCTCTGCCAAGGATGTGACGTTACAGCCAGAGCTCTTGACGTTCGATCTGGTAAGCCAGAGTCCCGGCGCCGCTCAACACTCTGTGATACTAGGCAAACCACTTAATTTCCTTATCTCTATAAACAATGAAGGGTGACCTTGTATAATGTAACGCGTGCCTATGCAAACGCTCAATACTCCCGGGTGGAGTTGGTGCCTTAATACAAAACTGTTGAAAGATGCATTAAGAGGTAACAACAACGCCTTAACATAAGGAATATTACTCTATAGCAACCCGGGACAGTACAGGGTTTACAATACGTGGCCATTGTCTTGCCTTTTAGTTCACTGATGGTTCATATTTAAAAATTCTCACTTTTAATAAAGTACTTCGCAGTACAGTGCTATGATGTGACGTGTTAATAATGTCTAAGCTTCCACATGCTAAATACATTTTAAAAAAATTACTTTGAAGAGATTTGACCGTAATTTACATGGTGTTTGGTCTATGATTTTCATAGCAAACATTTTCAGGGCTCGGCCAATTCACGGGCTCAAGATCTGCGCCAGACCATTGGCTCGGCTTTCTGCGCTAATTTGTGGCTCGCCCCCCTCTATTTTTAAAATCTTCCAAAGCTGTGGTGCATTGACCTGTGGCGCGACAGGAAGCTGGCCCGGCCAACCACGGAATACCGCCTTAGTCCTGATGTTTAAACCTAGAGTAACCAATAATATTGTACCTCTTTAATGGAGCACTACCTAACCCCCTACTGCTCTGCTTCTAGTCAACTCTTGTGTATGTGTGCGTAGGTATGTGTAAAGTAGTGTCACAGAAGGGCTAACCATTGTACAGGACACAAGTCACACCCATGGTCCACAGTAGACAGGAGGTTTACAGCTACTCCCAAGAGCCAGACAAGCAGGGTGGGTCCATTCCTGGCACCCCAGGGGTGCTGGACAGAGTCACGGAAGCCTCCGCCCTCAGGAGTAGGAACACTGCGGCCGTACATCGAGTTGGATTCCGATAAAGAGTAGTGTCAATCTCCAGACAAAGGGGCAGATTTACAAGCCCCTTGAGCCACTTTTGCGTCACTTTTAACATGGGAAAAGTGACGCAAAAGTGGCGCAAGGGGCTTGTAAATTGCTAAAGGAAAAAATGCCAGAATCTGCAGAATCTACAGGAATAAATGTCCATTCAAACTCGTCAGTTTTGTTTACCGAAACAACTGAAAAGAACAATTCACACTGCGTTCACTATTTATTTTCCACAATTTCAGTTATTTGAAAAATGAAGTGATTTCCCAAGAGCAAGTTTTTTGTTTTATTAATAAAATTAATTAATATTAATAAACGTCAGAGATGTATTGCAGTGACGGGCGATGAAGGGGGCTCAGGAGACCTGGTCCAGTGAAGACCTCTCGCTGTATCCTCCCTCGCCACTTGCGCCTCTCCGTCAAAATAGTGCTGCTGTTGCATTCCAGCGGATGAATTCCAGAACCACACACAATTGCCCTTGACAACTATTACAGCTGCAGATTGTTTTTTAAATGTACTCCTCGAGGGCTGGTATCTGGTTCCGTCACACAAATCCATGCTTTGTGAAAGGAGCGCTTCCGGTTAGGACACTCACTGTGTTCAGGTAACAGGGGTACGGCGAAGAGCTAAGCACAGCTGCCCATTGCATCTCACTCCTCACTTAAGAGCAGGTGGAACACTCAGAGCCACTGTCCTGAGTAACAGCGGTGAGTAGGGATACCTGTCCCTCCAGAGGCGCAACTAGAGCCAAATTTCGGGGGGGGGGGGGCTGAGCAAAAATTTCGGGGGGGGCTGAGCAAAAATTTCGGAGGGGCTGAACTTTAAGCAATAGGCAGAGTGGAGCTGCAGGGGCTCTTAGAGGGGGTGAAACAACAGCAAGGCCTCATTAACATGCAAATGGTCTTTTAAAGACCTGTGAAGTGCTCGGGTGCGGCTGCTTTTTGGCCCGGGAAGGTGTCTCAGCCCGGGCTGCAACACACGACGGGGGGGGGCTGAAGCCCTGTGAGTCCAATGGGTGTTGCGCGCCTGTGTCCCTCCCCCATCCCGCTCTGTCGCTGGCACAGCATCACAGAAGCAGTAGACACTCAGAAACAGGTGCACTCACCTCACTCCAACACCCGGATGGTAAGATACTACCATCATGCCTTGCGAGTCCAACAGGTTTGCCGTACACGCTGCTTAGCCAAGGAGTAGCAACATCTTTGATATAATCAAACTACAGAGGGCTGCGTCCCTCTAACTCAATAGACCCCCATCTGGATTTACCCAAATTCACTTCCAATAGAGAATCGGACAAAGCTTTGCCGTAAATTTAGGCGTTGGGGGTGGCAATGACAACAAGCATTAAAAATGCATTAGGTCTCGCCTTTTATTAAGTTTAAGCCATTTGCTTCACTATGCAATACCATTAGCAAAGCAAATAGCTTTAACTTAATCAAAGGCGCTTTTTTCCTCATTCGCGCAATGGCAACAGCTTGTTTTCTTAATCCATGTTGTGCAGCAGCAAGGCTGAAAGTTTTTTATTTTTAAATGTGCTATAACGCGGTCAACGATGGCGTGTCACAGCTTAAATATAATGAAAAACAAAATATAAAGTTAGAAAAAAATGCTATGCCACGGATAGTGCTGTCCGCATTACAGCGCTTTTTAAAACTATGTTTTTAATTTTCATTACGCTGTGACGCCCTGCCCCGTTGTTGTTGGTCCATGTAATCTCCTTCCCCGACCTGCTTGCTCCTCCCGTCACACCACAAAAGAAATTAAGAAAGCCAATAGATTTCGAATAGCCAAGACCTATCAGCTTTACCAAAGCTTGTTGGTGAAGTGATTTGTGAGTGGTGGAGTTATTTTAAATCGGGCGAAGTTTTGGTTGTAGTACTCGTGCCAGTTGTTTTATTTAAATAATTAGTTGGATGACTGAACTGGGGCTGCTGGGCACTCGCACCTTTGCACTACGTGAACCTCTGAAAGCGGCAGATTTGAAGCTGTGTCTGCTTGTGTGCTGCAAAGGTCCAGCCCGCACGGCACATCTAACGTATGTCCTCATGGTTTTGTTTGGAAGTGGCCACTTCATGAAACGTCGTATTTTGGTACCGAGGCTCTGGTGATCTCCGCAGTTTCAGCTTTGGTCGTCCAAACTGGCTGCAAGTATACAAACAAATGAAGTGCCCCTATCCTTTCTCATGGTTGCCAAGTGCTCCCACATCAGGTCAGAACATGAGTATGCTTTGACACTGTAGCACATCACACATTTGATGTTTTCTTTTTTTGTGCCTAAACTTACAGTTAAAGGCGTAACTACCAGCCCCAGAATGCAACATTTTCAGGCTTGTTTCGCTTTTAAGAGGATGGGATTTCTTTAATACATGTTTACAATTTTGGAAGGAAATCCCAGAATGCAACCGTCTGGACTGCTGCATTGTAGGACTTGAAGTTTGTCCAACATTATAATAGCCCCGCAGCCCCTGTTTAATGGTATTGTTTTAACATTTCGTCTGTATCCATATTTGTTTTTTGTCATCTTATTGATATTTATACATATTTGTTTTGTGTTCTGAGAATGAATACAATGATATATTTCCACATGTATTTAACTGTATGTAACTGTATGTATTTAACTCTTAGAGGTGCACTCATACATGGATCCATCCACCTGCAGACAACAAATTTGAAAACAGGATAGGCGATTCGCACAAAGTAACCAAAATTCTCAGCTTACGTTATCGTCTTTAGTGGAGCACACCTCATGCTACTGGTGTTACTTAATACAACTGAGAAGTTTCGTCAGTCTGAGCACTTTACACAGACATGAGTCTGAATCAGATTTTGGTTATGTTGTATGGTATTGTCCTTCAGTTACTTTCCCGGTCTGGCGGTGCGGTCTTATTCCTTGAGCCATGGGTATATGATTTTAGTGTGTAGTGGCTGAGGTCAACGGGTTAACCCTTTGATTACTTATGAGATAGATTGGAGGCAGGGTCGGACTGGGACAGAAACTAGGCCTGGGCACCAAAATAAAAGTGGCTCCAGTAGCAAATAAAATACCTAACAGGCATTTGCAATGCAACAGGTCTACCATTTGGGAGAGTTTGAGCTATTGACATTGCAGTCATTGCTTACGAGAAGCAAGGCTGGCAGTAATGGCGCCTCTTTTACTGCCAGCCTTGCTTCTCGTAAGCAAGGACTACAAGTACAAGTACAAAGTACAAGTGCGTGTTTACGCACCACGTGCAGGTTTTCAATACACATAAATAAAAGGCATAGTCATTTACAATGCCAGTAGCTCAAACTCTCGCAAATGCGAGACCTATTGCATTGCAAATGCTTGTTAAACCTTCTTTCTAGTTAATTAGGAAATGTGAGGAGAAAGCAGAACTGTGACGATAGACGTAAACACGTTAAAATAAAAGGGTATGATATGTTTTTAAAGAGCATTTGAAACTGTCGCTTCACTGTTCACACGCCACTATACATACAAAGCACTCCAATTATATCATGGTAATAGGTCAATTAGCCGCCTCACTGGTCCTTATAACGGAGGTGGTATCGGAGATAGATAGGGGCGCCGTGTACGCCAAGAGTCTGCGTAAGCCTGGACCGAGTATAGCCATTCTGCAAAGATAAACAGGTCATATTTTCACGGTGGCCAACAGGAAAGAGCAATCACAGAGCACGTTTAGCTGTTGCTGTACACCCCGCACGCTGGTTTTATGAACTTGTTCACACCACTAAAGGGAAAAAAGAAATGCAATAAAAGTCAGAGTTCAAAATCACGTTATAAATCCAGCCAGCCGAAGTATCTCTCGCATTCTGCCAGACGGAGAAACTATTGTTCACGGGAAAAAAGACAGAACCATTTTTCCTCATTGAAACCATTCAGCTACCAGTCTAATGAGAAAAGTACAGGTCATGAATTATCCCCGGAAACAAACCATCTATGAAGCATTCAAATGAGCAGTTTTCCATTTTCAGAGGCTGCTGATCCAACACAGTGTCAATTTAAAATAAAACATTCCATTTATTTTATTTTACTATGTATTTATTTGGACATTTTGACAGCATGTGCTACTAGCAAGCCATATTCAAGTCACCGCATGGTAGTATTTATATATTTTCACAATTTACTGAGCAGATTCGGTTTGGCAACTCCAGAAAGTCTAACAAAAATGCAATTTTCTGATAAAATTCTAACAGCAATATAACAATAATGTAAGAAGAGTAACATGGATAGAAGGGCACAACAAATGCCTTCTATCTACACCGGGAAAGAAAGGATGCATCAAAATTATTTTATACGAAAAATGCCATTACATTTATTTGCAGACAAGAATCACTCCACCACTATTTTCTCTTCAAACATGCTGGGCAAAGTTAGGGAACGTCGATTGCTGTGGTGTTCAATCGAGGTTCAGAAAAGTTGGTGTTGGCGCGTATAATGTAACACAATGTGTACTTTACAGCTGTTTTGCATAGAAGACATTCACATTGCAATATATACACTGTAATGAGGCTATTCATAATCATATGGTTCCCCTATACTAGCACTAAGTCATGCTCAGTTTACAAACTTAGCTTTAAATGAAGCTAAGGATTATGTTCTATGCTGCTGTAAGAATCCTGGAATAATGTGCACTTTTCAAGCAGTACTGGATGAGTCTGCAAATGTGCTGTCAGTGAACCTGTGAGACCAGACAGGATTGCCATTGTAGTGTTAACCCAGAACACCCAACAATTTTCATTGAACAAGGATGTGCTAGTGACACATGGAAGCAACTGCGCAGGCAGGAGCGGCTTGATCGCATTTTTGATGAAACTAGTCTGAAGTTCTGTAAGTATGTTGTCCCTTGCACAATTGGGATTTGGGACGGAAAATGTGTACAGTATCCTCGCGCAAAGAAGAAGTCCCACAACATGTAGAAGCAAATAGTGACTACATAGCTGAATAGCTCTTCTATAAATTGTAGTAATCAGGGATGACCTGCAAGCTCTGCATCCTATGAGGCATGTAACGTAAAGTATTACTTTAACTACTAATAAATACAATGTAGACTACTGAGGGTAAGCGTGTGCAAGTGTTTACTAACAACTTTGTACCCAAACTGGGAAATGAACACTACAAATCAATTAGCGTGACAGCAATGTGATAGCATGTAGTCCATTAGTAAGAGGGCCTTCTTAGAAGTCCTCAATCAGGATGTAATAACCTGCTCAGAACACAAATATTTATGTGTATGCTCAATACCCCCAATACCCTATCTTCACAGCAAGACGGCCTCTTCCCTCAAGGCAGATGGAACACCTCCTGTGGGGCTAGGATGCAAGTCCCTTGAGTAGCACTTTAATAACCAGGCAGCTAGGCTGATCACTCCACAGGGCAGGCTCACCTCTGGGAGATGGTGACCAGCAATCCCCTTTCTCCAGCAGGCAGATCCTCGTTTTCCAAGACGTCTACAGCTTTCCATGCAGGGGTCTTGTTCCACTTGGTAAGGAATTCAGCAACCAGGGAAACTGGTTGTGGTGCTCAAGTATTTCTTATCCACACAGGTGTGTTAGACCTGGCACTGGTCACTGAGAATCCTGGTATCCTGACCTGGATTTCCGCCCAGTTTTTATCCTTGTTTTCCGGGTGTAAATGTAGGTGCTCTAGAGCTGTATTCACACCAGAGGCGCAACTAGAGCCAAATTTGGAGGGGGGGGGTGGCTAAGAAGATATTTCGGGTGGGCTAATTCTTCCGACAATTGGCAGAGTAGAGGTGCAGGGGCTTTAGAATGGGTGAAAAAACAACAAAGCCTCTTTAACATGCACATGGTCTTTTAAAGACCTGTGAAGTACTCGGGTGCGGCTGTGTGTGTGCCCGGGAAGCTGTCTCGGCCGGGATGCCAAACATGACAGGGAGGACTTTCAGCCCAATGGGTGTTGCGTGCCTGATTCCCACTGTTATAGGTATTTTGTTTATTAGCCCAAACAGGGCACATTAAAAGTTGTGTTAGTCTGGTTAGTTAAACCTAGAAGTGAGATGGTTTGGAGGTGGAGCTGGGTGTGTCTTGAAGGAGAATCTGAGACAAAGAACCAAAAGAAAGAGAGAGTCCATCCTATTTATCTGCTTCACCAAACTGTATGCAGTGACACTCTGGGGCAGAAGGAACCGGAAAGGGAACAGAAATGTCTAAATACTTGAAAGGGGCTTCTGGCTCCCTTTCTTCATTCGTATGTGTCTGGTCCACTGGAAAATACCTTAATCTACATCCGTGTTTCATCAGCTCTCATCCTCCTCCATCTTGTGTACCATCCCAGCAGATCTAAAACTGATTCCGGCTCAGATACAGTGACGCACAACAGACTCATCCCACTCTGCTTCAGACATGCAACATGCACAGTGCACTTGCATTCTCTATACCTGTCCTCTTCAACCTTTCATGAGCCCCTTACTCTAGCTGCCCCTGGACAGCTGGTATTATATTAAAAGACAGGCGAAACAGGCTGCAGCTCATAATCCAATTTCATTAAAGTCAATAAGAGTGAGATTCTATAAGGGAGGATCCCATCAAACCAGAGGTCCAAATACCAGTAGTCAAAAAACAAAAACAAGTCTGTCATTTCTCACGGGTTAGAACCAGTTTTCCTACATGCCAGTATAAAGGTCCATTAAGAAATCCCTATGATTTTCTGAGTACTGGGAAATCAGTGGACAGTGTAAACCAAATCAGAGGGGAATTACCAGTGCTACGCAGATGTTTAAGTCCTTATATACAAGTTCATACAGAAGGCCATAATTAGTGCCTGTAGGTGTTCATTATTTGAAGACCCATCCCCGTCCCCATGCTGCCTCAACTCATCTACATTTTGAGGGCTTCTGTCACAAGCCTCTATACTGGAGTCATTGAAACCCTCCTGCCTCTTTGATAATAACTTCTTCGCTGTGATAAAATGGAGGATCACAGAGGCCCCTCACGCTGCCAAACGGACTGCCGGTAAGTGTGTTCAAATAATAACACTCACACAACAACCGGCACGTCCAATACAGTGCAAATTGGCTTTCCTCCGTCGCCCACTTCTCCGATACTGTTCACAGGCAATCCGATCTCCTCTGCAAAACGCACATCAACAATCCTGGCAATCCGCAGTACAGTTGAAAACATGCACACAGCAGCACGTCCCGGTCCACTTGACGATGGAATCCCCCACAGGCACTCATCTGCAACTCCTCAGCAGTACCACCGAAGCACTCAAAATTTCCGCAACATACGGTGGCACACAGTTCACGTAGGGGTACTCCACACAGCCCGAGCTCTGTCATAGCACATCGCCTCGCCCATGGTCAGGGGTTGCTTGATTCAGGGATTAAACCCTCGCTAGTAACCTCATCAGTCTAGCCTGCCCTCTGAAACTTCCTCCCATCCTCTCGCCACGTTTAAGAGGCGCAGACACCGTAAATTGGTTAAGAGAGCTTTATTAGGTATCAGAGGAGCAACCCCTGAACACGTACTTAAAAGCAGCAACCGTCCAACTAAGTGAGGTCCAGCTTCCAGAACACAGGAAGGCTGGCAACCGTCACCAGGATACAGTGTTAATTTGCTAAGACACAACAGTAAGACTGACAGTTCTCAATTCAGAGTCTGCAAATATATGTTAATGCCCAGTTTAAGCAGTCTGGATTCTTCTCAGAGAGAAAGTAACACAAATTATATCATACACAAACGTGGGTGTACAGAGCACGGCAGACTTAAGGCATGGGCCAAGTGGAGCCAGGCCCACAGCTCTTTACTTTAGATGGGTGCACCGAGCTTCCCTATCAAATTAATTTTTTTATCCTTTTTGGAGATGCCCAAGTACTGTGCCACACATGGATTCCACAAACACGCAGAACATGCTCACCAGTGTGAGAATTCACATCTGAGATCAGAGTCCCTAGTACCTTTCACTTTTTCTTACTGGTTTCCACCCAAAATCAGTTCTCTTTACTGTTCTGAATGTATGTTTAAGATTTACACCCACCTGGATGAGATACCTTTACATCTCTTTTTGGAATGTGGAGGTTCAGCAGATTCTAGCTATGTACCTGCTGTGCAATGTTAACTAGGAAACTGAGCAGTTGCCCTAAACCTGCATGGGATTAAGCAAGTCAGCTCTCTGCTTAACCCACAGCACCTGTATTTATGTTACTTGGTGGGCCTGTGACAAAGGAAGGACCTTTCCATACTCTAAAACAAAAATCAAGTATTGTATTCTGCTTTAACTAAACTCTTTACATAAAATAATATTAAATAACATTTTTGCACTGGTTCAAAATTGATGTGTAGTCTATCGGCCTAGGAAGGACTAACTGCTGAAACATCTTCACTAGGATTCGAATGTGAGACCTGCACATCACACACCCATCCTGGCAGAAACTGCTGACCTTCCTAAAGTGAGTATGCTGTTGCCCCAGGCAGAATAGGAGCCAGTCTCTTCATTTCACCACACCAGGAAGAGAAAAAAAACAGCCACCTGATTCTACTACACCAGCGAGAATCGATGCCAGCCTCCTGATGTCATCGGGGGGATTAGAGACACCCCTCAAATTTACTCCACAAGAAAGACAGGAGCCAGCCCCATGCGCCATCGCCGAGGTAGACACATGGCAGTTTTTGCTTCAATTTTAGATACAGGACGGTAAAAATATTGGTGAAACCAGAGATCCCCGATATTTTCCCTGCTAAGACATAAACCTAAACCTGCAACTAAATGAAGAAATCTGTTCAAAATGTTTCGAGAGATGTCTAAAATGTTTGAGGGTGTTTAACAAAACAAACAGAGATAACTGACATTTAATAAAACAATCCTGACAATTTTACAAGAATTGTTTTTCAGCTCCAAGGTCTTGGCTGTTCCAGAATAAGAAGGCGTAAAGACAACCATGGCCGGTATTTTCTGTCTCACATAGATGGCAGCTGTAGTCACCTCCTGTTCCTTTCCTTAAGTTTCTGACATTGCCCCTTTTTCCCTTTATACACCCGCACCTCATTTCCAGTTTGAGGGGAAGGCTGGCCCTGCTACTGAGTGGCAGCCACCTGCCTGGGACATGGCGGACTCTTCAACACCCTATTCAGTATTCCTCCCTGGGTCTTGACTGGAAAATGCCAGCCCTCTCTTTGCTGCGAGCGAGAGCACTCACTTGTGCGGTTGGCAAAGAAGGAAGGGGAAGCCGTAGAGAACAGCTACCTTCATAGGGATTACCTTAGTTTCTGCCAACCTGCAGTGTCCAGGGTGACACCACGTGTCACATTTTAAGCAGTTGCTGTGCACTGGAACGGTCATGGTAGCTAGGGGTTCAGGTCCACGCTCATGTGACTGTTTTTGCCCAAGCAAGTACCCATACTCACCTCAGGCCTGGAGAAGTTCAGGTACTCACAAGGCAAAGAATTAAAAGTGCTGGTGCTCAGTACCTGTGAGTACCGGCCCATTTAAAGCACTGCCTGCAGCCTTATCTCTGCAGTTCACATGTCACAGCCTATCAAAGTACTGCACCCCTACATTGGCTCCAGCGAGGCTTCTAGGAGCTCATATTCCCACCATGCATGTCTATAGCACTGTTGTGAAATGTAATACTACCTAGTGAATCCATTGTAAAGCGACAACAGGAGAGACCCACAGAATATACTGCCTCCTGAACTTTAGCATGTATTTATCTGAGGTCAAAAGTGGGATGCATTAAATAGGAAGCTGTAGGTAGTAGGCTTTCTTAAGTTGACTACTACAGAAGCTGCATCTCTGCCGGCCTCTTCACAGCAGCAGATGAATATGCAGTGAAGTAAGAGCCCTACGCTCTTCAATATATATATGAGCCCTTTGGCCCGGATGGCTAAAGCACGTAGAATCTCTCTGGTGGCATACGCCGATGACACCCAACTGGTGATCGCTGTATCCAAAAATCCCAACCAAGATAAAATAAAATTTAAAGAAGATATCCCTGCCATTGCTGAATGGATGACAGCTAATTGCCTGCAATTGAATTCCACCAAAACAGAGATCCTTCTGGTTGGCAGAGACTCCCATCTTTAGACGAATGAATGGTGGCTCCAGGCCTGAGGTAACCCCCCCTGACCCCAAACCTGCGTTAAAAAATGTGGGTTTCATACTGGATAAAGATCTTAATCTTGAAACACATGCCAAATCTGTGGCTGGGAAGTGTTTCGGTATATTGCGCGGACTCAGATCTATCCTGGGTCTTTTCGATGCCCAAACACGCCAGTTGATTATTCAAGCTTCCATCCTGGCCCGTCTGGACTACTGTAATGTTCTTCTTCTCGGTTCCAAAAAATCTGTGCTTAGTAGACTTCTGCGTGTCCAGAACGGGACAGCACGCTCCATCTTTGCCCTCCCTAAATTCAGTCATGCCTCCAACCTGCTCTATCGCCTTCACAGGCTGCCCATCGAACAGCGTGTTTGCTTTAAGACGTTCTGCATCACGCACAAGATACTGATAGGAATCGCCTCAAACATTCTAGATCTGTGCACTTTGTACACCCCTTCGCGAGCACTGTGTTCGGTGAATCAGTGTCTTGCACGCACTTCTCGTATACGTAGAACCAGATCTGGCGGCTGCTCCTTTAGACGCCTGGCACCCGCTCTTTGGAACTCTCTTCCCCTCCACATCCATACAACCCCATATCATCTGACCTTCAGACGTCTTGTGAAAACTTGGCTCTTCTCCCAGGTCTAACCCTGGCTGTGTCACCTGCCTAGTCCTGCCCAAGCGCTGGGACGCCTCTTTGCCGAGGCAGCCATGCACTCTACAAGTATTTTAATCTAATCTAATTTAAAGGAACACTTTTATACACCAATAGCTCATTTACCAGTTTTCCTTCGGCAACAACTTGGCGAACTGTCCACTATGAGTCCTTTCTACCATTATAATACATTTGAAACAATCGTGCTGTGCATCGTTTTTGCTACACCGAACAAGAAGATGGGAAAGGAATGGGTAATGGGGCTCTCATTCATTAAAAAAACAAGGATTGGCATAGCCAATAGGTCTCGCCTTTGGGACCTTATAAGTGTTTAGCCATGCAACAGTTGCATAACTACATACTTATAAGGTTCAAAAAGCGAGACCTATTGGCTTGCCAATGCTTGTTTAGTTCTACAATACTGCCAGGGCTTCATTTGTAAATAATCGTGTGTGTCTGTTCTCACTAACCCATCTGCCGGTGCAATAAAATAAAATGACAGTGGGCGAATATCAAAGCTGTGTAGTAGTCTTGGACCTTTTTAATTAAATACCAGACACTCTCTCACTCTCTCACTCTTTCAGGTGTGTGTTTAGATAGCTTCAACAACGACTCATTAAATCTCACCATGGAAATATATTCATAACACCATATATTTTTCTGTGATCCTTCCTAAATGTAGCAGAGGGCGAATTTGCAGTGACAAACTTCATACATTTGTCATTGTGCTCAGAAAAGCTCTGCCAAAGGGAATCTTTCAGAGAAAAAGTTTGCCTGCATTTTTCATCTTGGCTGAGTTTCAGCAGAGTAAAAATCGTTTCTCGGGGCTATGAAAAATTTCTTGCACAGAAACAGATTAAACAAAAGTTGCACAAAGTTAAACAAGCGTTGGCCGCGCGCCAGCGGCCGGAGACGCGATATGTGGTGGGGGCAGGGGAGAAGCGGGAGTTCTGAAAGCGAAAGTGATCACAATCGCGATGACGCACGAGTTTTCAAAGTGCTGCTGAAGGCTAGCGGTTCGCGCGTGCACGGTCGCGTGAACGCAAGCGCTAGGCCAGCCAGCAGCACTTTGAAAACTCACATACAAAATGTCTCTCCGAGCCAGCGCATGTGCTGGGCTCAGTGAGACTTAAAAAAGCAAGTGATGCACAGTGTCCTCCCACCTCTCCCTGAAAAATACTTTTAGCTGGATGTTGAAAAGATTTGCAGGCTATCCACATGAAAGATTTACTTTGCAATTAAAGTATAAATCTAAGAAATGTATTTTTGTCATGATTGGTGTCATATTTTTTCCTAAAATATTTTTGTCTTGTTCTGTCTAGTTTTGCCTCTTGTTACAGTAGCCCTTAAGCAATTATGCCTGATTCACGGCATATTAGGAAATCCACAGACAGATCCCTTGATAGGTAATAGCAACCCTTACTATTTGCTTTATTGAGCTTTTGCTTTTCACATAGAAATCTATTTTTCATATGAACATTTTCTTCCACTGCAGTCCCTGCAAAATGTTGGATCGGAATGTAATTTCCTGCATTGCATCATTAACACTTAATTAGTTTGTGTGTAGGTTTCGAAAAAAGTTTGTGTAATTTGTTGGAAACCTTTCTAAATGCCTGCTGGTTGTTATGTCCGCTGCACTGACTGTCCCCTGGCACCCCAGATCCTAAACTATAGGTGTGAGTAACGATTGCAGAAAAAAAACATATCTTGATAATTTTCTGCAGACATTATTAACAACTTGCATATATATCAGCAGATTCTGAATTTGTGACCTTAAGGGCCATATGTAGGAAGCCCAAGACCGGTCGGTAACGGCCGATTTTCGGTAAATATCCCGTTACCGACCGGTATTCAGGCTTTTGGTATGTAGGGGGCACATTTCAGGATTCGATAATTTACCGAATCGGTAAAATTACTGATTCGGTAATTTTACCGATTCGGTAAATTCCGAATCCTGAAATGATATGTAGGGTGAGTGTGTGGTTGTTCTGGGGATTTGTTATTTACCACCAACTAAAAGTTGGTGGTAAATGACGAATAGCTGGAAAAAAGCATTTTTTTGCACTTTGAAGTGTGCAATGTGGCAGACATACATGCCCTTAGGGCATGTATGTGTGCCACATGTGCACACATGCAGGAATCAGGGGTGCAACAGGGTGTCACTGTGACACCCTGCCACCCTTGATTGTGCTCCCCCCATTACCGAATCGGTATTTACTGATTCGGTAATGGTAACTGGCTTCCCATTGATTCCAAGGGCCTCCTGGCCCATAGGAATCAATGGGAAGCCAGTTACCATTACCGAATCGGTAAATACCGATTCTAAATTACCGACCCATTCCAAATCGGTAAATATTACCGATGGATTACCTACATATCATTTACCACTTCATAAATACCGAATCGGTAAAATTCGGTATTTATGAAGTGGTAAATGTTAGGCTACCTACATATGGCCCATAATGTCTATTTGCCAGATCTCCTCGTATAAATGACTCTTACGCTTAGAAAGGCTTTTATTAATAATAATAAAAAAACTCAAACATGCATGAACAGATGAAGCAAAAAGACACGTAATCAAAAGCACACCCATTATTCCAAGGGAATTGATTAACAAAATACAAGCAAAGCTGCACATGTAGCAGGACTGGTGTAGATTTGCTACATTTGGTGATTCACAAACTTTCCCCCCTAAGTGTCGAGAAAGCTGGTTCAGGCACCGGTGTCTAGACATACTACTAGGAAGGTCATGTGACGCTCCCTGAGCACCCTTTCGCCAGTGCTAAATTGTACGCTACACCCACGGCAAGTTTAGAAATGATCTGTTCACCTTCCCCCCCTCGAAGAGGAGAGATTCAAGCCATTTGCTGGAGAAACTATCCCGCTTGACCTCTTTAGCTCAACGACTCAAATTGGAAAAGGATCAATTCAAAAGTCCTCAAAGACTCACCTTTTCAACAGGGCATGTAGATAAGTGTTAATCCATGGTGTAGGAAATGTGTCTTTTCTGTAAGGTCACCCTGGAATTTAGCCTTTTGCTGGACCCTATATTTTTGCTGGCTTTAGAGCTCTGTTCGCTTAAGGCCTGCTGACCAGCAGCAAAGTGCAGTAAAGAGCCTGTGCTTTATCATTAAACATGGTTGAATATTCATATTTCTAATTGGTATAATTAACTTGCATACATACCCCTAGTTTATGGTCCAACTTGTACCCAGGCCTCGAAGTTAAATGACACTGGGGGACTGCAGAACTTGTGGTGCCATCCACTATAGAGGCAGTGCAAACACGGCTTCAGAATACCAATGATGTCAGACCTTAAAACTGCAAAACATGCACTGGAACCTGTCAAAATATATAGGGGCAGATCTATATTGGAGATGCGCCACTTTGACGCCGCCGTTGCGTCACTTTTGTGATGCAGCGGCGGTGTAAACCCTGCGCCACGTTGCGCCATATTTACATTGTGACGCATCTATGGAGATGCGTCGCGATGTAAAGCCCTGCGCCACGTAAAACCTGCGTCAGGTTTCACGTGGGCGTGTCGACAGAGGGGGGGGCGTTCCGTCGCAGGAACGCCCCTGAAAAGTGACTCAGTCAAATCTATAAGATTTGACTGAGTCACTTTCCCAATGCTGATGCGCCAAAACCCTGCGCCTGCTTGAAGCAGGCGTAAGGCTTGACGCACCATGTTAGGGATAGGGTAGGTTGGAACAGTGCTGGATTTGCGTCACGCTTGCGACGCAACTGAAGCACTGCGCCAACCTTACGCCATCGGATGTGTCACGCATCTGTTTATTCCTGCGCCATGATGCGCCGCATTGTAAATGCGGCGCATCATGTGTGGCGCAAGGGTAAACTTGCGTGACGCATCTTTCCTGGCGCATCCTTGCTGATTTGCAGGGATGCGCCAGGAAACATAAATCTGCCCCATAATTTTGACACATAAATGTCTTTGTTTTAAATATTGACAGGTCACACCTTTGAAGTCTTTGTAATACAGAAACCCAGCTTAAGAGCATTAAGAATGGGCAGGATCATGGCTAGAACAAAATGTATGAACTGGAATGTCTCTGGATTAAATTCACGAAGCAAGCGACAGCTAGTGCAGGAAAAAATTGGGATGTATAGACCCTAACAGTTAGCATTAACAGAGACTCATGTGGCATCTACGAATCGGTTATTATTTAGGCAACTGGGCTATGATACAATTATCTGTACTTCACAATTTGTTTACATCCATGAGGTGACTATCTTATCAGCAGGGAACTTCAAATATAAGGTCTTAAAAACTGCAGCGGATTCCAAGGGGATATGGGCATTAGCACAGATGGAACTATACTCCCAGAAATGTGTTATTTGTAGGCCTGGGCAAAAATTTCGTTCCGTTCGCGGAAATTGCGATAATTTGACATTTTTGCGTTCCGCGGAGAGCGCGAAAATGTCAAAAATTCCGGTTTCCGCAGCTTGGCGATAATTTGTTTCTTGCTCGCGCTGTAAAATGATACATTCTCGCGCGCGCGCGATCGCCTTACCTGAATCCCTGCGTTCGCTGACAAGTTTTCTTGATCCGGTCGCGTTCTCCATGAGATGTTGTATTGTTTTTAGCCATTTGCGCTGTCTCGCGACAGTTCGCGCCCGCAGTGACGTCATGCGTCGCGCGATCACGTCTTTCTTCTCGCGATCATGCACCGCGAGAACAACTCAAAACAAGATGGCCGCGCCCGCAAGCAACCACATGGGTAAGTTGGCGACCCGCAACCATGCAGAAAATCTCGCGAACGTGCCGGAAAAAAACTTCCGCATCTTCGCGATATTTCTGCTTGTTTGCGATAATTTTAAACATTCTCGCGATAATTTGCGAAGGTTAATTCCGCAAATTCCGCCCACCCCTAGTTATTTGTGCAGTTTATGGGCCAAGTGCTGATAACCCGGAGATTTTCAGCATGCTTTTACTGGAGTTGCTGGACTGGGCGGGTGAACACATTGTAATGAGGGATTTTAATTGTATGTTGAACTTTAATATTGATTCCACTAACCACAATACTACTCCACATACGCCCAAGACTAGGGCTTCTATTTATGACTTGATCCGGCTACATTGGCTCTGTGATGCATGGAGGACTGCCCATCCTACCAATCCTGGATATACTTTCTATTCATGCCCACACAAACACTGTTCCAGGATTGACATGGTTTTCGTTCGTAAGACTCTCTTAGGAAGTGCAGAAATTGAGGTTTGAACCAGGATTATATCTGATCACAATCCAATTTTTTTTAACATTCTGTCCGATGGAGGCTAGGGTTAGTCACTCTGTGTTTTCATTCCCCCGTCATCTCTTGTCTAATGGCATATATGGAAGGTATGTTACAAGTCTATTAAGGGAATTCTTCCTCACTAATACAAGCACAGCTGCTTCCCCATTAGTCTGGGATGCAATGAAGGCATATGTACGGGGTATTACATTGCAATATATTATTAAATAAAATAGAACTGCACTGAAGGATACCCGTCTACTGAGGCATGACATCCTTCAGCATGAAATCTTACATACACAAAAAATCCTTCAAGGCGGTGAGGGCGAGCAGGCCATTTTTCTCCAACTGATTGAAATGCAATCTTTGCTTGGGCACGGTCTGAAGGAGCAGAAAGCAGCTAAGTATATTAAGAACAAAACTTTGCAATATGAATATGGAAATATGATTGGCTGTAATTGTAATTGTTATTTGTAAAGTGCGTTATCACCATCAGGTCTCTAAGCACTGTGAGAGGGCACTGCCCTAGCCCGGGTGGAGATGGAATACGTTAAAGTGAGCCCCATGCCTCCGAAAAGAGTACTGTCTTGAGCTTCTTCCTAAAGGGGAGCAGAGAATGCTCCTTACGTACGTTCTCTGGCAGCTTGTTCCAGATTTGAGGGATGCAAGTAGAAAAGGCTCTTCCTCCAATGGAGGACAGGCAAAAGCGAGGGCAGGCCAACAGGCTGGCCTCTGATGAACGTAGCGTTCTACTCGGCTTGTATTTGGTTAGGCTATCTTTAATATACCTCGGGCTTGGCCATAAATGGCTTTATGTGCAAAGCAGAGGCCTTTAAACTTTGTTCTCTGCCTGATCGGAAGCCAATGTAGCTGGCGTAAAAGGGGGGTGGCATGAGTTTGTCTAGGCACTCTGAAAATTTGTCTGGCTGCATCGTTCATGATAACCTGTAATCTGGCCAGCAGCTTTCCCGGGAGGCCGATGTACAGGGAGTTGCCATAATCTAATCTTGATATAATCATTGCTGATACCACCAGTCTGAGGGTGTCAAAGGTGAGAAGGGAGGCAAATTTACATAGCTGTCTCTGCAAGCCAACACATGTGCCCACTATTGCCGACACCCTCTGGGTCATGGACAGCTTGGCATTGATTTTGATACCCAAGCTTTTTACGGCCGATGCTGACTGGATATTTGCCAGAAGAGAATGTTCCAGGGGTTGGCGTCAGTAGTGACGGCCATAACCTTTGTCTTATCTGGGTTAATTTTGAGGTAATTGGCCGTCATCCAATTGACCGTGAATTTTAGGATATTTTGAACTCTTGAATGGGCAGTTGGGGAGTTATCTATCTGAATGACAATTTGGGTATCGTCGGCATAGTTGTAGATCTGGCACTCCATCTGATTCAGTGCAGCTGTCCTATCTGCTAGCCCATCACATTGCTGATAAGCTGTCTAACTGTATTATTCATTCTATCAAAGGCTTGGATGCTAGGGTTCAGCATAACCCTGAAACTATTATGGAGCAGTTTGCTTCATTTTACCAAGAGCTATACTTTCAGCCCCAAGAAGTGATTTCTCGAGCATGCTCATCAATGCAGGATGCCCCATCTATGGTAAGACAAGGCCAGGGTGTTACAGGCTGAATCCTCCTTTGGAGTGATGGAGGCTGCCTTGGTGGCGCTCCTGTCAGGTGGCCTCTGGTGAGGATACAATCCCCTTGAAGTTCTATAAAGGTTTTAAAGATCTAATAGCCAGTGAATTTTTAAGTCTGATTCAATATATTTATGTGGGGGGGAGCATATTCCTGATTCTTGGGATATGACTAACATTATGGTATTCTTATCGACCCATTTCTCTGATTAATTCAGACACCAAGTGGTTCACTAAGATTTTAGCTATGTGAATTGCCCCTTTACCCTCAGTGCTAGTTTCCCAACAGCAGTACAGGTTCGTATCAGGAAGGTACACCACTAGCTACACTAATACAGCACTTGGGGCATTTAATGTTGCATCAAAATCCAACACCAGGATGGGCATGATTTTATTAGACACGGAGAAGGTCTTTTACCGCGTGGCCTAGGAATGTCTGTGGGTTAGACTATGCACTTTCGGAATCAGGGATAAATTCATAGAGTCATTCAAAATACTATATGAGACTCCATGGGCCAGGGTGGCGTATTCAGGAAAGTATTCAAATATATTTGCTATATACCTCGGGACCCGACAGGGGTGCCCAATGTCTCCCATTCTGTTTGCGCTCTATGTGGAGCCCTACGATCTTTGCATATGAATAAGGATGTGCAGTATCTGGTGTTTGGTGGGCACGAGCTTAAACTTACTGCATATGCGGATAATATTGTGCTTTTCGCATTAAATCCTGTAGTAGCATTGGAACAGGTTGTTAAGAGGCTGCTGATTTTGGGAGATGTTCAGGGTACAAACTCATCATCTTTAAAACACAGGTTTTATTGAACCCTAAGCCAGATGTTTTAATTTCAGGGGTAATTTTGACTGCCGTATATCTTGGGGTTAAATTATGCTCGGAAGTTTGGGTCACAATTAAACTGAATTACAAGCCTTTAGTATTATCAGTCACCACTAAAAATGAAAGCCAGGAATAAACTCCCACTTAGTCTGATTGGACGATGCAACATCATCAACATGAATATTCTTTCAAAATTTCTGCATTTGTTTAGGGCAATCCCACTGACTCTTTTTTAGGCATTTAGAAGGAGCTATTGGAAGTTTTATTTGGGGATACAAGCGGGCAAGATGTGCAATTAAAATTATGAATCTTCCATTTAAACAGGGGGGGGGGGGGGCTGCAGCTCCCAGATTGGAAGTTATATTTCTAGGCGGCGTTCGTAGGGCATCTGCGCAGTTTATTAATCCCGGCTGAGCCAGATGCAGCAGCTTTTTGTTACCAGCTAGTGTTTGAGCTGAGTTTAGGCTTTTCTTCTACCAGCTGAGAGACCCTAATTACAAAAGGAGGATCCGGTTTAAGATTGTGAAGGATACCATACGCATCTGGCAGAAAATCTGCAATAAATTCTCTATCACCCTTATGCATCAAGCCAAAATCCAGTCGGTAAAATACCGATTCCTTATTAGCTCCCGGTATTAAGTAAAAAATACCCAATCCCAATGCATCAACCCAAAAGCAGAAATCGGTATTTAAGGAATCCTTAAATAGCGATTCTTTAAATAGGGATTCCTTAAATACCGATTCCTTAAATAGCGATTGCATTTAAGGAATCCCAAAGTGAGATTCCTTAAATGCAATGCATCAAAGTTAAAAAATTTGCGATTTCGCTAATAAGGGGAGCAAATTACCATGAAGATGAACTGCATGGTAATTTGCAAAAACTTTGGAAAATGCACTTTTGTGCATTTTTCAAAGTGTCATGTTGCGCACACACATGCCCTTAGAGCATGTGTGTGTGCAACATATGTGCACATATCATTTTCAGGGGTGCAACAGGGTGTCCTTTTGACACCCTGGCACCCTTGAAAGTGCTCCAGCTATTAGCGATTCGGTAATACCGAATCGCTAATACAGAATGGCTTTACATTCATTCCTATGGGCCTCCAAGGCCATAGGAATGAATGGGTAGGTATTCCTTATTACCGATTCGGTATTACCGATTCGGTAATAAGGAATGTTAAGGAATCGCTATTTGAATAGCGATTCCTACATGCATAGCCTTTTGCTATTCCTTATTAGCGATTCCTTATTTTTCGCTAATAAGGAATCGCAAATGCTAATGTTGATGCATATGCCCCTAAATCTTTCTAAAATAAAGAAACACTGCAATGAGATAATCCTGCCTTCCCATCAGCAATTCAGGACTCTATAGGTTTTGTCTGGGCACAATATGGGGTTCAGGCTATTGGGCAGCTGTATGATCTAAATGGTTTATACTCATTTGCCGGTCTGCAGGCTCTCCTTGGGCTCCCTAACCACTATTTTTCCAAGTGTCTGCAGCTGAGGTATTACTTTTTGTCAGGGTGTAAGAACTTGGTGGATTTTGAAGGTACAGAGCTAACGTTACATGTATGTAAATTAGATAAGAAACCATCGAGTGTATATCATAAGTATGATATATCAGGACTTCTTTCAGTATGCCACTGATGATAATCAGGTATTAGCAACAAAAGGGAATTTGCTTCTATCCTCCGATTTCCTTGTTTCTGAGATTCAGAGGGCACTGGAGATCGTTGATTGCTCGGTACACTCCATGAATCTCAAATTAGAACAGTTTAATACTATTTCCCTTTTATATTACACTCCTGGAAGGATTTCCAAATGGGGGACTAATATATCAAGAGACAAAGTAAGGTGCCCCAAATGTACTTTCTTAGCTGCCGGCATTGTGCATATGTTTGCCATATGCCCAGCCCTGCAGGAGTTTTGGGATGGGTGGCCAAGCTAATGTCCTCTGGCCTAGGATTCCAAGTCTCACTATCCCCTAAAGAGATACTGATGGGGGTCAAGACTGAGTAGAATGGGGGAATTAAGTGCTCATTGACAGTAATGGTTGTCTATGCTTGGTTATGTATAGCCCAGCTATAGATTTCTGCTATTCCCCGAAAGGCAGTTGAATGGTGGGCCCAACTTCGACATGTCTATTAGGCTGAGATGGCCTTGGCTAGAGGTAGAGGTCCCTCTTCTTTGAGGAAATTTGATAAAATCTGGGCAGGTTTTAACTGGGATTTATAATCACTTAAAAGAAAAGGAAGGGAAGAAAAAAACTGGTTTGTCTCCCCTTTTCTTTTTTCCCCTCACTTTCATGTGGAAGGAAGTTTTCTGTGTTTCTCTTTAGATGATAGTTAATTGTTGTTATTAATTTGGTCGTTTTTGTGATCTCCATGCTCAAGACCATATTATGTTGCACATATTGTATGGAATATTCTGCATACGATTTTACTTCTATTAACTCTCTGTAGTGAACATTTCTCACTTGAAAATAACATTTAAAAAAATACCAGTGTAGCCAGACCTCAAAAGTTCCAACCATGCACTGGAATCTGTCAAAAGAAACCATTTTGACACATAAAAGGCTTCCTTTTAAATATTATTTTCTCACACCTTTGCAGGCTTTTTAATACAGAAGTTACAAAAAAAGGGTAATGACCCAGCTAAGCCACGGGGACCTGGGTAAATAGCAGTACAAAAAATAGACGGTCCCAGTGGGACAGTTTAGAAAAACACAAATATTGATGCCGTAGCATCCATTGAATTGCTTGAACTATGAAATTCTTGGCAAATGTTTATTTATGTGTATTGAACATCAATCAGAATGCTCAAATCCAGCACAACATTTGGACCATATGTACACAAAAGTGCCCTGAATATGTAGAAGGGAAAAAGGAAGGATTCATGTGCAAAGTGGGGGTAAAATGAGGGCGGAAGGGAGTGACAGTACATAAATCAACAGTATTATTCTCAAAGAAAAGGTTTGTCCAACATGACAATTAATTACAAACAAAATGAATAGTAGCCATTATGTCGCTAAATCAGCACAATGAAAAAGCACTGTTGCCCACACTGGCATATATACAACACAATGTTGACGTTTCAACCCCTGACTGATGTAGGTAAACTTTGATCCTTACAATGGGTCTTCCTCAGGACTGAAAAGGGGCACCGTGAACCACCTTTGGCTGGGTGGTTGGAATTATAGCAGTGGGCATGTATGCTCCCCGGTCAAAGAGCGGTCAGATGGCAACTTATTAGTCAATAGACATTTCCATTATGTTCCTTTGAAAATGTTTTCAAAAAACGTTCACTTCAAATTGGGGGCCACAATTAAATCCAAAGGTTCCCAATGACTCGCAAATCCTTAAATGGTAGTCAGAATTCACATAGCCCGCTGTGTCACCAAGTTTCTCAAAATGAAGTGCATCCGTTCTCTGCATCGGAACCGGAGCACTGACAACAAAAGGCCTGAGGATGAGCATCAATATTTGTGTTTTTCTAAACTGTCCCACTGGGACCGTCTATTTTTTATTTTTAATACAGAAGACAGGGTGCATGGTATTTGAAGTAGGACATGCAGAAATGTAATGTTAACATGTCCTTGCCGTGACTGGCACCCAGAATCTTTTTTTCACTGTAGAAAGGCTTGCTGGGCCATTAGAGAAAGACTAAAAAGGAATATTAAAAACTAATACTATATCTAAGGAATGGGACCAGCTGGAAAAACAACTGGTAATTAAAAACAGCCATTAAAGTGCATTTTAGTGGCGAAGTTGGATTTTTAATACATTTGAAGGAAAAGTATATTTTAGAAAGTTACATTTTTCCTGTCTGAAGTTCATAGAGGCTTATTTGTATTGGCGGCTCTCCAGCTTCTCCCAGCCAGTGGTTAGCCTTGAATAGGTGTGAAAATAGGTGTGAAATGCCTCACAAGATCAAATAATATGCTTATGTGAATGGGCAGAGATGACTCCTCTAAGTTCAGCAGAATATACACAATTAGGGCTGCTGGCCTCATTTTGACAGCACAGTATCAAAACCTGCTTGACAAGTCTGTTGAGTCATATGTAACGCTTAGGCATACTTGAAAGGGAGAGATCAGGATGCCAGGTTGAGTGTGGCGGAAGACTTTTGCCATCATGGAGTTGCCATAACACATTGTAGTTTGGGCCTGTTTGTATAAAGCAAACAGGAACTGCTGTAAACATGGGTAGGTCAGGACCTGGAAACTTCAACTCCTTTGGTTAGAGCGGGTCCAGGAGTCCCCCCACCAGCAATCTGATTCGAGGCATAAATATGGCACCTTAGGCACCCACTTCAGAACACCTTTTGAACTTAAGGAAGTTCAGCAGAGCACTGGACCTGCTGCCTATAATCTGAGAGGAGAACTAAAGGACTGGACCTGCTCCTTCTTGTACTCAAGACAAAGAAGTGGACTCCAAAGGTCAGTAGGCTAACCTCCTGTGTGTACACAGGGTGACAGCAAGCTTTAGGAGGACTTTCCTATAAGCAGCCTGCTGGAAAATGGCAAATGGACCTGGACAGGACTCCGCTATTGGTCTGTGCCTGCCAGGCTGTGATTCTCTAAGTAACTTCCCTGAGTGCACTCCTGTGGTGGATTGGGTCTTAAAAGATTTAGTCACAAGTTAAAATCTTTTACTCGGATGATCCTGTTTGAAGTATATGTCCCGCACCTCAAATTGTACCTGGGTCCCGGTCTACCACAACCTTTGACTATCATTGTCACTTTGTGTATTTTGGTGCTATTTCTACTTACATCTTTTAACATTCATAACTCTGGTTACCCTTATTGGATTTTTATCGTTTTTGTGTAATTTTGCTTATTAAATGTCACTTTATTTTTCGAATTCAGTTTGAGATTGTTACTGTTTTGCATTTTTACTTTATTCATTTTTGGGACAGCCTAAATACTTTTCACATAGCCCTACGTTAGGCCTGTCTGCTCTGTGCCAAAGCTCCAGGGGGCTGAGCTCAGCTTAATTTGTTGACCTTGAGGGTTTACTCTCACAGGAGTTGCGAGCATTCCTTAAGGTGGGTAGTCACCAACCCCAAAAAGTAACCAAATGTCTTACAAAAGGGGGAGGAAAAACTACTATATTTGACGTAGATATAGAGGAAGGTGGTCTTTATTGGGTAACTCTTCCCCAATGAGAAACATTTTTTTTTTAATGTACAAATGCAGATCTCTGTCACATTTATACATGGTTGGTTGGGGGTTGTGGAATTTCTGTATGCATAGTTTTTAGTTATGTGAACACTTCTGGCAAGGTAGAACTAAAGTAGATTTTTAGGAGTACTCCTGGGCTCTTTATGACTCATATAAAAGTAAAACAGTTGGTTCAAACGGAAATGTATTACTACACGAAGCAAATTCCAATGTCACAGACTTCTTGCAGGTTAGAAAACTATAACTAACACATTTTTCCAGGAATTACGGGGTTCACAGTAACCGTGAGGCAGCAGAACTAGTCTTCAGGTAACAAAACTGAAAGTTCTGCTTAAAACTAAAGTCCAATCCCAAAGGGTTTAAATATGTAAGCTCAAGCCACAAGCAGAATAGCTATTCTCCGATCAAACAGGTGTCAACTGTATTAACCAAGCTTTAGATAAATATTCAGCGAACCCCCTAATTAAGCAGCAGCACTCATTCAGGCTGAAACCACGGAAGACTCAGCAATGGCAGAATGAATATGGTTGCTTCGTTTATAAGTGACGTGATTCTAGATCGATTGTGGTTTTGTACATGGATGAGTGACTGAATGAGAAAATTAATGAGTCATTAGTTTGATGAATTAGTGGATGCAAGGACGTCTGATTGTGTAAGCGACAGTGCATGGACAAGTATCCAGTAAGATCATAGACGGGTGAACGGTTCACCTTTGTCTCGGATCCACCACAGTTTATCCATCACAGCCAAAAGTGCTACTTCTGTTCCATGGTAAGCGAAATCTCACCTAAAAATCTTCCAAGAATGCATCCAGCTGTGCAAGGGAGTTTATGTCTTCAGTAGCTGTGCGTGCACAGTACACGTTCCTAGAGACTGGTGTGAGCCGAGTTCTCACCTAAAAATCTTCCAAGAACGCATCCAGCTGTGCAAGGGAGTTTATGTCTTCAGTAGCTGTGCGTACACAGTACACGTTCCTAGAGACTGGTGCTGTATCCAGGAAAGAGAGAAGCCGCTGTGAGTACAAACACATCTGTGGCACTCTGTGCCAAACACGATGCTGTGCCCAGGACTAAGAAAGATCTTGTGGCTCTGTGTACCAGGACAGGTGCTGGATGAGAAGTTCAGCTGCTTGACCATCTTGTTTGAGCCCACCCCATAGTACCATCTTTAAAGTCCATAATTTTCATACACTTTCCCTGTGCTCATGTGACGCTGGGCCGGAACTTTAATTGTGCAAAAGGTGCTAGAGTGTCTGAAACTCTGTGCAGAAGATTAGCACCAACCCTTTCACACCACTCCTCCCAGCAGGGCTTGTGAGCCTCGCACATGGAAAGGGAGCTAGCAGGGGCAAGGCGGTGCCCACTAAGCTGGTGCCACTCAAAGCCTGTTCTGTGCTGCTCCAGAGAGAGCAGAGTGTTGAAAGAGAGGGTCAAACAAGGCTTCACCATTCCCTGTGGTGAACATGTGTCTCGGGGTGCATGTAGTGGCAGAGAATGTATATTAGTGTGCAGCTCTTCCAGTGGTGCTTTTGAGGGGAATTGTAAGCAATGGAATAATATGACACTGCTATAGTGGCTGCTACTACATGACCATTCTCAGAAGCAAGGAGAGTGGGTGAGGCATCTCAGTAGCTGGTGGCACTGAGTGTGGATCATGGACTCGGTAATAGAGTGTGGGTGGGGCTCACACTGCAATGTCACTGGTAGTCCAAAGAGTTGGGGCTCACTTTCATCAGTGGTCCATGAAGTGGGGTAACAGTACTCCTTTCACTGGTGTGAGAACTGAGCACCTGGTGGCACTAGAAATGGAGTTTTATTTTCTCCATATTAAGGGAGTACTGTATTGAATTAACAGAGAGGCTGCTGGGCACTCTGAATGGGAGGGTGATGTCAAGAGTCCCCGCTGAGTGAGTACAAATAACGACTGAGATGCTGGAGACCAACTGCTTGGAACCCAGTCACCAAGGCAAAATCTAAAGTAAAACATTATAAACTACTGTGAAAGGCAGTGAAATAGTCCCAAACATGATGGACAACCCAGCCAGCCAATGCTAGAAGGAGACCCACCCAAAGAAGCCAATGGCATAGAGGGACTGATTCAAGGCCCCTCTGCATGTTAGATGATATGTTGCCTTTTGTGTGTTGTGCTTGAATGATATCGGGCACCAGTTACAACTGTCTATAGCCTGACACAAAAATACATTTTCAGATTAGTCTAGTCTGGAAGCAAAAAGATCCTACAGCCATGCTTGTCACGTTCACATGCATTCAACAGAAGAACAAAGACAGAATCCTGATCTTCTCCAGTTTATCTTCATTTTTGCGACTATCTTTGTAAACCATTCTTGAGGCACCATCCACCTACTGCAGACAGAGAATCGTAGTTTTGTGGAGGACAAGGACAGGCTTCCTCACAGTGCTTAATTCGTAAATTAATGAGTGTTGGTGCCCAAAGAAGCCCGTGGCCGGTTCAGTTAAATATCGGCATGCTGAGTATCAAGGCTCCGTAGACTTTAATCAATTCCATGATCCTTGAATCCACTGCCAGACATTCCCGACCCCTTCTGCATACTCTTGCAGGTTCTGGCTTTGTCCCTTTGTGATGGTTTTTCTGTCCTTTTCTTCATCTGTCTTTCTGAGTTTTGTTTTTCTCTCTTACTACTGTTAATATGTAGAATGCAGAAAAATAACAGCTGGTCCCAAAAAATGGCAACCACCGGCTCAAATTAACCACTGGTTTCGCATGAGTTTTCTCACTAATATGCAATAGCGCTCTGAATGGGCTTGTATTGCAAGCCAGCTCTCTGTAACACACTTAAATAATAAATATTTGATAAGAAATGAGACTCTTAGTCTCAAAAGATATTTTGTTCGACATAAAGCAAGACTATTAATTCCTGAACATGCATACGATATTTGCAAAGTCTAGCTAACATTTGATGCAGCATATGAAGTGGAACCGAAGCCAAGGGGTGGAAGGGTCAAATTCCAATTAAGTTTGGATGGCTTGTAGACAGAATGAAGTGGGGTCCATTTTCCTTGCTTGCATTATGGGGTATATAGTACCCTTGGTGGCAGTGGTCACTTAGCGTAAACTAGTGTCACAAAGACAGTGCAATAAGAATATTGACTCTGAGAAGCAGGATATTCTGATTAAATAATGAACTGTGTCTCAGTGTCAACTTCCTTCTGAGCTCATCAAGAAAAGGCAAGGCAAAAGTCTTTGAAATACTTTGTTTTACTTTTCATGTAAAACAGAAAAGAGCAATTATACGTCTTGGTGGAAAAGTGATACATATAGAAACTATATACAATTTACAGAGTTTTAAGACTAGGAAAACAAAAAAACACGAAATTATTTCTATCAGCTGCTGGCTTTTTAGTGGGAGGGAGCACGTGCGTGGGTGAGGAGAGCATTCAGAGCAGCTCTGCATTCTTAAGTTACATGGCAATGGAAAAGAACGTGGGAGGAATGAGTTGTAATTGAAGAAAGCCTTAATGTGTTTAATTTACTGGACTTTATGAGTAGGACATGTTAATCTTTCCATAATTAGTGTGAGGATTTCTGATTTTACAGAGGAACAGGGCTTGAATGCATTGATCCGCAGATTTAGCAAACTGTCATCAAGATAGCTGAATAAATAAGAGCCATTATTTTGGTTAAGTCACATTTTTTGGCCCACTGGCATAATATCAGAATTAATAATATCGTGTAATATAAAGTATTGTGTCACAAATAATGTTTAGAAAATTATAAATTTCCTACCCTATAATGGTAAAAACATAAATATCGAATGAAATATATTTTCACAATTATATCGTTAAAAATATTATATATATGTAGAAAGTTTAAAGCAGTAAATCTTAAATAGTTTAATTTATGCCACTAATATAATGTTAATTAAATAAATCACTAATAGTTAATACCATATACAAATATAAACATGTGTATATATATATATATTCACGTGATCAAGGCTGCGGATGCAGTTGAAACGCATTGTGGTGGAATAAACCCGGTTGCATATTTACTTGGAAGTGTTTACTTTAAGCCTGAAGCGCACATATTTTGTGATTTTTGAAATTGGAGGTTGCCAGCATGCTCCGCTGGCGTGTGCGCCACCTTCCACGGGTGCCATCTGTACGGAAGGAGCTTTTATTTGAAAAAAAAAAAAATATATATATATATATATATATATATATATATATATATATATATATATATATATATACATATATATATATGACCTACTGACGGTCGCCAGTAGGTAGTTATAGTTAGGACCTATTATCCATAGGAAATCCGCAACATTCAATTTGGAATAACTTTGGTGCCGGGTGACGAATCTTCGCGAAATTTTCAAAACTGGTGGGGTGCGCCGGTCTGCTCCTATCCTGAAAGTCTCGGGGTGATTTGTCAAGCAGGGGCCAAGAAAAAAGGGGGTCCCAAAACATGTTTTCCCCATGCAATTTTCAATAGGAACCGTTAATCGCAGCTACAGTCCGAACTGCTGAGCGGAATTACACCATATTTGGCAAAAAGGTAGCCCTTGGTTCAGAGTCATGTCTTTTGGTTAAATGGTGTAAATCTGTTCAGTAGTTCCTGAGAAAATCAAAAGTAAAATCATATATATATCCATGGGCGCAGTGGATCCATGCACCCTGCCAAGCACGAGCTGTATTCTAATTGGCTGTCATCACTCCAAACCAGGAAGTGTTGGCAGCCATCTTGTGCCTCGGTAGAACTGAGGCACAAGAAAACAGAAGAAAAAACATGCAGAACGCATAAAGGGGGCAGGGTAGAAACACCCGGACCCCTAGGCCTGCTCAAGGGGTCCCACAGCCCGGAGGCCAGTCTGAAGTACCGACGGAGAGAGCGGTGCCTCCATCTCCGAGCAGTCAGCCGGGTGAGGTGAGGCAGTTCTCCCACACAAAGCTGGGAATGAAGAATTAACTTTTTCGTCCAAGCACGAGTTTGCGTGTATGGTTGGGTGGCTTTCGCCACTGTCTCTTTTCACGTCCATATTTTGATTATATGTTTTTTGTGGTACACATGCACCTCAACATATATATATTCTTCCTGTAGTAGCAATTTTTCTATCATATTATTGGTCCTGAAGAAAGCCGGGTCTAGTGACCTTCTCGGCTGAAACATGTCGACCATTCTATAATTGAGCCAGGAAATAGTCTATCTTTGTTTAAGACTATGTTTTTTAGGCATGAAACTTAGGTAATCCTTAATAAACATATTTTTTGCCCGAGTATTCATTTTTATATTCACATTCACAACATAGCACTGCACTACAGTTTTTAGGTTTTTGGGTTTAACCCCTGGCAGGAGTTTTTTCTTCTGGGAATAATCAGGGTTAGCATTCACCGAAGCCTTTGGGCCTGTGATCGTGTGCTCAGACCTTCTATTCCCTAGAGTTTCAAATGACGATGCTCCGCCATCAAGGGTGGGCTGATGAACTCTTAACTCCTACCAGGTGTTATCCCGGTTTTTGAAGGAATCATTCGCATTCTACTACACAGCAGGTACTGGTTTGCTATTTTTAGTAGACTTTGCACCTTCTGTCAGTTTTTTTGCGTAGTGATCTGAGGGTTTGGAGGTGTAGTAGTCTTTAAACTTAATGTCCCTCTTGACCCCTTCTTTAAGTGAGTTTTTTTTTGTCCCACAAGGACCCCCAAGGCCCCCGGCAAATTTTTTTTTTTAAATCAGCCTAATCCGCGCTGGGTGCATGGATCCTGTCCATGGAAAAAAAACAAAGCGCGGTCTCCACGCTTCTTTGTTAATTACCGCCACCCCCGGGGCTTTATCATAATATATGCAGGGGGGCTCATGGCCCCCCGCAGCCCCTGGGACTGCCACCCCCCAGAGCTTCTTTAAATTAGGGTTGGGAGAGCCCCCCCTGCCCCAGGGACTGACACCACCCGGGGCTTCTTAAAATTCAGTGTGGGGGGCTCTCAGGCCCCCCCAGCCCCGAGGACTGCCACCCCCAGGGCATCTTAAAATTAGGTGGGGGTTCTCAGGCTTTAAAACATGAATGGTGGGGGGCTCACAGTCCCCTGCGGCCCCGGGGGTTCTCAGGCTTTAAAACATGAATGGCGGGGGGTCACGGCCCCCCTGCAGCCCTGGGGACCGCCACCCACCAGGGCTTTATTTTTAAAAAAAATACCATGTGTGGGGGGGCTCAAGCCCCCCCACATGCGCCAGGGACCGCCACCTCCCCAGGGCACTAAAGATTCAATTTAGGGGGTCCGTGACAGACCCCCCAGACCCGGGGACCACCACTCATGGGGCTTTGTAAAATATGAAAGGGTGCCACGCGGCCCCCATCATGGAGCCTTGTCGAGGACCTGGGGACCGCCACCCCCCAGGGCCGGCTCCTGCAGTGTCCCAGGGTGGCCACCCCTGGGACACTGTAGTTTGCAATGGCAGGGCGGGAGCCTCGCGGCTTCCACCCTGTCATTGCAAACTGCTTTGCTATTGATATTTCCAAATAGCAAAGCAGATTGCTTTTCCACAGGGGGAGCAGCATGTTAGCTGCTCCCCATGTGGAAAAGCAATGCCGGCTCCCGCAGGACACCGGCTGGGACCGTGGGGGGATTGGGGACCCCCCCACAGCCCCCAACAGAGAGGGCCAGCCCCCCTCCTCAAATTGAAAAAAATATATATATATTTTAAAAAACAAAGGCCGATCCTGGGGGATGGGGTCCCCAGGGCCATAAGTGGCCACAGGAGGGGGGCAGGGCAGCCCCCCTCCAAAATAATAATAATTTTAAAAAAAGGGCCATGCTCCGGGGAATGGGGTCCCCAGGGCAAATTATGGCCTCAGTAAAATTTAAATTAGGAGAAGAAGGGGGGCTAAAACCGGGATCGTGCCAGAGGCCACGCCCCCTCCTTGCACCGCTCTGCAAATGCGCCCCCTGGCGCGTTTGCAGAGGGGGAATAAATTCCCCTTGAAAACTGGGGGACCCTGGGGGCCAACTAGCCCACCAGGAACCTCCAGTATGCGTCATGGGGCTGCGTTGCAGAGATTTGTTCTGAGACCACGCCCCTTTTCACACCTCTCTGCAATGCTGCTCCGTGGTGCTTACGGGAGGTACCTGGTGGGCTAGTTGGCCCCCAGGGGACCTCAGGATTCAAGGGGACTTAATCCCCCAACTTAAAACACGCCACGGGGCGTGTTTGCACAGTGGTGAAGGTAGGGGGCAGAGCCTGAGGTGAGGTAATATGTGTGCAAACTCACCCTGTGGCGCATTTTAAGTACTGGAGGTACCTAGTGGGCTAGTTGGACCCTAGGGACCCTCAGGATACAAGGGGACTTAATCTCCTAACTTAAAATGGACACAGGGCGCGTTTACACAGGAGCGAAGGGAGGGGATAGGGCCTGAGGTGACGTGTGCAAACCTGTGGCGTGTTTTAAGTTGGGGAAATAATCCTGCTTCAATCCTGAGGGCCCCTGGGGGCTAACTAGCCCACCAGGTGCTTCCAGTAAGCGCCACTGCGCTGCGTTGCAAAGAGGTGGCCCAGGCCGTGCCCCTTTTTACACCTCTCTGCAGCGCACCTGTGTGACGCTTACTGGAGGTACCTAGTGGGCTACTTGGACCCCAGGGACCCTCAGGATTCAAGGAGACTTAATCTCCCAAATTAAAATGGACACAGGGCGCGTTTACACAGGGGTGAAGGGAGGGGATGGGGTAGGAAAGTGGCTCTATATATAGTGGACCAAAGTAAAATCAGCCGAACTACGAATTCCGATTTACTCACCTGTAATCAGGAGAGACCTCAGTGCTGCACCTTTGAGCCCAATACTGATCCAGAAAAGTAATTCTAACCATACTTACCAGTAACTTGAGTTTCCTTCCATAGGCTAACATTGACTAGTTTCACTTGGAAATTCTTCTAGGTGTGGAGTTTTGGAACTTACAAACATTCCTCTACAATTAGCCGAACTACGAATTCCGATTTACTCACCTGTTATCAGGAGAGACCTCAGTGCTGCATCTTTGAGCCCAGTACTGATCCTGAAAAGTAATTCTAACCATACTTACCAGTAACTTGAATTTCCTTCCATAGGCTAACATTGACTGGTTTCACTTGGAAATTCTTCTAAGTGTGGAGTTTTGGAACTTTAAAATATTCACCTAAAATCATCCGAAAAACAAATTCCGATTTACTGACCTGTTATCAGGAGAGAACCCAGTGATGCATCTTTTAGCCCAGCACTGACCCTGAAAAGTAATTCTAACCGTACTTACCAGTAACTTGTATTTCCTTCCGTAGGAATCCATTGTCTGGTTTTCACCAGAAAGGTTTCTAAGTGTCGATTTTCACAAACTACAAATATTCCTTAAAAATCGCCTGTATGACTTAAACGCATTATATGAACTATTTACAGGAGATGCACCAGTGCTGGATCCAGGATACCCCACTGAGTAAGAAAAAGTAACGATAACACTACTTACCTGCTAAGTGAATTTCCTTCCATAGGATAACATTGGTGATTCTATGTGAAAAGTTTTTTTTAAGTGTCAACTTTTAAAATACAATATTATTCCTTAAAAATGACTAGTGTAACCAAAACGCTTTTACTCAACTGTTTACAGGAGATGTACCAGGACTGAATCTAGGATCCAGTCCTGTGGTTAGAAAAGTAAAGTAATCCATAAAGTAACTAATTGCATTTAACTAGAAATTTCCATTGAGCTCAATGTTGCATTGTGTTTGAAATTGTGTTGCCCATTGCAACAACTGTAACTACTGTAATTAAAAGTCTATTGCCTATTTGCAAAGTATTTAAACTAAAGTAATTCATTTTGAGAAAGTATATTTTTTAATGTAATGTATAATGTAATTATAATGTAATTTCAAAAATAAAATATCTAAAAATAAATAGTTTAAAAAAATGTAGTAAATCAGGATCAACAAAATAAATATAACAATTAATAATTTAAAAATTGTCATTTGCAAAAACTTTGAAATTCACTGAAAAAACCATAGGTTTCAGACATGTCATAGTTAGGAATTAGCTTTTAAAAAACCTTCGAAATTCACTGAAAAAACCATAGGTTTCAGACATGTTATAGTTAGGAATTAGCATTTAAAAACCTAAGAAATTCACTGAAAAAAACATAGGTTTCAGGGCTGTTATAGTTAGCTGGACATTTCAGTCGTACAAAACCATTGAAATTCCTCTGTTACAGTTAGTTTTGCTAACTATGACTCACGCGCCCGCAATCCACTGCTGATGATGTCACATATTACATCATTCATGACATGGTCAGTGACATCACTGATGACATCACTGATGACATCTCAAATGACATCACTGATGACATCTCTGATGACATCATCCACGTGACAATCAGATACACCTCATCATACAGTAGTATAACCTTTCATCACTCACTGTAATATACAGAGTGCCATATTTGAATCCATTGACACACCAATACAAGTTTCTAAAACCCACTCAGTGATTCCTATATCTACACACACATCTAATCACTTACCTTTAGATTCAATCATACATGCTGTCAATGATCAATAGAACACTATCAAATTTAATTATACACCTATATCGACATTATACACCAGCACACATCCTATTCAGTTATGCAGTCATCCTACTCACTTATGCAAACAATGGATCATACTTAAATTTACTCAGCTACACACTTATACAAACACCACTTCATGTATTCATATAGATAGTAACTCATACTTAGTGTGTTATAAAATCACTCTTACAAGTATACAGTTATCCATACAGTCACTCATACAATCACTGAGTCTTATGTATACTTATTTATATACAACAACTGTCACATACACTGCCTTTTATTTTTCTAGTTTGTTGGACATGTACCATTGAGAGATATATTTGCTCATCACCACACCCATAAAGATATGCACTCACCCAAGCAACTGTTAAAACATGTCGTCTTAACCTCATATACCTACTGAATCAACTATTCACACATCTTTGGGCAGTCACACACCCCCACCGAACCACACACACATTCATTCTCCCATACAAATACTCAGTTAACTAATCAATAACTAATTTAGACTTTCACATAGCTAGTAACCAACTGGTGCAGCAGCTTACACAACAACTGACAAAGTGATGCAGATATTCACACAGTTTAGTCACTATCCAATATAATTAGTGAGCCACTATAAATTAGTCAAGTAAACAGTCAATCACACTGCTACTAAATCCTCCATCCAGATATTTATATTTATATTCACTGAAAAAACCATAGGTTTCACACACGTTATAGTTAGGAATTAGCATTTAAAAAACCTTGCAAATTCACTTAAAAAACCATAGGTTTCACACATGTTATAGTTAGGTGGATATTTCACTCGTAAAAAAACAATGAAATTCCCCCGTTATAGTTAGTTCAGATATCTATGGCTAGATGGGCCATGTACGCACGATGCGCTTCGCGCACCGTCCGCACACGGAGGACATATTATGCGCTTCGTTGTGAAAGGTTATCTATTAAATGTTCCATTACGATATATGCCATGCACAAATGGTGCACTTCAGGCACCTTTTGCACACGGTGGGGGGGGGGAAATGTGGATATATATATATTTTTTTTTTGACCGTAATCGCGCAATCGGCGTTTTTTCAAAAAAAAAAAATTGAATTTTTGGCCTTGGGGGTTCTTTTGGGACACCCTCACCAAGGCTAGGTGGTTAGGAGCTGTCTAGCCTGCCCACTTTTCATGTTATCCAACTTTGTTTTTCCTCCCCCCCTCAGAGTGCGAGAGAGAAAATGGCGGCCGACACTTCCTGGTTTCGACCGATTCGAATGTTTAATAAGATCTAACAGCCAATCAGAATCGCGCTCGCGCACGGCACCATACGCGTACGGTAAGCTTACCGTAAGCGCACGGTAAGCGCACGGAGCGCGCTTACAGATATATATATTGATTTAAATGCTATTTTCTCAGGAACTACTGAACAGATTTACACCAGACCTACAAAAGGCACTTCCTTGACCTGAGGACTACCTCTCTGCCAAATTACAAGTAATTCTGTTCAGCCGTTCGGGCTGTAGCTGTGTCTAAAGGTCCTATGGAAAAATGCATGGGGAAAACGCGTTTTGGGACCCCCCTTTTTTCTCAGCCCCCGCTTGACGAATCCCCCCGAGACTTTCAGGGTAGGAGCGGAGCGTAGCGCCCCATTAGTTTTGAAAATTTCGCGAGGATTCGTCGACCGGCGCTAAAGTTATTCCAAATAGAATGTTGCGGATTTCCTATGGAAACATGGTCCTAACTATAACTATCTACTGGCGACCGCCAGTAGATAATATATATATATATATATAGTCACTGAAAAAACAAAGGTTAAGGGCCGTTATAGTTTGTAAATAGAATTTAAAAAACCTTAGAAATTAACTGAAAAAAATGAGGTCTTAATCAGTGCATATCTATGGTTTTTTTAATTCTATTTCCTAACTATATTGGCCCTGTAACCTTTGTTTTTTTCAGTGAAAAAAAAAATATATACAATTTGGCACAAATACATTAACATACACAACTGCATTTAGTGAACAGGAATATACCACTGACAAAGCCCTATCGTGTAAAACTGAATATGTTGTGTATGTTCTCTTTTGCCCCTGCGGACTTAGGTACGTGGGAAACACCAAGCTGCAGAGGCACAGGAAGATTCTACAACACATAAGAGCTATAACCAATAAAGACCCTATATATCCGGTGGCTCGGCATTTTATGGAACACCATCAATCAGATCCTAAACATCTTAAATATTTCATCATAGATTGTATTCCATTCAGCAGACGTGGCGGTAACAGTGAAAAATGTTAAGACAACTAGAAACCCGTTACATTTTAGAATTAGATAAAAAAAATCCTAAAGGCCTGAACGTCACAGAAGATCTGCATACATATTTGTAAAATGCCAATCAAACTAAGTTGTCTGACTTTCATAACCACTTCTGTCTGTTCTCGCTCTCTCTTTTACCTTTTCATGATTGCAAACCTAGTATTCATTTAATTACAAAAGGAATTTTCCTTTTCTGCATGAAACTAGTTACATATCTGAGCTACAAACTGTTACATCAACCTTGTCAACTTTTGTCACACTGGCTAATCGACACCAACTATGTCCTTGGAAGCATGACTTAGTTAAGTGAGTGAATTGTGGGCCATTTATCTAATATGTTTCGTATAGTTCGGATTTAGGGAGGAAGTCCGATTCCTAAAGTTGCGCAATGTTTGGATGCTATATCCTTTGCCGTTACATCCTATGAATAAGCTATACGTTTTTTGCCAGGCTACAATATCAAGCGTCTGACGTTTTTAAAATAATTAGGCTCATTGGCTTTAAATACATAATGAAGCCTTCAGGAATAAGCCTTTGTAATTATACTCTGAAGAAATACAGAAACATGTTAGTTTGTTTACTAGTTAAGTGCGTATACAATCGCCTTATACACACGGGCATTAGCGTGCCTTTGAAAGACCAATCGAATTGGCCCGCACTAGTCCTGTTTTTATGTCCACTGACAGCTCCCATATAGCTGCTGCACGCTCGGCTCGCTGCCGGTTGCATGCTGCAGACGGACTCCCTTTAACTAGAAGATGAATACGAAAGACATCAGGTAGGAAACATGTGAAATTGTTTTAAAGGACAATTTTAGCGCTAACTAAGCGTGTGGCTTGGTCACAGCCTTTCTGGTGCTTGAATGTATAGCTGCCCGTCACGATCTGGGGAGTCAGCGTAATTATTGTACACAGTGACTCTCACACAGTCTCTGTCACTTGAGGAGCGATTAATTATCGGGTGATACTTTGATATTATCGTTTTTAGCTAGTAGCTAGCAATGAGTCTCAATTAACTTTTACCACATGAGGAGCGTTTACCTATTGTGCAACGTTGATAATACTATATCCAAAATCGTTTGTTTGCCAGTAACCACGACGTGCTTCTATGTTTGGAACACCTGACTTAAAATTAACGTCTGAACAGACCAAGCAACTCCTGTGTCATTAAATTTGGGTTGCTTCATGTTCTTTTCAGCTGAACTTGTGTCCTGATGTCCACAGTACTATAATCCATAACTCTACCCTGAAGTCAGGTGAGCAATTACGGGGTTCATTAATTTATAACACCACAAGTTCTTAGTTATTTGAATACATTTCGGATTATCCCCATTTGGGTTTATATCCACAACAGGTCCTTGGAATCAGAGTATAAAGAAAGAAACACTTAAAAACTAGACTAAGACGAATCAGGACCCTCTATGATTCTGGTAACTAATTTTAATTAATTTTTTATGTTTTTCAATGCTGTAATCTAAATACCTTACACATATAGTATATGCGTACTAACGTGTATACATGTCCTCAGGCAGTGCCTTCGGATTGAAAGCGAGTGGCCACGATTGCAATTGAAAAATCTGTCTTGTCTCCTGAATTTTAGGTGAGTTGATGGGAAATTATTTCCTTGACAATAAAAAGTTTTGAACACAGCTTAGATACTGATCTATATATATTTATTTTGTGTAGGCTGTTATACACTACCTATGTCCTGAAGAAGACCCGATATGACTATGCACAACGACTGGTTACTATAGGGTCGAAACGTTGACGGTTCTACAGTCCCTTATCAATTGGAACTCCTTGTATATACTATAAAACAATTAGGACATGTGGCTCACAAGGTTTTTCCTTTCTCTATAATTAAGCTGAGGACGTTTTTTGCGAATCTCTGCAAAAATTGTTTGTGTATTTTATTAATTATCACGTATACATATTGTAAATACTTGCATCTTCACTACTACACTTAGTCACCTTATTCACTTTGTCACTGCGTCGCTTCTTTGTCAATATTTTTGTATATACAGCCTTCTTCATGTTCTGTTCATATTCCAATGAATTGACAACTGAGTTGATACTCAAATGAATCTCTAAAAATAAATTATTTGGTTTTTTGCAAATATTATTCATTGTGTAATATTGATTGATCCCTTCTTTTGACCCACTAATGCTGTGTTTTGTGAAATTTGATTTCTCTCAAGTATAAATAATTACTTCCCCCTTTCGGAACCATTGTTCATATTTTGTTGATAAAGCCCAGGTTCCTTGGGTTATAGGGTTACCCCTGTTTGTTTAATTGTTGACAAACTGTTACAGAGCAGCTAAAATGAAGCTCACAACACACACATGTCGGTACAAGATACAAGCTATATCTTGTTTTCACACCTTTTTTTAGATATTTAATAAGTATTGACAAAGGCTTTTGTCAATAAAGTTTATGGTGATTTGCACATATTTTGCACAAATTTGCACAAAAATGCTTGTTTGCTCAGTTGCCCAACGGGTGATCCAGACACACAACTGTAGAGTGAAAAGATGGCTTGGCTAAGTAGGTCTTATGTCCGAACAGGGAGTCTATAGCAATTTTTAGATGCCTGTGGTACAGATATCACCTGTCTAAGTTGTGCAATAGTGAAGAGACATATATTGAGAAAATTGGATCAATTAGGTATTCATACCATGATTGTTTCCAACATTTTTCCTCATTTCTTTTTATAGATTTTATGAATATTAAAATCTGTATTTTTTATGAAACATGTCTTATCTATACATGCATTATTGTATTTATATATATATATATGTGTATTTATGTATGTATTTATGTAAATGAACCTACTATTTGCACTATTTTGCACAACTGACTGTAGATAAACAGTTGAAACGAAAATGAAGGTGGAACTAATGTAATGGTATTCATACCGACATGTAACAAACTCTACATATGAGCACTCAAGTAATGCGACTATTTTGAGCACTGTCACTTTAACACTCATGGAGAAGAAGAAAACACAAACTAAAAAAATTGTATTTAAACAGTCATGTGACTTCAAAGCTTATCATGTGTTCAAGGCTCTACGGAGTTGAAACGCGTTATGGCTGACTTACCTCAAGAAATTAAAATTGATTGAACGCACCGAGATGTGGTCTGTGCTCCTTTTTTCTATACATTGAAGTGCCAAGCAGCAGCGGAGTGTTCTTTGATATATATATATATTCACTGAAAAAACCAAAGGTTTCAAAAACATTATAGTTAGGAATTAGCATTTTAAAAACCTTGCAAATTCAATGAAAAAACCATAGGTTTCACACATGTTATAGTTAGCTGGACATTTCACTCGTGAAAAACCAATGAAATTCCCCCGTTATAGTTAGTTCAGCTAACTATAACTCGCGCACCCGCAATCCACTTCCTGTTTCCCTCCATTAACTCAAGGGCTCTTTTAAGAGCCACTTATAAACTAAACCCCCCAAATTTTTTTTTGAGATATTTTTTGGGGAATTTTTTTTTGAGGTGCGCGCACCCTGCGCGCACCCAAGGTTTTTTAAAAAATTGTTTTTTTTTTTTTTTAAATTAATATACAAAAAGAGGTGAAGAAATGGAACCACACAGAGTCATGCCATCATTTTGAGCACATAACACAGGCTGCCCCTTTCATGGGCTGCATTTCTTTCAGAACAACAACTTCACAAATTAAATCTCTGCCCACAATTCCTGTGCGCACACAGACTCATGCTATGTTTTTTTGAACAAAACAGTGTCTGGTGGTTGACAGATGAGCAAAGAGAATTCCAGAACTGCATGAAGACTGCAGGGATGTATGTAACAGTGCATGTGTGCTAAGGGATAATTTGTGTAAACACAACAGGCTGCCCCTTCCATGGGACTGCATTTCTTACTGAACAACATCTTCACAAATTAAATCTCTGCCCACAATTCCTGTGTGCACACAGAGTCATGCCATCATTTTAGGCACATAACACAGGCTGCCCCTTTCATGGGACTGCATTTCTTACTGAACAACATCTTCACAAATTAAATCTCTGCCCACAATTTCTGTGCGCACACAGACTCATGCTATGTTTTTTTGAACAAAACAGTGTCCCTGAATAGTACCAAATTACTGTTACAGCCTGATACATTTCCCTTATTATTTACAGAAGCAGAAAACAGCACATTTCCTAACAGCTCCTTAAGACCATGTCCATATGTTACAGAGTGAGTGATTAAACAAGATCAATTTAAATGAGGCCTTGGTGACGTTGAATGTGTTTGCATTACACAGTGCTATCTGAAACAGCACACAGAGCTGTGTATTACACATGAGAGTGTTGGAGAAGCTGCTGCGTGTGTGCCAAGAGTGTGTTTCTGAACACTGTGGATTGTCTGGTGCTTGACAGATGAGCAAAGAGACTTCCAGAACTGCATGAAGACTGCAGGGATGTATGTAACAGTGCATGTGTGCATGCTTTTTTCAAATGTGCTGCCATTTTCCTCTCTTTTTTTTCAAAGTGATTTCTGCTAAATGCTAACCATCACAATTAAAAAGAAGCTGTCCTTTTCTTTCAACTGCAAGTCTTACTTTTCAACAGCAACACAAATTAAATCTCTGCCCACAATTCTTCTCTGCACACAGACTCATGGTTTGATGGTAGTCACAAAACAGTATTCCTCATTGTTACCAGTACACATTATCTTATGTTGAAAACATACTCCATAATATTTTACATATTCAAAACAGTTAAATATCTTGCAAAACTGAAAATGTAAATCACAACTGTAAACAAATAATCATAATTTTTTTTTATATATCAAAATTAACCACAAACACCCCCTCTCAAACTCATAACTCACCTTTAAAATTAGTTAGTTGTGAAAGAAATGTAGCAGTCACACAGCAGTTTATCAGACCAGAATCACTGAGCTCCACACCTCTCTCCTCTCAGCAGAACCAGTTAATGGCACAGTTTCCCTCTCTTTTTTCACACATATACATGTTAAATTTCAATCTCAGTACTTCCCACATTTTTTCAAATGAAATCACACATTTCTATTGGATGAAAACTTCAACCCCTTTCCAAATGTACCCTTCCCCCAACTTAACTTCTGCCTGCTACCATAGCAACAGGTCATAGAACACAGGTGTGAGCAGAGAGGTCAGAAGTTCAACAGACAATGTTTCATTTCCAAAGAGCAAGAGTGCTTGACTTTTCAAACCTAACAGCAAATCCAAACTAATGTTCTTTTTTCACACTTTTTTCTGAACCAATGCAATACATGCTTTTTAAAATTTAAACATACAGCCTAGTTTTTAGTGTAGAATGGTTTGAAACAGCCAATGAGTTCTTTTTATAAAAAAAGTATGTGTGCCCCCATTTTTCAACTGTCTTTCATTTCTTTTTGCCTTTCTACTGAAAGACACCTCCTGAGTGCATCCAGATCTCCTTTGAAGATGTTCACAGTGTGGATTGTAGGACACAGCTATGTCTTCTGGAGTGAAAAATTTGCAGAAAAAAGAGGTATGGTGAGAGACCTTGCTTTGCCAAATGTAGACATTAAATGGATTGGTCAGAGAGGGTTAAAGTGGCACCAATTAATGCCTTTGGTGAAAACCTTTCTACATCTCCCACAGCCTAACCTTATTATTGTGCACTGTGGTGGAAATGACCTAGGCACTTTAACTGGGGTAGGTCTGGAAATGCTTATTAAGGACACCTTTGTGCAATTGATGACGCTTTTTCCACAAACTGCCTTCGTATATTCTAACATATGCCAAAGGCAAAAGTGGAACTGGTCCAACCAATTTTGTCCGCAGATTGACAAAGCAAGGAAGCACGTCAACAAATCTATTTCTGCTTTCCTCAGAGACTATGGTATGGGTTCTATATACCACAACAACTTGCGTTACAACATGCAAGACATTTATAGAGGAGATGGTGTACACTTCACTGATGAAGGCAACAGAGTCTTCCTCTTGAACTTTAGACTCTGCATCGGTACTTACTTGTAGGTACCAAAAAACAAACAATAAACACAAGGGCTCTTTTTAGAGCCACCTTATATCTAAACACTTAAATGCGATTTTTTTTTTTTTTTTAATAACGTTTTTTTTCGGGTGTGCGCTGGGTGCGCGCACTCGGCGATATTTTTTAACAAAATATAAATCTTTTTTTTTGCCCTACAAGGTCCTACTGTGACCCCCTTACAATGCCTAGTGGGTCAATATCTCCCCACTCTGCCCCCTTTTCAAGTTCTCTTCTTTGTTTATCACCCCCTCTTTATGCGAGAGACAAAATGGCGGCCGCCGCTTCCTGATTTCCACCGATTCGAATGTTTACTAAGATCTAACAACCAATCAGAATTGCGCTCGCGCACGGCAAGGTGCGCGCACCCAGCGCGCACGCTGCACGCTTACAGATATATATATTGATTTAAATACTATTTTCTCAGGAAATACTGAACAGATTTACACCAGACCTGCAAAAGGCACTTCATGGACCTTCTGGCTACCTCTCTGCCAAATTTCACATAATTCTGTTCAGCCGTTCGGGCTGTAGCTGTGTCTAAAGGTCCTATGGAAAAATGCATGGGGAAAACGCGTTTTGGGACTCCCCTTTTTTCTCGGCCCCCGCTTGCCGAATCACCCCGAGACTTTCAGGGTAGGAGCGTAGCGTAGCGCCCCACCTATTTTGAAAATTTTGCGAGGATTCGTGGACCGGCGCCAAAGTTATTCAAAATAGAATGTTGCGGATTTCCTATGGAAACGTGGTCCTAACTATAACTATCTACTGGCGACCGCCAGTAGATAATATCAACTCATTCTTCAATGCAGATTGTTATATATATAAAACATGTTTAAATATTGAACCAAAACACATTCACATTCACTGGATGATGTAATCAGTGATGTAATCAGTGATGTCATTTGAGATGTCATCAGTGATGTCATCAGTGATGTCACTGACCATGTCATGAATGATGTAATATGTGGCTTGCGGGCGCGCGAGTTATAGTTAGCAATGGTTTTGTACGAGTGGAATGTCCAGCTAACTATAACAGCCCTGAAACGTATGGTTTTTTCAGTGAATATATATATATATATATATATATATATATATATATATATATATATATATATATATATATATATATATATATTATCTACTGGCGGTCGCCAGTAGATAGTTATAGTTAGGACCCTGTTTCCATAGGAAATCCGCAACATTCTATTTGGAATAACTTTGGCGCCGGTCGACGAATCCTCGCGAAATTTTCAAAACTAATGGGGCGCTACGCTCCGCTCCTACCCTGAAAGTCTCGGGGGGATTCGTCAAGCGGGGGCTGAGAAAAAACACGTTTTCCCCATGCATTTTTCCATAGGACCTTTAGACACAGCTACAGCCCGAACGGCTGAACAGAATTACTTGTAACTTGGCATAGAGGTAGTCCGCAGGTCAAGGAAGTGCCTTTTGTAGGTCTGGTGTAAATCTGATCAGTAGTTCCTGAGAAAATAGCATTTAAATCAATATATATATCTGTGGCAGCGCTCCGTGCTCTTACCGTGCGCTTACGGTAAGCTTACTGTACGCATACGGTGCCGTGCGCGAGCGCGATTCTGATTGGTTGTTAGATCAAAGTAAACATTCGAATCGGTCGAAACCAGGAAGTATCGGCTGCCATTTTCTGTGTGTCGCATTGAAAAAAAAAGGTTGATAACATGAAAAGGGGGCAACGAACAGAGTTGCAGACCCCCTAGCGTTCGTCAGGGGGTTCGCGAATGACCAAAAAGTATGAAAAATAAATTTAATAATTTTTAAAAAAATCGCGGGGTGCGCGTACGGTAAGCTTACCGTACGCGTATGGTAAAAAAAAATTAACAAAAAAAAATTAACAATCACATTTAATATATAAATCTAAGGACCCCCAAGGGAGAAAAAAACAATTGATATTTTGAAAAAAATGGCGAGGCGTGCACGGTACGAAGCGCACCGTGCGCGCAAAAATTAAAAATAAATACATAACTTAGCATTTAAAAAAACCGTACAAATTCACTGAAAAAACCATAGGTTTTCACACACGTTATAGTTAGGAATCAGCATTTAAAAAACCTTGCAAATTCACTGAAAAAACCATAGGTTTCACACATGTTATAGTTAGCTGTACATTTCACTCGTAAAAAACCAATGAAATTCCACGTTATAGTTAGTGCAGGCAACTAGAACTCACGCGACCGCAATCCTCTGTTGATGCTAATACTGTATCTTTAGCTATACATATATTACAAATATTTATTTTTCATAAAGACACATATGTCATCAGTGATGTAATATCTGACATAATCAGCAGAGGATTGCGGTCGCGTGAGTTATAGTTGCCTGCACTAACTATAACGTGGAATTTCATTGGTTTTTTACGAGTGAAATGTACAGCTAACTATAACATGTGTGAAACCTATGGTTTTTTCAGTGAATATATATATATATATATATATGCATTTTGCTAGTTGCTCCTTGTGGAACTCATGGACCCGTGGGAGGTAGCACGCATGCTGGCAGAGCATACTGGCGGTAATTTCATCCACAAAAAAGTTCAGTAGGCGCGCTCTCAGAGTAGCAAAATCCACACAAAAAAATGATTGTGACAAAGGCTGCTTGGCAGCTGAAACATTTTATGTGAATAAACAGTTTACAAATCATTTCGTGGTGTGGATTATACTGCTGCGTGTGCGTGCCTACTGAGCTTTTTTGTGTATATATATTTATATGTATATATATATGTATATATATATATATATATATTACCGACTTGCGGTTGCTAGTAGGTAGCTATAGTTAGGACCAAGTTTCCATAGGAAGAGCATTTTTTGTTTTGCTTATAACTTTGGCGTCGTTTGATGAATCATCATAAAAGTGTCCATACTAATTCTTTGTTCATATCAGCTCCTATGTTGGAAGTTTGGGGGTGATTCGTCAAGGGGGGAGCCGAGAAAAAAGGGGGGTTCCAAAATGTGTTTTCTCCATGTTAATTTCCTTAGAAACTTTAGACAAGGCTACAGGTCGAACGGGTGAACGGAATTACCTCAAATTTGGCAGGGAGAAGGGTCTTGGTCCAGAAAGCACGCTTTTGTTTATTTGGTGTAAATCCGTTAAGTAGATTTTGAGAAATATCGAAATGCACAGATATCGATATTTCGGAATTCTGCCATCTGATTGGCTGAGGCGTTACGAGCACGAGCTTGCTGCTTATTGGCTGCGAGCGCTGAGAGCGGTTGCAACTAGGAAGTGTTGGCCGCCATTTTGTGATTCTGTCTAAGCAAGTAAGGGGAAAAAAGGGCGAAAAAAGTCAGGAAGAGGAGTGTAGGAGCATTGTAACCTCTGTGGGGTGTTTAGGGTGTGCTATAGACGGGGTGTGAAGTGAAGTATTCACCCCTAGGGGTGTGAAAGTGCTGGACTACAGAAATTAAGTGAGGTATTGCCTAGAGTCTGATGCTGTTAAGGTGAGCTGGTGCGGGCGTTGGGGATGAAAGCGTGAGCCCAAATTGTGTGTCTTATGCTGTGAAGTCATGTGCCGTGGCCGTTGCACTACACCTGTAGAAGTAGTGTCAGCATGTGTTTATACCTACTAGGATGAACTACTGACCCGTACAGGTCTGAAAGTGCTGGGGTACTGAAAATATGTGAGATATTGTGTATAGTCTCATGGTGCTAGGCTGAGCTGCTGCTGGACTCAGGGATGAAAGCGTGAGTCCAAACAGTTTGTCACATGCTGTGAAGTCATGTGGTGTGGCCGCTGTGCCACATCTGTCCAAGTAGTGTCACTATGTAGTTATACCTATTCGGAGGAACTTTTGTTTCGAACATTGTAACTTGTGTATGGTGCTTAGGGGGTGTTATGCAGGGATTGCAAAGGTAAATTCACGCATATCAAATCAATTCGGTATTTGTAAAGTGAAAACTGCTCATTCCTACGGGTCTGATGGTGCTGGGGGCATAAGCTGAGCTGCTGATGGACTCGGGGTAAAGCCGGTGAACTACTGATCCCAACTGGTCTGAAAGTGCTGGGTACGGAAATTAAGTGAGGTATTGCCTAGAGTGTCATGCTGCTAAATTGAGCTGCTGCTGGACTCGGGTATGAAACCGTGAGCCTGTGTTTGCTATGCTGTGAAGTCATGTGCTCTGGGCACTGTGCCACACTTGTCAAACTTGTATATGGTGCTTAGGTGGTGTTTTATAGGGAGTGCGAAGGTAAATCAATACGGTATTTGTAAAGCGCAAACTACTCAACCGTATAGGGGAGTAGAGGTAGTGATCAAAGCGAGAGCTCTGTGCTGCAAAGTCAGATGGTCTGGCCGCTGCATCACAGCTGTGTGGAGAATACATTTTGGGGAGGGCCTAAGTTGTCAGCTTTCAGTGGCTCTAAAAAGAGCCCTTGTGTTGATTAGTTGGAGCTACATATAAGTGTGGATGCACAGCTTCAAGTTATTCAGGAAAACTCGATTTCCGTGATCTGTGAAGTGTACTCCATCACTTCTGTAGATTTCAGCCATATCAAAACGTATGTTGTTGTTGTAGATGGACCCCATTTTGTGGTCTCTGAGGTATGCAGACGCAGCTTTGGTGAGTTTCTTCCTAGATTTTGCAATCTGAGGCCAACATTTTTTGACCATTTCCACTTCTGTCTTTGGCATATATTCGAATATACAAAGACAGTTTGAGGGAAAAGTGACATCAATTGTCCAAAGGTGTCCTTCATAAGCATTTCCAAACCTACCCCAGTCAATGTGCCTAGGTCGTTCCAACCACAGTGCACAATCATGAGGTCAGGGTGTTGGAGATGCAAACAGGTTTTAACCAAAGGCAACAATTGGTGCCACTTCAATCCTCTCTGTGCAAACCATTTAATGTCCACATTTTGTAAACCTAGGTCTAAGTCAATATGTCTCTGTTCTGCATACCTCTTGCACCTGAAAATATAGCTATGTCCTACGATCCACACTAGCATTTTGAAGGTATGCCTGGAAGGTATGGAAAGATGTCTGTAGCTCATGCAATTCCTTGGTAGAATAAGAGATATGTTTATAGATGGGTAACTACTTTTTATAGCCATACAAAACGATACGTGATTGGGAGATGAAAAGCATTCATTATTTTAAAGTAGGGTACACATTCGTTTTGTGAAAAAGCATCTTTGTGATTGGTTAAGAAAAAGCAGTTTCAATGTGGAGTACATATCATAGGATAAAAGTTGTCAACTCAACCACACCTGCTACTTGCATTTGGAAGGCACTGTTCGAACTTAAAACAATTGTGAACTTTTAACCTGCATGTGGCGTTAAATGTTCGAGAAAATGTTGCAAAAAAACTTGGTTAAGTTTAAAAAGATTGATGAACTTTTAACCTGCGCGTGTTGTAGAATGTTCTAGAAAGTGTGTTGATAGAATACATTGCACTTCTGACTTCTATGTGTTGTTGAATATTTTGAAAAACTGTTTACATGGAAAATTAAAAAGAAACCAAGAAAGAGAAGTTTTGAAAACTAAAAGAATCAAGGAACTATTCTAATTTGTTCTTTACATGTATTTATGTGTGGAGCAACAAAATTATAGACAAAACTGCACAAGGAAGAGGAAGAAGCAGGGAGTGGGGGGACGGGGGGAGATGGGCAGGATGGCAGACATGCACAATTAAGTATAGCACAAGTATAGACAAACAATGGTCAGAATGAAACACACCAACAAGGAGCACAAGTCACACAACTCGCCTACATAACACCAGTGAACGAGCATAGAAGTGAAAACCACGCTGCATTCATAGAGGATGTGTACAAAGGCTTGTTGTGGGATGTCTGCGACCGTGGTCATCATTGATGAGATGCCCTGCACGTGGCACATGGGTGAGTTCACTGTCTGTTACGTTGCAAATAGCTGCTCCTCCCTCCCATGAGCTCCCACACTTTTGTACGGTGTGCTGTTGTATCTCGTGCACTTGTACAGCACACCATTGTAATGCCTATTTGCACATGTGCTGCTGCATTCCAACTACACAATCACAGTGCCATTTGGAGGTGGTGCATGCCAGTTTACAACATCGACTGCTGTGGCCCTTGTGGCAGGCCACACCAGAACACAGAGACACACTTACTGCACTTCCTGTACACGGAGATGTCCGAGACACCCCGTTCCCGTTGTCGGATAGGCACACCCCTGTGCTAACCTGTGTATTCTGGACCAGCACATGCCGGTTGTGCATGCAGGAGGATGCGTGTGTAGCTACATGTCCAGGCTCACTGCAAACGCTGAGGTGATAGCACACTGTGATGTTGCAGGGCTGGTGCCTATCATGCTAACACAATGACCAGAGGGACACACTTGCTCCGATGCGGGTTTGGGGAGCGTTGGTGGTCCCGGAGTTGTTCTGAAGAGTCTTGTGGCCCGCATGGGTATTCCTGTAGCATGCTCATTTATTCCATGGCACCTGTGGGTGTTCTGGTGTGGCTCTTGGCTATGTTCTCTTTCATGGTGCAGGTAGTCGTCCTGCTTAACACCATCAGAAAGCATGTGTAAAATCCCTGGCGCTAACGTGGCTTATCGCCGGAATTTGTTTCTCATTGCAGTTGGTGTGAAAGTTGTGATTTGATTTTTTGCGTGTGCAGGACAATAAATGAACTGGGCATTGTATCTTGTCAAGATCCAGCACCTGACGCCCGATTCCCAATCAATATAAATACAATGAGGTTTCGTAAATGATTTTGTGTGTACAATGTGAGTGCAGCCACAACGTCAGTGCAATTCAATACACGATTTTAGTATTTAGAATAAATCGCAAAGGTGCACCTCGTGTCTTTTTGCACGGGAACGACTAATCTGCATTTCATTATCAGCACTTTAATGGAAGTAAAGTTGAGATAAATCTAACACACTATTCAGAAGTTGGTGTAAACTGCAGACATCACCAGTATTCCAACGATAAGTCTTCCAAAATTTAAGACCATGGTGGACTTCATCAAATAACAGTAATAAGAACAAAAAAGAACTACACAGCAGATAAGAAAACAACCAGAAAAGTTATTAATTTTTTTTTTCAAACTTTATTTATTCTATATTTTTAACATACATCAACGAAGTAATAAACATATTTTATCAAGTTTTGAAAGACTCTTAATGGTTGAGTCACTTGGAGCATCCGGCATCTAGTCAGCACCGGCAATAAAGGATGTGACGTTGTTGATCTATTATATTTGCGTGATCACATGGCCTGTGACGCATGTGCCGGACGGGTGTGGTGTGTGTGCAAACCTGCTCTCAGGAAGTGGGCGGGAGATGTGGAGAACTAGACCACTGACCTGCACACCAACAGCGAGTATGCCTGCGACAGGTAGCTATGTGGGGCCATCGTCGGAACGTAATCTGAGTGGCGTGGCGTACAACGGAGCAGGGCAGGGATAGCTACAATGGTGCAGACGGCTCATAGTACTGCATCTGTGAGTAGACTGGACGGGCCGCAGCTATCCCTCTGCGAGCCTGGGTGTGAACTGTTCATCACTCACACTACATAAGTATTGAAAAATCATTTTGTGATTCAGTCCATCAGCTGTCATTTGTCGGAGGTATTTGTGAAAACATATCAGATTTCTTTCTGTGATAGATACCCCTTTGACGCTGCCTCTTCCCACATCAGCAGGTAACGCACCCTCTTCCCACATTACCATCATACCCCCAACAACCTTCTTGGGCCCAGAAGTGTCCCTGTGGGGTTGGACAAAGAAGAGTCTTAGACATGTATAGATTTACATATAAAAAAATTATTTAAAGAATTATTTAAAGAAAAGAATAACAATAAGACTGAAGGGAGTCTGGTGCTGTGGTCGCTGCCACAAAGTTGGGGTGACTGCCATTCAGGATTCAGGACACAGTTACGCATGTGGGATCGGTTTGTGTTAAAGAGGGTTAGTGGCACGAGGTGCTGTTGGCCTTGCATATGGAAATATGCCTTACTGATCAGAGGGAGTCTGGTGCTGTGGTCACTGCCACGGACTTGGTGTGACTGCCATTGAGGACTCAGGACACAGTTACACATGTGGGATTGGCTTGTGTTAAAGAGGGTTAGTGGGACTAGGTGTCCCCGGCCTTGCATAGCGAAACATGCATCACAAATCGAAGGGAGTATGTTGTGTGGTTGCTGCCTTGGACTTGGGCTCACTGCCATTCAGGACTCAGGATACAGTTACACATGTGAGATCGGCCTCTGTTAAAGAGGGTTAGTGGCACCAGAAGTATTGAGAGTGTTTGTGGCTGTGATGATGCTTGGTGTGGACGGGCCTCACTGGGAGCATTGTGTCTTGGCTATAGGACTGTGTCATGTGGAATCACGACTCTATCTGAATTGTGAGGCCTGCTGATCGTAGTGTAGACCAGAGGTAATGGTGAGCAAGGACCCACAGCCACGTGCATACGTTGGTGGCGTCACCGGCCTGCATAGTGCAGGTTCAGTGGCACCACTTGTCGCGAGCTTTCAATATGAAAATACTCCTCACTAATTGAAGGGAGTGTGGTGGTGTGGTCGCTGCCATGAAGTTTTGGGTCACTGCATATGGAAATATGTCTAACTGATCAAAGAGAGTTTGCTGCTGTGGTGGCTGCCATGGACTTGGGGTCACTGTCATTCAGGACTCAGGACACAGTTACACATGTGGGATCAGCTTGTGTTGGACAGTGTTAGTTGGCACCACGTGTCCAAAATTCAAATTGCGAGATCTGCTGCCCGCAGTGTAGACTGCTGAGTGTTTGTTTGTACTTGAAAATGAATTTGGTGATGGTACTAAAGCTATAACTGATATAAAAAAATGTTCAAGAAGAAAGGATACTAAAAGGATATTATGTAGATTTGAGGCCTGTAATAGTTACTTGCGTAGTGGACTCTGTAGTCAATGAATGAAGAAATAATTTCCATTGGGAGCCCTAGTGAGTGCAGTGTAGGCATATGACGAAAAGATGAAATAAGTATAGAATACACTGACGAAGTGTTGTATTTTCTGAGTACAATCTTGTTGTTAGTAATTCAGCATTTAAAAATGGAATTGCGAGCTGTACTGCCTGCAGTGTAGACTGCTATTCCATTTTAGTTTTCATTTGAAGATTAATTTGGTCATTGTAGTAAAGCTATAACTGATATAAAAAAAAGTTCTTGAAGCAAGAATACTTAAAGGATAATATGTAGGGTGTAGGACTGTGATACTTACTTGCCTACTGGAGTCTGTAGATGCAGATGGAAATACCCCTCACTGATCAAAGGGAGTGTGGTGGTACGGAGTTGGGGTCACTGCCATTCAGGACTCAGTTACACATGTGGGATCAGCTTGTGTTGAACAGAGTTATTGGCACCATGTGTCACCACCGTTGCATATGGAACTATGTCTAAGTGATCAAAGAGAGTATGCTGCTGTGGTTGCTGCCACGGACTAGGGGGTCACTGCCATTCAGGACACAGTTGCACATGTGGGATCGGCTTGTGTTAAAGAGGGTTAGTGGGACTACGTGTCGCTGGCCTTCCATATCGAAATATGCCTCAGTGATCGAAGGGAGTGTGGTGCTATGGTCGCTGCCACGGACTTGGGGTGACTGCCATTCAGGACTCAGGACACAGTTACACATGTGGGATCGACTTGTGTTGAACAGGGTTAGTGGTAGTACATCAACATTCCTAGTTTGAATTTTATAATGAGTATGTCGGCAATAAATATAAACATAGTTGGGATTTTCACCAGAAACTACTTTAACCTCTTCAATGCCTATGACGAGCTGGTCTCGTCATGGGCCGCGGTTGCGCTGTGCCCATGACGAGACCAGCTCGTCATAAACCCCGCCCGCTAATACAACGGCCGGCACAGGGCGGGGAAAGGGGCGGGCACTGAAGGGGTTAAACGTTGTTATTTCTTTTTCAAACTTCACAACAGTATTATCTTCCATTTGTTGATCAACACCTAGACATATCCAGCTGGTATTTTCTGTACAGTTCTCTTGACTAGCAACGAAACGTAAGTCTATATCATCACAAATTTGTTTTATAACATTTATATTAAAACTCGATTTTGTGCCGCAGGAAAACCTAGACTTATCCAGATGGTTCCTGTTGACTTTGAATATAAACTTGCAGATGTCTATCGATCCAAACATTGGTAGGATCCAAATTTTCGATGTGAAAGTATCTTCAAACTGAAGCTGTACATTTTTTTCCTAAGTGTCTTCTTCTGTGAAATTTCTTCCCACATTTCTTTCAATTCTGCCTTCTCAGAGTTGGTAATATATGACGTGACATAGTGAGAAACGCAATTGAGTTATGTGCATCATATTGTATGTTCATATTTGCATTTCACATCTTCAAAATCCCCGTATTGTAATCATTATTGCACTTCGATGCTTCTGTTCTTTTTAAATTATAAGTATTTTTGGGTGATTTTCAAGTGATGGTTTGTCTCATTGCTGACATAAAATAGTTCACTCTTCCTTTGCAAATTACTGGACGTGGAAAGGGAATTCGACAGTTTGTGTAAAATGTATCTTTTGCGTTATATTTTCGTCGGCAATACTTTCCACATTGATGACTTCGATATGTCAAATACGCCACACCAATCGAAGGGAGTCTGGTGCTGTGGTCGCTGGCAAGAAGTTGGGGTCACTGCCATTCAGGACTCAGGACACAGTTCCACATGTGGGATCAGCTTGTGTTGAAGACGGTTAGTGGTACCATTTGTCGCCAGTCGCCCACAGTGTAGGGCAGATGTAGAGGTGAGCTAGGATCCACAGCCACGTGCATACGTTGGTGACCTAAACAAACGTTGCGTAGTACTGGTTCAGTGGCACCACATGTCGCTGGTCTTCCATGTGGAAATACCCCTCAGTGATCGAAGGGAGTCTGGTGCTGTTGTCACTGCCAGTGAGGACTCAGGACACAGTTACACATGTGGGATCGGCTTGTGTTGAAGACGGTTAGTGGTACCATTTGTCGCCGGTCGGCCACAGTGTAGGGCAGAGGTAGCGGTGAGCTAGGGTCCACAGCCACGTGCATACATTGGTGACCCAAACAAACCTTGCGCAGTACAGGTTCAGTGGCACCACGTGTCGCCGGTCTTCCATGTGGAAATACCCCTCGGTGATCGAAGGGAGTCTGGTGCTGTGGTCGCTGCCATTGAGGACTCAGGACACAGTTACACATGTGGGATCGGCTTGTGTTGAATAGGGTTAGTTGGCACCACATGTCGCTGGTGTTCCACAGTGTAGGCCAGAAGCAGCGGTCAGCAAAGGCCCACAGGCAGGTGACGTTGACTTGAGCTGCACAGATTGTGAGCATTTGGTCTTCTTAAGCCATTATAGTCTCTTACACAATTTGCGTCACTACTAATGTTGAATTGTGAACCATGTAACTCCAGTGTAGGGTGGAGGCAGCTATCAGGATGGGCGCACAGCCACGTGCGTTGAATTGAGCTGTACAGTAAGTGGCACCTGGAGTACTCATCGTGTGTGCACCCTGTGATGAGATGTGGTCTCGGCGGGCCGCACTGGGAACAATGTGTTTTGTCTAATGAATTCTGCATTGATAAGGCCACGTGGGGATGGCTTATTGTGCAGTGAGTTAGTAACACCTGAAGCGCACAGCGTGTGTGCAGCCAGCGATCATGCGTGGTCCATGCGGGCCGCACTGGGAGCAACGTGTCTTGCAAACTGGACTGCGACATCTGCAATCTCCACTGCATCTGAATTGTGAGCCATGCTGTCTGTAGTGTAGATCGAAGGCAGTAGTCAGTACAGACATAAGTCTGCGGGGCCCTGTGTCGAGGAGGCCCGCGGTTATGGCGGGTGCCACGTGCCAGGATGAGGGCTGCCGTTCACACAGACTCGTTGATCTTCCCACAAGTGAACAACGCCTAGGGCCTGGTCTATTTATTCATACTCCTACGCTGGAGTGGTGTACGTTGGAGCAGCCCACTCCGCTTCCGCTTCCAGGGGGGACAACACAGCTACATGACCGAGATCTTCCCCACTGCCTGAGGTAAGATGGTTGCGTCCACTGTGCACTACACTACAAATATCAATAGTATATCTCCACATGGAGAGGTTTGTGCTTTGCATAGTGAGGTCTGTGCAGCACATGAGTGTTACACTTGGCATTGTGTGCTTTATCAGTGATGGGTGACTTGCCTCCTTCGGGTCGTGACTCCTAATTTTGACAGAAACCCAATACCCGGGGCATGCCCAAAGCTAGTTCTTTTTCTTTAAAAAAGAAGAGGGGGGATTGCACAACCCCCCTCCCGGGCCATTTTGGGCCCAGGGGATCCCATTCCCCGGGACCTGGCCTCATGGTTGGGGACTGTGGGAGGAGCCCAAATGCCCCCACAGTCCCGCCGGCTCCCTGCCTCCTGCGGGAGCTGGCATTGCTATTGAGCAAGAGGAGCTGCTAATATGCAGCTTCCCTTGCCCAAAAGCAATCCTGCTTTCCTTCATTGAAGTAAGAGCAGGTTTCCCTACTCTCGCTTCAATCAAGGAAAGCAAAGTTTGCTTTGACAGGGCAGAAGCTGTGCTGCCGCCCTGTCATAGCAAACAGCAATGGGCACCCCAGGACATTGCATGAGCCAGCCCTGGGGGGTAGTGATCCCCAGGGCCATGAAGTGCTCCAGGAGGGGGGCTACGCAGCCCTCCTCCCTACCATTTCAAATCCCTGGGGAGTCGGTGGTCCTTGGGGCATGTGGGAGGGATGGAACCCACCACGCAGTTTTTAATTAATAATAGAGCCCCGGGGAGGTGACGGTTCCCGGGGAACTTGGGGGGATTGGGACCCCCCAACGCTTTTTTTTATCTTGACAGTGCCCCCAGGACCTGACTCACCCAGGGGCTTCTTTTAAGTGAAGCACGGGAGCCCAGGCTATGTTTTTTTTAAATAATTTCAGCAGGATGCGCAACCCCATCTTGATTTCCGCACTAATCATTTTTGGGGGCCCTGGGGGTCCTTGTGGGACCCCATGAGCAGGCCTGGGGGGCAGGGTGTTTCTACACTGCCCCCTTTTCTTCTTTTTAATATTTTTTCTACAGTTTTCTTGTGACTCGGTACTACAAAATGTCTGCCAACAGTTCCTGGTTTGGAGTGTTGGCAGCCAAACAGAGTGAAGCTCGTGCTCGGGAGGGTTTGCAAACCCACCGCTGCCCTAGATATCGATATTTTTTCTTTTTCTAATTTCTCAGGAACTACTGAATGGATTTATACCATTTAACAAAAGGGATTCTTTCTGAACCAAGGGATACCTTTTTGCCAAATTTGGTGTAATTCCGTTCAGCAGTTCGGGCTGTAGCTTTGTCTAAAGTTTCCTATGGAAAATAACATGGGGAAAACGCGTTTTGGGATCCCCCTTTTTTCTCGGCTCCCGCTTGGGGAATCAGCCCAAAACTTTCAAGACAGGAGCTAACCAGAGTAGGCCACTAGTTTTGACAATTTCACGGTCATTTGTCAACCGGCGCCAAAGTTATTGGGAAAAGAAAAAACGCTTTTCCTATGGAAACTAGGTCCTAACTATAACTACCTACTGGTGACCGACCGCCAGTAGGTAATATATATATATATATGGAAAGGAATACTTACAGCTGGTCCGGCCATTTAGTGCACCATTGCCGATCCCACAGGGCGGGTCTACGGCTTTCGGAGTGTGAAGGCATGCAGACTCCTGGGACACTCTCAAGTGGCATGGTGATGGCACATTGTTTCATCTACCGTATCAAGGGTATTGATCAATTTTAATGATATTAAGCAGCAATTCAGAGTGATTGTAGTATCAGGACTGTATTGACCAGCATGCACTCTTTGACACGTGATATTTACCTGAGCATTATTAGAGAGGATTTACAAGCGGTGCTATTGCAGTCTGGTGTGATTTTAGAATCTGCTGCTGCCTGTGAACAAGGAAGCTAATTCTGAAACGCGTTGGGCACTTTGAATATTTATGAGGGAAATTGCTGACCTTTTTTCATGCTGAGCCTTCGTATTTGTCCCGGTGAGGAGTGCGCTTGTTTGGGGACAAACTGTGGAAAGGTATACTTGCGGCTGGTCCTGCCGTTTAGTGCACCACCGCCGATCACACAGGGTGGATCTGCGGCTTTGGGAGTGTGAAGCCATGCGAACTCCTGGGACGCTCTCATGTAGCATGGTGACGGTGCATTGTTTAATCTTCCGTATCAAGGGTATTAATCAATTTGGATGATATAAAGCAGCAATTCAGAGTGATTGTAGTATCGGGACTGTATTGACCATCATGCACTATTTGACATGTGATATTCACCTGAGCATTATTAAAGAGGATTTACAAGCAGCGCCATTGCAGTCTCGTGTGATTTTAGAATCTGCTGCTGCCCGTGGACAAGGAAGCCAATTCTGAAACGCGTCGGGCACTTTGAATATGTTTGAGGGAGCTTGCTGACCTTTTTCCATGCTGAGCCTTCGTATTTATCCCGGTGAGGAGTGTGCCTGTTTGGGGACAAACTGTGAAAAGGGATATATATTCATCCAGTCACCATTGCTCCTTCCAAACCGCCAGAGACCCAAGGAAAGTGGCGCACACGCCGGCGGAGCACACCGGCTCTCAAATCCCTTTAAACTCACGAAATCCGTGCGCTCTCAGAACGAACAAACTCCGCACGAGTAGAATTTCCACAAAAGTGTTTATTTACACGACGCGTTTTAACTTCCTCTGAAGTCTTGTATACGCGAACATTGCTGCGGAGGAAGTTGTAAATAAGCACTTTTGCGGAAATTCTACTTGTGAGGAGTTTGTTCGTTCTGAGAGCGCAAGGATTTTGCGAGTTTAAAGGGATATATATATACATATGTATATATATGATATATATACAATGTAACACAATTATTACAAACATATTTTACATTATTTTAATTTCTTTTATTTAATTCTTTAAATGTACTGCTATTAAAAGCACTTTATATACACACACACAAACACACATATGTATAATATATATATTTTACATGAAACAGAAAAAAATTAACAATTCAATTCCAAAACATTAAATAAATTATCAAACAAATAAAATAAAAAAGCAAAAAAACACGTTTACAGAATCTATTATAGGTAGGCATTGGACTTTGGAGGGGTTACATTTTCTATTCCCATTCCTGCTTGAGCGCATTAGGGAAGCGATAAACCTTGGAGTGGTTAAATTTACTATTTCCACTCCAGCCGCTGCAACAGTAGGGAAAGTGTTGGACTTTGGAGGGGTAAAACTTACCATTCCCACTCCAGCCTGAGCAACAGTAGGGAAAGCTTTGGACTTCGGAGAGGTAAGATTTACTATTACGGCTCCAGTCTAAGTAACTGTAAAGTAAATTACTGCAAACACTTTACATATTTAAATAAAGCTATTAATTTCCCAAAAATATAAAACTCTACATATATTACTTAACATAAAATATATTTAAAAATGTAAAATAATTAACACCGATCATCCATTTTACAAAATTCACAAACAATGGAATCATTAATTTTCAATAATAAAATAATGGTAATTTAATAATCACTTAATTAAGTTTCCACCCTATAGCCCTACAAACATATCTAACCACACCTAAAATATAAGGACAATAAATAAATATAACACAATGTACATAACTGATACTCAACTACATGATTATTGCATATTATACCTAATACGTATCAATTGCATACTTTATTTTTTTCATTCATTAATAATTGACTATTAATTAATTAATGTCCCATCTTATCCCCCTACAAACCCAACACTCCATGACAACACTATAAATTACTATCACCAATTAAAATACAAATTCTAAATCACTTAAAATTAGAAACTATATTTAAAAAATAAAAATTATACAAACAATACTAACACATAACATTGATATATAAACTAGAACATATTTTGTTAATTTAAAAATAATATGCTTTACAACTATATTATTGAAAATGATATTTATGTCAATGCTATTCTGAATAACAATATTGCTTACCTGAAAGAATTATGTTTTTGACAACGATATTTCTCCATCACAATATGTTTTTTTCGCAATTTACTTTTCAAATATTTCTGTCTCCCGATTTTTACAACCGCAAATTTTATCAAAATACTATATTTTTGATAGCAGGTATTCTCATACATAGGCATAATTAAAGATAGGATCTTAGGCAAATATTATGACCTTCAGGCAAATAGATTTCTGCAAGCTGACCTTTCATTTTGATGACGTTTGTAAGCTAAAATTTTGCAAGCTTTCTAAAGTAATTTGAAAGGCATATTTTCATTAAAAAGGTAAAGAAGGAGGAAGCATTTAGACCAGTGGCAGCTGGCAGCTGGTGACATTTGAAAGTGGTGAGGCATGAGAGTTGGGTATGCATTTTATATAGCGAGTGAAGTTAGCAAGCTTATGGCACAAACGTGGGATCCAAAGGGGTCCTCCTCCAGAGAAAAATCGAAAACATATTGGCAAATGGTGTATTTTAAAGCAAATTAATTTAGTGAGAAAGCAAGGTTTATAAAGCAGTGGCAAAGTATAGTCTTGAAATAATAAACATATTATAAACTGCCTCATATCTTACTGCATTAATATGTTCAACAGTTATTTTAATATGCAAATTGTACAGCACAACAAGTTCAGGCCCTTTAAAGTGTGTGCACTGCATGCAGCATCGCTTTGGAAGAAAATGCTCTAACCAGGCTTCGGGAAGCACCCACAGCTGATGGCTGCAATCGGTCATATTGAAATATGTGCAGACAGGTCTTTAAACGGGATGAAAAAAGTATGGGATTTCTAAAAGGGAATAAATAGAATACATTTCTGTGATTCCCATAGTGTGCCACCCGACCGGTACTTTGGTTTCTCTCTAAGATGTTATTGAATCCAGCTGTATATCACAACTGACATACCTAAAACCTGCCAGTATTACTGGCTTTTTCAATTGTTGTGAGTTGTTTAAGACAATAATTTGTTATAAATAATTTACATTGGAATGTGTCAATTCTGAAACTGTGAGACTGTGAATTAAATATTATTGAGGTTTGTGGAAGGAATATTGGCCTTCAGTTATGTGCGCCTTATGCTAGATACGTAGGCCCTTTTTCTCTGCACATCTCGTCCATCTGCACATCTTCAACCTCATCTCCTTCCTCATGAGCACCCTCTTTTCCCTCTCCCTAAAATGCAGATCCTCACATCTCCCTCACTTCGCCACTCCCAAACATACACTGCGCTCACTCACATTTAAGCACTTCATTTTCTTTTACTTTTGCCTTGTAAATAATTTGACATCTGTGTGCCCCTTTCACACACATTTACCCAGAATTTGCATTGCAACTGGAATACTTGACAATTGTTCTGGGTGCTCTGCAAAGAGGTCAACCCTTTGACATGCACTTTGCTTTTGCCTTGATACTTAGCGCCAGAGCTCTCACCAATATCCTTCATAAACACCTGACATGACTCAAATGATGTACTATAAAAAAGTAGTACGATACACAAAAAAATACAGAAACACAACGTGTTGAAATCGCGAATTTTCGTGGGGAATGCAAGATTAAATAACACCTTAAATAAAAGATTAACGAAATCGCTGACATGCATTGTTCGTAAATCAATCCATGGTCTTGGCATTAGTGTTGAAGGTAAGAAGATAGGCCCAGATTTAATGCTATACAGCATGTAACTGCCTATACTATACACACATAGTTCTTCCTTTGTGCTTGACTCTGATATTTGGATCAACTTTGCAAGTGAACACAAACCCAACTTGTCTTTTGGATCAGTTTCATGAGGAAACAAATACAGCAGCTCGACTCTGACCTGCAGCCGAAAGTGTGACAACACTGAAGGTTAGCGTGACCAGGGGTCTCAGCATAATATACATATCACAATTAACGTTATAACACTTATCATTACCAAAGACAAGGCTCCAAATTACACTTTCTTGCATCCAGTCCCACTGTCTGAAGAATAGGAAAGGGTGGGATCTATGCCCGTGAATGACAGACCTCTGGCCTCACATAGGGATGCAGACACCAATGCCCGAAACTGTGACGCTGAAAGTGTCACTGGCCTAAAGTGGATACCACCAGAGACTAAATGACAATAAAGGGCTTTAGAAAAGTAAGCCCTGCATTGTGCGTCACATTGCAGAAAGTTGATTTACTGCCTTTCTTCCGTCTCCTGCTTCAGAGTGATGTGGGGCAGGCATCCTGGGATAGACAGTCCAGACTTAAAGACATTGATTTGTTTAGAGATACAATCTTATCTCTAAACAAATCGATCTATTTAATATTTTTGCATGTAAACATATAGGAATTTCAGAGGGGCACAATCCCAAAGTTTTAATGGAGAAACCATCTCTATCTAGACCCCGGTAACAATTTCAGGGTCTGTGTTCTCCAGTTCTAATGGGGATCTCTGTGCTCTAAAAGAAATGTGCTGTTAAGGGATCCTCCATTGCCGTTGCTTCCTTTACACCAATGAAAGAGTGTGATATAAACTCCCAAGGCAGAAGTTTGTTTTCTTAGTATGAAAAACAGAAACAAATGGCCCTGTAGGGTGATTCCTCTCTGCACGTGGGGCCATTCTGTGCTTTTCTTATCCGGGCAGGGTAAATGAGCGGCTGTCAACCTATTCCCAATAGAATGGGATGACCATAATTTGTGAACTGTGGACTCCTTAACAAACAATCATTCAAGTCAGAGGTTTACGCTGGTGGTGCCAGCAAAGTCTTTGCCAGTGTACATGCAGCGCGTGCCCAATGCTAAATAGAGTGAGGGAACCATGAGTTTTGCATATTTATGGTGATGCTCCAGTTCCACCAAATTTTAAATGAGACCCTGGCATTTTGATAGTCCTTATTTCAATTTGGCTTCCCTTGCCCTTTTCTCCCATGTAACATCTCTAACAAACCCATTTCCTCAGACTTCCATTTTTAGTGAATTGTTTATATATTTTAAAAACAAAGATAGAATATTGAAGATTTTCACATCTATCCCCTGCAAACATTTTGTCACAGTATTTTCTCATTGTATCTTAGATCTTTATATCTAAAAAAAGGTCATATGATCATGATCAATAATGTTTCTCATTGCCTCCAGACAACTTAATAACATAATGATAGGAATATTTACTCATAATCCTAATTACACTGAATGATACTCTTCATCATCTCAAACCTCACATTGAGAGGGCAAGGCATGACCAGAAAATATGCGAAAATGCTGGCCCTTTCACTAAAACAACAACACACATATAACAGAAGAAAGATAAGAAGGAAGAGAGTTGTGGACTGTGGTGAGGAAGAGAAGGCTTAGTGTAATGAAGATTATTTCTATGAATTACAGCATAAAATGTATTCTACATTACCACAAGTCAAAACATTGCTCATTTGTTTTCAATATGCAGCTCACAATTATCAAACCCATGAAAGGCGTGATAATATGTAATAACTAACAGTCATTTATGGTAGTATATATAAAAATGCACAGGTGAGACACTAGTAAAAATCCATGGGAACGTATTACGCCTGGGGTTTCCCAAACAGCTCTTAGTACTCAAAGGATTCCAGGAACGTTTCCCTCCATAGCAGTTACCCACAAGTGTACAGCATTAAAAAAAACAAAGAGGGTATCATGACACAAATCAACCAGCCCCTCAGACCTACATTCTAGTGTGTTGTCTACAAAACAACCTTCAACACATAATATGCATGTAACCTCAAAATTTACAGATTACAACTGTCACTAACCTATCCATAACCACAATGACCCTGAGAATGCTAAAAGAAACCCCTGAAAAGAACTCTCATACAACTGCTTCAAGGTAATAAAGAGCAATTTATTAGGCTTAAACAAGTTGTACGGCAATGGGCACAATCCAGTAAATTACTCTGTAAAAATACACACAGCAAGCTAAAATGTAGAAAAACACTACCATCTAGTACTAATGGAACGATGGAAGTCACACCAAAACTAAATTATAATACCAGTGTGTAGTAAGCAACCAGGATACAGTTGATGTCTTGAGAAGTTTATTGGTGGTTACATGGGAGAGGAGAAGGCTTGGAAGCAGCCAACTCCAACGGACACCAACTCAAGAGTGCCACTCTAACATTCTGTAGTAACTAAGCAGCAGTATAACATTCCAACAAGACACATAATCCATAAGCTTACATAGATGTGAAGGATAGATAAATTAGAATAAACGTGATCTGACTTAACAGATCACTACATTACCTCCCCTTCTTCTAATACAAAATAAAGCAAATAAAATAAAATAACAATAATAATATAATATGAAACAAGATTACTTTAAAGAAAATTATATAACAATATAATAAAATGGAAATGTATTCCCTATATCTAGCGGGTTTAACCACATTACGTGAGCTCCTCCTGACACCACCTGGTACAGAATCTGTGCCATGAGAATTATCACTATCCTTGGGCAGAACTTGTCCAATAGAAGAATTGACTTTAGCAACCTTGCATAAGTTCCACCAAAATCCTCCTTCAATCTGAATGGCATTACCCAAAAACTTAATCACCTTAACAGGAGTTCCAAATTTGCTTTCACCTTTGTTACTATGCATGGACTTCCTGGTTCAAACAGAATCACCTATTTTAAGGATAGAAGTCTTTTACCCTTTCTTAGCGTCAAAACCTTTTTTTGTTTAGCTTGAGTGAAAGAAGCATTATCTTTCGCCAAGGACATCAATTTTCGCGCATCTGATTCTACATCAATCCACTTGGACATCCACTCTGGACGAAAAGACGTAATGGGATTCCTTCCCCTCATTAACTCGAGAGAAGACACTTTGGTGGAAGAGTGTGGAGTGGTCCTATAAAACCATATCATGCTTTCCAGCGATTTGAGAACATCCTGGTTGTTGGCCTTAGCCCATTTCACACAGTCCCCCGCAACTCGATTCATCCCTTCGACGAGGCCATTCCCTTGAGGATGATAGAGGGAACTTTTCAAATGCTTTACACCAGAAACAGAAAGAAAGGATTCAAAATCTTTCCCTACAAATTGTTTTCCATTATCTGAAACAAGAACTTCGGGAGACCCCTCTCTAGACCAAACCTTCCTCAAAAAATTAATGATGCTCTTAGTGTCAGCTTCTCTAACAAGTTTGTACTCGGGCCACTTTGAGGCATAATCAACCATAACCAAGATAAATCTTGAGTTACCATTGAGAGTCGAACAAGGTCCCATGACATCGACTCCCAATTTGACCCAAGGACGATCTGGGCATTCTACAGGCATGAGAGGAGGAACAGAAGTCTTAAGAGACTTGTCAGATGAACTGCAAATACAACAATTCAAAACAAAATCATCATTCTCCGAATCCATTCCTGGCCACCAATAAATGTCGCGAACGCGGCGTTTGGTGAAAGAGGAGCCTAAAGGCCCTTCAAGAGCCCTAAGTATAATCCCTCTGCTAAACAAATGGGGAGGTATAATTTTGTCGTTCTGCAACAAAATACCATCTTCCTAGGAAATGTCATCCTCAATCTTAGAGAAAGGTTGTAATGCAGGAGGCAAGACCTTTCCTCTAGGCAACCCACTCCTAACCAGATTACACACATCTTGGAGGACACAGTCATCAGAGAATGCTTCTCTCCATTCATCTTCAGAACAGAATCTTAGTTCAGGAATGTCAACACCCGCCACAAGGCAATCTTCACAATCCTCCTCAATCAGGTCAGAAAAGGAAACATCATCTTCTTGAACACATGTGGGAGGAAAATTGGAAAGAAAATCTGCCCTCCCATTCTTACCCCCAGAGATGTGTCTGATGTCAAATAAATTGATACTGTAGTAACTTGGTAACCATCCTCATAATTCTGAGAGTACAACACTTGCTTAAACTACCGACCAAGATATTGACAAGAGGTCTGTGGTCAGTCTGAAGCAGAAAACGCTTTTCCCACACATATGGGCGAAAGTTTTCAATAGCCCATGAGCAGGCTAATATCTCTTTCTCAATAACTGAGTATTGTAATTCAGGTGATCTAAGGACTCTGGATGCAAACCCAATCGTTTTTTGAACTCCACCCTCAACTTGTGTCAAGGTAGCACCCAACCCTACCTGACTGGCATCGACTGTTTACAACAAGATAAGCTTGGGTCAAAAGGCTTGAGTTCAGCACTCTTGCTTAGCAAATGTTTGACTTCTTCAAAGGCAGACTCACATTCCTTGCTCCAAACAAATCTAGTCCCCTTTTTGAGGAGATTGCTAATGGGACGGACTATTGTAGTGTAATGGGGAATGAACCTTGAGTAGTATTCGCAAAGGCCTAAGAGAGATTTGACCCCAGTTTTGTCTGTGGTACTGGAATCATTAGTAATGGCCTCCAGAAGACCAGGTCTGGGTTTAACACCATCTTGACTGAGAATATGACCTAAGTACTCTACCGCCATACAAAAGAATATGCATTTCTCAAGTTTTAAGACAACACCATGTTGTTGGAATAGGCCCAACACTTTGTGCAAAATGAGGTCATGTGAAGGAGCATCATTGGCGAAAATCAATACATCATCTTGAAAAACTAAGACTCCATCAACCCCTTTAAGAATGTTGAACATAACCCTCTGAAATACTGACGCAGCAGATGCTAACCCAAAGGGCATGCGTCTGTATTGAAATGTGCCTAGGGGAGACACAAATGCTGTCAGATGATGAGAATCGGGGTGCAACTCAACCTGGTGATATGCGCTTGCTAGGTCAAGCTTGGTGAAGAATTTGGCAGCTTTAGTGGAAGCAAAAAGGTCATTAATTTTGGGAAGAGGATGTGAGTCAACCCAGATTTCCTTATTGAGTGATCTTAAGTCCACACACACCCTGAGTTGACCACATATCTTCCTAGCGATGACCAAAGGCGAAAGCCAAAGGGAGGACTCCGTTGGCTCAATCACACCCTACTGACATAACTGTGTCAATTCTTTCTCTAAGTCCTCCCTAATGCTATAGGGTACTCCCCTGAGCTTGTGTTTTACTGGTAAGGACCCTTCTTTGACTATGATTCTGTGTTTAAAACCATGATTTTCCCTAAGTCCGAACTGAAAACAGAAGGGAATTTGTCTTTGAGTGACTGTACTTCAACAGAACACCCAACTACTAGGACTTGTTCTTTGGTTCCAGGTTTAAGAATCATTCCAAACAATCATTGGTGAAACCACCCTAGGATGTTTAACCCTTAAACAGCAACATAGATTTTCCCTCTTATTCTCCTTCCTTTAAAACACATTTCTTCTTCAAAAAAGCCAAGAGATCGATCTTACGACCTTCGTATGACACAGGTGTGCGATCAGGAGGAAGAAGAGGTTGTGTACCTTCCCAAGTTTCATCGAAATATTTCTTGGTGATCATGGTTATCTTGGCGCCAGAATCCAGTAAAAGTTTGATACATCTGGTGCCAACAAAATTATCAACAATAGGGTCAATACAGGATTTGCGATCACCTTCAACAACATCACAAGAGGTGTGCTCTGAAACTGCAGAAACTATCTCAGAGTCAGAGGAAGACTCAGACTCAACTAAGCATACAGCAGATTTATTTATACTTTTTTGTCCTTTGAGCTTAAGACAAACTTTTGCAGAGTGACCTACTTTTTTGCAATAGTTGCATGTGACATTGGAGGCAGGGCATCGTGAACCTCTAGAATGAGGTGGGTTTCCACATCTTATACATACTGTAGGCTCCGCAATGCTAGTAGTGCTAGGTTTGGAAGACTTACTGACATTACTAACACTGTTTTTAAAGGCTTTTTTTGTGGATTTGCCAGATGCATTAAGGTTAATGGCATTAACAGGTTCCACTACTTTATCTTCCAATTCTTTCAAAAAAACCATAGAAATTTCTATACTTTTGGCTAATTTGATAGTCTCATCAAGGGACGGATCACCCATGGTAAGTAATTTTTGTCTGATACTTTTGTCTCTACAATGGCATACAAATTCGTTCCTAATGAGTTGATCAGTAAAGTTCTCGAATTTACAGTCTGCTGCTAATCTACGCAACACAGAAATGTAAGAATCCATATCTTCCCCTTCTGACTGTTTCCTCCTAAAGAAAGAATGTCTGAGAACCATTAGGCTCGGTTGTTCGTCAAAGCGAAGTTTGAGTTTAAGCACAGTTTCTCTGTATTCATCATTTGGTAAAGCGATGTCTTGTGGTAGGTCAGGTAAATGTTTAAAGACAGATCTTCCTTCGAAACCTAGAGAATGTAGTAACAGATATTTCTTTCTGTCTGCACTAAATCTAGATGCACCTATAGCACCTAAATAAGTTTCAAAAGCGTAATGCCAAAGTTCCCATCTGATTGGAGGTTCTCCAGGAGAGTCTAAAAATACATGCGGTGGATTAACGGACTGAAGAGTACACATGGTAGCGATAATAAGCTACTTAAAAAAAAATGTAGAAGATAAAAAAATTAAAGTGTACAGAAAAATTAATAATGAAAGAAGAAAACGATGTGATAGACAATGTTACGATAGAGCTGCAGAATTGACTAAGTCTTGGTCGAGAACTTAGTTGTGGGGTGTGAGACACATAATACATAAGCTTACATAGATGTGAAGGATAGATAAATTAGATTAAACGTGATCTGGCTTAACAGATCACTATACATTGCTAATGTGTCCTTATGCTTTGCAATGCCAGAAGCTACAAACACCTCCACAGAAGTTTGAATATTCATGTCGAAAAGCAAGATTGATATAGGAGGCACCTGTCATCTATTTCAGAATATGCCAGCAAAAGAGAACATAACTGCTCTCTGTACTTAATAGCCACACCCAGCAAAACTCACAACCAAAACACATCCTTATCATCAGATGAGACCCCTCCATTCAATTGGTTTGTATAACAATTTACCACGCAGAAGATTCAAACACCACTCAAAGGACATCCACTCTTGGTGCTAGGCAAATGCTGCCTACCACACAAGCCTTCGGAAAACAAACAGAATTCACAGCTACTACAGAAGTTGAAATCCTTGAGACCAGCTTCTCTGCCTCTGCACCCTTTAACCCAGTAAAACAAGATGTTTGGTAGTTAGAAAAATTGCAGACTTCACTAAAAAAAATATATTATGGCTAGTTACAAGGAAAAGTATGTACAATGTGAGTAAACAGATGCACAGGTGTGCAGTAAATATTACTAGCATTCAAATGGGTTGAACAAATGCACTCATAACACAATCTGAGTAGCTCTAGTGTAACGATTAACATAGGAGAGTTAACTACAGGGCCATTAGAAGTGCATGACTTTTGAGACAGCTAGATAGTGACTTAGTTTTTGGAAGCCCCTTGTCCACTACATATTCCAGGATGTATGTTGATACAACGCGATCATTTAGATCGCTGTACATTACGTCGCTGCTTTTACAACGCAAGTCACTACAACGACTTGCGCTGGAGGGCGCTGGACTTAGGAATAGTGTAATTTAGTATTCCAACTCCAGCCTATGTAACAGTAGGGAAGGTGTTGGAATAGTAAATCACACTATTCCTCAGTCTAGAGCGCCATCCAGTGCAAGTCGTTGTAACGACTTGCGTTGTAAAAACAGCGATGTAAGTGTGTTGCGGTGTTTCGACCGCATTGTAAAGGTCGTTTTCCCTTATTCCACAGTGTAGCATTCTGCAGCAAAGAAAATACCTCATGGAAATTATGATTGTTAAAGCAGGTTCTTTATTTTGCGCCTCATCCACAGCCAGCAGGAAACAACTGGCTCAGTTACACATCACACCATGTGTGGAAGCCCCAGAGAACTCTAGTGATGTCACTTTAAGCAAGATTTCAATACAATTCTGAAATACACAATATAGTACAAGAAATTTAGTGAATACAGCGAGAAGAAGGCAAAATTAAAACACTAATTGAACCCCCAATAAAACTCATAGTCTTATCACTTGAAACCAGTTAGCACAATGTATGAAGTAAGGAGTTATGAGTTGCACAGAACAATACGATTCACGTTCTTGTGGCTAGAATGAAGGCGGAGTCATGTCCCCAACAGGCTCCAAACAGCTCCAACTGTAGTTTTGTATGACTATAAGTTAACACCCCACACATGCCTAAACAGGGGCATAATTAGAAAGGGCTGGTCCTCATGAATGTAAGTTGCACCTATTTGAGCACATAATAGTGCTGAAACATGTCAACCTTCCTAATAAGGGTTAATAATTACCCTATACTTTTTTTTACTCTACCCACTGGGGACTTTGTAATAAAGGCAGTTCGGTACACCATGAGGTAGTTTTACCACCGTTTTTCCTCTCTCCATTATTTAGTTACCCTCCCATACCAGTCTGTTGGGTACCACTTCTTTGTATTATCCTCAAGAGTTCCCCAGATTTGTTGGTGTTAGAAATGGGGGTCTCCACTTGGCAGAGGTAGGTACCTTTGACCAAATAGGGATTCTTGCTTCTAGTCAGGGTAAGGGGGATTCACTCCTAAAATAACCCCTGCTCACCCCTTGGTAGGTTTTCACAAGCAGACAGGTTTCTCTCAGAGGCAGTGTGTAAAGCATTTGTGAACACACACAGTAATTCAGTGAAAACACTACAAATGGACACCGCACCAGTTTAAAAAAAAGTCATCTTTATCTAAACCAAAACAAGACCAAACAACAGAAATCCACAACACAGTATGAAAAATAAGGCTTTCAAAAGGTAGAAAACGTTCAGTTCAATGCAAGTTGTGAATGCAACACTTTTCTCAAAGGTACCTTAGATGCGTCATGCAAAACACACAAAATGGGCTGCAGGGAAGGTGATACGTCGGTTCATTACAATCAGGGAAGGTGATGCGTCGGTTCCTTGATCTGGGGGAGGTGATGCGTTGGTTCCTTACTGCTGCGCAGGGGAGGTGATTCCTCTGTTCATTACTGGGGAGGAGGTGATGCGTCGGTTTCTTACTGCGTGGGGAGGTGATGTGTCGGTTTCTTACTTCATCCACCAACGATGCCAGAAACTTGGCGCCATGATGCGAGGATCCGAGATGATGCATGTATTCTTCCAGTTTCCAGCGGAAAACAGTCTCTAGAGGTCAAAAACAACAGCAGACACCTCTTTGCAGGTCAGAACTCCCAGCAGGGAAATTCACAGGAGCTGGTGGTGAAGTCTTTGTGTCCCTGAAACTTCAGAACAGGAGGCAAGCTCTGTTTCAAGCCCTTGGAGATCTTTCTCAAGCAGGGGACACAGCAAACAGCAAACACCTTTTCTCTTTTCCTTGGCAGCAAGTAGCCACTCCAGCCCAAACCCAGACAGCAAACAGCACTGAGGCAGTATTCCTCCTCAGCTTCTCCGGCTCTTCACCTTGGCAAAGGTTCCTCTCGATTTCCCAAACGTGATCTAAAACTCTAAAACTCTGGGCCCCTCTTTTTATATTGTTGTATGAAGGCAGAGATTGTCTGTACCCAGCCAGTTCTGTGGAGCACTTTGCAAGTGCACAACAACCTCCATTGTCAATGTGAGCCCTGGATCCAGTCACACCACAGGGGGATGGAGCTGTCACTGTGGAAGGCAGGCACAGCTCTATTCAGGTGAAGGTGCTGCTCCTCCCACCACTCCAAATGCAGACCAGGCCTATTCAGCCCAGCCCTGACTCATCAGTCTTCTGGAGCCGCTGCCCCTCTCCAGCCCCTGTCATCCAAAAGCCAGACATGCAATATGCAAACCTAGCAGAGGCACACTGGATGGTTAGGCAAGAAAATACCTACTTTCTAAAAGTGGTATTTTCAAACACAGAATGTAAAAATCCCCTTAACTAAAAGATGAGTTCAGGCATACTAACTTTACTTTTTCATCTTGTTCCTAGAGTCAGTTATGTTTATAAGATGTTATAAACAAATTCCCCATTCTGTCCTATGGGAACAGATAGCCTTGCAATAGTGAAAAACGAAATTGGCAGTATTTCACTATCAGTCCATGTCACACACATCAGGGCATGTCCTACCTTTCACATACAATGCACCCTGCCCACAGGGGTACCTTGGGCCTACCATAGGGGTGACTAATATGTAAAAAGGGGAAGGTTTAGGGACTGGCAAGTGTGTGCACTTGCCAAGTCGACATGGCAGGCCCAGACTGCACACATGCTCTGCAATGGCAGGACTGAGTCACATTTTACAAGCTGCTTCTGTGGGTGGCACAATCAGTGCTGCAAGCCCACCAGCAGCATTGGATTTACAGGCCCTGGGCACACATAGTGCACTGTACTATGGTCTGACAAGTAAATCAAATAGCCAATCATGAAAACACTAATTCATAACACAATTTACAAAAGAGAGCATATACACTTTAACACTGATGAGCAGTGGTAAAGGGCCGAGAGTCATAAAACCACCAAACATAGGTCAGAAGAAATACAGGAGGAAGGCAAAAGGTTCTGGGATGACCCTGCAAAAAAGGCCAAGTCCAACAGTTGGGGTAGAAGTTTGCATTGATGTTTTGTCACACCAGGGTGGCCCTGTGATGAAGCATGCCTTCCCATGATGGGTGAGTGTTTTCATTCTTTAAGGAACACAATTCCAGTTCAAACAACCAGGTGGGAGTCCTAATTATTTAGCATAGGACATTTGAAGTGCCATCACTATTGGCATTTTGTCCCTCCTTTTTCCCTTTGGACATTTTTGTAAGTTTAGTTACACTTCAAGCAATGCCCGAAATCCCCGGAGAACTCCAGGGACGTCACTTCCAGCAACGTTTCAAAATTGTCATTGACTAGCAGATGCCACACACAAAAACAGTATTCCTTGATGTCTATTTCCTGAAGTTTGACTTTGTCTGTTCTGGTTAAACTCAGCGACTGCAAAATGGCACATTCCACCTCTTCATTTACAGCCACTGATAATGAATGTATGTTCTGACATCAAAAATAGCCATCTTTCTCACATTAGAAAGTCAACTACATTGATGTGATCTGGAGTATCACACTGCAGGGTGATTGGCTGTAGCAGTCTTTTACAATGTGCACCAATGTAAACTAAGGGGCTGATTATGACTTTGGAGGTGCAAGAGCAGGGCGGGACGCCACCGGCCCGCTGCTGCACTGCTAAAGTCAACCACTTGCCGCCTGCCAGATTAGAGGTTTTCTCCTGGTGTGATTGGCCTTGTGAGTTCCCACGGCGGTGCCTTTGAAAAAAGCACCACATTGGGAACACCAGAGCAAGTTCTTGCACAGCATGACTGTTAAGTCCATGCCATACAGGAGCTGGCCAAGCATGCAGACAGGAGGACACACCATGTGCCCCCCTGCATATATCCCCATGGCATGAGCTACCATGGGGCACTGTAGGACCCTTTTGGTTTCCTCACCACCAGCAGTTTCATGGCATGAACTCTGCCATTAGACTGTTGGCAGTAAGGAAACTCATAATGTACTTGGTGGGACCGCAGCGGCCCTGCCAAGCATATTGCGGCCTCACACTGCTGCGCCACCACCAGGAAACAGGGTACCCTGGTGGTTGCTTTGATGCAATGGTGGTCTGACTACCAATGTTGTAATATGGCAGTCGGACCACCAGTGCGGCTGTGGCTAGTACGCCACCACTGCACCCAGCGAGTCTAGCGGAGACCCTAAATCTCCATACAAGTACATATTTACCTATGTATATAAGCCTATACAAATACACACACACACGTGTATACATATCTTGTATCTGCCCTGCAGCTCTATGTACTCTCTCTCATCAGATAGAGGACCCTGGGTTGTACCCATTCTAGAGCTCCTCTTCCTTGTAAAGAGTGGGGCATCTAAAACTGCTTCACCTTCATATCAAGTGTGGTTTAAGGGATTAAGGGCTTCTCCTGTAGTTGAATATGTTTCCTGAAGTAACAGAAAGGGCGCCCCCATGTCAGGTATATGAATTATTCTATCTCTTAATGTGTGTTCCAATTTCCACAACATTCCAGGTTTGGAAAGTGTATACAAGGCTGTAAGTCACACAATCATAACTGTGTGTGTACTGGTAACCTGCATCTGTCTGTTTCTCATTAGTTGTCCACTTAATAAGAGTATTGTGGCATGTAAATGTACTCCTAGAAAAAGCTGAATGCCATAAAACGATCACAAAGCTTGAAAAAAATTGCCTTTTTTGGTACTCTTCTTACCTTCTTTTTCATTTGCAATCTGAATTTGTGTTGATCTTCGTATCCGGTATGATTTGTATCTATTGTGGTGTGTTCACTGTTGACCCTGGCACTTTCATTCTCCTTCAGCATTGTTCTGAGGTGCGCATTGTTTGGATCAATTACATTCTTGGCTAATCTCATCCAAATATTGTGGATTACCCTATACGGTATTTGAAGTTTAGCTGGGAACATCACATATATATTAGCCCCAACTTGCATAGTTTCCTTTTAACTTCCAAGAAGAAGTTCCTTCTACTTCACACCACCAATGTGTATTCTGGGAACTTGAGTCCTGTGACATTATACCAGGACAGACAGTTGCTTCTAGTCTTTTACAGAAGTAAGTAACAATCTTGATAGTTTAACAGTTTTGTCACTAACATGCATGGAAGGCTTCCTGGTGCCACCTGTGCCGGGGCTACTCTTGTTCACGTGAAAAAATATTTTATGAGACAGTTTAGGCTTTATTACTATGTCAGGTGATTGTACGTTGCTTTGTCCAGACCAACCGACCTCCGGTCAGTGGTCCTGACACCACTATTACAATACGGCAGCACATGGTGTTTCTCTATGGTAGCTTGTGCTGTGGACATTAACCATAGCCATAGAGAAATGGGTGTTTCTGTTTATCGATGCCCCATGTGTCAGGCACCTCACAGTACCTACCAAATGGGGCAGGGATTAACTTGGGCCCCAATTGAAGGCTGGAAGGAGAAGGGCCCCCAAAGCACTTTCCAACAGACTTTCCATGTCGTGAAACCGGCAATGTGACTGGGAAAGCCTCCGACCTCTGCTCTTACAATCCACCTTTTCTAAGTGACCCACAATTCTTACATTGTTCCTTTGTGATTGGTCTTCTGCATCATCCTCCTGACATTGTAAGAACTGAATTTTCTCAAGCCAATTTGCCATTTGATTGTTCACATATGCAATGTCTAGTCAAACTTCAGTGTTTTAGTGGCCATCACTTTCTCAGTCACCATCTTCTGATCCGCTCTCAAAAGACTGGAATCAAGTGCAACCTATCAGTTTTATTTTCTAGTTTTTCCACAATTTCTATTACGGCAGACCAAAGTTCAATTTACAATTATTGCATTCTAAAGATCAATGTACATGTGGGTGGTTGTGATTACATCTCCATCTTATTGTCTTATATAGTTTCTGGGCAGTTCAGTGTTTTGTTGTGCTTCTGGGACCCGTTTGGTCAATGCTACAGAATTTTAATATGTTTGTTTTTCACCATCTTGAGGCTGGTATTAAACTCAGTCTGCATTATGAAAATCAGAAAGATATCCTATGCCTTATAAATTACTGCTGCTGATGTTAATCTTTGTGCAACCTCCTCTGAGGTTCCAAGAGCAGGGACAGATATTTTCCAGAGATCAATGCTGCACTTCAAGGTATTCAAACAAGCATAGGTACCTCCAGCCAATGCAACCATCCATCATAGCTCACAATTATATTTAAACTGGCCCACTCATATAATCCACAAACAAATTAAGGGGAGTGAAGAGGTGCTGTAGAGCATGGTATAACCTCCTCTGACACAGAACTTTACACAAACTATAGAGCCCAACACAATTGGATCAATTTAAGAACCCTCCCATCAACATAGGGAGAAAAAAATCATTTTGCTTTAAAGAATTCATGGGAAGCTGCATTCTCTTTCAAGTAGCTCATCATTATGGTACCATGGAGCAAAGTTTTAATCTGAGTTTTTTTCATATCAATTAGTCTACAAGACATTGGTATTTGATGTTGGTTCTAAACTGATGATGCTATCAAGAGGGGTGAAGATTCTAAGATTATTTCTACATCCTCTACCGTGAATGTGAGTCACATATTTTCTGCCATATTGGTTATTCTAAGAATTTGAACCAAGCCACAAATGACTATTTAGAACAGATGAGTTATTCTCTAACCGCTGCAGTATGCTCCTATAAACTTGAGGGTAAATGCCTCAGATACTTCCCCCATGACGAAGAAAACTCTAACAGCTGTGTGCTGTCAAGTATTCACAAACAAAAGGGAGTGAAGAGTTGTTGTAGAGCATGGGCTAACCTTCCCCTGACGGAGAACTTTACGCAAACTATAGATCCCAACTCAATTGGAGCAATCTAATAACCCTCTGGTCGAACTAAGGAGAAAAGAATCCTTTTATGTCAAAGAACTCTCGCCCACAAGAGGTACCACTTGGTGGCCTGCTCAGTCATAGATTTCCTTCCATTCCATTATGAAGCATGCACGCTACAACTTGTGAGATGCATGGGAGCACCCTGTTGGAAACGAAAGAGGGTAGTGAGTGGGGGTAGGGATACTCCTGAAAAATACCTGCTTGGTAGCCCTGACGTTTTAATGTGGGCACCAATCGATATAATTAAAAACTAGAAACGTTTGGAAGTCCTGGGGCTCTAGTTACTCCTACTTAGGCTGTACCTGTTTCTGTCACTTATGTTCCCAAATGCTTGTGGCTATCATCAGGACCGAGCATTTTACCACAATTCATACCTATTCTATAATCCTGACATAACTGGTGAGTATACCATACATATGTCAAGCACACCTAAACCTCCTACTTGGTGTCCGTAAATGGGTATCTGAAAAAAGAGGAAACAAACTGAATTTTTCAATGAGCATGCACAGATGTTGAAAGACCAATCTCTCAACTCGTTGTTCACGCTGTTAGTAGTATCACGTATCTGTATCACTATGTTTCTTATCTTAAACCATGAGGCTATGGCAAAAAATAAGGTTCATCCCTGTGGGAATAAACAAATGCAAATGCAGGCACATCTAGGACTCATACAGGATGAAAACAAGTGTCATGCTCGCTGTCCACCACACTCAGACACAGATAGTGGGTGCAGACATATTAAGGCACTTAGTAGTGCTCCATAGGTAAACAGAGGAGAAGCATAAGTGTTGTCACACACTAGAAAATGGGAGGAAAGCATTAGGCATCAGGGTCATCTAGTGAATTAAAGTCTCCACCTTACAAGCGGCTATGATGTAATTATGACTAAGCCTGGGCAAAGCACTACGCTACGCTCGCGTAGTTTGCGAAGTTCGCGCTACTTCGCACTATGCGAACTGCATGTAGCACAGTGCGAACACGCGTAGTGTAGTGTTGCGTAGTGCTGCGGTCATTTTTTGCTTGCTCGCGGTCCTCAACATCAAGTTGGCGACCGCGAGCAAGCAAAATGACATCCCTACGAGACTTTTTCCTTGTTCGCGATCAGCAACATCAAGTTGGCGATCGCGAGCATGGAAAATAAACCTCCCGGCGAGATTCCCAACGCGAGGAGGTCAGGTTTCTCATTGGGAGTGGTCGCGTATGCTCGCGACCGCTCGCGATGAGAAACTACCAGTTCGCGTTGAGAAAGCTGCCGCTCGAGTAAAAATCTACTCGAGCAGCAGAAAACTACAGCTCGCACTGTGCAAGATGCCATTTTCAATGATTGCACAGTGCCGGTTGCTTGTCCGCACTGTGCAATCATTGAAAACGACATCTGGCACAGTGCGAACAAGGTACTACGCAGTTCGCGAAGTGCTACTCGTAGCTCGCGTAGTGCGAACTGCACTTTGCGTAGCTTCGCGGAGTGCTACTTCGCGAACTACACCCAGGGTTAATTATGACTCCTATGTCTCTGCCTGGCCTGCTTGCCTAAACACTTCCATCCATGACTGCATTTTGAGGAAACAGAGCAGCTGGAACAGTTTAGATACGATTCCTTCTGACCGCTGCATTTCATAATCAAACGCACATTTTCATTTTTCACTTTTGCAATATGGGAGTTTTTTCATATTTTTCCTAGTCAGAGAGGACCTCAAGGCAAGTGCTTTGCTTTTGACCTTGTACAGCACTCTGCTGCATTTTGGTTAGTATTGTGCTATACAGATACCACATACATATATACAGACATACAGTGCTGGTGGTAACACCAATAGGCATATATTTAATTGTTTTGTTCTGAGGTCTGAGCAGTGTTCTGTTCGAGATCCTATGAAACATGTTATATCATGTTATGTTATGTTATGTTATGTTATGTTATGTTATGTTATGTTAAACAGACTTATATAGCGTGGGTGTCTTGGCGCTTGCTAAACATAAACATTCCGGGATGGGGGTCACTAGTTGTTAAATAACCCTGTCTTTAATTCCTTTCTAAAGGTGAGGAGGGTGGAGGTCGCTCTGAGATATGGTGGAAGAGAGTTCCAGAGCATGGTCGTGCTGTTGGCAAAGCTCTTTCCTCCCCGGTTAATTTTTCTCAATCTTGCGGTGATAACCATTCTGGTATTGAAGGTGCTGGTTTGGAGAATACCAGTCGAAGAGCTTCCATAAAAATTCCAGTCCTTCTCTATACAAGGCCATGCAGAGTGCTTTGAATTTATTTTGCTTTTGGGCCGGGAGCCAATTCAGTCTCCAAATGTCTGAAGAAACCAAGTGAAATTTGGGGATATCCAGGATGAGTCTTGCTGCTACATTTTGAACCGATTGGAGTTTCTTAAGCAATTTTTCCTGAAGGTTCATGTACAAGCCATTGCAGGACTCTAACTATGACGGGATATGTGCAGAGACCACAGTTTTCCTGGTGATTCTAGGAATGAAAGGAAACATTTTCCTCAACATTCTAATAGGATAGAATGGGGAGGAGACTACCTTAGATACCTGGGTTTCATATCTGAGCTTATCGTCCATGATGAAGCCCACATTTTTAGCTTTACCCACTGGTGAGGGAAGCAAACCCAGATTGTCGGGCCATCAGGCAGGAGACCATGCTGGAGAGAGATTGCCAAAAAGTATAACCTCAGTTTTACTTGAGTTTAACTTTAGGAAAATACCTGCCCATCCAACTGCTTATGGCAGTCATGCAGTAGTCTTGAAGAGCCATAGGCATCTTTGTCCAAAGCTGATACAACAAACTGGGTGTCATCCGCATCGGATGTTGGACTTAGATTGAATCTTTTAATCAAGGAGGCGCGTTCTGAGACATATATATGAAATAAAGTTGGGCTCAGTGATGAGCCCTGGGAAACCATGCATGGCAGTGTAAAAGGTGGTGATTTAAAATGGCCCAGGTACAGAATTTGAGTTCTTCTGGATAGGAGTGATGTTAACAGTGCAAGGGCTTTGTCTTTAAATCCTATGGCTTTCCGACAGTGGACCAATAACCTATGGTCCACGGTGTCAAATGTTGTTTATAAGTCTAATAAAATAAAAGCTGCTGACCTTCCGCTATCCAATGCCTTTCTTATTTCTTCAGTGGTTTTTATTAACGTTGTCTCTGTACTGTGGTTTGCTCCAAACTCGAACTGACTAGGATCTAATTGATGATTCTCAAGAATAAAATTAGAGAGCTCTGCATTAATTATTTTATCAGCAATTTTTTCTGATAGAGGAAGTCTCGAAATGGGACGATAGTTGGCAGGGTCATTAGGATCAAGAGTTGTTTTTTTAACAAGAGGGAGAATGCAGGCTTGTTTTCACAGTGTGGGAAACGTCCCTTGTAGAAACATTTGATTGAACAGAGAAGATATATAGGTGGCAATAGGCTGAGCCGCGAGCTTTACAATTCTAGGGGGATATGGGTCATCTGGAGAACCTGACAGCTACTATAGTAGAGGCTACTTGGTTAGGAGACGTCGGTGTAAAGTCTGAGAGTGGGGGTAGTCAATCGTTTCCTGACAACTCATCTCAGTGATATCTTTGGATAAGTGAGAAATGTCTTTCGTCTTTTGTAGAGACTGTATTGTTTCATTCTGTAGGGAATAATTCTTTTCTGAGAATGCAGTTAGGGAAGGGTTCTGTTTTTGGGTGGCTCAGCATCATTCTACCCAACCATTTTGGACATTGTTTAGGGTTTATTGAGACTGGTTGTCACAAAACAGTCTGCCTGAAGAGGACACTGTAAGAATAGCAGAAGGATGTGAGAAATGGTATGGAATACTATGAAATTTCTCTACCAATAGAATAGCATGACTTTATGTTAGAGTCTCATTTTTTCCTCAGCTCATAATTTGAAATGTAATAATTTTTTTTCCAATGGCTTGACCCTAAAATGTAGGAAGCAGTTTTGGGATTTGTACTACATAGAAAGCTTGGTTGTTCTCAGGACAATGTGATTGACCTGCTGGAGACTTGCATCTGACAAGCTGTTTGTGGGAGCCTGTGGGCACTTGCCAGTTACCATTGGTATTGGCAGAAATTGCAATGGTGAGGAACTTAAACTTTTGAACCAATGGTACACACAGCAGGATTTGCATAATATCTAGTTTTACTCTTGCTCATCCTGCACCTGGAGCAATTAACGTGGTCATCATGGATGCCCTATTAATAGGAACTTTATACTGTGAGCAGTGAGCTCTGAGGTTCAGGCCCATACCCTTTCTGTGTCACCTGAGGATATTATGGTGTACTGGCACCCTGAACAGCAACTACCATCGTATTCATGGCCAGGTGGGTACTGGACTATTTGGAACCCTTTAACTTTGCCTGAACCCATGCACTCTTAAAAGCATCCCTGAAACCTGATTGAAGAGTGGGCTTTCAATGGCATGCAGACCAGCAAGTTTGACTTTGAGTTCATAGTACTCGAAGGAACAAAATCACTGTAATACAAACACTGGTACTGTTGCTCTAGCTTGAAAGTAAACTTTTGCAACATTGTCTGTAGGCTCCAATGTAAACACTGTTATACTGCTTTGGCCCTCAACACAAGTTGGCTCTTAATTCTGATAGGGCTGGTGACAGCAGTTACACGCACCACCAGAATTATGAGATCCGCAGGAACACTGCAGATTATTTGCACATGGAGATTTTGGCTGCTGAAACTCCAGAGCAAAAAGCAGAATTGTGGGATATGGGACCCTGAATCACTGATATACCTTCCAGAGTTACCAGTGAACCCGGCATTGGTAAGTGGTGGGCACAACATTACCGGTAGAACTGCCTGGTCACTCCTGATGAGGGTCTTATCGCCCAAGCACTCTAACACTATTGGGAATCAGAACTCTGGTTGAGAAGGCAGTAAGACTTCAGTTTTTACCAATTGTTTTTAATTTTATGTATAATACATTTTTTGTGTGCATTAAAGTTCTTTTAATTTGTAAAGTAATGCACTGATTAGACACTACTCGTATTAGCTAGTATCACTGAACAAACTGTAGTCCAAACATATGACTTGCTTGAATTAACCTTGGACTGCTCTGTCTCGCTAACCTGAGAGAAACAACTATTAAAGGGGAGTACTTAATTTTCGAATTGGGTGTTTAGTAGTACTGTGGCTTCAGCGTTAATAATAAACAACTTCATTTGATGTGACTTGAGACCAGAAATCCTTTATTGACCGGTGACCTCACAAATTAGTTTATCACAATCCCTATATAATGTTTTCAATTTTATGTGAACACAAAGACTTCACAATTCACACAGTATCTCGAGAGTTTGCTTTGCTGCGAACACCAAACTATTAAAGTGAGGAAGATTACTTTGATTGAAACTGTTTTAAATTTGAGGGTCCTGCTGTTTGGTTGGTAAAGAAGCTACGTGGTAGCTCACATATTTCAAGTTTATAACTTTCCTTCAACATAGCCTACCAGGTGGATTTCCCTCGCTTAGTCTTTGTACTTCTCGTTAGAGGATCAACAGCTGTGATGGGAATCTGATGTTTACAAAATGTCTATGTTTCGATCCCATAATTCTGTGGTACATCAACACTTGCAGCAAATGTGGAGCTAGCTATCACAGTCCACAAAACTGAGGCACCATGTTAATTTCCTTGAAGTTACTTCCTCCATCAATGACAGCAATAGCAGACCTAACCCTGCCCTACCTGATGGTGCTATGGATAAATATAAGCTTTAGTCATTCCTTGGCTACATCTCACCACATCTATACAAAACCATGTGTTGTAAACAAGTATCAGAAGATAACTACTTATTGCTCTACATTTGCACTGCAGTGTCTCATTCATCCTCAACTTTTTATAACAAAGTTCTAATCTTTAACATATATAAATATTCAAGCTTTCTGTCACCACACAGGATACTGCTGCATCCCTAAACACCACATCTAAAGGAGATCACAGACAAGCATTCCTAAGGATGGAGCCAATGCTTTGACAATGTTGAAGGAAGTTGGAATGGCAATGGTACTGAAGGTTCGTGTACAGCATGAAATGCATCAGAAGAATGATAGAATTGAGGAGGAAAAACAGGTATTATACATCTATAGAAGAATAAGTCTTTAGGGATTAAAACATACAACTACAGCTTCAATAAAGATAATGCATAGATGACCACATGTTGGTTTGTACATATTCATTAGGAGCAAACAATACAAAATACAAAAAAGTATCCATATTTGTTCAATTGTATCTGCAATAAAAAGGTATTAAACACTGCTTTTGAGGTACAGCAAGATCCTGGCCGAAAAAGACAACATCATTTTAATCCTGTTTGCCACTATTGAAGAGCTGACATTTGAAGGTGTCCCTTCCCTGGCAAACTCATTTATCTATATGAGATGTAAGAGGAAGAATACCCAACCGTAACAGTAGTATTGGCCTTTTTACACTATGATCAAGAGACAAGGACAAATAATCCTGCTTTTTACCACAGGTTACTTTTTTGATATAAGATGCATACATTTTCTGGCACCAAAATATTCAATATCTAATGCACAACGTAGTCCCGGGATAGCCTGTTTTAAATATAGGCACATCTGCCCAAGGGAACATGAATCCAAGTGAGATAAGGTGCAGCACAATTTTTTTTAATGAAAATTGCTAATTTAGAGTAAACAGTCGTACTTATGCGAAAATGATTTAAACCTCCTGTTGTAATAGTTTTCTGAGCAATCCTTTATCCGCATGCATTCGGCTATATGCCAATCTTATTAGTTTTGTGATTGCCATGGCAAATGTACTAGTTAGACCTAGTTAAAAGTGTAAGGCCTGCACAGGAACTGCAGTGTAAACTGAACAAAACTTCCTTAGAATTTCCCCCATAGAAATTAAGGTGAGACTACTTTGCTACATGTATGCATTCCAAGGCATAGCTTAAGGTAGATGGAATGTTTCCTTTAAAGGTGTCCAATAGTTGATGAAACTGTCTTCTCCCCATAGACTTATAGAATGTATTTCATGCACCTGCATGCACTAATACATTTCTACCATTCCGAATAAAATGCTGCTTGCTGTCAAGTTTGTGAAAGAAAATTCTGCCAAGATAGGCATAAGATTTGACTTCTTCTAGTTTCTCACCGCCTAAAGACCAACAATAAGGTTTATCTTGTTTTCTCCCCGTGCAAGCTAATATCTTAGTTTTAGTGACATTAATTGTTAGATCGGGCATCATTGGCGTGGCTTTCCCTGTATTTTTTGCCTTTGCCTCCTATTACTTTGCTGTGTGTTGGACTTTGCTTCTGCTGGTCTAGATGCTGTGGACACTTTGCCACTGCTGTTTAGTGTCAAAGTGCAAGTGCTCCCTGTAAATTGTGTTCATGGATTGGTGATTCTATGATTGGCATATTTGATTTACTGTCCAATCCCTAGTCCAGTGCACTGTGTGTGGCCAGTGCCTGTAAATCAAATGCTGCTAGTGGGCCTGCATCATTGATTGTGCCGCCCACATAAGCAGCCTGTAAATGTAACTCACACCTGCCACTGCAGTGTATGTGCGCAGTGTGGAATTGCCATGTTGACCTGGCAAGTGAACACTCTTGCCAGGCCCTAACCTTCCCTTTCCTTACATGTGAGTCACCCCTAAGGTAGGTCCAATGTACCCCTGTGGGCAGGGTGCAGTGTATGTGAAAGGTAGCACCATGTGTGTGGCAGGTATTTTCTTCCTTAGCCATCCTGTGTGCCTCTGCAAGCTTTGTGTATTGACTGTCTGGCTTTGGAGTGACAGGGGCTAGGGATGTGCATTCTGTTTAGACAGCCACTTAGGGGGGTGAGGTGTTTCCTGCCTTTCCAAGGTGAGTCAGGGTTTGGCTGATTAGACCTGGACTGCATCCAGAGTAGGGGGAGGAGATTTCTTTCACACCTGAATTGGACTGGTCTGCCTTTGACAATGCTGTCTCCACCACCTGCCAGAAAGCTGCACCAGGGACGACAGAACTGGTTTTGGCTGGGCAAAGAGCTTCTCTGCCACCAGAGAACAAAGGATTTTATGCTATAAAAAGTCCTGACCCTAGACTTTAAGATCACTTCTGGGATGGAAGAGGAACCTTTGCCAAGGAGAAGAGCTGGAGAAACTGAGGAGAAGTACTGCCCCTTTGCTGTGTGCTGTCGGTGGGGCCTGCAGTGGCTGTTTCTGCCAGGGAAAGGACAATGACTTTGCTGTGTGCTGTGTTCCCTTCTTGAGAAAGATCTCCAAGGGCTTGAAGTAGAGCTTATCTCCTGTTTTGAAGTCCCAGGCATACAAGACTTCACCTCCATCTCCCCTGAACTTCCTTGCTGAAAGTTCTGACCTACCAAGAGGGGCCTGTTGCTGTTCTGGGCCTCTGGAGCTTGTTCCTGCTGCTGGGAGCTGGAAAAGCAATGCAACTAAGAGAAGCAAGATGCACCCACACCTGTTTTCGATGCATCACTGAAAACACCAATGCAGCCCTGCTTGCGGCTCGAGAAATTGCTGCACACCACATCGAGTGCACTGATCTACAAAGTCCGAGATCACTGCACCAATTCCGACACAGGCCCGGCGGTGCGACTGCAAGAACCGATGCATTCCCAATCCTCATGCATTGCTTCTGGGCACCATGCCTGCAAGAACGCCGTGGCTGCAGTATGAAACTGATGCATCACCTCCCCGCACAGTCTGAAACCAATGCATCACTTCCCTTCAGTAAAGAACTGATGCATCACCGCCCCTGCGTGGCATTACGGCACCGGCGCATCACTTCCTTTGAAGTAAGGAACCAATGCATCACCTTCCCTGGGCATAAGGAACCGAAGCATCACCTTCCCAGCGACAGTTTTTGTTTGTGCGTTTGACGCATTCCAAGGTACTTTGTGTGAAAAGTGTCACATCTGCAATTTCCTTTGAACAGAACTGTCTCTACCTTTTGAAAGTCATATTTTTATTACTGTCTTGTGGATTTTTTTCGTTTTGGTCTTATTTGGTTTAGATAAAGAGTACTTATTTTTCTAATCTGGTGTTGGGTTTCTTTGTAGTATTTTCACTGTATTACTGTATGTGTGCACAAATGCTTTACACACTGCCTCCGATATAAGCCTGCCTGCTCCTGCCAAGCTACCAAGGGGGTGGGCAGGGGTTATTTTAGAAGTGTACCCCCTTACCCTAACTAGGAAGAAGGGTCCCTACTTCGATAAAGGTATCTGCCTCTGCCAACTAGAGACCCCCATTTCTAACATTAATTGTGAGATGATGTTTTCCTGTATAAATAAAAAGCACTTCCAAGTTTCTCTACAGCCCTATTGGAGTCAAATCAAGTAAAACCACACCATCAGTATACATTAAAAAATACAGGGACTTGCTTCCCAAACTAGGTGAAAAGTTTTTGAAGTTTCATAAATGTCAAGGGAAGATCATGCAGAAACAGTGAAAATAAGAGTGGTGCCAATATACATCCCTGTTTCAATCCATTCTCTGCTTTTATCTTGTGGGTTAACCTTTTATACCCACCCAACAACATTTTACACCATGTAAAAGTAGGTAGTGTAATTATCAATCTTAGGAGATCAATGTGTTTTTTCCATAAAATGGGTGTGTCAACTCAGTCAAAGGCTGTAGAAAAGTTGACAAAGGCGGTATAAATTTTCTGAGATTTAAAATGTACATATTTATTGACTAATGTTTAAACAACAGCAATATTGTTTAATATAGAATGCTTAAGTCTACAACCTGATTGTTCTCAATTAATTATTTAATTTCCACGAACCCAGTCATGTAACTGACCTTTGGTTGGAGGCTTTCTGACCACCATCATCAGTTTTAATTTTGAACGGCTGATTATGATGCAGCCGGTCAGAATTGAAAATGGACGGTCATTCTGGCTGGGGGTCTGATGGGCTCAAGGAGCCCATCAGCCAGTTGGAACCAGCTCGTCATCCTAAAGGGCAGGCCTTTACGCCCTTGGGATTACCATGCAGAGTTTCCGGCATGGTTTCCATGCCGGCTTGTCCGACATGGAAACATATCGGAAAGCATGTTTGGGGGCCCTAAGCAGGACCCCCTTGTGTGTGCAGCCTCCGGTTGTAGGCCAATAGGGCACCTATGGTGCCCCCTGTTGTGCCCTGCACCCCACGGCAGGCACCATAAGGTGCCTGCCGCGGGGTGCACGGATGAATCACACCTTCCATTTCCCTATGGGAGCATGTATTATGTCCTGTTTATGGCCGTAATGCATGCTCCCATAGGAAAATGTTGGAGTGCCACCAACAGTGTTTGGTCGCATCCTAACGAGGCAGGTAGGACCGCCGATCGGGTGTCAGTCGGTCACATTTACAAGACGGAGTCAGGCAGAAGCAATTCCGCCCAACATCTAAATCTGCCCCTGAATGTAATATATTTGTTACTTAGTATCACACGCAGAGGATTGCTTCAGTCTTATTTTTTTCTCCTGTCATCTGCTATTAAACAAATTCCCATTATACTATATTAAACCAGTGTGTACAACACAGATGTTTGTGTGTGACTTTCGTTTATGATTCTTAGTACCGTTTAAATTAGGCCTGGGCCAAAATTCCGTTCCGTTCGCGGAAATTGCGATATTTTGGCATTCTCGCGTTCCGCGGAAAGCGCGAAAATGTCAAAATTTCCGCATTCCGCAGCTTAGCGATAATTTTTTTCTTGCTCGCGCTGTAAAACAATATATTCTCGCGCGCGCGCGCGCGATCGCCTTACCTGAATCCCTGCGTTCTCCGACAAGTTTTCTTGACCCGGTCGCGTTCTCCACGAGATGTTGGATTTTGGTAGCCATTTTGCGCTGTCTCGCGAGAGTTCGCGGCCGCATTCAAGTCATTTTTCACGCGATCACGTCATTTGTCGCGCGATCACGTCTTTCTTCTCGCGATCATGCACCGCGCGAGTATGAGAAGATTGAGATCTCGAACATGTCATTCTACATCGCGAGCCAGAGAATGAGGACGCGGGCACATGAAATCGAACGCGAACAGGAGAAAGAGACCGCGAACACGTCATATCCAACGCGACAGGGACAAAGAAGAGAACGCGATCATATCGTTTTCGACACGCCGGCGGAAGTAATGTGAAGCTGGAGAACTCAACAACGTAAAATTTACAATTTGGAGAGGAATATCGGCTCTAGCAGCATGAAACCATCTGCAAATACTGATTTTGGATGAAAAGAACTCCTTACATTCACATTTGGCTTTCCTTTTTTGTGCAAGGAGTCATTTTTTTTTTACAAGGTGGAGAGAGGGAGGAAGTGACACAGATTCTCCAACTTCCTGTTCCTGTCCAGCAGGCTCCTCCCAGTGCTTTGTCCATCTCCTGCTCATTCTGCCTTTGGATTTGGAGCTGGAAAGATCACTCTTTTTGTCTGCTGCATCATTGCAATTGGATTTCAGGATTTTTGGAATAGGATATTTTACAAGTAAGTGGTTGTTGTGTTTGATTGTGGGCATTGCAGTTGTTGTGTAACTACAATTTATTTTTGATAATTAATTATCATCATTCCTTTTTTTTTTTTTAATTTATTTTAATTTTGTGGGTTGTAGTAGTAGGCCCGAGCTAGCCATGGGCATGGCCTCATGGGTGTGTGTGACTGTGTGCATGATGAAGCAACTGTTCCTTTTGTTTTTTGAATATATTTCATTTTCAATCACATTTAGGGCATGGGTGGCATTGGATTGAGTTGGGGAAGTGTGTCTGGCCAGACTTGCAGGGGCACGGAGTGGCGGTCTTCCACCCAACCTATTACGATCAGGGTGGTCAGCAACCCTGGGACCACAACATATGTCTGGGATCAGAGATCCCTGGCAGTAGTTCGGCTGTCTTGAGGCCTCAATAAACTTGGTAGGGCTGCTGTGGCCGACCAAGCATATCACACGTTTCCTCACCAACACACTTTTAATGGTGGTGCGACTGCCATGAAAAGTATGGTGTCAGGAAACAAAGGGCACCTGTGGTGCCTCTGCGCCAAGGTGTGCATGCACGCCAGTCCCTGCACGGCATGGACTGCAGAAGTCCATACCATGTAGGTGATGATTTTGACAATCCCATTGTGGTGCCTATATTATAGGCACCGCCGTGGTAAAGCCAAAGAATGGCTAACCAGACAGGAGAAATTTCCTAATCTGGTGGGTGAGTCGACCACAGGTTTGGTGGTGGGGGAGTGGGGCAATCCCAATGCTGCACCACTAAACTCGCAATGAGGCCCTTAGACAAAAACCTTCATCTAAACATGCACATCTTCAAACCTGGAAGAGGATAGAGAAGTATGCAGACTGTGGTAGCTTCCTGAACTGAAGCTTCAACTCTCATAAAGACCCACCGGGCTAAACTCTTGGCTTAAGTTTAGCAGGTCTACATATTCAGGGGCAGATTTACAAGCCCCATGCACCACTTTTGTGCCGCTGTTGCGTCACTTCTGTGATGCAGCGGCAGCGTAAACCATGCGCCACGTTGCGCCCTATTTCCAACGTGACACATCTAGGGAGATGCGTCACGTTGTAAAGCCCTGCACCAAATGAAACCTGTGCCAGGTTTCATGTGGGCGTTCTGGTGCAGGGAGGGGCGTTCCAGTGCAGTAAAGCCTCGGAAAAGTGCCTGATCGAAATCTACAAGATTCCACTCAGTCACTTTTCCAACGCCGCTGCGTTAAAACCTTGCGCCTGCTTGAAGCAGACGTAAGGCATGACGCACCACGTTATGTATGGGCAGGCCACGAGCATTGCTGGAGTTGCATCGCACTTGCGACAAGACTCCAGCAATGCGCCACCCTTCCAACGGGAGATGCGTTGTGCATCTGTTTATCCTTGTGCCATGATGCGCCGCATAGTAAATGCGGCGCATCTGTGGTGGTGCAAGGGTAAACTTGTGTGACGCATCTTACCTGGTGCATCCCTGCTGATTTGCAGGGATGCGCCAGTCATCAGAAATCTGCCCCTCAATACTTATACAAATCCACCTCAAAACTTGCAGATGGTGGCAGCCATCTGGAACACTAGAAATAGAACTTCCTTTAAGACCATAATGCCCATGCTAGGCAATTGGGACTCATACTTGCTGCAGCTTTGAATTGAGATGTTGAAGTTGGACACCTCATATCCAAGACAAAGACATCTTCCATTCAGATAAGAATGCCTTGTAAGCCACTCGTTTCAAGATATAGACTTGCAATTAATTATCTAAAGTATTAGTCCACTAAAGCATTGATCTTTTATTTTGCACTTTGTTTATTTTTACAAGAAGACTACTGTGAGGATACACATTCTTTTTTTGCAATTTGCTCATTTTATGTGAATTCATCTGTTAGGATCTCAAACTGTCTTTCACTTATTATTTGACAAAGAGCTGTCCATCAGTATTGTGATCTCAGTGTTTATTTACATTGCCTAAATAGTAGAACCCAATTGTATCACGTCTGACAAAAACTATTTCTTGAATGATGGTAAAGTTTAATTAGAAGTGTCATAAGTGTGCTGAACTATTTAAGCAAATCACATGATCTTAACAAATACTTTCAGTGAAGAGAGGTGAGAATATATCTGAATTGAAGACAATGGGATTAAAATATGAGAAACATATACTAGATCCAGCTGTGAGTATGATTGATGCGGTGCATATATATATGTCCGTTTGTAGCTGCACAAAGGCTGAGAAAACTGCGGATTTTCTTATACACATATACATACACACACACAAGCACACACACACACACAGCAGGCTCGCACGCACAAACACACACTCACATACTCACATATATATGTATATATATATATATATATATATATATATATATATATATCCCATCAAAATGTTGCCTCCGACAATATGGTAAACCAATTGCCCTAGAGCTTCACAGGATGCACTCGGCAGCGGGCCCAACATACAGCTTTCCAAAGACAACTCGCCTTCTGTTCAGATGATTGCGTGACGCGTTTCAAAGGCTATTACGCCCCTTACTCATAGGCTGCTCACAAGTGGATTCTGATATGCTCTTCCCTTAAATGTATCAATTTACATGCCAATGATTAGTTCTGAGCCCTCAGTAGGTGGCACTTAATGTCTCAGTGAGAAAATATATATATCAACAGCCACTACATGAGCCATTCGGTTTGTTTCAAGGGAAACCCAGCTTCCTCATTCCAGTTCTTAATGTTCATCATGCCTGACACGTTTCAAGGATATCTTCATCTTATTCATAGGCATTTTGTAGCGTGATCGATGACATCAACCTCCAAATGGAAATGCTGATTGCCTGCATGCTTTAATATCGTCCCCCTAGTGGGCCTCGCTAAGTGCGTCTATTTTCATTTCCTCCATGTCCTGCATGCTAGGATTTGTAGTCCATTAGGAGTATTTGTTACTCCTTTTGTGTGGGTTCCGCTCATCATTCAGTTCTTACTGCTATTAATATACCCTCTAGTAGGGCTCCAGATGGGGTGCTGGGTGTAATTTACCATACTGGCTGTGCTGCAATTCAGGTACGGAATATTTGATACCATGCAGCCTCTCCCAATTTCAAGATGGTGCAGCCCTCCACGGCCGGGCTGCCATGTTTAATTTGTTTCTCCAAAGGCCCACAGGCATTTTGTGGGCGCACTCAACAGCCACTACATGAACCATCCGGTTTGTTTCCAGGGAAACCCAGCTTCCTCATTCTAGTTTGAAACAAACCGGATGGTTTATGTAGTGGCTGTTGAGTACGTCCTCAAAACACCTGTGCGCCTTTGGAGAAACATTTATATACATATATAGTATTCACTGAAAAAACCATAGGTTTCAGGCACGTTATAGTTAGGAATTAGCATTTAAAAAACCTTAGAAATTCACAGAAAAAACCATGGGGCATATTTACAAGGGCTTTATCTCCGCTTTTTTGGCTTACAAAGCCAAAAATGCAGAGATAAAACCAGCACCATATTTACAAGAGGGTGCTAACATGCATAATCACATGTTAGCACCCTTTTTCCCAACGCCTCCCTTTGCATCTCCAATGAGATGCAAAGTGGGCGTTACTGGACTACCTTGCAAATATCGCTGATGTTTACATCGCGATATTTACAAGGCAGCCCACATGATTTTAGCAGGTTTTAGATTGTGGCAAAAACTGCAGTTTTCGCCAAAATCTAACGTCTGCTAAAATCCTGACTTAGCCATCCCTAACAAAGGGGGTGGATTATGCTGATACGACCCTGTGGGTCGTATCAGCACGGTTATCGCTGTTTTGCAGGGAACATCGCTGGAAAACCAGTGATGTTCCCTGCAAAAGGGCGATAACCTCGCTGTCTCTGGAATTTTTATCGCCCTGGAGAAACGCGTTGTTAATAACGCGCTACCAGGGCGATAAATTCCAGAGATAGCCTGCGATAATATTATTATCGCTAAGCACGGCCAGCGATAATTATCTCTGGCCATTGATAATATGCCCCCATAGGTTTCAGGGGCGTTATAGTTAGTTGGACATTTCACTCGTACAAAGCCATAGAAATTCCCCCGTTATAGTTAGTTCGGCTAACTATAACTCGCGTGCCCGCAATACACTGCTGATGACTTCACATATTAAATCATACATGACATGGTCAGTGACATCACTCATGACATCTCAAATGACATCACTGATAACATCACTGATGACATCATCCAGTGAATGTGTGTTTTTCTGAAAATTAAATATGTTTTATATATGTATATCTCAAGGTCGATGGAAGAATAAGTGGGTATATCAGTGTCTAAATGGATGATTGATTTTTTTTTTAATTGATTGTATAACGGTCTGATTAAGTGTATGTTAGTGAACATATGGGTTAGTGAGTAATGTTTAAATATGTACATATCTGTATCAGTCTCTCACTTTGTGTATAAGTGGCTGCATGGGTTGGGGAGTAGCTACATGAGTGTCTATTAGTTGGTTTTTCGAGTATCAGTATGAGTGTCTGAGTGTCTGTATGGTTCAGTGGGGGGTATTACTTAGTGCATAGATGCATGAATGAATGAATCACTGTTTGTATGTGTTGAAGACAGTATTTGTGCAAGACTGTCTGGGTGGATGAGTGTGTGTATGGGTGTGTTAGTGAGTGAATGACTGTCTCAATAGAGTCTTTATAAGTAACTACATATATTTTAAACTACTATATATGAGTATTGGTGTATATAAGTGAGTATATGTGAGAGTGAGAGATTGGAAGAGTTCCTGTATAAATTAGTCTGTGTTTCTATAAGTGATTGCTTAAGAGAGTAAGTATGTGTAGGTTTCTGTACCAGTAAGTGTGGTGGTGTGTGTATAACTGTATATGCAATTTAATGGATGTTTAATACTTTGTTTGCATGTGTGACTATGTGTGTGAGTAACTCTATGGATGAGTGTCATTGTGTAACAGGATGTATAGGTGTATGAGTACATATGATGAGTGAGTACAAGTATGAGTGACTGTATAGGACTGTTGGTGAATGAGCGGATGTGTGTGCAGATCTTGGAATTACAAAATAGGTGTATTGTAAGCGGTATTGGTATGTCCATTGTTTTGAAAATGTTAGTTTTTATTTTTGCGTGTGTGTATCAAAGGTTATATTAGGCTGAGAGGAGGTCTGCCACTCTATCACAAGGATGATGTCATCAGTGATGTCATGAGTGATGTCACTGACCATGTCATGAGTGATGTAATATGTGACGTCATCAGCAGTGCATTAGCTGAACTAACTATAACGGGGGAATTTCTATGGTTTTGTACGAGTGAAATGTCCAACTAAATATAACGCCCCTGAAACCTATGGATTTTTCTGTGAATTTCTAAGGTTTTTTAAATACTAATTCCTAATTATAACGTGCCTGAAACCTATGGTTTTTTCAGTTAATTTCTAAGGTTTTTTAAATGCTAGTTTCTAACTATGCCTACAGAGGTAGGACATGTGAAGAAAGAAGAAAAAACACACAGAAAGAAGAAAAGGAAATGCAAAAAGAAGCAACAGAAGTCCTCAAAGATGAAGAAAAGTGCAGGAAGAAGGAAGACGTGCAGAAAGAACAAACAGAGGAGCAGAAAGAGGCCTTGTTGCAAAATCATCCTGTACCCTCAACTTTTTCAGATGGGTACTGGTGGTAACTGACTCTGATTAACCAGTCCTCGAGCCAGTGCTATGCTAAAAGACACTTAGAATACCATTAAAACACCTACATACACTAGGTAACAATGTGCATTGGGGTACCCCTGTGATTACCATGGCCTCCTCTGTAAGACCCTAGTACATAATAGGGCAGGGGGATTAAAACTACTGCTTAAAACACACCACAGGGCGCGTTTGCACACTGGTGAAGGGAGGGGGGAGCTGAGCTGACATGTGCAAACACGCCCTGTGGTCGTTTTAATTTGGTTGATAAAGTCCCCTTGAATCCTGAGTGTCCCTTGGGTACAACTAGCCCACTAGGTACCACCAGTAAGCGCCACAGTGCTGTGTTGCATAGAGGTTTAAAAGGGGGCATGGCCTGGACCACCTCTCTGCAATGCAGCGCAGTGGCGCTTACTGAAAGCACCTGGTGGGCTAGTTAGCTCCCAGGGGCCCTCAGGATTGAAGGGGAATTATTTCCCAACCTTAAAACGAATCACAGGGCATGTATGCACACGTCACCTCAGGCCCGTCCCCTCCCTTCACCACTGTGTAAACGCGCCCTGTGGCCGTTTTAAGTTGGGAGATTAAGTCCCCTTGAATACTAAGGGCCCTAGGGTCAAACTAGCCCACTAGGTACCTCCAGTAAGTGCCACAAAGCTGCGTTGCAGAGAGGTGTAAAAAGGGGCGTGACCTCTGAAACCTGTCTGCAACGCAGCTCCCTGGAGCATACTGGAGATACCTGGTGGGCTAGTTGGCCCTCAGGGACCCTCAGTGTTGAAGGAGAATTAATTCCCCAACTTACAACTCTCCAAGGGGTGCGTTTGCACAATGGTGAAGGGAGGGGGCGGGCCTGAGGTGACATGTGCGCAAACACACCCTGAGGCGTGTTTTAAGTTGTGGAATCAATTCTTCTTCAATCCTGAGGGTCCCTGGGGGTCAACTAGCCCACCAGGTACCTTCAGTGTGCGCCAGAGAGCTGCGTCGCAGAGAGGTGTTCAAATGCCACGCCCCTTTTTACAACACTCTGCAACGCAGCTCTGTGGCGCTTACTGGAGGTACCTGGTGGGCTAGTTGGCCCCCAGGGCCCCTCAGTATTGAAGATAAATTAATTCCCCAACTTAAAATGCGCCACAGGGTTTGTTTGCACACATGTCACCTCAGGCCCGCCCCCTCCCTTCACCACTGTGCAAACACGGCCCGTGGTACATTTTAAGATGGGGATTAACTCCCCTTGAATCCTGAGGGCCCCTGGGGTGCAACTTGCCCACCAGGTACCTCCATTAAGCACCACAGAGCTGCGTTGCCCAGAGGTGTAAAAAGGGGCATGGCCTCAGAACACCTCTCTGCAACGCAGCTCCCTGGTGCATACTGGAGGTTCCTGGTGGGCTAGTTGTCGCCCAGGGACCCTCAGAATTCAAGGGGAATTAGTTCCCCATCTGCAAACGAGCCAGGGGGTGTGTTTGCAGAGTGCTGCAGGGAGGGCTTTTTTTGTGTGTTTTTAAAAAAGGGGGCTGTGTGGCCCCCCTTCTTTTCCTATTTTTTTGGCCCTGGGGACCCCATCCCCCAGGGCCTGACCCCTATTGTTTTTTTTTTTTTTTAATTGAAGGGGGCCGCGTGGCTCCCCTCCCGAGGCCATAATCGGCTCCAAGGACTCCATCCCCCGGAGCATGGCCTTTTTTTATTTTCATTTAATTGGAGGGGGCTGCGTGGCCCCCCTCCTCAGGCCACTTATGACCCCGGGGACCGCATCCCCTGGGCCGGCCCTATCCGTTGGGGACTGGGGGGGTCCCCAATCCCCCCACGGTCCCGCCGGCTAGCCGCCTCCTGCAGGAGCCGATATTGCTTTTCAGAAGGGGAGCTGCTAAGATGCAGCTCCCCGTGTGGAAAAGCAATCTGCTTTGGTATTTGGAAGAGAGAGCAGGTTTCCTGCTCTCTCTTCCAAATACCAAAGCAAACAGCAGTGTCCCGGGGGTGGGCACCCCGGGACACTGCAGGAGCCGGCCCTGAAGGGTGGCGGTCCCCAGGGCCATGACAAGGCACGGCTCCCCTCCCACCATTTACAAAGCCCCGGGGGTGGTGGTCCCCGGGGCTTGGGGGTCCGTCACGGACCCCTTAATTTTAATATTTAGAGCCCCGGGGAGGTGGCGGTCCCCGGGCGTGTGGGGTTTCAAGCCTCCCCACACAGGTTATTTTTTTTAAAGAATCACAAGCCCCAGGGGGTGGTGGCCCCCGGGGCTGCAGGGGGGCCGTGTGCCCCCTACAAATATTTTAGATAAGCCCTGGGTGGTGGTGGACCCTGGGGCTTGGGAGGGCCTTTGAGCCCCCCCCACATTTCATTACAAAGCCCCGGGGGTGGTGGTCCCCGGGGCTGGGGGGGCTGTGAGCCCCCCTCACAATTATGTTTGAAAAGCTCTGGGGGGGGTGGCAGTCCCCGGGGCTGGGGGGCCCCTTTGGGCCCCCCATCCCAATAAAAATATTGCCCCCAGGATTTGGCCCACCCGGAGGCTAAATATTAACAAAGCGCGGGAGCCCGCGCTTAGTTTTTTAAAAGATTTCAGCCGAAATTCGTTCTGGGTGCGCGAATCTCGCTGATTTAAAAAGAAAATGCTTTTTTGGGCCCTGGGGGTCCTTGGGGGACCCCCTGAGCAGGCCTAGGGGGTCAGGGTGTTTCTACCCTGCCCCCTTTTTGCGTTTTGCGCATTACTTTTTCTGTTTTGTTGTGCCTTGGATCTACTAAGACACAAGATGGTTGCCAACACTTCCTGGTTTGGAGTGTTGACAGCCAATTAGCATGAAGCTCATGATCGGGAGAGTGTGCGGATCCTGCGTGGCCATAGATATATATGTGTTTTTACTTTTGATTTTCTCAGCAACTACTGAACGGATTTACACCATTTAACAAAAAGGGTTCTTTCTGAACCAAGAACTACCTCTTTGCCAAATTTGGTGTAATTCCGTTCAGCAGTTCGGGCTGTAGCCGTGTCTAAAGTTTCCTATGGATAATTGCATGGGGAAAACACGTTTTGGGACCCCCCATTTTTCTCGGCCCCCGCTTAACGAATCACCCAGAAACTTTCAAGATAGGAGCGGACCGGAGCGCCCCACGAGTTTTGAAAATTTTGCGAAGATTCGTCAATCGGCGCCAAAGTTATTGGGAATAGAATGTTGCGAATTTCCTATGGAAAATAGGTCCTAACTATAACTATCTACCGGTGACCGCCATATATATATATATATATATACAATGAAGTTTGCCCAAGAAGGAGTGCCACACAGGTACTTATTTCTCCAGACATTTTACTGCTAGCTACAGATGTGCAAATTGTACCCTTGGCAACACAGAAGTTCAATACGCCAATATATATATATATGAATACCAGGATCCCACAGTAAAATCATGCCGGGTCAAATAACGGGCACAGACTCCTTTGAAGATGCGAAAAGATGAAGTTTACTTCAACTGCATGTCAAGATGACGCGATTCGACCGCAAGCCTCCAGTCTTGCTCACATAGCGCGCTACAATAAATGACAGGGTTTATATACACATAGAGGACTGGTAACGACTCTTCCATTTTTACAAAACGTTTAACATTAGTGACGTGGGGCTCATGACATGCTGAAAAATAGGTGAGTCGTCCATGCCGGTTGACAGCGTGGAGGGCCGCGAAGCAGTGAGACAGCAAACATGGCTGAAAGACTGGAATGACAATACTAAAGCTTGCCCAACATTTCTCAATTGGTTATGTACAATGTGACAACATAAATGAATAAATGTGCCAAATTGAATTCATAATATACTCCGTGGAACTTAATAGCAAAGAGATATACCACATCTAATATATACGTAAGATTGATTGACATTCCTCGATGAAGTGCATCGACGTGTACTCAACACAGGTATTGCGTAACCACTGCAAGTCATAAGGTAAACAGACTCGGGAGGAGTAGGAATGCCGTGTGGAGACAAGTGTCAGCATGAAGACGGGAGTATATGCGGATAATACATGCCCAGGTAACAAGGGTCAAAAAGTGCTTGGCCCACAGAGAAAGCTAGTGAAATGAATGGGGAGAACCAGGTGGATTAAGTTTAGCGGGGAGTCGATAAACATAAAGATACTCTCTGCACAAATGCGCAAAGTCTTGTCAGCCCAATGAGAGCAAAAACAGGTGGCCAAAGATGGTGGTGAAGGTGAACCACCAGAGGGAAGGTCACTACCAAACAAGCGATCTATAGCATTAGAAGAGAGGGTTCGGGTATGTAGGGAAAGTGCTGAAGTGTCTTTTATGTGCAAAAAACTAGTGCTACACTCATAGTAATAGGAATCTGACTATCAGTTCCTAGTTGCGTGTTTGAGTGGCAGTTACGTGTGCAGGTAAAATTAAAAACAATCAAAGATTGAACAAGGTTCTCAACGTGAAACTCTTGCGTAAAGCCATATCGTACGTCATGCGCTAGAGAGAAGACCGGGAAATTAAGCAACTAGCCTCACCCGTAGTTAATACTGGGATTGGGTACAGAGGAAGGAATAGAGTTCCTAGCAACTGAGCTCGAAAGGTGCACATAAATACCGTATAAACAATATATACAGTATATACAGTCGGTCAGGATACACATTGATATGATGTGACACTGGGCTCATTAAAGTGTGGGCAAATATGTATTCTAAATATAAACAGATAGCTGTTTATATACAGATGGTGCACCAGATGCTGAGGTAACATATCAATAAACAAATGAACATGCTCATGAAGATGCAGGAGTGTGAACTGTGCGATGTCCACGATCAGACAACTGAAATGATGGAACAAGTTGGCTATGTCGTGAATTATAGGAAGTTATGAAGGTTCTCGCTCATGTTAAGCCCTGCGGGTGTCCTGGTGTTGGCGCAATAGTTTCTCACCCCTTCCGAGTGGCGGCAGACAGTCTATGACAAAATACTTGAAGTGTTCTAGGTTATTACTGTGGACCTCCTTAAAGTGTCATGTAACAGGGTACGTGGAATCACTGTTAACTATAGCCCTGAGGTGTTGAAGAATGCAGAGTTGTATCTGCAGCTTGGTGCTTCCCACCTACATCAGGCCACAGTTGCACTTAAGAACATAGACTGCGTACTAAGTCCTACAAGTGAGTCTTTGTTTGATTTTAAGGGGTTCAGCTCAGAACAAGCCATAACCTGGCTGACATTGACTCCAAACTTGCAGGTCCTGAAGCTGTTGCATTTGAAAAACCCTTTTACGCCTGATAGCCTGTTGGTTTTGGAGGAAATTTCAGGACTGCTCCTGACTAAAGCATCCCGCATGGAGAATGCCCTCCTGTATGTGATGTTCGGGCGCTGGGCTACCATAGGTCCTAAGGTAAGATCAGATTTGATGATCCCCCAATGGTTATTAATGATGGGCCTAATGGCGCGCTCCTCCGTGTTGTGTGTAATGATCAGGCAGGTGCTAACAGTGCTTGGACCAGGTGGCTCAACCAGCGTGATAGTGTCATTGAGAGTTGTAGAAGACCTACCCTGCAGGAGAGCCTCTCTAGATGTAGAGTTAGCTTTGTTGGTGGCAGTGATGATATCTTTGTCAGTGTACCCTCATGCTTTGAATCTTATGTGTGCGTCCCTTTGACAGGCAATCAGGTCAGTAGTGGAGCTACAGATTCTGTGCAGGTGCAACATTTCCCCATAGGGAATGCTGGCAATGAGGTGTCTGGGGTGAAAACTGGAGGTGTGTAGAGTGGAATTAACCACTCTGAACTTTCAGTGAAACGTGGAGTTCAATGTGTCATTAGTGACATACAGCTTGACATCCAAGAAGTCTACCAAGAATATCCTCATATTGGCATTAAACTCCAAATTGAAATCATTCGAGTTGATCTCAACTATGAAGTCTTGGGCACTCTCGATGCTACCCCTCCAGATCACAAAGACATCATCAATGTAGCGGAGCCAGCATTTGATGTTATTATTGCATGCATCATAGTGTTTTGACATGAGAGCCTGCTCCTCCCACCGGCCCACATGCAAACACGCGTAGCTTGGGGAAAAGCAGGCTCCCATGGCAACAACCCTGAGCTGCTGGTACACTTTGTTATCAAACATGAATAAATTGTGCTTTAGGCACCAATCAATAAGAAACATAATCAGTTCATTGTGATTGTAATATGCGATGAGTCTTTTAGTCAGGAATTATTGGCAAGCAGCCAAACCATCAGGGTGTTTAATACTCGTGCAGAGGTATGTGATGTCAAGGGACATCAACACATAGTCATCAGAACACGCAATATCTTTGATTTTGAGTAGAAAGTCGCTTGGGTCTCTGAGATATGTGGGTAGGTTGATGACAAGTTCCTGAAGGAAAAAGTCCACGTATTTGGAGATATTTTCACACATACTCTTGCGGGCCGAGATAATGGGGCGTCCTGGCACTGATGAAGTACATTTGTGCACCTTAGGGAGGAAGTAGAGTACCGGAAGCACTGGGAATTCGTTGTTGAGGAAGTTAAATTCGTCCTTGGTGATAATGCCTTGCGTTTTATAGTTGTTTAAGCATTTCTCAAGTTCTTTACCACTGGCAGCTATTTCTTTCAAGGTAGACATCTTGTAACATGTGGTGTCGTTGAGGTGCCTGTGATCTTCCTCCATGTACAGATGTTTAGGCCAGAGACCAACATTAACCCCCTTGCCAGATGTGTTGATGATAATGTCACTCTTACTTTGGAGTTTTTTCATCAAATCTGTGTATTGCTTGTGCCTAAAATGGGGTCCGTGTTTAGAGCGCTTTTTCCGAGGGTGTAAATTCTTCAGCTCTTCTATTACAACATCATTGTAAATGTCTAATTGCATCTCTGGGCATCATCAGATATATATATTCAACCACAGAATCACCGCCACTGCATCCACTCGCCCTGGGCGCCTCCTTACGCAGTGGTGAGCCACTTTCACATGTAAGCACAGCCGCAGACCAAAATTGTGTTAGCCGACACATACAGGAGCAAAATCGAGAATTCGTATAATAATTTTCTTTTATTTGTGCAGAACCCCCCTCAGCACTGACAGATGCGTTTCGCCACTCCGGCTTTGTCAATGTCAGTTTACAAATTCCAAAACCACCATTTTTAAAGTGAAAAAAGTGCATCAAACAAGTGCTAGACATAAAAGATGGCTCAATACATGAATAATGCTTTGATTCTATGGCAGCCAAATTAGAGCCTGCTGTGACACCGTTAAAGATAAAAGTAAAAGCTTTAGAAACATCAATCAACATGATTCTTTGTATCCTTATGAATATTGCAGATAGGTGTGCAAACCATTTATACATAAAATCTTAAATTTTTGTCGAAATCGATATTGCTCATTCTATGACGTATGTTTTTTTGTATATGAATATATATTCATTGAGCAACGATACTAAGTACTTCAAGTCAAAACAGCTTTATTCGATTTTTAAAAGAAAAACCATAAAAGCATACATATAAAATAGTTCATTATTTACAAGAAGCAGTACAAATTAATAACAGTTAAAAACATATCCTAATTCATGGAGATCCTAAATGTTATAATGGTTTTAAGAAATGTTGAAACAGAGAAAATGAGGAATTCATCATCCAGCAATTGCAGTTTAACCAAAGCCACTCTACATTGCCTCAGCCCTAGTTTTTTTAAAACGGGTCGGAGCAACCTTTTCCTAGGTTCTGAGTAATATTTGCAAAAAAGGATACAATGCAGAGACGATTGAACGGAAACCTCGTCACAGGGACAGGGAATAAGTTCCTTAGACCAACAATTCATCACAGGAAAAGTCACTAATCTAAAAAAGGCATCAACCCTAAATCGGGTTAAAAGCATTCGAGAATAGCAGCTAGGGACAAGATTCAAGTATGGCTGTATGCCTTGCTTCTGAATAAGTAAATGGTTAGCCATAACGGAGCTCTTACATTTCTCCAGCAACCAGCGTTTCTCTGACAGAAAGACCAGGCATAATTTCTTAAGTTTTTTTCTTGACAGTTCTGCCATGGTGTCTGGGAAATCAAAGAATTCCGGATGGCCCATCTCAACAAAGAAATTTTTTAGATATTTGAACCAGGAGATTTTTGGAGACCCATCTAAGCCAAGACAGTCCTTGATTATATCCCTGTTCAAGCCCGTCTCGGTGCCCGACCAAACTTTGTGCCACAACAGAATGGGCTCTAGGTTAATGAGGTCAGAGATATAAGGTACGCCCAGCTCTTAATGACAAACGTAAGAGCAAGTGGACCCAGGTACTGCCAGTAGAAAACGAAGAAAAACATTTTGACAGATCTGGATGGTCGAGGCGTTTCCTATATCCCAAATTCCTGCACCATACAGTGCGGTGGATACACATTTGGCTCTATAAATGTCCAACAGCACTGATACAGGACGACCCCCTACCTTATTAGAGAAATGTTTGACGGCTCCTATAGCTCGTGAGAAGGCTAATTTTCTTGATTCCCTTGCTGCTAGCCAAGTGCCCTTTTTATCAAAATTAATACCCAGATAGGAGAAAGTGTTGACAATCGCAAGTTTTGTGTCGGATAAAAAAGAATTGCAGCGAAGGTTCTTCTTTTTTGTGCAGCACATAGTAAAAGTTTTGCTGATGTTGATCTTTAAACCCCTATTGCCCATGTACTCTGAGAATTTGCTAATCGATCTTTGTAGGCCGATTTGAGTCCGGGCCATAATTACAGCATCGTCTGCATATAAAAGAATGGGGATGTGGGAGTTGCCGATTTTTGGATAGTCCTGCTTATCTTCCAGGAGGTGAGATGCGACTGAGTTAATATATAGGTTAAACAAAAAAGGAGCTAAAATACAGCCTTGTCTCACGCCCTTTCCTATAAGGAATTTGGAAGAGCACTCCCCCTTATCTCCGAAACGAACCCTAGCACCCGCATCTCGATATAATTCTCTGATAAAAATTAGAAGGTTTGGGTCCACACCCATGTCCTGCATGGTTAGCCAGAGTTTGTTGTGGTTGATGCAGTCAAAAGCCGAGCTTAAGTCCACAAATGTGAGGAATATATTTTCGTTTTTTGCCTCAACATATTTGGCTACTAGCAGAGCTAGATTCAATCCTTGCTCAATAGTTCCCAAACCTTCCCTAAAACCATATTGGAACTGGGAGAGAATACCTTTTTCGTCGGCCCATGTTTGCAGTTTATTAAGTATAACTCTCCCCGCGATCTTCATGAGAGAATCAAGTAAGGAGATCGGTCTATAACACTTCGGTGTGTTACGATCTCCTTTCTTAAAAATGGGGACCACGATGGCTTCCTGCCAAGTCCGTGGGAAACCCACTTTAGTAAAGCTGTTAAGAACATTGGTTAAAAGAGGAGCCCATAACTTATTGTTTGCCTTATATATATCCACGGGTATTCCGTCCGGGCCCGGAGCCTTTCCCGCTGGGCTCTTATCAATGGCCATCAGAACTTCGTCAATAGAGAAGGCAACGTTAATTGGAAAGTGCAATCTATCCTGTAATCTTAAATTTTTCCCCCCTTCTGTAACTACCGTGGGGTCCTCTTGATAGAGTTCCCGAAAGTAAGTCACCCAAGTCTCTTCAGTGATTGCTATTTCAATAGAGTCTGTTTCATTATTAGTAAAAAAAGGAGCGTTCACTGCTTTCCAAAAGGCAGTATTGTTTTTAGATTGACAGGCTTCTCGGAGGGTAAACCACGCATCCTGTTTAATTTGTTTCTTCCTTTTTTTAACTGCCTTTTGATAAGCGGATCTGGCCGATCTGACATCCACCATTTCTCTGGGGTCTCTCTTTAGTTGGGTCAATAAGTAGGCGTGAGTCCTACTACACTCTCTGTCGAACCACCTCTTGGTTTTGTTAGCCCCATGATGAAGAGGTTTTGTAAGTAGATTCCCAATTTCCGCAGAGATACTAAGGAAAGCATCGGTCACTTTTAAAGGATCGGCGCTCTCAATTAGACAAGTATTGAATTCATCTACCCTGGAGCGGATTAAAGTACCAAGAAAGGCCGCTGGTTCTACTTTGTCCCATTTTAAGGTATAACCATTCCTCCTGGCAAGCCGCAATCTATGGTTGTATAGATTCTGAACCGTAGAATCGGTGTTGCTTTTAGCCTTCGGAATGGCCAGGGACAAACTGAGGGGTAGATGATCACTCATTGCTACCTCGCGTAATTCAAACGAGCAAATATAGTCAGAATAGCGTTTAGATATAAGCAGGAAGTCAATGGTGGAGTTACATCCTCTGCCTATAAAAGTGGGGCTGAATGGGACTAATGGAGAACAAAGTTCGTTAGCAAAACCCAAATCCAAGGAGAAGAGTATGTCGTTTAGATTTTTTCCTAAAGGGGTGTGGGAAAAATGTGCAGAAGGAACGCCCTCCCTTTCCCCCAGCTCACATATGTTTTGATCACTGAGTGGACATAACGTGTGATTAAAATCGCCAGTCCAAATAACACAGGTATCAGAGGAACCCTTGTCGTCCAAGTTTTTTAAGGATTCAATTAGTTCCTTAAGTGTTGAGGCCCACAGATCTTTCGGTATGTTGTTATAAAAATTTATCAGATCTATATGTAACTTTCCCCCAAGCGTGATGTGCAGAATTTGGTAAAAAGCAGAGGCTGGTGCAAAGGAGATTTTTATGTCTTTTACACAGTTGGAAACATAAGTGCATAGACCCCCTTTGTTTCTCCCTCTAGTGGTGGGTATTGCAGGAGTGTGATAAGTTCGATAGCCCATCATATGAATGGGATCAACCGTCCAACATTCCTGGAGGCAAATGAACGAAAACGTTTTCAAAAAAGTGATACAATTTGTGTCTCCTAGTCTGGAGGACAGACCTGCAATATTCCAAGACAAAAGGGTGAGGTCAGAGCAAGTACTTAAATAGCGTACTCCGTACTTCTACAGTTTAGTCTCTATCAAGAGTAACTAATCATATTACATCATTTCGTCATGCACACAACTAATATAACCACTCATTGGAGTAGATTCTTGTGCCAATAACTCAATGTTGGTTATACCACCCTGAATGGGCATAATTGATTGGCTCCTAAACAAAAGGATGCAAAGTTTTTTATTAGAGCGGTCAGAGGTTCAAAAGAGGTACAATCCCATATAACCTCTTTCAATGAAGCCCCTTATGGGCAAATCATGATGATACATTAAAACTTGGAACAGACAAAAGTGATTCTCTATGTGTATCAAATACATCATTATGGTATAGTCACAAGGCAGTATTTCAACCTCATCTTTAGTGCATGATATCCAATTTGATTGATTTTCCCAATCTCTGATTGGCCTAGGAGCTTTTCTATTCTGGACCATTTTATTACCTTGGGACCAGTCCAGCGGTACTGAACAATCTAATTGGCTGACCGCAACCGAGAAGAAAATGTTGCAGATGCCATTTTAGGGCTTGCGAACATAGTCCCCCTGGGGCCAAATGTAAAATAAATCATGCTGCGATCATTGCAGTACTCCAGCAGGATCCAGCGCCACCTTCCGGTGAAGTACCACAGTACTCCTTGCCACTTAAGCTTCTCTCTCATGCTACTGCAGTACTAAGCAAACGTTTTCTGAGATTTCATCAGTGATGTAATCATTTATGTCATTCAACCTGTCACTAGTGATGTAATATGTGAGGTCGGAAGCAGTGCACAGCTGGACTCAAGTTATAGTTAACTCAGTAAACTAAAACTGGTAAAGGTCAGTGTTAGTTTTCTTTTCAAACATACATTTTTCTTTTATTTAAACACCTGTCTATAACAACACTTTAACCTCTGTTTGTTTCAGTGATTTTCTACGATTTGTTTTTCTTCCAATGTAATCTAATATCTTATTACAATACCTACCTATGACATCGCTTTAACCTTTGTTTTTTCAGGGTTCAGTTGTTCCAGAGATATCAATAGTTAGGTCACACCAATGAACCAGGGAATTGTGAATGCTGAAGTAGCTGTAAAAATTGCCCTACCAGTAAAGCCTAGAATGTGACAGAAGCTCATTAATTTATTCTCAAGAAAATAATTTTTATAATAGTCAGTCAGATCATCTTCATTTCATTTCTTTAAGCTACAAGAGCATGTAAAAACATTATAGGCAAGGAATTAATAACATTTGTCAAAAAGGATTTTGATTTGTTAAAATAGTTAAAATCATTAAACCATTTTTACAAACAGAAGAATCAATTAAGACAAATAAAAACGAAGAGTTCCCAAACACAGTCTGTCCCTACTAAACAGATAATTAACTATTAAAAGGGCATAATTTGAAGAGGCATAAATATAGCAGCTAAAACATATCCATTAAAAAGCATGGTGCTGCATTAACTGAAACACATCGACCCAGGGGCATCATGGGCATATCTAAGAGTACTGATCAATATACACGCAAGTAATTATCCAATTAAAGCATTACTCCCTGCTTTTTCTTTAGTAGCCACACTGTGTAGAGGTATCGACTAACACCAAATACCACTGGCTGGCTAGTGTCCCATCTCAAAATATGGTAAGCCACCCAGTATGCCCTCACACCTCAAAGAGTACACAGCGGTTTGATCCATCTTCGCCTGGGTCTGGCATAGACAGGAAAAAAATAGAAGACATGTTCATCTTCCTTAATGGCGGATTGACAAGTAACACAGTTTGGAGAAATAGTTTACTTCCATTTATGTGTGAAATTGTTTACATGAAATGTACCCAGTCTGAACTTAACATACAGTGGGCGTGCCATTGGTGGTTGAATCTGGTCCATGTATGCCTTCTTGGCAGGGACAACTTTACAGGCCAAGGAAGCTTCTACCAACCCCCCTGAACTGGCTTTTTGATGATGGTTATTGATTCTCTTATCCCAGAAAGCCACTTTGACTCTACGCTTTGTGTCTTCCCCCATTGATGAAGGATTACTCCAAACATTGCTCAAGCCCAGGTCACGTAGATGTTTTATCCAGGGGAGAAGATGAGCATATCTATGGCACATGATATCTTTCAAAGCTAGCCTATAATGGAAAAGCTTGGGGCCTCACCCAATTGTGAAGCAGTTTTAGCACTGCTAGATCACCAACCGTTTGTAATCCTGTATCATAGAAGAGTGGAAGGGTGGGTGTGCTCTGTGGGAGGCTAAATAAATATCTCAAAATGTTGTTTTCCTTAGAGATCAGGCTTTTAATATTGGAAGCCCACAGTTAATTTTGGCAGGCCCCAAGATTGTTTTACTCATTTTGATACAATTTGTAATAGAGACTAGACATCTTATTTTACATGCCACATCTTGTTGGCCAGTCACATGTCCTGAGTACCTAGGCAGAACAATCTGGCAATAGCCCCTTGAATGCAGTAGTAAAGTGGAAAGGGTGCACACAATTGTCAAAAACAGATGGACTAACCTGTGATTCCGGTTCAGACCCAGCAGAAACAATGCTAATCCTCTATTTCCTATTGCATGTACCAAAAACTACCAGATACAAGGTTGGTCGGGATATGGTGGCTTGGCCCTTTACTCTGCTACCCTTCTCTTTTTGTTTATTTCCTTTTTTTGTACATGATTTTGATATGTTATTTCTTGCCAAAATTCACAAAGGTCCTCATTACGAATTAAGGGATACATTCCAAACATATGCATCTGCACAGGAATTTGAATTACGAGTTGTGTGATATTTATCACACAGTATTCCTCTGATAAATACTGACGGGGCAAATCTGCAGAAATGTATAGGGGAAAAGGACCAGACAAAGACAAAACAGGCAGAAATCAGTTGTTAAAAATTGATTCTGCATGTGGTGCCTTGTTTTCCTGCTTAAAACTCAGAATAGAAGGTATTTGCCATATGTGTCAAATTCCTCACCCTGAGGTAATGATATTTACCTTGTATGGTATATACCCCACCCTAGTCCAATAGATTTGTAATGATGGCTAATTCGTCTTTCAGGTATCTTATCTCATGTAAGATTTTTAGGTCTCGCCTACGCATGCGCTGCATAGGAAAAAGACCTTTAGCCATCGGCACAGCTTTGCCGGCAACAATGTGCACGTGTTGCATTGCTTCCAATGGCAACGCGTGCACGTCTGGCGATTCCCTTGTGGTAGCGAGCTTTCAAACCATATGTTTGTAATTAACTCGCTCGCTCCCGCAAGGGTAACAGGCCCAGGCTCCCTCCTCTATCCCCTCCCCCTGCTGCAGCGCGAGGCGCGTGCACTTTTGCTTGTTTACATTAACTGTTACTATTCACATTTTAGGATCGATCAGCTGGCAACCCTGCTGTGTTCGATTGGCCAGCTGTCATCTTGGATATTCCACGAGTGGCTAGCTGTCACCTTTGTACAATTGTGATAGGATATCTGTCAACGTTACTGTTCTTCCATAGGTCGCCATGGAAACCACGGGCCGTATGCGGTACTTAGTGATTGGCTCCTCCCTCCTCTGCCGGCGTTCATGATGGCGGCTCCCGGGCCGCCGCAGCTACCACCTTTCACCGGTGCGGGCCTGCCAGGTGCTGGGTGGGAAGTGCACTGTGCTCTTTGACTGTGACGGGGTGCTATGGGAGGGCGAGCATGTGCTGCAGGGGGCGCGAGAGGTGGTGAGGGCGCTGCAGGCGCGGGGCGGACCCGGCACTGCCATCTTCATGTCAAACAACAGCCGCCGTAGTCGTGCTGAGCTAAGCCAGCAGTTTCGTGAGCTGGGCTTCTGCGGTGTGCGAGGGCCAGTGGTCTACACCTCGGGCCACTGCGCCGCCCGCTACCTGCGTGCTCGGCTGCTCGGAGGCGGTGTAAGCGCAGAGGAGGGGTTTAGGAGAGGCAGCCAGGGCTTTGAGGGGATCAAGCAGGGTCCCCCAGACTCCCAAAGACCCAAGGACATTCCCTTGGAGCCAGAGGTGGATGGACAGGGGTCCAGGGACACTGATCAGGAGGTAGCCTAGGTTTCACTCTCTGATGTCAAAGGGTACGGAATATCACTACTGTTGTAGCTATCATTTTTGCGAATAAACATGCATCAACATTTTCTATGAGGCCCTTATGCCAGGGTGAAGGTATCCATGACATAACTCTCCAGGTTTGCTAGCCATCTCATTTTTTAAGTTATCCCCTCTGAGTGGTATGTCCACTCAACTTGTATAGCCTTTCAAAGAGGGCTTTCAAGGAGAGATACTCCAGTTATAGTTGCACCACATGTATTCCTGATCGCTAAATGTTTGAAATGTGTCCCTCCTATAATATATTTGGTCAGTGCCAATGCCAGGGGTAAAGCTCCAAGCAAGAGAGAACCTACAAGCACTCGAAGCACGAGACATGGAGTGGATGCACTTATACTGTGTCACTTTGATTCCACACAAAACTCAACATTATAGATTAATCCAGTTGAAATAATACATATGCCTGATCATCATAAAACCTAAAACAATTTAGTTGTCAAATTTGTTCAGCCCAGACTAAGTGATCCATACACCAGCTGCTAATATTTCTATTCTAGAATGTGTTATTTTCGTGTGTTATTGATGGGGGTTAATTTTGCCAAACCGTTTTGCTTGCCCATTGGAAGAATCCCACAATTTGGGGTAAATCTAAGTACTTCCGCCATATTGGTGTCTGGTTGCGTTTCATTGGTATCATATTTATGCTTTAGCATTACATTAACTTCATGCCTTGTAGATAGGCATGAAGCAATACATTCAGACATTAAGACGACAGTTTAGGTGATTGGTCGGTCTACCTACTTTCAAGGCACATTTTTGGCTATCAAACTAGAAGGTTCCATATATGAATACTCGGTTAAATACATTGAGACTTAATGCCAGATCATCAGCTAATACTTCTTAAAATCAATTGAGCAACTCTAAAACTTATGGGAAACAATCAACTAATCATCTCATTTTTACATGTACAACTTATACCACATGCTTCTGATTATGGCTTAATGAGGTGCTAGGAACCTCTGGCTTTTAGCTTTGAAATCAGCCAGTTCAGTATCAAGTAATATTACTAGGTTAAAGCAGTGGAACAACTAATGAATTATCCATTTGTAATCAATTTCGATGCAATTGTTTGTGTGTAGTACGCAAGGTCAATTAAAGAACTTAAGATGCATGGTTCTGCACTTCCCTTCTTCGGACAAAGGAGGGATGTTTGCTGGGGGATAAAGTAAAAAATCTAGAGATCCTTCATGATGAGCATTCATTCATCAAGGCACAGGTGTCTTGAATGGCAAAGCATATTCCTTCTGCTTAGCATAATTGCAATCAGTTTGTCACGGTCTCAAAACAACTTTCTATGGTTTTAATTTCCTTGGTCAGTGATGCTAATTGGATATACTTCCAGAAACTGCAGATTGCCCAAAATGACGGGGTCAGGTTAATTTCGGCCCTATATAGGTGAGATCTTTTTTTAATGCCAGATGTGATTTGCACTGTCTTAAGTTAGAGGACCAGGTTGTATTAAAGTGCATGTTCCTATTGAATGAAAAGGGGGATTTGTACCATGCGTGACTTATACTGGAGTGTCTGGGCGCTAGGCAGACAGCAGGGGGACCAGCTCAGTCATTGAACAGATGGGTTTTCAAACATTTACGGAATGTCTTAGTGTCGTGGTTGCTTCTCAGGGCAACCGGAAGGGCATAGCCAATACGTCTTGCTTTTGGGACCTTATAAGTGTTTAGTTATCCAGCACAATATCGTTGGTGCAACTACATCAAGTGTTGCATGGCTAAACACTTATAAGGTCCCCAAGGCGAGACCTATTGGTTATGCCAATGCTTGTTTCAATAGTCACCTACTGGATGTTTAGTTGTCAGGGGCTCTCGATGGGACACTGGTTATATTATTTGATTTTCTTTTAGCATTTCTGTAACGACAACTACATCATCAGTACATTTCTACTCTCTGTAAAACAGAACCTGACTGCTACTCTAAATTTAAATTGTTCTTCTCAAGATTAAATATAAATGACTTGCTGTAAAAACGTATGTTGCCTCACGGAAGTGCTGGTTAATTCTCAACAAAATCGTTCTCTCGCAATTTTGTATAGTTCTGCCTAAAATATGTATTTATTCACATAACTGTCAAGAAAAATGTTATCTTTAGTTGCTCAAATGTAATACGTAGTATTAACTCATTGTTTACTTTCTATGTTATTTCTTTAAATGTCTCGAACGGGGCTGCTCTGCTCACCAAGCAGGGCAGGAGTAGTTTTCCCACTCCAAGTGGCTGGCCAAACCGTCATGCGCACTTTACATGTTCTGCACCAGGCTGCATTACAGCCTGGGTGCAGAACATGCCCAGCCTCCCATTTCCTGGCTGAGCCCCGAATCACAGCACTCGGACCATTCACAATGCTGCATTGCAGCATCGTGATTGACTATGGGGAGCCTGGGAGTCAGGTGCTTCCTGCCCTGGAAGTGGGGGAAGAAGAATGTGATGTGGCTGCAACAGGTAAGTGTTTTAATGTTTCTTTCTTCACTCTCCTGTGACTCATACCCACCCATTACTGTTAAATACCAGCCACCACTGAGTGGAGGCAAGATTCTCCCTCCAGACTCCCACAAAAAACAGTAGTCAACAATTTTGACTCTAGCTTTTTAGAAAAACCAAAAGGTCTTAAAGTATTCTAAGTGCTGTGACATATTTGATGCATAGCTGATGTAACACCTTTGCATGACTTATGCAATATACACGCCCTCTTAGTGTGTTTTGTGCAAGGTGTGGCAATAGAAAAAGAAGCTCTCACAAATGATTTCAGGTAAAACACTGACAAAGTAGGAGATGACTTTTGGATTGATATCAGAAGTACATGTTTGCAAACTTCACACAAAAAAACTCACTAGAAATTTTGTGGATAAAATAAATGAAAATGGTGATGAAACAGATGTCAAGATGAGGAAAGTACTGCCCAAGACTAAGGGCCTGATTTAGAGTTCAGTGGGCAGGTTACTCTGTCACAAACCTGGTGGTTAACCCACATGAACCATAGGGTAAAAGGCACTTGTAATATGGTGAATGCAATATGGCGGATGCACCTGTGGTATGTTATGTACTATGGGATGGGATGTAATATGGTGGATGCAAGTGATGGAGTATCCTGTTCGCCAAACTCTAAATTAAGAATTAAGGCTACTTACGCAGTGGTGCTGGCACAGTTTTCATAGTGCTGGTGCTGCCATCAATGTTACATCACTGTATTCATGGGGATTCTGAAAATCCAATCATCACACAAAGAACAAGTGTCTCAAATGAGCCATGCCCATACAGGAGAGTGGTAAGGGTGTAATATGTAGCTGGTGTTGCATTTAGGAGCACAATGTCACAAATCTATCACTAAAGCATGGTGTGGTACCATATTGTTATTTACAGACAGCAAGTTTTTCCTTAAAATGCCCACTAAATTTGCACAAACATGTAATCCATCATAATAAAACTATAAAGAACACAAATGTTAATGTGTAGAAAGTGGGTTTCAGTGAATACTATTCTCATTTGACGAGGCTTATCATTCATACCTACTGTTAAACCAGACTTGGGCCAAACCAAACTAGAAATGATACAGCTATTTCGGAAGATGAGCTTGAAGGTGTTTTTTGCAGGTAAACCTCATCCCGCACAAAAGAACTATTCGGGACTTAAAAATCCTTCTTCTTTTTTTCCGAATACGTTCTTGATGCCAATCGAACTGCTTACTTTTGAAAGGAATGTTATGAGAGATTTAAATGCTCGGACAATAAGAAGAAATTTACAAAATGGAACCTCACGCAAAATGAAAAACAGGCGCTCGAACAATTAATGTCAAATGAGGCTATAATTATAATACCCGCGGACAAGGGTGGCGCCATCGTGATACTTCAACGTTAAAAATATGAAGCTGAGATTATCCGCTAGCTGTCAGACGAAGACCATTACCGGGAAAAGAGAGGAAGACTTTACAAGTATGATCAAATCCAAACTGATGAACTTAACATCCATAGGTGAAGAAGAATGATGGTTATCAAAGAAGGAGGCTGAATATCTAATAAATAACAATCCTATTGCTCCGTTAATGTATGTCCTCCCCAAAATACATAAATATGTCGTAAATCCTCCAGGCAGACCCATAATTTCTGGAGTGAATTCCATCTTGGAAAGACCGGCCAAATATATTGATACCTTTCTAAAACCTTTAGGGAGCAAGACTACCAGCTTTATTCGAGACACTATGCAAGCCATCACACTACTAGAGGGGCAACCTTTTGAGCAAGATGAAGAGTATTTGGTTACATCAGATATTGTAAGCCTTTATACTAACATACCGCAGGAGGCAGGATTGGAAGCACTTCAATTCTTTCTTGACAAACAAACTCGCCCTCACAATGTGCCTACGTCTTTTTTATTACAACTTGCTGAAATTTGTCTTCAATGCAATTTCTTCACGATTAATGATTCCAAATTTGTACAAATCAAAGGTAATGCGATGGGGTGTCCTTTCGCGCCAGAAATGGTAGCAATGTTTATGGCACTATTCGAGGACAAATGGCTCTATGGAAGTAACCCCTATGATGGGCATATGAAAATCTGGCGTCGATATATTGACGATGTCTTCATGCTGTGGAGGGGAACAGAAGATAAACTAAAGCAATTTGTACACTGGCTAAATCAAAGACATCCAGATATAAAGTTCACTGTCAACTACAACAAAACAGAAATGAACTTTCTGGACCTTCAAATAAAACATGAAGGCGGAACCCTCTATACAACTTTGTACACAAAGAAAACGGATTGTGGCAGAATTGTACGGAGTCTCCTCCTTTTATCTGTGATGATTTGTTCACTCTTTTCTTAGTTTACCCATTATCTTCTCGTTTATCCCCGGTGAACATTATTAGACACTTAGGTATTACAATAGAGAAACGCTAAGGAAGTGTATAAACGCCTCACTAAGGGAGATGTATGTAATCTAGATACCAATTCCATTTCTTCTCCCCTCTTCTCAATCTATAGCGTACCAAGAAGAATAAACCACATGTAGGAATGATCATCGTATAAGACAACAAGAGAAATAATGCATTCTGGGATGCGATTTGGTTAAGGTACGTCATTGGTCTTAACTGAAACTAATACAATATAAAAAATTAAATATAGGATTGAGTCCTTATTAGGTTTTAATTGTTTACCCTTGCAGGCATTTCCTTTCCTACACTTTTAAAGTTTTCGCCCTGATGAAGACCTTCATGCAAAACTATTCTTCTGATCCAACCATCTGAAGGTCGAAACGCGTTGGCTTCACCTTTATAGAGGCTCAGAGCAACTGGACAGAATAAGTGTGCCAATAATAGGCACATCGGAGTTGATTAATTAATAACTATACTTTGAGAACAAGTCTGCGAACATTTCTCTGACCTCTCTAAGACCTGTTTAGCAGCATTAATTGAGGGGCAAACAGAGACATATGTCCCAATTAGATTAGTCATCCAGTAGGACTTACGTGTGTCAGGCTTGACATCCGTCACATTACAAATTGGATTGTATCATTTTATGTACACTGTATTGTATTTGAGTTTTCAGTTGTACATTCATTTGTCTTGTATTTATATCACATGGTGTTTTTGATCTATTGACTTAGTTTTTTGTATTGTACATATGTGTTAAAACAAACAAAAGAGGTGGATGTTGTAAATATATATTGTGAAGATAACCTCGGGTTTGATTTAAAGAAAAAAAGAAATGCATCCATAAAATAAATGGAGCCAATGGCCAGTAATATACCATTGAGCTTTAAGTAAAATACGTAATTTATGGTGTCAGAGGTAATTTGTGTTTTTGATAATTATGTTGATTCTAACCTCTTGATTTCCTAAAGTGAATCATTCCCCTTTGGTTTAAATTACTATTCTCATTTGGGCATCACCAAGTAGAGTGTCTTGATTTGTTTAAAATTTTTGTTTCTTCACACTTTGGAGATACAAAAGACCTCTGTTTGTGCTGTCCTAACTGCTTATTGATTTAGAAATAATTGTACAGTTCCTTTCTAGGTATTTAAATTTTGGTTGTGGGCTAGTTTGCTAGGAAAATGACATCCTACAGCCATTCCTGTCACACCAGCAAGACTGTTACATAGTTCACTTTACAAAATCCTCTCACTTTGCAGTCAGACAAAGAAAAGTAAAGACCAATCTCCATGTTAAAAGGATAAGCAGCAATTTGATGGGAGATGTAACCTGACATTTGACGTCTGCCTTTGAACTGCACTGCAAATGTGTTAATATAAATACAAAATGTAAAGTTATCTTTAATGCTTCTTCAATTTCAGAACTCTGCAGCATCCCCTGCATCCCTACTCACAGCACATATGTACTTACATGACAAATTTAGAAAGACTGGGGTATTTGATTATAGAGAATGAACAAGTAGACAGTATAGCGCTGGTAAAAAAGAAGCCTTCTTGAGAAACTATTTAGAAAGATGACCATTACTGCAATGCAAGATGAAGGAGGTAAGGGAGATTGTTGCAATCAGTCATGTAATAGGGAAATACTGAGCAACAATGGCCTTCTGACTGAATTTTACATCAGTATAATGACCTGCTAGCACTGCAATTACTGTGACTCTATACCAAAGAAAAGATAATGCTACACTCTACAGCCAGAGTAGTGAAGTTGGGCAAAACTATTAGAGACCTACTAGATGATATCTCATTCATGCTGATCTTGATTATCAATTTTAATAATACAATACTGGGGAAAATATTGTTACTTAGACTGCTATGTGGGTATTTTTCTGAGCCTGATCCATCAGCATCAGAATGGATTTGTGCCAGATAGAAGCATTTAATCTATTATTAGTAGGCTGTTTTATTTGCTAGATGGCTGTGCTGAAAGGGATCACACACAGGCTATGGCATCAATAAACCTGGAAAGGGAATCTGACTCCCTGAGTTTTGAGTTTTGTTTTGTAGTATTGAAGGAGATAATATCTAAGGCAGTCAGACTGCCTGGATATGTTTTTGACATTCAGAGCCATCCTACAGGGTCAAAACTGGGAAGGTGATGCCTGAGACCTTTGTGGTAAACAGGAGTGCTAAACATTTTGATGATGGAATCCTTGACATCCCCAGGGAAGTCTTGAAACAAGGGATCACAGCCTCTGGCACTATTCATGCAAAATCACAGTATTCAGATGATGTGCTCATTTCCTCAAGAATGGCTAGATGGATCTAGATTGTACTGTTGGAAGATTGGAAAAATATGGGACAATCTCTGGCTTTCTAGTCAAGGGAGGTATGTTGTGCTTGTTTCCGTGACAAAAACCAGGTGTCTGGCTGAATGAGGAGTGGATGGTAGTCAGCCTGAAGTGGGACATAGCGACCTTCTGGTATCCAGGGATACACAAATATATTCAGAAGAAATTGGGGGAGAAGGTGATCACAGCAGCAAGTGGCTCAGTCTTGCTTTGGAGCAGACTCTCCATCTCACTGATAGGCAGAGTTGTTCTGTCCAAAAGAATGCTATTGTTAGACTGTTGTATTTTTCATGAGGTACCAATTGAACTGCCTGGAAGGATTTTTAAGGAATTTAACTCCTTCCTGGCAGGCGTGATTTGAGGAGTTCAGGAACCAAGGCTTGCCATTTACTGCTAAGTGTAGGAGTGATAAATATACCAGATTTTCAGCCATGTTATTTGGCCACTCAGCTGAGGTGAGTTGCACAATAACTGAACTCAGCCATGTCTGCAGAGGCTTGAGTAAGGACCTACATGGCCTGGATTGTAACACACGAAGAAGAACTGTATGCTACACTGAGCTACTTATGATGAAATGGTTCCGTACAGAGGAGCCAGTTGGAGGAAGGTTAGGCTGGTGGGCAGCTTAGCAGTTAGCGCTGCTGAAAAAGAGGGGGACAAACACTGATAAACTCTCATGGGAGTGGCCTCAATTGGCAAATTTTCCCTTTATTTATCCCCTCGTCAGCGCCCTAACAAGGAGTTGCATGCTGCTTCTGGTATGTTAAAGTAGTGGCTGGGTGGTCCACTATAGGTGGCATTGTTGCATTTTCCTTATCAATATGTCACAGCCAAAGCGATTGGTAGTTGTGACCGGCATGACTCGCGGGTGCGGTGGCGGGGGCAGCACACGGTCGGGGAGGTTAATTTAAAATAATTCTTTTTTTTAAATGTAACTTACCTTTGCCAGCCCAGTTCCGCATCTTCTCTGCTCCTCTACTTCTCGCCTGCCTTCGGCAGGAACAGGAAGCGGGCAGCCTCCCTCCCCTCCCCTAGGCCAATCACAATGCTGCAATGGCAGTGTTGTGATTGGCCGGGCTACCGACCAGCCCTGCGCCTATGGGGAGGCCATTTTCTCCATGTAGGCTACATGCAGCCTACATGGAGAAAAGGCAGAGTGCACATGACTGGTTTGGTCGGCCTAAGAGGGCCGACCAAACAATCAGCACCCTCAGCAGTCGGCAAGCTACTCCTCCCCTGCCCTAGAGCTGCCCCGCCCAACCGCCCGCCCCCAACCAAACACTTCGGCTTTCTCGCAGTGCGAGAAGCAGAAACATAAAATGTCAGTTTTACCATTTTATATTTCTGCCTCTTGCACTGCGAGAAAGAAGTGGGGCGCCGCTCCTTTGTCCTAGTGGAGGAGCCACCGCTTGTGAATAGAGTGCCACCACAGACAAGATAATTACTTTGACAATGATGCTGGACGTGCTGTGCCTCGATCAGATATTATGCCTGAATTTGTTACTCTCCCTTGTAATACAAATGTCTCGTCAAGTGACCAAAGCTTATTTGTTATGTTAATGTTAGTTAAAGAATTACGACAAATATATTATGCAAGACATTTGCATAAGCAATGACTGTCTGTATACCGAGCATGATCTAAATTGATGAAAGTCAATAAGTAAATAAAAGGGATGAAAAATGTTTCCGAATAGTGATCTATTAACTGCAGCTGCAAATGAGTGCCAATTATATTTTCTCTTGAGGAATGAAATAGACTAACTTTGAAGTGCAATGAGACTTTCCTGTCAGCAGACCAAATTTAACATTGCATTAGGTCTTGAAAAGCATGACTAGTTCAAAGGATAGCGCTGCTGAACATATAAATCAGAAAGTCACTGTAGGGCACTAGAGGAAGCACTACGTGACCGATTAGTTAATTAGTATTATGTTGAACGAGGCTGGATTAGAGTTTCAGCACAGACCTACAAGTGAGTGAAAAACAAATTATGAAATTATAGTGCAGTTGATAAAATGGTTAAATGCCTTCCAATAATATGGTGTTGTTTTCAGTAATTGTCGTTTAGGAATTATGATTGAGTAAGAGGGATGCCAATTAGCTGTAAAACGTAACTGCTTAGATAATTCGTTTTTCCTTTAAATGAATGAAAATATAGCGGCTTGCGTGGCAAACTGGAGAAATATTTTCTAGCCACACACATTTTTGTGGATTATGAACAGATATCAGAATCGACAACAGGCATAATGACGATAATGTTGATTCAGTTCCTCCCCTTTATAAAGCAAGGAGAGAAAAACCTTTAATATTTCAAGGGAAGTGCTAAACATGTGTGAAATATAGTTAAATGTGTAGGAGGATCTGTGAATATTTTATTTTAATGAATTGCACTTTTCTCCGCAGAAATTAAAAATAACAGTATGACACACCATTGTCAGGACATCTGAACGACCATAAGCATCGCCTTGTTCTATTTGTTCCCCCCTTTATGAGTTATTTGTAATATAGGATACGAAACAAGAGTTACCTGCCAGTCGGAATTGTGAGTGATGCAGTAACACTGCAGACCCACACATTTTCTCCTGGGGACTTCGACTGCTTAAATACATTTCTGGCTGAAAATATGGGAAGGAATGAGGAATAACCGTGGGTTGGAGGTGGCAAATCAGATTTCCTCTGATTATTCCCCATTCCTGATTGGACCCTCAGGGTAGGGTGACCAGATTCTCAAAACAAAAAACGGGGACAGGTCATAGACATAGAAGTAGGACTACGGTTTGCAGTAACCATCGACATAAAGGTAGGACTATTTGACAGCTGCCATGGACATAGAAAAAGGACTATAATGACAGCTCCCTCCACAGACCGAGATGAAGCATTACAGACGACAAATCAGAGGTCTTTTATTGGCTGTAACCATTAATTCCATTTAAACAGACTTTGCCTCAACATTTGCTATAGTTGGTGACCACGGCTTTAGTGCTGGTGGCGCCCTGTGCGACAGTGTTTGTTGGCGCCCCCCCAAGACCACCTCCACCACGGATTCTCTCACTAGCACCCTTTAACAGTGACCAAGTCTCCATAACCACACTCTCTCAGATGCATTGAATTAGTTATATAGCGCCACTCATACCAGTGTAGGGTGTCCGAGCACTTCGCATCACACACACATTACACAGAGACAATCAATCATGCATGTGTAATCAGTGTATAGGAAATGTTACATAAGCCAAAGGACTAAAAGTGTAGGGAGTCACATGTCATCCATACTGGTAGGCAGTATAGTTTAAGAGTGCTTTGTGTGGAGAAGCACAAACGCAGAGTCGAAAAAGAAACAGCATATTTGGGAGTTTTCTTTAATAATAAGAATCGATTTCTAGCCAAATTATCCCTTTTTGCAACATTAATCAATGCTCTAATAATGTATACTTTGCAGTGTGTATGCAGTTCTAGGATGAAAGTTAATAGCTCACTATTCTATATCAGGACTTTAAGTTATAAATTGCAAGTAACAAAAGGATATCTCTTTTGAAAGTAGTAATCTGCTGATCTGTTTACATCATACGCACTCTGTAATCTACTTGGTACAGGTTCTTTGCAGCAGGCATGTTAACCCTCTACACTAACTTCGCCGAAGTCAAAACCTCAACTATACAAAATGCTGATCTCTCTCCAGGAAGATTATTAATCACACGAGTTATCTTGACATTTATGTGAGGCCTGGTAATTGCTGGGGGTAAAGAAACGCTGCAGCAGGTGCTTCAAAAGCATAATAAACTTTCAAGCACGGCGCCCCCAGGAAGCCAGCACCCGGTGCGGTGGCACTCGCACTGCCCTAAAGCCGGCCCTGGACACGAAGTACAAACAAGTTACTGTTTCTAAACAAGGATATAAGCAGGTCCTGCAAGTAGGCTTTTACAAAATAAAGACATTCAAAGACGCACTGCCATCAGTAGCTGTTGGAGCAGGAGCGCTGCATTAACAAAACAAAGGTATCTCTGGAAGCACCCTAAGTGACCGGCATTCAGGTGTGAATGTATGCAGATTGCATCCTTTGACTTCTCGGCCTGGAGACAGAGGTCACATTCAAAGCGCTGAACCTCGCGCTGTGGAATGAAAGGAGCACCTCTCCCCACCCCCCATCCCATTCAAAGCCCAATTTCCCTTCCTGCTACAACGCTCACCTAAACATCACGCTTTAATCAGTGCAAAGAGAGCATGCACGCGCATGCTCAAACAACCGAAACAAATGAAAAACCGGGACATTTGTATGTTTAACCCGGACACTGTTTAAAAACCCGGACATTTCATTGAATTGGAGAAAAGTGTCGGGACACGGGGACACTTCTTCAAAAACGGGGACCGTTCGGGGAAAACCGGGACGTCTGGTCACCCTACCTCAGGGTCCAAATGATAAAGGCCCGGTGCTTCTGCACACTGCGACCTGGGCGGAGATAGCATTACCATCCATTGCTTGGGTGAAGTACAACTAGCAGGCATGACACAGCACTCACAAGTTAGCGTGACTACGACCAGGCGCGCAACACCCATTGGACTCAAAGGGCTTCAGCACCCCCCCCCCCCCCTCGTGTGCGGCAGCCCGGGATGAGACACCTTCCCGGGCAAAAAAGATGCCGCACCCGAGCACTTCACAGGTCTTTAAAAGACCATTTGCATGTTAATGAGGCCTTGCTGTTGTTTCACCCCTTCTAAGAGCCCCTGCAGCTCCACTCTGCCTATTGCTTAAAGATTCGGCCCCCCCCGAAATGTTTGCTCAGCCCCCCCCGAAATTTGGCTCTAATTGCGCCTCTGACTACGACAGTTTTCTGTGTTGACACATTTTGCTGCGTGAGCTCATTTCTGACTTTTAGAGCTACTGTAATCCTCACCCCTGCCCTCATTTTTTGCATCGGGTATCAAAATGCCCCTTAAAGGGCATCATGAGCAGCCACAGCAGCTGAACTTTCAAAACAGGTTTGTGAAATAAACTCGGAGCTGTTCGTATTTGCTGTTGGTGAAGTCTAACAGTGATGGGATGTAGATTGCAGTGAGTTTCACACAGCAAGTGACCGAGAATGATTGTCCGGAGATTCGGAAAGGTATTGCCCAGGTGAGCAGCACAATGACCCTCCCATTGAAGACGTCTTTTGCATAGACAAGCACAGCAGCCTAGGAGAAGCTCCAGGTGATGAGCGAGAAGGAAGGCGGAGAGTAGGCACCAAGAGGCACCGATACCGGCCTCAAAGAGACACTCAGATGGGTTTTTGAGCCTGGCTTATCCAGGGTGTATGCCAGATTCTGAACCACCAGTATCAATAATGGGGTGCCCCAGTGCACCACAGAACCTGGGGAATTGACAGTATACAACAACAATTGGTTCTGTCGAGAATGTATGCAATTTCTTATGGGAAATGAAATGTATCCTGATATACTGGAAAGAGCCAATCAATGGTGCACTTTCTACGTTGAAATAATGAAGCTGGCACCAAAAATAGCATGCATGGTATATTAACATTCATATATCATGAAGGAACGCATAAGTCATATACCAAAGACACATGACTGCTATACAACATACATAATTACATATATGTGCCATACAAAAAGGTGCGTTACATACAACATAATCCAAAAGACAAAACACGACATGCTACAATAAACAATGAACAAGCATTTGCAATGCAATCGGTCTCGCTTTGGGACCTTATAAGTATTTAGCGTTGCAGTAAGACCACTCCAGAGAGTTGCAGATGAAAGGGATTTGCATGGGTAGGCTTTAGGCAGAATGAGTGCAGAATATCAGATAAACACACAGTAGTTGTTTTGCACTGAATGTTGGACCAATCAAAGCACATATTTTCTTTAAAATTCCAACCCAGTTTCTCTCCTGATAGAGGACATTTTCCCGGCTTTTCAGGAGATAAGGAGAGGAACTGGCACCCAAAGGTCAAGATATTCACTGCATATCAGCTTTCCTCTATACAAGGCACTTATAGTCAAGATCGCAGGGTGGGTGAGGACATCCTACACAACACAGCAAGGGGCTGTGGTAGCTGAGGGGCAACAGCAGTCAGAAACCGGCTGGCAAAGAGCAGATGTGCATTCTTCCAGCCCAACCTATGACTGCAAAGCTCTGGGGCAGGGTCTCATGGACAGTGTGCATCAACGGTGTCATGTAAACAGGAGGATGGCAAAGATGACAACGAGAACGTGGACACAAACCTCAACATTGTGAGGAACTCACCATCTTCAAGAGGACATCATTTACCCTGTGGCAAACACAGCTAACAAGTTACATACCACAAACAACCGAGCACAAGGCCCAGCTATGGAGGGGACTGGATGGATTTTACATGGAACTGCCACACACACCCTTTCTCTACCAGGGCTACAGACAAAAAGGTCAATGATGCTGGGTCCATGATCAAGTATTGCCAGCATCAGTTACCACATAGCCTTGTGGGGTGATGGGGGGAGGGGAGTAGCCCCATCGACTATAATTAGGGCCGTAGACTTTCAAAGAGCCCTTAAACAACAACACACACTAAATGGAACACCTCCAACGACTCACTCTTTGGCAACCAAATTGGATGACAACACAGAGGAGGACAGGAAAAAAATCAAACAGGGGCAGGCCAGGATAGCAGTATAGCCATACCAGCCATACTGTGTACCCACCAATCATCCCTACACATGAATCCTCCACTAGGCCCATTATAAAAACTCACCACCGACTACTGAACATGAGACATAAATCATCCTCATGTACTTACGTTCAGTGTCTGGAGGTGGGTGACCTCATAAACACACTATACACTTTCATTCCCTCTCTCACCAAATAAATACTAACACACACCCTCGAACCCACCACTCAGCCCTAGTGATGAATTCAGCGCTACATCCCATACATAAATTTACCTTTCACTACCGTACTTGGGCCCACCCACTTCTGTATATGGCTTTACCACTCACCCCTGTATGTGGATTAAGCAAAGAACCTGTATATGAGGCACTACTTTCACTATTGATTGAACCAAACGCTCACCACTGAATACAGCACCCCCTTCTGGAATCTGGATCCCCCAGACACTACTGCACATGCTCACCTATGTGCTTGAAGCATCGGTAAAAGGGTGGCATGCATCCTCACGCACTCACATGAATCTCCAAGCGTGTGCCTCTGTATGGATGCACCTTTAACCTGCTGCTCATGCAAGAGGGAACCAACCGAAAGCATCACTAGTAATAAGAAGTACTAAACAAACGGTAAGAAGTGCTATATAAATGTAATGAGTACTATACAAATGTAATAAGTGATTTACAAAAGTAATAAGTGCTATACAAAGGGTAGTAATCGCTATACATATGACCATAACCTAACCTATGTGTAGAATTCTACCACTGACCCCTTGCACTCTAATATGCACAAAGCCATGATCATGCAACCAGCACTTGCCTTAGGAAGAAACCACAAAATCACAAGAGAATGTTGACATATGGTAATCAGAAAGGTTGCTATGTTTTTCTTTCCAAGATGACATGGTACTACACCCAGCCTAAGGGTGAGGATTCATGGAGTGGATGCTTCTGACATGTCAACATACGCATGCACGTCCTTTCATGGTTCCACGTGCAGTGACTACTGAAAAGCCAAATTAAGACGGTTTTGGGTCGAGCCTCCTCTCAAAAGGCATCAAACACACAACAGGCCTTCTGGTGTAGCAGTCATTGTCCACGCCTGAATGATCAATATTAAGGCAAACGTGAGAGACTCCCTTCAAAAAAGCACTTAAAAATCGAGACAATCTACGTGTGTCCCGGTGGAGTGGAGTAGCCCAGCCTCGGGTTCTGTGTTTTTCTATATCCCCATATTATTTTGTCTTCTACGTTCCTCTCAAGGCCGCACTTCACCGGCAAAGCGTAATTCCATCACTTTAGTCGTTGTTTTTAAAAAAAATATCTGGTGGATTATTAACTTTCAGCAAAATATTCCCAGGCGGGGAGTTAGAATAAAAAATAAGCCTCGGGAACTGTTTTGGGGAAGGCTGCACTGCTCCCAAATATTCCATAAATGACAGGCGCACAACAGGTTTCTGCCCTTCTGGTGCTGAGCCGACGATGGGTCCATGGTAAACAAAGGCAGTCCAAGGCAGTAACGTCCCGTCGTGCACAACTCTCGTGCAAACTCCGGATCTGATAACGGGAAGCGGAATGCCACCCGACCAGGCTGGGGCAGAGGGGTACTGGTCGAGAAAGTGCACGGAGTGGTGTTCTCTGCTCCAAGCCTTCCTTTCACACAGCAGCACGTTCTCAGCACTTCCACTTAAATTAGGGTGACCAGAATTTTGAAGCCAAAAACCGTGACATTTCCTAAAAACAGAGGAAGGACTTTTTACTTCAACCCAGCACCAAGAATGACAGTGCTCCTTAGCGGAGAATTACAGAAGAGGCAGTAAGAACATACATAAAATGCCATTTTTAGAGCCAGTAGCATGCCTGTTAATTAAATTGCTTTCGTATAACAGCTGCTAACTATCCCTGCTTTGCAAAACATAGAAAGATACCTCCCACCATTTTAGCCAACCCTCTCTAAAACCGGGACATTAGCTTAATTTCATGAAATCTGTTGGGAAAGCTGTCGAAAAACCGTGAAGGTCCGGGCAAATCCGGGACACCTGGTTACGCTTACTTGAATACAAAGTTGGCAGTTGCGGCACCAGTGTGTTAGCAAGCAGTAAACAGTTAAAGGAAAACAAAACAGCAATTTGTTTTTGTTTTCCAAATAAATCCGTTTTAAGCAGGAAGTTTGAGCATTGGCACAAACCCACCAAACTGGCTCCGGCTGCCATATGGTCTGGTACTTACCCATGTCTCCTACTCTAAATACAGACCCTAAGGTTATGGATGGCACTTCCCTCCCCCCAGGGTAACAGTATTGGAGACCACACTAAAAGTTATAATTTTTTGGATTAGGGGGGAGTAACCCCCAGGCCGTATTTATTAAAATTAACAAACAATTTAAAACATTATATACAGAAACTTTACGCAGAAAGTACAGATACCTACCCTAAATGCGCCGTAAAATGCAAGGCAGAATGCTGCTTGAAACAAGATCACTTTGCCTGGGGAAGTGCAAACCTTCGGCAGAGCCCCCACTAGCTTCCCTAGTGTTTCTAAACCTATGGGTCTCCTGACATCCGGCTGCCCTCCCTGCAAGCGTTGCCATCCTTTCAGTGCCTGGCGTACTACGAAGTTCTATGTGGGATCCCCTCTTCCCTTTATCTTCGCAAAAAATGATATGGCTGAGATATGTCTTCTTGCCCCTGCTACCGTGCACCCCTGTTGCCTCATGAAAACAAGATATTCAACTACTGACTCATGATCATGCAATTTGTGCTCCCACTGTTCCCCCAAGAACAAGCAAAAAGACCCAAACGCCCCTTCATAAGCACTCCTGGTTCTGGGCGCTAGGCTTGCTGCCACGAGGTTCGATACTCAGGGGCACCAAGCTGCCATAGCTGTTCTGGGAAAGGGGCTGGGTGCACTGCTGCCTCTGGGATATGTGACCTGAATGCCTGCATTTTAAAACGAGACAATGCGTCAGCCGCGTGGTTCAGAATACCCGGCACGTGTTTAGCTTTAAAAAGGACATTCAATTTCATGGACTGCAACACAATCTCCTTCAACAAACGCAGCATCATGCTGCATTTAGCCGTTTGGCTATTTATATATTCTACTACTGCCATGTTGTCGGACCAGAATACTACAGACTGATTTTTTAGACCCTCCACCCACACAGTCAGTGCCGCTAGAATTGGAAAAAGCTCTAAGAAACTTATGTTAGTGGTGAGCCCGGATTCCCTCCACCAGTCTGGCCATCGCTGAGCTACCCACTTGCATCTCAGGATGGCCCCGAAACCCTCGCTACCAGCAGCCTCAGTCATTAGGCCCAGTTCCGGGCTGGACCTAGGTGGTCTGGGCCACACCACTCTCCCATTGAAGTCGCGCAAAAATGCTTTCCAAATCAACATGTCCTGCCTGACTTCGCCAGACAGCCTGGTGTGATGATGCTTCTCCCTGAGGCCTGACATGGCATGTGCGATGGTGCGAGAGAAAGGGCGCGCCGTTGGAACTATTCGTAGTGAGAAATTCAATTGCCCTACCACCTGCTGTAGCTGGTGCAGCGTAACTTTCTCTTTGTTGCGGCAGTGTTGCAAAGCCACTCCGAAACCTTTGACTTTGTCAGCGGGTAATCTCGAGACCCCTTGGACAGAATCTAGTTCAATTCCCAGGAATTCAGTTGCCGTGCTGGGTCCTGCTGTCTTACCAGGTGCCAGGGGCACACCGAACTCCCGCATCAAGGTGCAAAACTTTGACAAAGCTGCCCCGCATTCCCCAGTTTGTGGCGCCCCCAGAAACAGAAAATCATTCAGGTAATGTAGCACCCATTGGTGCCCTGACTCCCTCCTGAATGCACATTCCAAAAATGAGCTAAACTTCTCAAAGTAGGTGCAGGATACTGAGCAACCCATTGGCATACATTTGTCGACATAATACTTCTCTTGAAACTGGAAACCTAGTAAGTGAAAATCTGCAGGGTGGACCGGTAGCAATCTAAATGCAGACTCAATGTCGGCCTTCGCCAGCAAAGCCCCCTGACCTAGTGACCCAAGCATGTCCACCACTTGGTCGAAAGATGCATATTTCACACTACACAGTGTGTCAGAGATGGCATCGTTCACTGGACTGCCCCTTGGTGCAGAAAGATTGTGAATTAGTCTGAATTCGCCTGGCGCATTCTTAGGTACTACTCCTAGCGGGGAACACACAAAATCCTTCATTGGGACCCTACCCAGGCTCACTTCCTTAAGGATTTTCACTGTTGCTATGTCTACATTGGACCTAACTGACAGCTGGTTCCGGCAGTGCGCCACCCCATTGTAACCCTGGGCTGGGATCCTAAAACCTTCAACAAACCCTTCCCTGATTGTCCTGGCTGCCTCTGGGCATTTGTAAGACTCTAACCACGGTATCATAGCGCTAATGTTAACAGGAGATCTAGCCTTTCCTAGCAGAACATTGCTATTCCTGTTTCTTACCCCCTTTGCCCCTTGACTTTTTGTGACACCTGGACTCAGGATGGCATGCATTACCACAGTAACCACAGGAATGCTTGAACCTACATGTGCCTGGCTCTCTACTGCAAGTTCTTATGTTAAAGTCAAAACAGACGCCTCATTTACCAATGCTCCCTGCCTTCGCCGTGATCCCCCACTGTTACCGGTGGGGCCTGTTCGAAAGGGCTGGGACCGAACGGGGTCCGGTACCTGCCCCCGCCAGTTTTCAGTTGTTCCCTGTACCAAATGTCTCAGATGAATAAACATGTCTGTCTGGCTCCATCTTAGAGTTGGGTCCTGTGCTTTTGCTCTCCTAAATTCTTTGTCATACTCTTTCCACCCATCACCACCTTGTGTCGCATGGGCGATGGTGATCCTATTCTGATAACATGCCATCTCAGATCCAACCTCTGGGAAACACTCTAACATGACGGCCATGAATATAGTGAAACCCTGTATCGAATTGGCTAAATTCTCCTCCACTCTGTATTTCAGGACTATATTGGATCACTCCTTGTAGTGTGTCCATTCCTTGTTCTTTTTAGCCTCTCTGTCTGCCTCATCATTCAAAAGGGAAAACATGCTGACATATTCCCCTTTCCAGATCCTATCCTTAGTCTCTTTCGACAAATGCCGCCCCAACTGTTCCCTCCCGGAGCGCATTTCTCCCAGACCAAGTGGAGGTAGTGTTGTCCTCGTACCTGCTGGTGCTGCCGCATCAGCCGTCTTGCCCGCGTCTGTGATCTTTGCATCGCTGGTTATTTTACGGGCACCTTCGCCACTGGGGACCGGTGCTGTGGCAACGGGTGTTGCACCCCCTGCCGGTATTGCCGGCACCTCACTTGGCCTCCCCTTTCCTAGTTCTGCTATCAATTTTTTCACCCTTTCAATGGCATCCCCCCCCAGATGTCGCCCCGCGGCGTGAGACCAGTTCCCAACCATCTCCAGCCAGGGTAGGACTATCGCCAGGTTGGCGGCTATGTCCGGCTGTGCCAGCCTGGCTCCCCCAGTCCTGTCCCCTGGGGGGAGAGCGGGGACAACAATGGGTCCCTCAGGCACTGCACCACTTGGGCCCCCCTCGCCCGTGTCTGCTGGTGGGACTGCGTTGCCTACGCCCCCTCACCCCGAGGGTTTGGCGTGGGTGCAGGTTCACTTCTTGGTGTCACCCCTGCCCCTCTCCCACCTGGCTTGTGCCTGTTCCTCTTCGGTGGTGGCGGAGAGAAGTTTCTTGGTGGGACAATAGGCCACCTACCCCTCCCTTCTGGCACCTCTGGACCCTCCACCTTATCTTGCAACCTGTTGAGGGTCTGTCCCATGACCTGTACCTGCTGCATTAGGGCCTCGAGCAAAACGTCCATGCGCGATCGCTTCTCGTGCCGCCGAACCGGAGGGGCCATGGCGAACCGATGTGAAAATTATATGGGACCTGCCTGCACACGTAACCATAGCCCCAGATAGGCGACTGTGTCACCCCTTACCTTTTTGCAGCAGCAGCAACCAGCCTACCCCTGCACCCACGCAACCAGAGCCACGACCTACTGGCTAACCCAGTAGGCTCTGGTGAGCCGCCTGCTCAAATCCTCTGTGGCTCCCAGAAGCGATGAGATGCTGGCTAGCTGGTGCCGCCCAAGCATGCTCTTCCAATGACCACCAATGCTTTCTTTGATCCTGTTACCATCTTGTCCTCCCCATAATGTGTGCTGGGGCTGTGAACAAACAAATAAAAAAGACGGTTCCGCTGCGCGGAGCCCTACCAGTTTGTTACCCCACAACAACTAATCATACGTCCCTTAGCGCGCTTTTATTTTCTGAGCAAAAGACCCCCAGCAACACTCTTAAATTATCTCCATACCGTAGTGGCGTAGATACCGTTGACCTACACTTTAGACCAAGCACATTTTGATATTAAAAGACCAAGGATTGACTATTAAATCCCCCCCTTTTTCGCTGGCAAACTTTTCACTGAGTCACAGTGCTTTGAAAAACACTTGGGGATTTAAAAAACACTTCTAAGTGAGGGCCTGAAGCCACTGACTGCTAAACTTATTTCCCCCACCGTACTGAAGGAGTTACCACCAAGCGCGTGTTATTTTCCGATAAGCCTAGCCGCTCGCAGATGATCGCACCACCCAGCACATACAAAGCTCCAACAACAAAAATTCCGTGTTCACCACCAATCGGGGGCCCGCTGTAAGCCAATGCACGTGTTCACCTACATTCATACAATGGATGAGCAACCCGGGAGGCACGCCACAGCTGATCCCCTCTCCGATGCTGTTCCACCCATAGGCATTGGTCGCGCACACACCTTGCGAACGCCGATCCCGTGCTGGCCCAGCTGCTCGATCATCCGCTGTGCCGAAGTTCCAATGAAAAACAGACTCCGCATGCACGCTGCAGCAAATAGCTGACCTCCTCTTTCTTCCGGCGATCCAAAACCCACGACCTGAAATAAACAAAAGAAAGAAGAGATTACGGGCCTGCAGCCAGCCCGTTGGATGTTGCCTGTGGGGAGCAAGAACAAGAGACTGTTCTGCTCCCCACAACCCCCTTTTAAAGAGGGCGCGCAGGCTGACCGGATGAGACCAGTCTGCCTGGGCGCAAACTGGACATTTCTGAGCCGGAAGCACTGAAGTGCTTCCGGCTCACATAGGCCACCTCGCCCATTGGTAGTTGCGGGGGAGGGAGCGCCCCGTCATTTGCTGACGCGGCCTCCCCCCCTACTAGTGGCCGGGGACTGGTGTGACCGCCATAATGGCAGCATGGTCTAGTCAGCCCTTGCCTTCTCCACAACCCTCTCTCACTCACTCAGCTCTCAGGAGAAAGGCACTTACTGCGGCACTCCAAATTCATGCACCGCTTCAGGTCTGAGAAACTCCAGTCCACAGAGTCATTTTTCTTGCCCAGGCTGAGGCAGCAGCAGAGCAGGGCGGCCTGGAGGCAGGGGAGGTGCCCGGCTGCAGCCATGTTGCCAGCAGCACCGGCTGGAGCATGTCATGTTAATGTGAAAGTGTGCACCATGCCAGAACGTAAAGCACGGTGCCTGGGGGCAGGAGGGGGCTGCGGGTGGCAGGCGCCATTGTTGATTTTGTGCCTTGTAGTTCATTTAAATAAAAAAAACTATGTATGAGTGCTGGGCTCACAAGAAAGGTGCGAGTGCGCCATATTAGAGATTAAGCACGTTGTAAAAAGAAAAAAATAATTTCTTACACTGCGACTGCTTGAAGGCGGCCATATGATGTGTAAACATTAGAAATTCACTCCAAGTAAAGCGTGGCGGGAGGGGGCTGCAGGTGGCGGCCACCATTGGTGATTCTACACCTATGTAAAAATTCATTAAAGATAATAGTGCCCACAGACTTAAGAGCACGTACCATGTAACAACTGAAGTAAAGGGGCCACCCGCCATGGGAGGTTACAGATGAAGACAAGGCGTTACCAAGGAGGAACTACAAAGCCTATTAACCCCTTGCATGCCCGCCCCTTTCCCCGCCCAGTGCCGCGCCTTGCATTAGCGGGCGGAGTTCATGACGAGCTGGACTCGTCATGGGCACAGCGCCACCGCAGCCCATGACGAGTCCAGCTCGTCATGGGCACTGAAGGGGTTAAGGAATCAGAAGCTAGCATTCACAAAGGACAAAGACACAAGCCAATACAAATTATGGGTAGAGAGTGGGCGGGGCTTCCATTCCATACTCCACTACAACAAGTCTTGCAGAGCAACACATGCACGCTGACTCAGGCTCGACCTAAAAATGACTCAGTAGGGCATTTGTTTATCATTGGAAGGATTGTTCAAACATATCCTTATTCTTTGAGTGTAGGTATGTAAGATATTAAGACGGAAGACCAATTTTTATCATTGATGTTTCTACCTTCAACGGAAAGTCTGTCAGTACAATCAATCAATCAATCAATCATAGGCATTTGTAAAGCGCACTGCTCACCCGGAGGGTCTCAAGGCGCTGGGGGGGGGGGGGACGCTACTGCTCGACAGCCAGGTCTTGAGTTGCTTCCTGAAGGCGAGATGGTCTTGCATTGTCCGGAGGTGGATAGGGAGTTCCATGTCTTGGCTGCCAGGTAGGAGAAGGATCTTCCTCCGGCGGTGGCTCTGCGGATGCGGGGGACGGTGGCGAGAGCGAGGCTGGCAGAGCGGAGCTGGCGGGTGGGCTTGTGGAAGGTCAGGCGGCTGTTGAGGAACTTGGGGCCCAGGTCGTGGAGGGCCTTGTGTGTGTGGGTGAGGAGTCGGAACGTGATTCTTTTGTTGACGGGGAGCCAGTGCAGGTCTCTCAGGTGTCCGGAGATGTGGCTGTGTTGGGGGATGTCCAGGATGAGTTGTGCTGAGGCGTTCTGGATCCATTGGAGTTTCTTCTGGAGTTTGGCGGCGGTGCCGGCGTAGAGGGTGTTCCCGTAGTCCAGCCGACTGGTGACGAGGGCCTGGGTGACCGTCTTCCTGGTCTCGGTGGGGATCCACCGGAAGATCTTTCGAAGCATGCGCAGGGTGTTGAAGCATGAAGACAAGACGGCATTGATTTGTCTGGTCATCGAGAGGGAGGAGTCCAGGATGAAGCCTAGGTTGCGAGCGTGGTCTGTTGGCTTGGGGGTGGCTCCCAGGGCGGGGGGCCACCAGGAGTTGTCCCAGGCGGAGGGTGATGATCCCAGGATGAGGACCTCCGTCTTGTCTGAGTTCAGTTTCAGGCGGCTGTTCTTCATCCATTCGGCGACGTCTTTCAGCCCTTCGTGTAGGCTGGCTCTGGTGGCGTCCGGGTCACTGGTGAGGGAGAGGATCAGCTGGGTGTCGTCGGCATAGGTGATGATCTTGAGGTTGTGTTGACGTGCAATGGTTGCGAGGGGGCTCATGTAGACGTTGAAGAGGGTGGGGCTGAGCGATGACCCTTGTGGAACGCCGCAGATGACTTCGGTGGCCGCTGACCGGAACGGGGGGAGGCGGACTCTATGGGTTCTTCCGGCGAGGAATGAGGTGATCCACTCCAGGGCCTTCTCCTGGATGCCGGCGTTGTTCAGGCGCTGTACCAGGGTGCGGTGGCACACAGTGTCGAAGCCTGCGGAGAGGTCCAGGAGGATGAGGGCCGCAGTTTCCCCGTTGTCCATTAGGGATCTGATGTCATCTGTGGCTGCGATGAGGGCGGTCTCCGTGCTGTGGTTGGCTCGGAAGCCGGATTGCGAGTGGTCGAGGGATCCGTTGGTCTCGAGGAAGGCGGCTAGCTGTCTGTTGACGGTCTTCTCGATGACTTTGGCAGGAAATGGGAGGAGCGAGATGGGGCGGTAGTTCTTGAGGTCGGAGGGGTCTGCAGTTGGTTTCTTCAGCAGAGCACTGATCTCGGCGTGTTTCCAGCACTCCGGGAAGGTGGCGGTGTTGAAGGAGGCGTTGATGATGTCGCGGAGGTGGGGTGCGATGATGTGGTCGGCCGTGTTGAAGATGTGGTGTGGGCAGGGGTCCGTAGGGGATCCGGAGTGGATGGTGTTCATTGTGCGTGTTGTGTCTTCGGTGCTGACTGGGGTCCAGGTGCGGAGGGTGGCGGTGGGGGGCATCGGTTCGGTGGTGGGGTTCGTGGTTGGTGGGCCGAAGCTGTTGTGAATGTTGGCGATCTTGTCGTGGAAGAAGGCTGCGAGGGAGTCGCAGAGGTCTTGCGAGGGAGTGATGTCATTGTTTCTGGCGTCGGGGTTGGAGAGCTCTTTGACGATGCTGAAGAGTTCCTTGCTGTTGTGGGTGTTGTTGTCCAGTCGTTCCTTGAAGGCTGTCTTCTTTGTGGCGCAGATCAGTTGGTGGTGTTTGCGGGTGGCGTGTTTGAGAGCCGTCATGTTGTCTGTGGTCTGGTTGGTGTGCCAGGTGTTCTCCAGGGAGCTAGAACAACAAAAGAGCCCGTGGGTCTGAGGAGATCTACCTAGCAATGAAACCTAGAAACCAGTTTGCATACCCCAGTAGAGGATCCTATCTACAAGGACCAAGTCCCATCACCCACCGAGGTGGCATGCTTCATCATCTGGGACCTCCCGTTAACCACACCTGGTGTGGTTAAAGAGCTACTACTCCTTTAATTACTTAAAAAATGAGGAGCTCAGGGATGTTTTTAACTATCCACTGTTGGATAGTTAAAAACATCCCTGAGCTCCTCCTTTTTTAAGTAATTAAAGGAGTAGTAGCTCTTTAACCACACCAGGTGTGGTTAACGGGAGGTCCCAGATGATGAAGCATGCCACCTCGGTGGGTGATGGGACTTGGTCCTTGTAGATAGGATCCTCTACTGGGGTATGCAAACTGGTTTCTAGGTTTCATTGCTAGGTAGATCTCCTCAGACCCACGGGCTCTTTTGTTGTTCTAGTTCTGGTATTTGGGGATTTGCCCGTGTTGGTCTTTAAATTCCCTTAGACCCTCCATCCATTGTCTATTTACCGTTCTCCAGGGAGCGGCAGTTCTTCTTGGAGGTGATGAGCTCATCGGTGAACCAGGAGGCTTTCTTGCTGCCGCGTCTGCTGGGGGGGTTCTTCTTCAGTGGTGCGAGGGCGTCTGTGCAGTTGGTGATCCACTGTGTGAGGATGTTGGCGGCTTCGTTGGGGTCCGTTGAACTGGTGGGGGGGTTCTGGCTGAGGAAGGTGGTGAGCTGGTCGCCGATGATCTTGTTCCAGCTCCTGCGGGGGGCTTGTTGAGGGTGGTGGTGGGTCGTCGTTTTACTGAAGCTGAAGTGGACGCAGCTGTGGTCAGTCCACTGGAGATTGGTGGAGTGGCTGAAGGTGACGTATTTGCTGGATGAGAAGACTGGGTCAAGCGTGTGGCCGGCGTAGTGGGTGGGGGTGGTTACCAGTTGCTTGAGTCCGAGGTTGGCCAGGTTGTTCAGCAGAGCAGTGGTGTTGCGGTCCTTGTTGTCCTCCAGGTGGAAGTTGAGGTCCCCCAGGAGGATGTTGTCGGTGGAATTGATGGCGTGCGGGCTGACGAAGTCTGTGATGTCTTCGCTGAACTGTGTGCGTGGTCCCGGTGGTCTGTAGACGAGGGTGCCTCTGAGCGTGGTCTTGGGGTCGGTGTGTATCTGGAAGTGGAGGTGTTCGGCGGAGGTGAAGGTGTCATCGGAGTTGGTCGTGATGCAGATGGTGTTCTTGTGGATGATGGCGATGCCTCCTCCTGTCTGGTTGACGCGGTCCTTCCTGGTGATTTTGTAGCCTTCCGGGACGGCGATGGCAACGTCGGGCGCTGAGGAGGCGTTCATCCAGGTTTCCGTCAGGAAGGCGATGTCTGGTGCTGTCGAGTGGAGGAGGTTCCAGAGTTCGACGGCATGCCTGTGAACGGAGCGGGTGTTGAGCAGGATGCACATCAGGTGTTTGTTGCTGGGGCTCGGTTTAGCAGGTGCGGTGTTGGGTCGGAGGCCGGTGAAGCGGCAGGTCAGGCAGGTAAAGGGTCCGTGGGTGCGTCTCGGGGTGGCTCGGTAGCAGGCGGTGTTTCGGCCGGCGTTGAGTGCGTGGAGGGTTTTGGCATCGTAGATGTGCAGGGTGTGCTGGCGATTGCGAGGACCAGGGGGTCTGGCGCTGGGCGCAGTCCAGGCGCGGACGGGCTTACCTTTGGCGCACCTTCGGCGCTCCCGCTGCGCGCGTCCGCTGCGCGGTCGCTCTGGGGGCGTCATAAGTAAGGAGCCGGGAGGGAGGAGCAGCTGGGTGGGAGCGGGGCGGCGAATGGAATCGCAGGGGGGCGGGGCCGCAGGGAGGCAGAGGTGGGAAATTCCAAGAAGCAGCGGGCAGCGGGAAATTCCCAGGAGCAGCAGGCAGCGAGCGAAGGAATCTGCAGGCAGGAGGCGGCAAAGGCAGGCAGGAGCGGCAGCAGTGAGTGGGGCGACCAAGCCCTGTGGAGGGCTGAGCGGTCACACTCTGTGGTCCCCTTAAGTAAGGAGCCGGGAGGGAGGAGCAGCTGGGTGGCAGGAGCGGGGCGGCGAATGGAATCACAGGGGGGCGGGGCCGCAGGGAGGCAGCGGCGGGAAATTCCAAGAAGCAGCGGGCAGCGGGAAATTCCCAGGAGCAGCGGGAAATTCCCAGGAGCAGCGGGCAGCGAGCGAAGGAATCTGCAGGTAGGAGGCGGCAAAGGCAGGCAGGAGTGGCAGCAGTGAGTGGGGCGACCAAGCCCTGTGGAGGGCTGAGCGGTCACAATGGGTCTTCTTCAGGACTAAAGTAATTCAAAACAGCCTGTGTAATAAAGGAGAGAGGGCGACATTTAAACCAGGCATTACATTCTCACATGAATCCAAACAGGTTCTGCATCTAAAGTGGTGCAGGTAGAGGTGGATCAAATCTCATCCAAGATTATGCAAAGTGGGGGAACCTCAATATGAACCTGATTCAGTTTTTTGTATATAACATTGTGTAAATCTCACAATTTAATTTAAAAGCAAATGTAAGGGGGAATATATATTGCACTGCTCCTACCTTATGTGAAGTTACTCATTTGTATAGTGAATTAAAAAGGTGTCTATTCCTTCTATGAACACCTTGACCATAAACTGGAACAGCAGTGTTGCCTTTTCGCTTCAAGGATCCAAAAGGATTCACTGAAATATGAAAAAGTGGGAAGAATGTGTTAAATAGGAAAAAATATTTCCTATTTCAATGACCTAATTTCATATTCACTACACAGCCGTAGCCGAAGTCTCACCTTATATATATGCAGTGAGGAAACAAATCCAACCCACAAACGTAGAGCTGCTTAGGCATTGCCATGACTATGGTGTTCTGATCCGTCAATCTATCGGACCTCACAGTGTCATGACGTGACAGTTGCTCAGTAAGTAGATTCAGCCCTGAACAGTCATCCTTCTATTATCTCTGTTTGCCGGCTCTGCAGTTTCACATAACAAGGCTGCCAGATTGGCTCCATGCATATGAATCACCATGACAACAGTGTTTCGACCTGTCAGTCAAATGGGCGGTACCACGTCATGACAAAACACACCTGCTCTTTAATACGTAGATTCAGCCATGGACATGCATACTCATGCAGCGGCTGTCCTTTTGCCTCTCTTTGCTGGCCCCGCAGCATTACAGTCTGCTCCAGACATACCACAGAGAAGGTTGGATTTGTTCCCTGTCTGCATATATGTATGGTGAGACATTTTCAGACTTACAATTTAAATTCTGACTTCACCATAAGTTGTGATTTTAAATTGTCAGCCCAAAGACACCAAACTCCAAATCTCTATCTTTTCCCAATTGGAAACACTTAAAATATGTTTTAAGGCAATCCTAATGTTAACCCATGGTAGCGATAGGCCTTGCAATAGTGAAAAATGCATTTAGCAGTTTTTCACTACCAGGAGATGTAAAACTAAAAAGTGTATGTGTTACCTTTTAAATAAACTGCACTCTGCCCATAGGGCTGCTTAGGGCCTACCTTAGGGGTGACTCATATGTAATAACAGGAAAGCTTTGGGGAAACCACGCCAAGGATGCCAGGTCGAATATTACTGTCGAAAATGTTTCCAGCTGGGCAAAGATTCTACATAGTACATACTAAGGGTCATATGTAGGTAACATACTATTTAGCGATTCATAAATACAGAATTTTACCGATTCGGTATTTATGAATCGGTAAATAGTATGTAGGTAAACAATCGGTAATTATTACCGATTCGGTAAATATCGGTATTTATGAATAGGTATTTACCAAATCGGTAATAATGCATCCCTTCCCATTCATTCATAGGAGTGAATGGGAAGCCATTTACTATTACCGATTCGGTAAATACCGAATCGGTAATAGGGGAAGCATAATCATGGGTGGCAGGGTGTCACATTGACACTCTGTTGCACCCCTGATTCGTGCATGTGTGCACATGTGGCGCACATACATGCCCTAAGGGCATGTATGTCTGCCACATGGCACTGTCAAAACAGCAAAAAATAGATTTTTGAAAGGTATTCGATATTTATCACCAACCTGTATTTGGTGGTAAATACCGAATCCTGAATACAATAAAACACTCACTTGAGTGCTCCCTACATATGATTTAAGGATTCGGTAATTTACCGAATCTGTATTTTACCGATTCGGTATTTTACCGATCCATTACCGATTCGGTAAATTACCGAATCCTTAAATCATGCCTCCTACATCTCAAATGCCTAAATACCGGTCGGTAACGGGATATTTACCGAATTTCGTCCGTTACCGACCGGTATTTGGCTACCTACATGAGGCCCTAAGTATTGTAAGCAGCCTTGAGTTATTAGACTGAATCATCTCAGCTTGGCAATTTTTACTTAACATACAAGACTGTGTGCATCAGGTAAAAACCCATGTATATGTGCTTGTTTGCTTCGGAAAATGGAATTCTGTACTGTTTTCACCACAGTATGAAGGCTGTAGGTAGTATGATCTTTAGCACCTTCAGACCTTGGTTGTTTTACATGACTAGTCTCTCTTTGGACAAGTTTTGCATCGAGTATACACTCTGCCTAGTAGATACAGTGGTGTATTTCTCATGAGAGTTTTGCTGTCTGCAAACTGTGTGGGACAGAGTAATCTCTCCCCATAGAGTAAACACTTTTAACAGTGCCCACTTTTCTACTGACATCCACTTCATTTCTCAATGTAGGCTCAGTGACTGTCAGGGGTTTGATACAGTTAAAGAGTGTCCGCTATAGGGCATTAGCTATGTAACAGGGCTTGAGTATCCGGAGGAACTTGTTTTTCCCTGAACAGTTGTATATAGATTGAAAACCATGTGCAGGATAGGTAATAATTTCATCTGTGGTTCATAGTCAACATGAACTCGGCTACCCATGAAGTGTATGGTATAGGGTCAATGTTGCAAATAACTCAAGCTTGCTTTACCTATAGTGGTTGTATGTATGATAGCAGTAAATACAATTCATATTATTCTGAGGTATTTTGCACTTACTTCCATATCTCTTACGGTATACCTGTTAACAGAGCAATATGTACAAAAGAAGGCCCCCTCTCCCTGAGACTCATTGGACCTGGGGGCCCTAATGAAAGTCTAGCAGATGACGTTGGTCTACCCGCAGGCCAATTTTTACTCTACACTTCTATTCTGAGATCACTCACTACAGCTTGGGGCAACGTCAATGCCGAACCAGAAACACACCTTCTATTACAGTACCTGCACGTTATGGGTAATGGATCTCATATCATTCACTGGCTGGCGGAAGCAATGCTGACACATACCACACAACCACTGACGCAGCTTTAGGTGAAGTGGGAAGCAGACAGAGGCACGCCTTGGACAGACAGCGAAAGGGACCGGATATTGGCCACCCCCACAAACATACCACGTAAATCCAGTTTCAGGCTTATACAAACATACATTGTACATAGGGCATACCTTTCCCCTGATGAAATAAATACGTACTTTCACATGACTACATCAGCAGGAGAATGCGCACTTGCTACATATGCTGTGGCTCTGTGCTCCTCCACAAACATATTGGAGAGAGGTCAGAATGGCGCTTGCGACAAGCACTGAACGGACGTTACCGTAGACATGGGAGGTAGACATACTGGGCCTGTATCCTAGACCCAGGAAACACAGAGTCACATCTAGATTTATTGACTTGGGCCTAATTGTAGCAAAGAGATTAATCATTAAGCGTTGGAAACACGCTGATCCACCGGTGACGGTCGGGTGGAGGAACTCTCTTTTAGTATGGGCTCAGGCGGAATGTACGGTGCTGCATAGGGAGGAGATATGCGGGCTACGTAAATACCCTATAGCCCATTTCTGGGATGCCATTCTGACAAGTCTGACGGGTACAAGTGGGGACGGAGGGTGCGATTCCTCACAGGAGGCTAGACGAATGGAGGGAGATGACCAGGGGACAGAGGCTGTATCTGAGTAATACACGAGCACCAGCAGCAAGAGCACAAACACTGACCCTCTCAATGATCACACCAATGGGAGGTCCCGCTAACATGGTGTGGTCGGGTAATGGTGATGTGTCAATGGCGTTTTCTGTTTGTTTAGTTATTTGTTTAAAGGTTAAAGTTACTAAAATAGCAAATTATATCTGATTTTGCTTTAATTTTGTGCTTGCCTGTAAAGCTGAGTGCAGACAAGGATATGTGTGGTTAAAATGGGAGGGGCTATTTCCTCTGCGATATACGGACACTGCTACGCATTCTCTTGGACAATTCGTGAGTCGAATTTGGACTCTGTGGTCAGGCATTAGCCACGTGAACATCAGGCGTGCTGGGTAGCCAGTTAACTTATGTTTCCCCACCCCCCATTTTTCCCCATTTTTCTTTCTGTCTTAATGTTATTTGTAAACTATCTACTTTACGAAATGCAAATAAAGCTACATGAAAAAATTAGACCTGGGGCCCTATCTCCCAGGGCTTTCTTTCTTTAAAGGGGAGGGGGCGCCTGAAACCCTCCCTGAGCCTCATTATGCCCTGCAGGTCCCATCACTCAGAGACGTTTCTTTTTAATAAAGGGGAGGGAGGTGATGCCCCCCTCCGTGAGCCTTATTAGGCCCTGGGGACTCTATTCCCCAGGGCCATTGTTTTTTAATAAAGGAAGAGGGGTGATGCCCCCCTACCTGAGCCTTGTAAGGCCATGGGGACCTCATACTGCAGGTCCACTTGTTTAAAATAAAGGGGAGAGTGCACATGTGTCCCCTGGGGTCTGGCATGATTTTCAAGGGGATGAGGGCATGCAACTCCCCTCCCTGCACTAATTTTGGCCTTGGGGATTGCATCCCCTGTAGCCCAGTGACATTTTTATGTTTACATCATGGTATTTTTAATTAGATACATACAAATAATATAGAATACAGATACACTCATCTACAACCATCGGCCGGTGAGGCGGAAAGAAAAGCAAAAGAATAAAGCATACTATAGTTGTACTTCAAGAGAGTGTGATAATGAATAATAGTGGGGAGTGAGAGGAAGGTGAGATAGGAGGGTTATCCAGTGATTGTTATGAAATAAGGATCAGAGAGACTCTTCTAGTGAATAGTGATGGTAGTAGTTGTTTTTGAGGCCTTAAGCAACTGAGGCCCTTTATGTTGTGGGTATTTCTTCTGGTATCTGGCATACCATGCAAAGGTAGATTGGGCATGTCAGTTCCCTGAACCCCCTACAGAGATAGTCAATGCAGGGGCCCCATATTGTGTCAAATCATGGTTGTTGGTTTTCTACTGCTGTGAACTTTTCCATCCCTAGTAGATCCCACATTCTGTGGAGCCAGTCTATATGTCAAGGTATTATGTCCGTGCCCCATTGGCCCAGCAAGACTTGTTTGACTGCACACAAAGCCAATGTAAATGCGCGCCCTTTCAGTGACCTGATAGGGTATGTTAAAGAATTGGGGAGCCCTAGGAGAACACATCTAAGGAACCTGGGTAGTTTGGTGTCAAATATGTTATCTATAGTATCTAATATATCCTGCCAGTATGCCTGTATCCTAGGGCATTGCCACATGAGGTGCGTCCGTGTCCCCATGTCCATGCATCCCTTCCAGCTTGTGAAGTCTCCTCCCTGTTTCCAGTGTGCTGTGTGTTCAGACGTGTAGTACCAATAATGTACTATCTGTAACAGTGTTCCTTTGCCTGTGGCACAACGTTCCGCTGTATTTGCCTGTTTCTGTATGTTCGACCACTCCTTCTGTCTGAATTGCCTGCCACATTCCTTCTCCCATCTCAACTTGCGCTGTTGTTTTCGCTTGTGATTGTGGTGTGCTTTGAGAAGTGTAGATGTCCAACATCAGTTTTTTATCTGTATGTCTGGTGATAAGCCATTTTTTGAAGGGTAGAAGGGACCTGCTCCCATGGGGTTTCTGTGATGGTTGTGTAACCCAATGACAAACAGTGGTGTATTGCCAATGTGCTGAGCAGGGCAACCCATATCCTTCTTGGAGCTGCTGAAAGGCCATAATAACATTATGATCAAATACATCGCCCACTCTCTTACAGTTCGCCTGTTACCATGGCATGTATTCCGTATCTTGTAGTGCTAGTTGGAAGTCTGGGGGTCTTGGGGAGAGTTTTGTGGATAATTTATTTGGAACCGCTTCTGCATTCCAAGCACCATCCGTGGCTCGTAGTACCGGAGAGATATATACTCCCTGTGGTCGGTTGGATTTGGGGAACCAGGGGATCTTGCATATGTGAATGCCTGTGATGGCCGGGTTGATAAAGCACCAGTGTTTCCCTATAGTGGGTCCGTTCCATTCCACCATATAGTGGAGTTGAGCCGCTTGGTAGCAGTGTTTAAGATTAGGAAGTCCAAGGCCACCACATGTAGGTGGCAGGTACATCAAGTGCTTGGAGATACGTGCCCTTTTCCGGGCCCATGTGTAATGTTCTATCAAATGTTGTTATTTGTGGAGCACCTGGGGGGGAGGAGAGGCAGAGTCTGCAAGACATCTTGGAGAGAAGCATCATCTTTATTGCTACTAGTCTCCCAAGCCAGGATAACATATGATCCTTCCATTTTTTTCAGTTTTGCACATGTGTTTGCAAGAAAAATGGCCATAATAGCTCAAAGCCGTTTGCCTAATCTTGGGACATATGTGTAGGCCCAGGTATGTCACCCCTTGTGACCTTGTGTGGCCTATGGACATAGGTATAGGTTCCATATGATTTCGGCTTACGGTGCCGGTACCGTGAGGCATAGGAGTTGCGATTTCTGGGCGTTGATCTTGAATCCAGACACTGCTCCAAATGCCTCCACCGAATCACTGACATAATATCGAAAAACACACTATCAACCTACCATATTATCGACACAAAAATATTGATTACACTAATATGGACAGCCGATACTTTTTTTTGAAAAATACACTAATATCGACGCCAACATATCGTCATACACTAACAGCGATATCAGTAATATCGAACACAAAAATATAGTTATGAAAAATATCGAAGATGTTTAAAACAGATAAAAGATGTCAACAATATCGATAACAACAATATAGACAGCAATAATATTGTTAAAAAAATATAAATTGATATGTTAAAAACATGAATAAACATACAAAACTTAACCCAAATAATATATATTTATCAATAAACATACACAACATACAAAATAAATCAAATACAACCTGTTTGAAAAATATTTAAATATATTATCATAAAATATATTAAAAACACACTGTTAATAACTATATAAATATTATACCTAAATAAAATGCACGTATTATCTAACATATAAAACAATATAATTCACATTTAATAGACTAAAGTAGAAAAAAACACATGCAATAACTGAATCGTAATTAGCGTTTTCCATATATGGAGAGCAATGACCAAAACAATTAAAACAATAAATAACAACCAATGAAATACACACACTATTAAAATAAACCAATGAAATTAAACAAACTATTAATTAAGCACTATATAAAAACAGGAAAATGATTCAGTATTTTACACCTCAAATCAAAAAGAAACAAGAAGGCGAAACTCTGCCGGATTGCTGCCAGAACACAGGACTTCATTAAAGAAAATTCTATTTCCTACTCCAGAAAGTAAGTAAAAGAACATTTATATTCTGATGCTACTGTTAATCTTCTAAAACAACTATTTATACTGACAAAATAATTAATATATATTTTTTACATTTATGTCTCCTCTAGAGATAATTCAGAAAACATCCTAACAGTTACAGAACACTGTGAAAAATTGACTTGGAAATGAAGTAAGTATCAAACTAAATTAAACTAAAACAGTTAGCTAAAATACCCAACCAAAGTCCAACTTTGTCCTAACTTCCCCCTACTTCATACACAGTTAAACAAAATAATTAAAATTAATTTTTTTGTACCAGCAGAAATATCAGCAACAAAACTCAAATCAAATAGCCCAGAAAGCGCATCATCATTGAAAACAACTTCAAATATAACGTTGTAAGTATATAAATGACAATGTATATATATTATAAAATAAAACAGTACATTAATATTTTTTGTAATCTTTATATACATTTTTCTTAGCATTTGAAAGATCACAATGACTGAATGCGCCTAATTCATAACTTCACAAATAGGAACATTTTTACTATGTTATATGGGGTATGTGTATACTCAAGAAAAGCAAAGTGGACTGAAAGTAAACTGGAAATGTACTAAATACTATTCTAATAAATGTTTTGGGAGGGTTACAACTAAGTACACAACTGCTCTGTATGTTAGGGAGCATAACAACACCCTAACGTTACTGAAACAGAGGTTAGAAATGCTTTGGACAAAATAAACGAAGCTAGCACTACATCAGAAAAATCTACCACTGAAAAACTTAAGCAAATGCCCCTCAAAATACTACAACATGCTACTGGCCAAATGCCCTCAATATCTTACCTAAAAAGAACTAAAGCTAGAACGAAAAAAGCTACCACCACACCTGTTCCTAAGACATTTGAAGAAGTAAAAATTCCCCCAGAACTCTCAATTACACATAATGTAGAACAATTTCTTCTTTATGATAACAAATCAAAGGATAAAAGAATAATTAGTTTTTGCAACTGCTAATAATTTACTAAAACTCCAACAGTCTGAAACTTGGATGAAGGATGGGACTTTTAAAATATGTCCCAAACCATTTTATCAATTATATACTGTCCATGCACTATACCAAAATAAAAACATCCCTTTTCTCTACGCTTTATTACCAAATAAGCAAAACACCACCTATATTGAACTACTGCCAAAAATTAAACAGGAAACCAATAATTAATTTCCCCCAAAAATAATTATTAATTTTGAGCAGGCAATGATAAATGCAATACTAAAAACCTACCCTCACAAAGCAATTCAGAGTTGCTACTATCATTTTAATCAGTGTATTTGGAGACACCTCCAAAAATCAACACTAAGGGCCCGATTCCGATCCCGCTGGGAAACCCTTCCGACCGACACAGACCGAGAATCTATTCCGACCAACAGGTACGCGCACTGTCCGACCGGTGGAGTAAAATGCAAGGCGTGTCAAATACAACCGACTTACACGGAGCACAATACGGATGATCGACACATACGGGAATCAATCTGTTTGAGTGAATCGCCCAGAAAAGAGCCTGATGCGACCAACTCATATGCAAATGCTGCAACATAGCGTAATGTGATGGGAGCATCCATTACAGTCAACTGAACGTCTCCGTCATGCTCAACTAAATACAACAGAAACAGACAGAAAAATCCTTACCATGATCCTTTACAAATTCAATAGACCTGCCAGCAGATACCACCACTACACTGCAGTGTGACATACACTCACAAGCCACCCACCACACAACCTGTACACCACTAGCATCTATCAAATACCACACTCACAAACACACACCTTTACTCATCCTCACTCATCCTCACTGTCACACACAACGAAACCTCCATCTCCACCAACACCCATCACCATGCCCCCAAAGAAGAATCCAAAGTTCACAGACAGTGAGTTGGAAGTCCTGGTAGATGAAATTCTCAGAGTAGAGCCACAGTTATTTGGCACATTGGTCCAACAGACCTCCCGTCCCAGAAAACCAAGATGTGGGAGAGGCTTCTCAACAAGGTGAAAGCTCAAGCACCTTGCCTGCGCACAATGAACGATATCAGGAACAGGTACTATGATGTGTGCGAAGGAGGGTCAAGAAGCTGATTGGCAGAGACCATGCCCTGAGCCAGCAGACCTGTGGTGGTCCTCCTGCAAAACCTATGCACTTCACTTCCTTGGAGGAAAAGGTGTGGGCCATCCTTTCACCGGAGGGCATCCATGGATTATCAGGAGTACCAGAGCCTGGCGAGTACATAACCAACTAACCAAGAATGTGAGCCAATACACACCCACAGACATCACTGTCAAGGGGACGGTGATACCAATCACTATTAGCAAAGCCATATCAACATTAAGCGAATGATCCTTTGATGTGTATGCCACTCACAGAAACAAAATACCGGCAATCTCAGAGTAACATGTAAATATTTCATAATATGTACAAAGTTACTAACAAACACAGCAAGGCTTTGGCCTCAAAACACCAACTAACACTGGGAGCCATCTTTCCAGCACTGTTACACTCACTCACAGGGAAGCTGAGTCACAGAAAGGAAGGTTGCGATTTCTGGGAAGGTGGGTGTAGCTAAAAGCATGATGGGAGTCGTAGTCACACCTAACACTCCCCCTCCCACATGGCCCATCAAGCGCACCTTGAACTATGCTCATCTCACAGGGAGTGGAAAAGTACTGCCAAGATGGCTGAAACTGCCTCTGGTGTGGGGAGCACAATGCCCTGTTGGGAGTAGTGCTCAAACAAACATCAGACCATCACTGTCAGCCATCATGCCAGCACTGTTTCACTCACTCACAGGAAAGCTGACTCACAGGAAGGAAGGTTTGCATTGCTGGGAAGGTGAATATAACTAAAAGCATAATGGAAGTCATAGTCACACTTAACAATCCTCCTTCCACATGGCCCATTAAGCCCACCTTGAACTATGCTCATCTCATAGGGAGTGGAAAAGTACTGCTAAGATGGCTGACACAGTGCTCTGGTGTGGGGAGCACTAGGGCCTGTTGGGAGTTGTGCTCACACAAACACCAGGCCACCACTGTCAGACATCTTGAATGTAAACTTTTACTCACTGTCATGGAAGCATTGGTCATGGTGGCATACTTGCTCTGGGGGGGTGGAGGAGTATCTTCAATGACTTCAAATACTATCAAGACCTGCCCTACACACACCTTCTCAGCCAGAACAAATAGCACTCTTGTGACTAATCAGTCCATGACAGTGAAAGGAAATGTAATAGCAAGATGGCTGACACATGGGCCTTATGTATGAATTGGCCACAAGTCACACCTAGGCTCTGGCCCTCTCACACCAGTCCACACTCTCGGATATCTTCATTGTACATTTTCACTCACTGTCTGGGGCTGCATTGTCCCAGAGGTGCCCCCTCGGCTGGATGTGAAGGTGTGTGGAGTACAGGACATGTTGTGAGATACAGACATAGCACACATCAATATGCACACACAAAGCAACATATCTATCATTGACAAGGGATACATGGCAGTAAATGGAATGGCCACAGCAAGATAGCTATCATTGTTGCATGGTGTCATTTACACAAAGCACTGTTGTGAGCTGCATTCAACTTCTACATCATGCAGTGTTGTCAGCATCCTTGGCACTACACTCCCCTCACTGTCATTGATACTTTCAACACAAAGAGTAATCTGGACTGGGTGGGAGGAGGAGTACAACTTCCAGCAGCATAACACAAGCACACAAACCTCTGGACCTCACAGTTATGAGCATGGAAAACCAAGAAAGCAGCCTCGGTTAACTCATCTGTCCATGGAGGACAAGGACAATATACATGATGTTATCAGGCACAAAGCTAAGCAGCATCACCATTTGCTACTGAAAGACATTAACATGTGTGCAATGAGATGAGAACTAGGAACACATATAACTAAATAGTACATTTCAAATGCTCACATACATACTGGACTGTGAGTGTGTTAGTAGCTACACCAATGTGACTCAAAAATACATGCACAAATGCCAGCACACAAGCACAAATCTTGCAACACATCGTAAGAGGAAGAGTACATATGTCACTAGAAAATCACAAATGTGTCAAAGAACAACACACCCGTGTCAGGCACAGGGTGGCACTTGACTTTCAATGTCTATGTACAGTCAAAGAAACAATCCATGACCTAATTATGCACAACGCTCAACATGCTCAGCAAGACACATCTTGTTAAAATCACAATGTTCTTTACAAATATAGGCCAGTGTTTGTGACAATTGAGTACAATGTAATGTACATACAATCATCATAATGTACAATAGTAAATGTGATGTGTAAGATAACTTGACCTGTGCAAACCACAAAATACATTGTGTCTCTTTTCTACCCACAGTGCCTGCCGGGGACACTGCAGGAACAGAACAAGAATCCCAGGCCCAGACTCTGGTTGACCCTGAGCTCTCCGGTGTGGACGTCTCTCAGTCTTCTTCGGACAATGATGAACGATCTGGCCCCTCCTGTGTGGATCAGCATGCAGCACCAGCAGCTGTAACTTCAACACCTCCTGCGACCACTCCCACAACATCTGGCAACCCGAGGATGACCTCTACCAACACGGACACACCAAGGCAAGAAAACACAGACGGCACAGCAACACAGGGCACTCTGGATATTGCAGAGAACAATACCAGTGTCAACAATGAAGGAGGCTCAGTGTTGTCTGTGTCTGCAAAAACAGGTCTTGCTCGTGTGGGTACGGTTGGTGGGAGGAGCCGAAGGGGGAGGTCATGTCATGAAGATAGTGCTGCTGATCAAGCTGACCCACAGCTGGGACGCATTCTAAATGTATATCGAGAATGCACTGGAGACTTTGACCAGGTAGTTGGTATCCTCAAGGACATGCAACAGCAGCAGGCTGCCCATTATGCCAAAATGGACTAACACATGTCCAGAATGGACTCACACATGTCCAGAATGGACTCACACATGTCCAGCATGGAGTCCAAAATGGATAAAATTGATGACCTCACTGTGGTGCACAGGGACATACTCACCTGAATCCGCCAAATGGCTGACAACATGACCCCACCTTCCTGTGTGCCCACTACATCTGTTGCCACTACATCTGCAACTGCCACAGGGAGGAATGATGACTCTGGCAGAGATTCCCCCACACCACAGCAGCCTGCACCTGAGGGTCCCCCTCAAAAAAAGAAGAGGGGTCATCTGAAGAAGGACAAATGAGAGACAGGTGGCCATGCATCTCCACAAGAAGTAAAAACCTGCTCGTGATATCCTCCATTGTGTGTGAAGCATTCATTTTGTTGACTGTCACTGAAATCTCACACATGGGATAGAGGGTCTAAGTTGGATCAATGACTCAAATGACTGTGGACTTGGCTCTGAAAATTTCATCTACTACCAATAACAACTCCTCTGTGAACTTTGGATTTCTAAAATTTGTACAGCACTATCACTTACTTGTACTATTATCGTAATAAAATCATAATCACACAATACTTGCCTCTGTCGTGAATTAAACACTGTTTGTAACATAGAGATGATGACCTAATAAATTCAGTCAGAACCATCCCTAGCCATCTGACCTTCCACAAGGCCCTGAAGACGTGGCTCTTTCTCCTTCCCACCATCTAACTCTCTTTGACTTGCTCCAGTTCTCGCTCCCGGGTTCTCGCTGCTGCGCTGGGACGCCTCGTTGCTGTGGCAGCCATGCGCACTATAAATTCAATAATAATAATAATAATAATAAACAAGTATTTTGTAGGAAAACAAGTACAGCAATTAAAACACAGTGTTGTGAGTAAATGTGATGTTACACATGTAAGAGATACACACAACACGGTCAACACAACCCAAATAGTACATGGCATACATCCTCATTGCCTCCACTGTTGTAAACTGAAAACACATTTCAATGCACAAACACTAAACATTGTCAGATAAAGTGGAAATCAGGGCACAGATAAAGTATGCAAATGAATGTTGGATGTGTGTATACAGACACGGCACACCTCAATGTGGAGCACAGGTTTATTTCACAGACACAACATGTTGCCTCCACAACAGATGCAATCTAATAACACTGTGACAATAATCACAAATTAACAGAGACGTTACAAAATGTTTGGAATTGAGTGTGTGGGGAAGCTTCCTGATCCCATAAAATGTTGCATCTGTAACAGCATTGTGTGTTTTGGAGGTCACCTGTCACCATACAACAGTCAAAGGACCCTTTGAAGGAAAGACATAGATACATCTCCAAGAGACATTTAATACTCAAGTCCTATAAATTGTGGACACCAGCTAGGAGCCATGTCAACTCTGTACTGGTGAACATACGAACTCAATGGACACATAACAACTCCAAGGATCATGTGAAGTAGCATGCACCCATACATATGCATAGATATTGTACAACAGACACATATCATGCAAAGACAGTGCTTTGTCAACTTTTCATTGTATACTTACAATCATGAGAAAAAGTTGTTGATGAGCTGCCTCCGAACATCCTCCTCCCCCTCATCATCATGACCCAGGCCTGGATCCTCCCCTGCTGGAGGCTGCTGGTCCCCGTCATCTTGGATGAGAGGTAGATCATTCATCACTGCCAGGTTGTGTAGCATGCAACACACAATGATGATCTTGCATACCGTTTCTGGTGCATATTGGAGGGCTCCTCCTGTATGGTCCAGGCAGCAAAATCTGCTTCTCAGTTGCCCAAATGTCCGCTCAATCACTCGCCTGGTCCACCCATGTACCTCATTAAAACTAGACTCAACAGGGGTGACAGGGTTCCTGAGTGGGGTCAGCAACCACAGCATGTCGGGGTATCCGGAGCCACCTAAATTTAGACAGAAAAAACTTCATGTGTCTAAAAACAGGGTACAACCTGACATACAACCAACACACAACATAAACAGACATTACACACCAACAACCCAGGCACGCTGATTTGGCAGCTGAGACATCATCTGTGGGATCCTACTGTTTCTCATGATGTACGTGTTGTGTGCTGATCCTGGGAAATGTGCAGACATGTGAGACTGTCATGTCAGGCAGACATACCATCAGGGCATTTATGGAGTGAAAATGCTTAGGATTCCTGTATTTTGTACATTTGCCTGTGGTGGGACTAAAGCCACAAGTGTTCCATCAATGGAGCCAATGACATGTGGCATTCTTCACAAAGCATAAAAGTCACTCTTGATGTCAGTAAATTGTTGTGGTGTTGGGAATTTAATGTACCGGCTCAGAAAACGTAACATTGCCTCCAAATAATCACGAAGCACACGGCTAAACATAGTCTGTGACATCCCACCAGCAGAAGCCACAGTATACTGCAAGGTTCCCGTGGCAAAGAAATGTAGGGCTGCCATCACCTTCACCTTGGGGGTCAGCACTGTGGATATGGGCATCCAGGTAGCAATTGTGGGCCCAACTGCTCTGCCAACTCCTCAATGAGTGGTCTGGTGAAGTGGTAATGTCTGATGCTGTCATGTTCTACCATGGTCTCTAAGTCGTGGAAGGTTCTGTAGACAGCAGGTCTCCTGCGGTATATAGGTGACAAAGAAACATTATCACTTCACTTTCAAATGTGGCAAGTAAAATGCAAAATATCTTATGTAACATCAAAGCAAGACTCAATGAAGTCAGGTGGGTGATGTTGAGCCTTGACACAAAGGCCAGCTATGTGGCCCTCACAGAACATATGGGTTTACAACAAGTGCAATGCTGTGCTGTGACCAACCAATGGTGTCTGTCACAGTCAATGTTAACAAACATCACTTACTAAAACACACCTAAGAAACTATCAAAGGTAGATGTGTGGCACGTGGTGGAAAGGTACACACACCGAGATCATGGAATGCCACCTGGACACTGTCATGATGTAATATCTGACATACATGTACCATCACACATATAAAAACATCCATGATGTGTATCACATTTAGTTTGCCAAACAAACAGATATGTCTGTGACACAAAGACACAACAGCAAATCACATGCTAAATACAGATTGATGTTTGAAGTGAATATCAACAACAACATCAACAATGGAGTGTGTGTGTTGTACAATACTCAGATACTGTGGATTCACTCAAAGAAACTGCATCCAAAGCACTTTCTAACACACAGTCCAATATACCAGTTATTCTGAGTATATGTAGCCTGTGAGAACACAATGGGCCCCTGGAACTGTTCCCAGGCCTAGGAGGGTGATCTGTAAAGTTGTCACTCACAGTTGTGATGTTCATCACAAACAATGTATTTGGTGCACATGAGGGATGGCTCATCATGGGATTGTGAGCTATGAAGAGCTCTGTCCAATATAACATGTTAATCACTGTACCCACATATATCATAAAGCAAAAAATTAAGATATTCTATACTGTCTGACATGCTGATTGATTAATGTAGAGCACCTGAGCTTCAGCCAAAACAGTTTGGTTTGCATCCTTTGGCTGTTGACTGTAATGGGGACAGACATGGGTGAGAATTCAAAAGACACATCGTACACTTCAGAACCAAGCCAGACCCACATATTGGCTGATGACTGTAATGGGGACAGATGTGGGTGAGATTTCAAAAGACGCATCGTACATTTCCGCACCAAGCCGGCCGCACACATTGGCTGATGACTGTAATGGGTACAGACGCGGGTGAGAATTCAAAAGACGTGTCTTACACTTCAGAACCAAGCCAGACCCACACATTGGCTGACTGTAATGGGGACAGATGTGGGTGAGAATTCAAAAGATGCGTCGTACATTTCAGAACCAAGCCAGACCCACGCATTGGCTGATAACTGTAATGGGTACAGACGTGGGTGAGAATTCAAAAGACGTGTCGTACACTCAGAACTAAGCCGGACCCACACATTGGCTGTTGGTTGTCATTGGGACAGACACGGGTGAGTATTCAAAACAAGCGTTGGACACATCTGAACAGAGGCGAACGCACACATTTGGTATTAGTTGTCATGGGGACAGATGCAGTTTCGCTTCGTGTATGAATCTCGTGCAAACATATTCTGTTGGTTTACAACTACAATGTATCAAACTCAATAGTGTTATGATGCAGAATATTTGAATGACACAGTAGGCGTGTCAGATGCATGCAATGTCATGGATTGGCCCAATTCGGATAATGCAAATGACTAGGACCTGTCGCTTTGGACTCACGGAACAGAATCCACCTCTGCTTGTGGAGAAGTGTGGCTCAATGATTAGAGCGGCAGACCCTGATGCAGAGGTCGAGCCCGGGACCAGGGTTCAATTCCCCGCCTCGGCGGGTCTTGGGCTCAAAAAATTCCATGGACCTGAATTCTCGCCTCAGTGCCTATTCCAATCATGGAGTCCCACTCTGCAACTCTCGGCAATAGCTTGCTTAATCTCCACAACGGCCCCCACAACGCTAAGGATGCCTGGCCTCCACCTTGGGGGTGCCCAGGAGTGGACGCCTCACAGGGAAAGCCAGGATGGGTTCCACAGCGGTTTTCGTACAAGCGCCTTGAGACCCTTGCAGGTGATTAGTGCGCTATAAAAGTATCAAATTTACATTTACATTTACATTTCACATCTATAACTCTGTCTGTTCCCAAGAGACTTCACTTGCCTACACTCCATGCTACTGGACTACATTTCTGGCTACCACTGCTGCTGTCTCTGTATCCTCTGGGACCTGCAATGGCACGTACTGTGGAGAGGGCACCAGCTTTCACAGAGGAGGAGGACCAAGCCCTGCTGGACAGCCTTCTTCCACAGCACAGCAAGCTGTATGGAAAACCAGGAGAGCAGGTGAGTGTGCATTACACTGCCTTTTCAAATGACCATTTATAAACGCAGGCACTACTGGCATTGTGATCCCCAAGGGCAAGTATGCACACATGGGTATTGTAAGTCTTACATTGTGTAGATTGATGTTCAGGACAGGTACAGTGATATAAAAGTGTATTTTGTGAGATTGATTTTCATGCACTGTTCTTACGTTGTTAAGGCAGCCTTGCACACAGGACAACTGCCCCTGATGATACTTGTACAACCTTTATACATTATCTGCCCTTCTAACTATGACCTATATGTCCAAGTGTGTGATGAACAAACATGTTTATCAAAAAATGGGGGGAATTAGAGGTTTAAGGTTAGGTTCACCCTCCAACAGTACACATATCATAAACAACCTGAATTAATCAGGTAAAAGAACCTAACCTAAAAAGAGAGAAAGGTGTCAGAAATCTATTGGATTCTGAAGTCCACCAACAAGAGAGAAAGAAAAAGATTTTTTCTTTCTTGAGTCCCCTCACTCACCAGGGTTTCCCTACGGTGACATGCTTCATCATTTGGGTCCTCTCAGTCCTCTACGGGCTGAGGCGTGCTGCGACTTGTGGATTACGTAGGAGCACTAAAAATTCAGATGATGTGTAGTGCAAGTGAAAGTGTAGTGGAGTGGGATAAAGTGAATTAAAATAATCAGCTAGTGGGCCAAATATATTTTATTATTGCTCCTAGCTAATTGGTTTAAAAACGGGGTGATATGCTAAAGGCCCTAACTATAATGGATACTCAGTATGCGGTCCGTGAGGTTTGGCTCCATTAGGTGTTCAAGAGTGTGGTTGTCCACGTACAAGTGTACGAGATCTCCACATCCCCTCCGTTGACCATGAGGCACATTGTTGCTTCCTAAAATATTTTGCCTGACGTATATCTACGTATGTATTAATTTTAACGCATGCCTAATAGTTGCAGCGTCTCACTTTTGCACCTTAATCAGATCGACTAGGAGTGGTGCTTTCACACTGGGCTGGACCCGGTGGAGTCCTGAAGAAGAGCTGGGGGAAGCTCGAAACTAGTTGACTATATGCTAGGTACACCTATCCATTATAGTTAGGGCCTTTAGCATATTACCCCGTTTTTAAACCAATTAGCTAGGAGCAATAATAAAATATATTTGGCCCACTAGCTGATTATTTTAATTCACTTTATCCCACTCCACTACACTTTCACTTGCACTACACATAATCTGAATTTTTAGTGCTCCTACGTAATCCGCAAGTCGCAGCACGCCTCAGCCTGTAGAGGACTGAGAGGACCCCAATGATGAAGCATGTCACCGTGGGAAAATCCTGGTGAGTGAGGGGACTCAAGAAAGAAAAAATCTTTTTCTTTCTCTCTTGTTGGTGGACTTCAGAATCCAATAGATTTCTGACACCTTTCTCTCTTTTTAGGTTAGGTTCTTTTACCTGATTAATTCAGGTTGTTTATGATATATGAACAAACATGTAGCATGTGTAATAATGGTGTGTCACTATGTCATCCTTACAGGTCGATGCCCATCAGAAGCAGGAAATTTGGCTGACCATTGTCCGGGCTGTGAGATCTGTGGGGTCTTCAAATGCCGAATCCGCCACTGCCAGAAAAGGTGGCAGGACCTCCATGGCTGGACCCGGAGGATTTCAAGAGTCCAGCTGAAGCTGTCATCTCCTCGCAAAAGGAGTAGATGCTGGGCCCTGACCCCCTACATGCTCTGGATACTGACGATGGTCTGCCCTGACCTGGATGGGCAGATGAAGGCCAGACAGCAGCAAGGAGGGGGTGAGATTGTGCCATTTTGCTGAACCATGTCTGACATGCATGTTGCACTTCCTTAGCTTGGTGACACTCTCACAGGTCGTCTGTCTACTGAAACAACACTTCTGTGGCAAAACTGTAATGAGACCCTATTATCATCTGATGCCCATGTGTGTCCCTTTCCGTCTGTGACATGTGTCACTTAGGTCCTGTGCATTGAGTTGACCATCATGAGTGAGGTAATTGTCTGACGTGTCAGCACATTGACTGAAATATGACCTGTACTCGGTGTGGTCAACACAGGTTTGTGAGAAATATACTACACACCCGTGCAGCAGGTGAGACCAATGTTGATGCCTCAGACAAATGAAATGGATAAGCATTCAAAATGTGTAGTCACCTGCCTAGTGCTCCTGGTAATCCCATGTTTCACATGGACCAAGGAGAGGTATGCCAACTCAGGCCATCTGAGACACAGTCACATCCTATTTTTGTGTGTCAGGCAACATTTTAACCATTGTAAAATTGAAATTCATGTGTCGGACTCTGTGTCAGTGTGTACGGGCAGAACCTTTATAATTACACGTGGAAAATATATTAAATATGGACAGACATCTAATGTATGGACTTTGCCTCAGATACACAGGACAAACATGTGTGTAATCCCTTGACTCTGCATAATGGTGGCTTCAAATATATGTGTTTGCTGCATTGCTTTGTTCTTGGGAGCTTGCAAAATGTTCATTTATACAGATTTGTTAATTCATATACTCCAATGTGAGCTTGTCAAAGTGTTTAAATTGTGTGTAGCACGTAGGGGACATGTATACTTGACCACTACAGATGTTGCTTTAACAGTGAATACATGAGTGTGACACCGTGCTGACTGTAAAGCTGGGATTCACTGTCCCTGTAACAAGAGTCAGTACAGACTGTTTAGCCAGACAGGCCAGTGGCATAGTATGCCACATAAAAAATCGGGAGGATGCAGTATTTGTACTTGTCTGTTGTCCTGCATGCAAACCATTATAGCATTGACGTTCAAGACATAAGCCCATCATGGTGACTGGGAATTAATGTATGTTCATCATGTCAACTTATGAATTTCTCCATCCCATTTCCTGTGCCCATTCCAGACTCCCTTGCATGAGATGAGTCATGTTTGTAATGACACATGACACTCAGGACCCTTACATATGAGACAACAGGCAGAATAGTGCATTGTTGGCAATTTATTTGGTGGAATTTTAAATACATCTAACAGTTGGTTCCATTGCCATCATGTGTTTGGGGACCATGGTTTACTGGCAGACTGACAAGTGCCATGTTCACATATGTGTAATGAATATAAAAAGTGGCATTAACATTATGCAAGGGCTTGCTCTATGATGTGTTGTGATAGAACTCATATGTCAAGTCTATGTAGATGACTGATGTGACTCTTTTTCTCCTCCTTGTTCACAGCATTATGGCTAGTGGAGGGGACAGTTCCATGGACGAAGAGGAAGCGGCCAGCCAGACTGGGTCCACTGTGGAGGAGGAGGAGGGACCCAGTGGCACGGAGGGTGAGGGAGCCACACAGAGCCACTCAGAAACATCCATATCAGCTGAGGACCAATCCAGCTCCAGTGATGACTCCCTTGTGGTGGTGGGTATTACCAGAGCAGAGGCCACAACAACAGATTCTGTCACCACCATCATCACCAACCTCACAGCTGCTCCCATTCCAAAGGTCTGTGGATCCTCCTGTGTTAGGGAGCATGTCTCCTTTGGTCCAGGCACCGCACCCCCTGCATCTGTGACCCCTGCTGCTCTGAGTTTGAAGTCTGTGGATGTGCTCAAACAGCTACATGAGGGGCAAACATCCATGCTGAGTGCCCTCCATGCACACACCAGTCTATTGACACAATTGGTGTCATACATGGAGGGCATGTCATCACACATGTCTGCCATTCAGCAGACTAATCAGTCCATGGCCTCCTCACTGACAGCAGCAGTGTCCCTCCTACAACAGTACCTCACCCCGCCTACCTCTGCCCCATCCACAGTCCACACTAACCTACCTGACTAAAGCACACACGCACATGCACACACCCCAACAGATACAAGCAGCACACAGCCTCCTAAAACAAAGTCCAAACAAACACGGACGCACACTCAGGGGAATAACATCACACACAAAGGGGATAGGGCAAAAAAACACACACACCCATCCACAACCACTCTGCATTCCTCAGCTACCTCTCCCTCCAAAACCCCTACCCTTGACTCTCCTGCAATCCCCCCTAACCAGAGGGTCTTCCTCTGTGACCTTGGCCTCTTCCCCACTGATACATAAGACCAGACTCGCAAGGGGAAGAGGAAGAGACAAGATCCACCACTGTACGCACACCCTCCCCTAAAAGTAGGACCACAGAGGCCCCCACCTGTACATCCCCAGGACAAAGGAAAGCAAAACCCCACCACCATCCTACACTTCCACCATGAAATCTACATCCTCCCGAGCCCAGGCCACCCCTCTCAAAGTTCACCCCTCACAAGCCATCCCAGGTTCACCAACATACCATTACACCATCCCCAAGATGATAAGGCCCTCCCCACCACAAACACTTTCTCTCGCACAACACCACGCCTTCAGTCAGTTCCAGACACTGCAGTGGAGCCCCTGGCACCTCAAACAGACATGGGCACTGCAGTGGAGCCCCAGCCCCCTCAATCAACATCTCCACTGCAGTGGAGCCACAGCCCCCTCAATCTGACACGTCCACTGTAGTGTAGCCACAACCCCCTCAATCTGACATGTTCACTGCTGTTGATACAGACACTCCAGTAGCTCCCATCCCTTCCATAACCCATACTGGTACACCCTAATCCTGTCCCTTCGGTGCCTGACCTGCCCCTGAAAATGCCCCTCCAAGGGGAGCTGTCCCTTAGTTATGTCAGTGCAGGCAAGCAATGGATGACGACTCATCATGTTTACCCCCTGAAGGACTCAATAACATGGACTGGTCATAGGCCTTATTGTTCTTCATGACTTTTTGTTTTTTAAATGCAAATGCTGAATAACGCTTTTTTTTGTTACTTTGTTGAGTTGCATTTCGTGTACATAATGTTGCTGATGAGTGTACTGAAATTGCTGTTGAAATCTTGTTTAGTGACAATAATGATATGGTGATGTGACAGACTGCATGTGGTCCATGGTATATGTGTCATCATTGACTGCAATTGCAGGTTGTCAGGAATCAGGATCTACATTGTTTTGTACAAGGAGTGTGACATTCTTTTCACAACCTCCCATCTTTGGCTTACACTTTTGCACATATGCATGCTTACCTTTGTACACATTGTAAATGTTTTTAACTGTACGACCGTCTCCAATGAACATGCAGAATAGCGCATTGATGATGAACAAGTCATCTTTCTCATCAGTGCAACTTGGTAAACATGGATTTTAACTACGTGCAGATGACTTTGGAGACACACCTGTACACAGGCTGATGGGACCAAAGTATTTTCTGTGTTGTAATTGTTGGATCGATGTCCGAATATCATTCTGACATGGTAGACCCCTGCCATGACCAAGCTTGACACAGCTGACTTTTCACAGTAGGGAAATCACCTCATGGCAGTGAGTTCATCTGTGATATTTCCTGAGCCCATGCTGTGTGTCATGTGAGCATGACTCTCTGTGTTCCAACCCCTTTTTCGACCAAGACTGTAGTCCCAGCAGATGTTCCTGTTTGGGAAGCTTGCTGTGCAGTCCAGTGCTTTGTCAACCTATTTGACTTTGAGTGTCCAGGATGTGGGTGCATGGGTAAAATTTTGTCATTATAGTGTCATCCCTGGTTAGGGTTGAGATAAGGGCCTGCACTGTGGACAAACTCACATTTGACATATTTGCGATTTCCTGAGTCACATATGTCCAAACAACATTGATGTGTTTTTGATCTGTCTACTGTTTTTGTGAGTTTGGCACTTGTATGTGTGTATGACTGCTCACACTCAGCAGATTCTACCCTTCCCTGTAGCCTGATGGCAACATGTCTTATTTGTAGGTCTCCTTGAGGGTTTCATTGATCTGGGACAGAGTTAAATTTCACAATGTGTTCGATACATTTCACGTTATGCACATGTACTCCATCCTAAACACTGGGACCAACTTCAGCATGTGTAATGACTAGCTCTTTGTATTGTGTTTGTAGAACACAGATCCCACCACCACCCTTGGGATAGTCATGGGTGTATGTGCAATGTCACCATTCAATGCAGGCTTAGCTGATGGACATTGCTGCTGATCAAGGTGTGGGTTGTTTAGGCTGGCCAAATGTGACTTGTCTCTTGGCAAGGCCCCTACCTACATTGTGGCCTTACATTACTGGCCATGCCCTCTGAATAATGTTTGGGTATGTGTGATGAGAGTTGTTCTGGCAAGACACGTGACACAGTGTGCAAGAGTGAGTGTGCTCCGAAGTCCGGGCCACATCCTAATTTATCATCACAGACGGTGAACAGACAGGATACTGACACCACAGTGTAGGGGCCTTGAGGGTAATGCGGAAGAGAATCAGTCTCTTGATGTATTGTTTGTTGTTCCACCAAGCTTGTTCCACATGTGACTGTTGCGAACCCCATCATCAAACAATGCCTGATTGCCCACATTCAGTAACACAGGTCTTGAGATACTTCAGGATTATACGTCTCAGTGGAGTTCAGCTCACCATCGTGTGTGTTGACCCGGCCTAGAGATACTTCCACACACACACACATGTTGTGTTTGTTCTGCAGTGTGTGAATGGTTGTCTTAGAGCATCTTCACCCATGTATTTCTACTGGCTTTGTGGGGCATTGAGTGGATGTTTGTTAGAGTTTTTTTTTTATCCATTGGCCCTGGGACTCCTACATCTTCATTCTGCATTTTCATCATGTTTTGAAATTGCCATTGCTGCCACAGTGCGGCGCAGGATCTTATCAAAAATGTGGTTTCTGATGGAATCCTTTGTATTTGTGTCTTTTTGTGAACAAATGTGTGTTTAGGCATTTTGATGGTCACTTCTTACATTGTCCAATTGAACATTGGTGGCAGTGTTAGCCCCCAATGGCAATGATTGGCTGCACATGGATGAGAGTTTAAAAGCACAACAATGTTTGCCTCAAAAGATCTGTGTTTGTTTGGCACACAACCACTACTTTGTCACTACATTGCTTGTGGTTTTAGGCCCATAAAACATACATGATGGATTAAACATGCTGTGGGTTTGAACCCCACACTCAACTTTTGGTTACTACAGTGATGGGGGATTATACCTAAGCCTGGGCGTTGAACTACGCTCCGTTCGCGGAGCTTGCGAAGTTTAGGCAACTTCGCGATTCGCGCAGAGCGCGAACTTGCAGATTGCTACGCAATCTAGCACGTAGCGTAGTCGTTTTGCTTCCTCGCGCGCTCAATATTCATTCTCGCGTGCGCGGTAACGTCTTACCGTGATTCTGCGATCGCCAACTTGCTTTTCTGTCCGTTCGCGAGCGCCACGAGATTTGTAATATGGCTGCCAAGCCCGCGAGAGTGTGCGAATGCGAACACGTCATTCGGGCGCGCAAGCTGATTTCCGGCGGCTGTCTTGGTAAGATCGCGATCCCAAACATACAAAAACTACAATCTGGCGAAGAATATCTCGCGATCTTCATAAAACCTTCTCTAAAATGATCATTTTGCTCAGAAAAACTCCTCAGATTGTGATTTTGCTGTAGTCTTTTGTGTAAGGAGGAGTCCTTTAATCTTTTTAACTTCCTGTTCCTGTCCAGCAGGCTCCTCCCAGTGCTTTGTGCATGTGCTGTTCACTTTCATTTGGATTTGGAGCTGGAAGGATCACTTTTTGTGTCTGTCTGCCGCGTCATACCATTGGATTGGATTTATTTGAGGACTTTTTGATTTGAGATTTAATTTACTACAAGTAAGTTGGAGAATTTGTGTGTTTGTTTCATTGGGGCTTGTATTACCTACATTTTTCTGGGATTTTCATTGTTTTTTTAAAATTATTGTTGTGGCGGGTGGCCTGTGCTTTCAATAGGGGCCTAGTTTTTTTTCTCTGCAATTTCAGCCAGTAGGGTGCCCATGGGTCCATGTTTCGTGGTGTCAGTAGAATTTTGAACATCATGTAGGGCATGGATGGCATAGGATTATTTGAAATGCTAAATGTGGCTGTGGTGTATTTCACTGTTGGTGTGTGTGTGTGAAATACCTTTGTTGGATGTGTGTGCTTGATGTGTAACTTCTTTCCAATCCTTTCGTAGCCCTGTTGATTTTCATTTTTGTATTAAAGCTGTGTTGTTTAGCAGGCCTCCTTTGTCCGGTCATATATTATAGGCGTACTTCAGTTCATTGTTTTCCATGGCCTGTTGTGACTGTGAGTGCCCATGTGGCTTGTGGCAATTTTGTGGTGGTAGTTTAGTAGTGTGTGCTTCTTCTTCCATAAAGGCCTGCATTTCTTTTCTTTGTTCCCCTTGGCTTATGCTTGTTGTTGTTGTGTCCTCCTGGCCATGTGTGTGGCGGCCCTTTTGTGAAGGCAGGCATTGTGCTTTTGCCAACATTGACTGTTCCAAAGCTTGTGGCCTAGTCTGCCAGTATGCCCAGAGGTAGTCAGCCTCAAATCTTTGGTGCGTTATTTAAATTTACAGTTCGTGTTGTTTGTTGATTTTTTTTTTTACACCATGGATGGCTTTGGATTTTATTGTAAAAGGTGTTTTTTTGGGGTGGAATAGCATTTTTTGGGTGTGTGTTACATAAATAGGGCTTTTTAGCCAGTAGGTAACCCTAGGGATTCAGCTCGCGTACTTTTGGTAACTCTGCACAGCGCGACAACGCGGACTTACAGTTTTCGTCATTTTCGCGCTCTCAATATGCGTGTTCGCCTTTTTGTACAGTTCGCGATCCCGAACACGCAGCATTTGCAATCTGGCAAACAATATCTCGCGAGCAACATAAACCTTTCTCGAAAACGCTTTTTTTGTGCATTTTGCTAAAACAACTCCTCAGGTTGTCATTCAGCTGTAGGTTTGGAGCACGGAGAAGGTTTTATTTTTTTGAAAATATTTTTATGAGAGGAAGTAAGTTCCACAGACACTACAACTTCCTGTTAATGTCCTTTGTAATCACTTTTTGGTTATTTGTGGTGGGTGGATTGAGCATGTGTGTGGCGGCCATTTTAGGAAGGCAGGCATTGTGCTTTTGCCATAGGCGTACATTGAATGTCTTCTATTTCTTGTTGTTTTGGGTGTGTGGCGGCCATTTTGTGGAGCCATCCAAGCAGTGTGCTTGCTTTTGCCATTCTGTTCCAAGCTTGTGGCCTAGTCTGCCAGTAGGCCCAAGGTAGTCAGCCTCAAATCTTTGGTGCATTATTTAAATGTACAGTTTGTGTTGTCTGTTGATTTTTTTTTTTTACACCATGGATGGCTTTGGATTTTATTGCAAAAGGTGTTTTTTTGGGGTGGAATAGCATTTTTTGGGTGTGTGTTAAATAAATAGGGCTTTTTAGCCAGTAGGTAACCCTAGGGATTCAACTCGCGTACTTTTGGTAACTCTACACAGCGTGACAACGTGGACTTACAGTTTTCGTCATTTTCGCGCTCTCAATATGCGTGTTCGCGCACGCGATAAAGCCTTTTTGTACAGTTCACGATCCCGAACATGCAGCATTTGCAATCTGGCTAACAATATCTCGCGAGCAACATAAATCCTTCTCGAAAAGGCTTTTTTTGTGCATTTTGCTAAAAAAACTCCGCAGGTTGTCATTCAGCTGTAGGTTTGGAGTACGGAGAAGCTTTTATTTTTTTGAAAATATTTTTATGAGAGGAAGTAAGTTCCACAGACACTACAACTTCCTGTTCCTGACCTTTGTAATCACTTTTTGGTTATTTGTGGTGGGTAGCCTGAGCATGTGTGTGGCGGCCATTTTAGGAAGGCAGGCATTGTGCTTTTGCCATAGGCGTACATTGACTGTCTTCCATTTCTTGTTGTTGTGGGTTTGTGGCGGCCATTTTGTGGAGCCATCCAAGCAGTGTGCTTGGTTATGCCATTCTGTTCCAAGCTTGTGGCCTAGTCTGCCAGTAGGCCCAGAGGTAGTCAGCCTCAAATCTTTGGTGCGTTATTTAAATTTACAGTTTGTGTTGTCTGTTGATTTTTTTTTTTTACACCATGGATGGCTTTGGATTTTATTGCAAAAGGTGTTTTTTGGGGTGGAATAGCATTTTTTGGGTGCGTGTTAAATAAATAGGGCTTTTTAGCCAGTAGGTAACCCTAGGGATTCAGCTCGCGTACTTTTGGTAACTCTGCACAGCGCGGACTTACAGTTTTCGTCATTTTCGCACTCTCAATATGCGTGTTCATGCACGCGATAAAGCCTTTTTGTACAGTTCGTGATCCCGAACACGCAGCATTTGCAATCTGGCAAAGAATATCTCGCGAGCAACATAAATCCTTCTCTAAAAGGCTTTTCTTTGTGCATTTTGCTAAAAAAAACTCCTCAGGTTGTCATTCAGCTGTAGGTTTGGAGCACGGAGAAGCTTTTATTTTTTTGAAAATATTTTTATGAGAGGAAGTAAGTTCCACAGACACTATAACTTCCTGTTCCTGTCCTTTGTAATCACTTTTTGGTTATTTGTGGTGGGTAGCCTGAGCATGTGTGTGGCAGCCATTTTAGGAAGGCAGGCATTGTGCTTTTGCCATAGGCGTACATTGACTGTCTTCCATTTCTTGTTGTTGTGGGTTTGTGGCGGCCATTTTGTGGAGCCATCCAAGCAGTGTGCTTGCTTATGCCATTCTGTTCCAAGCTTGTGGCCTAGTCTGCCAGTAGGCCCAGTGGTAGTCAGCCTCAAATCTTTGGTGCGTTATTTAAATGTACAGTTTGTGTTGTCTGTTGATTTTTTTTTTTTACACCATGGATGGCTTTGGATTTTATTGCAAAAGGTGTTTTTTGGGGTGGAATAGCATTTTTTGGGTGTGTGTTAAATAAATAGGGCTTTTTAGCCAGTAGGTAACCCTAGGGATTCAGCTCGCGTACTTCTGGTAACTCTGCACAGCGCGACAACGCGGACTTACAGTTTTCGTCATTTTCGCGCTCTCAATATGCGTGTTCGTGCACGCGATAAAGCCTTTTTGTACAGTTTGCGATCCCGAACACGCAGCATTTGCAATCTGGCAAACAATATCTCGCGAGCAACATAAATCCTTCTCTAAAAGGCTTTTCTTTGTGCATTTTGCTAAAAAAACTCCTCAGGTTGTCATTCAGCTGTAGGTTTGGAGCACGGAGAAGCTTTTATTTTTTTGAAAATATTTTTATGAGAGGAAGTAAGTTCCACAGACACTACAACTTCCTGTTCCTGTCCTTTGTAATCACTTTTTGGTTATTTGTGGTGGGTAGCCTGAGCATGTGTGTGGCGGCCATTTTAGGAAGGCAGGCATTGTGCTTTTGCCATTGGCGTACATTGACTGTCTTCCATTTCTTGTTGTTGTGGGTGTGTGGCGGCCATTTGGTGGAGCCATCCAAGCAGTGTGCTTGCTTTTGCCATTCTGTTCCAAGCTTGTGGCCTAGTCTGCCAGTAGGCCCAGAGGTAGTCAGCCTCAAATCTTTGGTGCGTTATTTAAATTTACAGTTTGTGTTGTCTGTTGATTTATTTATTTTTTACACCATGGATGGCTTTGGATTTTATTGCAAAAGGTGTTTTTTGGGGCGGAATAGCATTTTTTGGGTGTGTGTTAAATAAATAGGGCTTTTTAGCCAGTAGGTAACCCTAGGTATTCAGCTCGCGTACTTTTGGTAACTGCACAGCGCGACAACGCGGACTTACGTTTTTTGTCATTTTCGCGCTCTCAATATGCGTGATCGCGCACGCGATAAAGCCTTTTTATACAGTTCGCGATCCCGAACACGCAGCATTTGCAATCTCGCTAACAATATCTCGCGAGCAACATATATCCTTCTCGAAAACGCTGATTTTGTGCATTTTGCTAAAAAAACTACTCAGGTTGTCATTCAGCTGTAGTTTTGGAGCACGGAGAAGCTTTTATTTTAAAAAAAATAATTTTGAGAGAGGAAGTAAGTCCCACAGAGACTACAACTTCCTGTTCCTGTCATTTGTAATCCCTTTGGTTATTTGTGGTGGGTGGCCTGAGCATGTGTGGCGGCCATTTTGTGGAGGCAAGCATTGTGCTTTTTGCATAGGCCTCCAAACTTGTGGCCTAGTCGTACAGTAGGCCCAGGGGTACTACTCATCAATCATCACGGGTGCATGGAATTTAAACAACTGTTTTTGTGTTGTGCGTTAAATTTCAACATCATGTATGGCTTTGGATTGAATTGTAAAATGTGGCCTTTACTTTTTTACGGGGGTAGATTTCACTTTTTTGATGTTGTAAATAAATGCTTTTAGTTTTTGTGTAAATGTTCGTTGTTGTTGCTCCCTGATGCTGCATCCATCCCATAAGATGCACAAATTTTTATTTAGGGCAAACAGGCTAGACTACATTTATGTTTTTGGTCTTTGCTATTCTTCTTCCTGAGTGTACACAGTACAAATACAACAAGATCCCTGGCCTTGTCAGTCTCTTAATGGCTGGCTATACTGTTGTTGTTCACTGACTTCATCAAATTTAATAATTGTGACCACCCACCAGACACTAATAAGTTATATATTATAGTATGGATCTTTTGACTGATGTTCTTCTGGCTTTTTTGCTTTTAGGTGCACAAAAGACAGAGGAGGTGTGTCATCATCATCCACCGTTGTGGTGCCAGACCGACGTCCTGCTGCTGTACACAACGTGACGTGTGAGTGACCTGACCAGGCATCTCTGCAACTTGTGCAACTGAGTGCTGTTTTGACATCTGTTGAAGATGCCCCCAAAGAAAGCAGGTAGCAGGTCCTCCGGTACCAAGAAAGTTGCCATGGAGAAGAAGGAACAGAAGAAGAAGGAAGTGTTACTTAAGTCTGGTGTGCCTCCCAAAACCTTTTTTGTTACACCAAAAATGACGCCTGCAGCAGTGGTGTCGGGGGGCCAAGCTGGGGGCAGCACCTCCACATCAGTGGGCCCAACCCACCAACCCAGGCCCAAGCAGATGAGTGTGGAAGAGGTAGCCAGCCTTATGGTGGAAAGCAGTGATTCTGAGCCTGAACTAAACTTATCGCTATCTCAAAGTAGTACACAATCAACGCAGGAGGGAACACAGCAGATAAGTGGTCTACAGCCACAGCCACCGCCCGCAATAGTAGCTGTTGTTCCTCCCGAACTAGGGGCAGTTCAGGACATTGAGCCTCATGCAGAGGAAGAAGAGGAAGCCACTCATTTAGAAGTTCCATTGGCTTTCAAATCCCCAGCAAGGAAAAGGAGTGTCAGTACATCACGTTCTTCACCAAGCCCCCCTTCTGATGATCTAGATGCCACTTGGAAGCCACAAACTGAGTCTGAGAGGGAAACACATCACAAGAGCAGGCATGGGAAAAGGAAGGTTCCACAAATCCTTACACTTATGGATGTTGATGTAGAAGAGCAGGATGATGATGATGATGATGAGCCAGTCATCACAAACATCACTCCCGGGCCTGAGGAGATGGAGACCAACATTTTTACACTATCCAAAATGGCTGCGAGGGATGTAGCATGCATACCTCCAACACAGGTAACACCAACACGACCTCCAGCTTCCATATTTACATTAGCAAAGGGCCGGCAGCGTCCTACATCCAGCACAAGCACAACCTCAGCAGAAGTAGGTAGTGGTACTGCACAGAGTCAAATTCAACACACACCCTCCAGTTCATCCGGCATTGGAAGTGGGAGTGGCACCTCCAGCAGGAGACAAAAGTTAAGCTCCCCAGTGTGGGACTTCTTTACGGTTAGCGGAAAGGAGGAGAACATTGCTATATGCTCCGTTTGTCATACCTCTGTTAGTCGTGGTAAGCTTGGTACACACTATGGTACTGGAGGCCAAATGACCCATCTGAAAAAAAAACCACGCAATCCAGTGGGAGGAGCACCTTAGTCTTATCAAAACTGGAACCATTGCTGTTGGGCATAAACGAGTAGAAAGTCCGCTCACGGTGGAACAGGAAGAAGAGGGAGACATTCTCTGTGGTAGTGGTACACAAAGTAGCCCTGTCCCCAGCACTGCAGTGGTAACACCCACATCCTCAGTCACATCTCATTGGCACAAGAGTAAGAGACAGCCTGAGACACCAAGGAGTACTGCTGGCCAAAAAAGTGCGACGTTGACCACAGGAAGGAATACCATGCAGCCTACCATTCTTAGCATGTTTAGTAGGCCGGAGGGGCAGAACGAACGCAACCACCCAATAGCACGTTTGTACAATGCAAAGCTGGCTAAAATGTTAGCACTGGACCTTCTCCCTTTTTCTTTTGTTGAAGAGGTGGGTTTTCTTGAATTTGTGACCACCATCTGCCCAAAATGGAAAGGTCCCAGCCGCTACTATTTCGCAAGAGTTGCTGTTCCAGCACCAGGTCACGACGTGCTGGAATTGCTTGGAAAAGCCTTAAAACAGAGTGCTGTTCAGAGTATACACCTGACAACAGATATGTGGACCAGTTGCCAAGCCACTGATTACATGTGCATCACTGCACACTGGGTCTCTTTTTCGAGTGTTAAAGATAAGATATCTGATGGTGTTGTTGACACAGCTGAGATTTTTAAAGACACTCGCAAACATGAAACTGTAGCCATGTTTGCTATGGAGAAATATCATACTGCTGCAAACATTTTGGATGAGTTTAACAGCAAGGTGTTTGAGTGGCTGCGACCAAGAGGGCTTACCATTGGTTTTGTTGCCACGGACAATGGCAGTAATGTAGTTAGGGCCATGAAAGATGGTGGCTATTTCAGGGTGCCATGTTTGGCACACTGCATTAACATTGTTGTTCAGGACTTTCTGAAAAATGAAAGCAAAGTCAGCAGCTTACTGACCACCTGCAGAAGAATATGCACACATTTCAATCATTCTTTTAAAGCCCGGAAGCAGCTGAGGGTCATTCAACGTGAGCATAAAATGCCAGTCAAAGCACTCATCCAGGAGGTGCCAACACGTTGAAACTCAATGTATTACATGCTTGAGCGTCTGTTTGAGCAGTACATACCACTTAATGCTTATGTCATGAAAAGGTCAGGGGATCCTACTGTGAAAGGCATGACAGTTGAGATGGCTCAATGGGACCTCATCAAATGCATGACAGAGATGCTACTTCCTTTTGAGGTCTTCACAGGTGAAGTGAGCAGGGAGGACTGTACTATGGGCCAAGCTATCCCATTGTTGTACATGCTAGAGCAAGAGCTGAAGGAGGTATTAGAAATGTACGCAGGTGTGGATGACAAAGTAGACGCATATTATTTGGCAGACACCTTAGTCGCTCACTTATCTGACAATACAAGGATTCAAAATAACATTGTGTCACATCCACATTACATTACTGCCTCAATTTTGGATCCACGTTACAAATTATTGCTGCGCAGTAATTAAGTAATTCCTTTTTCAGAAGTGGATGTTGCCCAGTACAAAACTTTGATAGCTGAGGAAGCCACTGACTTTGAAAACTAAAGGATCCTAATTAGAGGCCCGCCCCCCCCCCAGGGCAGAAAAAGTACTGCAAGAGTCAAGTTCTACTTCAGAGTCCAAGAGCTGTGCGTTTGTCTCCCAGCAGTCAACAACACTGCCAGCAATAACATCAACAGCACCAACAGGATCATCAGGCACATTTAAAAAAACGGCAGGTGATTGGTTTCTACGGAAAGGGTATTGTACGTCCATGACTGATACAAAGGAAAAAGAGGCCCAGGAAATGGGAGCACCCCTGAACATTGAGCGGATGGTTCAGGCCTATCTAGATGACACAACAGAGGTCTTCATGGCGCAAAGCCCATTGGTGTATTGGTATGGGAAAAGAAGCCATTGGCCAGTGCTCAGCAGGCTGGCGATAAAGTATGTGGCTTGCCCTGTTGCAAGTGTCTCTTCAGAGCGTGTTTTCAGTGCTGCTGGTGCATTGTTACTATCAAAAGGACCAGTCTCTCGCCCAAAAGCGTTGAGAGGTTATCCATGATCAAAATGAATCAACACTTTATACCACCGGAGTACAAAATACGTGAATCACAGCGGGAAGAGGAGAGCGACTTCGATGACATAAGTAGTGGGTTGTTAGACGTACTTCTGTCCGAACCACCAGAGTTTGAGGTTGAGCTCCTCTTCCCTGACAACTAGGCTTTCAAATTGTTCTCCCTTCCTTTACTTGTGTGTGACTGTGTATCTGTTTTTCTGGTTCAAAATCTAATCACAACAAATCCATCAACAGTCTCCTCTTTTTATTTCCCTATTGGAGTTGCACGTCTGTGCATAACTGTCCCCTCCACTCCTCAGGGTCCTGCTCCATCTTCCTTACTCTCCCTAAGTACATTTCAAGCAAGCCAGACATTGGATGGAGATGGAGAATGGTACAATACATGTTGCCTCTAACAGTCCCTCCATAAGAAGTGAAATGTGACTCCAGCTATATTCCATTTTGTTTCCAAGCCGAAAGAAACTCATCACTGACTGCTAGAAGGCTAGGCAGGCATCAGATCAGACAGCCAAAGAGAACACCAAGACAGGTAATGAGTGATTATTGTGAATGATGGTGGCATGCATTGCATTAGATGCTGGCTGACTACGAATAATTGTGCATGAAGTAGAACTATACTAGTTTATCGACAAAGTAAAAGTGACTCAGGTGTGGTGACAGTTAATATTTCCTTGTTGTTTAACAATAACCACATTGTACTCCTACCACTGCAGGTGCCGGCCAATATCTGTTGCAATTTTGTAATATGGAATATATTATAAACTTAATCAGTCACTACAGACTGAGTTGGTGTTGGAGAATACGTACCACACGGTCATCATCATGATGCTGCTGAGCATACTATCTTTGCACACAGTCAGTTGGATCGGAGAAAATTGATGGAATAACTGCATTTCATGGCCTGACTTAAAAGGTAAACAGTTTGAACAAGAACCACAGCAGACCTAGGCTAGATGTCCGTGTATTGGTGTGGACTGGAGTAGAGTGTAGTGGTATGAGGGACAGTGGCGCATTGATTTAGTCACTTCATTTGGAAAATGCTAGGTTGCAGCAGTGCATATGAAATTTCTCTGGCTCAGTCAAAATGTAAGTAAGGGGTAAGGTGCCTGGCCTGTGCCGCGGTTCTCCTGTTCTGTGGCTGTGCTGGCTCCTGAGTCCTGTCCCGTTGTTGTTGTACCTTAATGCTGTAGAGTAGACATTATGTATCCTATCCAAGCTGCCTCAGTCTGAAAGTGTTCTCTCCAGAGTGTTGTCTTCTCGTCTTGCACTCCACTGTAGTTGAGTTTATTGTTTTAAATGCAGTAATTTTTCAATACCCCGTTTGTTTTTCCATCTACACTTACAGGCCGGCCTTTAACCTGTGCTATAGTGGGAGAAACGACTCACACTTACCTTACCAATCCGCATCAGGCAGGCAGTGGTACCCAAGATTGATGTGCAGAGTGTCCATGGAAGGGAGGACTAAGAGGAATGACGAGAATGATGCAACTCCACATTTGGACCAGGATAATACAGTAACTTTAGTATCATTCATCATTCGTCTTTAAATGTATTTGATTGCTTTTTTCTCTTCAATCATTAAGACTGTGTGTTGTGGTTTGTTTGGTAATTGATCCCTACAACTATTTTTTAATTTCCTTTGCTAGCTTGAAAAATAAAAGTAAGCCCGGTACAGCATGTAATTGGGTTCGGTCTTAGCTCTGAGGGCAGCAGACAGGCAAGGCAAATTTCAAGTTCTCTTCCTCAGCATGCATGCATTTGCTTTTTCTCACTTTATACTTTGATTCCTTTGATAATGGATCATGGTCGTCTTACAAGATTGTGTTTTACTTTTGTTGTGTCCATGCATACTGTCTGTTTTTCTTTCTCAAACCTTTCCCAAAACCCCACTTCCCATCCATTCATCAATCCCTAACCCTCTTCCCCCGGGCTGTGTGATTTATATTGAGGTGTGATGTGATGACTACATTAAATGTACACCAATTGATCACACGCTTGCTGGGGCAGATGTGGTGAAAGCAACACTAATTGAATTTCAACTAAGGCAGGGCAAGGATCTTCTTCTGCTTGTCCACCCATGCTGTAGTTTACTTTGTGTTCTACTACTACTCCCACAGTCTCTCAGTCAAGTGACTTTCTATTTCTTTTTTCAAATGGTATTGCCAGTATCTACTACTTGCACCACAATAATGGCATCTTGTCCGTTAATTTTGGGAAACCAACCATGCAGCCATCAGTGTGCCGAACTTCATCATCAATCACAGGTAAGATAAGTTTGGTGGGAGGTATGGACTAGGAGGAGAGATTGACAGTACTATTATGACAATTAAAAATAAATCAGGGAGGGGTACTGCATCTATCGGTTTGTGTGTTACAAAATCGGCAGACCTTTTAAATCAAACACTGGCTGTGGGCATGCAGCATCACGGAAACAAAGTAACAAACCATGTAACTTAGATTGAATTCGGAAAACTGTAACCCACCACAAAACATTAACTTTGTATAAGTAAATAGTATATAATTTAATATCCCCTAACAAAAATAAACTATCCCACTCTGACCTAACCCACCCCCTCCCTAACCCCAACCAATGTCCAAAACGAAACGAAAGGTGAAGAGTCCCAATGTCCAAAAGAATCCCCAACGCCCAAAAACCCACCCACCAACAAAAGTAATTAAAAAAGGGGCAAATGACGAGGTCCTCTATTGTCGGCGGGCCTTAAGGTGTTTGTCCACCAGGATCTTTACCCGCTCCTCCAGGTTCTCCTCTAAGCGGACCATCCGGCGGAGCAGCTGGTGGCGAAATGCCCTGCAGTTACATGCAGGGTGGGGGGCAGCAGTGCTTGAAATCGAGGCGCGGCGGCTGGCGGATGTCGGACCACGGTGCCGTGAAAGTGGAGACAGGGTCTGACTGGGGCCCGGGGCATTGGAGGAGGCTGCATCTGCAGCCGCCTCCTCCTCCTCCTCCGCCTGAGCCACCAGCCGGCGATAATGTTCGCAGATGGCCTCCAGTTTCCAGCGCCGGGCCCTAGCAGCCAACTCCTTCCTTGATGGTTTAGTGGATGTGGAAGGAGTATCTATATCAAGAAAGAAAAAGAACATGTTGTAGCCAATACTCTTAGCAAAACAGAAACACTAAAATCATTCAACACATAGTGTCACAGTATCACTAGCAAGCACAGTTCATAACATTTGTGATTTGGTGGTAAGTATCTCTACTCCTACTTCCTTGGACTCTAACATTTGTGGGAGTTTCCGACATTATAAATATAATCGTACTATGTACTCTGGTACACCAGTCGTGTTGTTCTTATCTGTAGTTTAACCCAATTACATAACCTTGTTGTAGCCGGCATGCCAGCTCAGTCAGCTAAGCTTGCACCCAAGAAAAAACAGATATGAGCCACATGATGCAGACTCACGTTAGTTTTATTTACTACTACTGTCTGCAGGTGGGGAAGCTCATATTTTTGTATGACGCCTTACGGCCGTTGGCACTGGCCATACTCTGTTACATGAGGGCAAATGGCATGCACAATTTCACTTACACCCTGCCATGGGTACTACAAAAAGGCTGATTATTTATCTGATCCAATGATCATTGCTTATATTCATATTATAGATGCTAATACAATACGACATCATGTCAGTAGTGGTCGGTGGTGGGAGTGCTGCCGGGCGGTGAGTCAGTGACGTGGGAAGGTGCAGGGTGGGGATAGTAAACTATGGATTAAAGACAATCACAGGTAATTAACCAATACATAAAAAAAAAAAATTGTTGCACGCACTGCATCGCATTCGGCGGTGCAGTGCGCACATTGAAAATAATTGTATTTATTTTTATGTTGATTACCTGTATTTGGCCGTAATACACAGTTTACTTGCCAGTGCCACCCACCCGTCCCCTCCCCATGTCACCGCCCGCCAACACTCCCACCACCAACCGCTACTGCAGAGGGTACTGTGCTTTCATTGATTGTGTAACCAATAACCATAAACAACAGATAGGCCACCCTTTGCAGGCTGGCTGCCCCAATCGAAAATACATTAATAATAATAGGTAGGGAGTGGTCCCCAGAGTGGGAGGAAGGGGCTTCCGCTTGATAATATATATATATATATATATATATATATATATATATATATGTTATGTTATGTTATGTTAACTTCAGTTTATATAGCGCCAACTCACCTACAGGTCTCTAGGCGCTTAGACCGATAACCAACAGAGATGTTTACAAAAAAAGGCAATGGAAAGATGTGTTAAAAAAACTATTTAGGTAGGCCGAAAGCTTCCTTAAAAAGAAGTGTTTTTAACTGTTTCCTGAAACAAAGGAGATTTCCTTCTCTCCGAAAAGGTTCTGGTAACCTATTCCATAACTGTGGAGCCAAGACCGAAAAGGATCTTCCTCCTTTAGTTGACAACTTATATCGAGGACAGGCCAACAAGTGAGCATCGCAAGATCTAAGAGTTCGTTTCGGTTTATAGAGCTCCAAACGTTCTTTAATGTATATAGGAGCCTGTCCATAGATTGCCTTATGGGCCATACATAGGCTCTTGAACTCCACTCTCTGCTCAATAGGGAGCCAGTGTAACTTGAGCAGTAAAGATGAGGCTTGAGTTCTTCTAGGGAGCTTGAAAATCAATCGCGCTGCATCATTCAGAACAACCTGCAATCTGTTGGTCAAAGACTTGGGCAAACCTAAGTAGAGGGCATTCCCATAATCCAACCTCGAAATAATTGTAGCAGAGACAACTGTACGAAGCATAGGAAGGGAGAAAAAAGGAACTAGCTTGCGCAACTGTCTAATCAAACCAGTACAGATCCCTACAACAGAAGAGATCTGACTGGCCATTGATAGCTCATTGTCAATCTTGATACCAAGACTTTTTACTTTATCGCTTGGTATCGGCGTAGAACCTAATTCCTGGGGCCAATATAGGTCACTCCAAGGTGAAACTGTGGTCGAGACTACTAGTATCTCTGTTTTGTCTGGATTTATTTTCAACAAATTTGTCGTCATCCAGCTGACCGTGTGTCTAAGAATATTTTGAGCGTTTGTTTGTGCTATAGCCGTATTAGCGTTACTCAGTAATAACTGAGTATCATCGGCGTAGTTAAACACACGACAACCCATATTGGCTAGAGAGTTAATCAAAGGTTCCAGGTACAGGTTAAACAGTAGTGGGGACAAGGGAGAGCCTGAGGGACTCCGCACTCCAGAAAACCTACCTCAGAGATACAATCTCCCAGTTGAATCCTCTGCGACCTTCCCTTCAAAAAGGACTGTAGCCATTTAAAAGCCAGGACCCTAATCCCCAAACGGGCCAATCTGTCCAATAGCAGGGAATGGCTGACAGTATCAAACGCCGCTGATAGATCTAAAAGTATCAGGGCGCTTGGTTTCTTACTGTCAGCCATGCCTCTAAGATCATCCAGCACCGAGAGCATCACCAACTCGGTGCTGTGATGTGCCCGAAAGCCTGCCTGACGCTCCTGGAGTAGATGGTGTGACTCCAGGAATAAAGAGAGGGACTTCAGCACATGTTGCTCCAAAACTTTGGACAAAAAAGGCAATTGAGAGATCGGCCTATAACTTTTCAGGATGGTCGGATCGGCTCCTGGCTTCTTTAATAGTGGTTTGACCCGGGCCTCCTTAAGACTCGGTGGTAGGAGGCCAGACTCCAACGAACTATTAAGAAGGGAGATAATATGATCTACTAAAATGGGACACGCCAAACGGAAAACCCTAGGGGGACACGGGTCCGCCGGAGATCCTGACTTGATTCTACTCATAAGCTGTTCAAGGGTTAGGGCATCTATTTGCGGAAACCTTGAGATAGGTACTTCCAAAGGAGTGTGAGCTTCCTGTACTAAAGGCGGTCCATTCAAAGTACTGTTCCTAATCTCAGAAAGAATGGTTTCCACCTTCTCTAGAAAGAAGTGTTGAAAAATGTCCATATTTATTGTGGTTTCAATCGTTTCAGTTTTTTTTTTTTGCTCAACTCAGTTAGGATTTTTAACATTTCCTTCTGAGTATTCTCGGCCTGATTTATACGGGTTTCATAAAAGGCTGCTTTTGTTGCCATAATCAACTTTTTATATAAGTTGAGTGAATTTTTGTATTGTTCCCGATCTGTACCCTCCTTTGTTCTCCTCCACTTCCTTTCTAAATGACGGAGCTTTTTTTTATGGTCCCTCAGAAGCAGAGTAAACCACGGGGCCCCTTTTCCAACTCTTTTTACTTTTTGTAATATCTCTGGTGCTATCTGATCTATTACTTGACTCAGAGTCCGCGTTATATTCTTATAATCCTGATCTAGATCTCCACTAGGCACCAATAATTGAGCATAATCAGGAAGGATGCTAGTTAAAGATTGCGAATCAACTCTTGTCCACTGACGAACTGTTTTCACTTTTAAAGGTTTTTGGGCCAGATACCCAATAATGGGAATCTTACAGTTCACCATGTGGTGATCCGACCAGATACAGGGTAAAATATCCACCAGATATATCTTGGGATCTGAAGTCCAAATGAGGTCAAGAATATGCCCTTTAATATGCATAGGGGCATCTACAAGCTGTTAAATGCCAAATGAGGACATAGTGTTCTGCAAATTCCGAGATGCCAAATCTTTATGGCCTTTATCCCAGTGCATATTAAAGTCCCCTGTTATCACTATTTTTTGATATCTTGTGCAAAGGTCAGACATCAAAGAAGCAAATAGATCGTTAAATGCTGACGTAGAATTTGGGGGACGATAAACTGTGAGAATCACAAGGCATGAGTTATTCAAGATAATCTTCACTCCAACAATATCGGATATATCTACGGTCTCGGCCGCTATTTTAACGACCTTTAGATGTTTTTTATAGAGGATTGCAACCCCTGGCATTATCGGCGCGATTGTGCCAAACCGCATCGTCATATATAAATATATATGACGTGCTTGCAAACTACTGCAAGTGTACTGTATTCTGATAATACTACCTATATTCCCCTAGGCTTTACTGCTGTCGCGCAGTTTCTTTTAAATTTTCTTCAAAGTAAGAATCTCCAGTGACACTTTCCACCTATACTGTCTATTGATGATAGTACATCCAGGCATACATCCATTAAAGTAAACGTTTATCCTTCTTTTTTATATCTCTCATACTTAGTTGGTTTCACCAACAACCACCCATGCTTCCACTCCTTCCTTGCTTGCCTTGGCTTTGAATTTGAACCAAACAACGCTGATTTTTGCTATCTAGCACTATCCACCCATACTGTGCCGCCCACCCAGGCAAGCATTCTTTCACCTTCCACCCATCCTTCAACAACCCATGCATCTGACCTGATTACTATCAGCCACCTATGCATGCTTCCAACAACATATCCTTCTCTGCCAGTCAGTCATATTATTTATCTCGCCCGTCCTTCCACCCTTAGTTCTTTCCCTCTTTGTTCAACACATCCATCAAGGTCATCTGATCTGAGTTTGTCTTCTCCATAAAACCTTCACAGCTGATTTTGGAGTCAAATAGAAGAGGCCATTGGTTACTCTACTCACGCTGCTAATGCTAAGTAAATGGTGTCTTCTTCAACCGTTGTATAATAATAAGTCGCACAGTACAGTGAAATAGTGAACACACTTCCATCTAGTAGTAATGTCAAGAAGTAATGAATATAACTTACCGCCTCCGGCCACTGCTGCTGGATCCCCCCCCCTGTCTCTCCTGCAGGTGCCGCCGGTTAGCCTGCCCCCTCCGGAATGGCCGTATCGCTGGCCCCGACAGTACTGGTGGATGGTAGTGTGCCTAGAAAAAAACATCACAAATTTTTAGATGCCTGGAAACCTCTCCCTATTTTAAGTGTTCACTTGGAACATTGAAAAAAAGTTAATACAACATACATCAGCACTAGACAGTAAGTACAGTCAGTAGACAGACACTAGTAGTAGTGATATGGTTCCACTTCCTAGGGTCATCTAGTCCTACTCTACTCTTTTGAAAGTTAGCCTGAGCCATGTGTAACCCTTTTAGATTCATCATGTCGACTACTACTCTTTTGGCGCATATTTAATTATACCTGCCAGTTTATTGACATGTGCAGTAGATGCCTTTGAGGCCACTTGACTGTTGCGTACAAGTGAAGAGGTCGGAAAAAAAAACACTTATTGAGTTTGTTTAGTTCATATTGCTTAGCCATCACATACATGTTACACTTTTTGCCATGACTGCAAAATGCTTGCATTCACCAGTATACTATCTAACGGCTAACTCGCAGCATTTTTCTCATATAATAGGCGGAAGATTCCCTTCTACAAACCAGAGATTTACAGAACATATTATGATGCAAGATGATGTAACCAGTATTTCTACGTTCTACGGTGAGGGGTCTTCCAGAATTCTAAAGATCTTGCCTCTTGTTCTTGTTGTCATGCACTTGTAAATGTGTACTGTTTTAATCTTAGGCTTTTTGCTGGCTTATTGACTATGGCTGTAGTAAATTAAATTTCATATTAACGATGTATAGAGTTTGATACTTGTTTCAAATAAACCTTTTGAACTTACACATAGACTCTGTGGTATTTGGTGTGGTGGAGTGGACTTACACATGTGAGTGAGCAAAATGGTGTTATTATGTTCTGGGTTGTCTGTCTCAGTCATCATCAAGATTGTGTATCTTCTTCATGGGGGGTCGGGAGTGGGACCCTAATGTGAGACACTATAGGTAGTTGGTCAGGGGATCCTGGGTTCTTCGGACTGAGGTGTGATCAGTAAGGTCCAACCTCCCATCAGCAACATCCTATTTTGTTGTGCATAGTTCTGTATGTGGCTCTGCAGAATCACTAGACAAGAGTAGTATCATGTACTATCCGATCAAAAATACTAGAAAAATATCTGGTTGGCCATTTTGTTTGTGGTAATTGTCAAAGCCTTAACATTGAGAAGACTTGAAGAGGACAACCCAAAGGACAGGACACAGTGGCTAGAGCTATTGGTCAATCAGAGTTTTATTATTCCAAAGAAAATCTTCTATAAAGAGTGGGCAACTGTGCAAGCTTCGCTACAGACAGAGTAATATAATAGTAGTAGTAGTAGTAGTACAGAGAGTCATAGCAGAGGCAGTTAGAAGCAACTTAGTTAGAGGCAGGGATAAACAGAATTTGGAAACAGATAGTCAAGGTCAAAGAAGTAAGCTTTTGTAAAAAAAATAGAATTAGAAAGTGGAACCATAATTTATAGTTCGGAAAAAAAAGATGCAGTAAAAGTTAGGGAAATATAAATTTCAATATAACCACTGGAGGACTTACTGGGGCGAGCAGCAGGAGCCTCGGTAGAGGAGCGGTCCTCTGGTTCCCCCACCGACTCCAATCATGTAAAATATAATAAAGAAAGAGACAAACATTAAGGAGTGCTGTGAAAGAAATAATAATAAATCATTTGGAAAAATAAGTCAAACAACATTTTAGGAAACAACAATTGCAATAAAATTGACCTATCTAATCAGATAGGATCGACTACTGGCTTCTTTCTGCATTCACGGATCGTCTACTTATTTATGAACACTCCAGTGTTCCATAATCATTCTGATTACAAATACTAACGAAGCCTAGTAAGTACCACCTGACCTACACCACCTATTCCAGACAGGCCAATTGTTCACTAAGTCTGCATTTCCATTTTTTTTCAGCCATCAAATGCATAGATGACATGGTGGACACATGCATACATTAGTGCATACATACATACAACAAATTGTGGGTTGGTTGCATGATTCTGATCTAGTTCTGCTACTGACTGACCATGCTAAGCCTACCACTCACTAAACAAAGTACAAAAGGTTCGACGGAGGGCTGGGGTAAGCAGCACTCAGTGACAGAGGAGGCGTCACGCAGACCGCATAAAACAATTATTAACTAATACTAACAAACTAAACCTAGTATCCAATATCCATCCACCACTATTTCACAGTAGGACAATAAAAGGACTAGAGTCTCTCTAGCAAATCGCATTACCTAACTTCAGTTCTGTAAAATAAACTCTTATATAATCAGCATCAGCACAAGCTAGCGCAAACTAAGTTGCAAACAAGTAAGAGTACCACCGAGCACCTGGGTCCTTAAATCAAAGAACATTTTGCTTTTTGGAACTTAATTTACCAGCAATGCTTGGCACGCAGCAGTAATCTTGTTGTTCATCAAATTTAATATACACAATAAGTTACTCACCAAGCCCGACGACCTCGACACCTAGCAGGTCCAACAGGTCCTGCTCCCGGTCCAGGATGTCGGACCACCGGTGGGCTAGTTGATTGTGGGTGCGCCGGACCCCAGAGCATCGGAACACGGCCCAACGCATCTTCGCCCTCCAACGGTGCCGCTCCTGGGTAGCGTACCCGGAGCCGGGCCTGCCGCCTGCTGCCAAGGTCAAGGGTTGGTGGCGCTGGATGAGAAAAACAAGGGCGGCCACCTCCTCCTCCCCAAACAGTTGCCGGGCCTGCACCCCTGCAGGACGCATTCTGCCGCAGGGCAGGCGGCCCTTCTCTGCTCCTGCAGGTCCCTTGCCCTTGGCACTCGGTGTGCCCTTGGCCATGGTTCTGGGGTAGGTGGGAGGCGGAAAAGAAAAGTTAGAAGGGGGAAAAAAAGTTAGGGGGAAGAAGATAGAAAGAACTTTATAAAAGTAACAAAGACACAGTAAAAGTAGAAATAAAATGCAAAATATAAACTTAGGCAAAGAGAGAGATAGATAATAACTAAAAAAAGTCAGAATTTTTTTTTAAAGACAAAGGATTGAACAGACAAAGGGAGGATACAAAAGTAGGCCCAGAACCATAGCATAGAGTGAAAAACAAGATGGCTGCGCCCATTCGCGACCGCGTGGGTAAGTTTGCGCTTTATTTCTCGCAAACATGTACTATTCATCGCGAACAAGTAAAATGCGCTCCCGTACACGTCAATGCACATCGCGAACACGCTATCCGTGACCCGGAACAGGAAATAGGGCATCGCGAGCGGGCGGGACAATAGAAAAACAATATAGCCGCGCCCGTTGGCGACCGCATGGGTAAGATCGCGAGATATATCCCCCGAGCATGCAAACAGCTCCCCGAACATGCTCACCGCACTCGCGAACAAGAAAAAGCCATCGCGAACGGGCGCCCCAAGCAACTATGCAAGCTCTTGAAGCTACGTGAAGGTCGCGTAGTGCAAGTACATCTTAGCGAAGCTTCACGAAGCGCGGCTACGCAAACTATGCCCTTGGTTGATTATACCCCATATCCCCTATGTGCTTGAACATCTTGGGGGTTTGAACCCCACACTCACCTTTTGGTAACTACAGTGATGGGGGTTATACCCCATATCCCCTATGTGCTTGAACATCTTGGGGCTTTGGACCCCACACCCACCTTTTGATCACTACAGTGATGGGGGGGTTATGCCCCATGTCCCCTATGTGCTTGACAATGCTGGGGTTGTGAACCCCACACTCACCTTTTGGTCACTACACTGATGGGGCTTTGTGTAATTTTGTTCTTTATGTGTAACTTTTGCAGGCAGTTTACACACAAAACACAATCTTGGAATGAAAATAGCGGGGGAGTGTTCGGCCTCCAGCCCCTGTATGGTGGACAATGCTGGGAGTGATGGACACACACCCTGTATGAGGTGGACAATGCTAGTAGGGATACACATTCACCCCCTATGTGGTGGACAGTGCTGGTGGGTTAAGACATCCACCCCCATGGGGTGGACAATGCTAGTTGGTATACACATCCACGCCCTATGGGTTGGACATTGCTAGTAGGGATAGACATCCACCCCCTATGGGGTGGACAGGGCTGGTGGGGATACACATCCACCCCCTATGGGGTGGACATTGCTGGTAGGGATAGACATCCACCCCCTATGGGTTGGACAATGCAGGTGGGGATACATACCCACCCCCATGGGATGGACAGTGCTGGTAGGGATAGACATCCATCCCCTATGGGGTGGACAATGCTGGTGTGGATAGACATCCACCCCCTATGGCTGGCCAGTGCGCATAGGGATAGACATCCACCCCCTATGAGGTGGGCAATGCTGGTTGGCATAGACTTAAACCACCTATGGGGTGGACATTGCTTGTAGGGATAGCCACCCACCCCCATGGGGTTGACAATGCTGGTTGGGATAGACATCCACCCACTATGTGGTGGATAATGCTGGTGGGGATAGACATCCACCCCCCATGGGATGGACAATGCTGGTAGGGATACACACCTACCTCTATGGGGTGGACAATGCTGGTAGGGATACACACCCACCCCCTATGGGGTGGACAGTGCTGGTAGGGATACACATCCACCCCTATGGGGTGGGCAATGCTGGTTGGCATAGACGTTCACCACCTATGGGGTGGACAAGGCTGGTGGAGATAGACATCCACCCCCTATGGGGTGGACAGTTCTGGTTGGGATAGACATCCACCTCCCATGGGGTGGACAATGCTGGTGGGGATACACATCCACCACCTATGTGGTGGACACTGCTGGTTAGGATACACATCCACCAGCTATGGGGTGGACATTGCTGGTAGGGATACATACCCACCCCCTATGGGGTGGACCATGCTGGTTGGCATAGACTTCCACCACCTATGGGATAGACAATGCTGGTGGGGATAGACATCCACCCCCTATGGGGTAGACAGTTCTGGTAGGGATACACACCCGCCCCCTATGGGGTGGACAATGCTGGTTGGCATAGACTTCCACCACCTATGGGATAGACAATGCTGGTGGGGATAGACATCCACCCCGTATGGGGTGGATAGTGCTGGTTGGGAAACACACCCACTCCCTGTGGGGTGGACAGTGCTGGTAGGGATAGACATCCACCCCCTATGGGTTGGACAATGCTGGTTGGGATAGACATCCACCCACTATGGGGTGGACAGTGCTGGTTAGGATACACATCCACCACCTATGGGGTGGACATTGCTGGTTGGGATACACACCCACCCCTATGGGGTGGACATTGCTGGTAGGGATATAAATCCACCCCTATGGGCTGGACAATGCTGGTGGGATAGACATCCACCCCCTATGGGGTGGGCAGTGCTGGTAGGGATACACACCCACCCCTATGGGGTGGACAATACTGGTAGGGATACACACCCACCCCATATGGGGTGGACAGTGCTGGTAGGGATAGCCACCCATCCCCTATGGGGTTGACAATGCTGGTTGGGATAGACATCCACCCACTATGTGGTGGGTAATGCTGGTGGGGATAGACATCCACCCCCTATGGGATGGACAATGCTGTTAGGGATACACCCCCACCACCTATGGGGTGGACAATGCTGGTAGGGATACACACCTACCCCCTATGGGGTGGACAGTGCTGGTAGGGATAGACATCCACCCCCTATGGGGTGGGCAATGCTGGTTGGCATAGACGTACACCACCTATGGGGTGGACAATGCTGGTGGAAATAGACATCCACCCCCTATGGGGTGGATAGTGCTGGTTGGGATACACACCCACTCCCTATGGGGTGAACAGTGCTGGTAGGGATAGACATCCACCACCTATGGGTTAGACAATGCTGGTTGGGATAGACATCCACCTCCTATGGGGTGGACAATGCTGGTGGGGATACACATCCATCGCCTATGGGGTGGACAGTGCTGGTTAGGATACACATCCACCAGCTATCGGGTGGACATTGCTGTTAGGTATACACACACACACCCTATGGGGTGGACAGTGCTGTTAGGGATAGACATCCACCCCCTATGGGGTGGACAATGCTGGTTGGCATAGACTTCCACCACCTATGGGATGGACAATGCTGTGCTGGTGGGGATAGACATCCACCCCCTATGAGGTGGACTTTGCTGGTAGGGATAGACATCCATCCCCTATAGGTTAGACAATGCTGGTTGGGATAGACATCCACCCACTATGGGGTGGACAGTGCTGGTTAGGATACACATTCACCACCTACAGGGTGGACATTGCTGGTAGGAATACACCCCACCCCCAATGGGGTGGACAATGTTGGTAGGGATAGACATCCACCCCCTCTGGGGTAGACAATGCTGGTGGGGATAGACATCCACCCCCTATGGATTGGACAGTGGTGGTAGGGATAGGCATCCACCTCCTATGGGGTGGACAGTGCTGGTAGGGATAGACATCCACCCCCTATGGGTTGGACAGTGGTGGTAGGATAGGCATCCACCCCCTATGTGGTAGACAGTGCTGGTAGGGATAGACATCCAGCCCCTTTGGGGTGGACAGATCTGATAGGGATACACACCCACTCCCTATGGGGTGGAGAATGCTGATGGGGATACACACCCACCCCCTATGGGGTGGACAGTGCTGGTAGGGACACACACCCACCCCCTATGGGGTGGACAGTGCTGGTAGGGATAGACATCCACCCCCTATAGGGTGGACAATGCTGGTAGGGGGAGTGGGGGTACCTATGATACCCCTCTACATTGTCATGGACAAGGTGGCAGGCACCGTGTGGTGCCTGTCACCTTGTGCATGACAATGCACAACGTGCATTCCCAGCACTGTGGCGGGTGGTGATGTGAGCACTGTCCACCACAATTCTGTGAATAGGGGATGCCACCACCACGTTGGTGGTGGCATCCTAATTGCCGGTGCGGGACCGCAGCACCACTGGCAGCTGGTCCCAGCACCCCTAGGGTGGTAGGCAGACTAAAGTCCGCCCGCCATCCTATTAGGCCCCATAATGTCTGAAAAATAAAGATGGTATTTATTTTCTCTATGTTTAACAATATATATCAAATATACTTAACTAAATAAATTAATCATTTTTTTCATTAATATATGTTTGACAATAAAGAAACATATCAAATAAAAAATTAGATCTCTCATTATTTATTTGCTATTTTAATAATTGTCGATTGTGTAGTAAAATATTTTGTTTTAAAACAATGTACTTTAAGAAAAATGATATTTTTAATAAATATATATAATAATTTATTTTTTATTAACTCAACCTACAGTATTATCGATACACATTCCCACCGAACACTACATTAAGTTTTATAATTTGCTGAACTAACAACATATATTACCACTCCAATTAGTATTAAATAAGGGAAGGTGCTGGACACTAAACATATATAATTTACTATTCCCACTCCATTTAGTATTAAATCAGAGTAGGTGCTGGACACTAAGGGGTCCATTAGGATGGAGGGCGGATGTCCTCCGCTGGGCAGGTTTAGCAACCACCGGACTGGCGGCAGACATCCACCCGCCATCGAAGACCTGAACACTGCCAGTCCGATTAGCATTGCGGTCGTGACCGCAGCGGTGTGATTTTCCACTCGCCACTTTTCCGCCGGTTGCAGTCCGCCCGCTTGCCTGGTGTGTGGAGCTGGACTGCTACAATTGTGGTGGATCAGGGTCAAGCACTGTCGGCACAATTATGATGCCGGCGGTAGCCAGCTTTCCGCGGCAGTGGAACTGCCATGGAAAGGCATGCGGAAAATGTATCTGGGAGTCCATTGCGGACCCCCAATGTGTTGGGGTGTGTGTGGGTGCACAGGGGGGGTACCCATGTTACCCCCCTACATGTCCCTGTACCAGGTGGCAGGCCCTGTGTAGTGCCTACAACACAGTGTAGGTACATTCAGGACATGCTTGTTTGGACATCGCAGCTTTGCTGCTGGCATCATCGCCTGCCACAATGTTAACCGCCGCTATCCGACAGACGCGGTCGAATTTACACTGCGAATTTCCCATGGTCCTGGCGGGCAGTGTTTTCCTGCTACCAATGGCGGTCGGAGTGATTTTCCGACCACCATGCTAATAGACCCCTAAACATACATAATTTACTATTCCCACTCCAATTAGTATTAAATCAGGGAAGGTGCTGGACACTACAGATATATAATTTACTATTCCCACTCGAATTAATATAGAATTAAGGGAATGTGCAGGACACTAAACATATATAATTTAATATTCTCACTCCAATTAATCTAAAAATAAGTGAAGGTGCTGGACACTAAACATATAATTTACTATCCCCACTCCAATTGATATAAAATTAAGAGAAGGCGCAGGACACTAAACATATATAATTTAATATCCCCCCCCATTAATATAAAATTAAGGGAAGGTGCTGGACAGTAAACATATATAATTTACTATTCCCACTCCAATGAGTATTAAATCAAGGAAGGTGCTGGACACTAAACATATATAATTTATTATTCCCACTCCAATTAATACAAAATTAAGGGAAGGTGCTGGACACTAAACATATATAATTTTCTATTCCCACTCCAATTAATATTTAATCAGGAAATGTGCTGATCACTAAACATATTTATTTTTATGTTCACAATTACAACATCTTACATTTTTCAAATAAGTTAATCAGTATCAATTTGGGAAATAATATTCAGAAAAAATATATATGATTTTCATATACATATTGATTTTTAAAAATGATAAAACATACAAAATATTTTTATATATAATTTATGATCATAATGAATACTTTGGGCATCATTAGGATGGCAGGCGGAGAAATCCCGACGTAAAAAGGGACTGCCCGCCATAAGTGTGGCGGTCCCGTTTAGGATGCGCCCGCCACATTGGCGGGCGCATCCTGCATTTTTGACATTGCGGAGGGCGGTGCTTCCAGCACCACCTGCCGCAATGCCAAAAATGCATGTTGTGCATTTGCATGCACAACATGGCAGGCACCGGGGGTCTAATGGACCCTTGCCCACCGAAGGTGACGCATCTATTTCCTGAGCAACTAGGATTGCTATTTATAGAAATAGTTAAATCTGGCCGCTTTCCAGATGCATGGAAAACAGCCTCAGTTCTGCCGCCACTAAAAAAGCCAAATTTAGACCTGGAGGAACCCGGGAACTATAGACCTATTGCGAGAATCCCTTTTGCCGCAAAAGTACTGGAGAAATTATTGAACAAACAGCTGTCTCAATTTCTTGCAGAGGCAAATGTTCTAGACCACTCGCAATTTGGTTTCCGGGAGGGACATGAAACGGAAACATCCCTGATCATGGCAGTGGAGGAACTGAGGAGTGTACTGGATGCCGGAGGGAAGACCGCCTTGATCCTCTTGGACCTTCGACACGGTAAACCATGATACACTCCCGATCCGACTAACTGAACTCGAAGTCCATGCGTCGGCTCGAACGCTGTTAGCCTTATTTTTGTCTAACAGAATGTTCACTGTGGAGCTAGGAGAGGCTAAATCGAAACCATATAACTCTCCTTGTGGTGTACCCCAGGGGTCTTCTTTAAGTCCCACTCTTTTTAATTTATATGTGGCACCTTTAGTGGCAATAATAAGGAATTGTGGTTTCCTACCGGTCTCCTATGCTGACAACACCCAAATAGTGGTATCAATTGCAAACAATGCTAAAGAGACTGCAGACAGATTTAAAAACTGCATGATGCAAATTAGTCAATGGATACAGGGCAATTGCCTAAAGTTAAATGGAGACAAAAGTGAAGTCATGCTATTGGGGACAGACATGGAAATCTGGTCCCTGGAGTGGTGGCCTGATAATTTAGGCATTTGCCCATCCCCATTTAACAAAGTTAAAAATCTGGGAGTGATTCTGGACAACAAACTGTCGTTTGACGCTCAGTCAAACAAATTGGCATCCACCATATGGTACATTCTGAAAATGATAAGGAAGCTCCTGCCGTTTATTCCTCATGATTCCTGTAAAACGGTGGTAACAGCGCTGGCCTTTTCTAGACTAGATTATGGGAATGCTCTGTATGCTGGGATACAGATCCAGCACCTAGCAAAACTGCAGCGCTTGCAAAATGCAGCAGCCAGGCTGGTGCTGGATATTCCCAGATCCGAGCCTATTGCACACAGATTAAGAACCCTTCATTGGCTTCCAATGGAAAAAAGAATAACATTTAAGTCTGTGTGTTTGGCCTATAAAGCCCTTCATGGGAAGGGTTCTCAGTTTTTAAAAACACATTTGAAACTTTATGAGCTATCCAGGAATTTGAGATCTAGTCAAGAAAAACTGATTCAGGTCCCAAAATACAAGCAGATCAGGTGGAAGGGAGAAGCTTTCTGCTGCATACAGCTAAGGCTTGGAATCTTCTCCCAATTGCAATAAAAATCAGTCTATCTCTGCTTCGTTCAGGAAAGAGGTAAAAACCTGGCTGTTTACCTCCTGTTAGAATTTAATCTAGGAAGATTCCGGGTCTCTCTGCATCTACTCAGTGCCAAGATGCCCATGGGCAATCGCGCGCTTTATAAATTCACAAATCAAATTAACCAAATAAAATCAAATAAAATGCAGGGTGGTACCATAGGTACCCCCCATGTGCACCCACCGCTACGGGTTCCCAATGGCAAACACCGCATGCGTTTCGTTGCCACCACGGAAAGGCAAATCCCCACATGTATCCTAATATGGATGGCGGTGTAGACACCGCCACCATATTACAACCTTTTTCCGCCTGGTCGATTCATCGACCGGGCGGAAAACCGGCAGACGGTCTTTCGGTCCGCCGGGGTCCCCCCTCCATAGTAATATGGTGGGGGGGGAAATGGCATGCGGGCGGGAGAGAATGTCTGGTGGATCGCCACCGCCATGTGGACGGTGGCGATCCGCCCAACATTCTAATTGACCCCTTTCTTTGTAATAATTGTAAAATATTAAACACTGTTATATATTATCCGCAATTTAACATACATAATTTTTTTATTTTTTAAATATCTCATAATAATGAAAATGTGTACAATTTTTAAATTTTAAATGTTTTTTTTTTACTTTTTAAAAATTATTAGGACAAATAAATCAAACATCCCCTATGAACACAAGAAAATCATTTTTTTGAAATAAAAGTTTCTTATTTGCATCAATTATTTAGTAATTTTTTTAATATATACACATTTTCACACCTTTATTCACTATAAACACAACATAACAGTCAAAAGAAACATTTCTAATATATTTTTACAATTTTTCATTTTTGAAAATATTATTTTAAATATTTTAAAACACTCCCCACCCTTATCCCCTGTAAACCCAATATCCCGCTCCTAAAACAACATTTTAAAATTAATCTTTAAAATTTCTAAATTGCTTAATATTTTGAAACACATTTTTTAAAACACTCCCCACCCTTATACCCTATAAACCGAACATCGCACTCCTAAAACAACAATTTTAAATTAATTTTACAATTAAAAAATGTTTTTAAATGTTAAAACACTCTCCACCCTTATCCCCTATAAACCCAACATCCCGCTCCTAAAAACTATATTGCAATTTAAAAATTTTATAACATTAATGAACTATTATTATACCAGAAACAAACATATAACAATAAAAAAATAACAATATTTTGACATAACGGTATTTTTGCAATCGATATTTAATACAACAATATTTTTTGCAACACACAAAATCGATATTTTTTTCAGCGATATTCATCGATATTTAGTACTTTCGATATTCAAAACTCAATATTAATGCATATCGATATAAAAAACTCAGTATTATGTCTACTTACTGCCTCCACCGCCAGGAAGGGCTGTGGTAGAGAGCGGAGGGGATTCGCCAGTGTCACCATCAGGTCATTCGCATAAAAAGCTAACTTAGGGGCTGATTACGATGGCCGACGGACTTGAGTCCGACCGCCATCATCATGGGAATTGGGACCGTCTGCCTATATGGAGGTGGTCCCGCTCATGGAATTACAATGCGACTGCCACGGTGGCTTGTCGCATTGGGCATACATACCATTGTGGCGGGTGCTACCGGCAGCACCCGCCACAATGGTAAAAATGCAGGGTCTGCATTTCCCTGCACTACGTGGCAGGCACCAAGCGGTGCCTGCCACATAAGGCAGGGAAATGTAGGGATGCACCATAGGTGCCCCCCCAAGTGCAGAAGGAAAGTCCCCGTGCTGAACGGGTCCCTCTCAGTGTCTCTACCTCCCATCCTTACCCATGTTATCTCCGATTTCGACCGTACTCATTCTGCAAATTTCTCCATATATAATGCAAATCAAAGCGTAGACAGAGGGCAGCACTGTCGAGTTCCACGTTTGATTTCAAAGGGCTGGGATATTCTCCCGTTGACTTGGACCATTGACTGAGGTCTTGCATACCCGACTAAGATCCATCCTATGAATCGGCGTCCTAGGCCTACGGTGCATAGGACCGCCTGTAGGTATGGCCAATGTACTCTATCAAATGCCTTTTCGACATCCATGGAGAATAGAAGTGTTGATATCTTAGTTTGTTGGACCTTGGCTAATAAGTGGCATATTCACTTTGTGTTGTCACTGCAATTGTGCCTCGGGATAAAGCCGGCCTGATCCGGGTCGATAAGGCCTTGCATCATTGGGGCTAGGCGCCTGGTGAGGATGGTGGTAAAAATATTCGCATCGACATCAAGGGGACGATTCCAATCTTGGTCGGAAGGGCACTGAATCGAGTTCGGCATTAGCGGATATGATTCGGAGGCTGATTTTCCGTCCAAGTCGTACACGGGTCCGGACGTCGAAGTACGATGCGAACAAGTGCGAAATCTCCATCCGAATCGTTTCTGGGTCCGAACAGCTCCGTACGACTCAGTCACAAGCAAACCGTGGCGGGCAATGGAGAAGTTTTACGACCGAGCTTGTACAATGCTTGATTCGGACAGCCGAATCGAGTCAGAGCGTCCGGCTCGCAATAGCTCCCGGAGTTGGACTTCGGGGGTCCATGTAGGACCCCCCGTCACCCGCAGCCTTACGACTTGGACACAGGGGGAGACCCCAACACAGGCATGTACGGTGCGGATGGCACCGATACGTACTCACTGTAGGGGGCGCACTTGTCCGCAACGTACCCATTCAGTCAATGGGAGCCCATGTACGCATTGTAGGACCGACTTCTATGGGAGTCTGACCGAACCGAGTCCGACACCATACGGCCGCATCGTACTCGCTCGGTTGGACTGCAGGAGTCCGGATCGGTCGGGAAACACCCCGGATCTGGGTCAGTCGGAGTGCTTTCCGACCGAGATCGGAATCGGCTCCTGAGTAGTAAAATGGGTCTATATGCATCTCATTGGGTTGGATCATTGCCCTTTTTGGGTATAACTGCAATGGTGGATAATCTCATTGTATCTGTCAGGGAGCCAGTTTCGCAGAAGGAATTATATAATTGAGTAAGGATAGGAGCCAAAGGCAGGAGCAAATACTTTGTAAAATTCTGGGGTTAGCCGTCATGGCCAGGAGCCTTCTCCAATGGAAGGTGGGATATTGCAGAAAGTACCTCATTGATATGAATGTCTTTCTCCAGAGCAAGAGCATTTTGATGATCTAGTCTATCAATTGGTGCTCAGCTCAGATAGAAATCTAACTCAGCACCTGAATAGTCTTCCGCCTTATAGAGTTATCTGTAGAAGTGTTGAAACTCTTGTGCTATCTGATCATCCTGCTCCAGTGTATCCACGATTGCGGTTAACCTCTAGCTATTTGCCTGTGCCCAGAGTCTCTGGGCCAGTAAACAGTCGCCTTTATTCCCTCCCATATAATATTTCTGTTTGGTCTGCAGTAGGGCATATTCTACCCTATCCATGTATAGAGCCTTGTGTTCCTTTTGGGCTATATTAAGCTTACGATGTCCCTGATGTGCCCCTGATCTTTTATATATGCCCTCTAGCTCTTTGACCCTCTCCTCTAGTGTAATATGTTTCACCTGTCTCTCTTTATTGTAACAAGCTACGATAGTGATAATATGCCCACATATTACCACCTTTAAAGTGTTCAAGAGAAGGGCAATTGGAGTGTCAGGTGTTTTGTTTACTTCCAAAAAGACCTTAGTTGCGTCCATAATTTCAAAGATCACTGGACAAAGGAGTCTATTACGTTGTCCGCCCACCACCGTAACGGAATGCAGGACCATCTGCCAGGGGTGCAGCGGTCCCACACCTGCAATTAGGATGCCACCGTGGCAGTGGCATTCCCCATTCCCAACATTGTGGAGGGTGGAGCTCACAGCACCGCCCGCCACTATGCTGGGAATGCACATTGTGCAATGGCATGCACAAGGTGAGAGGCACCGCACGGTGCCTGCCACCTTGCCCTTACCAATGTAGGGGAGTACCACAGGTACCCCCCCATGTGCACCCCCCACTCCCCCAACACTTAAGGGGCCCACAGCGGCCCCCCGCAGGCAGAAACCGCATGCCTTTCCATGGCGGCAATTCCGTCATTGAAAGGTTTATCTCCGCATTCATCATGATATGGATGGCGGTGTCTTGCAGACACGGACACCATGTCATGACCTTTTTCTGCCCGGTTGACGAGTCGACCGGCGGAAAAGCAGTGGACAGTCTTTCCATCAACCGCGGACCCCCCAGCCATACTCTCTCATACCTGTCATACAGACCCCCCAGCCATACCTCCCATGGATCTGTTCTTAACATCTTCCATCTGGTATCAAAGCTCGGTATTCTATTCCTGAAGGTCAAGGAGTTCTCTACGGTGAGCGTCCAGTTCTTCTTCTCTTGTGTCTCCGATTCGTTCCAGAGGCTACTCTTTAAACCAGGTCGCCCATGTCTCTAAGAATCTCTTTAACCTCTGTTGCTATATCTTTATTTAGTGCTGCATAGTCAGACCTCAGCACTCCAAAGAGGGTTTCCAGTAAGGTTCTTGTCATTGGGGCCTCTTCTCGGTCTCCCAATGCATTCTCGGGGCTAGTGTTACACCCCTGTGTTTTTTTAGAGGGGCTTGGAGAGCAAGTCCTTTATACTGCCATAGTTCTTGGTGGGGGGTCTGAGGATTGCCATTTCCTTCCCCATAAGCGCGTCAGATCTGCACTTCTCACATCTTCCTGTCTCCAAATTGCCCCGGTAGACAAAGTTGTGCTTTCTATGGCTCCATTCTAGTACTCCTGTGGTCTATAATGCCTTGACCGATGGGGTCTCAACCAGCAGACCGACCCATGAACAAGGAGCACAGGAGCTACGAAATGCGCAGGGTCTAAGTAACACGAAATGTTCGGAAGCGCTGCTGGTTTGAATAATAAAGAACCCTGCTGACAAAGCCCGGTTTGCCTGGCTCCGTGTGCACCTTTGTTGTGGGCAACTCTTTGGATGAAAATTTACTGGCCCATCCCGGTCGGAAAGGCAGCACCACTGCGATATTTAAGTGGACTGTTGGATCCTGATACACAGACCTCGTGTTAACAGGGAGACAGGTTGCATACATTAGACTAGCTGTGTGACTGGAGGCTCTATGGAGAGCCGTGAACAGAATTGGTTCTAGGCAGAACCCATCAAAGGGTAATATTTCAACACCAGACTACGAGTTCCAGAATGCTAAGGATAGTGGGAGTCCATCAAAGGGTGTTATAACAGCGAAGAGGGACTCAACGTCAACGTATCTGCCAGCATCAACTGACCCGTGAACAAGGAGCACAGGAGCTCCGAAACGCGTAGGGTCTTAGCAACATGAAATGTTCGGAAGCGCTGCTGGTTTGAATAATAAAGAACCCTGCTGACAAAGCCCGGTTTGCCTGTCTCCGTTTGCGCCTTTGTTGTGGGCAACTCTTTGGATGAAAATTTACCGGCCCGTCCTGGTCGGAAAGGCAGCACCACTGCGATATTTAAGCGGACTGTTGGAGCCTGATACACAGACCCCGTGTTAACAGGGAGACAGGTTGCATACATTGGAATAGCTGTGTGACCGGAGGCTCTATAGAGAGCCATGAACAGATTTAATTCTAGGCAGAACCCATCAAAGGGTAATATTTCAACGCCAGACTACAAGTCCCAGAAGGCTAAGGATAGTGGGAGCCCATCAAAGGGCGTTATAACAGCGAAGAGGGACTCAACGTCAGCGTATCTGTCAGCATTAACCGACCAGTGAACAAGGAGCACAGTAGCTCCGAAGCGTGTAGGGTCTAAGCAACACGTTTGCCTGTCTCTGTGTGCGCCTTTGTTGTGGGCAATTCTTTGGATGAAAAATGCACATACATACATATATATGCATACATAAGTTAAATTACTATTCTTTAGTACATATGTCATCTGAGTTCCTGTGTGACTATAACAATGTGTGGCTGTATGGGTGAGTGACTGGGTGTGTGATTGGCTGTATTGGTGAGTGAGTGGGTGTATGTGTGGCTGTGTGGGTGAGTAAGTCAATGTGTGAGTGGCTGTATGGGTGTGTAAGTGGCTGCATCCGTGAATGAGTGGCATAAGAGTGGGTTTGTAAGTGCCTGTATGGGTGGGTGACTGCATGTATGAGGATTGTATGGGTGAGTGTATGGCTGTTTAAGTGGGTGCCTGGTTAGGTGAGTTGGTGGGTGGGTGGCTTTATTGGAGACTGAGTGTTTTTGTGAGTGGCTGCATGGTTGAATGAATGAATGTGCAAGTGGTTGTATGGATATGTGAATGGGTATGTACGTGGTTGTGTGGGTATGTTTGTTGGTGAGTGTATGGCTGTGTTGAGAGTCTGTATGAATGAGTGAAAGGCTGTGTGAGTGCTGTCAGGCAGAATAAGTGGGTGTGTGAGTAGCTGTATGGGTAAGTATGTGGCTGTGTGAGTTGTTGTATGGGTGAGTGAGTGGTTGTGGGAGTAACTGTATTATTGAGTGACTGGGTATATGAGCGCCTGTATAGGTGAGTGAGTGAGTGGGTGGGTGTGTGAGTGGGTGGGTGTGTGAGTGGTTCTATGGCTGAATGAGTGAGTGTGTCAGTGGTTGTATGGGTCTGTGAATAGGTTTGTCAGTGGTTGTATGGGTGTGTGAGTGGGTGTATGAGAGGTTGCATGGGATGTGAGTGAATGTGTGAGTGGTTCTGTGAATGATGTCATCAGTGATGTCATTTGAGATATTATCAGTGATGTCACTGACCATGTCATGAGTGATGTAATATGTGAAGTCATAAGCAGTGGATTGCGGGGCAAACATTATACTTAGCTCAAGTAACAATAGGTTTTATTTACTCTGCTTCCTAACCATAACGTCCCAGTAACCTTTGTTGTTGCAGTGAATTTCTATGATGTTTTAAGTATTAATTCCTAACTAAAATGTCCATATAACTTTTCTAGTTATATTGGTGAGTGATATATATATACATATTTATATGTATGTAGGTATATATATTATCTACTGGCGGTCGCCAGTAGATAGTTATAGTTAGGACCGAGTTTCCATAGGAAATCTGAAAATTCTATTTTGAATAACTTTGGCGCCGGTTGACGAATCCTCGCGAAATTTTCAAAACTAATGGGGCGCTCCATTCAGCTCCTACCCTAAAAGTCTCAGGGTGATTCGTCAAGCGGGGGCCGAGAAAAAGGGGGTCCCAAAACGCATTTTCCCCATGCATTTTTCCATAGGACCTTTAGTCGAAGGTACAGCCCGAACGGCTAAACAGAATTACTTGAAATTTGGCAGAGAGGTAGTCCTCAGGTCAGGGAAGTGCCTTTTGCAGGTCTGGTGTCAATCTGTTCAGTAGTTCCTGAGAAAATAGCATTTAAAAGCATATAAATATCTATGAGCGCGCACCGTGCGCGCACCGTGCGTGCACCGTGCGAGCACACTAACGTGCGCGAGCGTAATTCTGATTGGTGGTTACATGTTAGTCAACATTCGAATCGGTCGAAATCAGGAAGTGTTGGCCGCCATTTTGTTTGTTTTCAGTGCGAGAGTGAAAAAGGAAGGTGGCGAACGTGAAAAGGGGGCAGGGTAGAGAGTTCCTGACCCCCTAGCCTTTGTCAGGGGGTCCCTGAAGGACCCCGAAGGCAGAAAATATATATATATATATTTTTTTTTAAATCGCGGGGGTACGCCCACCGTGCGCACGGTGAAAAAACAAAAAAAACAAAAAAAACTAATTTTAATACGTAGTTTATTGTAAAATAAATATATAAAAAAATAATAATACATAAATAAATTAGCATTTAAAAAAACCTACAAATTCACTGAAAAAACCATAGGTTTCACACACTTTATAGTTAGGAATTAGCATTTAAAAAACCTTGCAAATTCACTTAAAAAAACATAGGTTTCACACATGTTATAGTTAGGTGGATATTTCACTCGTAAAAAAACAATGAAATTCCGCTGTTATAGTTAGTTCAGATAACAATAACTCGCGCGACCGCCACTCTATCACAAGGATGATGTCATCAATGATGTCATGAGTGATGCCACTGACCATGTCATGAGTGATGTAATATGTGACGTCATGAGCAGTGGATTGCGGGCGCGAGAGTTATAGTTATCTGAACTAACTTTAACGGGGGAATTTCATTGGTTTTTTACGAGTGAAATATCCTCCTAACTATAACATGTGTGAAACCTATGGTTTTTTAAGTGAATTTGCAAGGTTTTTTAAATGCTAATTCCTAACTATAACGTGTGTGAAACCTATGGTTTTTTCAGTGAATATATATATATATATATATATTCACTGAAAAAAAACATAGGTTTCAGGGACATTATAGTTAGGTGGACATTTCACTCATACAAAACCAGTGAAATTCAGCCATTATAGTTAGTTCAGCTAACTACAACTCGAGCCCCCGCAACGCACTGCTGATGACTTCACATATTACATAATTCATGACATGGTCAGTGTCATCACTGATAACATCAGTGAATTTCAAAGGTTTTTTGAATGCTAATTTCTAGCTATAACGTCCCTGAAACCTATGGTTTTTTCAGCAAATTTCAAAGGTTTTTTAAATGCTCATTTCTAACTATGCCTACAGAGGTAGGACATATGCAGAACGAGGAAGAAAGACGCAGAAAGAAGCAAATGAAATGCAGAAAGAGGTAACAGAAATCAGAAAGACAAAGGTGCATAAAGAAGAAAGAGATATGCAGAGAGAACCAACAGAGGTGCAGAAAGAGGCCTTGTTGCAAAGTCATACTATGCCCCCAACCTTTTGCTGACAGGTACTGGTGGTAACTGACTCTGACTAACCAGGCCTAGAGCCAGTGCTGTGCAAAAAGACACTTAGAATTCAGTGAAAACACCTACATACACCAGGGTACACTGTGGGTTAGGGTACCCCTGTGTTTGGCATGACCTCCCCTGTAAGGGCCTAGTATATAATAGCAAAACACACAAGATGATGGACGGAATGTTGCACATTGGCAAAACATTCCCCCCAGTCACAGATCTGGGTTTAATACATCGTTATTTTGCTCACCACGCCACCCCAGTTCAGACATGGCCATATGCAAATCAGTCTTGAGCCTGTGCCTCATGGGTACAGTCCAGCCTGAACTGCCAAGCCATGTATTCCCTGGACCGGAATCAAGCATCCTAGGACCGGTTTCGGGGTTTCACCCCTCTTCAGCCAGGATAGCTTGACTCCAGTGGCGTAGTGAGCACGGGACCCATGTCTTGGCAAACCCTTCACACATAGGGCAAACAGCAAAACACACAAGATGATGGACGGAATGTTGCACATTGGCAAAACATTCCCCCAGTCACAGATCTGGGTTTATTCCATCGTTATTTTGCTCACCACGCCACCCCAGTTCAGACATGGCCATATGCAAATCAGTCTTGACCCAGTGCCTCATGGGAACAGTCCAGCCTGAACTGCCAAGCCATGTCTTCCCTGGACCGGAATCAAGCCTCCTAGGACCGGTCTCGGGGTTTCACCCCTCTTCAGCCAGGATAGCTTGACTCAAGTGGCGTAGTGAGCACGGGACCCACGTCTGGGCATACCCTTCCCACATAGTGCGAACAGCAAAACACACAAGATGATGGACGGAATGTTGCACATTGGCAAAACATTCCCCCCAGTCACAGATCTGGGTTTAATCCATCGTTATTTTGCTCAACATGCCTCCCCAGTTCAGACATGCTGTTGGACCCGGCCTCGTGGCGTGGTCTTAACCCTCTTGGATTGTGCTCGTCCCCCGCACCGGCCTACACGGGCCGCCCTTCCAGGTCACCACGGGACCCCTCATCCCTTCGGGGTCCCCCCCATGCTTGCTCCACGCACCAGCCCACGCAGCCCGGCTCCCTCCGGCCTCGGCCCCAGCGAAGCCCCGACATCAAGGTACCAAGATCTGGCCAGGGGGCACCGCATGGCCACTTCACCACTCCCGGAGGAGGAGAGTTTCGATGGGACCCCCCACCGTCCCTCAACACCTTGATGCGATCATCCTCCGGCCTACCCGGGCCTGGCGCCTCTCCCGCTGGGTGTCTGGCCTCTCCCAGCCCGGCCTCTCCGCCCCCCAGGCGCAAGGGTCCGGACATCAAAGGGCTCCAGACCTATATCTGGGGCAACCCCGCAATGGGACAGTTGTCGTATCCCGGAGTCAAGAGCCCTGCTGATGGAATCGCGGCTTACCCTGCGGAGAAGAACTCTTGCTTGAGACTATACCACGAGCCCTGCTGACTGCGTCGCGGCTCCACCTTATTGAGACAAGGAACCTCACGGAACATCGGGGCCCTGCTGATGCTGTCGCGGCCCAACCTCGCTGAAACCTCCCTCGGAGCCCTGCTGACGTCGTCGCGGCTCGAGCTGAACGGAAACACCTTAAGAGCCCTGCTGACCTGGTCGCGGCTCAAACTCCACGAACTGATCGCCAGAGCCCTGCTGACGCCGTCGCGGCTCGACCACTCCGAGACCCGGAGTCCCTCCAGCTTGAGGATCAAGAACTGGGCCCAGGGTACTTTCGTACCAAGCTGCTACTAAAGACTGTCCCGCTACCCCGTCCCTACCCGAGACTTTGAGACTCTTGTGGATCCCTCGATCCCCCTTGTACATATCGATAACCGTAATTTCTTAGATGCTGATAAAGAACTGCTCGTCTTGATAAACATCCTCGAGTCCTGTGTGGTGGTGTTACTGTGCTAGTACGTTATAGGGGAATGACCTCTCCTAGGAGGCTTCTCAGCAGCGCTCTCTACTTCGTGCAGTATGGGGGCCCCTCTGGGTGGTCTCTCCGACTCCCCCGAGGTCCGCCTTCCAACATTTGGTGGCCAGCGACGGGATCCGAGCCGAACGCAGATCGTACAAGCAAGTAACCCACTCGCTATCCATCCAGACGAACATAGACCATGGAGTTCCAACCAGAACGATTGGAAGAGTACACGCACAAAGAGTTAAAACAGTTCTGCAAGGACAAGGGCATTACGACCACCGGCCTAGGTACCAAGGAAGAGATGCAGAAAGCCCTGAGAACCTGGATAGAGTCCGAGGCGGGTCCCTCCCAGGGTGAAGGTCCCCTGCCCCTGAATGCAGCCATGCCACCAGCACCGACCCCAGCGAACGAAGGGAGAAACAGCCTGGAAACCGGCCTCTCCGCGGAAGAAATACGAGAGCGGGAGAAGGTCCGGACCCATGAGCTAGAGCTCACACGACTTCGGCTGGACGGCGAACTCCGGCTGGCCGAAAAGAAATGGGCCATGGAGCAGCTACGGCTACAAGAGGAGATAGAGGAGAAGAAACGGCATCGAGAACTAGAAGAGAAATGGCTGCAGGAGGAAATCGAAGGAAAGAAACGGCATCGAGAACTAGAAGAGAAACGGCTGTAGGAGGAAATCGAAGAAAAGAAACGGCATCGAGAACTAGAAGAGAAAAGGCTGACCCTCGAACACGAGCGGGGCCTTAAAGAACTCGAACTCAAGGCCCAGAAGGGGGAGACCGGCACCCCCAGCAATAGAGACGCTCTGCCGCCCACCGAAGCCAAGGTCCATATTCCCAAGGATGTCGTCAAGGAGTACTATAAAAACGACGACATCCAGCAGTGGTTCAAGGCGTACGAGGTGGCCATGACCTCCCATCGGGTACCCCGGAAGGATTGGGGTGCCGGCCTATGGGGTCGGTTCCTTAGCGAGGGCCGAGATACCCTGCTCCAGCTCCCGGAAGAGGTGATGACCTCATACGATCATATGAAGGAGGCCCTGCTCACCCGCTACGGTCTAACCGTGGAAATGTACCGCCAGCGTTTCAGAGACTGCAAGAAAATCCCCGGCACCACGTGGGTAGAGTATGTTGACTTCTTCAGCAGGGCCCTAGAAGGTTGGATCAAGGGTAGCAAGGTCACCACCTACGGGCAGCTGGTCGACCTCAATATTTGGGAACACCTCTCCAACAACTGCTTCGTGGAGCTAAGACAACACCTCCTCGACAGCAAGCTGACCGAGCCGCAGAAGCTCGCCGCCAAGGCCGATCGATGGGTCAACACCCGAGTCCCCCGGAACCCGATGGGGGAGTACCAGCGGAAACCCACCGGACCCCCCCGCCAGCGCGGCGGAGGAGGAGGGTCGAACCGGAACCGGGACATTCCAGCCGGGCCGCCCCGGAGTCCGCCTCGGGGGCCGCCTCAGCAACACCCCTCCCCGAGCCTAGCCCGAAGAGGGACGACGCCAGCCAAAACCGGCCCCCGGCCCCCGATAACCTGCTACGGCTGCCAACAAACAGGACACTATGCCAGCGACCCTGCCTGCCCCATGAACCGACGAGGTGGGACCAGCGGGCCCCCGCCCCGACAACTGGCGGCTGCCGCCCTGGGAGAAGGGGAGGAAGAGGAAGAACCCCTCGACGGGGGGTCCACTGAGTGGGAGCCGGCGGCCATGTCCCTGGTCTGCCTGGGCAGCCGAGAAATGGTGCCCCAAACACCCATCCCGAGCAACACCCAGAAGTACCAACAGTGGGTCACTATCAATGGACGACGGGCCGAAGCCCTCCGTGACACCGGAGCCAGTGTCACCGCTGTCCGCTGCCACCTGGTGACCCCCGAACAGATCCTGCCAAATGTGCTATGCCCCGTCCGGACGGCCGACAACAGCGAAAGCATGTGCCAGATGGCCCAGATCCCCTTCGAATGGGGAGGGGTGACGGGCATGCTGAAGGTGACTGTCCGCGACGACGCCCCAGTGGACTGCCTCCTGGGGAACGACCTAGAGAGTTCCCTCTGGGCTCAAGTGGAGCGGCGAGAACATCTCCGAATGTTGGGACTACCCGAATGGGCCTGCGCCACCACCCGGTCCATGGCCGCCCAGGCCCCCCGCTCGGCCATGACAGTCGACACCGTCGAGCCCGAGGGGCCCGTGCCACCACCTGCCTTCAGCGAGGAAGAAGCGGGCACCGATGCCAGGCCCACTGAACCCCCCCGGGCGAGATCGCCTCTCTCGGTGCCCTCCCGTAGCTTGCCCAATGGCGCCACAACGGGGGCCCCACCAGAGAACAGTTCCAGCAGGAACAGAAGACCTGCCCCTCCCTTGAAGGAGTCCGGCAGCAAGCGGCCTCGCAGGCCAACGGTGACCAGACCGGAACACACTGGGTCTATTGGGCCGAAGGACTACTGTACAGCGAGCAGAAGATTGCAGAACTGGGGGCCCGTCGCGTGCTGGTGGTCCCCCTCCGATTCCGGGAGTTCCTCCTCAACCTGGCACATGATGTGCCCCTCGCCGGGCACCTGGGGCAGGACAAAACCTACAGCCGCCTGGTGACCCACTTCTACTGGCCCCAGATGCGGAGGGACGTGGACAACCACTGCCGGGCCTGCCAGACCTGCCAAGCCAGCGGCAAGACGGGGGGACGGGTCAAGGCTCCTCTCCAGCCCTTCCCAGCAGTCAACACCCCGTTCGAATGGGTCGGAATAGACATCGTAGGGCCCCTGGACCCCCGGACCGCCCTGGGTCACCGCTTCATCCTGGTCCTCGTAGACCACGCAACCAGGTACCCTGAGGCCATCCCGCTTCGAACTGTGACAGCCCCCGTAGTGGGCCGGGCCTTAATGGGGATCTTCTCGAGAGTAGGGTTCCCCCGAGAAGTGGTGAGCGACCGAGGTACGAACTTCATCTCTAAATACATGCGGTCCCTGTGGCAGCAGTGCGGGGTCACGTACAAATTCACCACCCCATACCACCCCCAGGGGAACGGACTGGTCAAGCGGTTCATCAGAACCTTAAAAGGCATGATCAAGGGCCTGGAAGAACCCCTACGGCGGAGATGGGATGTCCTGCTGCCGTGTCTCCTGTTTGCCTATCGGGAGGTCCCGCAGAAGTCCCTGGGGTTCAGCCCTTTCGAATTGTTGTACAGGCATCCGGTCCGAGGACCCTTCAGCCTGGTTAAGGAGGGCTGGGAGACGAAGCCCCGAGATGCCCCTCCCGACGTCTACAGATACCTCCTGACCCTATGAAACCAGACACGAAGGTTCCGAGCCCTGGCCGAAGCCAACCTCGAGGCCAGCCAAGAGGACATGAAAAGATGGTATGATCAAAACGCTTCTACCATCAAGTTTGAGCCGGGTCAGCAAGTCTGGGTCATGTCACCAGTTGACCCCTGCGCCCTCCAGGACGAATGGACCGGGCCCTTCAAGGTGGTGGAGAAGAAGAGCCCTGTCACCTACCTGATCGACATGGAGTCTCCCCGGAACCCCCTCCGGTTTCTACACGCTAACCGGCTCAAACCCCACTTTGCCCAGACCGAACTAAGCCTACTGCTAGCGACCGACGACGGGGCGAAGGCGACTCCGAGCCCCTACCCGACCTCCTGCGGACCAGCGACCACGACGGGACCATCAAAGGCGTCCAACTCGCCTCCTCCCTGACCCCGGAACAGCACCACGACTGTCAGCAACTGTTGCAGCCCTTTGCGGCCCTCTTCTCCCTCACTCCGGGGGTGACTCCATGGTGTGTCCACGATGTCGACACTGGGGACAGTCCCCCCGTGCGACACAGAGCCTACCGAGTACCCGACCGGGTGCGGGCCTGCATCCAGGCTGAGGTGGCGAAGATGCTGGCCCTCGGGGTCATCGAGCCCTCCGACAGCCCGTGGGCCAGTCCCGTCGTCCTGGTGCCAAAGGCCGCCGCCCCAGGCACCCCCCCGGAGCTACGATTTTGTGTGGACTACCGGGCCCTGAACGCTGTTACCAAGACCGATGCCCATCCTCTTCCCCGGGCCGACGAGCTCATCGACCGCTTAGGAGCAGCCCGCTAACTGAGCACTTTTGACCTCACCGCCAGGTACTGGCAGATCCAGCTCACCCCCGGTGCCCAAGAGAGATCCGCTTCCTCCACCCCTGATGGGCACTACCACTTTTGGGTGATGCCCTTCGGCATGAAGAACGCCCCGGCCACCTTCCAGAGACTAGTGAACAAAGTCCTGGCCGGGCTAGAGGCCTTCAGCGCGGCTTATTTAGATGACATTGCCGTATACAGCAGCCACTGGGCTGAGCACCTGGGGCACCTCAAAGCAGTCCTGGCCGCCCTCCAAAGGGCCGGGCTCATGATCAAGGCCTGCAAATGCCAGATAGGCCAAGGATCGGTGACCTATCTGGGCCATCAAGTAGGGAGCGGTCAGGTGGCTCCCCTCCAACCGAAAGTTGATGCCATCCAGGCGTGGGAACCCCCCACCACCCAGACAGCTGTCCGGGCCTTCCTGGGCCTCACCGGGTACTACCGGCGATTCTCGAGAGACTATGGGAGCATTGTCGGCCCCCTCACAGAGCTCACGTCAAAAAAGCAGCCCAAGAAGGTACACTGGACCCCCCGCTGCCAGACGGCCTTCGAGACTCTCAAAACGGCGATGTGCACTGCCCCCGTGCTACAGGCCCCTGACTACAGCAAGGGGTTCGTGGTGCAGACGGACGCCTCCGAGTATGGAATTGGGGCCGGCCTGTCCCAGGTAGATTCGGAGGGACTCAACAGACCCGTGGCCTTCATCAGCCGACGGCTGCTGCCCCGGGAGCAGCGGTGGAGCACCATCGAGCGGGAGGCCTTCGCTGTAGTGTGGGCCCTCAAAAAGCTTCGGCCCTATCTCTTCGGCACCCACTTCCGGGTCCAGACCGACCACCGGCCTTTGCGGTGGTTAATGCAAATGAGGGGCGAGAACCCCAAGCTACTGCAATGGTCCATCTCGCTGCAAGGGATGGACTTCTCTGTTGAACACCAGCCCGGCAATGACCACGCCAATGCCGACGGCCTGTCCCGCCTCTTCCGCCTCGACAAGGAGAACCCCCAAGGAAATGGGTGACTCTCCCTGCCTTCGGCTGGGGGGGACACCTGTTGGACCCGGCCTCGTGGCGTGGTCTTAACCCTCTTGGATTGTGCTCGTCCCCCGCACCGGCCTACACGGGCCGCCCTTCCAGGTCACCCCGGGACCCCTCATCCCTTCGGGGTCCCCCCCATGCTTGCGCCACGCACCAGCCCACGCAGCCCGGCTCCCTCCGGCCTCGGCCCCAGCGAAGCCCCGACATCGAGGTACCAAGATCTGGCCAGGGGGCACCGCATGGCCACTTCACCACTCCCGGAGGAGGAGAGTTTCGATGGGACCCCCCACCGTCCCTCAACACCTTGGTGCGATCGTCCTCTGGCCTCCCCGGGCCTGGCGCCTCTCCCGCTGGGAGTCTGTCCTCTCCCAGCCTGGCCTCTCCGCCCCCCAGGCGCAAGGGTCCGGACATCAAAGGGCTCCAGACCTATATCTGGGGCAACCCCGCAATGGGACAGTTGTTGTATCCCGGAGTCAAGAGCCCTGCTGATGGAATCGCGGCTGACCCTATGGAGAAGAACTCTTGCTTGAGACTATACCACGAGCCCTGCTGACTGCGTCGCGGCTCCACCTTATTGAGACAAGGAACCTCACGGAACATCGGGGCCCTGCTGACGCTGACGCGGCCCAACCTCGCTGAAACCTTCCTCGGAGCCCTGCTGACGTCATCGCGGCTCGAGCTGAACGGAAACACCTTAAGAGCCCTGCTGACCTGGTCGCGGCTCGAACTCCACGAACTGATCGCCAGAGCCCTGCTGACGCCGTCGCGGCTCGACCACTCCGAGACCCGGAGTCCCTCCAGCTTGAGGATCAAGAACTGGGCCCAGGGTACTTTCGTACCAAGCTGCTACTAAAGACTGTCCCGCTACCCCGTCCCTACCCGAGACTTTGAGACTCTTGTGGATCCCTCGATCCCCCTTGTACATATCGATAACCGTAATTTCTTAGATGCTGATAAAGAACTGCTCGTCTTGATAAACATCCTCGAGTCCTGTGTGGTGGTGTTACTGTGCTAGTACGTTATAGGGGAAGGACCTCTCCTATGAGGCTTCTCAGCAGCGCTCGGCTACTTCGTGCAGTGTGGGGGCCCCTCTGGGTGGTCTCTCCAACTCCCCCGAGGTCCGCCTTCCAACACATGCCATATGCAAATCAGTCTTGACCCTGTGCCTCATGGGAACAGTCCAGCCTGAACTGCCAAGCCATGTCTTTTCTGGACCGGAATCAAGCATCCTAGGACCGGTTTCGGGGTTTCACCCCTCTTCAGCCAGGATAGCTTGACTCCAGTGGCGTAGTGAGCACATGGCTGGGTCCAAATTGGAATGGCATGGTGAGCAAAAAAACGATGGATTTAGGCCCAGATCTCTGTACTGGGGTGAATGTAAGACATTGTTCTGCATTCTGTCCATCAATATTTCTTTTTGCACTAGTGTATAATAGGGCAGGGGGATAATAATTACCTCTAAGTCAGAGTTGCAGAAACATGTTTCTTTAATAGTAGTCGCGTTTGCAGAGTGGTAGAGATAGGGTGCTGGGCCTCTGACTAGGGCTCAGGAATTCCACTGTGTAGGACTTACAGGAGGTACCAGGAGGGCTTCTTGGCCCCCAAAGTCCCTCAGCAGTAAAGTGGACTTCTTCCACTATCCCGTAGTCTGCCAGGAGGCATGTTTGCAGAGTAGTTGAGAAAGGGGGTGTGGCCTCCAAAGACATTTTCGCAATCCTACTGTGTTGGACTTACTGTAGGTAACAAGCGGGGTAGTTGGCCGCCAAGGACATTGTTGGGGGCCATCTACCCCTCCTATTACCTATAGTAAGTACCACACAGCAGGATTGCTAAGTTCTCATAACAGGCCACACCCCCTTTGCCCACTACTCCGCAAATGTGCTCCCTGGCCCTCTACCCCTCCTATTACCTCCAGTAAATACCACACAGCAGGATTGCTAAGTTCTCATAACAGGCCACAACCCCTTTGCCCACCACTCTGCAAATGCACTCCCTGGTGAGCTCTTCAATGGGGATTGAAGTCCCCTTCACTGCAGGGGATCCTTAGGGGCCAACTAGCCTACCTCTCAATTCCAGTAAGCCCCACACAGTGATATGGCAGAGAGGTAGACACAGGCCACGTCTCCTTTCTCCACCACTCTGAAAATGCGCCTCCTGGTGCGCTCTTGGTTGGGGGAGGAAGTACCCTTTCCTCATGAGGGTCCCAGGGGGCCAACTCAGAATGCATGCTCCCATTGTGAAGCATACGAGTGCGACCAAACAGGGTTCGGTCGCATCGTACTTGCAGGGCCGTAACCGACGACAGCAGGTCGGTCGGTTACGGCTCCTGACCGATGTCGGACAGACCAGAGTGCCTCCGACATCGGAATAGGCCCCATAGCAGTGTCCGCTAAAGCAGAGGGGTGGATGGAAAAAAGATTCAAAGAACCACAAAGCATTGCAAAAGAGACATAAGTAAGTAAAGGCAGTACTTATGTTGTGAGCAGCAGCAACAAAGAAGGAATATTGCTGCTTGTTGACGTCCTTTCTACTTTGTTAGAATGTTCTTGAAGCTCCATATTCTTCAAATGTTGCTGCTGTAAGTGGGCAATAAAGAAGATTTGCATAATGTTAGCTCTGTGTCCTAACATAAAATCAAGGTGACAACTGAGATAACTTCCAAGTAGCTTCCATTGAAGATGAAGAAGTAAGGCACATTAAAAAGAACATTGGTTGGATGTGTTCAACATGGATGCTGTCTTATTGGAAGTAAAGAAAAACCTTAAGGATGGGTGTCCTACTAAGAACAAGATGAGTTGTGTTCTTAAAAGGTTTTGGAAAGTCAAAAATGAATTGAGCTGTGTTAATGTTTTTATGATGAAAGAAGCAGAGGCAGTTCAACCTGAAGGCTTAAAGAAAATAATTTTACAAATATGTTAAGAAAGGCATTTAGGGATTCTTAAGTGTAAGAAGAAAATTAAACAATAATATAGGTGTCCAGGAGCTAATGTTGAAATTGAGCTTTTTATGAGGAGTTGTTCAAGCTGTGCAAATTCTATTAAGACTATGTGAACATTTCACCCAGCTTTGAGGTTCCTTAGAATACCTAAAGATCACTTGGTAAACATTAGGAATAGATATTATGGGACCCATAATATCACATTAGAGTGATGCAAAATTGAGCATTGTTTTAGTTGACTACTTCTCGAAGTAGGTAGACCTAGAAATTGTTTCCGAACAGGATGCAGCAGCTGTGATAAAAGTTCTGGATAAAAATGTTTGTGAGAGAAAAAATCATAAGTGAATAATGGTTCACAATTTAAGTCAACTGTAGCAGAGGATTGTTCAGCACTGAATGGCATTGTTCACCTAACTATGGTTTATCATCCAGCTTGTAATGGTGCAGTAGAGTGCCTGAATAGAGTAATCAAAGGTACTGTTCAACTGGCCACCATGAATTTCAGGAATGATGCGTGAAGTTTAAGAATTTTGTTAGGGCTACAGGTTAATGCCCTCTGTAATAGAATATGCTCCTTTTGAAGTCATAGGGGTAGGAAATCTTACACAGACAATTGAGGATGGATGAGTGAAGCAAGAAATCTTATTTGGTCAGTAGAAGTTGTCAAGAATAATATGCAGAAAGAACAAGAGGCATATAAAAACATTTAAGAAGACAAACTTAGCACTTTAGACCAAACCTGAGAGAGCGCTAGTGAGTGAGAGTGAAGAAAGCTAAAATGATTCTAAAAAGTCAAAGTGCGTATTTTGAACAATTATGTGTAGTGCAGTGGTTAAAGAATTCAGGAAGATTAAGTGATGGGAAGGTATGTCATCTACATTGTTTGGCTAGATGCAAAAATTTAGCAGTTAGCAACCACAGTTCTCCGAGCAAATCCAAAATTGGTTGGAATTGGTTGTGGAATGAAGGGGTACAGGTGTAGCATCAAATGCATAAAAGAACAACGTTGAAGGGTTAAATCAGGTAGATCGTGAAGTGGGTTAATTTGAACTAATTTGTTAAACTGTTGAACAAGATTGTTCTATTGAAGGGAATTTCCTTAGAAACATTGTGGGGGTAGCAACCAAAGCGTGACAAGCTGTGTTGGGCATCCAATTAATCTTCCAACAAAACTAAAAGATTACATTTTAGAATGAAAGTTCTGTTGTTTTCTAATCCATTTTATTATTAGGTAATTTTCTTGCAATTCCTTATTTTCTGTTCTTTTTTATTTTTTGTTGTGTTTAATGAGAAAGGATGGATGAAGCATTAAGATGCAAGAATTATACATGTCACTTATGAGGTAATAGTGTAGAGCACAGAATGTTAGCCAATAGTTGCAACAAACCTGCCTATTTTTACACAACCATGTCCTGGTAGGTTTCTATAATCAATCACTCATTCATTCACTTCCAATTTCAAATCCTAATTCAAATTCTTCAGCTTTCCTGCGGACTATGGTGGATAAGGATGGTACAACCTTTGATTGGTCTTCTGACCTCACACTGTTATTAATCAATGTGTTCAGGACATCATTTACCATTTTAAAATGATCACTCCACAAATGTTCAGATTCAGTCACTTTTTTGGAGCTAGGATTCTTTCACCGGGTCAGAGCGGAAGATTTATCTGAACACAGCTCTATGAGGTTAGATATCTTTGCTGTGTCATGCCACTGAACATGATTTGCAACTTTGGTAAAACCTTGAAAGGGAACATCCGCAGGCTTTAGCCACCTTTGTTGACTTGGCTGTTTGTACTTGGTCCTCCAAAGGTTTTTGAGTGAAAAAGTCCAAGGTTTCTCAGGATGTTTGGAGGAGTGCACTTTGACACAGCCAAAGTCACCATCAGGTTCTAGGTCAGCTGAGGAAAAGGGCTTCTAAAGCTTGTTGTGTCCCTATAGCTTCACAGGAAGTCAGCCAAATGACCTTTGGAATCTACTTCTTTGTCCTGGTTTCATGTGGAAGCAGGTCTAAATTTCAGGTCTTCTCACAGATCTCAACAGAAGGCGCAGGCCTTCTTCTGTCTTCCAAAGTACAGTTCTGAAGAGGTTGCCTAGCATTGCCAAATGTATGCCTGTCACTAGCCTGTGGGTTGGGGTGACTCTTGGATCCTCCCTAACTAACAGGGAAAAGGTTCCCATGGGGATCCCTACCAGTTTTTGCAGCAGTTCCTGTGTGCTCTATTGTAAATAAATAATCCAACATTACACCTCTCTACCTAATCCAACATGGCAGAAACGTTCCTCCCCTGTGCATAGCTTCTGAGCACACCCTAGATAAGTGGCCAGGGAAATGAGCAACTATCCTATCCTCTGTGGTCCTCAAAACCAGTTCTGGGGACAGCTCTTTTGAACTTTGTAACTTTTTCCTATGCAAAGACAAACCAGATTATGTTATATTGTATCACAATACATTCCTGAGGAACAGCTAACCCTGCTACAATAAAAATAGTTTTTGGGGCCTTGTGACTTTAAGGACATTTAAAACAAATGCTTTATACGTCGTACTTTTAAATCCCACACACCCTGCCTTGTGGGTATTAAGACTAATTAGGATTGGATTATTAATATTTAAACAAAGAGGTTGACAAGTCGAAATTTTTTAAATTACACAGAAAATCTTCAATGATAGGCATGTGGAAAATCGAAATGATAACAAGTGATAAAAACGATGTGTATTATTCTAAGAACAATCATGATCTCAGAAGTATTTCTGACTGTAGGGGGAACTGTCCAAACAGCAATCTACTTTGAACCAGTGTATTTCTCCATATCTGTCAGCTGATGGTTAATTACAGGCTAAATAATGTTTAAACTATAATAGAAGCTGTATGGACATCTCCAAACACTCTGAAAAGGGAATCGTTTTAACCCTGTGGCATGCTATGCAAAATGTCTGCACACACCATGCAATTCATACTGCACTCTGTCTCCATGAAGACAAGACATATGCCAAAATACACAACCAGTGTGAGGTGAATGATCTCAATTATCAGAAACTGCACATTTTGCACCTAGAAGGTCAGTAAACACAAGTGACAGAGGATACAATTACAAACGTCTGTGCTCATGTCAACAGTCTCACGCCACTCAGTCGGGCACATCTTCGACCCTGTCTTTGCTGCCTTCAATAACATGAAATTTACCACAACCATATCTGGACCAGCCACGCCATCACCCACTCTAAAATCAGTGTCCCTCACCTAGTCAGGCCTGTCACTTCCAACCAGGTCAGACACGGACGGAGGAAAATCTTGAAATTAGCTGGCTTGAAACACTACACAGAAATCAGCCAAACAACACCAACAATATCAGGCAGTTTGATGAGTTCCCAAGCTGTACCGACTCCCTAGCACTGCTGAAACACAACACACAGAAAAGGGCCTGAAAAAAAGCCAGGTGGTACACAAAGTTGCACTAAGCCAGGTGGTACACAGAGGAACACTAAGCAACAAAACAATGCTGCACAAGTTGGAGGTCCACACAACTCGACACTGGCAAGAATCATTACAAATCAGCCCTGAGATGCTACCACAGCACATCAGTAAAACTACGATTAAGGCTCATCCACATCAGCTCAAACTGCATCAAAGACATTTTCTCAAAGACTTCACATCACCTACCTTCACCATAAACAACATCATCCCCTCCCAGGAACTGTGCAACAAAGTATTGTAATTCTTCTACAACAAGATCATCTACAGCAATTTCGACCCTGTACCGAACACCAAAACAATCACCCCCAGCTTACCCACCAGCAACCTTGGAGACAGATTGACCACCTGGAAAACTCTCACTGCGAAGGAAACAGCCAACATCATGGAGACCTTTCCCTCCGGGGCACCTACGTATTCCTGCCATCACCACATCTACAACTTGGAAGCCTCCCCTATCAGCAGAGTTTTATCTCATATTCTAAACAACTCCATCACCACCAAGTCATTCCCATACATATGAAAACATGCAATGGCCAACATGCTACTAAAGAAACCCTCTACTGACTCTATCCACCTAGAAATCTATAGGCTGATCTCCCTCCTACCTTTTCTGGCCATAGTCATAGAGAAAGCAATAAATAGACAACTCGCCCACCATCTCAACGAACACAAACTCTTAGATGCCATGCAATCAGGCTTTCAACCCAACCACAACCTTGAGACAGTCCTCATCACAGATGACATCAGGAGGAACTTAGACTATGGAAACACAGCTACTCTCTTACTACTCAACCTATCAGGAGCCTTTGACATGGTCTTTCACCACACCCTGATCAAAAGACTACACCACGCAGGCATCCAAGGATCCACCCTCAACTAGATATGCTCATTCCTCACAGGAGAAACAGAGTCAACCTGCCTCCCTACACCTCTGAGCCCAAGAAACTAAACTGTGGAGTCTCCCAAGGACTGTTCCTGAGTATGACATTATACACCATCTACATGACAACACTAGCGAATATCATTCGATCTCAAAACATCAACATACTCTCCTACGTGGATGACACACAACTTATACTCTCCGTGCCAGACAAAACCCCCACCACCAAAGTCAACTTCAACACATACATGACTGCCATCGCTACATGGATGAATTCTAACTGTCTCAAACTAAGTACAGACAAAATGGAAGTACTGATTTTCAGAACAGAAACATAGGTCTAAGACACCACCTGGTAACCTACTGACATTGGCCCCATCCTGATCCCCACCACCCATGCCAGAAAACTTTGAATCATACTGGGAAACAAACTGAACATGTCAGCCCAAGCCAACACAGTCAACTTCACCTGCTTTCACATCCGGAAAATGCTATGCAGGATTTTCAAATGGCTACCAGAAAACACTAGCAAAAAAGTCACACAGGCCCTGATCACCAGTAGGTTGGACTACAGCAACTCACTCTATACAGGAACCACCCACAAACTCTTGAACAGACTCCAAACCATCCAGAATGCAGCAGCAAGGCTTGTCCTCAACTAATCTCGCTGAATCTATATCACTCCACATCTCAGATATCTTGGACAACTTCACTGGCTCCCCATACACAAATGCACTTTGTCAAAAATGCTCACTCACACATCCAAAGTACTACATGACATGGGTCTGGCCTACCTCAAGTTCTGCATACATTTCCACATACCTCTCTGACACTTTCGCTCAGCTGGATTCTCACTCACACATATACCACACATCTGCAAGACCACTGATGGCTGCCACGCTTTTTCATTAATCTCCCCAGAGCATGAAAAGACCTCCCAAAGCACATCAGAGCCTACTCATCACTTCCCAGGTTCTGAAGACCTATCTCTTTGAATAATTCTCTGCTAAGAGACAGCTGCCTCGCCACCCGCAAAGCACCTGGGTACCCTAACGAGTGGCTAGCACACTATACAAACAAGCAATGCATACAACAGCATCCAAGTATCTGCCCTCGATGGTCTGTCTCCTCAATTATGGATAGGAGGACGGTACCCACTGTCCATAAGAGTGTATTAGTCTGTTGGGCAAGCAGGAAAATACATGTGGATTATATCATAATGGTCTCAAGATACAAGATCACTTGCAAGGAAAAGAACAGAATAGGCCAGAGTAGACTACATAGAGACAGGGTGTAACTAGAGGATGGCCATGAAGGACTTCTATCCTGACAAAGGGTGAATTATTAGATCTCTTAAGGGGCACAGTGATCTTATCTTCTGAAAGGAGTGACAATGCAGGTTCCTTGAATATTTGATGCAGTTTGAAATTCTGATGGGATTGAGAAACAGTTTTGCTAGTTTACATGTGCCTTTACAATGAGTCAACCACGTGTGGGGTATGAGAATTAGGAAGAATGAAACCCCTCCTCCTGAAGTCATCTGTTCATGGCCTTCTAAAGGTTTCCCACAGAATACATCAACAAAGAGGCATGAAACACAAAAGGGCAAACACACCTTGCATGAAATAGTTTCTTATGGTAAAGCCTTTTGATCATTAGCTGACATTTTCTTTAGGTTGTGCTGGATCTGCTAACATGATCCCTCATGCCAACAGGTGATGTGAAGTGTTAAAACAGTCTCTACAGCTCAGCGATGTCAGCTATGCAATAGCATAGTGAGCAAATGTAACTGTCACAAAGCTTTTACGATTTATTTCAGACAGGAGCATAAAATAGCGCTGCCTGAAGGTGTTCCAACTCATAAATATAATTAGTCATTTCACTTAAAACAGCATATATCACTGGTGTAAAATGTGTTATACAGCACCGTTGTTGAATACAAGATGAGTGCAGCTGTTACAAAAGTGAAGTTTCAGATGAAACACAAAAAAACCAAGGGCTCTGTGTCAGATGCATTTTTACATTTTAAATATTTTGCCTTTTAGCTCTCTGCCCATCTCATGCTCCACTGATGTAACACTCTTTTGTGTTTCTATTTGGCAATTTTAGTTGTCGTTTTGCTTTATTGTTTTTTCAGTGGTATATAAAGCGAAGTGGGGCGTGGTGGCAATGCATTTCTATGGAAAATACTATGGGGTCTATTATGATGTCGGGTGGACCGCCACTGCCCACATGGCGGTGGCGATCTGCCCGACATCATCCCCCGCCCACCTCCCATTTCCCCCCACCATATTATGATGGCGGGGGTACCGCGGCGGTTGGGAAAACCGTCCTCTGCTTTTTCGGGTGGAAAAGGGTTGAATATGGTGGCGATGTCTGCTCGATACCGCCATCCATATTACAATGTGAGTGGAAAGACATGCGGATTTTGCAGTTGGGTCCTGTTGCGGGCCCCCAGGATGTTGGGGGTTGGGGGGGGCACATGGGGGTACCATTGGAATGGACAAAGTGGCAGGCACTGCGAGGTGCCTGTCACCTTGTGCATGCCAATGCACAATGTGCATTCCCAGCAATGTGGCGGGTGGTGCTGTGAGCACCGCCCACCACAATTCTGGGAATAGAGGATGCCACCGCCACGGTGGCGGTGGCATACTAATTGCCAGTGGGGGACCACTGCACCACTGGCGGCCGGTCCCACCACCGCTAGGGTGGCGGGCCGACAAAAGTCAGCCCGCCATCCTAATAAGCCCCTATGTGTTAAGTCCCTTGTGGAAAAACTCTTTCTGGGTATCTGCGTACTTCTGGACTACAGAGAGGATGATTCAACGTAAAGACTCTTCTACCTGGCCCAGTACGGTCTTTCTCTTTGCATACATGGCAATGTGGTAGGTTAGTACAACTGGATTGATTGATGAGAATTAAGACTACAACTACCGAATGCATTAGATTGTTAAGTAATTTCCCAGGTTCTGGCGTGTTCAAACAAGAGCAAGATTCTTGATGGAGGAAGAACCTATGTTATGAATCGATTGTCCTTTTAGGCATGTCAGCAAATCAATCTGCCAATGTTCAGAAAATGACTTAGAAAAATCATTGTTAGAAAGTAGGGAATAGATATTTCTCAGTCAGTCAAGTTGAATCACATAACATTGAATAACACGATATCGACCTGCAACAATATCGAAAGCAGAATATGGACTACCACTATATGATCAAGGTAAGTGTTTAATGTCAGCTTAATGTGTAGCTAACTATACTGTTGACAGTTGTAAGATTTTTATGTTATACTGCTTGTTAGAAATGAAGGTCTCTAGTTGGCAGAGGTAGGTGCGTTTGTCCAAATACGGACCCTTGCTTCTAGTCAGGGTAAGGGGAATACAAACTTTACATAACCCCTGATCACCCCCTTGGTATCTTGGCACGAGCAGACACGCTTATCCCAAAGGCAATGTGTAAAGGAGTTGTACTCAAAACACATAGTAATACAGTGATACCATCACAAATGGACACCACACCTATTTGGAAAAATAAAGTATCTTAATCCAACATATATGTACTAAGAATATGACTTTAAAAAGGGTTTTAAACAACTTGGCCCATAGAAAACTGTGGATGCGGGATTTCTCTCAAAGTACCTGTAGTTGTGACAAAATGTACAAGGCCAAACAACCACAGAGATGGGAAGCGTCAAGAACACTATGAGATGGGTCCGTTCCTGAAACCATGGGGAAGCGATGCGACAATTCTGCTGCATGTAGGAGAAGTGATGCATTGTGTCTGGTCTGTAGGGGAAGTGATGCATCGACTCCAAGACGATTCTGTTCCGTAGGTGATGCATCGGGAAAATGCAGGGAAATCTGGGATGTGTTGGCGATCTATACAGTGATATCAAGAGGCGCTGCATCGGTTTCTTCAGACGCGATCACTCAATGCATCAGTTCTTGCAGCGGCACCAGGCGCTGCGTCAGTTTTGGCAGCAGCGCGGTGATGCATGGAGATTCTTCTCACACCACCGTGCTGCATCGAGAAAACTGCCGCAAGAAGAGCGATGCATCGATGTTCTTGTAGTTGCGTTGCGTTTCCAGCTCCCAACAGCAGGAATAACCTCGCGAGACCAAACACAGTCACAGGCACCTCTTGGAAGGTCAGAACTCCCAGCAAGAAAATTCAGGGGAGCTGGGGGTGAAATCTTTGTGTCCCTGAGACTTCAGAACTGGAGACAAGCTCTACTCAAGCCCTTGGAGATCTTCCTCAAGCAGGGGGACACAGCACACAGGAAAGTCCTTCTCCTTTCCTTGGCAGAAACAGCTCCTGCGGGCCAACCCCAGACAGCATACAGCAAGAGGGAACTACTTCTCTTCAGTTTCTCCAGCTCTACTCCTTGGCAAAGGTTCCTCTTGATTCCAGAAGTAGTCTAAAGTGCAGGGGTTTTAGGTCTAATACTTATAACCCAAAATGTCTTTTTTCTCTTTGTGTAAGGACCTCTGAGCCCAGTACAAACCTGTTCTCTCTCCTCTCTTGTGCAGCTGTGAGCCAGGAGTTGGAGACAGCATTGTGTATGGCAGACAGGCCCTATTCAGGCACAAGAAAAATCACCTCCTACCACTCTAAATGCAGACCGGGCCTATTCAGGTGCTAGTGAGAACTCCTCCCCTACTCTGAATGCAGTCCAGGTCTATTAAGCCCAGCCCTGACTCATTCAGGAAAGGCAGGACACACATCAACACCCCCGGTGGCTGTCTGAGAGAATGCACCTCCCCAGCCCCTGTCACTCCAAAACCAGACAGTCAATACACAAACAGGCTGAGGCACACAGAATGGTTAAACAAGAAAATGTCCATGGCATTTTCAAACACACAATTTTAAAACCATCTTCACTAAAAGATGTGTTATTAAATTCTGAGTTCAGAGAGCCTACATTTTATTTATCTGTCTTGTCCAAATGGGATGTTATACTTGTAATATGTTGCAAAGCATTTCCCAACCTATCCTTTGGGGCAAGATAGCCTTTCAATAGTGAAAAATGAAATTGGCAGTATTTCGCTATCAGGACATGTCACACACACCAGTACAAATCCTACCTTTCACATACACTGCCCCCTGCCCAGAGGGTACCTTGGGCCTACCATAGGGGTGTCTTACAGATAAGAAAAACTGAAGGTTAAGACCTGGCAAGTGGGTGCACTTGCCAAGTCAACATGGCAAGTTAACAAACTGCGCACAGATATTGCAGTGGCAGGTCTGAGATTACTTTTCAGGGCTACTCACTAGGCTCACTAGTAGCGTTTAATTCACAGGTCCTGGGCACACAGTGCATTTTACTAGGGGCTTACCAGGCAGTCAAATATGCCAATCATGGAAACACCAATCCATGAACACAATTTATACAGAGAGTATATGCACTGTAGCACTGATTAGCAGTGGTAAAGTACCCAGAGTCCTAAAGCCAACAATAACAGGTCAGGAAAAAATAGGAGGAAGAAGCAAAAAGTTTGGGGATAGCCCTGCAAAAAGTCCAACACTGCTTAAGTTACAATTTGTACTGCAGCAAAGATTTAAGCACTCAATATTTTTGGTGGAACACCATCAGTCAACTCCTGATAGTACAAAACAGTAATCTAGAAATGGATTGTGGCAATTCATATGAAGATTAGACCAAGCCATCACATTGCGTCATTAGTTCATGAGTTTGGATGCTCACTAGAATTCCTTGATTCCTAGATTTCCTTGTCTGATAGATTTGAACATGGTTTTTAAAGTGCAACTTCCATTGAGTTAATAACTGCTATAATTCTTTGGGGTTCCCAATATATTTTATGAAAGAAGGAAGGAGGGACAAATTGTCTTCTACCGAGGTAGAGGGTGAATGCTATTTCCAAGAGACGGCATATAGGAAGGTGGAATATGACTGTATGGTTGCCCCCACTTTTTTCCACTTTTTTCCTGGTGTTTTGATGTTTTTTTACTTAGTTTGGCTGGGAACCTGCTATTCAGCCTAGCTGCTTCCTCTGTAAATTGATTGCAAGTACTTTAGGTACACTCCAGATTGGATTCTGGGGTATCCTTGTGAGTCCCTAGTATATGGTATACTATGTACCCAGGGCATAGGTACCCCAGAGGCCTACCAGGGGCTGAAGCATGTATTATGCCACCCCTGGAAAGCCACCCAAAATGACACCACAGGTCTGCTTCTGCAGCCTGGGTAAGGTGGTGCATGCACCCCTTACTGTGATATAGGTTACCTGTATCACTACTGTTGGACTTGGCCCTTCTGGCAGGTTCACCCCTGAACTTTTTTTGCTTTTTACTGGTGACTTGGTGTGGTGATTTTTTGGTTTCTGCGCACTTTCCCTGTGTCCCAGGGTAAAGTGCGTGCGTGCTCTGAGTGCATGTGGTGAGATAGGCCTGCCCTCCCATAGGAATGCATGGGGAATGTATGTGTCCCTAGTAGTTCCTGATGCGTGGGGTGTGCAGGCCCGAGTTTGGTATGTGCAGACTCGTGGGAGTGAATGCTGCGCGATGATGTGTGCGGCGTGCATGTACCTATTGTGGAAGTGCCACTTCTAGAAGTGGGCACTTCTGTGTGCAGTGTGTCTGTCGCGTGATTGGCTGGTCATATCATGTGACGGGCTAGGGATTCCCCAGAGTCAGGATGAGTCACCCAGTGGTGAATGGGGAGATCAGCAGCTAGATGGGTGGGAGGAGTACACCTGGGTCCTGAATAGGGCAGGGTTTTCCACACACAATGCTGGCCCCGCCCCCTGTGGTGCGACTGACGAACCTAGCCCTGCCAGTGAATAGAGTGAGGGGCTGAGCACATCAAGGGTGCTCCCCAACCAGCTGTGACTGGTTTTCCCCCTCACCCTGAACCCAGAACAAAGGGTTTGACTTTAAAAAAATGGGGCTGTGTCCCCACAGAAACTGTTCTCTTCCAGGATCCTGAGGGGGGCTGCTGCTGCTGGAGGCCAGGAGGAACCGCCACTTTGGACTGCCTCCCTGCCTGGAGGGCCCAGTGAGCTGGCCCCTGGCCCAGCCTTGCCCCCTGCCCACCTTCCTAAGGATTTTGCTGGACTTTGGTACTTTCCTGTGTCCTTAAGCGCCTGGAAGCGCTTTAATTTGCCTTTAGCGCTGGGAGCGCTTCAATTCTACAGGCCGGTGCCCACCCGGCATATGCCCCGTGCCTTGACGATCCTGAAGTCCCCTGGCAGGTGCCCACCCTGCCAGGGACATTGTGGTGGCATTCGTTGACGGGTGCCTACCCCGCTTATTAAGTTATTCCTACGGCGGGTGCCCACCCCGCCGTACATTGCTCTTTCACCGCTGAAGATCTCCGCCGCTGCCGCCCGCGAAACCAGAAGTCAGGCGCCGGAGTTGTGACAGGGGCGGGACTTAGAGGCAGGAAGCGACGGGAGCCTACCCCGCGCTCCTGCATTGGCCGCCAGGAGAGCTGCGCTTCCTCGAGGAGAGGAAGACGACCGGAGCTGGTGCGGAGAGGGGCGCGAGGCACATCGTCGGTGCCTGCCCCCTCCGCGGTGCAAGACGCCTGGAGTCCTCCCTGCGCCCGGTGAGTGGGGCTCTCTCCGAGCGAGGGGGCCGTGGCAGCTTGGTCGGACACAGAGCGAGGTCGCTCCAACGGCCGCAGAGTAGTCCTTGAGAGCCCGCGTGGCTCCAAGGCTCGAGGGGGCATTCTTGTGTTCAGAGCGCCCAGAGCGCTCCAACGAACAGGGGCATTTCTCTTTGAGCCCGTGAGGCTCCCAACGTTCTGGGGGCATTCTTTGCGCGAGAGCGGCCCCAGATAACAGCGGGCCGCTCCCGGAACCAAGGCTCATTTTTCCGCTGCCCCGCCTGACAGTGGGCAGCGGCAGCGTTTGGGGGCATGCTTCTGTGAGAGCGCGAGGCGCTCCAACGTGAACACAGCTGAGTGTTCAGAGCGCTCAGAGCGCTCCAACGTGGGGATTGTGTTTTGTTGAGCCCAGTGAGGCTCCCACGTACTCGGGGGCATTTCTCTTGTGACTGAGTGGCCCCAGATGGCAGCGGGCCACTCCCACCTTGCCCCACAGCGACATACAGAGCCACGGAGGCTCTAGGGGGCATTTCATTTGTTTCAGAGCCCTGGGAGGCTCCAACGTTGGCCCCAGCATTTCTCCAGTTGCCCAGCACTTAGTGGGCAACTGCCACGTTTAGGTTGGGGATAATTTACATTTTGGCGGGCGCAGCTTTACTGGGACATAGGGCGTCCTAGCCCCGACAAGGCCAGTTGGCCTAGGGTCTGCCACAGGTGGTGGCGAATGTGAGTTTTGCGCTATTGTTCCTTTCCTGCACCTCTGAATGTGTTTATGCGTCATGTGCTTTGCTTTACACCGCTGAATGTATTTTATGCATCATGTGTTTCCCTTGTTCTACACCTCTGAATGTGATGCATCATGTGTAAAGTGCGTTTACCCCTACAGGTATTGTGATACTTAGGTGGTTGTTTGTTTTCTCCTAGTACAGGTGGTGCTAGTGAGGTCCTAGATCCCTGCGCGATATTGTCCTAAGGTGGTTAGGGTTGCGTAGGTGGTGCTTACCTGATACCAGTAGTTACTGGTTGTGTGCTACATTTGCTATTTTGTTCTACAGTATTATTCCTATGTTCTAAAAGTGCTAATTCCTGACAGTGGTCCATGTGGCCCCGTCCCCTGTACATATAATCCCTTGTAAACTCTGCCCGTGCCTGTTGGCACATTGTAAAGTGTGTGTTTTTATCTAATGTGTCGTGTATAATACAAAGGCTATTTTTATAGCATACCTTGTGTGGAGTTTCCTTTGTGGTGGGCCTTGGGTGTTGTTGCTGGGTGCGCGCGCAAACGCTTTACACATCGCCTCAGGGATAAGCCTGACTGCTCGTGCCAAGCTACCAAGGGGGTGAGCAGGGGTTATCTTTGGCGTGTAACTCTCCAGCCCTGACTAGAGTGGTGGTTTCTGCCTGGCTTTGGCGCAAGCCCTAGCCAACCAGAAATCGCCATTTCTAACAACTACATATATACACACATATAAACCTATAAGTGACTCCTATGGCAGTCCTCATCACTCCTGAAAGCAGAGTGCTTGGTTCTTATGTGAGAGGCTGCCCCTGCATGAGCAGAGCCCCTATGCAGTGTTCAGAGTCCATTCTCTGTTGCTGTTTATAGTGCAGCCTGACCTTATACTCTTAAGTGCATTATAACCTCACGGTAAATGCTAACTTTAGGTTGGCTGCACGGAAACATGTTGTGTTTGGTGTCAAACACTTTGGAATCCTACCCCCCCTGCCAGTTCTGGCAGCAGGGATAGAATTCCACCCTTCTAGAGGGAGAGACATATACCCACTGGTATACCTGGTAGAAACTTAACACAGCCCTGGCATCACAAAATGGATGCTGCAGCCACAGACCCGTGTCTGTGGCTGCAGCATCCATTGACACCTATGCACCCGGCTTCCCTGGGTGTTTACCCTAGAATTTCCTAAGTCCAGTAAAGGGTTTGCTCCTGACTCAATTCTAAGTGTCCCTAATCTTTAAAAATCTAACCGCGACTTGCCCCATAGAAGCTAACGGGAGCTCGCGGCTGTGTTCTCACACTGCACACGGCCCTCGTGGGTCCCCTGTGTCACTACCTTAGGAGGTTCCTTGGGTTCCCAGCAATTCTACAGGCTCTAGGACTTGTGTCTAGTTAAGTTGTGGTTCTTATACCACAATTTTAGTATATGGTTTGGCTCGACCCTAGGGCCTGATGTGTATTTGTGCTTATTACTGTCCTATTTGAAGTGTAACTTATGTGTTTCGACCTCTAGCCTCATAAAGAGTCTAGGAGGGTGTGTTTAGAAATAAATACATATATTTTATATATATATATATACCTGGTGTGGTTGTCTTTCATTTAGGCACTCAAGAGATTATAGACTGGTAAAACACGCTGCTTTACATTCCTTCAAGACTTAGCCTGAAGGCTGCTCTCCCTAGCTACCACTAAGATAGCTTTCCATGAAGGTTGTCTTTAACCTATAAGCAATAAGGGGTTGTTTGGACTGGCACAGGGTGCCCACTATAACTAGTGGACAGCATATACCAGGCCAACTTCTCACATGGCAGAGCTACTGGAGCCAGCAATCCTCAAGGACAACCCACTGAGTGACCATTAATAAATAATGGAGGGTAGCCCAACCTAGCTCGAAGTCTGGAGACTTGTTACTGAAGTTTCTTGATGAGGTGCTGGTGTTTCTGCAATTAAATGTTTGACAACTGCAGTAGAAAGTAGGCCTTTAACCATATTAAACACTATATGGAATTCTTAAATAGATATTTGTATCCAGTCATCAGCATCAATAATATGCTTTTGTAGTGCAGAGTGAATTCTCTAAGATCAAGTGATTGTTTCTCGCTAAAATGAGTCATTTTTGCTGAGATTAGAACAAAAAAGTTCTTTATTGATATCCTGGACCATGGCAGATTCCAGTTTTGAAGTAAAGATAGCAGCAATTGGTTCACAGTTTTGTGCCATTCACTGAGAAGGCTTTTGTGCCTGTTGCCCTATTATGCAATATCAGATTTCCAGCTTCAATAGATGATTCAATGAGGCCCCAGGACAGTTCTGTATTTAATGCATTAATTCTACAAGTGGAGCTGCCTGTCTTCCTAATGTTTTACCCCAAGGCATGTGGATAGGGGTTCAATATAGTGATACAGGTTCTAACAGAACAGAGAGGCAATGGAAATCCTAATAGACAAAAGTTGAAACATTATCATTGATACATAAGATCTATATTACCAATTCCTTCTCCATGAGTGCATTTCTCTGGAGGGACTCTACTAAGGGGCCGATTACGATGACGTTTGGAAAGGCTCCAAATGGGATTTGGAACCTATGTTTCCGACTGAATCGTGTAAATTTCCAAATTACCTATTATGATGCCCAGCAAAGACTCTGGGTCTCCGTTTCGGCTCTGAAAGGCATTCAGACAGCCAGAGTCGTTCAGAGCTGAATTGTATAGCTCTATGGACACGGTTTCCGAGCGAGCGATTACGATGACCGATTCAGACAGCCATTCTGATTCAGTCTGCCTAATACTGACGTCTGTCGGAATCTGACTTTGGGGGCCCATTGAAGGCTACCCTTCACCCTGAGGCCTCTGGTTGGAGCGTGTGGGGGTACCCAAGGAACCCCTCTTTCCAACCATGCACAATGTGGTAGGCACCATGGGGTGCCCGCCACAGGGTGCAAGGTTTTCCGCAACCACCTCTTTTTTCAATGTGAGCCTGTGTTCTCGTTTGTAAAATAGACTTCCATTGAAGTCAATGCGAGTCCAACCAAACGAAGTTGGGAAACATCGTAATCGGTCGGTCTGACTCACAGAACCCGAATCGATCGAAAATGATACTGAAACCGATTCGGTTGGAAGAGTTTCCGAATGACATCTTAATCGGCCCCTAAATATTTGCTACAAGGAACAGTCAGTGAAGGAAGGTGTTCTATCCTCATATTGTTTATGTATGTTACCCAGCCTAGCTTTCTCCTACATGCTCAGCCAGAGTGAGAGATGGTATCAGAATGTTGGTGTGACTGTGATGAATGGAATGCCTGGGTGCCTGGTGGGGCTGGAGTTAAGGCTGGCAACTGGAATGTGGTCTGATGTACATATTTACATGGAACCATTAAAGAGGTCTACTAAACTCTACCTGGCTACCCGTGTAAACCTGTTTTGGGGCACAACATATTTTGGCGACGACTGGACCTGGACTAAAGCATTTTAGAGGATTTAAATATGACTAATAATGGACACGGTTAAACTACAGGAACCATGAGTACTGCGGGATCCATGAGTAACTACAAGAAATAAGAGAACCAAGAGAGAGGAAATCAAGAGTAACAAAGTAAAAAAAGCATCTTATTTGGAGCTACAGGCAAGCCAGCCCCACCAGTGTCCTTGTCAACGGACGGCCCCACCCACCAGTGTCCTTACCAACTGACAGCCCCAGCCTGGAAATGCTCCATTGGACTTACAAAAAGGATTAGTGAGTAGGTGGTGTAAGGTACACTACTGCCACATGGGGGTGATCCAGCCACATCGTTTTCCTGATGTCCACAAAGAGTGTATTGACTTGATTAAAATGGCAGCATAAGTTCACTAAAGTCATCTTTATGGATCCCCCTGATGTGCTGTTACACTTTCATTATGTGTGCCCTGGATCAGGATGTTTCTCTGCGAGGAGTGGCTGCACAACGTGTGTTAATATTCTGAAAGCCCTGCACGGTCATGTCTCTGCAAGTCTTGCTTGTCAAGCAATTGAGGACACTTTCTGTGGCTTTGTCTCACTGCCTGCAGGTAGTGGGTTCCATCAAGGTGAGACAAATGCTGATTTTTGATTTATTTTATCACGTGAAATGACTTGTCTACACTGAAGCATGTAGATCTGTTGCGCATCATTTTGAATTTAAATTGTGGCACGAGCCGGTTCATGCACACCTTTCTACAATACGATGAACATACATGTTATGTGACTTTCCCTGGGTTTTTACGTTTGTGGTAGCAATAGCAGTTCAACCGCAACAGAGCATTTTGAAATGGAACGCGCGAACACGCTTACCTTCATCATGGGGTTGCGTGTTATTTCTTCGGTGACGTCCTCCCATCATGATCTTGAAGCCACCAGCTGTGACGTTCGTGGTAGTTTCAGCTCTCTGTGTTATGACTTTGGACGCTTTGGTGCACAAACGCGCTGTAAGCCATCTGGCGCGACATTCTCAATGTGTCGCCATCTTGTGTTTGTAGGCATCTAGCTAGGACCTGAGCCACAAAGCGTTCTACATTTCAAGCATGTGTGGTCATTTACTGCCAACCATGCTGTTTTCAATAAAGTGTGAGCAAAACCTGATGGAGTTTGGGGACGTCACGGTGTCAAGATCATTTGCGGATCATCTCTTCTGTCTGGTGCGTTTATGATTTTGACGATCATCGAATAACAACAGGTACTTTCTTTGCAGTTCATGCGCATGTGTTTGGCAGAACACAGTGCACAGTCGTGGGTGCCAGTTATGTCTGTCAGCTTCCACAAATTTGTATTGGCACGCCACAGCAGGGTTTGGTTTGCCTGGTATTGACCTGTGGACACTGCGTCTTTCTTCTTTATCGCATGTTCTCGCTGGATCCACATTATTCACATGGACACATGTTACATTGCCTGAATGTTATGTCTGAGTGCTAGCAATTGTTACATTCTTATTCAGTCTGCCACATATGTTTATTTAAGGAGGTTTACATCTGGTTTGCAGTGTTATGCTCATGTATTATCTGTTGTTGTCACCATGGTTAGTCTGTGCCGATTCATGCTGTCAAATTGTCTCACAGTTCTCGTGTCAACATGCAGCAAAGTGGCACAGGGCCTAGAAGTATGGTACATATTATTTTGTATTGAGCACTGGGTCATTAAACTTGACGGTGCTCGCTAGCACCAATGATCAGTTTCATGTGGAATTTGGACACTACATTTCAAATCCATTAGGTTACCTCTTAATGAGAATGTGTTTAGGTAATTCTGTCGCTTAGGAGTTTCAAGCCTAGTAGTACTTGGGTGAGAGGTCGCTCACCGGCGAGAGTTACGGGTTCTTAAAAAGTTTTGGTATTTGTATTTGTGTAGTTTTTTCATGATTTAAAGTTCATTTCTAGTAAAGTTTTGTGATGTCCCAGTTTATGCTTCACTACAGATGGGTGGCCCATGTATTTTAGTGGGTGGTAGTCACATTGTACTCCCTTACATAAGGGATGGGTTTGGGAACTAGTCCCATTTCTACATTTTACATTAAGTGACCTCTACATGGGGATATGCTTATGGGTTAGTTCCCATCTACACGTGTTATGAAGACAACCCTTACACTGGGTTGTGTTATGGGTGTTAGCCCCATTTACATGTTTTACGGTACTTCCCTACATAGCGTGTGTGTTCATGGGTGTTAGCCCAATTTTCACGTTTTTCATTATGTTGCAGTATGTGTGTAAGTCGTCATGCGCTGCATGTTTGGTCTGCACATTTGGTCTGTTGTCTTATGTGTAAGTCGCCCTGCACTTCATGTATTGTTGCTCTGTGTAAGTCGCCCTGCGCTTCAGCTGTTGTTGTGTGTAAGTCACTCTGCGCCTCACCGTCTGTACCCTTGTAACCTCTGTGTTGTTCACCTGGTGGTACACGTGTATCTTTCGTGTTGGTTTCACTCTTTTTGCCTGCTTTTGGTTTGGGTGTTTGTCTTGGGGTGTGGCCCACCGTTCACTTCATTTTTTCTAATTCTTTATTGGGAAGGATTGAATATTGCTTTTTTTAAATGTATTCTTGCTTGTCAATATTTTCCTTCCTTCAGGTTATGCAGTGTTCCTACTCTTGTGAAGTTATATTTAGTTTTGCTTTCCTGAGGTTGAACCCTTTCTTTGTCTGTATATTTTCTTGTATTGTTTATAGTTATTCCCATGTTTTCCCATGCTTTCGTTTTTCATTTAAAAGGAAGGGGATAATGTGATATCCTCATATTGTTTATGTATGTTACCCAGCCTAACTTTCTCCTAGCTGCTCAGCCAGAGTGTGAGATGGTATTGTAATGTTGTTGTGACTGTGATGAATGGAATGCCTGAGTGCCTGTGTGGATGAGTGGTGACAGTTGGAGATGGGTTGATCAGCAGGGAGACTGTTCCTGGTGAGGATGGAGTTAAGGCTGCCAACTGGAATATGGTCTGATGTACATATTTACATGAAACCATTAAATAAGTCTAGTGAACTCTACCTGGCTACCTGTGTCAGCCTGTTTTAAGGCACAACAGAAGGGAATCCAGAATCTTGAAATTCGGTACAATCTAATAAAAAATAAAGTCCAAGGATTATTATAGTCCCTAATAAATTTACTAATCACAGCTGCGGGTTGCTGTTTATGATGTTGGCTTGACAATCAAAGGCTTGCAAAAACTGCATAGGAGCAATCTTCTTGCATTTATTTAGTGGTTTTGCATAGGACCAAAGGCCACCTTGGTCACTTGAAATAGATCCTCTTTCTGTTTACTAATCCTTAATTTCCATTGCTATGTGGTTTGGAAGCCATGACCAGCATTCTTCTGTGTTGCTATGTAATTCCTTGCTGCCTTCATGGATTTCTGTTCAATTGTTTTTTAGTAGCCAGTTCAAGGAGTTTCACTTTATTATGGACATTTCAAGGTGAAGCTCCTTCTGGTGAAACATATGTTTTGTGAGAGAAACACACTCGGTCCTTATGCACCTTCTCCTCTGTGGGAACTACATGATATTGCTTGATCTAAAGAGCTCATACGTTCATGAACCGACTATTAAGAAGACTTTTCAAAAAGTTCATGAGTTTCACTGGGAAGAACACTCATTTGCAGTTCAAAGTACTTGTGTTTGGATATGGATTGTGAGAAGTGTCTTCAGAAATAAACTGGTACATTCAGTTACCATTGTATATCTCATGTACTTGTACCTGCAAAATTGATTCATTCATTTAGTCTATAATTCTGAGGTAAACACCAATGCCATAGCTTTCTTCATGCTCAACAAATATAGGTTCCTTGTGTTAATATTTGCTTCTCTCTGAGTTGGTGAGGGAGCAGCACCTCTCCAGCCTCCATGGATATACAAGGTGCACCACCATCTGGACACACTCCTTTCCAACAAATGAACTCCTGCCATGGAGGGAACCAGAACACACGATTATGACAGGATGACATCTGTGTTCAAGTATGCTGTATACGGCTGCACATTTACCCTTTCACCTATGTTTGGGGTCATTAGGTTCAGAGACCTTTGCAGCCATGGATCATGTGTTCCTGGTTATCATTCAATATGTGCAATGGTAGTTATTTCCATGAAGAAGGATGCCCTATTCTCCTCTCTTTCCCTCTTCATCATGATGAATTTCGATAGTTCTCGATATCTGTGCAGTCTGGATTACAAAGACAATTTGAATGAGATGGTTTTCATCATCAAATAAGAGTACCCTGTGTTTTTCAAATTCTGGTTCATCAGACAGATATGTTGGAGGAATGAACATTCTGCCTTTGCATGTCCCAAACATAGTGAGTGTGCAAGTAGCTCAATTGACTTGGTATTCTCTTCATTGAGTAACAGGTCTAACTGTAGATAGGAAAGGTCGCCAGTTGCTTAGAAATCCATGGCTTTTTTTCAGGCCGAACAGAGCTCTACCTCCTTGTTTGTGCTTCAATGCTAAGATCAATGAACATTTGGAACTGAGAACTGACTGTCGCTCTCAAATCTGGGGATCTGGGTTCGAGTCTCGGCAATGACAGCTGAACATTCTGTGATTCTGGGCAAATCCCTTAATCTCCCCATGCCTAACACAAATGAATGTGTCCTCATGTAATGCAACTGGTGCTATGTAAGCTCTGATACCCAAATCGGGTCAAATTTGCACTCTGTAAAATAAAATTAAAAAAATGTAAATGGTGTGTCCTTGGCTGGGAGGCCAATTATATTTATTTCTTCGTTGTCTACTAATCAAAAGGTTATAGATTACCAGCATCAGTGCCACTGGATTAGAATGTTATCATTTGCCTTTTTAGTCCTGACTGTGATTAGGGGGGGGGGGCTGAGTGACCATTTCATATTGACCCCTAAACATCCAAGTCTTTTCTATGGGAGCCATAGCTTGTTTAGTGGGGGAGGTTTTAGGGTTACTGTCTAATATGTGACCCTGCAATATACATTCAGAAGTCTACATCAGCTCTTCCATGCTAGGCAGAAATGTTCACCAGTTGGCCTCTTTTTAGACGTGTTCTGGGGCTATTGCCCTTAATAACCTTTTCCATTCCTATAATTTTTCTATGATGACCTTGTCTTGAGAAAAGATTGACAATACATTTGGTATGTAAGTGCATTGCAGCTGTTTGACTTTTTTCGTCCTCCTATTCACCACGGTAAGGATTGGACATCTTTACATGTGAGAAGGACACTTCAAGTATGTTTATAGCGGACATCTTGTTCTGATTTTTGCTAATTTTTATCCAATTCAGCAGGGGTAAAAAAGAATTCTGCTGTTGCTACTACTGTTATGTTTTGTTATGTCATGTTAATCACATTTGTAGTGGGCCCATTCACACAAAGGTATCATGGCACTATGTCCCTAGGAGAAACTGTACCACTATAGGGAAACCAGCACTATATAGATGAGACGCCTGCTTTCTTGAACAGTGATTGTCTAAAAATGTCCATTGTTGTAAGAAACTAGATGTGCAATGGAAGATAATTCCAGGCCTTAGGAGTAAGCACTGAGAACCTCCATCCTCCGATTCTCGCTTAATGAAGTCTGGGTACCACTAAAAGGTTAGCCATGGACAAACACAGTTTCCCCTGTTAGGGCACACCTTGTTATTCATCCAGTCTGGAGCTAATCCATGTACAAATTTGAAAAACAGGGAGCAGACCATAAATTGGATGTACTGATTTACTGCTTTAAGAGAGGTAGTGCATGTGAACTGCTAGGAGCCTAGAACACCAACTTAGCTGCCGCATGTTGGAGTAGTTGCAATCTCCTTAAAGCACAGTCTGGCAGACCCAGATAAAGTCTATTTGCATAGTCTAGTCTGCTATCAATCATTGCTGCCATGATTGTTTTCATGACTCTAGGTGAAAGTTTCCTGACTGTACTAAAAATAAAAACATCTTTTAAGACTACATTTAAATTTGCCGTTTCTGGTACAACTGGTGGTCCACTATTACTCCCAGGCTTTTAGCTGAGGACTTAGATATTGGTGGTGGTCCCAATTCACTTAGCCAATAGTGGTCAAAGATTCCTGGCTACCATTAAAAGACATAATTTCTGTTTTCTCTACATTCAATTAAAAAGTAAATATCTTCATATAGCCATAGAAAAAACACATTTCTCGAAAAAGGTATTGAGACAACTCAAGACATAATAAAATCTGTAAGTCATCTGCATAATTAATAATGTGTCATCCTCTGTAGGTCAGTTCATTTATCATCAGTTGCATATAGGTGTTGAATAGGTGAGGTGAGGAGGCGGACCCTTGAGGGACTCTACACTCAACTTTGACTTCTATGGCTCTGAATGAGAATAATTGTACAGCTTGAGTTTAATAAGACTTGTTGAACTGAGCTGTTTTCTTCCTAGTGTACTATGTTAGAGATTATTCCACTTTTGGGTAATTACCACTGGATTGTCTCGGGATCTTCATCCATGTTAATCTACCAGGAAAGGCTTAGGTTGGAGTACAATCAGGGGATCCATTTAGATTGAGAGGTGAGAGGGCTGACCCGTTAGGGACTCATCATTAGGGGTGGGAGGAGCTTGCGGAGTTTTACTCCACAAAATTCCTTGGAGTTACATAAAAACTGTGCGAGATTCTGCGGAGTTCCCCAAGTGGTGGAATTTAGGTCAGTCACCAGTTCGTGCAGCTTTTTAGCACTGGGAGATTGCCCCACGCTGTAAAAACAGCACAAACAGCACCATGCAGTGTGCCATATGGTGCTGCTTCTTTCTGCTGTTCAAGTAGCTTTTTTATTCAAGCAGAAGCTTTTGCAACGCAAGTGGGAGCTTTTGCATCGTGAGCGGCAACTTTCTCAATGTGCATGTAATAATCGCCCACATTGAGAAATCTAGCCGGGAGGCGGGCTAGCGCTGGTCTAGTCTCGCTCACCAACTTAACGTTAGTGAGGCATGTGCGAAAAAAACTCTGCCACGCGGCGGTTGGTGGAGCTTTTGCAGACCTTCGTGCTCCAAGCAGAGTGGGCAAAACTCCACGAAACCCACTGGAGGAGCGAAGTTTACTGCCTACCACTACTCCTCGTTCAACTTTGACTTCTAGGTTAAAGTAAAATTAGGAGATCCCTTCCGATTGAGAGTTTATATGTTGTCCATTTTATTTTGATACTCATGAAAATGTGTTTGCATGTTTTTTGCTTCAGATCAATAATAGCTCCTTGGAGGAAGACAGGTAATATTACAATACACAGGTTACTTGCTGGAAAACATCATTACACCAAACACAAACCTCCATTAGTGATATTTACAAATGCGTCCCCTCCTAAACCAATCATTTTTTGATTTGCCATCAGAGGTTACTCCTTGGCACTGCCACAGAATGCATTACTCTTGTTTATCGTACTTGGGCGGGGTTCCTTGCAGTAAAAAGAGTATAGATTTTTGAATGAGGGGACCAGTTGTTTGCCTGTGTCTTGTGTGCAGACACACTTTAGTAAGGAATTGTAGCAAGGACAGTGACTGCGAAGAGTACACATTTGTGCAGTAAGGAGTAGCTTTGAATACTCCGGACACTTGACCTCATAGTGTGGAGAAGCGGTGGCAGCAATAATGCGTTAATGCATTCAGAGCTCCTTTGTGGCAGTCCTTGGCATTAAAAAGCAGCGCTGACAAATAACCTGCTTCTCTCTCCATCGTGAAAAGCTGGCGACTAAGCGCGATGCCGGTTTGTGTGCGGGAAGGCTAGGATAGCTGTAACTTCTGCATTTTACCTTCTGTTTTTATCTGACATATTCACAGCGACCACTCACAGAAGTACTGTGGGGCAGATTTACAAGCGCCTTGCGCCTCTTTTACGCCGCCGTTGCGTTACTTTTGTGACGCAGCGGTGGCGTAAACCATGCGCCATGTTGCGCCTTATTTACAACGTGACGCATCTAGGGAGATGCGTCATGTTGTAAAGCCCTGCGCTACATTAAACCTGCGTCTGGTTTAATGTATGCAGGGTGGGCGTTCCGTCGGAAAAAGCCTCGGAAAAGTGACGCAGTGAAATCTACAAGATTTCACTGAGTCACTTTTCCGACGCTCCTGCGTCAAAACCCTGCGCCTGCTTGAAACAGGCGTAAGGCATGACGCAGCATGTTCGGTATGGGCAGCCCCTGAGCATTACTGGAGTTGCGTCGTGCTTGCGACACGACTACAGCAATGCGCTGCCCTTATGCCATCAGATGCGTCACGCATCTGTTTATCCTTGCGCCATGATGCGCTGCATTGTAAATGCAGCGCATCTGTGGTGGTGCAAGGGTAAACTTGCGTGACGCATCTTTCCTAGCGCATCCCTGCTGATTTGCAGGGATGCACCAGGAAACCTAAATCTGCCCCATAGTTTTCTGAACTGTTTGAGTCTTTTTGTTCAATATTTTATTAACCTGACGATGAAGCAGCTTTAAGCTACTGTCCTCGTCCAGTTTACACCTAGAAACATTTAAAGGTCTGAGTGCACTTGTAACCTGGGAGGGAGGAAAGGGGCGGTGTTCAGCCTCAAAATCTCCAGATGGTTGTCGCCCATCCACATGACTTCTAAGGATCGTTTGAGTATTTGCGGAAAAGAGCTTCAAAATTAGGGTTATTACTACAAGGAAGTGTGTAATGAAAATGGCCGCAGGGCTGCGGTCCCCAGTGATGAAGAAGACCTGGTTGAAAGAGCCCCTTTATTTTGCGGCTGGTCATTATGGCTTAGATTTACAACCCACGAGCCGCACATGAAACGCGATGGGATGAAGGGACGAAAAGCGAAGAGCCAGATCCCCATTGAAAATCAAAGGAATGATGTAAGGCACGAGCCAGCAGGAAAGCAAGCTTTAAAATAGATGGTCTAGTCCAAAGACTTAAAATCGTGGCCTCTTGTTGGGTCAAAGGTCAACACGCACACGTTAGAAGTAAGTCAAGATGAGTGAGTGGCAAAATACATGCTATTAGAACTAGAAGCTATCATTCGTAGGTTCTAGTATCCGTTTAGGCATTTTTCTAAGTGAAATTCTGTGCAAATAATTTCACCTGCTTGCGTCCAAAATTCTTAATGTATCCAATGTAAACATATGTCATTGTGTAATGTAAAAATCACCTGTTCACCAGGCTATGTAGCAGAAAACCGAATGTATGTTTTACTCCTGTTCCATTACTTTTTGGGTTTTGTTGTGATTCATCTACACTAGTCCATTTTGACCATAATGAATATGTGCAGAATTTGAAGAATGGGTGAATCAATGAACAAATGATCGAATGAGGGGAAACTTATAAAGTACAACTGCTACACAACTGGTGCATAGTGTCTTATGTATGGTGTCAGGCTGGCCACTAAAATCAATAGGATAAGGAAATCAAGGTGGATAAACTTAGAAAAATGGACACAAATAACACTTGTACAAAACAAAACCCTGGGATGAAGCCTCTCACTATTTACTACGACCTCACCTACAGCCAATAAATAGTAAACAGTAGGAGTGTGAGCAAGAAACGTAAGCACCTTCTTTCCAAAAATATCAACCGTATTTAACTTCAATACCCCTTGCTGTTGACGATTAGCGAACCTCCCCCTTCTTCTGGGTGAAAATGGAAGTGTTGATTTATGTTAGCTAGCCATGGTCCCCACATTGATGTATAACCTCATATGACCTTGGAAGTCAGTTCAGAGTATGAGAGTCATCTGGCCGAATCATGAAATATTTGAGTGCTGCTCACACATTTTTTGGGGGTATTATGGTGCTTGGTAAATGTACCTTTTACCATCGTATTATGAAAGCTGACGTGGAGGTGGTTTTGAGTGGGAAGTATATTTGTGTCTACTTTTTATGTTTAATATGGTTTTGGTTGATATGTGTTGGTTTTTTTATTGCTCTGAATTTGTACTGAATTATTGAATGTTGTTTTTTGTGCTATAGTGTTATTGATGGGTTGCATTCTGTTTTAAATGTGTTGTCTTGTGCTTTATTATATTTTAGTTGTGTTGTTACTTTAACTTGTCATGCTATATTGTATTTCGTTGTGCTCTGTAACTGCTATTGTTAGTCCTACCAAAAGCATCACATTCCTTTAGAAAGAGCAGTGACAAATAAGTATCTACCAATGTCTAATATGGTAAATTATCTCTGATACTGATCCCCAACTGTTTAGTTCACCGGTCAGTCCAAAATAGTGTCTGAGACTGTGCCCTAATTTAGCGTATTGAAACCTCAATTTATGTGATAGTGCTTCTGTGCTTGGATACTCTATTATTTTGCATGGCTTGACTTTGTTCTTGCAGCTGCTGCTGTGAGTTGTGTTCCTGCGTTTGCAATGCATGCAATCATATATCCCTGTTGAGATTGTTTGGTGATGTGTGACACATGTTTCAGTGTTTGACCTTCTCTACTCTGGCACTCTGCTTATTTTGGGGCTGGGAGGTCGTTGCTCTCTGTGATGTTGCTGTGGGTCACGTCGATGGATTTAGATATCCTGCCAGAGCTAGAAGGACTGGGTGTAGGCCCTCCCTGGAGTAAGAATTGCTGGGCTTGGAGGAGGGGTATACCTCCTGTTGCTCCTTCAATGTAGGACAGGGCAGCGCCCCTCTTTTTCTTTCTGGGTTGCGCACTCAGCTTGGCCTTCCCAGTATGTTGCTGACTGTGTTTGGAGTTCATCGGGTGTTGCATTGCCTCCCTGTGCTTTTGCTTTTTATTATGCTACTTTGTGCGCCAACCTCCCTGTTGGGCTTGTTGAGGGCTGTGTGGCACAGTTGTGATGACTGTCCTGTCAATCACTAACTCCCTCTTGTGATTTTGGTTGGTGTTGAGTTGCCTGGTATCGATGGTGATGAAACCTCCTGTTGATGAATATGAGTACCGCTACTATTTGGAGGGGTGGGCGTGGGCTTTTCCCTGTGTACTTCCAGGATTTGCCCCTTAGGTGTACCTGTGCAGGGTCTGAGGCTCTTTGGCTGGAGGACAGCTGAGTGTCCCATTGTATTTTCACGGGGGACGCAATACCCCTGCATTTAACCCATACATTATGCTGGAATTGGGATTTGTGGGATTTCTGCTTTGTTTCTTGTCTCATCTTCATTAGGCTGTGTACCCCTACATCCATGCTGTGTATGTTGAGGGCTGTGTGGTACCGGTCCCGATATTTGACATGCCCTTTCCTGGCACCCTTCTGGAGTTAGGCTGGAGTGTCCTCCAGTGCGTGCAGCTTAGGGGCTTCCTTCACTGGAAGTCAGAAGAGTGCTCAACGTCTTCTCCTTTTTGTTTCATGGTAATCTTGTGGAGCACGTCTGTGCTTTCTGCTTGGCTTGGGGCTTGTGAGATATACACACTGCCTCCTGGCTGCATATCCTTTGTTGTGCCATTTGTCTCCTACTTTCCTGCAAATGTGCTGTGAGCTGCTGGTTCCTGGTTTTGATTGACCCTGCCTTGTTTGCTGTTGAGGTCTGGATTACTCTCCTTGTCTGGGATGTTTACTGGGCGTGGGCTTCGCCCTATACACCCTGTTTGACTTGTGGCCTGTGGAATGTGTGCCCTGGCTCTATCTTGGACTTGCCAAGTTATCCAGACTTGTGTATTTATCTTTTATCATGGATTTGCCTGAAGCTATCGCTTGTGCCAATCTGACTTCCCAGCTTTGTCTTCATTGCTAGTGCTGGTTGACCTGATGCTTATGGAGAGGGTGTTTTTTAGCTCCCTGTACCAATCAATGTCCTTTTTTAGGTCTCGCCTGACCTAGCGCATGCGCTGGTCTGGCGAGACTTATTGAGAGGGCTCCAAAAAGTGCTACCAGGCCAGCCTAGAGCTACAGTGCATGAGCGCGGGCGCGCGCGACGCGCTTCTCCGCGATTACTTTCACTTTCTCTGCCCCACGGCCGCTTTGATGTTTGGCCGCCTGGGATAGCCAATAGGTCTCGCTTTTGGGACCTTATAAGTATTTAGTTATGCAACTGTTGCATGGCTAAACACTTATAAAGTCCCAAAGGCGAGACCTATCGGCTATGCCAATGCTTGTTTCCCTTGCCTTCTTTTGGGTTGCTTTGGTAGTAAACTCAAAAGGTGCATGGGTAGAGGTAATCATCTATAGACGCACCTGAAGGGTAATGAGGTTAATGGTAATATAAATATTATTAAATTCCTTTTCTGCCATTTCAGCAAGCCAACTAGTCCTACCTCCAATTAAAACAGGGACATTTTGACCCAACAGCAGCAAGCATAGCTGCATAGTACATCCACAGTAGCCATGCTTTTGTGATCAATCCTCCAAAGTAAAGCATGGTGAGAAAGAATCATAGCAAATGCGTGCCTGTGGGGACAGATTTAGGGGCCAGATGTATGTAGCTAGCATTTTGCGATTCCCTAATTGCGAATCACAAGCATTTGCAATTAGTAAATAGCAAAATGCCATGTATGAAGGTGTATGGTACACCTTTTGTGATTCCTAGGGGGTCACAAATGACCTAGCTCATGAATATTAATGAGGTAGGTCGCAATATGCAACTCCCTAAGAATCGCAAAAATCACAGGGATGGTGGTATGCTGAGATCAGCAGACCCCCATGTCCGTGATTGCTTTTCAATAAAGCAGTCATTTTGTTGTCAAGCAGCCCGTTTTCCTTTAAGGCAAACGAGATGCTTTACAAAATGAAAAATAAAAAGTTTTCTTTTCATTTTTTAAGAGTAGGCAGTGGTCCGTGGGACCACCAACTGCTCTTAAAAATAGTTTTATAAACATTCACAAAGGGAAGGGGTCCCCCACGGACCCCTTCCCATTTGCGAATGGGACCCCACGCAATTGCAGTCTCAAAACATTCATACATACCGATGCGATTCGGTATTAGGAAGGGGCACCCTAAACACGCCCCTTCCTAATACCGAATCGCAAACCCAATTTGCGATTCGGTAACAGGTTACAGAATTGCAAAATTAGGTTTGCTGCATCGTAAAAGACATTTTTGCATTCACAAACGGGCAGATTCTGGGAATCTGCCAATTTTTGAACGCAAAAATGCTTGATACTTCTGCCCCTTAGTCATCACCATCATGTGAACTTACCCATTCACTCTCTTTTCCATTCAGGGAGACACACAACCATTCGCCGTAGGTCACAATGCAGATAGGACCCCTTTGTGAAGGGCCACAACACAAATATGCGCAGCTAAACACAAATGCCCACTTTGGCCTCCGTGTCCTAATGCTGGGTTTCCTTTGCACCTACAGTCAATACGTCTAAGAATAATATTTATAAAACATTGTGCGCCTAGCTGAGGACAGAACCACAGTTTCAAGCTTTTTCTAGAAGAAAAGCAGGTATTTTTAAATAGTGCACTCCGAGTAGGTATGATGCATAAATAGGATCTCGGGAACACCCATATTCCTAATAGTTCAAATGTGTATGGGGAGCGATGGCGAAGTATCTTAGTACTGTCGTTGTGAAAGCGAAATATCCAAAAGGCAAAATGGTACACTGAAGGTGGAGGAGAACTCATGTAGACTGTGGGGCGTGCGTCTGTGGCTGGTCATTGAAGTTCAGTGTCAGAGGCTGTCCATGGAAGTGCACACTAAGAGGCAGCGAGCCAGAGCCAGATCAAAACGGAAAATCAAAGGCGCCGAGGAGCTGGGAAGGAGCAGGAGTGAGGCAGGTGTCGAGCTTCTAAAGTGCACAGTACAGGCCAAGCCTCAAAAGAAATACAGTGGAGAGTGAGGTCAGAGGTGAAAAGCCACAGTTTAAAATTAATTTGAGACCTTGGAAGGATACAACAACGTGGTAGATCGAACTGCGAGACCGGGCAGGAATATAAAACGTGCGGACAGACGATAAAGGGGCCTCTACTTCCGAGCTGCTCTCCCAGCGCTCAGGTCAGCGGCGGAAGGAGTTTGAAGGTCTGATTTCCATCTGGAGACGAGAGAGAGGCTGGTTGGGGGGGCATTGCCACCGGGCCGCAGCACCGACTCTATTTCACCCAGGATTTTATCATCTGGTTTAAAAAAAAATAGATAAAACCCTACCCTGTTCCATTTCTCTAGAACAATGCCTGGGATCCTCAATCCCATGTACATGCATTCTTTTCATGTTATAAATGCATGGCGTAGGGAATTTTCCATTTTTGAGAAATTCATACACTACTTCATATTTAGATTTTTTTTGTGCTGTGACAGTTTTTAAGAAGGTCGGTAAATCTATCTCTGAATCCTTAACCATCTGAGTAAAAAAAAATGATCAAAGGATCAATGCGGATGAATTGTACGAACTCTTGGACTTTTATTTTTTCGAATAAATGAATTAAAAAGTGAATCTATTTCACGGACGTATGAGCTATTCACTCTAATTGAGGCCTCCACAAAGAGAAAAAGAACTAAAGGTAAAATTTGCATTTTTATCAAAGACACTCTGCCTACTATTGATACAGGATGTAGATCCTAATCATTTGCTTCATCAAGCAAGTCTCTAAGTATGTCTTGATACCTTCACTATAAACGGTACACATTGCTATTCTATTTGATAGAAAAATGTAAACTAAGATGCTCTTTTTCCCCCTGTTATGAACCCTGTGCAACCCTTTCAGCCATCTTCTCCACCCTGCAACCTCAGCCCCTAGTGAACCCTTTAGAAAGAGAGAATTACCTGCTGCGCCCCTTGGATCCCCCATATGTTAGCTGGTGCCCTGTTCCTGCACCTTGGTTGTTCCTAAACTTATGCCGTATTGTGGATGCGTACCCCCTCTCTGCACCCTTCTCTTAATTTTTCACGCTTCACCATACATTTAGGATACTGCTGACAAATTAAGGTTATGGTATACTGGCATTACTGCCCTGGTTCACAACATCATCTGACTGGTACTGACTTGGCCCTCTCCTGTGGACATTCCTGCCCACTCTTGGCTTAGTTCATGTTCTATCCCTGTTGATCCCCCATGCTTTTGGGGCTCGGGCACAATGGCATTTTCCAGACTACGACTCACCGAACCCTCGGAAGAAGGATCTACAGTCAATCTTGGCATAGTTCCTATCTAGAAACGTCCTTTATTTGGCAATGAAGGCTCTTTCATTAACATCGATAGTACAATTCCATCTATTCTTTTGTTCCTCTCTGAATGATTGAAAATTGAACTGGCCTCTTTTTTTGTTCCCCAGATTTGTTCTCACATCTCCAGGTCTTAGTAGTTTTGAAAATAAAGGATATTCTTTCACTCTTGTTCCCTTATTTAAGTCACTCTCATTTTGCATCGGCTGGGCTGATTGATCACCTGGCAAACAAGTCAGCCCTTTTGCTAGTGTTTCTTGCACTACAGTTTACTTTGTTGACCTATCAAGGTCCGTGACCCACTCACTTTCTTTTACTCCAATTTGATCCCCATTTAATTTCTGGAATATATTATTATCCAGTTTTTCATAAACAAATAAACAGTGAGAAAAGAACAAACAGATAGCACAAGGGTCCATTTTAAGAAGTACAGTTCTGATGCGTAGAACCCTGGAGGGTTGATTGTGACCTAAAGGTCTCGTTTATAGCGCAAAATCCAGGCAACATGTGACAAATGCTTTAAATCTGCACCGGAGGAACATCCCTTGGGATACCTTTCTTCTGCCGAGACACATCGTGAGAGTAATAGCCAAAGCAGGACCTTGGAACAGGGGCTGATTTCTAAAAACCCCACTGGACGCCACAAGCGGCTACTCCTCGCATTTCCTGCTTCGCGGGAAACGCTCGCACCGGGACCAGCGAGTAGTCATTTCCAAATTGACTACATCTCCCATAAGGCAGTGGGGCACCTTGAACATCGCCGGCAACGCCCAGAGCCGACCAGGTGCTTTAAATCTGCACAGGAAATGCGCACCGCGGGACGCGCCGGGCGAAGCCCGGGCAAAGGGCGGGCCCTCTTAGGCCCTCAGAGGCCTGAAGAGACTGGACTGGGCCAGGGATTCTGGTTGTTCCATCACATGATCATCAGTCATTGTAAGCAAGCTTTTTTAATTCGATATAGGACCGTCTCTTCATTAGTGCCTATATTTAGATGTGGTAAGAACTGTTTAGAGGATATTAGACATCGGTGTACTACCCACGTTCTCTACAGGGTCCCTCTCGCTTCTACTGTAATTGGCATAGTTATTAGTCCAAAAAGTCCCAAAAATCCAAAACCCTCTTTTGTATTTTTTTTTTGTATTTTTTTTTTTTTTTTATCTGGATCATATAGATATGACTTCACGTGAAACAAGAAGTAGTAAAGCTGTGGTAGGTAGCTCAAAACTAACAGGAACACTAGACGATTTTATAATACGCACTAATACAGTAATAGATCAGGGTATTGTCCTCATGGAGAGTAGGGTTTCTCAAGACCTCGCTTTAGCTAGAGGTCCTCCATGGGTCACATTGCTACAGCTCGAACCCCAGTGCGAAGCCCTGATAACACGTTAAGCAACTCGAACATTTTACACATAAATGCGGTGGTCCATAGTACTACTGGTGCACATTCTGAATTCCAAGACTGTAGTGTCCTTGACCCTCAGGGCTTGGTAACCATAGGAAGCACATTGTTAGCCCCACAGCTAGATATTCAGGCAGATAGTAACAATATCATAACAAGAGGGAAAAGGGAGGGAGCTATCCCCAAAAATAAAAGTAAGCAGACTTATAAAAAACATCCTTCTATTAAAACCGCCAAAGTTGTAGAGATAGGGGAGTGTAATGAAAATGATATAGTCAATGTAAGGGCAGCAAGGGAAAGTCAGGGTCATGAATTTGGGAAAGAAGGGGCTGGCCCCAAAATACTACCATTGAATATTATAGATGATATTCTTATAGACAATTCCCTAGCTGACATTCTATCAGATAGCCCAACAGCTGATAGTACAGGTATAAGTATAGGGAATGAAGATCTACTCATACCATCCCTGACAAAACTCTTTAAGACCCTACTCACTCCTATAGAAGTAAGATTAGATGGGATACAAAAACAACTTACAGAATTGAAGAAAGAGATAAAAAAACACTATACTAGCCAGTCAAAAAAGGTAATTCAGGTACCAGCCCCTATTAGTAAAGTGCAGACATTAAAAATACCTGATAATGAAAGGGAAAAAGCAGAAAATCAGTACCTAAGGTCCCTACGCCTAATCTTACCAATATTGAAGTAGGCAAAACCAGTGCAAAGTCACCCTTGGCACATGGAACAGTAGTTAAAAAACCGGCTCTTCACAGTATACCTACACATAATGCTGATAAAACGCATATAGAAAAGCGCAGGAACATTAACCTACCCCCAGAAGCGTGTGACTACGTAGTAATTCTGACTGGGGTTCCGGAATTATCCCCTACAACTATAGAACCGTATGGGGCGCTCAAAAATAAAGTGTCACATTGGCTAAATACCAATTACCCATTACCACCAACAATAAGAAGTAATATTTTAATGGTAGAGAGGGCCCCCTGGGTAGGTTATAATAGAAAAAGAACACAAGGAGACTGCGTGGTCGTATCATTCGTAGACCCTCGGTCAGTGGGACACATTTGCTCGGGGGCGCCTAGAAAAAACGGTTCATCGATTGTGGCAAGACCCCTGGCTTATTTTTATACGCCAATGGAACAGCCTGATAATAGATGGAGCTGGACCAGGGACATAAACCAAGTTAAGGGTGGAATCGGGCGTGAGTTGTACAGGGACTCGAATTCTAATAGTTGGGAAGTGGGGGGGGGATGACGGTTGGACTGTAATACAACGTAGGGCAGGGAGGCCTCAATACGGTAGTATGCATTACCGTGAAGAATGGATGGGCCCGCAGTTTGTACAACCCTTCATCCCCTGTTACAATAGGTTCAGTGGATTGGAGGCTGTTGATTGACTCACAGTACATGGGGAGGAACATAAATGTATTCTCTGTCCATCTGTCTCACCGGTCACTTCTGTCACTTCTGTTATCAGTCCACCTAGGTCATTAGATCATTATGATAGCCCGCCTCGATTGCTGTCGCCCAGTATTCAGGGGGGAAAAAGCCTATTTATCAAAGAGCTTAAGGAAGTTCCAGGGCCAATAATAGGAGCCGACCGAATAGACCAATTAGAGCTGAGTGAACAGAACTGTACTAGGCCAGGAGCATCTAGGAGGCCAAGTAAAATCTCACCAGCTGGTAGTAGCAGCCTAAACCATGGCCCCTCTTTAGCTAAGGTTGTTTCATGGAACGTTGCAGGAGTGGGCTAAAAATAAGTGACCCTGATTGGAACCATTATATAAATTCTTTTGATATCTGTGTTCTACAAGAAACATGGGCTACAAAATCCATGCACAGGGTTGGGTATAGAACCTACCAGTTGGACGCAGTTTCATCAGTAAGAGGCCGTCCTTCAGGAGGGTTGATAATATGGGTTATTGTGTCTATTAATATAGCCATCCTGCAGCTAAGAATTGACTCTTTAGATATACTCGGACTGGAAATGGTTACCGATGATAAACGGGTGATTCATCTCTTTAACGTATATAATAGACCGTGCCCATCTTATAAGGAGTCACTATGTATTGACAAACTAGAGTCAATACTGGATTCTCTGGACACGGAAACAAGTACGCTCATATGTGGGGACATGAATTGCAACTTTGAGCCCATTGTAGGAATGAACAATTTGTATGAGGATGAAGATAATGCTAATGGTATACCATCCTTATCTAGTAATGGGGTTGTTGCTGGTACTACCCTAGCCTTCCAAATCACAAGGGTATTGACAAGTCATGGATTGAGGGCATGCAATGGGCGTTTACCATCTGATAGTCCCAAGGCACCTACTTTTCTGAGACGCAACTGTCAAAGTACAATTGACTATGTTATTGTTTCCTCGGACTTGTGGCCATAAACAAAAGACCTGACGGTCAAAGCAAGATTTGACAGTGATCATCGTCCCCTCGAAATTAGTTTTGTAAAGAGTTTAATAATGGGGTTGGAAGCTAAAGAGGGAGGATACCAAGCAGCCCCAGATAATGTTATACTAAGCAATAACCGATGGTCTGTTAAATGGGCATATATCCTAGAGAAAGAGGAGTTAATGGCAAATATTTATAGCTGCCTTACCAACATATTTGATACTTATAACCCCTCTAAAAGTGAACCTGGTCAATTTCTTAAATTACATAAAGCGTTCTTTAGTGAATTATTAGAACGCATGACAAAAAGACCAAAAAAAGGGACGGGTTTTGTGAATTTTCAGCCTGTAGGTAAATCTTGGTTCAGTAAAGAATGCCGAATAGCAAAATCTACCTTGATTGAAACGGTTAAAACCAAAAACCCACTGGCAGTCAAAGAAAGCAGGAAATTATATAATAAGGTGCTGGCCAACGCAAAGTCTTTATGGGACGAGGAATTATGGTCCTGTAAGCTGTCGGCAGCCAAAATGAAGGACCAAAAGTTATTCTGGGAAACAGTGGCTAAGGGTAACAAAAGGGAGAAGGGCTCAAGAGAGGTCTTTCTTGATGAGGCAACTTGGATTGACCATTTCATGAATTTGTATGCCGCTCAAGGGGCCGAAGGTGTAGCGCAGTCGCTTGTAGATGCCGAACCCACACAAATAGTTTTTGACTTACAGGAAACAGAACTAGCTATTAATTCAGTCAAACACGGGAAGGCTCCAGGGCGTGACAAAGTACCAGGGACCTATTCAAACACGAATTGGACGTCTGGGTACCATATCTTAATCATTCGTGTAATACTGTTGTGGCTGGGGAAGCAATCCCGGACACATGGAATGGAGCGGAAATTATTACTATTTTTAAAAAGGGCGACAGAAGCAATCCCGCCAACTACCGCCCTATAAGTCTTCTCGATATAACCCAAAAAATCTATGCTAGGCATATATTAAATCGCATCAACACATGGTTGGAAGATGAATCAATTTTAACAAAATATCAAACTGGGTTCAGAGCAAAAATAGGAACCATTGACCAAGTCCTAAGGTTTTGTTGTTTGTACTGGAAATATGTCACCCTCCGCAAAGGCCACTTGTACGTGGCATTTGTTGATTAACGGGCGGCATTTGACCTTATCCCCCGAGAACTTTTGTGGGAATCATTGAAAACCCAGGGACTTTCAGTAGATTTATTAAAATTGGTCATGGGGCTACATACCGATAATTATGCCAAGGTCAGGTGGGGTCCAACTGGGGAACTCACAAAAGCTATTCCGATAAAGAGGGGAGTACGCCAGGGGTGTGTACTGTCCCCGACCCTATTCTCCCTGTATGTTAACGACATTCCGTCTTATATGGAGAATAGTGACAATGATTCACCAAGATTGGGGGGCGAACGGGTTTCGTCCCTCCTTTTTGCGGACGATACCATCCTCATTTCCCAAACACCACGGGGTCTCCAGAACCTACAGGAAAGGTTTCAGTCCTATTGTATCTCGAAAGGTTTAAAAATTGATATTAAAAAAACGAAATACATGGCTCTGAGCCCGCATAAAAATTTTAGGAAAAACTTAATGTTAAATGGACAGAAGCTTGATTATGTGCAGAATTTTACTTACTTAGGTGTATCTGTAGATTTATTCCTAGCATGGAGACCACAGCTAGAAAGGCTCAAGATAGTCTTTAAACAAAACTGTCTCCCAATCCTTAAAAGACACAATAAATGCTTGAACAAGGCAGTAACCCCTGCCCTAGAGATTTTTAAGTACAAGGTACAATCAGCGGTACTATATGGGGCAGAATTATGGGGACCCGCATGTAGAAGCACATTTGAAAACCTTGAGAACAAGTTCCTTAGGGGATTGCTAAAACTATCTACTAATACCCCATTGACACCCCTCTTTCTGGACCTAAACATGAAACGAACAGACCAACACGCAATATTAAGACCACTATTGCTGTGGGTCAGACTGTGGACAACTTCAGAATTACTCGACTACAAGGAAGGCTTGAAAGAAGTTATGGAACTTGATAGCTGTAATAAAGTTTATTGGTTTAAGCATGTTAGAACTTGGTTGGGTATGACAGGACTAGCCCATTTTTGGAATGATCCTGAGGCTATGAACCCGTGCTCTAGGAAAATTGTTAAACTGTCATTTTGGCCATACGTGAGCTACGCGTCAGTGTACATAAAAACCCATGGTCCATTGACTGATAATTTTTTATTGTTTAAAGATGCAGCACTTTTTGAATCTTTCTTAGATGAGATTCATCCGCTGTTATCAAAAACCTTGTACCTAAAATTTAGATATGGTACACTTAGAAACAAGGCACTTGAAAAAAGCTGGGCGAAGTTAAGTAGTGATCTTTGTACTTCATGTACTCATGATGCAAAGGAAGATGATTTACTTATACTACTCTTTTGCTCCAGCTATGTAACACCAAGGAAAAAGTGGATAATTGGTTCGAGATCCTGTAAAGAGGCTGACAGAATCCTAAAGACTGACTCCAGCCAGGTGATAGTATTCACTTCATTAGAACAAAGTTGGGCCTACATTTTTAATATAAATGCACAACTATTGTTCATCCAACATCTTAAAATGAGTAGGATGATTATGTACTTAAATCGCATGTCTAATTATCCAACCTTGAGGAGTATTTAAAAGTTTTAAACTTTTTAATTTTTTTATCGGCAAAACTTTTTAAAATTATGCCCTAGTGATTAGTGATTTAATTATTCTTTTTAATAGCTTTTAAATTGCATTTACCATTAATTGTTGTATAATTTTCGTCCATGTAAATTTTGCCTGCTAAGAAATCTTGTAATTAGATATTGTGTACCCGGACGCAATGAATACACAAAGAAATAGGTTAGCTTATGTGATCCCGTTATCTTTCATGTGTTAGGAAGTGTTAAATTGTAAGAGAAATGAATGTTTTTATTGTATCTTTTATGATGTTAATGCGTCGAAATAAAGATCTAAATGAATGAAGACAAATGAGAGCAAAACAACATATGGTATCTAAATGAACCCATAAGAGATATGGTATGATGTATAATGAAATGATAGGAGAGAAATAAAGAAAAAAGGAAGGGACACTAGTAGGTATAGAATCAAAACACATGTATCGGTGTGTAGAATCCAAGGAGATTTTAGTGCATTTAGATGCAGGTGCGTTTCGGATGGTATAATCCATTCTATCTAAAGATTCACCACAGGGCTGTTATTATCAATTCTAATTACTTCTCATATTCGTACACATAAAAGAGTGTTCGGTTCAGCAGTCATAGAGGTGAAAATTGTCACTTTTGAGGGAGAGTCGATCTCAGAATCCATGACATTCGTTCCATACAATCTCGCACTTTGGACAAGTTGGCTATAATTAGGGCAGTCTTCTGTGTCCCTAGTGGGATGAATTCTCTCAGATTTTGCCGATGTCAGCCTCCCCTGAATCCCCCATCTTTTCCCTTGCTGTAAGACAGTGGCCATATTGTCGCTTCAAAGAGAGCCGTTCAGCTATGGTTTCACCATCTGCTTTACCATCCACCGATGTCTCGCTGTTACAAACATTTGGGGCTGAGTCTTCACAATCCTTATGCTTCTCAGCAGCCTCTCTCTGCTTCTTGGCAGTTGCTTATACTCTACATAAATTAAGCTGCTCTCCCAGTGTCTTACACAACACTTATCAGTTATCTCCTTTTCTCAATTGGCATTCGATCCATAGTGTCACATGGATTCTCCCCTATTTAACCAGGTAGTCAGTTTTATCCTAATATCTTTGTAGAGGAACAGTAAAGTAGCACAGCAGATCAATTAGCCAATGAGCTGTTACGAACAGGGGTATGGGACTGCTGATGGCAGAAATCAAAGCCCGTGTCTACTCAATGGTCGCTGTTGCTCAATGTGGGTCCTGAGTCGGGGAGTACATGTACTGGCTTCCTGTTGCTAAGCCACTGATGTCAGCTGTCATGATCCAAAAGTGCATGAGCCGACAGCTTCATTGTTCAGGCATTCGTTACAGGTGCAATATCCTTGGAGCACTGGCCCTGTCTCGCATCCAAGCGGAGAATTTCCACGCAAGCATTTGTGCTTGCTTCATCTTCTTTCGAATGCTAGCTTCACCGCCTTGCGGCATGGCGATCAGATAGCTGTGAATCCATTCTGCAGCACAGTGCAGAGTGGGAGATAGGAGGAGCTACCTTGGGGCCAGGCTTACCCGCTAGCCTGCCTCTCACCCATCAACCTCAGACAGAAGCAAAGGAATGAAGAAGGAGTTCCTTTAGTAACCCTTTCTGTTTGGGAATCATGTTGGCGGCCTCAGGAGGAGGTAGTTGTTCAAGAGACCACTGCCTGCTCCTTATGGAGGTTTACTCAAGTGGGAAACATTTGTGTTTTTCTGAAATGGCATGAGTTTCTTTCAGGAACTTGGGCAGATTAAAACAACCTTTTTCATTTGGGAGTGCAATCAAATGGATGGTGATCTACTGTACATTGTAGGCAACTATCCTTGTGTTTGCAGCCAATGATTAGAAGCTGCATATTGTGGCCTGCCTAATGAATATTAAATAGGCAGGTCGTTGTGAGACCCCCCGTGAATGGTAATTTTGCAAAGGAACCTAAAAGTACTTAGGTTAGTTTGTAAAATCAGATTCAATTTGCAAATAGTCAATGAACTACTTAAACCACTTATTTGTGAATGGAATTTTACTACATCAGGGACCCGATGTATCAAGCGTTTTCCAGTTCCGTTTGCGAACGGGAAAAAGCCTTTTGAGATGTATCATCCCAAAAGGCATTTGCAAAATAGGGAATCGCAATTTTTGCGATTACCTATTTTGCGAATGCATTTAAGGAGTCACAATTTGCGATTCCTTAAATGCAATGCAGGAAGCAAAAAAATATTGTGACCTGGCCTTTAAGGAATCACAAATTACCACCAACTCCATGTTGGTGGTAATTTGCGAATTCCAAGAAAGAAGCACTTTTTTTGCATTTTTCTAGGTGCCATGTGGCGTATATACATGCCTGTGCGCCACATGTTCACACACACATATTTCAGGGGTGCAACAGGGTGTCCATTTGGCACCCTGCACCCTTGAAATTGCATGCGCAATTTGAGAGTACCTATTGGGTGCTCGCAAATTGCAAATGCTATTTCCATCATTCGTATTGGTCTCTAGGCCCATAGGAATGAATGGAAAGCCATTCCTTATTTGCGACTCCCAATTTGCGAGTCGCAAATAAGGAATATGTAGGAATCGCAATTATTATTGCAAAACCTAAATACATTGAATTTTGCAATACAATAATTTCAAATCTGTCTAATTCGCTATTATGGAATCTCAAAATCCAATATTGATACATCTGGCCCCAGATCCCTAGATTCTCACTTGCTAAAGAATTGTGTTAGAGTGCTAAACCCATCGTCACATCGTCAGCTGTGTAGCGGATTCCTCTATGGCACGCATTGGAGTGATAAAAAAAGGGAACACATGATATTTATTTGCCTATCATGGCTGTTCCCTTCATTTGTACTGTTATCATAGAAGGTACCCCCCTGTATATCCGTAGAATTAACCTAACATGAAGGTGTAGGTAAACGTGTTGGAAAACTGCAGCAATAATGCTTTATTTCGTATTTTTCACCTGCGTCCCCACATTTGAATCTAATCACCATCCAAAGACACTGCTGTGGTTAAGTACGAGAATGCCTGAGGTCCTTTCCCCTGACAGCTCAAAACAGGATCAATTTCCTGGTCAATATATTTTTATTGAATGTAATTGATCAGAAGTAGGCGCAAGCTACATTCCTCGGAAAGAAGTCGTGGAGTGGAATACGTTTTAATGGATTTAAAATGTAGAAAAAACATTTTGCTTTGTGTGCAGCTGGAAGAAGGTAATTGTAAATAAATCATTTCTGGTGACCCCCTCTATCTGACTGTTAAAACATTAACATCACTCTTGCCTGTCTGTTATGTTCACTACTGTATGCATAAATGAATTGCTTTCACCTTTTGTGTCTTATCAGTTTCTTTAGCATTCCAGTTAGTTTTGTGCTAGCCACAAGAATAAAAGAATTCCCCTTACAAAGGTAAAATTAGGCACTTTTGTAGCTTGTTTATCTCAGCATCAAGAGAAAATGTTGGGCACTTGAGTGAATGGTTGCTGCATTTAAATATAGATGATGTGCCTTTAGAGACACAGTGTTAAAATAAAAACAGCCATTCTAATCGTTTTCATCGATGTCAGATTGAAAAGGAATGTTTGAACATTGAATTGAAAGGAGGACTGTCCTATTTAATTTCATTTAATACTGCATTACACGTCTATAGGGGTGTATTGTTCATAGGCATTCAGTAGTTATGTATTAGTACTAATAAAATGCACAGCTCATGGCTGTGCAGGGAGCAGGCAGGGAATCGAAATGCTGGGCTGAGGGAATAATGGGTACAGCCCTTGTATGAGCTGTGACAGCACACCCATGAGGCCAAAAGAATCTGATCGACAGAGTTACACTGATTTCTGTCAGGTCACACTGGCGTTGGTTACTTCTCACAAGCAGCAAGACCTTCCTAAGCGAAATAGAGTTAACATATTAGGGACTTTTAATGTCCAAACCAGGGTAGTTACAAAGTCAGAAACTAAAAATAAACACCAGGCCTGATAGGGATTGAACAAAGGTGTTCAATATTAACTGGGTGTATGACAAAATATCAACCACCAAAATAATGTTTTTGCTTATAATGTAAAGTACAGAAATATTGTGGTAAAAAAATCATTGTCCCAAAAATTGTGCTTATAATTGAAAAATTGAAGAACAATTCCTACATGGAAAACAAGGGCACGCTCACCAGGTTGAATTTAAAACATGGCTTTATTGAGGCAGAAGCTTACCAACACCTTTCAGCCACAAATGGACTTGATCATGGTATAAAAGCCAAGGGCAAGATGGCTGAGTCCTGTTTGTAGACAATTGGGCACCGTGAACCACCGTGTTGTGCAGAGAATTCTCCAATCGGACACTAGTGTCTTGCGTGTATGTGGGGTGGCCAAATTTCTCGCCTGGTCCTGGATGATTAGATTGAAACTCCTGGGTCCCTTGTTGTGATATATCCTTTCTTGCCTTGTTTAAATATCTTTTAGTCTTGTTTTTACTTGTGCGTCAAAATGCTTTGGGGAAATTATTCCTTCTTTGTGTCAAATGCAATGTAATACGTTTTTAATCTTGTGACTATAGTTAACATGACCTTAGACATCATGCACCAGGTCGAGAGGGACTGGAAAAGAGATGTAATCATGTATTTCCATCTAGTCTGCCGAATGTTTTTTTTTTGTACTATTCTCTCGCCCCTATTGGATCTTGTTGTGATTCCTATTGTGTTTTTACATTTGTTTACATGCTTTTATGATAAAATTTTATTGAAATAAAGCTTTTGATGATGATGATAAAAGCCAATTAATTTGGTGTACGGCATGAACAGTCAATAACCTGACCACAATGGAGCATAGAATAAAAAATAAAAAACATTTCATTGTTGTTTGAAGTGAGCGTATTTAACTCTACACCGGTTTGCCTTATTTAATTTTGAACAAAATTCTGATCCAATCATATAACTAATAATATTCTCTAGTTGCAGAGCATACACAAAAAGAAAATTGGTAAACATAGAAGAATTAATACGTAGAAGAAATACTATAATACATTTTCAATAAAAATTCAGGCCCATATTTATCAAGCATTTGTGTCACCCTTGAGTCATGCAAGGGGGTGCAAGGACGATGCAAAACTTAAGTGAGATTTATCAAGCAATAAAAAGCCACCTTGTGTCGCCCTGCATGGCATGATTAATCTGCACTCAATACAAATGAGGGAGAAGGGGCGCATATAGGTCCAGCATATAGGCCCCAATAAATACAATGTAGCACCAAAGGAGTATGCAGTTCCTGTAGGGTGGGGAAAGAAGAGAAGGAGCCTAGGTTGGTCAGCACCCTTGCTCAGTAGTGGAGTGTGGATGTCTCCCAATTTGGAAAGTGGGGCCCTCACACACCCATTTGGGTTTCATGATTCATCATTGGGCTTGCTCCTCATCAGGCTGGCGCTGCAATGCCTGACGGGCACCCTATGAGGGGCTCTTTGTCGAAGATCTTTTTTCCAAGCCATATAGGTGAGGTGCATGTGAGGGACCTACTGGTGTAGATATGAGGAGAAATAAAAATGAGGCGAGGTTGTGTTCCAAAATGAGTCTTAATCTGCGAGCCCACTCATTTCAATTAAAACCAAAATAGGGATACCACTGATTATAATGGTCAGAGCTGTCTATATGTGTCTAGTCATGGTCAACATGTTTCTTGCCCTATGTGTGTAAATCACTCGGCAATTCTTCAGGACCTATCTTGATGCACTATCTACACGGGTGGTTGGTAATGGAAAATGAACCAATCACTCTGATGACCTTTCAATGAGGTACCTTAATAATACAAATCGTGGGACCACCCTAATTCGGCTTCAAGTCACGCCTCATCAATAGTTAGGCAGAGCAACGAACGTTACAAAAGGTAACATCATGAGTTTTATGGGAAAACAGGTGCCAGAACCCTATCCCTCGCTCTGCCAGGGAGGCATTCTCACACATCCACCCATGGATTTTGCCACATCCCCAGATTTACCATTAGTGGTAGACCTCACAATGAGTCAAAATGCTACACCTCCCCAGGGGCGGAGTAACAAGGGGAAATATTTGTATTTCACCTCGTTCTTTCCTCTTTCTATGTGTGCCGCATTCTGCAGCACACATAGAAAGAGGAAAATGTCTTTTATGATTGTTTTGATGAAGGAAGGTGCCACTTGCTGTACAAAACAATCCTGCTTATAATGCAGACACCCTTAAAACATGATGTAAGGGTGCCTACATTGGTGCACCAGCGATAGGAAAGGACAGGAATGCACCATATAATGTTAAATAGTACACACTTCTGCCCTTTCACGCAGCATGGCATAGCAAGGTGACTTGCTGACTTGTGCTGCGTGAAAGATTGATAAATGTGCCCCTCAAAGTTTTAGTATTGGTAGACAGGACATCCAGAAATGTTCTATACCGGTGCAGAGGAGACATTTGGATTGTATTCATCATGTTACTATATGAATCTTGCATCACATATGCATGTTTGTTACTTTAATGAATTAAGTGTCCTCAAAAAGTGATATACCCCGAAAGTGCAGAGGGCTCATATGGTTCACGAATGTATGATGGTAACATTTGAAAACATGTGCAGGATAATTCCCAAGTGAGCTCCATAATCCGAATATGCCTAGTGTCATGCACTCACTTGGGCCCAACCACGGAGACGACACTGGAGCCGATGCTGGACCTCCTATCCCTCCAGAAGACAGGCCAGGACTAAGGAAGCAAAACCTTCTAGCACAAGCTGTTCTCCTGGGGGAAGAGGGTTTGGGATAAAATTAGAAGACTTGCGGTACTGGATCTGCTAAGCAGCTGGGCAATTCTGCATTACAAGATTTTGTGGTTTCAGAGATCTTTTGTGTCTGTGAGATAGATAAACAATGGACCTGAGCCTCTGGGTTTGCCATGACACAATACAGTGGAAATAAAAGGAGGATGCAATTACCATTAGTACACTAACAGGCCTCAACATACAATTACCATGTGCTGACTTCAGTTACATGCACTTGCAGGTTTTGCCAGCAGCACAGCATAAGAAAAGAATTACCAGAATCAGATTTGTGTGAGATACTCCCAAGGAAAACACTCCAAACGTGAGTTGGAGTTCATGGCAATCCCAAAGAAAACTCGTAATAAAGGATCGAGTCAATGGCACTCCAAAAGGAAATTTGTGACACAAGTTGGAGCTAATAGCATTCCAACGGTAAACTCGCTGCACCGGTTTGAGTTGATAGCACTCTCAAAGGTATATCCGTGCATAGTTTGGAGTTACTAGCACTCCAGAAGGCAATCTCAGTGAATGGGTTTAGGTACAAGGTTCATAAAAATATCGAGCTCTCAGAAATGCTTTCTCTAGGACATACTGTTTATTCAGAGAAACATGGAATTAAGTCTTCAGTCTCTAAGCAATCAGTTCAGTGCCAAGGTTAGGAATACAGAAGAAGCGCTGGAGGAAATCACAGAAAGGGCTTGGTGAGAAAGTCTATAGCTTTTTACAATGCTGGTGCTCAGTACTGATAACTAATTTAGGAAGATTAGTTCACACAATCAATTACTTAACGTAGTTCTTCCACTTGACTGATGTTTGAAGAAGATCTCAGAGTGTTGATCCAGTGAGTTGAAGGAGTCCAGAGTTGCTGAGAAGAAGGGAGACGTCGAGGGAGCTGGAGCCACAGTACCACCTGTTCACTGTGAACTTAAAGGAGCCTTGATCACTTCTTGGTTCTTGCTGAATTACTAAGGTGAGTGAGAAGGGCAAAGCTTGTTCCACAGGGAGTGCAGTCCAAGCAAAGACTTGGGGTTGGGTGGGGGTTTATACTCTCTTTTGAAGGCTCAAAGGAAGCAGCTAGGTCACATATAGGAAGTAGGGCACTTGGGGCACATGGAGCTCTGAAAGGCTCTCGAACCTTGGAGAAAAACGTGTGTTAATACAATCGTTTTGACCTTACAGGAAGGGCAGCTGCAACTCTTCTTGGGGAGGATGTGGCATATCGACCTCAGCTACCGACTTCGGAGCCGGTGGGAACGAGGTTCGAGTCTCGGTGTTGGCCTCAACAGCCTGTGATTCTGAGCAAATCACTTAATCTTCCTGTGCCTATATTTGAGCACCTTGAGATCCTGATAGGTGATATGCTCTGCTTTGCAAATCCTGGATTGATTGAGTGATTGAACAAGAACATTGGAACCAACAACAGGAAACAAATGTATCGTTCTTGCTCAAACATTCACAAATGGAAAACAACACCAGGCCGTAGTAACAGTGAGTGCACAGCATTCTATTATCTCATAGGATACTAGGGGAAGCTTGCAAAGACTCAAAGGTAAAACACACCAAGGCCCTAGTAAACAATGGGCGGAAGGAGCGCTATGGATTCAAGGATCTTGGAGTGGGGGATCAAGTGCACGGGAATCACAGGGTTATTGGGGAACATGACCATCGGTGCAAATACAATGAAATCACAAGGGTGCTGGGGAAGCATCTGCCATGAGGGGGCTGGGGGAGCATCAGATATGAGGGTGCTGGGGGAACATCACTTATGAGGAGTGCTGGGAAAACATTAGTCATGAGAGATGCTAGCGAAAACATCATTCATAAAGGAGTTTGGGGAACATAAGTTATGAGGTATGCTGGGAAAACATCAGTAATGAGGGAATTGGAGGAACATGGATCATGCGTGCATAGGGAGTCATAGGGGTAAAGCATTATGACCCTTATGGGCTAGGCTACTATGCAGAGGATGCAAGAGGGGGTTGTGACAGAGAGGGTGCATGTCCGCCGTGATTGGGATTTGTAAATCCTGATGTTCCCAATGCTTCCCTTGCACCACTGTGCCACTAACAGTGTTATATGCTCCTATTTAATGAACGATGTACCAGGGGACTTTGAAATGTGTATTCTTGGGACCATTGGAACATGTTATAGACACTAATGCTTATCATATATGATTTTCGCACTTTGCATCATGGCTGCACCCTTTGGTAGGAGATTTGGACTTTCCGTGTATCTTACATGTCTTTGTGTTGCATTGATTTCATAACCAATGTACCTGAACAAAAATACTGATATGGGACATATGTTAGACATCTATGTTCATCTTATATGACCTTTGCATATTCCATCATGGCGGCGTTCATTGTCTTGCATTAATGGGTGTGAAGTTTTGTATTACGCACTATGTGGTCCTTTTCACTGTTTGTTATTGCGAGCATGTAAATCATGCTTGTCCGCTACACTCCGTACCTATGATCAATGAGTGATGCTATTTCTAACACACGTCATCGGAAAGGCTGTGAGACTGTCTGAATCTGTGTGGGAGTTATTGTCTGAGTGGCTGTATGGGTGTGTGAGTGGCTGTATAGGGGAATAAGTAGGTGCGGGTGTGAGTTGCTGCATGGGTGATTGAGTGCCTGTGTCAATGGTTGTATCGGTGAGTGAGTTGCTGTATGAGTTTGTGAGTGGGTGTGTGACTGGCTGTATGATTGAGCAAGTGGGTGTATGAGTAGCTGTATGGGTGAGTGAGTGGGTGTGTCAGCAACCACATAGGTGAGTTTGTGGCTATGTGAGTGGTTCAATAGGTGAGTGACTGAGTGTGTAATTGAGTGTATGGTGAGTGAGTGGCTGTTTGAGTGAATGTATGGGTAAGTGAGTAGGTCTATTGCATAATCAATGTATGTATAAGTGGTTGTATAGGTAAGTGAGTGTGCATGTCAGTGGCTGTATTGGAGAGTTAGAGGCTGTATGGGTAATTGAGTGGTTGTGTGAGTTTTTGCATGGATGTGTGAGTGGGTGCATAAGTAGTTGTAAGGGTGAGTGAGTGACTCTGTTGAGAGGCTGTATGGGTGAATGAGTGGGTGTGTGAGTGGCTGTATGGATGAATAAATTGGTGTGTGAGTAGCTGCATGGGTGAGTGAGTAGTTGTTTGAGTGACTGTATGGGTGAGTGAGTGACTATGTGAGTAGGTGTATGGGTGAGTGGCTGTGTGAGTTACTGTAAAGGTTAGTGAATGGGTGTGTGAGTGGTTGTATTGTCTGTGAATGGGTATATAAGGGATTATATGGTTGTGTGAGGGTGTATGAGAGGTTGCTTGGGGTACATGTGGGTGTGAGTGGTTCTGGGGAAGATGTCATCAGCAATGACATTTGAGATGTCATCAGTTATGTCACTGACCATGTCATGAGTGTTGTAACATGTGAGATCATAGCTGTGCATTATGGAGGCATAAGTTATAGTTATAACTGCTGAATTTCACTGGTTTGTATGAATGAAATCTGAGCCTAACCCTAATGTCCCTGTCACCTTTTTCATTGAATTTCTAAGTTAAAAAAAAGAAATTCTATTCCCTAACTATAATGTTCCTGTATCTTTTGTTTTCTTTCAGTGACTGAAAAAATCTGTTTCTTAACTATAACAGCCCTGACATCTTTGTTTTATTAGTAAAGTTCTACAATTTCTTTCACTTTTTCATTTTATTTGCTAACTGTAATCTATGACCTCTGAGGGTAGGTGTGTGAGTGACTGTATAGGCAATGTGTGTGCGGCTGTATTGCTCTGTAATTGGGTGTGTAAGTGGTTTTTCGGGTGTGAGAGTGGTGTATGGATCAGTCAGTGGATGTTAGTGGATGTGTGGATCTGTGAGTGGATGTGAGAGTGGCAGATTGGGTGTGTGATTGGGTGTGTAAGTGTCTGTGTGGGTGTGTTAGTAGCTGACTGAGTGACTGTGCCAGAAAAAGACCTCACCTGGCCCTTGATTCTACAAGAAAATACAGTTTTCAACAAAATGACTACCTAACTGGAGTACTTTCTTCTAGTTAATTACTAAGAACTACTGGATTGGTTAAATGTCCAGTGCGTATTCTACGTTATTTCAGCGTAATGGACCACAAGCGAAAGTCTCCAGTGACCTTGTCTGCTTTTCGGCAATTTAATTGTTCCTTGTGCATCTTTATTTATAAATCTGTGATAATAAGCATTTTCCAGTAGAGAAGAAAAAAAGACTACATAGAGGTAAATCTCCTCCAAACAAGGATAATTTCTCTTAACTTTATGAAGTAAGTGTTCCTTTGTTTCCTTAAGATGTCCTCATATATCACGGCATCAAGAACATGTGTCACCGGCACTCTGTTGGCTTTACCCTGCTGTCTTGTGAGGCCACCCATCCGCTCTCTGAACCTCCCTCCATACCCCCCTTGCATGAGCTTCTCTCTCAGGCCACTTGCAGACCTTCAGAATTGTGTAGACAGAGGGGATTATGGAGGGGGCAAAAGGAAGGTCTCCAGATTTCAACAGGATATAGGAGATGGAGTGCACTTGGTCTGCACTATTTCTTATCTCACCACTCCCAAAATATCCTCCTAGGGGATGGAACAGGGTCAATACATTGATGTGACCCTTTAATGAACTGGCAGATGTGACATTCCTGTATGGGATCGCTGTTCCACCTTACATGAGTATCGGCTGTCTGTCCTCTACTGACCATTCCTAGATCAGAGGGGTACCTCGAAGTATCTGTGGTGTAAACAAATATCAGAGAAATTGGAACATCTGCCACTAAGCCTTACATTTTCCATTAATGGCTCTTAAATTTGTGTCCTCCTCTTCTGATTGACAGTGGATAGCAGAATTGCTTTTTTGCAGTGGCATGATGGCCCCCACTCCCTTGGGCTCCGTTCTGCAGTCGCACCTCCTGGCATATATCTTGGTGGGAAATGTGGTTCCCAAGCACAGGTGAGATCAAAAGGGGCTAGTGACCCCAAGTCTAGGTAGTGAAATGTCCTGCACGGCGGGATAGCAGAGGCGATTTTCATGTTGGGGTGATGGCTCTGTCCCCTAGAGGTCCGTTCTGCATTCACGCCTCCTGGCACATAATCGTGCTGGGAAATGGGGTTACCGGCACAGGTAAGGTCAAAAGGGGCTAGGGACCCCAAGTCCAGGTATTGTATTGGCAGTGTTCCCCTAGCCTGTAATTGTCAGGTGCTGAGTACATAGAATTGCCATCACTTGTGAGACCCTTGTATTGTGCAGTGTATTGCATCTCTTGTCTACTTCCTTGTGCACTGTTGCTCTGTTGTATATCCGTTTCCTTGTTCACTGTTGTGAGACACAGGTGTGCAGCACATGTTGTGCAATAAAACAGCACTGTTCATTGCCAGCATTTGAACCATTGGTTTTACACATGTACTTGCTGTGCCTCTTGCTCACAACATAGAAACACTTTTAGAAGTCGATTCAAATTGACTTCCGACAATTGACAGATTCTTGATTAAGCCTTCTTTGAAAATTGTGCACATAATCAGTATTCAGGTTATCATGTGGTGGTGAAGGCATGTCTCCGGAACCTTGCCCAACTAGGAACTGAGATGTAAAGAAGCGTGGGAGACCGCATTTCTTTTTTTAAAATTTTGCCATAACTTTGTGAATTTGTCACAAATTTGCAGTAAAACATTTTTTTTTTTTTTTTTTTTTTTTTTTGAAAACCTTTATTTCGAAATTCAGGACACAGCTATTCAGCCGACAGCCCGAAGGTTCGGCAGCATTGCAAGTTAGATACAGTAATGCGTCCCAGGTACAGTACGAAGAGTAATGCAAAGGTCCAATTTTTAAATAAACACAGAAAAAACACACAACAAACCCCAGCAAGGCAGAACATTGAAATCCCATGGCAAAAGCCCCCAGTGGAGGCAGGACCCCACTCATCTACTAATTATAAGACTGTGTGTGGAGGAAGAAGGAGAGCAGCAGAGGCCCAGAACGGGTACCTCGACCAAACTGTACTGGAAGGTAGGTCAGGGGGAAAGCTGTTCCTCGGGAGGTTCCAGATCCGGGGCAAGACATATTCCCCCCCTATATTGGTTCCACCGCCCCCAGATGGCGTGCCACTTCCGGGGGCGACCTCTAGAGCAGTAGACCGTCTTCTCCCTAAACATGCTCCAATCCATGTTCTCCTTCCACGCGGTCAGTGTAGGGGGACCCGAGGAGCCCCATAATCGCGCTATATCCCTCTTAGCCACCATGTTACCCAGAGTCACCCATTGGGTCTGCGCCTCATCAAGATCAGTGGGCCCCCATACGTTCAGGAGGCAACACCGCGCCTCCGGCTGTATCACAATGCCCGTCACCTCCCCCATGACTACATGGACTCTCCTCCAGAACTCCACAATGACCCCACACTCCCAAATGATGTGCAGGAAAGTACCCACCATACCACAGCCCCTTCTGCACAGTCCATCCTCCGAGAATCCCATGTGGACCAGCCGTGGTCCCGTAACATACACCCGGTGCAGTATTTTGAGCTGCACCAGCCTCAGACGCGACGGGATCGCAACCTCCTTAGGCGAAGAAACCGCTGACTGCCAGTCCTCATTATCCAACTCGAGGCCATCCCTGGTCCACTGCTCTCTCAGCCCCAATAGCAAGTCTGCCCGGACGTTTATCAACTTCTTATATATGAGCGAAATCGTGCTCTCGGGCATGTGACCATCGAGGACTCGGTCCTCAAGGGGGGAGGACTCCGGCACCTTCTCACCCTCCACTAGGACTGATCGGAGGGCGTGACGCAGCTGGATATACCTAAAATACTCTGAAGGCCCTAGCTCAAACTCAGTCTGCAACTCCTCGAAAGACTTCACCCTCCCCTTATGCAGCACATCCCCCACCTTGGATATCCCTATCAGATCCCACTTATCAAAGCCCTCCGTATGCCAGAGTCTTCCCAACCGTTCCGATTCAAACAATGGGGTAGCAAGGGTTAGCCTGTCCTTCCAGCCCAGCGAGTCGGTCGCCATCTTCCATACGCGCACCGCCACACCTGTGGGCCCCGTGAGGGACGAGTCTAGGGACCGTGAATACAACGCCCTGTAGTAGTTGCCGCCGCGCAGCAGCCACCTATCCATGGCATACCCAGGGCTGAGGGCAGGGCCATAAAACCCATGGTTGATCGCGCTCAACTGCGTGGCCCAGTAGTACCGTCGGATGTCTGGGAGCGCAATGCCCCCATCGTACCATGGGAGCGTCAACTTTGAAATAGCTATTCGCGGCCTCCCATCCCACAGCAACGTCCTTTGGAGGCCTTCGACCTCCCGAAAGTATTTAGCCGGTACCCAGTCCAAGGTGTTCTGGAGGGCGTAGAGGAAGCGGGGAAGAGACATCATTTTAAACAGGGCCGCACGCCCAACAAGGGAGAGCGGCAGCCTCCGCCAACCCTCAACATCTCGCCTCAAGCGTGCCAAGGGGGGGAGCAGGTTCCTCTCATAGCGCACAGCAGGATCCATGGATATAAAAATCCCCAGATACACAAAACCTTGCTGGGCAACCTGTATCGAACATGTTCTAGGGATCGGTGGGACCTCGCCACTAAGAACGTACAAGTACGATTTGCCCCAATTAATCACAAGCCCCGAGTTCCTACCGAACGATGCGAGTACGTCACAGACCACTATAAGTGACTTCTTAGGTGAGGCAAGATACAGCAGGATGTCATCGGCATAGAGTGAAATCCGGTCCTCGTGATCGGGCGACCACCGAAGGCCCCTTATATCCGGGTGCCAACGTATCCACGCAGCCAACGGTTCAAGGGCGAGGGCGAACAACAGAGGCGACAGGGGGCAACCCTGCCGAGTACCCCTTCCAAGCTGAAAAGGAGCAGATGCCCGACCATTCACCACAACTTTCGCTAGTGGCCCCTCGTACAGCAACCGGACCCAACTCACAAACCCGCGACCGAAACCGAACTTGGCCAGCACGGCCCATAAATATGCCCACTCCACCGTGTCAAAGGCCATCGTGGCATCGAGAGATGCCACAACAGCCGGTTCACGCAGCGTGCCCGCCCTGGCGATGACGCCATGAAGACGCCTAAGGTTCAATGCTGTGTTTCGGTGCGGGATAAAGCCAGATTGATCCGGGTGGACCAGATCGCCAAGTACTCTAATCAGACGGGTTGCCAGGAGTTTGGCCAGAATTTTCGGCTCAGCGTTGAGGAGTGAAATGGGCCGATAGGAGGCGCATCGATCTCGGGGCTTACCCTCTTTGTGTATGACCACGATCGACGCCAGCCGCTGATCCAACGGAAGGATCCCATCCCCCCGCGCCTCCAAGAACATGGCGCGCAGGTGAGGGGCGACCCTATCCGGGAACAGTTTGTACAGATCGATCGGCAGTCCGTTCGGTCCAGAGGCCTTACCCGAGTTCAACGCGCGAATCGCCCCCGCCACCTCGTCAACCGTGATGTCGCCATCCAAATCGTCCCTATCTATGTCAGAGAGGCAGGGCAGCTCGATATCACGAAGGAGGTCAGACGAGTCCTCGGGCGGCCTGTCCGACACAGAGGAATAAACCCTATGAAAATACTCCGCGAAACACTCCACAATCCCTTCAGGTTCCACAATCACCTCTCCCCCCTCTCCAATCAACTCTGGCACCACTCTATTGACCCGTTCCTTCCTGTCCAGCCACGCCAGGAGTTTCCCTGCCTTATCTCCCACATCATACAGACGGCCCTGTTGTTCCCTACTGAGGGTCTTGGCGGCATCAGTCACCAGGTCCCTATACTCCGCTTGCTTCAAGCAAAGCTCATGCAATGAGGACTCCGTGACCTCCTCCTCCATATCCCCTTCAAGGGCCGCAATCTCCTCCTCTGCTCGCCGCACTTCGCAATCCCTCCGATTCTTGGCAGTCACCACCAGGGAGAGGGCCTCCCCCCGAAGCACGGTCTTAAAAGCTTCCCACAGCGAGATCGCCGAGTCCACGGATCCCAGGTTGTCCTTAAAGTAATTATCTACCTTCTTTACCAGGGCGCTGCGCATCTCGGGGTCCCGGAAATACCAAGGGTTAATGGGGGCCACCTTCCCTCCTCCCTCCCGACCAAGATCCAGCCGGATCCACACTGGCGAGTGATCAGAGATACCACGTGCCATGTGCCTCGCCTCGGATATCAACGAGGCATGTGCGGCCAGAGTGAGCAGGTAGTCAATCCTGGAGAGGCTACCATGCGCCCCGGAGTGAAACGTGTATTGACTCTGTGTGGGGTGCCGGAGCCTCCAGCAGTCTATCAGGCCAAACGTGTCTAGGAGGTCTGGAAGCCATTTCTGAGCCCCCCCTGTGTCCCTGGGCGGGTATCTATCCAGCAGTCCGGAACCCACAGCGTTGAAATCCCCTCCCACTACCAGCAGACCCCCCGGGAGAGTCAGCAAAGCCCTGCCCAATTCAGCAAATGTGGCAGCCTGCAGGGCCGGCGGGACATAAACTGAAACCAAAACCAAAGTCCTTCCTTCCCACCGCCCCGCCACTGCCACAAACCTCCCCCTATCGTCAACGATGGTGGAGTCCACCTCAAAAGGCAAAGATGCTCTAACGAGGATGCCCGCCCCCCTGGACCCAGAAGAGAATCCCGAGTGTGCAATGAATTTATACCCCTTCCTATTCAGAGCATAGCACGTATTGCCTATGAGGTGCGTCTCCTGCAGCAGTACAACGTCAGGCATTGATCGTTTCAGAAATTGCAAAACAATCCCCCTCTTAATGCGATCCCCCAAACCATTAACATTCCAGCTTATAACACTTAGGCCCCTACCCCCCATCCTCAAACGGAAAGAGGCCCACCCCACACCCGAGGCGCCACCATGGAACAGCCCTGAGGATAATCATCATGCCTTGCAGAAATAACCCCCCCAACAACACACTCAAACTCCCCATAACTCCCCCCACCCTGCACCCCTGCTGCAGCTTAAAAGCCTCCCCAACTTGCAGTGTGCCTGTCGCCCCACAAAAACAAAAATCTACAAAAAGTACCCCAAGGGAGGAAAAGAGCACCCCTCGTCCTCCCGCAACCCTCCACAGTTACTGCACTCTATTCAAATCTACAAATATGGTCAAATCATGTCAGGCCGGCTTTGAGTTATCAGCCCTGTCCATCCCGGCCACTGTCTCCATGCTCAGCTGCGTCGTCCCCGGTCCGTCGCCGGGGCAAAGCGTCCAGCCACTCATCGGCCATAACAGGAGAGTCAAAAAAGAATGTCCGATCTTCATGCACCACCCGTAGTCTGGCGGGGAAAAGCATGGCATACTTTAGGTCCCGCTCCCGAAGCCTTCGCTTCACTCCCAGGAAGCTCTGTCGCTGTCTCTGCACCTGCTGGGTAAAGTCCGGGTAAAAATTCACCGACGCATTCTGGAAGGGGACTGGGCCCGTCACCCTCGAAGCTTGCAGGATAGCGTCCCGATCTCGGAAATGAAAGAGCCGGGCGACAATCGGCGGCGGCGGGGCACCCGCCTTGGGCCGTCCGCCTGGCACCCTATGGGCCCGTTCCACCGCAAAAAACTTCCCAAGGCCCTTGGGCTTCAGATGATTGAGGACCAAATCTTCCACAAGCAGGTCCACCGAAGCCTCATCCGAGGACTCCGGGACCCCGATTACGCGCACGTTGTTGCGCCTGGACCGGCTCTCGAAGTCCTCCAGCCGGCGGGCAGCGAGGTCACTTTCGGCCCTCAGCTTCCGGACCTCGTTCTGCAGGTCCGCGACCTCATCAGCGAGGCCCGTGGTCTTATGGTCCAGGTCCTTAACACGCTCGTTTGTCTTGCCCAGGTCCGAGCGGATCAAGTTGACATCCACCAGGATAGCATCCACCTTATGCGCCAGGGCCTCGAATTGCCTCCCCATCGCAGTCTGCATCCCATCCAGCGCGCCCATGACATCCTGCAGGGAGAGCTCCGGGGTCCCAGGCGGGTCCTCCTTCTGGGCATCCGGCGCCTGGCTCGATCCACTCGGCGATGTTTTCGGGAGGGCGTAGCGGTCCATACTATTAACTTGGGAATACGTTCCCCGCCTGGTGGACTTAGTCTTCAGCCTATCTCCTTCTGCCTTGCCCGACATAATGGACTCCAAGCAATCCAATGCAGTGGGGACCGTCCCCTCTCAGAGAGAGGTATAAGGAGTGAGCAGGTCCGCCTTGTTCTTCCAAAATAGCCCACCGGGCGTCCCTGGGGTTATAGAACCACCCAGAGCACGACAGTGTCCGGGCAGACAAAGGGAACGAAACCGAAAGTGAAAGAGCGAGGGCCTCCGTCCGGTAGTTCACACCTCACCAGGCCGTTGTTGATCAACTAGGAGTCGGGCATCCTGCCAACTCTAGCCCCTGGCATCTCCGGGAGTTAGGCCGCAATCTTTCGCCAGTCATAAGTCCGGTTCCCGGTGGGCGATCCGGTCGCGGGTTGCATCAATCGCCTCCCTGACAACTCAGCAACACGGTGCCATGCATACCATCAGGATTTGAGTCAGGATAGTCGACGGAGGGCGCGAGGGTCTCGGGAGCTCTAAGCTCACGCGGCCATCTTGGTCAAGCGCTAGGCTCCTCCCCCAGTAAAACATTTTTTAAATGCCTTTTGGCCTAGCAGGGTTACTAGGGGACCCCAGGACAGGGGCTGGGGGGTCAGGGCATTCCTACCCTGCTCCATTCTCTTTTTGTTTTACATTTTTGTGGGACTTGGCTGAAGCCAAGTCCCAAAATTGCTGTCAACACTTCCTGGTTGAAGCGATGGTAGACAATCAGAGGTCTGCATTTCACTGCATGAGCTTGTTATTATTCAGGAATTTGCCGCAATTGCAGTTATACAACTTTGGATTTCCATACATTTTCCAACAACTAATGAATGAATTTATGGCAAATAAGAAAAAGCACAATCTGCAGCCCAAAAGCTACCTTTCTTGGTGTAATTCCGTCCAGCAGTTTGGGCTGTATTTTTTTCCAAAACCCTATGGGAAATATCATGGAAAACACACTATTTTTGACACATCCTTTTCCCCGGCTCCCACTTGAGCGATTTCCCTGAAACTCTCCATGCACAACAAGAATTACCGGATTCATCAATCAGTGCCAAAGATATAGGTAAGTCAAAAAGTGCTATTCCTGTGGAAACATGGCCCTCATTATATATATAAAAACAGTAGCTGTTGCAACTGGGTAATTATAGTTAGGTCTGCCTTCCCATTGACATAGCACTTTTTTGATTTGCTAATAACTTTAGCGCCGTTTTATGAGCTTTAAAAAAAATCTGTTTGTCCACCTCAGCTGCTTCCTGAAAAGTTTAGTGGTGATCCATGAAGTGAGGGCAAGAAAAAAAGGGGTTTCCAAAGCAAATTTGCCCATACATTTTCCCTACACAAAAACTGCTGAACATAATTACACCAAATTTGGCTAGAAGCTAGATCTTGGTCCAAAAATTATGCTTTTTGTGATTTGGTCTCACAAGAGCACCAATTCAAACATAAAATGTTCTGATTGACCCAGGAATCTTTTTCCCCTTGGGCTAGAGTGAGTTCTCTGATTAGCTGCCAGCTATGTGCGAACATTTTTGTTTGCAGCAATTACTGGACTCGAAGACTTTGGGCCATATTATCAAGAACGGGCGATAACATTATTGCCGCTTTAGCATCAGGAAACTGCTGCTAAAGCGGTGATAAGGGGCTTCATAATATGCCCTATAGAATTCCAATAGAAGCCCAGGTTTGATGTCCTTCACACCAGAACCTGGGCTTCTATTTGAATTCTAAAGGGCATATTATCAAGCCCCTTATCGCTGCTTTAGTGGCAGTTTCCTGCCGCTAAAGCGGCAATAATGTATGGCCCGTTCTTGATAATATGGCCCTTAGTCCCTTGTCCTGAAGTTTAAAAAAAACATAATATAAGGGGGCAGGTTAGGAATACCCCCCATAGACCCTGTGGGTGGTGACCCAGATGGACCACCCTCTGGGGCCAAAATCATACACAAATGCTGTGTTTGTTCTCTCAATCCAGCTTGGCTCCCGCAAGATCGTGGCAAAAAAAATAAAATGGCATTCTCCTTTTCTTTATTGAATATATGGGGAGGAGGGCATGAGTAGGGCCCCCCTCCCAAGCTGAGCCATGCAAGACCCCAGGGACTCCATCCCCTGGGACAGGATTCATTTAAAATAGGGAAGGTGCCGGCTTGAAAACATGTGTTTGTTCCTGTCTGGTGGGAGCATTTTTAAATCTCCAGCTAGATGGTAGCAAAATGAAAGTCTGTTCCCTTCCGGTGGGAAATTTTAGGATGATCCTGCTGGTTGGGAGCAGAAAAAAACACATATTGCTCTCACCCATGGGAGAAAGCAAAAAACATATGCTCACTTCATGCTGAAGCAATGTTGGCTCCCATACCATGCGGCGAGCCAACAGGGGCTGTGGGGTCTGGGTCTCCACCTGTGGTCCCCACTGTGGTTGTTTATGTGAGCCCCTGATGGGAACCTACCTATAATTACTGCAGGCCCTAGGGATGGGGTCTCCGAGGACAAAAGAAGGTCAGGGAGGGGGCCATGCATCCCCCTTCCCTTTTTAGTAGAATTGTCCACAGGGTATGGAGTTACTGGGGCCTAATAAGGCCCTGGAAGGGGGTGGCATGCCCCCTCCTCTGTTCAACTGTTTATGGCCGGTGGGGGGGGGGTTCTTGGGCCTAGAAATTCACTGAAAAAAACAAAGGTTGATACAACAACAAGGTACATTGTGATAAAAAGATCTGTTTTTGTTTTTAAAAAAACGTAGACATTCACTGTAAAAAAACAAAGATTAAAGTGACGTTATAGTTAGGTGAATATGTCAGTGACAACATGGTGGGCCAGTTTGCTAACTATAACTGGTGAATTTTTGTGTTTTTTGTAGTTCAAACTTTAATGTTGTTTCTGATATATTCACCTGACTATAACATCACTGTAAACTCTGTCACCACCGTTCTTTGGTCACAAGACACTTCATGTAATAAATGGTGTGCTGCAGGGTAACTTCTGTAATTATTTTTAATCGCACGCACATGCTGAAGAACTTGCTTGTGGTCTTTCATTTATGTGCTCCTTAAACAGGATTTTCCACAGAGGCAAGACAATCTGTTTATCGTGTTTTCAGTTTTATATGTCAGAGTACCTACAATCTTTTTTGTCTATTTCTGTCCTGAAATGGAGATTAATTTACATTCTTCGCTATATCTGCAGGCCAAACAGTTATAACAGACTTTAAAGCTGTTACTGGAATGGGGTTTCTGATTCTCGAGGAGGGGAACTCACTTCTGACTAAATGATCTTTCATAGATGTCACTTTTCTTTATGTAATTAATAAACATTTGGTATGTTATTAATTAAACTGGATCTTTTAATATTAAATTCCATCTATTTCTCAGCATTTTCTTTCAGGGTGGTATTGCATATTGAATGTAGTTATTAATCCAGGCTCTTCATTGCCTGCCCTCTTCTCATTCTGACCAAACTATAGCTCTACTATAGTCACTTATTCCTATTTCTGTATGGCTTTCTGTAGTATTATGATTATATCCTCTATTTTCCAATCTTTGGATGATTAAGGCTTGCTCATTCTTTAGGGATTCATCATTGTTGCATATTCATTTGGTCCCAGTATTTCGCAGTATAGAATATTAGTTTTTAATGGTTCTGGATTGAAACTCAGAGCATGAAGTGTAGTGTTTCCTGAAGCCAGTTATACACAGATTCACAGATTTTCTGATTTATTCTTTTCATTTTTGTGTCCCAGAATTCCAACACCAGGTTACTTCTTGTAGCCGCAATCTATGAACTTAAGCCAGAGGTTGACTTTTTTATTTATGATTTCAGAGGCAATATGCAAACTAGCATAACTGTGGCTGAAACAGGTGCCCATCAGAGTTCCCTGGAGCTGCTGATACATCTGATTACTGAAAGAGAAGATGTTAGGTATTAGACAGAGGCATATCATCTTCAGAAGCATTTCTGCATGTCTGTACAATCTCATTGATCTTGCTTTCAACAAAAAGTTCAACTGCTCTAACCCCATCATTGGGATAAACACTTGTGCACAGTGAGGTGATGTCTAGTGACACCAATAGGAATATTTCCACCCACTCCATGTCATAGGTTCTTTTGAGGAATTCCAAAGTAACTTTGAGATAGGGCAAAAGGTCAAAGAAAGAAATTGACTTAGTTAAACAATTGAACCTGCTCTCAATAGCCAAAATAGCATGCATCCCAGATGGATTATGTAAATCTGCAGGTACTTTTGAAAGTGAATTTATGTTAGGTACAACGGGATGGTCAATTCCTAAAAACATGTACTCATCATGTGTGTGTAGACCTTGCTCATACCAATCCTGTAAGGATAGAAGGACTAAGCCTTTCATATTATTATAATTCAAACAATTGATCCCTTCATAACAAGTATTTTCACTTAATTGCCTTTCAGTCTCTCACACACAGGCCACAATGCAATATTTTCCCCTTCATTTGAGGGTTTACTCACAAGCGGTGATTCCTTTTTAGATAGTTAACAACTACAAAAAACAGAATATTGTGTTTTCTCATCAAGCTGTTCTTTTCAGAGCATTAGTGAGCATACCATGAAAGATATCAGTAACATCTAGTGTTGTCTGTGGTATGAATTTAGATATTAGTATGAAGTTTGTATTTGCACAATTACTAATAATACCTATTGTATCGTCATGAGGCCAGGTGAAATGTCTTTGAAGTTATTTCAAAGTTAATCAGAGTACACATCAATCCTATATCTCCAATTTGAAGATTACTTACAACAATCCCATTATTCCTGTTTGTCAACCATTATTTTGTTCTTCTGTGAAGTAAAATATTTGATTAATTTCACTTTACGTATGAACTTAAAAACATCAATCCATGTTTAGCCATGGTCAAAACAGGTTTCAAGGCAGTAAGGTAGGCAAATTGATCAAATTTTAGTTTCTGCTTTAGTCAATATTCTGCCACTCAAATTATTGATAGTATCCAACTCGCTATCTGCACTATTGCTTGATTCTGTGTTGGTGGTCTCTATTGTCCTCTCATTGTTGAATGCCCTCTCCATTGGCCTTCCATAACTGCCACGTCTAAAATTCCTCTTTCTCTTTTGAGTAGTCTTCCCCATGCTCTCTGAGTTCCCTTCTGCTTCTTTAAATGGATTGTTTTGAATTCTTCTAAAAAAAGAGATTTTCTATTATTCACTGTCTAGCTTCTATTTGTTTGGTACCACATCCGTGTCAGAGCACACTATTGACCCTCTTCCCACAGTTTTTCAAGATTCCTGTCTTTACCTATTCAATTCACATCTGTTCCTTCTGGTACATGGTCGAACCTCCAACCAAATGCATAGAGTATTCCACTGTCAGGGTCATTTTAGTTCCAGGGATACTTTTATCCTTTCTTTTGCTCAATCCCATCCACGATTTTAGTCAGGCGCATTTCCATCTGTTAACAAAATTTCTCGATTGTATCTTTGTCCATTTCATTCGATAATTCATTCTTCAAGTCCTCTATTTCTTTTAAAACCTTATCTCTGTCAGTTGTGGCATATTTCACAAATATTTACAGCAAGTTAAATTATGTAATTAAATTCTTCTGTTCCCATTCAATTTTCACTTTGTTTTTCTAATTTCTTAAATTTCTGAATTATATTTGTGTCTCGCCCTTTTTAGAGGTCTTTGACCACATTATTATGCAATTCAGCTGTCTCTTCCTGTTGCTTTCCAACTTTCGCTGCTGCCACTGCATTTTGTACCTCACTAATAGTCCACAAGCTTGGTCGTGTTTCAACTATTACAGAAGTTAATATCAGTCTAATATATGATCTATTCCCACATCCAGTACTCATCTTATATGATTCTAATTAACATCATGATAATTTACAATGAAAGCTCTAATAGATTATATAAAGTGAACATATTAAAAGCATACAAATTTAATAAATTCATATGACTTTATATGACTGGGCCAATATCGTCAGATCGTACAGACTCAACATCATCTCCTTCACCAACGACACCCAGCTCATCCTCTCAGAAGACCCCCCACCACCAAAGACAAATTCCACAGATGTATGATGAACGTTGCCAACAGGATGAAGAACCACTTCCTTAACCTCAAAATAGACAATACAGAACTCTTCATCTTCGGGAACAACACCTCACCATGAAATGACTTATGGTGACCTGTGGAACTCGGCCCATCCCAAGCCCCAACAGACCACACCCGCAATGTTGGCATATTCTTGGACATAAGCTATCTATGAAGAAAAAGGTAAACTTAGTCTCATCTGCCCGCTTCCACACCCTACGCATGCTCTGCATGATCTTTAGGTGTCTCACAGTCAACAGCAGAAGATGGTCACACAGGCCCTCGTCTCCAGCAGGTGAGACCATGGGAACACACTCTATGTAGGAATCATAGCTCACCTCCTGAAGAGACTACAGACTATACAAAACTCAGCTGCAAGACTCATCCTCGACCTCCCCAGATGGACCAACATCACACCTCACCTCAAGTAGCTACACTGGCTCCCGATCCATAAGAGATGCTAGATCAAGATACTAGTTCAAGATTTTGACCCATGCATACAAAGCCCTGCACAACGAAGAACCAGCATACCTCAACAAACACATAACCTTCCACCAACCAACTAAACATCTATGATCCCTCTCCCTCTTCCTCACAGACACCCCCCAGATGTTCTGAGGCAACAGTGGAGGATGCTCCTTTTCATACCTGTGGCCAAAGCTTGGATTGACCTTTCGCTGCACCTCAGGACCGCATCATCACTCCGGCAATTCAGGAAAGGACTCTGGCTGTTTGATGAGCAAATCACCATGAAACAGTTAGCAGCTCCAGCAACTTGAGACCCTCACAGGTGATTTGCCATGCTTTATAAATCCTGATTGATTGAAAAATTTTAAATATTAAAAGCAACATTTTAATATTACATTATAAGTAACAATACAATTATAGAAAAGTAATTCCCAACTAAATATATAATTATTCTAAATCATATTAAATAATAAAGAACTGTATAAACATATTGTTACATTAAAATTATTTTTAAGATAATCAACCATTATAAAAATATGTATATATAAAACTGAATATTCTGTACTGCAAAATACCCTGAACATATATTTTTAAAATGAGAACAATGCAGTATATGATAAACTAACTTCAATCCAAAGTTGTCAAAAATCAAAAAACAATTCAAATACCTCATTCTAACTAAACCCCTAAAACAATCGGGAAAAAACACATACATTGTGAAATTAAAAATTCTAACTCCAACTCCAATCAATCGAAAACCTAGGGACTATTCTAACTTTACACATTTACTATTCTAACTTGAGTCTCAAGAGCACTGTGAATGTACATACATTGCGTCTTCAAATATAACACACAAAAATTAAATGAGTAATCATTAAACATTATTTAATAAATGTATATACATACAAAATCTAAATATATTAAACATTCCAACTATAAAATATATTCTAAAAGTAACAAATGTATTAAAATAAGACAAAATTAGCTTTTAATTTAATAAACGAAGAATAATTTTAAAAAAGTAATGTCCCTTGACCTTCAGCCAATATCATACAAAAAAAGGAAACGTAAAAAAATCTGTTAAGTGAATGTCTTTTTTTACTTAAAATGTAACAATTTTAATTTTAATAAAGAACAGTACTTACTAATTTGCCAATATATCCCACATACCAAAATACATTGTAATGTAATAAAAAAATTCAACATTAGAATAAAAAAATTAAAACAATTAACTATAATTAATAATACACCTTCAAAATAATAACCATGCCCACACTATTGCCTAAATTGCAATACTATCCATAAAAATGCATAAAATAATGATTTACGAAACCATGTATACAAACATTTTACAAATGTAAATGTAAAAAGTAATAGATAAAACAATTAGAATATGTTGGCATAATCAATTCATTGATCGATTATTGTCAATTTAAATCTACTTTGCTTAAATACTACCTACCCAATCTTACACTAAACCCTATACACAAATGATTCAAATCTTTAGAAATATATACACACACACAAACTTGTATGCCAATTCATCAATTCGTTGTTAATATATGTATATAGATCAAAATTAAAGTGCAATGAATTAGAAATGTATTATACATGCAAACATATAAATAACACATAAAATCAAAGGAATCAATTCAATTCAATTGAATTCAATATCTTTATTAGATTTGATTAAAAGTAAACCATAAAAGTACATAAAATATAATACATATCCTCAGTCTCTCAAAAGCCTAAAAACAATTTTATATTACATTGAAAACGGTTAAAAATGTAGGTACATTAATGTGCTTTAAGACTCCACATTTCATCAAATAAGCAAGTTTATAAAATAATGATAAGTGCAATGCACAATCAGGTTTTAAGGGAATGAATAAAGTCATATCACAATTGGCCGAGGTTAAAGGAGAGTAAGGGAAAAAGAAGGAGAACAAAACATCAAATAGGGTCCGCTAATTGCTCCTACAAACACAGGAGTTAAAAGGGGACACCTCAGCCTAACACGATCTATCAAAGGCGGGTTCCATATGAGTCATGGCTATCTAAACATGAGCGAATAAGCAAAGAGAGAAAAGAGCTAGCACAGAAAATCACTCTCCACCCATGGGGAAATAAATATTTTGGCGCCTACCTAATGATCCATGGCATACATATAGTTCAGAAGGTTAGCCTATCCTAGTTTTTCTGGCCCAAATGACTGCTTTAAAAAAGGCGCAGACACGGTAGGATATTTCAGGTTAGCTTAAAAATTGTAAGTGGAGCAAAGCTACTCCACACCATCGGAATCCTAACATGCATAACAAAAGTGTAGAAAGTGCTTTTGTATTAAACTATGCAATTTGCAAAAAAAACTTAAAGTGCAAAAGTGATTGTGCAGTTCGATTGTCACAGGGGTAAGTAGGTATGATGTTTATCTAAAGGTCTAAAGAGTTTTTAAAAACAGGGACCAATAAATTGACCCTACCCTAAAGTGGAAAAGGAGTGATTGCTCCCATCTTGTGAGATCTAAAGATAAGTGCATATGTGGATTCACCTGTAAATACAAATCTACAGTAATTCAAAATGGTGGGTTCTGCTAACTGTTTTTTAATTATCATGTCTGCGCAGTGCTGCATGAATTATGTTTTCACCTTTGCCTTAACAGTTCTGGAAATGCTGCTAGGCTCGCTGAACTAATGGGATAAACCCAGGGTTCCTAGAGTGTCCTGTATATAACTTAACCATGGAATAGAGTAGACATTATCCAACGTTAGATATTCAAGTACAATCTCCCTGCATAGCTTTAATATTGGGTTCGTCCAGATGCTAACCCATAAAAAGAGTAGCACCAAATGTATCTTGTCCGCTATGAAACCCTGATTTAACTCAGAATGAGTAATAAGACTAGAGGTGGATGGTTGTAAACTCAGCAACCGCCAAAGAAAACAATTTTCCTCAGCCTGTAAGGAGCAACATTTGTTAAAACATTTGTTAAAACCCCAGACTTCTGTGCCATCAGTGACTGCACTGATGCACCACGTATTATACACCTTGAATGGTGGTAATGCTGGCCCCCTAAAGTCTGGTCTAATAAGGTCACAGACTGTCCTAGCAATTTTACTAAGCTTAGGGCTAGCCTGAGCAAGATGGGGACATAATTTGCGACTTGGAATAGTTGGTTTTTAAATTCAGATTTTGCATAAAAGAAGCAAAATGGTCCACCTGGTGTCTCAGTGGGTTATGGGTAAAGGCTAGCAATACTGCATCATCAGCATAAAGTAGCACTGGAATTGGAGTGCCTGCTTTTCTAGGTATATCAAAATATACTATTCTAGGTATATATCAAATGAATAGTAGGAGAGCCAATATGCACCCCTGTCGCACTCCACTCTTCAAAGAGAAATCAGAAGAAAGCTTGCCATAAGAATTTAAATGAACTCTAGCTGAAACATCTGCATGTAATGATTTTAGAAAGTTTACCAAAGGAGGGTCCACTCCTTGATGCAGCAACATTAACCATAACTTGGTTCACTGAATCAAAGGCAGTGGACAGATCCATGAACGCAAGATAAATAGGAGAGCGCCTGGCATTGGAGTACTTAGAAATTGTCAGGGCCAGTTTCAGACATTGTTCATTGGTGCCTAATTTTGGGTGGAAACCAAAATGAAAAGGGGAGAGAATGTCCTTATTAGCTGCTCATTTAAGCAAACGGTCATAAATACCTCTACCAATGATTTAAATTGTGCTGTTGATGAGCGAGATAGGATGATAGCACTTTGGGGACATACGGTCACCCTTTTGAATATTGGCACAATCGTTGCGGTAGTCCAGGAAAGAGAAATATTATTAAGCAAGAATTAAATGTGTTGGTAATAAGGGGATCTCATACCTCAGGCTTGGATTTCAACAAATCCACAGGTACCCCATCTGGGCCTATCGCTTTCCTGCCCTTGCTATGTTGAAAGCCAATTCCCCTACCTGCAGCAATATTAAAAGGGTGGGGAGTTCTGCATCTATTGCACAGGAAGGTTAACATACTTGGAACATCCTCGCTATAATAGATAGAGACAAAGTGAGTGACCTAGTCTGAGCCCAAGATATTGTTTTGCAGAAGATGATAAGAAGGGGAATTTCTTGATCTATTTTATTTTACTAAATCCCCAAATTATTTACCATCCTTTCCCAGGGCTGCATTTTCCAGAAGCTCCCAATCATGTTTATATTTTCCCCTTTTCCTATTTGAGAGTGCGGTTTTATGCTCTCTGCGTATCAGGGAAATCTCACTCCTTACCCTGGGCCATGCAGTTAGAGCTTTCCTGAACTTTCTATGTGCCTTAGAACAGGCCCCAACAAACCACCTAGGGTCCTCATTGGATGTGTGGATTGGGTTAAGCATCGACCCCCTGATTATGCGTATTAATACCAAATTCTGTAGGTTTTTTCACGCACCAATCTAGTCTTAAACCATCCGAAGATTGTTGTGTGATGAAAATGAATCAATTACAATGAATTACCACATAATAAAAAAAAATAACACTATACATCCAATCATCCAATAAATCCAAGAAGAAAATTAAACAATACTATAGTATTAATTAACAAATATTAAAACATCTTCCACATTAATAAATAATTAAATAGAATATATTACAGCACAATACATCAATATAATAAAACATTAAAGAATAGGCAACTATATTTTAATTTCTGATATTATTGTAAAACAGTAAAAAGTATTTACCTTTAATAATTTTGTCCACGATATTTTTGTAGTCATTAGATTATGGCCAAGATTTTCTGGTCCGACTATATCTTTGTTTTGATATTTAGGGGGAACACTGTATTACCCTACGCTAAATGCAAAAGCTGTGAAAAACACGACAGTGTTCTCTACGCTATTGCCCGAACCAAAGCTGACTCAGAAGCTTTTTGCTTTGGGGTTTATGAACATATCTGTAGCTCAGGTGCTCCGACATCATTTGAAAGGTAAGACTAAAAGCTGGTTAAGACACCAAAGGTTCAGTTATCTGGTGTAAACATTCAAACATTAGCCTAGAATTTACCATCAAAAAGCTCCAGACAAGAATAAGCTCAAAGACGAAGACGTCAAGTTTGCATTTATTGGGGAGGTTTGTCAGATTGTACCATATCTTCTATATACAGATATTCAACTTCAAAAATCTTACAAAGGTTCTGCTAACAAAACAATATTAATCAGTCCACATTTCATAGTTGCAGGAGAGTTCTCTGAATACTGTTTTCAGATTTACAAGAAATTTCCAATTCTTACTGGTCCACTGGATTTCTTCTATGCATGAAACCGTTTTTCCCTGTCCATGGATCCTTTGCATGCTTATGTCTTAGGAAGAATGGTTCATAGAGTAAACCAGAATACATATTCAGTACAAGCTAGTGCAAAGTTGCACTTAATGGCAGACAACAGCATATTCTGTCTCAGAACCCATGAGCCCTCTCAGTCTCATAAGGGAATTTCCATGAGGACAAGCAGTGTTACTTACAGGATTATGACACCCTTTAGGGTTTCCTGTCATTGTGAGACTGGTGCTAACAGTCCTGCAGCTTCAAATCAAATCTTCTCTCCTTAGTCAATACTTGGTACAGACTTCCTGTACATCCTGGCTTGAGTGAATCTGCTCAATGTAAAAGATGATATGGCAGTCTAAGTCTATTCACGCTGTCAATTGCATATGTCCCACTTGGCAGCCCTTTCGGGGATTCCATCCAACCTGGTCATTGAGTGGCTAGTCGTCTAAAGTGGTACCTGGCAGACACATCCAGCAAAATGTATGAATGGGTTATAATCCCATACAGAAAGGTGAATGCCATACGCATGCACTTTAGCTTAATTCAAGGAAAATAGTAATTCATGTTCACCCCATTCCTTTCAGTTCAATACAGTTACCATGTTGCTGAACAATTTATTTTGATAGTCCTTTTCAATTAAACGTTACAGATTTAAGGTTACATTACAACTTGTGTAATAGGAAATATAGATAATAAGTTATGTTTTTGATGTATGTTGGCCAAATATATCTCTAATTTCCACTTCCCATATCTAGTCTCTGTGCAGCAACCCATTAGTTCGACACAAAGCAATTTGCCTTGCTAAAGTGACAACCAAGGCAATTTTAAAGAAAAACCTAATTGAAACACAGCACATTCCTGTGTGCCTGTCTGGCGCACGGGATACTTGACCAAAATGTAGCGGGCATACCATCCACCATAGTATAAGTGCGAAGTCTATAATACATTTGTAATATGGTGGAAGAGACATCCGCCATATTTGTTACAGATTATCCCATCCACCAAACTCTAAATAAGGCATTATATTGCCAAAATGCCCTGGGAAATTAAATGAGATTAGATTTCCTGACAAAGTTTTATTTACTGTTTAATGACAACCCACTTTTTTACTATAACAATTGGTGTGCCAGCCTGTTACATTTGTTGAAAATTGGCACAACAGTTTTTTATTTAAATGTATATGTTCATAATTTGCCAACTATTGAGAACCATATTACTTTTGTGATATTATGCCATCTGGTATTTGCATAGCGCAAAATTGCCAATGCTGTGGCATCAAATCTCTGTTGCATTGTCTGAGCACAATTGCAAGCCAGAACGTGAATATATAGTTTCAGAGGTGCATATGTGAGCATTCCTTTACTCTCAGGGGCTGTATTAGAGGAAGTGGCCCGAGGGCGCAATGGGCGTTTGCAACCACTTTGCTCGCCCCCGGACACTTTGGCATTACAGAAGGAGACACAGACCCTTGTGCGGCCCCTTCTGTAATACTAATACGACTGAAGAGCCAGTGCTATCTGCAGAGACAATTCCTTCATTTGGATGGGAATATGCCCCATGCAAATGCAAAAGAATCCCTTTGCCCCTGCGCCATAATATAGACGCACAACCTACAGCTTGGCACACTGTCAGTGCGCCCCCTGATGACAGCCCTCTGGCGGGGAAAGGTGGTCCCATGGACCCTCCAGACATCCTCTTGCAGGCGGGTGCAGTCACTCACTGGCCCGCCTGCAAGGGTATCTCTAATCCCCTTCAAAAGTGCAGGTGGTAACCCGCCTGCACTGTGAAAACATGGAGCAGCTGTAAAGCAGCCGTTCTGTTTTTCACCTAAATGCGATGCCCTGGAGACAGTGCGAGTTCACAACTGTCCTGAAGGCAGTGCATTCATCGTAATTGAACACATTTTCATTCTTTATGTCAGGCCCACCTTTTTAAAGGTACGCGCCATGCAAAAAATGAAAATGCACTTATTTTGTAATGTGGCCCCAGGAGTCTTAATAGGCTGTCTTTAATCAGTGCACAGACATAATATCGAGTTTTTTATTTCGACCTACATAAATATTGAGTTTTAAATATCGTAGGGACAGAATATCGACATCAAGAATATCGGTAACCAGAATATCGACCTGAGGGTAAGAAATATTGTTTTTGTTAATATCGAAGTTAGTAATTTCGATAGCAAAAATATCGATGTTAATAATATAGATGTTTATGTTAGTGTTCTGTATTTTAGTATGTATTTTATATGTATGTGTTCCACATGTTTTGTTGTTTTGTATTTTTTTTTTAATGTATGCATTATGAGGTCGATTCCGATCCAGGTCGGAAGGGCACCGAACGCGATCCGGCTGGAAAAACTACGAGCCGTACGCGTGTTTTCCGCCCAACTCGTACAGCTGTACGAGTGAGCAAGTACGATGCGAGCTTCATGAAATTCACCGACCGAGTCGTTTCAGGGTCCGAACCGCTCCGTACGTCTCGGTCGTAAGCTAACCGTGGCGTGTAATGGATTCGATTCACGACCGAGCCAGGACGATGCAAGTGTCGGACAGCCTGTGCGAGCCGTAGTGTCCGGCTCGCAAATCGTCCGGGTGTTTGCCTTTGGGGGTCCGCGTCGGACCCCCTGTCACCCGCAGCCCTACGACTCGGACACAGGGGGAGACCCAAGGGTCCCCCCAACACAGGCATGTACGGTGCGGATGGTACCGACGTGTACTCACTGTAGGGGGTACACTTGTCCGCGACGTACCCATTCAGTCAATGGGAGCCCATGTACGCATCGTACGACCGGCTTCCATTGACTTCTATGGGAGTCCGACCGAACCGAGTCCGACAGCATACGGCCGCATCGTATTTGCTCGGTTGGACTGCAGGACTCCTGCTCGGTCGGAAAACACTCCGGATCCGGCTCGGTCGGAGTGCTTTCCGACCCGGATCGGAATCGGCCCCATAATGTTTAAAAGTTAGTCATTTTTTTAAAGTAAATTTTGCGTTTTAGTACCGTAGCAGGTTGTGGGTTTATAGGGGAATAGGGTGGGAAGTAATTAAATTATAGTAAATTAAATCATAATTTTTAGGAATTATTAATTATTTTTAATTAAATTTAGAATTTTAGATCCATAGGGGGTTTATAGGAGAATAGGGTGGGAAGTAATTTAATTGTAATTATGTAATGATTAATTTTTATTTATTGATAATCAATTTATTGTTAACTAATTAGTATTGGTAATTAATTTTTATTGATTGATTAATTAATAATTTTATTAATTGTGTTAATTTTTTATTGGAGTGGGTTGTGGGTTTATATGGGAATAGGGTGGCGAGTAAATTAATTATAATAAATACATTTATCATTTTTATTTTTTGGTATTGATAATTTATTTATTGTTTATTAAGTATTAATTGGTAATTAATTTTTATTAATTAATTGATAAATATATTAATTGTGTTAATTTAGTTTAGGAGAGGGTTTGGTGTTTATAGGGGAATAGAGTTGGAAGTAATTTATTATAATTAAGTAATAATTAACTAATATTTAATGGTATTGATAATTAATTTATTGTTAATTATTAATTGGTAATTGATTTTTTATTAATTATTATTTATCGGTATTGATAATTAATGTATTGTTAATTAATTATTAATTGGTAATTATTTTTTATCGTTTGATTAATTGATAATTATATTAATTGTGTTTATGCGGAGCGGGTTGTGGGTTTATTGGGGAATAAGGTGGGAAGTAATTTATTGTTACTAAAGTTATTATTAATTTAAATGTATTGGTATTTATAATTAATTTATTGTTCATTTTTATTAATTCATTATTTAACTAAAACATTTATTTAATTGATAAGTATGTTTTTTTAACCCCTACGCTATCCAACACTTTCCCTACTGTTGCACTCTCTGGAGTGGGAATAGTAATTTTTACCCCTATGCTATCCAACACTTTCCCTACAGCTGCACTCACTGGAGAGGGAATAGTATTTTTTCCCCTGCGCTATCCAACACTTTCCTTACTGTTGCACTCACTGGAGTGGGAATAGATATTTTAACCCTTTTGCTTTCCAACACTTTCTCTACTGTTGCACTCTCTGGAGTGGAAATAGTAATTTTTACCCCTCCCCTATCCAACTCTTTCCCTGTTGTTGCACTCTCTGGAGTTGGAATAGTCATTTTACCCCTACGCTATCCAATACTTTCCCAACTGTTGTACTCTCTGGAGTTGGAATAGCAATTATAACCCCTATGCTATCCAACTTTTTCCCTGATGTTGCACTCTCTGGAGTTGTAATAGTCATTTCTACCCCTACGCTATCCAACACTTTCCCTACTGTTGTACTCTCTGGAGTTGGAATAGCAATAATAACCCCTATGATATCCAACACTTTCCCTACTGTTGCAGTCTCTGGAGTTGGAATAGCAGTTATCACCCCTACACTATGCAACACTTTCCCTACTGTTGCACTCTCGGGAGTGGGAATAGTATTTTTTCCCCTGCGCTATCCAACACTTTCCCTACTGTTGCACTCTCTGGAGCTGGAATAGTTATTTTATCTTCTACGCTATCCAGCACTTTCCCTAGTGTTGCACTCTCTGGAAGGGGAATAGTAATTTGTACCCCTACACTTTCCCTACAGTTGCACTCACTGGAGTGGGAATAGTAATTTTTACCTCTACGCTTTCCTACACTTTCCCTAATGTTGCAGTCTCTGGAGTTGGAATAGTAGTTTTATTTCCTCCGCTATCCAATATTTTTCTGTATTGTTTTAGTTGATGTTGTGTATAATATATTTTAAAAACAATAAAAATATTGTAGTTTTTAAATTTGTTATATATATTTTATATATTTATATTTATATTATTTTTGTATGTGTACATATGTCTTTAGAATTTATAAAATGTTTTTAACAATTTATAAGCTATTAAAATCATTATGTTATGAATAATATTAAGTAAGTATATATATTATATTTTATATGTATATTTAATTTATTTTAACATTATGGGGTCGATTCCCATCCTGTATTTTGTTTTCCCGTACGACTCGTATCCGTATTTTTTCTGTACGAATCGTACAAGTCACGTCCGACCCGTGAAGTACGATCTGTACCGGAAAAAGTACATACGGATCGGCCCGATCCGTACGAATCGTAGCGGGAGAATTAGTACGAGAAGGACCCGGACACTTCTCCGCACAAATCGTAAAAATTAAGTCCGACCGTACTAGTACGATCCGGACTGGCGTTACAATTTACGATCCGTACGGAAAACGTCCCGTACACGGAGAATGACATTGCCCGCTATGAAGCGAAGTTTGTACGCACCGTACCCCCAGCGCAAATGTATGGTGCATACCCCCAGTGCATAGGTACGCACCGTACCCCCAGTGCGAATGTACGGTGCGTACCCCCAGCGCGTAGGTACGCACTGTACCCCAGCGCGTAGGTATGCACTGTACCACCCGTGCGAATGTACGGTGCGTACCCCCAGCGCGTAGGTACGCACCGTACCCCCAGCGCGTAGGTATGCACCATACCCCCAGCGCGTAGGTATGCACCATACCCCCAGTGCGAATGTACGGTGCATACCCCCATCGCGTATGTACGGTGCGTACCCCCAGCGCATATGTACGGTGCGTACCCCTAGCGCGTATGTACGCACTGTACCCCCTTTGTGAATGTACGGTGTGTACCCCCAACATCGCATATGTACGGCGGATGTTGCGGGTACGCGATGTTGCGGGTATGCACCATACATACGTGATGGCAGGCTACGCACCCGCACCGTACAGAAGCAATGGGGTGTTCGCACTAAACATAGCAATGTCCGTGTATGCACCTCACATCCACTATGCATGGGGGTGTGTGGCTGTACGACTCGTACCCCTGTACCATACTGAACCACGGACACTGTAAAACAGCACAAGGAGGGCCTATTCGACTCACACAACACCACAAAACACGTCTACACTGCACAAAAAATGAAGAGGACTGACCTGGACACATCCAAACAGGCAAACAGAGGGGCAACCTCACAACCACCCCTTATAACACACCCACCAAAAATTCAAACTGAGCCCTACCCACAAATGGACCAATAAAAAGGGACCACACACACAAACCATGAGCCTTTGCAACAGACTCACTACTGCTACAGAGCACACACAAACCACTGCACCCATCCACCTTAACATATACACCTTCACACACACCCATTCACACATACCCCCTCTCCACATTCACACACACACCGTCACATTTAGACCCACACACCCACAACCATCCACACCCTCACCCCACACCATGCCCACTGACAAGAATCCAAAGTTCACAAGGGAGGAGCTGGACATCCTTGTCAACAAAGTCATCAGAGTCGAGCCACAGCTGTTTGGAACATTGGTCAGACAGATCAGCATAGCTGCAAAATCACGCCTGTGGCAGAAGATCGTCGAGAGGGTGAATGCTGTTGCACCCATCAGAAGGATCAGGAATGAATGCCAAGCCAGGTGGTACGATCTGCGGAGGGCAGTCAAGAGAAAAATGAATGAAGAGCACGCCCAGACCAACATCACTGGATGTGGTGCGCCCCGCAGACCAGTACATTACCATCCCTGGGAGGAGAAGGTGATGGTCATGCTTCCGCCGGTGGGAGTACATGGACTCCAAGGACCTCCAGAGCCTGGTGAGTACACAAACAACTTACGTAACATGGGGGTAATGGCATCCACACCCCAACTACACAAAATGCACTCAACTACCCCAAGCCCTCACCTGCCAGAACCACTGTCACAAACAACGCGAATGCCAATAACATGTGTATGCCCCATTGAGAAAGCAACTTGAATGTGTATGAAACATGCATGTTGCATGAAACAGCATTAACATTGTCTCTCTCTCACACACAGGGCAACGTGATGAACATCCCCCCAACAATGGGGGGGGAAGAATCACAGTCACAGGCTCGGGAGGAACCGGTTCCCACCAGCAGCGACGCCTCTCAACACTCCGCGGATGACCCCGACCGACCTGGACCCTATGGTGTTCAAGCCCCTGCAGCACCTGGTTCAGGAACATCTGTGCCAACCACCACCCCCATTCCTGCCACATCACGGGAGACACCCAGGAGCCCTGCCCGCAGTGAACAGAGCCTGTCTGACCAGGAGGGACAAGGTGCGGCGGGCACCCAGGAGGAGGCAGACAACACCGCCACTGCCATCCCTCAGGGGTCCCATCGACCCGATGTGCCCACCACAGCAGGCCTGGCTCGTGTGGGCAGGGGTGGCGGGAGTGGAGACAGGGGGAGGCGAGAACCTGACCAGCCTGCTGAAGGGACCGGTATGTCACACATCCACAACATCATGGAGGCATACCGGCGTGACACCAGGGAGATCAGCCAGGTAGTGGTGACCCTCACAGAGATCAAAAACCAGCAGGCCGAGCAACACGCCAGTCAACAACAACACCAAGGACGGATGGAGGCAAGTCTGGCTGAGCTCCTGGCGGTGCAAAGGGACATAAGCCATTCACTCGGATCAGCGACAACATGGGCAACCCTCCCTGTGACACCAGGCGCAGACCAGCACCAGCCACAGGGAGGGAGGAGGAGGAGGATTCGTCCGACGGAGCGTCCCAAACATCGTCAAGGCCTGTATCTGAGGGTCCCCGGAGGAAGGTTGGTCGTCCACGGAAAAGACCGTGAGAGGCAGCGGTCCATCCACATCTTCCAGGTCACCTGGCCTTCATGTGCGACAGTATCACCTCATTGATTGACATCATCTGCCACATGGACTTGCTGGTCACAGTCTGACCAATGATGCCAAACACTGTGGGCTGGACTCTGATGACTTCAAACCGCAAGGATCCCATCTCCCCCTGTGAACTTTGGATTCTATGGTCTCTGCAATTCCCCATTTTCTGTGCACAAATCACGCCCCAGAGCTCGAAATAAAAAAATTAATAATTGAAATTTCATGTTGTAGTCATTTAGCATGAGTCCACAACATACGTGTGGGGATATGTCAAAGTATGCCTGAGTGTGGAACTAACTCCAGCCATCCATACACTTGGATCTGAGTCCGGTCGAGGACACACATGGCTCACAATGTATCACAAAATACAGACATGAAGCCCAACACTCACCCATGATGGCCTTAAGCTGCTGAGGGGGGGCTTGTTATATTGCTCTGACAGACCAATTTGGAAGAGTTATATGAAGGTTTAGAGGTCATGGGTCATGTTGATGTGCCCGGGAGGGAGTACCAGGTCTGTTTTGTGAGGTGGGAGAACTATCTCCTGCATGCAGATGTTATGTGGATGTGATGAATGGAGGCCAGGGCAAGGTGGGCTGCATGGAGTAGGGCCAACGGGGTGTTGGATGACACACGTCCAAGGTCGGTTTGGTCTGGGGTTGTGGACTACCTCTTGAGTGTGGTTGAGGAGTCTGAAGGTGATCCTGCAGCACACAGTGAGCCATTGTACCTCTCTCAGGTGGACGGTAATGTGGCTGGGGTGGGGGATGTTGCAGATGAGGTGTGCGGATGCACCCTGGATGTGGATAAGTTCTCCTGCATGTTTGCTGTTGTCCTCTGTAGAGGCCGGTGCTGTATTTGAGCCGGCTGGTGTCCTGGACCAGGGGGACGGTCTGTCTTGCTTTGGAGTGGATCTATCTGGGGGTCATCAGCAGCATGTGGAGGGTGTTGCAGCATGAGGTACAGATGTTGGTGAGTTGCATGTTAATTGTGAGCGATGGGTCCATGATGAACACCAGCTTGCCTGCGTGGCCACTGGGTGCTGGTGCGGTGTACAGACCAGTGGGACGTAAGGAGTTGACCCAGCCATAAGGGGACAATCCTCAGATGATGTCCTATGTCCTGTCCAAGTCCTGCCTCAGATGGCTGATGTTCAGCCATTCATCAACGGATCTCATGCCTTCTTGAAGTTTGGATCTGGCAATGGCTGGCTTTTTGGTGAGTTTGAGGAGCAGCTGGGTGTCAATGGCATACCAGATGATGATGAGGTTGTGTGTGCATGTGATGGTGGAGAGGGGGGTCATGGAGGCATTGAAGATCGTCACGCTGAGAGAAGAGCCCTGTGGCATGGGCCAGATGACCCCAGTGTACTACATGTTGCAGGGTGGAGGCAGACTCCCTGGGCCTTGCTGGTGAGCTACTTCCTGATTGAATCATGGGCCCTCCTCTGGATACCAGTGTTGGAGATGTGTGAGCTGACAGTGTGGTAGCACATGGTGTAGAATGCCGTTGAGAGGTCAAGGGTGGTGGCCTCACCATTGTTGAGCAGGGCAAAGTAGTCGTAGGTGGTGGCAATGATGACGGTTGCAGTGGTGTAATTACTGTGTAATATGGTCTGGTGCCGGTTGGCTGGAGCTGGTTGCATGTAGGAAATTGATCAGTTACTTGTTGAGTGTCTTCCTGGTGACATTTGCTGGGTAGGGAAGTAGGGTGATGTACCAGGAGATCCTGCGGTACTGCCGTCCGTTGTTTAAGAAGGGCCTGGGGCTCTGCATGCCTCCTACAGCCATGGAATGTGGCTAACTCAAAGGAGACATTCATGACGCGCAGGACTTGGGCTTCAAGGATGGCTAATGATGTGGTTGAGATGTTGTGTGGGAAGGGGCCTGATGGAGAGCCAGAGTGGATGGTGCACATGATCCCGGTTGTGTACTTGCTGCTGACGGGAGTCCATGACCTGAGGGGGGTTTGTCCAGCAGATAATAGTGCTGTCTGCCTCTGTGTGCCAAGGCTGTTGTGTATGGCCATGAGCTTGCAGTGGTACAAAGTTGCAAGGGATGGGATCTGCCTTGCAAGGGTGGGGTGTCTTGGATGGAGATCTGCTGTCAGTTCATTCACAATGCTGATGAGCTCCTTGATGTCGTGTGTTTGGTTGTCTTGGCACTATCTGAAGGATCTCCACTTGTCCCTGCTGATGATACGGTGATGGCTGTGTGTGGTGTTTTCCAGAGCTGTAAGGAAAATGATGTCTCTTTGTGTTGCAAGGTTTGCACAAGAGTCCCTCTAGGTCTGTAGGAGTCCAGTAGGTCTGCCTTGTCACAGGTGCCTTAACTGTTGTTGTGCTTCACAGGAAAGTCCGTCAATGTGGCAAGATTGTTGGGTCATTTGCTGATCCAGTGTTTGAGTTTGCAGGGTGTGGCGGTGGTGTTGTTTTGAGTGTTCCACACAGCTTGTCTGTGGCGACTTACATCAAGCATCTTTGAGGGATCGGTAGCGGGGTGTGTGGCACTGTGTTGCTTGTTGGAGACGTGGATTCAAATGTTGATGGACCAATGATGGATGGTGGTGTGTGTCCCCTCAAGCAAGAAGTTACTGGCCCCCAGCCACATGTAGCCTGTGGAGGTGAGGGCCTGCGTGCCGATGTACGTGTTGATGGCTTAGCGGAATTGTGGATGTAGGCCTGCAGATCTGTAGATGAGTGTTACTCCGAGGGTTGCTAGGGAGTTGCTGCAAACCCGGACTTGTGACTCTGAGGGTGTACTTGTGAATAATTATCAATTCAGCCCCCGGGATTGGTGTTGGCATCCCTGCGGGTGATCTTGGATCCATCTGAGATGGCAATGAAGACGTCATGTGCTGAGGATGCTTTTGTCCAGGTTACTGTCATGAAGGTGATGTGTGGGGCTGTAGTGTTGAGGAGGTAACAGAGTCCAATGGCATGCTGGTGGATGGAGCGGGTGTGGAGTAAGAGGCACATAACCTGGTCGTACTGACAGGGTCTGGTAGGCTGGGCAGCGCTGTGTAGGCAGTTGGAGTAGCACACTCAGCATGCGAAGGTGTCATGTGTGTGCTTAGGGGTTGCCTGATGGCAGGAGGATGATTGTCACGAGGACATTGATTGGAGAGTGGCTGCAGCATGAGCCTGTTGTGTGATGTGGGTCATGCAAAGACTAGAGGGTCGTGCACTGTGCAGGTTGCATGCGCAGACGGTCCGGCCTTTGGCACGCCGCTGGGGCTACAGTGGCATAGAAAAGCTGCTGGCTGCATTTCAAATGGGTGGAGGGGGAAGGGCTGAGCATTTTTGAGGTAACTATGGAGTCGGGTGTGTGCAATACATCCAGGACACAGATGGCAGCTTGTTGGCACTCCTACAAAAAGCCTGATACACCTGTTGATTGTCAAGTCAACATGACATGCCCTGAAATTATTTGGGGGCCAGTCTGAGTGAAGAGCCACAGATATCACCGGAGTGACACACAACCACATAGCTGCATTTGAAGGATGTCATCTCATCCAGAAAGCTGACTGCAAGGCACACGCACAGGTCACATGGAATGTCAAATGTACATATCAAACACAGTGCGATGAAGGGGTACACATGACAACACAAAGACACAGCCATTGAGACGACAACAAACACATGTATGACTGAAAATATATGGTGTCCCATGCAAACAGACCCTACAGCCTTGGGAATTCACATGTAGCATGGTGTGCGTAGATGTGTTACATGCCCATCTCCACACAGACCCCTGTTGGATGCACCAACAGCAGATGCCGTTGACGGGACACTGACATGAAGCTCATGGGAACACATGACACACACCCGATATAGTCCCAAAGGGGCACGCTGATCGTGACAGGTCAGTTGATAAAGTGTCCCTGTCCCTGGCATCAGGAGACAGGTGCGGGTATTGATGACTGTGCCACCCACTGCTGCTATGCATGACACAGTTGGACTACAGACACACATGTGGCAAGTGTCATGGTAATGTGTGCCACATCATGCCCCATCACACATGACATGTGTCCACAGGTAAGAACACATCAATTGTGCAACTAGATGAGAGGACCTGTGCAATATCACTGGCTAACACACCTAGGGCCTGCACATGAAAGTATGGAATGACAAGTACTTGATGGACATCCATGTGCGACTCATAGCCCTCCATTCCTGGCATGTGTACGGCTGTATTACCATTGTAAGCATGTGAAATGCGTACCCGTACGTGTATGTGTAGGCACTGGTAGTACACATACGTGTACTACCAGTACCTACACGTACGTGTACTACCATAGTGCCTACACGTACGTGTACTACCAGTGCATACATGTGCTTGTACATGTACGTGTAGGCACTGGTAGTACACATACATGTACTACCAGTGCCTACACGTATGTGTACAACTAGTGCGTACACGTACTTGTACACGTACGTGTATGCACTGGTAGTATACTTGTTCGTTTTGTGTTCCAAGGGACTTACAGGTCTCTGAGTGTGGTGACACCTTGAGTATTGAGGTGTGTTAGTTTACCTTGAGTGCATCACTCCTGTTTTTTTCAGGGTAAACAAGAGGTGTCATGACTTCATTGTACTGCTGTGCTCACCGGTTCACAGACACTAGCTTCTCAGTGTATTGCTCATTCAAGTTGTGGCCTTTTGTGTATTGAGTTTCCTGGTGTCAAAGTGGCATGGGGGGTCTACCAACTGGGCAGTACAGGGCTTACATATATGCAGAGTAATCCAGCTGTTACTCATGATGCATTGCCTGATATGCACTGTGACCAATTGTTCTTATGCTCATTTGTCAGATGTATACAGGTGACTGATGCTTTCTGGTTTCTTCTCCTTGCCCACAGCATCATCATTCACAAGCGAGGGAGACACCTGCATGGACCTTGAGGAGGGACCCAGCGACAGTGCCACCAGTGCTGTGGAGTCAGCAGGAGACAGTGGCACGGAGGGCGAGGGGAGTCAGTCGGATGACCTGTCCGGAGGCGAGAGCATGTACGACACCAACGGGTCCCAGGCTGACATCCTTGAGGAGGCGGAGTATGCAACAACATCTGGCAGCATCCCACCATCTGTACCCGCCTCCTCCATTGCCATCTCCGCCCTCCCAGTTGCTCCCGTCCCTTCTGTCCGTGCCCCTGCTGCCCTCAGTGAAGAGTCTGTGGACACACTGCACCAGTTGCAGGTTGGTCAGGCATCGATGCTGCATGTCCTCCATGAACACACTAGACTGCTCACACAGTTGGTGTAGTTCGTGGAGGCAATGTCATCAACGATGAATGAGCAACGCAGGTTTCTGCGGTCCATGGACTCTTCACTGACGGACGCAGTGTCTGTCCTGCGGCGCTCCGTCCCCTCCTACCCCAGACCCATCCACACTGCCCTCTCCTATGCCTGTCCAAAGCACACACAGACAGTCACAGGCACACACCACAACAGACACATCCAGCACACCCCCAACTAAGGCACAGCGCACACCTCCTGGCACGCACACTCAGGGTGATGTAGTCACACCCACAGGGTCTGGGGGCAAACGGCAGACACGCAGCCACAGTCAGAGACTGCAGTCCTCACGACCCACTTCCTCCAAATCCACTCCCCTTAGCTCCCCTGGCAAAATGTCACCCAAAGAGACCTACATGGCTAGTCTGTCCCTCAGCCCCACTGTGACACCACCCCACAAGCGGTTGAGGAAGTCTCCGGCCAGGGGAGTTGAGTCCCCCCCATGTCCACCACCTCCCCCGAGAGTGCTGCACCCCATCCCTCGGACACCCCCCCTCCGTTGGCCCTGGTGTTCCTTCTGGTGCAGGGGTTCCTCTGGACGCCCTGGCTGCAGTGTGCAGCGAGCTGCTCACCACCACCTTTGGCGCTGCCCCACCACCTGTGGTGGATACGTCCAGCCCTGCACCCGCCACACCTACCCAACCCACTCCTGTCCCTGTGGCGCCTGGTACTCCCACTGATGATGCGCCTCCCCCCCCCCGGTCGACAACCCTTGAGGTGACTTTGTGCAGGCAAGGTAGGGGTGGACACAGTCGCATACGTCCACCCTTGGACTCGAACTATGGACTGGCCATTTGCCTTTGTAAATAGTGTTTTCTTACAATTTTTTTGGGGTGTGCTGAATAAAGCCTTTTAATTTCGTTTCCACACTATTGCATTTCAGGTACTTGATGTTGGTGATGAGGCCCATGAAGTTGGTGTTCTGGTAATGTGTTAGGGTTCTGAGAAATGTTTTAGTATGATGGTCATGAGGTGGACCATGGTATCTGTGTGCCATCACAATGTCTCTGAAAATATTAATTGGTAGTGTGTGTCCCTTTGGATTGTGAGACATTGTCCCAAGGAGTGTTCCTTCCTCTGTGGCACCTGACATGTTCCCCGCAAACAGTTGCACAATTGTTGTGCTGACCTGTGTCAACATATCCTTTGTTGGTGACGGATCCCTTCAACAATGGCCATGCATGCTCACCGATGTCTCCTGCTGACTCGTCTGTGCCATCCTTGCCAGTCACTCTACTTGTGTTTTGTGTATGTAGGAATGGCATCAGGGACCAATTGCCCCTTTTCAGCACTATGCATGTGTGTAATCATGGCCTAGCACATAAATGGCACGTGTAATGCAGGGTATTTGGGCACCTGATTCACAATTGTGGTCATTGTATCTAGTGGCAGTGAACCCTATTCCTTACATGAGAGACAACATCTGGGTGGCTGGACCAGCACCTGGACATTCCTATCACTCCTGTGATGTGCATGACAGTGTGTGTTCCCCTTGGCTAACTTATTTTAGTATGCATTTCCATGACTATACAGTCTGTTGGCATGAAATCAGGGTGTGTATTGTGGGGCATCTGCCATGGGTGGGTATGCATGTGTTGTATGTCCTCACACCCACATGTGGTGTGTCATGCAATGTGTGAATGACATCCATCCTCCTGGGAGTGGGGCACTGCTGGGAGTCCTCTGCACCCACCCCTCACATGTCTGGGCACTGCTGGGAGTCCTCTGCACCCACCCCTCATATGTCTGGGCACTGCTGGGAGTCCTTTGCACCCACCCCATATATGTCTGGGCACTGCTGGGAGTCCTCTGCACCCACCCCTCATATGTCTGGACACTGCTGGTAGTGATATGCACCACCCCTCATATGTCTGTCCACTGCTGGGTATCCTCTGCACCCACCCCTCATATGTCTGGGCACGGCTGGGAGTCCTCTGCACCCACCCCCATATCTCTGTCCACTGCTGGTAGTGATATGCACCACCCCTCATATGTCTGTCCACTGCTGGGAGTCGTCTGCACCCACCCCTCATATGTCTGGGCACGGCTGGGAGTCCTCTGCACCCACGCCCATATCTCTGTCCACTGCTGGTAGTGATATGCACCCACCCCTCATATGTCTGGACACTGCTGGGAGTCCGCTGCACCCACTCCTCATATGTCTGGGCACTGCTGGGAGTCCTCTGCACCCACCCCCATATCTCTGTCCACTGCTGGTAGTGATATGCACCCACCCCTCATATGCCTATCCACTGCTGGGAGTCCTCTGCACCACCCCTCATATGTCTGGGCACTGCTGGGAGTCCTCAGCACCCACCCCCATGTCTCTGTCCACTGCTGGTAGTGATATGCACCCACCCCTCATATGTCTGTCCACTGCTGGGAGTCCTCTGCACCCACCCCTCATATGTCTGGGCACTGCTGGGAGTCCTCTGCACCCACTCCCATATCTCTGTCCACTGCTGGTAGTGATATGCACCTACCCCTCATATGTCTGGACACTGCTGGGAGTCCTCTGCACCCACCCCTCATATGTCTGGGCTCTGCTGGGAGTCTTCTGCACCCACCCCTCATATGTCTGGAAACTGCTGGGGATACTCTGGACCCACCCCTCATATCTCTGTCCACTGCTGGTAGTGATATGCATCCACCCCTCATATGTCTGTCCACTGCTGAAAGTCCTCTGCACCCACCCCTCATATGTCTGGGCACTGCTGGGAGTTCTCTGCACCCACCCCCATATCTCTGTCCACTGCTGGTAGTGATATGCACCCACCCCTCATATGTATGTCCACTGCTGGGAGTCCTCTACACCCACCCCTCATATGTCTGGGCACTGCTGGAAGTCCTCTGCACCCACCCCCATATCTCTGTCCACTGCTGGTAGTGATATGCACCCACCCCTCATATGTCTGGACACTGCTGGGAGTCCTCTGCACCCACCCCTCATATGTCTGGACACTGCTGGGAGTCCTCTGCACCCACCCCTCATATCTCTGTCCACTGCTGGTAGTGATATGCACCCACCCCTCATATGTCTGTCCACTGCTGGGAGTCCTCTGCACCCACTCTTCATATGTCTGGGCACTGCTGGGAGTCCTCTGCACCCACCCCTCATATGTCTGGGCACTGCTGAGAGTCCTCTGCACCCACCCCTCATATGTCTGGGCACTGCTGGGAGTCCTCTGCACCCACCCCTCATATGTCTGTCCACTGCTAGGAGTCCTCTGCACCCACCCCTCATATGTCTGGGCACTGCTGGGAGTCCTCTGCACCCACCCCCATATCTCTGTCCACTGCTGGTAGTGATATGCACCCACCCCTCATATGTCTGTTCACTTGTGGGAGTCCTCTGCACCCACCCCTCATATGTCTGGACACTGCTGGGAGTCCTCTGCACCCACCCCTCATATGTCTGGACACTGCTGGGAGGCCTCTGCACCCACCCACGCACCCCCTTGGAGCTGTACACTGCTGGCCAGGACCTACACACACAACAATTTGGAGGTAACATGCTGGGCCAGTCCTCTATGCCCACATTCCTGGCGTGTGTACGCCTCGTATCCAAGTCTTCCTGCTGCCGTAACGGGGTAAGTGTGGTACGGACTGTACCCACGCATGTATGCATGGGTACGGTCCGTACCTGAGTACTCATGGGGCCGTAGGGTTACGCACCGTACCCACGTATTAATGCGTGGGTACAGTCCGTACCACTGTTGTCATGGCACCGTAGGGGTATGTGTGGTACGCACCGTACCCCCGCATTCATGCATGGGTACGGTCCGTACCACTGTTGTCATGGCGCTGTAGGGGTACGTGTGGCACGCTCCATACCCACGCATGTTGTTCTCACCTTCTGCGGCGTGTGCGTCGGGTGCGGTGCAACAGGTCGTCGGCCAAGAGGACAGGGATGACACGTACGATGGGGTTCATGGCTGTACGTCGCATACCGGGGCTCCATGGCGTGGCGGTTCGCGTCGGACTCTGCTTTTCCGACTGTGTTTGGCTCCCGTAAAAAAAGAGCCGTACGGAGTGACGTAGGGACGAATCGTACTTGCTGGGCCGGAAAACGCTGGTGAAATACGTACGGACGTCGCGTACAAGCAGTTCCGGATCGGAATCGTGGGTATTTTTCTGCTGTACCGTCTTTTGTACGATTCGTACAGAGAAAGGCTTTCTGTACGAATCGTACTTCCTAGGTTGTAGAATGAGTTTACCTGGTACGAGTCGTACGGAGAAAACGCTCCGTACGACTATTCGTAGGGCCTTTTTACAGGATCGGAATCGTCCCCTATATATATTAGTTATGATTTTGAAACATTTTTAACTATGTTTCTTTTAATTATTTACTTTATTTTAAAAAAAAAATTAACATTTGAAAAAAACAATATTTTTAACAACGATATTTTTGACATCTATATTTATTTCTCAATATGTTTGTACTTACCATGATGTAGATAGGATGTCGATATTCTTGAATTCGATATTTTTGTCACAATATTTGTGCTACCTCGATATTGTTGTTGTCGATATTTTGTCAGTGATTCCTCGAATCATTGTTTGAATTTATGACAATAATGATTTGATTTAGGTTGGATCAGTCAATAATCTCAGAGTTTAACCAAGAGAAGTTTGAACCATGACTAAAAATCCAGGTTCAGTTCACAGTTAGAAGCAGCTTACTGCAGTTCATATCACAGGTACACATTGGTCTATATTGGGTCAGTCCAGTCAAAACCATAGGGAGCCTTTGGTTTGAATTGACTTAATTTGAATCAAGTCAGTTATAAAGTACACTTAAATTCATTGCATGTGACAATCTGCAAACAGAGAGGGGGGAAAAAAAGAGAAAAGAATAGAGAAATATATGTCGATCCATAGGGATACAAAAGCAGAGAGAGGTAGAGAGAGAAAAGAGAGAAAGAGGGCGAGATGGAAAAAAAAAGAAAGAGAGAGGCAGACAGGGGTCCTGCACATAGAGAGTTGGCTAACCATAGTAAAGAACATGTCCATTTCCATTTCCATTTTTAACTTTGAAAAAAGAGGTACACCAAAAGCGATGATGGGCGCCACTGATAATTATCGTGGATCATCTGCCAGTCCAGCCCACTGTGCCAGCTCAGTCTGAAACCAGCCATATGCAGAACAGTCTTGATCCTGCTGCAGTAGGAATAGCTCAGCTGGAACTGCTTGACAAGAATCCCTCTGAACAGGAATACAACCAACAGAAGACCATTTTCAGCTCTTACATTACATTAACACAGTGAAAACACCACAACACGTCTCTACACCAGTTTAGAAAAATAGAGAATATTTATTTGAGTAAATAAAGATCAAAATAACAACAGTCCAATAAGCAGACCTCTCAGTTGTGAATTTTTAAAGAATAAACTGCAATATAGTGCTTTAAAGTCAATAACGCTAAAAGTTTACTTGAGATCATGCTAGACCGTAGTAACTCCTCAGTTTAGGTGACAGCGATGGAGGGCAGGCAGGCTACAGGACTCAGAAAACTCCCTCTGACAAAGTGCCTTGGATGGAGCAGTCGTAGACTTCGAAGACTCAAGGAGTTGAAGAGGCGCTGCGCCGTTGTTGATCTAATAGATGGAGGTGACTCATCGACGCTGCCGATGAAGGCTTCAGCATCGGACCCTTTTTACAAAGCAGACACTGCGTGATATCATTTGCATCGAACCTTGTAGAGGGGTGTTTGGGTCAGAGATACATCGGCGTTGAACCTCACAGTTGAGACCCACTTTGTCATTGTCGAGATGCACAGGTATGTCCTCAACTCAGCACTGCCTTTCATTGAAGGGCACTGCATAACTTCCAATTAGCGCAAAGTCATCACTGTGATGGTTTTGAAGCAAAAACAGATGCAGAACTCACTTCTGAGGACCGGGACTGGATTGGCACCTCAGGCACGGGAGGACTCACACATAGCAGAGTCCAGCAGCTGAAACAGAGTTGAAGGAAGTCTTTGATGGCCCTGAGATTTCAAGAACAGGGGGTAAGCCAGCACGCCTTGGAGAAACTTGGGTACAAGGATGTAGAGATCACATCTAGTCCTTATCACTCCCAGGCGATACACAGCAGGTCAACACAGCAAAGCAGGTAGCAAAGTGGCAGTCCCTTCTACAGAACAGCAATCAGCAGGCCAACACAGCAAAGCAGTTAGCAAAGTGGCAGTCCCTCCGACAGCACAGCATCTTTTCTTCCAGGCAGAATGTCCTTGGTTCCAGCAAAGTTCTGCTTTGGTGATGTTAGGGTTCCAGTACTTATACTCAGTTGTGCTCTTGAAGTACGGTAGACTTCTAAGAGGCCTTTGAAGACCACAAGTTCCCTGCCTTTCTGTCCTGGCTTCAGACTCACTTTAGGGGGTTATGCAGCTCGTTGTGTGGGGACAGGCACAGCCCAATTCAGGTACATGTGTCAGTTCCTCCCTCCCAAACTGCCTCAGGAAGGCCCATCAGCCTCGTGATGGGCCATCAGGATGCAAATGTCACACCCCAGCTCCCTTTGTGTGTTACTGTGTAGAGGGAATGCACAAGCCCAGATGTCACTCACCCCAGAAGTGTATTTAGAGACAGGCAGTGGCCCAGAATTTTTAAAGAAAGAAAATACCAACTTTCCAAAAGTGGCATTTTCATCCTTACAATTTAAAATCTGACTACAATAAATTGTGAGTCCAGTGACAGTAAACTCATATCTCTATATTTTTCCAATTGGAAATTACACTAAAAGATGTTTTAAGGCAATCCCAATATTAACCTATTGGAGAGATAGGCGTTGCACTCGTGAAAAATGAATTTAGCATTTTTCTACTTTCAAGAGATGCAAAACTTAAAAGTACATCTCCTGCCGTTTAAATACACAGCACTCTGCACTCTGTAATAAAAGGGTAGATTTGGACCTGGCTACTAGGTTAACTTGCCAAGTCGAAATGACAGTATAAACTGCACAAATAATAATAATTCAAAAGGGGGGACAGGGGGGCTATATTTAGGGAGGTCCAATGTACGAGCCCCAACAGACTATATCCAAAAAGCGTACAGAGTTCCTCAATTGTTAGAAGAAAGAGATGCGGACAGTAACTGGCAAACTCATTTACCAAAATAGTTGATAGAAGGTAGAGAATCAGGGCAATTCCTTAAGGTGGAACTAATGCTCTCACACACCCAGCAAGCTAGGTGTCATGCTTCATCATATGAGCATTGCCCCTCGTCAAGGTGGCGCTGCAATCCTTGACGGGCACCCGAAACCGGGGCTCTTTGTCGGGGATCTTTTGTTCCTGCCGATGTTTGCATGGGTGTGAGGGGCCTAATAAGGAAAATGTAGCAGAGGTGTGTAATAAAAAGGGTTGGTCAGTCCTAATAGTGCTTTATTCATAAGGTAGACTACCCTATTAAAATGTGTAGAGAGGCTAGATGCTAGAAATAAGGTGTCTAGGCGTGAAGCTCTACTCTAAATTGATCGACATGTTTCTCGCCATGTTAGTCAGGAGGATCTAAGGCAATTCTTCAGGATCAATAGCTGTCTACATTTAAAAATGGTGATGTGTACTCTACATACCATGTCCGATGCTGCGACCTGTAAATATGAAGTGACAACATCAATGGTATAAACAATTGCATCTCTATCTTGAACACATAATGTCAGCACTGGTGTGCACAACGCACCGTGTAGAACGTGGTGATAGCAATCTGCTTCAAGGTGCACTATAAGGAAGAACAGTGCACTGTGAGTGAGAAGGGTGTTTGTTGTGCTCGATTTATTCACACGCTAGAACTGTGACAAGTAAAAATAATAATAATAGTCAAGGGGTCACTCACCTAATTTTTTAACTAAATGCGCTCGCAACGGAGCTGGCGGCTTTGAAGGACTCCAATAGGGTCCTGTGGTAAAGGAGGAGGGGGGAAGGGAAAGAAAGGACAACTACTGACAATCAAGGTAAACAGGTCAAGGAAAACGTGGTCGTCACCTCTATGTAGTAGTAATGATAGTACCGTTAAAATGATAAAAAGGGGGGGGGGGTCAAAATATATCATAGTTGTCAGTTGACCGGAGTAGTCTAGTCTAATGGCTGGCCAGATCAATTCTGAGCGAGTCCGTAGCCAATCAACTCTTTTCGCACATAAAAAGTAGCGCGACCACATCAAAACAGTATTTTAGTAACTGATTAAAGCGTGAGCTGTACTTACCAGCGCTTACGAGCGCTTCGCATACAGACCTACCCAAGCCGCCAGAGTCCGGGGTGGTAATGGACTGAAGCCGCCATCGGAAAGATATCCGGCAACAAGTGGGCGTGGACATGACGTCATCACGGTGAACGTCGCGTGGTGACTCCATTGGTTGCTAGGAGCCCAGTATCGACGCTGAAGCGTGTTGACACAGCGTCTGCTAGTCGATTCTCATTGGTTGTAGGGTCAGTGCTCATTAATGTCCCGTGTCTGTAGTAACGACAGTAGTAGGGGGAGGACGTGGTGTCATATCAGAAAGGTATAATTAGACCCCATTGGTGAGAGTCCAGATATTATATAGGTCGTTGTTTCAAGGGGTTTATTAACCTATATAAATGTCTCACTGGTTAACAGAAGCCCAATATCGACACTTAAGTATGTTGCTACAGTGTCTAATAGTTACTGTCCCGTGGTTGTCATAGCGACAGTGGTGTAGAGGGGGCGCTTGGTGACAATCTGGGATGATATATAAGTCTTTCTTTCTTTTTTCTTGTTCCAACCCCATAAGTGGGCGTCCAGATAGTAATTAGATCTTTATCTAGAGGATTACATGCCTCACGGAAAACGGGACGTTATGGAGTGGGTACCCATGGATACGGGGTGGTCAGTGTTCCATCGTTAGTGTCAACATCATTCTCAGTAGTTCGCTTACAGGAAAATCTTCACTGGTCATGGGCCATGACCCCGAGTGGCTAGTTTATTAAAGAGCACTCCAAGGGATATCATCATTGAGTCCGGAGGAGTCACATGACAGTCTGTGCACCCATCTCTGTTCTATTCTAAATAAGGCATTTTTGGAAATGTTGGTGTGGGATTCTAGAATAATCCAATGTATTGTGTCAGGGGAATGGTTTGCCTCCACAAAATGTCTATAGAGTTTGGTTGTTGTACGTTGGCAGCGTATGTTACTCCTATGTTCTATTATACGTGTTTTGACTGTTCGCATTGTCATGCCTACGTATTTCAAACCACAGGGACATGTAATCAAATAGATGCAGTGTTTGGTGTTGCAGTTGGTGTGATTTTTGATGTGCCATTTGAAATTTGGGAGTAACATGACCTCCTTTGTGGTTGTGGTTAGATCACATACTGTACATGTGCCGCATGGATAATGGCCCTGGACTGGTGGTAGACCCCACAGGGTAGTCTGTGTTGGGGTAATCTTTTTCTTAGGTCTGGTGTGGATTAGCATGTCTCGAAGGCTACTTGTTCTTTTATAGGCAAATCTGGGTCTCGGTATCTGAAGCCCTCCTGTATTGAGAATTCCCCAGGGTTTCAGAATGACCTTCTTGGTCCACTTAGAATTAGGTGTAAATGACGTGACACATGTCATAATGTCCTCAGGTGGTTTGTGGTGTACCTCAAGTAAGGATTCTCTAGGATTATTGAGGGCCCTCTTCATAGAGTCTCTTACTACTTTGTGAGGATAGCCTCTAGTCTTAGACGACTCGATCATCATCAAACAGGCGGACAAGGGTGGGGCCACTGTGATCCAGACTAGAGAAGACTACGACAGGGAATGCAAACGTCAATTGGATAATGATAGGTATTATGCCCCTATCTCTGTTGATCCGACACCTCGACTTGCCAATACCATCTCGATGTTAGTCAACGAGGCCATTGCCAATGGGTGGATAAGCAAGAAAGAGGCTACATTCCTGAACACAACAGAACCTAGGACCCCCTACTTCTACACCTTACCCAAGATACATAAGGGTATTAGTCCGGTCCCAGGGAGACCCATAGTGTCAGGGATTGGTTCTATACTTGAACCCTTATCCAAATTTGTGGATCATTTTCTCCAACCTTTGGTGAAAGAAATACCGTCTTTTGTTAGAGACACAACGGACATCCTCCGTATAATTGACTCAATAGAAGACTCTTCATGCATTGACTTACTAATAACCCTTGACGTAGAGGCCCTCTACACTAATATTCCTCAGGGTGACACCCTCACAGTAGTAGAGAGGGCCCTAAACTCATTGGAATGGTCTTCTCCCACTCCGACCACATTCATAATGGACCTGGCTTCCATAGCTTTGACCGAGAACTTCTTTGAATATCAAGGGCAACTATTCCATCAATGTCAAGGAACTTCGATGGGGAGCACTTTTGCTCCCAGTCTAGCCTGCCTCTATATGGCAGCTTTTGAGGCAGAAATCATCAACACTGACCAAAATCCGTTTCGGGAACATCTTGTCCTGTGGAAACGGTTCATTGATGACATTTTAATCTTTTGGAAAGGTTCCACTGCCATCTGTAAAGCCTTTATACAATGGATTAACCAACAGAATCCGTTTCTCAAGTTTTCCCACACGATCTCGGATACAACAGTAGCTTTTCTGGATTTGAACATTAGACTAACAGAGGGACAACTTTCAACCAACCTTTTTAAGAAACCCACTGATCGCAATAGTCTTCTCTTATATCAAAGCTACCATCCTAAAGCCCTCCGAGACAACCTCCCTGTTGGTCAATTTTTACGAATTAGACGCAATTGTACCACAACTAGGGACTACAAAGTTGAAGCAACCTCTCTAGCTATTAACCTTAAGACTAGAGGCTATCCTCACAAAGTAGTAAGAGACTCTATGAAGAGGGCCCTCAATAATCCTAGAGAATCCTTACTTGAGGTACACCACAAACCACCTGAGGACATTATGACATGTGTCACGTCATTTACACCTAATTCTAAGTGGACCAAGAAGGTCATTCTGAAACACTGGGGAATTCTCAATACAGGAGGGCTTCAGATACCGAGACCCAGATTTGCCTATAAAAGAACAAGTAGCCTTCGAGACATGCTAATCCACACCAGACCTAAGAAAAAGATTACCCCAACACAGACTACCCTGTGGGGTCTACCACCAGTCCAGGGCCATTATCCATGCGGCACATGTACAGTATGTGATCTAACCACAACCACAAAGGAGGTCATGTTACTCCCAAATTTCAAATGGCACATCAAAAATCACGAAATACAACAAGACCTACCCTATGAACAAGTTTATAAAAATTCTAAAGTAGTGTGCAGGTGCTCAATCTATGTAGTGCCTGCCTAACTCTCAGTCACTGGTGTGCTCACCATATGTATCATAAGAACATTGTGTCCAAAGATGCTAAAAAACCTTACTAGTGATTAATTCGTGTTCAAGAAAAGTAGAGAAAGTAAAAAAGGTGTGATAGGACGACAGCGCCTCACGGAAGCAGCCCCAACGAGGTATGTGTAGACTGGTACTCGTCTACTACCTCCTGTTGTCATCATCGGTCGCTGCCGCCCAAACAGAAATAGTAAAGGTGGAACAGAAATGTGTACTATACTGCACTCGAACTCTACGTGATAGTCCTAATGACTCCTATCCTATCAAGCAACCTGTGTGTTGCAGTGGTGTGTGCTAATCTACAAAAACAGGAAGTGTCGACCCAAATTTGGTGAGTTGAGCCTGATCAGGACTCAAGTCACTCAGAAGTAAAGCCGAGCAGCATAACACTAGCTATGTGGTGCTTTATTCTCAGCTGTGTCGCTTGCTCATTTAAAAACCGACATGTTTCGTTGCCGTATTACTTTACCGGCAACTTCATCAGGGCTTGGGTCGACTGGTCTCTCTGCAAACGCTAATGTGTACCAGCGATATCTTTAAATCAGCACCTGGAGAGGACACAACAATAAAAACAATCAAACACACACATGTACTCTGTCTCTCCTCTACCAGGTCGTACCTGGTCTTGCCGAGCAGCTGCTCCTCATCCACAGCAATAGATTCATGCTATTGTTAAGATATTTACCCTCGAGGTGCTGTGTAGCAGCATACCTGCACCTCCGTCATATAAGTGTCTTGGGTATTTGTGTACCGGCCCCTTTGGCTGTTAAAATCAGAACTGCGGAACTTTGTTTCTAGAAAAGGCACATCAAAGGAATCTGTGTATCAAAATCACTAGCATCACATACTTTTGGACCAATGATAATACTCATCTATTTGGATGTAGAGTGTTTGATTTTGTCCCGCCATTGGTCGAGAATCGTCATGGTGACTAGTTTACGATTCACCGTTGAATGCCTTCGTGCTGGAGTATGTGTAATGAGTGGTTGCGTGTGGGTATCAATTTACGCTATGTTGATTTCTTGTGGACCTACTGCTGTGGTAGCATAGCACTTTGTAATAATCAGACATGTATGGACATCCAGCTATACCCCCTCCTCATGTAGAGCTTCATACCCCCTACTTAGCCCGTGAAACGGGTCTTACCTCATCAGTCTGAGCCTCGGGTCGTAACTCGCCCTCGATCGCTAGTGGTCGGCCAACTTCCTGCTTATATGCGGAAGTCGCGCGGGAACCGCGCTACCATTCAGAGTGGTTAACAGTGTAGCGCATGCGCGGAGAGGTTTTGGAAGGACAAGGTGGCCATCTTTGTTAAACCGCTACTTTCATGTACATAAAAACGGTTTGTAGCCTGATCGTATGATATATTATTATCAACTACTGACTGAAAAAAGGTCCAGATGCAATCTGGTGACTTCCTCCTTGCTCAAAAAGTAAATACCCATATTGGCCAAGTGCTAAGTAGTTTTTGAAGGGAGAGGCGGCCATCTTCATAAATCCGCTATTGTCAAGTGCCTTATGTTGGTCCTGTATCTGTACTTTTAAGATTGTTAACTGTCCGAGAAAATAGCAGGCTCCATGAAGGTGACCTGCTCTGTTCTGAAATGGTATGGGATACAGGCTGGGAGTGTGTTTATGCAGCTCACCCGAGAAATTCATGACTCGTCTGCCTCGGGCTGTCTAAGAGCGCAATGGTAGTGGTATTAGCATCCTTCATCATAGGCCGGCCCACACTAAGATGTTTAGAGGTGTGGGCGAGTATATCCCTGACCCTGTTGAGTGCCTAGAATGTGATGCTGGGTTAGTAACTAATGGGGCCTGTAACCGCAGATGTCCGGTTATTTACATATTTCAATATCTGCAGTTTACAGGTTATAGTACCACCCTATTCCACTCAATAAGGTCATTGAGTCCCTGTTGGTCTGCCTTCTCTTGGTAAATCCAACGGGCCTCTTTGGTCAAGAGCCTAGCTTCCATATTATACAGATCGCCCGTGACACGTTCAAGCACTACCCACCTGACATCTCTGGGATTATGTCCCAATGTCATGAAATGTTGTACCAGTTTGGTGGTTAATTTACCTGCCCTAATGGTGCTGAGGTGTTCCTGTATTCTGATTTTCACCTTTCGGGTGGTGAGACCAATGTAGTGCATACCACACGGGCATGTCAGCCTGTAGATGACGTTATGGGTGTTACAATTGCTGAATGCATTCAAATACCAGGTTTTACCACCATTCAAAGTGACATGTTTGGTTACAGCAGTAAGCTCGCACACGGAGCACCCCCCACATTGATAATGCCCTGATGGAATCCCAGTGTCATTGGGTTTCTGCTGGAATCGCGAGTGTACCAAGCGGTCACGCAAATTCGTGGACCGCTTAAAGGCGAAACGCGGATGTGGCATCGTCATGGACTGGGTGCTAAGTATAGGCCAGTGTTTTCTAATGACTTGTCTGATTTTGGTAGACAAGGGGCCAAAGGTAGTGACCACCGGGATACAGTCGCTCTTAGTTTTTAATGTTCTTTCAAAAATCACACCAACTGCAACACCAAACACTGCATCTATTTGATTACATGTCCCTGTGGTTTGAAATACGTAGGCATGACAATGCGAACAGTCAAAACACGTATAATAGAACATAGGAGTAACATACGCTGCCAACGTACAACAACCAAACTCTATAGACATTTTGTGGAGGCAAACCATTCCCCTGACACAATACATTGGATTATTCTAGAATCCCACACCAACATTTCCAAAAATGCCTTATTTAGAATAGAACAGAGATGGGTGCACAGACTGTCGTGTGACTCCTCCGGACTCAATGATGATATCCCTTGGAGTGCTCTTTAATAAACTAGCCACTCGGGGTCATGGCCCATGACCAGTGAAGATTTTCCTGTAAGCGAACTACTGAGAATGATGTTGACACTAACGATGGAACACTGACCACCCCGTATCCATGGGTACCCACTCCATAACGTCCCGTTTTCCGTGAGGCATGTAATCCTCTAGATAAAGATCTAATTACTATCTGGACGCCCACTTATGGGGTTGGAACAAGAAAAAAGAAAGAAAGACTTATATATCATCCCAGATTGTCACCAAGCGCCCCCTCTACACCACTGTCGCTATGACAACCACGGGACAGTAACTATTAGACACTGTAGCAACATACTTAAGTGTCGATATTGGGCTTCTGTTAACCAGTGAGACATTTATATAGGTTAATAAACCCCTTGAAACAACGACCTATATAATATCTGGACTCTCACCAATGGGGTCTAATTATACCTTTCTGATATGACACCCCGTCCTCCCCCTACTACTGTCGTTACTACAGACACGGGACATTAGTGAGCACTGACCCTACAACCAATAAGAATCGACTAGCAGACGCTGTGTCAACACGCTTCAGCGTCGATACTGGGCTCCTAGCAACCAATGGAGTCACCACGCGACGTTCACCGTGATGACGTCATGTCCACGCCCACTTGTTGCCGGATATCTTTCCGATGGCGGCTTCAGTCCATTACCACCCCGGACTCTGGCGGCTTGGGTAGGTCTGTATGCGAAGCGCTCGTAAGCGCTGGTAAGTACAGCTCACGCTTTAATCAGTTACTAAAATACTGTTTTGATGTGGTCGCGCTACTTTTTATGTGCGAAAAGAGTTGATTGGCTACGGACTCGCTCAGAATTGATCTGGCCAGCCATTAGACTAGACTACTCCGGTCAACTGACAACTATGATATATTTTGACCCCCCCCCCCCTTTTTATCATTTTAACGGTACTATCATTACTACTACATAGAGGTGACGACCACGTTTTCCTTGACCTGTTTACCTTGATTGTCAGTAGTTGTCCTTTCTTTCCCTTCCCCCCTCCTCCTTTACCACAGGACCCTATTGGTGTCCTTCAAAGCCGCCAGCTCCGTTGCGAGCGCATTTAGTTAAAAAATTAGGTGAGTGACCCCTTGACTATTATTATTATTTTTACTTGTCACAGTTCTAGCGTGTGAATAAATCGAGCACAACAAACACCCTTCTCACTCACAGTGCACTGTTCTTCCTTATAGTGCACCTTGAAGCAGATTGCTATCACCACGTTCTACACGGTGCGTTGTGCACACCAGTGCTGACATTATGTGTTCAAGATAGAGATGCAATTGTTTATACCATTGATGTTGTCACTTCAAATTTACAGGTCGCAGCATCGGACATGGTATGTAGAGTACACATCACCATTTTTAAATGTAGACAGCTATTGATCCTGAAGAATTGCCTTAGATCCTCCTGACTAACATGGCGAGAAACATGTCGATCAATTTAGAGTAGAGCTTCACGCCTAGACACCTTATTTCTAGCATCTAGCCTCTCTACACATTTTAATAGGGTAGTCTACCTTATGAATAAAGCACTATTAGGACTGACCAACCCTTTTTATTACACACCTCTGCTACATTTTCCTTATTAGGCCCCTCACACCCATGCAAACATCGGCAGGAACAAAAGATCCCCGACAAAGAGCCCCGGTTTCGGGTGCCCGTCAAGGATTGCAGCGCCACCTTGACGAGGGGCAATGCTCATATGATGAAGCATGACACCTAGCTTGCTGGGTGTGTGAGAGCATTAGTTCCACCTTAAGGAATTGCCCTGATTCTCTACCTTCTATCAACTATTTTGGTAAATGAGTTTGCCAGTTACTGTCCGCATCTCTTTCTTCTAACAATTGAGGAACTCTGTACGCTTTTTGGATATAGTATAAACTGCACACCCATGATATGCAGTGGCAGGCCTGAGCCACTTTTAAAGGGTTACTGAAGTGGATGGCACAATCAGTGCTACAGGCCCGCTAGTAGCATGTAATCTACATGCCCTGGGCACATCTAGTGAACTTTACTAGGGATTTATAAGTAAATTACATATGCCAATTGTTGATAAGCCAATGTTACCATGTTTTGAGTACAGAGCATGTGCGCTTTAGCGCTGGTCAGCTGTGGTAAAGTGCCCAGAATCCTAATACCAGAAAAATGTAATTCACCTAAACAGGAGGTCAGAAGGCAAAAAGTGAGAGAAAACCACCAAACCAAGGATGCCTGGTTTAACATTCCCTATGGGTTTTTTGAGAAATGGTGGTGTTCGAACTCTGCAGGATGACATGTCATTCGTCAGAAACCTCTAAATCAAAAGCTGCGTGTATGGTCGTGGATGGCTTAAAAGGAGATTTAGTAGGTGATTGATGATACTTGAAAATAGGGCTGCTGCAAAATATTTATACCTCTAAATTTGCATTACCATATATTCGAATTCATCTATTTGTGAGTTTATATTGAAATTTTAAGGAGATAGATAAATAGAAGTATAAACATTGACCTAACTAACTGTACGTAATGTTTATTCAGAGTGATAGGAGTGGCGGAAGTTACCTGGCAGGGTATTTCCTCTTTGGCTAAGGCATATGGCCTTGGCCCTCTGGTCAGACTGTCGCAGTGCCAGCTTAGCACCTGGCAACACCAACTACACCATGAGTCTATGATCACGGGGAATGAGCCAGGTTTTGATGTGGAGGCATGATTACAAGTGATGTGTAGGGGACTGAGGGGAGTATTAGCCCTGAATTTCCAGGACAGGGCTATATTCTGCATGATGGTTCCTTCCCTCATGAAGGTAAAGTCTGCCTCAGTCAGTGATAAGTAATCAACAGTTAAAGGTATGCAGAATGTATGGGGTCGGGACTCCTCTAGCAAATTAAACTTCAATATTTAGGGGCAGATTTACAAGCCCCTTGTGTCACTTTAGCACCGTCGTTGCGTCACTTTTGTGACTCAGCGACAGCGTAAAAGTTGCGGCCCATTCACAACGTGACGCATCTAGGGAGATGCGTCACGTTGTGAAGCCCTGCGCCACTTTAAACCTGCGTCAGGTTTAATGTATGCAAGGTGGGCGTTCCTTCGCAGGAAGCCCCGTAAAAGTGACGCAGTGAAATCTACAAGATTTCACTGAGTCACTTTTCCGTCCATGCTGCGTCAAAACCCTGCACCTGCTTGAAGCAGGCGTAAGGAGTGACGCAGCATGTTAGGCATAGGGCATCCCTGAGCATTGCTGGAGTTGTGTCGTGCTTGCGACACGACTCCAGCAATGCGTGACTCTTCCGTCGACAGATGCGTCTGAATTTCTGATGCATCTGTCAATCCTTGCGCCATGGTGCGCCATAATGTAAATACGGCGCATCCACGGTGACGCAAGGATTTGGCATGTTGGCGCAGTGAAAGTGACGCATCTCTACAGATGCGTCACTTTCTTTAAATCTGCCCCCTAGTATGTAATGCTAATAGATAATGCATGACTGGTAGATTTGATTTAAACCACACCATGGTATCTGTCTTTACTGGGCCAGTGTCTGTTTATTTACAAGTGGGTTGAAGTGAAGGAGCGAAAGTTTGTGAATGGTGGAGGAGGTCAAGCTATACCTGGGAGCGCAACCAGAGGCCCATCCCTCACAATGTTAAATTTACAGCAAGACGTAATCCTCTCAGCTCGTAATCCAATTCCTAACGAGGTCTCCCTTTCCATTATGTTAGAAGCATGCACATATTTGTCCAGGGTATTGTTGTCTGGGTCATCTCTTTTAGTTACATTTGGTTGTGTTGTAAACGAAATATATATATATATATAAACTCTGCGATTAGCAATTGTGGCTTGGCTTTTCTCTTTGCAAATCTATTGAGGCTACGGGCAAACATGTTATATCTTATATCTCTAGGTAATCAAGGGAATTGCAGCACTGCAGGCGGAGTCTCTGTGGCTTGCCATGTAGGACATTTGCATGCAGCTCCATGGGCTACTACCCACACATGTTTCTAACACTATCAAATGTCAATGTAACTATTTCTTTCCAGTGCATTATATACCAGTATCTTGAACAGTTCAATTGGTTATTGGCAGCCTATTCATGAAACCCACTTGAGTTTTGGCAACAATTATTTCGTTGAATCCCTTTATGGGATTTGCAACAATTCTTAAAGCCTCCTTATATAGTTAAAAATTAGGGCCTTGCAAAGTCAACACAGGGCCTTTTTCGTTGGGGCTCTGGCATAGTTCAAACGTCTAGGGCCATGCTCAATGGAGTAGTGAAAGTGTGTGGTAATTTGACACCCACAAGAGAGACAGGAAGTGATTGGTGTCCTGCTAATGGCCCCGTGGGCACCCTCAGGTTATTTACCTGTTGCAACACCCCTAGCAACACAGTATGATTCAATGGAGCCAAACACACATTCCATCTGGATAGGACATCCGCTTAGTGCAGGTGGACGCAGAGTCAGGCAAACTGATCTTGATGCCAGAGGCCAACTGAGGTCAGGATTGGCTTCCGTGAGGCATAGGTTGGTGCTGCAGATAAAGACGATAGGCCTAACTGGAAATCAAATGCAAAGCTGATGAATTATGAATGCTTAACAGATTTCTAATGCACTGCATAGATTAGCTAAGCGGTGGATTAAATAAGAGTGACTTTTAACTCTTTCTTTTACCGGGAGAGACTAAACACTGTGGGGCAGATTTACAAGCCCCTTGCACCACTTATGGGAAAAGTGACGCAAAAGTGGCGCAAGGGGCTTGTAAATCCGCCCCGGTGTTTGGAGCTAGACTGAATAGAAACACCACTTCTCCAAAACATGATGAAGCGAAAATGAAAAGGGAGAAAGAGAGCCTTTCATCGCACGGTTTTCTACAGTGAGAAACAAAGGGGCAGATTTATGAGGCCCGTTGCGCCATCGGAACGTCACTTTTTGTGACGTTCTGTGGCGCAGAAGCCTGCGTGATATTTATCAGGCAGCACTGAGCCACTTTTTTTGGCTTAATGCTGCCTGATAAATATCAGTCCCTTTAACGCAGTGTTCTGCGTTAAAGGGGCGTACAATGGGTGTTGCTGGGGGCGTTCCCAGCAACATCCATGGCCTTTTGACACTGCCCCAGATTTACGAGAAATCGTAAATCTGAGGCAGCACCAAAAGCTTACGCCTCCCCAGGGGAGGCGTAAGGGAGGCGCAACGGGGAGAAATATCTTTATTTCTCCTCGTTTTTCCTTTTTCTATGTGTGCTGCATTCTGCAGCACCCATACAAAGAGGAAAAACCTCTTGTGATTATTTTTGTACAGAAAGGTTTCCCTTCCTGTACAAAAATATTCATCTCCGCAACGCAGGCACCCTTGCACCATGGTGCAGAGGTGCCTGCGTTGGCGCAGGCAGCCCATTGTGCGCCAGTGCAGGGGAAAAGGACAGGAATGCGCCGCATTTTATAGATACGGCGCATCCCTGCCCTTTTCTTTTGCCGTAGGGAAGCGCAGCAGGAAGGCCTGCTGCGCTTCCCTACGGCAAAACATCATAAATCTGCCCCAAAGAGACTTTGAGTCTGAGGCAACAGATTCCTCAAAATGGACAAATTCCAAATTGAATGAATCAGTAATTCTTTTGGATCTCAGAGATTTACAACCTGCCACAGAAACCAATAAATAGAAAGCGACATATATCAATGAATTGTTGAGAGCACTCAATAGATGGATTACAACCACTAATATAGGGTTCAACATTTCAAGCTAACGGAATGGGTGCTGTCAATGAGAAGTGTTGGTGATCATGACTTCCAAGATAAGGCACTTTCGTCTCTAATATGCCTCGATTAGTAAACAGTTGGAAGATGTGGCATGCTTTGCCAATGTGCACGTGTGTTCTGAGGCTGCTGCCTGAGGACTCTTCCTTGCTCAATGAGTAGCCAATAGTCTGTTAACAGAGCTATCTTGCCCTGCAACTCATCAGGTGTCGCAGAGCTTAAAAACCGCCCACAAGGAAAGCAACATCCAACAATGAGTTGAAAAAGATGGTGAATGGAGTACTGTAGACCACATCTAAATGGGTAGCAGTATTGAGAGTGGTCAAAACAAGGCAAGGTAAAGGGTGACACGCTAGGAGGTAAAGGTCCTAATGTGCTCGATTGTATCAGTCAGACTCAATAGCAGAGTCAACAATTACAGTGACTTAAGAAAGAACAGCTGTCCCTGAGGATGGATGGACCTTGCCTCAAGTGAAGCAAGCAGGGCGAAATGCGTGGGCATGACAAAAGTCTTCCCAAAGTGGAGGCTATGGAATCATTCTTGGAAAGGGTACATGTCGCTTATGGGGACATGGGACAAGAACTGCTGGATACTCTGATCAATCAATTGGCATGGGATGTACTGAGCACTACTGGGTTGTGCTGCGGTGCTGCACGGTGAAGGACCTGAGGGGTGTGTGTTGTTCTCCTTTTGCCTTTTCATGCAGCATTGGGAAAAGGGAGTCTAGGGATTCATGTCAGAGTTAGTAAGTTTTCTGTCATAAATCTTAACTAAAGGATTCATGTCTTTCCTTTTTTTTTATTAGTCTGCCATGCACAGCATGATGGTCGCAGATATGAAAAATGATGAAATGTCCATGAAGTGAAAACACAGATGTCCAGCAGTAATTCAACAGCGCTTATTCCTGCAGTATAATACCCCAACACAGCATTCAACTGAAGTCCAGGAACCATGCACAAATGCATCCACCTCCAATCCGCTCTTCACACCAACCTGCGCTCGCACATTCCATACAGAACACGCTCCAGCCGCTATTATCCAGAACTCAATATTAAGAGCAATTAACGTGCCACGAATATATGACCACAAGGCATTACCGATCTCCCCTCCCTAATAAATAAACAACAAACACAATACTACATATTGATCATATCAACTAAACAAGACTGCCAAAGGAATAAAAGCAGAAACAGAAACCAATCCCATGTTGTGCAATAAGGCTCTTGTAGGAGAACTATACATTGCATATGTAATCTTGAAATCCTGCTTGTGGCTCCAAGAATACACTGCAGCCTTCAATCACCATCACCCTGACATCAAATGTGCCCAATATCCAGCCTTCACCTTCCATACAGCGAGTCTGAAATGTTAATACAACTTCTACCATTATTGTGAATTCTCTACATTGACTTTTTCTGTTTTCGGTATTCAACGAGAATACCCTTGCAGGATCAAATCCTCGAAGCACGCTTTCCTTTTGGGTGCAGGTCCACACAACATATTGAATGGAGTATTCCTAAAAAAATCTAAAAGCATGGAGTGATACAACCACATCATCATTTCCAATTCATGCTCAATTTTCTATCTGTTTGCTGTAGCTTCTTGCTCAGCCCCTTTAACCTCATGGTTAAATCGCTCAACTGCCTTTATGTTAAAGAGATACGGTCCTATGATTAATATTTGGGGACTTACTTATGAATTTCGTGGCGCAGGTCAGCACAGCGAGTCACCTGGCTGCGCCACCCTGCGTCATAGAGAAAGGGCAGGAATGTGCTGTATTTACCCAATATGTTTGCATTCCTGCTCTTTACCCTTGCGCTGGTGCCATTTCAGCAGCCTAGCGCCAACACAGGCACCCTTGCATCATGGTGGAAGGGTGCCTGTGTTGTGGCCAGGGTATTTTTGTGAAGGAAGGGGCAACTTTTTGCACAAAAACAATCCTGGGAGGCTTTTCCTCTTTGCACACACACAAAGAGTAATAAACAAGCAAAAATAAAAATATTTCTCCTCTTTATGCGTCACCTGGGGAGGCGTATCATTTTGCATCATTTCCAGTGTTTACAAGGCCTTGTAAATCTGGGCATGCATCAAAAACCATGGGAGGTGCGTGGGAATACCAACACACTGCTCATGGAACGACTACCCAGGGCACAGTAACGCAACACAGCAATTTGCATTGCATTACTGCAGATTTTTGAAAACACTCAATGCCACACAATATGGCTTTACATGGCTTAAAAAATCTGACTTAACTTGTGCGTGGTGCCAGAGCGACGCATAGTGGGTCATAAATTTGGCCCCTGGTGCCCCTAATTAGCCTACCCTCACATCCAATTTCTACTGAGTGCCATTACCAGTTGGAATGCATTTGGGAAAACCTTCCCTGAAGAAGATTCAGAACAGTGTCAACTTACACAGTTTACATCTTGTCTGTGACTTCTCAAACAGGCCATTTTGAAAATCTATCTATCTATCTATCTATCTATCTATCTATCTATCTATCTATCAAAACCAGAACAAATTTAGGGCCTTATTTACAATATTTTGCCATAGGGTAATGCTGCAGGCCTTCCTGCTGCGTCGGCCAATGGCAAACAAAAAGGGCAGGAATGCGCCGTATCAGATATTCCTGTTCTTTTCCCCTGTGCTGGCACACAGTGGGCTGCCATGCACCAAAGCAGCCACCTATGTGCCATGGTGCAAGGGTGCCTGCGTTACAGGGATGATTATTTATGTGCAGGAAGGGAAACCTTCCTGCACAAAAACTATCACAAGAAACTTTTTCCTATTTCTATGTTTGCTGCAGAATCCTCGTTGCGCCTCCCTTACAACTCCCCTGGGAGGGTTAAGTTTTTGGCTCTGCCTCAGAGTTACGATCCCTCGTAAATCTGGGCAGTGTCAAAAAGCCATGGGTGTTGCTGGGAACGCCCACAACACCTATTGCACGTTCCTTTTACACAAAAACTGCGTTAAAGAGAACAATATTTCCCAGGCTGCATTCAGCCTCACAAAGTGGCTGAGCGCTGCCTAGTAAATATTGAGCAGACCCCTGCACCACCAGAGCGTCACAAAAAGTGACGCTTCGGTGGCGCAGACTCATTTTAAATGAGGCCCTTAGTTTTACCAGCCTGCCAGTTATGTCCAGGCTGAGGCAATCCCATTGCAAATTAGGATAGTAAATTGGCTTTAAAGGTGGCTTCATAGTTTTGTATGACTTATCTGCACAAACGCGTTCTAAGTCACTATAATTCTAAGCCAGGTCACCAATAAACATAATGCAGCATTTTTTTTTGTTTTCACAATCCCTATATGACCTGTGTGGCATAAATCAATAATCTTGTTTCTCAAAAATACAGGAGGGCTGATCTTCACTCCTCTCATTACCAACAATCCTCCAACACTCTGTTCATTGTTTACCTCCTATACTGCTATCCCATGAGAATCCAACTCTGACTTAGTCAGCCTGCCAACTCAGATCCAATGTTTCACATTTTCCAAGACAGCATCATCATTATATACTTTTTCCAATTCCTCTTCAGCAACAGTGAATTTCACACATCCCACCAAATCTAATAATGTAGTAACAGAAAATGAATTTCATTTATTTATATCACGACCCTCACAACTAATGGCCATCTTCTCAAACGATCTGTGGCAGAATTTTCGCAACCAGGCGCATAGTCTATTGTGTATATAAATTCTAGAAGGATTCTAGAAGGCTTGGCAATCCAGGCAGAAGCTGTCTGTATCCCACTAGTGGTCAGAGATTTTGTAAGTAGCTTGTGGTCACTTCCCAACATAAAATCATTTCCCCAAATATAGTTCCTGAAACCCAGACACAAACTAGTGTCATTTTTTAATTGTGGAATACATTTCCTCCACTGCTGAAAGTGATCTCAAGTCATACGCTACCATTCCTTCATGCCTCTTAGAATCCTTCTGTGACAGGACTGCTCAAAATCCATTACCACTATTATCTATAGCAACAAAGCTGACTGAAATGTGATTCAATCCTTCTAAGAGGGTGGCTTTACATATTTAGGGCCTGATTTAGATTTCGGCAGATGGGCCACTACGTCACAACGGTGCAGAGTAGCCTGTCTGCTGAAATATAAATCCCATAATATCCTATGGGATTTATAATTCGGTGGACGGGTATATCCATCACCGTTGTGACGGAAAAACCCGTCCGCCAAAAACCAAATCAGTCCCTAAGGGGCTTATTTACAAGCCCCTTGCACCACTGATGCATCACTTTTAACATGGGGAAAAGTGACACACCGGTGGCACAATGGGCTTGTTAAAAAGCCCCCAAATATTTTATGGAAAAATGGCTGTTCACTCTCCTTTGTCCACTCACTCTCCTTTGTCCACTCAAAGTTGGATTTTTTTTAGAAGTTGTTTAAGAGGAAATGTCAATGTTGAAAAATGTCATACAAATTTTTAATGACATTTAGGTGATCCTAAAAATTATCTAAGGTCATGTTTATTCTGGGGTGCTGATGCTCTCCTGATGGCCTACAATAGTATCTTCTTCAGTCTTATGCCTTTCTCTCATAGCACGGCTCATGTAAGATACATTATTTTCTGCAAACTTGAATTCATCACTAATATATTTTCCTAGAAATACATATTAGCAGACAAAGGGAATTGGTAAAAATTATATTGCGATTAAGATCACGGTGAGCCACACACCACCTACAGTACCATTTGCAGTGTGCTACAAACCTGGGTAGCAACCTACTCCATTATTTCTACTTTCTGTATAATTCATACCTACTATATATTTTCAAACACAGTTTCAACTTCTCACACTATTAAGAGCACACGTCCTTTGCTTTCCTTATGTAGCCTAGGCAAAGCATTCTTAAAAGAGATCCAGGGGGATAGGCTATCAATTTTCCTATGCTTCCATTAAATACTTTCAGAAATGTATCTTGTACAGTTTTCATGTATTCACTTTCATCGATGTTCGACTTGGCAACTTTGGCGTGGGTTTCCCGGACTTTTTGCCCCTACCTCCTGTATTTTTGATGATGTGCTGGATTAAATGTTTTTGGCTTAGATGATTTGGGCACTTTGCTACTGCTGATCTGTGTCAAAGTGCAAGTGCTCCATGTGTAAATTGTTGTTACAATTGGTTCTCCCTGATTGGAATATTTGATTTACTGGTAAGTCTCTAAAAAAGTGCACTGAAGTGTGCCAGGACCTGTAAATCAAATGCTACTAGTGGGCCTGCAGCACTGATTGTGCCACACAGATGAATAGCCCTGAAAAGGTATCTCAGACCTGCCACTGCAGTGTCTGTGCGCAGTTGTTAACTGCCATGTTGACTAGGCATGTGCACACACTTGCCAGGCCCTAACTTTCCCTTTTCTTACAGGTAAGGCAACCCTATGGTAGGCCTAAGGTACCCCCCGGGCAGGGTGCAGTGTGTGTTACTGCCAATTTAGTTTTTTCACCACTTAAAGGCTATCTTGCCCCATAGGATAGAATGGGAAATGCGTTGTAACATCTTACAAGTATAACTTTCCATTGGGACAAGATAGGGAAATTAAGTACAGGCTCCCTGAACTCAGAATCTGATAACACATCTTTTAGTAAAGATGGTTTTTAAATTGTGTGTTTGAAAATGCCATTTTTAGAAAGTAGGCATTTTCTTGTTTAACAATTCTGTGTGACTCTGCCTGTTTATGTATCAACTGTCTGGTTTGGGAGTGACAGGGGCTGGGGATGTGCATTCACTGTAGACAGCCACTGGGGGGGTGGGGGTTTGAGGTGTGCTTGTCCCTTCCTAGATGACTCAGCGCTGAGTTGAATAGACCTTGGCTCAATTTAGAGTAGTGGGAGGAGATTTCCTTGCACCTGAATAGGGTCTGTCTCCCTTGCCCAGTGCTGTCTCTACCCCCTGTGGTCATACTGCACCAGTGAGGATGGAACTGGTTTGTACTGAACTCAGAGACCCTTGCACAAAGAGAACAAATACATTTTGTGGTATAAGTATTAGATCTTAAACCTTAGAATTGATATCACTTCTGGACTCAAGAGGAACCTTTGCCAAGCAGAAGAGTTGAAGAGCTGTAAGGAGGAGTACTGCCCCTTTGCTGTGTGCTACGTGGGGTTGGTCTGCAGTTGCTGTTTCTGCCAAGGAATGGACAAAGACTGGAACTTTGCTTTGAACCTGCTTGAAGAAGATCTTCAAGGACATGTGCGTTCTGGTCTCTGAGCTCTGACTTTCAATACCTTGAACCCCAACAATCTATTTTCCTGCAGAACTGTATCATTGAATTGATTTGGTTCTAAAAATTACCTACACCATCCTTCAAAATGTTTGTTCATATTATGTCACAGCCGAGTATGGATAACCTGAGCGTTGGAAAAAAGGTATAAGAAATGCACCAATATGTGACATGTGGGTTTGTTTTTGTTGACCTCTGTGGCTACATTGGGACTGCCTGTTCTCTAGTGCTTATAAGCCACTCTTCTGCATGTACTGCTGTTTATTGTATGTGTTTTTCATTACATTAATTGTTTTTTTTGTTTTCTTTGCCCCCTGTCATCGGTCCCACTATTTTCCCACTCCCGCCATTTTTCTTTCCCACCCTGTGCCTACCGCCACACTCTAGTCTGCTTCACCTCCCAGGACTACATATAGAGGCTGCAGCGTGGCCCCTATGAGCAGCCCAAGACCTCTAGTCAGTGCACCGCTGCTGCCAATCGCTCTGTAGGTACACTGGGATTGCCTGTCCTCTAGTGCCTATGACCCACTCTGCTGCACTGTACTGCTGTTTATTGTATGCATTGTATAGGAGTTTTTCTCTGCATTAATTTTGTTTGTTGTTCTCTTTGCCCCCTAATCGCCACCCCCACCATTTTCCAACTCCCGCCATTTTTATTTACAGCCCAGTGCCTCCCGCCGCTTGCTAGTCCCTTCCACTTCCCAGGATTACTTACGAAGGACACAGCACAGACGTGCAGCAGACATGCAGCAGATGCACGCAGCCGGCATGCCACCAGCGCACCAAAGGCAAGCCTGTCTACACCAGTTTGCGCCGGGACTGCGCCCAGTGGCAGTACCCCTTACTCGACTGCCATGTGATAATAGACCACCGCCGAGCTCAAAGACATCGACCCAGGACTCCTCAACAACTATTGCTGCCGAAGCTCCCTCTGCTCCACAGCTGGACTTTTCACCTGCTGGCACTGCCTCTTCTCTTGCCGCACCAAAGCTCCAGCATGTAAGAGGACCCCCACCACCATGGCCCTGACCACCCCAGCCCATCTCCACTGCCTCCTGCTCAATGCGTGATCTCTCTACAAGCAAGTCATCAAAATCTGGGATGCCATCAAAACCCTCACCCAATGTCATTTTCCTCACTGTGACCTGGCTCAACCCCACTTCCTCACCCAACATAGCCACAGCCATGCCTGCCTGCTACAAGATCACTCAACAAGACCAAATCAACAAGCACGGAGGTGGAATCAACATCATGCACAAGGAGAACATCCTCTGCACCACAACCGCAGATGATGCCACTCTGATCCTAGAACACCCCAACTTCCAACTCTAAACTGACAGCAAAACCACCATCAGAAGGCACCCTTGCCTACAGACCTTGATCCAGCTTCTGCAACAACATACCTAACTGCATAGCTCTGCTCGCCTTAGACTAAGAACTACATTTTCCTCTGCGACCTCAACTTTCATCTCGGCAACCCCAACGATACCAATGCCGCCAACCTCTTCGAAAGCTTGAGCAACATAGGCCTCACAAATATCAGCACTTCTGTCTTGTCTGTGTTGAATTGTAGGCAGTTAGTTCTCATCCATTCTGCAATGTACATCATGCACTTGCAGAAGTTTTTCGGCATGGTGATGGGTCTTCTAATGAACTGGATATTGGCGGCATAGGATATGATGTTTAGTCCATGCAATCTTACATCATTGGCCAAGGGAGTTATGTGGGTGTTGAACAGAGGGCGGCTGAGGGACGCCCTTAAGGAGTTCTGCAGATGTTATTCTCGGGTTCCAATGTGAAGAGCAAGAGATGGGTTTTCTGGGTTCTACCTGTGAGGAAGGAGGCGATCCACCTGATGATGTTTCCTCTGATTCCAATGTTGTACAGTCTTTTGATCAGAGTGTGGTGCAATACTGTGTCAAACACGGTTGATAAGTCAAGGAGGATCAGGCCTGCCATTTGTCCTTGGTGAAGGAGGGATCTGATGTTTTATGTGGCTGCCAACAAGGTGGTTTTGATGCTGTAATTGGTGTGGAATCCAGATTAGGAGGTGTCCAGAAGATTGTGGTACTCCAGGTGTTCCATGAGTTGGCAATTGATGACCTTCTTGAGGACTTTAGTGAGGAAGGGTAGCAGAGAGATGGGGTAGTAGTTATTGAGTTTTTTGGGGTCAGTATATACTTTCTTGAGTAGGAGTCTGAGTTCTGCATGCTTCCATTCCTCGGGGAATGTGGCAATGGTGAGCGATTTGGTGAAGATGGTGGTGAGTTCACTGCTGATTGTCTTTATCCAGAGGTTGAAGATGTGGTGGGGGCATGGGTCCGTGGGTGCCCCTAAGTGGACAGAGATCATGACGGCAGTGGTGTCATGTGTGGTGAGCTGGTCCTAGGTCGTGAGCAGGTGGTGTTTGCTGTTTGTGGGAATGAGAAGGCTGGGTAAATCGGAGGGTTGGTGTTTGAAGTTTCTGTAGATGGTCGAGATCTTGTTGTGGGAGAAGTCTACCAGGGAGGCACAGATTGTTTGTGAAAGAATATTCATGTTTTCGGTGGCTCAGGGGCAGGAGAACTCTCTGATAATGTTGAAGAGTTCTTTTCTGTTGCTGTAGCTTGCTTTGATGCTGTCAGCTAGAGTGCTTCTTTTCATTTTTTCAGGAGTTGTTGGTACTGGTTAAGGAGCTTTGGTCCACGGACACCTGCTGGTGTGCCCTTTCCTTTAAAGTTGCTTGCAGGTATGCTTTGAGGTTCTTAGATCAGTTGTGTACAAGCTGGCTTGCTTGGAGAATCTTTTGTACTTGATGGGACTTTAGGGAGTGACTATGTTGGCACAGTTTGTGATCCAGGCAGCGAAGTTCTTGAGTGCCTGATCATGGTTGGTTGAGGTGTGAGGGCGGTAGGTGTTGAGGGTGTCACTTCATTGGCTCTCTGAGATGTTGTTCCAGCTGCAGTGTGACGTGAGGGCTGGTTTGGTGGTGGTCCCTGGGAATCTTGAGATGGTGAAGTAGTAATGGTCAGTCCAGGTGAGTTAAGTAATGTGGCTGTATTTGATTTGTCACTAGCCATGAAGATCGGGATGAGTGTGTGTCCTTCGATGTGGATGGGGTTGGAGACCAGTTGGGAAACTGCTCACCTTGAAATGACAAATGGTGGCCCACTGAACTAGGACCCTCACCTTTCCTGACCAACCACGCCCGCAACCTCGGCATCATCTTGGACAGTAAGGTGACCATAAAAAAAATTATCAACACAGTCTCATCCGCCTGTTTCCTCACCCTCTGCATGCTCTGAAAGATTTTCAAGTGGCTCCCTATCGACACTAGATGCACCATCACTCAAGCCCTGGTCACCAACCCACTGGACTATGGCAACACACTCTATGCAGGAATCACCAGGCAACACATCAAGAGACTGCAGGTGATGCAGAACTCAGCAGCCAGACTCATTCTTGACCGCCCCAAGCAGACTCACATAACTCCCCACCTTAGGAAACTCAATTGGCTCCCCATTCAGAAGAGATGCCAGTTCAACATGCTGATCCATGCCTTCAAAACCTTCCACAAGCTACGACCAGCGTACATCAACCACCAACTGAATTTACACCTACCGACCAGACACCTGCGCTCTGTTGAACTCTTCCTCACTCATATCTTCCGCAGCTACAATGGAGAATGCTCCTTCTCCCACCTTGCCGCAAAGTTTTGGAACAACTTTCTCTTCACCTATGGACTTTATCCTCCCTGCTGGAATTCAGAAAAGGGCTCAAGACCTGGTTATTTGAATGAGCCCCAGCAGCAATACTCTCAGCGTATGGATACCCTCACAACTAGTGATTAGCGGCGTTCTACAAATAGAATTGGATTTGATTGTTGGGAATCTTATCTTCCACGTTCAAGTCAACCTATTTTGACTTAGATTTTGAGGTCAAAATTCTTTATTCGGCTGTATGCCAGCCATAAAAGAGAACATCTTAAAAACATTTCATGAGATAAAATACAAATAATCAACGATAAGTCAATGGCAATAGCGATTACAAGTAACCCGATGTTAGTCTCTTGTAGCAAACTGGTCACTGATATTTATAAAGCCAAAACATAGCAGCATTTCGATCTGATTAATACCGGACACAGGGAAGACATCTATATACAATGTCCATATGGATGTTGACTTCGATTTCCAAAGATAAACAATATCATGTTATATTTCCACACAAACAAAGTCTTAAGTCTTTAGGCATGACACTATAATCAAATGCAGAGTGATAATTTTCCAACAATATTCCAATGCCGAACAGCCGTGGAAATGTACTTAAACACCATGAGACCAATGTAAAAGTTGTAAATAATGTTACACAGCCTGACACTTTCTAATATTTAAAAATCGTAAAAGTGGTTTTAAAAAGGCACATCTTGATTTCATATAAAGTTTACAAAAAAACATAAAATGCAAGGTGCTCTGAACTGACTTTGGGCACAGATCCAAGTTAGCATCACAGTGCACATTACGTTGGTATGAGACCAGTAAGTGAGAAGTGCCCATCCTAAATCTTATCAGATAAAACATTTTAGCATGACTGAAATAGAAGTAGAGGTAGGACTCAATACCTGGAGTATAAACTAACAAAGAATGGTCAACAACCATTTTCTCCCTCTCCAGATTATCTCTGACCTTATACAAATGGGTTAAAAAAATCTTTTTTCAGCCTTGATCTTGGTATTTTGGCTATGTTTCCAGGGCTTTTGAGGCACTCTGAAAATCCCAAATTCTCAAGCTGGTCGCTAATGTAAGTGATCCAGGGGATTTTTTTTAAATGATCCAATTTCAAACAATCTGAGATAAGTGCACGATTCAAGACTGCTTCTTCTTTTGCCCAGATATTATAGCAATAACAGTGCTAATTGTATGCGAAATGACAGGGGAGTCACACCAAGTTCATTATGGCAAATGGTGGCAGCGGTACTTTTAGGTACTGTCAAAAGTCGCTCCGGCACCATACAGAGTAACAGCACACGTACGGGCTTAATAGATATCAATAATAGCTTTGATGGGCTTAGAGCCTAACTTTTTAGTAAATCTAAAGATAGCCTCCACCTTTTGATTTAAGCCCCTAATCTTAGCCTCAACTAGGTGACACCCAGAACTTTTTTGACCAAACAAAATACCTAAAGAGGAAAATGTCGGCACGTAAGACAGTTTTTCATTTTTTATGTAACGTCTTTAAAATCTTGGGACATTTGCCCACCACCATAATATGTGATTTCGCTACATTGGTTTTTAGGCTGAGATGATTCATAAAGTTGTTAAAACTAGTTAAAAGCCTCTGCAGCCACACACCAGTTCTGGACATCAATACGCAGTCGTCCGCAAATAATAGTGCTTGTAGCGACCTGCGACCTACCAGCGGAGCATCCATGTTCCCTTTTTTAATTTGGCTTTCTAAGTCATTTATATATAAACAAAATAAAAAGGGTGCAAGGATGCAGCCCTGGCGTACCCCGCGATCCATCCTTAATGGGGCAGTAAGTTCCCCGCCTGCTCCATAACAAACTCTCTCCGTCACTTCCTAGTGCATAGCTGCCAAAAAGTGCACAATGGATGGATCAATGCCCATGGTTAACATTTTCTCCCAAAGCCTTCCTCTGTGCACCCAGTCAAAGGCAGACGTCAAGTCCATGAATCCAAGGTAGAGAGATCCAGGCTTGGCAAGGGTGTATTTACCTATGACCAGGTTTAGGTTGAGGCACTGTTCAACTGTACCCAGGCCTCTCCTGAAGCCATATTGGAAGTCAGAAAAGCTCCCACTTTCTCTTACCCAATCCTCCAGTCTCTCCAATATTACTCACCCCATAATCTTACAAGTACAATCAATTAGAGATATTGGCCGGTAACATTTAGGGTCCAACCTGTCTCCCTTTTTAAAAATGAGAACTATTGTCACTACTCTCCACGATTGGGGGGAACCCTGGGCCAAATAGCATTTGAAAATGTTTGTTAACAATGGAGGCCATAGGGGAATATTGGCCAGGAACAGGTCTGCGTGGATGCCATCAGGACACAAAGCCTTGTTCTTCACAGTCTGGGATAGAGCCCTTTCCACCTCGTCTATTGTCGGTGGTGCAAGGGTTAAAGCCCCATATTGAAAATTAGTGCATGGATCCGAGTCGCTACCAATTTTATAAAGGCCCGGGAAATGTTCTACCCAAGTGTCAGGCATAATTGTAGCATTGATACTTCCATTATTAGTACCATTAAAATAATCCTGAGTCTTTGCTCCTGCACGCTACATGGAGTTGCTCCCAAGCATCTTGACTAATTTCTTGCATGCATTTTTCTAACGCTTGCTTATATTCAAGTCATTACTTTTTTACCTCAAGTGAATTTCTGAGTCTGACTTTTAAGGTCCTGATTAAATTATTGTGTAGGTGTGTGCATTGACTATCAAACCACCTCTTATTTCCCCATGGTCTATCTCTTTGTTTCTTGGTCAATATCATCTTTATTGTCTCCGTTAAAGCCTCGAAAGATGTTATCATAACTTGAGGGTTTATGCTGTCTTCCAGGCAGATTAAAACTTGATTCAAATTATTTTTAATAATCTGATTTAGGACCAAATCGGGGTCTAAAGTACACCACTTCCGTAATAGCCCCCTATTTTTAACATGAATTAGGGGGGTGATCTAACAGGGGTGGTTGACTCATCCGAATGGTTCTCAAACACCAAAGTTAACGGATAGTGACTTTAGATACTAAACGTCTGTTCTTTCCTTCCTGGCAGACTCTAGAAACATAGTCCTTGATTCCACACTCCTTGAACTCTTCAGATTAGCAGGGGGTTTTATCTTTTACTCAAGATGATTCTCATCATCACAACAACACCACCACATTAAATTAAATCTAAAGATTTCTTGGAAACTTCAGGTGTATGACTTTATTTACAGTTTAGTGGATGCGAGGCTCCATCACAAACATGGTAGATATCTTGTCCATCATAATAAAAATGCATTAGAGCTTGGTACTTGTAATAATGTGGACAGGATATCTGCCACGTTTTGTAAGGGTAGCCTGCAAGCCAAACTCTAAACAAGAATCTTTGTCTTGGTTCTACTTATGTGTACATTCATTTTCCACTTTAAAAGAGAATTACCCAGGTCTTTGTTGTTAACATTGTCTTTGAAAGTGGTAACGTGACCCACAAGATAACATAAAGCCACACGTATGCACTATGATTTATGAGCAAGATGTATGTCACTCCTAGCTTGCATGTAGATGTATGTGCATCTCAGACATACACTTTTTGGGGAAGATGAACTCTATCGACATACAATTCCAAAGTTGTTGTAAAGATTGTGTTATTCATGTGCTTTGAGGGCTGTAGATGAATGGTATAAAAAATGCAGACTATGGTAAATGAACAGATTCTGAAGTCTCTTGAGTGTCTGGAAATTGTATCATGTGTAATTAACAACGGATCAGTAGCACAGCTTGACAACTTCGTCCGTCCCACAATAAACATCGAATCAGAAGAAGCGTGAGGCCATGCTGCTAGGATGCTGCTAGGATGCTCTTTCCATGCAGGATACCAGCATTAATTCAACTATTTTTATTTGTGTGGTGACTGCGACAGCACAGCATCCAAATAAAGTAGATGAACCTGGCACAGACGCATCCACGCCAACGCCCCCTCGCATGTTCCATAGAGAACACGCTCCAAACACCACATTCCGGAGTACAGTATTAAGACCAATGAAAGTGTCATACAAATATATACACAAGATACTAAAGTCCCCATGCTCTGGGAGAAGGCTCACAACACTTCTAGGACATTAGTGTTTTTTTATTTCTGCAGACACGCCACCACTTTTGTGCTTTGTCTTTAGACAAAAGTGCGGCAGGTTCACCATCCTGCTATTGCAAAGTGGACTGGCGGCAATGTTTATCATCCCCGAATTGGCTACTCCCCATGGTTGGCCAAACCTGCTGAGGGATAAAAAATATACCCTGGTGGCAAACGTCAGTTACTGAGGGCGGGCCAAGGCAGTGCAGCCATTTGTGTGCCCTGACATAGGTGCTGCTTTGACTCCACTGCAAGCAAAAAACAGTCTGGTTCATACGTCACTGGAAAACTATCAATGCTTTCAATTGAAACAATGTAAACATTGACGACTGTCTGCTAGAGTATATTACGTGCAGTGACATGATAGCGTTTGTGGGAAGCTTCTCTGAGAAAGTATGCAAACAACCCATTACAGAGTATGGCTTGAACCGCCTCCCATAAGCAGATTTTAACTCAATATCACTTGGCGTATATCCATCAAAGTTTGTCGGCTTGTGAAAATATAATTTGCAAACCTCAACGGTAGCATGACAAAAAGTTGTTATGAATTCTTTGTAAACTCTGAAGTACAGTCTCAAAACGTGAGTTTGCAATTTAAGTAGGTTCGGCTCCTTCAATCATGTATTTGAAACGGAGACATCTAAAAAAACACATTTCGAATGGTATATAAATTAAACATCACTGAAAAATATGGGACTGAAATATTTATTAGTACATTGAAGACATAACTAGTGTACATTTGGAGAGTCACCAACCTCGTGTTTAATTTCGCCAAGTTGAACCTGAGCCGAATCTCCTGCAGACAACAAGCAGAACTCTTTTCCTTTAACTCCTAGAACACAAGACTCAGTTCTAGTTCTGCCATCATCATTGATTGGGTTCTGAAATCAACTTCACTAGAAATCTTAACTTTAACTTACATTTTCAGGCAACTTAACACTAAGCTTTACATGAAAGTTATAAATATATGTATGTGTATTTTTGAGTATTTAGAGAGTATTCTTTTTCTGCCACAATGGCTTTGGTTGTGAGTTCAAGTTCAGGACTTGCCAAGTAGCAAAATAACAAGTGGCATATTCTCAAGGACTTATCGCCGAGTTAGCGGCACTTTATCGCACCCAAAGTGGCGATAAATTCATCTCCCCATTCACAAGCTGGTGCTAACAGCCGATAGCACCAGTTTACCGGCGATTGCAGCCGCAAAAAAACATCGCCACAGATGACACCGGCAACTATCGCTAAGGAGATGCAGGGTAGGCATTCCCGTGCAAAAAGCCGCGAAAACACGACTTCACAAGATTCTCAATGACCAGCCAGGTTGGCGATAAGATCACAAAACAGGCGATAAGGCGCGTTAGTTGCAAGAATTTAACACCTGCTCTCACCTGGTGTAAAGTCGGACGCCAGCTTGCACCAGAAAAGGGAGCCCAGCCCAGAACCACACCTGAAGAACAAAAGATGCCATGGAGCTACTGATTATGCTGCCCGGAGCCCCAAGAGGGCAACAACACCCACCGCCACCCCCCCCGGACCCCACCCTGCCCTCCCCCCCATGGACTACCACAGAGGCAGCGCAGACCAAGACAGCGGACCTTCAGGAAATGCACCAGCCTCACAGACTTAACACCAGAGGATGTCATTGCCGACTACAGGCTCAAAAGGACAACCATCCTCCGCATCCTGAACATCATTGCCCACAGGCTGACAGAACCAACACAGCAGACAAACAACATCCCACCTCAGACAAAGCTGCTGGCAGTGCTGAACTTGTTGGCCTCTGGTACCTTCCAACCAACAACTGCCAGAGTCGGAGGAGTCTTACAGCTAGCTCTATCAAAGTTCATCACAACTGTTTTGGATGCCATCATCAACCTGGTACCCCAGCACCTTTACTTTCCGCACACTGTGCAGGAACAGCTGGAGACTTTCTGATTGAGTTTTGTGCTGTGGACAGCTCACGCAGCTATGTCACCTCAGGCAGTGTGGACGACCTGGGACGATGATGAGGAAGATGATGCAGGTGTAACACCCCCCACTTTAGATGCAGCAGTAATATCCCAAAGGGACACAAACCTAGACAATTTATTCACATGAGCACACTCAGCTCTGGTGCCCCAACCTCAGTGGACTGCAACTCACGAACCCTTCTGATTGCATGTTGGGTGACCTCTGTACTTGCTCCGGTTACCACCATGATGCTTCGCAGTTGTTTCTGTTATGCTGGTGTTTTCTGTTTCCACTTTAATAGTGATCACTGTTCAAGTTGTTGCCAGCACCAACCACTCCATGAGGGCTGGCTTACACTCACCCCAAACACATCCAGCACGTCACTGTACATGTGACCCTGACAATAAAGGTGCCAGCAGCACGTGTCTGTAGCCAGTTCCACAAACTATCTGAGTGTGTCTGTGTGGTCATAATGTATGCGTGAAGGCCCCGGGCCCCACAACATTACATTGTGCTGTGTACAGCGGATGCAACCATGTCACCGCAGGCAGCGGGTAAGAGCTTGGATATGTAGCTTTGTCATCCCCCACTCAATACGTAAGAGAAGTGGACTGGGCTGGCGTACGAAAGTCCAGAGTGGGGGTGAGAATGATTATCCCGGGGCTCTGGGCGTGGTTCAGTACTGGAAATGTGTAAATGCATGTGTCTCTGTCGCAGCGTGGGTCTCTGTTGGGGAGTGTAAGTGGTCCCTGATGGGACTTAGACACCCACGTATGTGATCTAGTTCGGCTTCCATGAGGTCCAACCCCACCCGCACCTGTTCGGTCACCTCATTCTGGCAGTCTAACACCTGGCCTTGGAATGCGATGTGTGCTTCAGTGAGGTGCTGGTAGCCAGCTGTGGTGGTGGGTGCTTCCTGCTGTGTGGTTTGTGCAGGGGGTGGGGACTCCTCAATGCAGCTGGGCTGCCCTGCTCCTGGATGTGGATTGCCTAAGATGTCCATGAGCTGTTGTAGGGCGTCGGTGTCGAAAGTGTGGAGGTCCTCTTCAGCATCACTGATGAGTTGTCTGGTCTGCTCTGCTGCAGGTGTTGTTTGTCCCTCTGCAACTGGAAGGGGAGATGCATTTTGACAGTGTGTTGACATGTATGTTGACGCATTGTTCAAGTTCACATACAGACTGCATAACAATGTACATTGTGACTGTGTGGGAGGAGCGGGCTATTTGATGTTTGACAGTGGACATTTGGACTACATCACGGATGTGAGGTTGTACACGTACATTTTCATCTCACAGTTTCCTGCTATGTCAGATGTGATTGGCCAGTTTCTACGCACAAGCAGACCCAGTTGTGTCCTCTGTTCTGCAGTGTAAGTGTTGCACTTTGTACCACATTGTCATCAATGTGGGTCTGCTGTTATTGCTATGTGTGTGTGCTGCATTGTGGGAGAGTCACCCCTGCAGCTGTGATTTTGCTGCCGCTTATCCCTTTGAGGTGGTTTGCCTTTGACTTTTGTGCTTTTACGGTGCTGAGGTGTTGGCGACTTGGGTCATTTGTGCTCTTGGACGGTTTTTGTACTCTTGTGCATTGTTTGTCTGCATATGTATTGTTGACGTCAGGGGTTGTTTGTGCATATGGATGTGTCAGAGTGTGACCTACTGAGGTTCTGGACTTTTAAGAGTCCAGAGGTGTCAGGGAAACAACACCCGAAGACCCCTGAGTTCCTTCCTGTCTCGGTGCACAAATAAACAGAGACGCGGGTTTCTCGATGGTGGCGTCAGAGACCAAGATTTATTCACTGCAGGGACACAGAAGTCATAGGAACCACACAGAGGCAGAATCTACGAGACTGTTCAAATTGCATTAAGTGGGTTGTTCCTTAAATACACGAAAAATGTCTTTAGGCAACATTACACGAATATTTCTCATGCCCAACCCGGTATCCCAAACAAACAGTAAATAGACATCAAACAATAACTAGTCATAGGTTTTCGGTCTTCGATCAGGTCCCCTTGTCAGTTTTCCATTCCTTGGCCGATCCTCCCCATTATAAAAATCGTAACCTCCCCATTGTAAAAGCCCAGAAAGAGAGGAGCAGAGCCATGTGCAAAGGATTGAAAAGTAGGATAAGAGGTGTTTATGGATCATAAACGGGCATGGCTACCGTCTTCGGCCTTTCAGTCAGGACAATGGACACGAGAACCAGTATAGCAGGACTGGCCTTAGGCAAGGGAGGCAGCTTGATTCTGCCTAGTCATGCAGCGTCAGCCTTTCTCGGGGCTCGAGCTTACGTATCCTTAACAAGGTGATTCTGCCGGGGTCATCGCCCGTTCATTGACTATGTGAGGGCAAGAAACAAAATGGATGCCGTAACTAAAATGGATGCCATGACTTAACAACAGAATGCCCTATTTCTCAGTGAATTCATGCTAGTTGCGCAGCGAAAACACTGTCATGCATATAATGGATCATTTACGGTTCATTGGTACCAAAATCGTGTCAGTACTACGATACCGAATACACGGGTTCGGATCGCTACAGAACCTCAGACCGTCCTTTTGCCCTTACATAGGCAATAACTTACTCTATGTCAGAGTCCATTTCTATGTTCATCAGGTCACTGATATGTTGCTGAAGCATTACTCTATCCCGTGGCGTATCTCTAAAAACAGGTGGTCTTCTTACGCATGTCGAAACACAAAGGCTACATAAGGCAGGACCACACTGAACAATGAGACAGCACGAAAATAAAAATACCAACGCAACACCAGTGACTATCAGAACCTTCCATCCCCACGCAGATAACAGACTCCAGAACCATCCCATTAATGACCAGTCACCTTCCTCTACATGAATAGAGTCAGAGATTTTGTGTAACTTAGAAATGGCCTTATATACCGTTGGCGCATTATCTGGGATAAAAACACAGCAACTCGACTGGATCATCTTACATACCCCACCTCGATCTGCAAGTAACACATCAAGGACCATACGGTTCTGTAACGTCATGAGGCGATCCGCTTGAAGCTCAGCTGTCAGGTTACTAAGGGCACCCGCAGTTTCGGTGATAGTGGATTCAACTACCCGTGTTAGTTGACGTAAGTTTCTACTGTTGGCCATAGGCCCCCAGAATGGAAGGAAACCTTTGAAGAAGTCTCCTGCTTCTTGGCCAGCAGTATCTTCTTTATTGAAAACACATCTCACAACTCTAGTTTTGTGATAGTCCGGTGGAGCAGTGTATGTCGGAGGTAACAGTTGAGCGATATAACAAGAGCCTGAGAAGTCAGCAGGCAGCCATGTGTATGCTCTGTCTTTGCAAACAAAATAGGTGCCTTTAGCAGCTAAAAATGCAGGGGAAGACTGTGACGGGAAAACGTATGTTTCGATACAGTCACTCTTCCCTAGTCGAGCTTTCGGATTCCTCCCATTTCCTTGCAAACAGACCTGACCCTGGTGGGGTACGACCCAGATCGGAGTCGAGCTTTTACGTTTGTTCTCACCCAAAGTAATGCCATATTCCGTAACATTCCAACCCATGTAAACTCGCAATTCATCCTTGGGAATGAACGGAGTGTTATTGACGTCTCTAACCATGTCAGTGATTCCTTTTACCAAGGCTCTATTAGCGGAGTTATACCTAGTGGAACGCGGAGGTCATGGAGGATAGGTCTCTAGGGCATAAGCGAACATGGTCTGAAATGCCCAGAATGATCCATTATAACTAAAGGGCAGAACCAGATAAGGGATGCCCTTGTCCATGGTATGTGGTATCAAGCCACACACCCAGCAGTTCGTTGTGTTAACCACTAGTTGATGTTGGTGCAAGAGCTGAATGAAAGTGTTATTTATAAACTCAGAGCATCGAGCTTGCTCGTGGGCAGGAAAAGGATGGAAAGAATGAAGAGAAACAACAGTCGGAGAAACGGGAACACGGGGAGATACTGTAGATGTAACAGGTGTAAAGATCAACTGAATACCAAAAATAATTCCGCCTACCAAAGTTATTAAAACAATCAGAAGTGTCAGAGCACATTGCATTAGAAAACATTTGCTATACAATATGTCATATAGTTTTGTCTTGTGCACATTTATGACGTTAACCCGTCGCAGTTCAGGAAGCTCCATCTTCTACAACCGTTCGCAACTGATGGTTTGTACCTGTTAAAAAATTGCCTCTGTCCACCCTGGGAGTTCCCAAAGTAAACAGAAGAAACCGACCTTGTGTCTGGTTCCCTGCAAATTAAAACAAGGCGCACGTTACGACCCTACGGTAACCCAGATGGCAAGGTGAGAGAACAACAAGAACAAAAAGATAAAAATTTAGAGCAAACTTCCTGACTGAATGGAATGCGATAAGATCAAAACAGTTTTCAAACAGAAAGGTAACTATGCAATGTCATTAGTTCATAGCATGAGAACGTAGATTATATCTGTACTTCCCGGGTCTTGTCTGATCTTGGAATAGCTGGTCTACAGGTGCAGAAATGTTCGACTCCACAGGTGACAAATGTTCACTTTGTACAACACTCTGTCCAAAGTTCAAAGGAGCGGTTCCTGCTGAGGTGTCAGAGTTCTGCGTTTCAGTTCGTGGGTCCGTTATGTACTCTGCATCACTGAAAGGGATGAGCCTAGGAACAGGTTCTGTCTCGGATACACCAAATCCCTGTCTAACCCAGTTGTCATAGGGGAGTGGGAGAGGGACACGCTTTGTATGGCTAGCGTGCACCCAATTCTTCCTTCCAGCTAGGCGTACAGCAGTTCTCGTTGTTAGGAGCACTTGGAACGGGCCCATGAATCTTGGCTGGAGGTTCCGGGTTCGCTCAAAATTCCGCACCACCACTTGGTCACCTGGTTTCAACGTGTGGCCTGGACTCTCTGGCAGTTTAGGCAAGGATTCGAATACCTGTTGATGAATAAGGCTTAGTTTAGCAGTCAGGTCATAAAGATAATCAATCAACATTGGATATTCGATCTGTTTGAATTCCTTTGGCCTAGGGACTCCCCAAACATTAGCAGGACGACCAAACACAATCTCATATGGGCTAAGCCCTACTCGAGAGTGTACAGTCGCTCTGGTGGACAGTAGAGCTAAAGGCAGTGCATCTGGCCAAGATAGACCAGTGGAAGCTTGAATTTTAGCAAGTTTCAGCTTCAGGGTACCATTGTACCCTTCAACCAAACCTGCTGATTGTGGGTGATTCGCACTGTGGAATTTCTGGACGATTCCCAGACCTGCACACACACTCTTCATAACTTTCCCTAAGAACTCACTTCCATTGTCCGACCAAACAATCCGTGGCATACCATATCTGGGGAAGTACTCTTTGAGGAGGATTTTGGCAGTGGACATAGCAGTGTTATCCTTTAATGGATATGCCTCAATCCATCTTGAAAAGGCACAGACTACCACTAGGACATATTTAAGATTGTTACACCTGTCCATGTGGATAAAATCCAACTGAATCACTTCAAAGGGACAAGAAGGGGGAGCAAAATGACCAGTTGGGGTTGGGGTTCCCTTGCCAGGATTATGCATCAGGCATATCATGCAGTTTTTCACCACTCTTTCCGCACACTTAGTAATTCCATCATTCTTCCATACTGGAGCTAACATTTTACAGATCCCTTTCGAACTGATGTGCGTCGCTCCATGCGCCATCGTGACTACTGCGAGCACATATGCATCAGGTAACATCCAACGCTGCTGTTCAGACAAATCAACCCAACATCCACTTGAATCCATTTTACCCGTTTTCTCCTTCCATTCATTCTTCTCATTTTCAGTTGCTTCATTCTGGATTGCCTTCACACTTTCAATCGTATTCTCACGCATTCCTGATTCAGCAATCCATTTTGCAGACGTTGCAACGTACATTCGGCTCGTCATGTTCCTGGCCGTCTCTTTGGCGACCTCATCAGCGAACGCATTCCCACGGCCAACATCATCCGTAATCTTTCGATGTGCACTGAACTTCACAATCGCAACTTCATTCGGTAGGGTCAGAGATTCCAATAGATCGCTGACTAACTGTCCATGTTGGATCTTAGTCCCATGGGACGTGAGAAAACCTCTTTCTTTCCACAGACGTCCAAAACTATGTGCTACGCCGAAGGCGTATTGGCTATCAGTAAACACATTCACTCTCTTTCCCTCAGCTAAAACACACGCTCTTGTTAATGCAATTAATTCTGCAGCCTGAGCAGAATTCTGACTCACTCTTGCGGTCTCCACAATCGTACTCAAAGTCGTAACTGCATACGCGGCCGTCACATCACCATTCTGTAGTTTAAAGCATGACCCATCGACGTACAAAGTGCCATCTGGATCTAGTAACGGAGTATCTTTTAAGTCAATCCTACCTTTTGTCTCTTCCTCAGTTCTAAAACAACAATCATGAGGCTCTGAATCACTCGACTCTTGGGTAGTCGGCAACAGCGTGGCTGGATTCAATATGTTGCATCGCTTGATCTGAATGTGACTTGCCAAAAGCGTCAGCTCATAGCCTGATAGTCTAGCACTGGTGAGGTGCTGAGTTTTTGTTCGATTCATGAGTGTATCCACAGCATGTGGAACCATGACTACTAACATGTTGTTCATGACTAGTCCAGCAGACTGTCGAATAGACACTGCAGCTGCTGCTGTAGCTCTCAAACAACTTGGCAATGCTCTGGCTACCGGGTCTAATGTGGATGAGAAATATGCACAAGGCCGCTGTTTGTCACCAAATTGTTGTGTTAATACACTCAACGCACAACCTTCTCTTTCATGGACATATAAAGTAAACGGCTTACTGTAGTCAGGAGTACCCAACACAGGAGCTGAACACAGCGCATCACGTAAGTCGGAGAAGCTCTGTTGACATTCATCAGACCATGGCAAAGGGCTCGGAACACCTTTTCCAGTCAGGGCTACCAATGGTTTTGCCATGAGAGAAAAATTTGGGATCCATTGCCTGCAGTATGACGTAATACCCAAAAACGCACGTACTTCTCTCTGTGTGCTTGTTACAGTCATCTGCGAAATTGCTTTGATTCTCTCTGGGGTCAACCTTCTTCCCTCCTTTGACAAAAGATGACCTAAGTAGGTCACTTCTTGGCAACAATATTGCAGTTTAGAAGGTGATACCTTGTGATGTAAGTCTGACAAATGACGTAATAAAGAAATTGTAGCTATTTTGCAAGTTCCCTTGTCATCAGCAGCCAGTAAAAGATCATCTACATATTGGATCAGAGCAACACCAGGAGGAAGTACAAAAGCATCTAATTGACTCTTCAATGCTTGGCTGTAAATTGAAGGGCTCTCACAATAACCTTGTGGAGCGCGTTTGAATCTGAAACTGCGACCTCCTAAGGAGAAACCAAAAATGTCTCTACTTTCCTCGGCTATCGGAATGCTGAAGAAGGCATTCTTCAAGTCGATCACTGTAAACCATGAGGCTGAGGCAGGAATCAACGTCAATAATGCAGTGATATCTGGTACCACAGGAAACTGCGGAATCACTATTTTGTTAACCTCTCTGAGGTCAATCACAAATCTGTAGATTAGAGGTTTAGACGGGTCAGTGCGTTTTAAAATCGGCAGAACAGGACTATTGCAGACATTTCCTCTAGTTTCCTCTATCACATCTTTCTGTATTAAGTCTTTCACAATCAGCAAGAGTGCACGTTCACCTTCATTCGAAATCCGATACTGTGGGATTCGTGGGAATCTAACATTCGCTTTCAGACTTACCATATAAGGGGGGATTTCCAAGAGGCCTACATCGTTAGGACCAGTCGCCCAAAGAGTATCAGGGAGAGAACGCAGCTCCGGTGGGAGCTTATCCATCGACATATACATTGGAGAGATGACTCTTTTGCCGAATGTGAGCTGTACTCCTGAAGGAGAACAGTACAGTGTCGCATGCAGGCGTTTCAACAGATCTAAACCAAGCAGATTCTCATTACAACCGGTTGTTAGGATAAGGGGTGCTTCTAGTTCGCATGGCCCAACAGATATTGATAAAGTACTAGAAACAGGATTGTGAACAGGGGCGCCTGAGAAACCTACTGAAGTGTTCGTTAAGCCAGACAAAGGTGCGCCAGGGAGTTTCGCATGCATAATTGAACTTTTTGCCGCACCAGTATCCAACAGAAACGGTTCGACCACGCCTGATGTAACTACTGCGACATAAGGTCCACTCTGATCAGCTGGAACTGATAATACTCCCTCTCTTTGCCTGTGGCTGTCCTAGTACTCGCTTCTCTGAATCTCTTCATTATGATCATAGTAATCTTCAACATGATACTGTGGAGATCTACCTAGTTGCGCAGGTTGTACATTTCGCTGATCGAAATAATTTGATGGGCGATCGGCCTGTGGTGTCATTGTACCACGTCCTCTACCTCTAGGAGCTTGCATAAACCCAACATTACCTCTCTGAGCTGGGACACCACTAGTCTGTGCGTGCAGTACCGGACACTCATTCTTATAATGACCCTCCTTTTTACAATAGGCACACTGATTCCATGCTAACTGTTGTCGGGAAAAACCATAATTAAATCTTTGGGACGTCCCTTGCTGGAATTGTGGCTGTTGCTGAAACTGGGGTCGCTGCTGTGAATCTGACTGATTCGGGCGAGGCGGATACGCTTGTTGCAATAGTACTTTAGTCTTCAAATCTTTTGTCTTCTTTTCTGACTTTTCCTTCTCTTCTTTCTCTCTATTCTCGTAATACTGAGCAGTTGCAAGTATCTGTGCTGTCGTCGACACTGCCCATGCACTTTCAGAATCCTTTAACTTGTTACTAAGCTCAGGTAGTAAGTTAAACACGAACTTGTCGACAAACAGCCTCTGACCTCCCTCAGTACTCATATCTTCCCCACTGTGGTCTACAAAGGTCTGTTCAAATCTAGTGAAGAAGTCAGAGACGCTCTCATCCTTCTTCTGCTTGCATGCCGATAGTTTATCCCAATTAACTCGTAACGCTGGCATCAGCGTTTTCATCAGATTAATTATTCTGCCAGGTAAGGCAGCAATCAGAGGTTCAGGTTTAGCACCGCCAACTTGTTGCGCATCTGCTGCTACAATAGCTGGCCAATCACCTCCTAGGGCGACTGGGTGGTTCTCTTGCCGAATCTTGGCCCATATAGGCTGTGGCACTACATTGCCAAATAGCATTTCAATGTCTGCCAAATTCATGACACACGCTTGAACTGTCTGTGTTAACTCTTTATAATAACCAGCAGGGTTTTTACGCGGGTCCGGCAGCGCTTGTTTTACTGCTAATACTTCGGCCCGCTTCCAAGGGATGTGTATCCATACTCTCTGGAAATGTGCCGGAGCAGCTGCAATACCATTAGCCCCATCAGCTTGAACTTCATCACGCCATATCGGTGGAACTTCCCTCATTGGATATTGACCTCGTCTTTTCCTAGTAATCGGTGAACCATCAAGGTCCCTTGGCGCTCGAAGAGGGGAATCATCCCTATAAGCTAAAATCAGTTCTATCGCTTCCCTTACTTCTGAACCTATCACCATTCCTGCGGCAAATTTCTGCTGAACATTTATCAGATCAGAGGGGACGGAATCTAAGTCATCATCTTCCCATTCCTCACGCACAAGAGAACACATCACGTCAAAAACATAACGTTGAGTTGGTTCATTCCACTGCATAAAGGTATCTAACACTCTTCGTGCATCATACTTCGCAGCTTTCAACATCCACCTAAGAGCTGTCGAATCTAACATTTCTCGTTCCTGGGGACCAGGAAGCTGGCTACGTCTCTGTATAGAGTCAGAAACGGGGGTCCCAATTAAAGACCTGTAGAGAGGAGTTAAGATATTAGTTACAGAGTCGGTTATTTTCCGACGAACGGAAAGCGGAGTCAGAATGTCCACAGGGTTCGGGGACAGGGCAGCTGGAGCAGATGAAATAGTAAGGGTGGGAGTTGCAGGTAAAGCAGTTTGCGAAACGACAGGCAAAGGCGGAACAGGCGACCCAGGAAGAGGGGGTGCCGAAGGAACATTAACCACGGGAAGGACAGGAGCTGGAATCAAAGGAAGTGGAGCAACTATTCCAGGCTGATCAGCAGCTGGCTGTACAACAGGTAGTAACTGTGGTGCTGTAATACCCTGTGCATACGGTGGAGGTGAATTCAACAGGTAAGACAACAGAGGATCCTTTTCATGGTCCTCTATCGGCTTAGTAGGACAAGATGGCAATACAGGGTAACATTTATCAATTGCCAAATTATATTTTCTATTCGCCATCTCCATTGCTTTCTCAGTCTCGTTGATATGCAGCTGCCTAGCAGACTCCATTAAAGTCAACCCTTTCTCTTTCTGTTCTTTCTTCGTCTTCCTAATTTCTCTCTGTGTGGCTTCTTTACGCCATACGTGAAAAGAATCAAACATTGCCGGCCGGGCTTTCTTTTTAAACAACTTCATTTCTAGATTGCCTAGAATTTCAACTTCAAAGCTACCATGCGGTGGCCAACTAAGGACACCATCTTTTCTGGTATAACGGACCCATACTTCATTATACGCAATAGGACCTACACCGTGTTTACAATAGAGCTCATATGTAGGAGTTCCAATCGGAGGAACCGAAAACGAATCCTCCAACCGGGAATCCCCGTTGCAACGTAACCAGGACGGGAAACAATTACTACTGTTAGTCATGACAAACAAAGACAAATTCCAACCAAAATGCGCAGGGAACTTAGGCCTACCAAAATGAACCAATACCAAAACAAAGATTATCTAAACAAGAGCAACCAATGATAATCTACGAATTAAACCAGAGCAACAAAGAACAACCAAACTGAGCGTAACCCACTTAATACTTAACTGAAATGTGGAAGACTTCACCAAGGAGAACCCGTCTACGTCTCGCCGTACTAAGGTCTGCACCTCGGGTCCAAGACAGGGCGACAGTCAGGGCAGCGGTCCTCTGTAGCCGTCTGGGAACGGGAACCCTCGTGGAAGAGATCGTCGGGCCACTTTTACGACATGCAGGGATCGATGAAGCGGGGTACCTCCCTCCGGAATCTTCACACGAAACTCCTCGAACTTTTCAGGCTTTGGACCGGTACCGGATGACGTCGCCCTACGTTGGGCGCCAATTTGAGGTTCTGGACTTTTAAGAGTCCAGAGGTGTCAGGGAAACAACACCCGAAGACCCCTGAGTTCCTTCCTGTCTCGGTGCACAAATAAACAGAGACGCGGGTTTCTCGATGGTGGCGTCAGAGACCAAGATTTATTCACTGCAGGGACACAGAAGTCATAGGAACCACACAGAGGCAGAATCTACGAGACTGTTCAAATTGCATTAAGTGGGTTGTTCCTTAAATACACGAAAAATATCTTTAGGCAACATTACACGAATATTTCTCATGCCCAACCCGGTATCCCAAACAAACAGTAAATAGACATCAAACAATAACTAGTCGTAGGTTTTCGGTCTTCGATCAGGTCCCCTTGTCAGTTTTCCATTCTTTGCCCGATCCTCCCCATCATAAAAATCATAACCTCCCCATTGTAAAAGCCCAGAAGGAGAGGAGCAGAGCCAGGTGCAAAGGATTGAAAAGTAGGATAAGAGGTGTTTATGGATCATAAACGGGCATGGCTACCGTCTTCGGCCTTTCAGTCAGGACAATGGACACGAGAACCAGTATAGCAGGACTGGCCTTAGGCAAGGGAGGCAGCTTGATTCTGCCTAGTCATGCAGCATCAGCCTTTCTCGGGGCTCGAGCTTACGTATCCTTAACAAGGTGATTCTGCCGGGGTCATCGCCCGTTCATTGACTATGTGAGGGCAAGAAACAAAATGGATGCCGTAACTAAAATGGATGCCATGACTTAACAACAGAATGCCCTATTTCTCAGTGAATTCATGCTAGTTGCGCAGCGAAAACACTGTCATGCATATAATGGATCATTTACGGTTCATTGGTACCAAAATCGTGTCAGTACTACGATACCGAATACACGGGTTCGGATCGCTACAGAACCTCACTACTCCTTTCCAGATGTGGTCCACACTCAGCCACCTCAGTGTTGTGGCGTGCAAAATGTCATGATGATTGTATTGCAGCCATGCTGATCGTCATGTGGTGTCACTTGCATTGTCAGTGTGGCTCACAAATACGCATCTTTGCAGGGTTTCGCACGTGTGCATGTGTTGGTTGTGAGATTGGTGATGTGTGGGGTGGGACCCCTTTGGGCACATGGTGGACGGGGGCCTACTTGGTGTTTGTATGTGTGCTGCAGTATGCCACGGGGATCAGGGACATGATGCAGGGTCATTCTGCATGTGCAGTGTGCTACACATCATTGTGCATGTGTGCCATTGTGCCCATCTCCCCCTGTCCCCCCAGTCCCTGGTCGTTACTCACCCTGTTGATGTTGTATCAGATCATATAGAGCTGTGTCCGGACTACCAAATCCTTGCACCGTCTCCACACTGATGACTGTTGCCACCATTTCCTCCAGCTCCTCCTGTGGCGCAGGACTCCCACCTCCAGTCACCTTTGCTGCCTTCCTGTTGGCAGCGGGTTTCTGCTTGGGTTGGCTTTTCACATCGTGCCAGCGCCTCTTGACCTCCTCAATTGACCTCCTTGACACTCCCACGTTGTTCACGATGGACTGTCATGTTTCTGTTTGTGTTGCCAATGACACAGTGGAGGTGACGAACAGTTGTTGGTAGTGTTCTATTGCCTCCATGACGATGATCCGGTTTTCCTGCGGACTGAACCCCGTCTTCCTCTTCCTCTTCTCCTTGGCCTTCCCCAAGCACGGGGTTCCTTGCTGGTGGTCTGTGGGGCATTGTCCTCTGCACTTGGTCCGGGTGCATCCATGTGGCTACGCATTTTTTTGTTCTGCTTTTATAGTGCATTTACCCGCATGATGCATGGGGATTGCAGGCCTGTCTCTGGTTATAGCTGATTTTTGTACCGCGATTGGCCACATTGCAACTTTTTTTGCGTTTGTGTTTCGCATTTTTCCAGCCTCGCGTTAACTTTAATTCCGGCCAGTGGTGGAGATTTAGCCATGGCCGAAATCTCCACCTCTGGCCCGGAAGCCCCGCCTCCGGGCCGGAAGCCCCGCCTTCGGGCCGGAATTTCTGGCCCGAGTGCGGACGTAAAGTTAGTAGTCGTAAATCCATTCTGTGAATACCATAAGTAGTAAGTGCATTCTGTGAATACCAAAAGTAGTAAGTGCATTCTGTGAATACCACAAAGTAGTAAGTTTAGGATTTAGTCTTAAGCTAATTCTGTGAATCGGGCCCTAACTGTGTAACTCATTTTATGTATTTATATGTGTACTTTTAAGAAAACAAATCAACATTTTCTTAAATCCTTCTAACGTGTGTTGAATGACAATGTGCAATTTCAGGAACAGTATCCAATTGTAATAATGAGATTGTTTTTAGGCAGTTATTATTAAAGCTATAACAAAGTGGTGCAATACAGTTATTCATTTTTTTTTTCGGCCCTCAATCTATTTTCATTTTCTATTTAATTATAGTTAACTTCTCATTTGAGAATTCGTAGTTATATACTAGCGAAAACGTGCGTTGAACACGTTTCTGATAATTTACTTGACTATTAAATCATTACCAAAAAATGATGCTGCACATCAAAAGTGATGAATGAACCCTTTTATTCTATGCCAAACCAATGGACAGGATGTGCTTCTGCCTGCAGCTTTCAGCTGCTGCCAGAATTATTACAGCTCTCTGCATATTTTTTTTCTCTCGCGAATGCTTTCCATTGCAGTTTACCCATTTCAAAGAAGCTCAAACAATAGCTGTGTTTGGAAATTGTCTCTCCAGTTTTAGTTGTGCATTCACAGTGTACCCTATTTCATTTGTAAAAGGTCTGCAGTGAGTAGTCATTGGTTCTTTCTTAGTTCTAGGTGCGGTTTCATAGTCTCATTGTATGCCCTTCTTTTACAGTGTTATATAGGTCAATAAAGTTGGCTGCATACTGGGACAGCAGCAGCTGGGAAAATATTAAGTATACTGAGGACAGTGAAATGCCACCGACAAAGAGCACATCTCTGAATAGTCCGTCTGTTTTTCATTCCATCAATTTGACACTACCTACATGGATTGAAAAAAGCATTTTCAGACCACAGAAGATGAGAAAGTTTCAAAAAAGTCTCAGAATTAATTATTTAAAACGGGCACATGTGTAGCAAAATACGAAGGAAGAGACCCCCGTTATGATCACATTACATATTTGAAAAATAAAAAGTAGTCAGTGATTGAAATGTGCAACTAGCTATCTCTAGACCTGTAGATCACCTGCTCTAATATGCCAATAAGGTAACAGGTCATGTTGAAGGAGGGTCACCCGGGCAACCAGTTTAATTGTTAATTATGAATGCGTGCTTGTAATATGTGCCTGTAAAAGCCTTTTCAACACAGAGACCCATGTCCTTGAAGTGCAACAGACATGCAGGTGCCCAGGATCATGGGCCAGCGAGCATACAAGCATCAGTGCACACAGCACAATTGTATAAATATCCCTGTGCAGCAGATGCAGCAGGGTGATATGCATTAAGGAATCATGGAATGATTCCATCATAGCGCACTTGATAATGTACCCAGATGATCACCTAAGGAAAGCACATTGTGTTAAGGTACCTCATACAAGAACCAGTTGATGTGCTTCATGAGAGCAATGTATATATGCATTAGGTGAGCACTCCAGGTGTACATTTAAAACGTAGAGGTCATTAAGGAAGCACAGGGAGATCGACATAATTTACAGAAGGAGAGCATGTTGATATCAACCAGTGAACAAAGGGTGATGTCAGAGAGGGCCAGTGCAAGGTGTGAGGTGCTCATCCTTTATGGGATTTAATTTGCATTCTTGCACCTGCAGTTGTTTTTTTTAATTTTAAAAGCCATCTGAAATTCCCAAAATTCAAAGGGAAAAATATTGCCACCACCTCAGGGTCAGCCTTGTCTGTAAAGGTTCTGATTTACTCCATCATTAAAGCTAGAGCTGACTCAATACATTTACCAGCTCTAAAGTCCATGGTAACTGAGCTTTAGAGCTGGTAGGATTATGCATTGAGTTCTAGCTTTAATGATGGAGGGAATCAGAACCCTTGCGAACACAAGTGAGTTAGTGGCAGTGTTGCTCCTGGATCTCTCCTCAACCTTTCATACTGTCAACCATACAAATCCATTGTTACTTCAAGGTTGTAGTCTAAAGGTCAATGAACTTAGCTGATTATCATCCTTTCTGTCCAGCCACTCACAGTTTGTATTCATTCCACCTCCCAGATTCAAGATCTTTGATAATGTATGTGGTGACCCACAAGTATCAAACCTTTCCCTCATACTGCTTAACATCTACATACATTCACTGTTGTAACTAATCATATATCATGAATCTACTGTATTCTCTTCTGCAGATGACACACGATTCCTCTTTTGGCTGAAATTTAGGCATAAATCTAATTTAACAGGCTGTTTCGATATTTAAAGTTGGATATTGCATAGCTTACAATTGAATGCAAACAAAACAGAACTAATGATAGTTGGCACTCATCATTAGTACGGGAATGAAAACCACTGGCCATCAAAGATGGGCCTGCAGCCATCACAAGTTGTAAAATCACTGAGCTTTAGGATTAGTAATCAGCTATCTCTGTAATATAAAGTTGATTCCTTACTCTCTATGTGTTTCTTCCAGCAAGTTTCTCAAAAATGCTACATGTGTTTTGCCTAATGCTTTACAAATTCGAATTATGACTTCATTGATTCTGTCTAGACTGCATTATTGCAATCTAGTACATGATGGAATAATTGAAACTATTGTACAATCCTCAAATCTATTCACATGTATAACAAGGACAAAAAGGGATTATTACTGTTACTGTCTTCCCATCAAGCAAAGCATTCTATTTAAAGTTTTGTGCATAATGCAGATTACTTTTTTAATACAAAAAATTCTCCTCTAGCAAGGAGCTTTTCAATAAACAAAGAACTGGAGGTAGAACATTGGGAGTTGGGGGTCCTAAATGTTGGAAAGAAATAACCATGAATATCTACTGTTTATGAAATGACTCACAACTTTTCTGTTTGTTAGGGATAGTTTACTTTTCTGTGTTCTTAATGTTGGTAGCTTTTGAACTGGTTGTCTAAATCTGAGATTTCTGGCCTTTTAGGTTTGTTCTTTCATTTTCTTTTCAGTATTATTAGGTCTTACCCTTCTTACATCTTTGTTCAGTCTCGTCTGTCTTCCTCTACTTTGTACACTAGGACAACAGCGCTTTGTGTTTTGAGATTTTTAAGTCTACAATAGCATCAAAAGCAAAACTGCAGCTCAATTCAATTCAGTTTTTTATTATGATTTGGAACTCCAAAAAGTTCCACATAAAAATATACAGGGAAAGATCCAATAAACCAAATCATCCACGGCTTAAAACCAGGGTAAAATACATACAAGGACCTTACAGTTACAGATTTCATTATACAATACAAAATTCATACCAGCAAAAAAACTCCACATACAATAAGAGTACAAGATGTATACAGTGCAAGTGTGCATATATAAAAACAATTGCACAGATCAATTAAAATACAGTGCTAACTAAGTCAGTGCCAATGGTTTTATACCATTTAACTACTCTAACAACTTTGACTGTACAATTCCATGAAATTCTACTTATGAAGTGCAAAGTATGTTGCCTAAAGGGGGCCATGTTCAACATACCAAAGCTAAACACAACACAATATTCCTCTCTAAAATGCATTTAAGAATTGTTTAAAAAAATAATTTTAACATATACTCGTTCAGAGAGAGGGGCCAAAAGACAGTTCAGGGCCTCCTCTGCCATAGTGATGCTTTACTTTAGAAACAGTGATCTTAAAAAAAGACGGTGATGGCTGTAGTGGGGGACAGACAAATAACACATGATTTAAATCCTGCACACAGTTTTCACACCGGTGACAAAGTCTGTCCCCCCTGGCTAATCCCTCCCATGTCCCTGTTATAATTCACAAGGGGAGAAAATTCAAACTTAGCAACAGGATAGTTCTACGCAGTCCATGGGGAAGGTTCAATACAACATACGGTTGAGGTTGTTGATACATACTACTCCCAACTATTGTGAAATTACTGGAATGCCCTAAGCACAGTACAGTATATCTTTTCCGGGAGACATCATAAATTATTTTTTTGATTAGAGTTTTCAAGACTTGTCCCAAAATGACAAGTTCAATTGATAAAACAGACCAAAACAGTCTGAATTGGTCACACACTTATTGGTTTATTTAGCTTTTGCAAAGTGTTGAGCGTCATCTTGCAAGAACTTGAAAAGTGAAAAACTAATGGGAAACAGACTTGTGGTGGCTGTTAGAATCAAGCTGGATTTTGGGGCTGACCAAATTTGAAATCTGTTGATCATTGAACATGTGGTCACCAATCAGTTGAATGCTTTACTGAGTGGTTCAGTTTTGAGGAGTTCATGAGGAGAATTTGAGGTAGATATATTTTGCTCTGAGACTCGGTTGAGGGCATTCCAGAGCATTAATCCATGAACACTCAAAGAAAGGCGGTCATATTTTAATCCAGTGAATGGAAATGGGTGAATGTACATATGCACATTGGAGGCTCCTGGATAGGTGGCCCTGCAGATTTGGAGGCCATGCAGCTTTTGAAGACTAGGGGTCGTATTTAGTACTTAGTATGGGATACTCTGTCAAAATGTGATAGATATTACGTCAGTCAAATTACAAGTGCCATAGGCAAAATCGCACATCTAATAAGGTAAACAGGACATCTTTCACATTTGAGACAGATTATTCCATGCACCAAGCTCTAAATAAGGCCCCAAATATTTATTCTAGTGGGCTTTGTGAATAATATGGCACATAATGGGTTTGATCATGGTCTCTACTGAAAGCCAGTCTAAAGATTTCACTGCTTTTTCGATATGGTCAGATCATTTCAGACACTTCCTGGCATCCTGGTTTGGAGGTTGCATGTGAGAACTTTAGAAAGACATATTGTGATAAGAAATATCACAGCCTATACATTGAAAGACAAAATTCTGTGGAGGTAAGTAGACTTTAACCAGCATTGTTAACTCAGCATCCGCATACCTCAACATTGTATACAACATTAAGGAAAACATATGAGGAGTTAGGTATAGTATATCTATACGTACTGATATATACTTATCTTCACAGTATTTCTGGAAGGATATTCTGGAAGTATACCAAGTTTTAAACCTTTGTAGTATGTATACAAGATTCTTTGGAAGGTGTGCATATAACACATGGCAATAATGTAGATGTCTCTGATGAGGCAGCTTATCAGTTGAATTCAGTGAGAGGTTTCAGATTTTTCAAAATTACAAATGTCTTTATTTAGACTAATTGTCTTTAAAACAAAACATTTAAATTGCATATCATTTAAAATATTAAAACATGTTTTTTACATATAAATATATCAATCTAGTGCCAGATTGTCACGCATATGTGTGGTTAAGGCAGATGCGTTGTTTGAGGCAAACATGGTTGCACTTGTGTTGTTTCAGCTTGCAAGGCTCTGCCCGCGTTGGTTCCGGCCATTCCCCTCCAGCCATTACCTGCATAAGATTGGTTCGAACTCAAATACTAAGAGCCAGGAGTGGCTCATGCAGGTAAGAGCAGTGAGGCGGCATGGGGGGTCGCAACAGATGAGGACAAGGGAAAACTAATTAAATAATTAATTTTCCCTCGTCGCGGTCTGCCGAGTAAGCACTTACCTGCATGGGCCGCTCCTGCTAAGAGCTTGACTGATTGTAGTAAACTCAATACACCTGTATTCTCAATAGGGAACTATATGACATTTGGTTTTGGATGACAAGGCAATACTTCTTCACCATTAAGGGCCGCTGGTAGAACGTTTACTTTTAAACAAATGTATTAAAGAAGTCAAGTTTAAACCCTGTGCGTTGAATATTGAATCTTACTAGGCTTCCACACTTTGCCATGGTCCTTACATTAAATGAAGACCAGTTAAACATTGTATAAAAAACTATGCTTAAATACTTAAATGTTGCACAGACATCAATAAAATACCAACTTAAAATTCTTACTTGTTTCATTGATTTCTATGCTGTAGCCCAGAGAGCAGTGCAATGATCCACTGTCAAGTGCCCCTCCCGAAAGCTGAGGTGTTACATCGAGTTAACTTCTTTTCATGAGCCCAACTATTTAAGAGCAAAAGAATATCTTTCAAATACACTTCAGCCACAATATAGAGATGCTCATAGGATTATAATTGGCAGGGACCTTTCTTGAATTTTAGGTTAACAATCAATCTCTTCCAACTTTTGGTGAAACGCCCTGTCTAAATACCCAAAATAGAAAGGAGGGGTCTAATCTACAAGAAAACTATATAGTGCAGTGCTGTGCTGCATCACTTTAGAAGCACAGCGTATTAACAACAGAACGAAGCATCCCTGGGCTTTCCCTGCGCTGCCGCATAATTGGCTGCCATGCGCCAGTGCAGGCACCCTTACATCATTTTGTAAGGGTGCCTGTGATGCAGGATGATTGTTTTTGTGCAGGAAGGATATCTTCCTGCACAAAAGCAATCAATAAGGGCATTTTGCTCTTTCCACGCGTGCTGCAGATTGCAGCATGCATAGAAAGAGGAAAAGAACGAGGTGGAAAAAAGTAAATTCTCTTTGTTTCATCATTCCTATGCCTTCACTGGGGAGGCGTAGGATTCTGACGCATTCACAGCTTTACAAAATGTTGTAAATTGGGGAATGTGTCAAGTTCCATGGAAGTTGTGTGGGAGCACTCAGAGCAACACCCATGGAACACCCCTTTCACACAGAGTAATGCATAAAAGGGGCTCATGTTTACAAGGCCATGAAAAGTCACACAGATTGACTTTATGTGTGGCCTTGTAAATATGGGCAAGCCCAGTGTTACGCCGGTGCATCAAAAAAAGTGACACACCGGCAGCGCAATGGACTTGTAAATAAACCCTCAAGTAATGTCACCAAGTGACATTCAACTTTAAAAATACTGCTGAGGGTGATACCTATATTTTACTGCAACATCTGTAACTCTCGCACTGACAACTAGGCTTTGTGACCGTTAGTACTAAACCACAGGTTTATTATTTCACTTATTAATTTATAACAGCTACTATCAAACCATTTGTGATGATTTTGTGGCAGATGGACTCGTTTGTTGTTAGGGATCACACCTGCGTATAACGGGTGTGATAAAGGGGTCTCTTGCCAGACTTAAAAATGGGCAGATTAGCTTTGAATTTAAAGTAAAAAAGACATTGGTATGAACAAATAACTCGTTGTTACTGCATCCAGCTGCAGAGTGCGGATTGTTTTTGCACACTGGGCTATATATTTCCTAAGAATGGAAGATGTACTAGTGAAAAGTAGCAATTCAAACCAACACACACCATCAGATAATGATAAATAAAAAAGGCCAAAATGTATTTGAGGTCCGAGGGAATTATTCGTCTATTTTGTTTGTGTTCAGTCCTTGCCGGGAGGAAGCGTTTATATCAGCAGAAATATATTTACCAATGGAATGAACCCGTTAAATGCTCAACAGACAGTTGCTTGTTCTCTTTCAAAATATGCACGAGAATGCAAGTCCTGACAGAAGCCATCCGGTGCAACTATGAAGCGCCTTCTGCTTCCGTTTTACAGACTCTTAAGAACAGGCTTTTTGAGCTCACTTGAGGGATTAGCATGCACGTTGGTGAAAAGATGAACAGGTATTCCTTAATTGTACTTGAGGCTGTCATTGTACTTTCCAGACCTATGAAAGCAGCCATTGTTGCTAACAGCTGTACCATGAAGCAGCCTAAACCAGCCATCACTGCCTGCGGAGTCGGTGCTTGAATATTTCAAAACACTGACGTTACAGTTTGCAGATATGAAAAATGGAGACAATACAACAACTTGTAACACTCTTAACGCACTTTATTATTTGTTGGGGATATTTAGGCACCTTACAATGCTTTATAAAATCCAATTACTTTAAAAGAAATTTCAGCATCAGCATATGGAAAGCAGCCTTTTAAAATACGAAAAATGCCCTAAATACGTTCTAATAATAAAAGGGAAACCTAGGAGCATTTATAGTAGATTTTCAAGACAGTTAATTGTGGTTGCCATAATTTGTCACAAGTGCAGTTAACCCAGGGAGCAATTACTGAAATTGCAGTTCTCACAAGTTAAAAATATCAAGCTTTGAAAGGCGACTAGCAAACCTTGAAGGAAGAGATTATGCATCAGTTGCTTTCACACATTCAGAACGGCGCGTGCTTTATTTTCTCCAGGATTGGCATGAGGTCGTGGCTCGTCTGCTCAGTGATCCCCGGTCGGTGGAGTAGCTTTGCTTCGCTGCGACCCCGAGACACTCGTTTATTTATCTACTGCGTGCATCCATTTCAGTAAACTGCTGTGTGTATATGTTCGGGAAAAAAACTGCTTCAATAAATAAAATAATGAGAAAAATCAAGTACATTTTGGTCCTTGCTTCGAAATAGCACCTGTGGTAAATAAAATAATACAATTATTTTAATTTACATAGAAATGGCCACAATGCAGGCACGTATTTAGAAATACTTAAATTGTCAGCTGGGACCAAATAATGCATAAACTTTCACATCAGCAAATGGAGTGTTTGTTTAAAAGAGCTGTCCAGGGACAACTAAGCGACAGCAGCTATGCCAATATCACATCATATATGACATAAAAAGGTGTATGATGAGGCAACTGAGTTTTTTCCCTGACATAATGTTGAAAAACATTGCAGATGCATGGTCTGCCATCATATGAATAAGTTTGAGAGTCTTACAGAAGTTGTTGCTCCTGGGCTTGACTCCATTGCCCACAAGCCCTTTGAACAGGAAGTAAGGAGCAGGTGCACCAACTGATGGAACAGGCTTTGTTCTCCTGCAGCATTAAGCCCACAAACCCTTTAACGATAAGGGAAGCTTTTCCAAATGAGAGAAGAGAGATTGGGAGCTTTGTCCATGGGTTATTACAATATAGGTTTGATGTCCAGGCAACAGAAAGATTTACATTTTATGGTTGAGAATGGCATTTGCGGGTAACACAGTCACCATAGTCAAGGATAAGTCCAGCCCAAGGAAAGACGGCAGAATATGTGAGGAAGATTTTATTGTATTGTAATTGCATTTATATAGCGGTTACTACCCCTGATGAGGCGTCAAAGCGTTTTTTTGACGAGTAGCAAGCTACTCCGGAACCCTATAAAGGATTAGTGTTGAATTAGTGCAGTGAAACATGAAAGTAATTTGAGTGGAGGATAGGTTAGTCAGATATTTGGATTGAGAAGGATAGTGGAGGGATAGAAGAGGGAAAAAGGTTTGCATTTATATAGCGCTTGTTACCACTGATGGGGTGTTAAAGCGCTTTTTTCGGTGAGTAGCAAGCTACTTGTGAACCCATAAAGGATTAGTGGTAAATTAGTATAGTGAAATATGAAAGTAATTTGAGTGGTGGATATTAGTTAGTTATTTGGCTTGAGAAGGATAGCACAGGGATAAAAGATGGCAAAAGGTTCCATCATGTATCGCAGCTGGGAAGCAAGATAATAATTTTTAAGATTTGGAATCCCAAGGCAACCTTCTGCCTTGGGTCTAGTCTGGCCAATGCAAGGTTTCTTCCACCCCCATATAAAAAACTCCATCATGTGTTGCAGTTTAGAGTGGAGAAGAGGTGAAGGTTGAGCTGGGAGGGTCTACATTAGAAATAGGATTTTAGGCAAAAGGGTCATTTTTACCGCTGCCCTACAGCCTACCCAGGGGAACCCCCAGAGCTCCAAGAGTGCAGGTCGGCGTACACCGCAGATATGAACACTTTATAATTGTGCTCTGCCCTATCCTCTACTGATGCACACAACGAGAGGCCCAAATGTGTGATAGCCTGAGGAGCCCATATTAGAAGGGACATACATCGTATGGCAATGTGGTCGGCGGCCGGGGTGGAAAGAGCTGGGACTTCTGAACATTTTTTTCAAACCCTGAAGTTTTACCCAAAAAACAGAGCTCATTGAGAAGGGGTGGGATTAAGGCCCGTTTGTTCGTTAGGGAAACCAGGACATCGTCTGCGTATAGCACCAGTTTATGACCCATTCTTTCTATCACGATCCCAATAATCTGCTGATTCACTTGGATCTGCTCGGCAAAGTGCTCATATATATAAAGCAAAATGGAGGCGGGAAAGTTGGCGCCCTGTTGCATGCATCGAAGGGCTTTGAAGGGTTGCGAGTGGAGACCATTGACCCTTACCAGGGCCTGAGGAATGTGTAAGCACTCCAGTCTCACTTGAGGAACCAGGGCCCCAAGCCACATTTCTCCAGAGTTGCCTGGAGGAATGGCCAATTCACTCTATTGAATGCCTTCTCAGCGCCAAGAGAGATCAGTAGAGCAGGCATGCAAGCATGGGAGGCCTGTCAATAAGGTGTAAAATGTGCTTGATGTTGTCACTAGAGCTCATCTCCAAATAAAGCCTATTTGGCGGGGGTCGACGAGACCCTGCATATAAGGGTTCAGGTAATTTGTCAAGACTGCAGTGAAAGAGCTTAGCTTCAGCATTCAGCAGCAATATAGGCGATATGAGGAGCAGTACATGGGTTCTTTCCCGGTTTAGGGGTCACAGAAATTACTGTATTGCACATAATGGGCAGGAGTCAGCAGGTGGTGCTGAGCGAGTTGAAAAGGCAAAGAAGTAGCGGGGCCAGTTGTGGTTAAAAAATCTTATAACAAGCTGTAGTAAAACCATCAGTGCCTAGAGCTTTTCCAGTTTTAAGGTGAGAAATGCCGGAAATAATCTCACTCAGTTGGATATCTTCCTCAAGAAGGACTGCCTTTTGTGGCAGGAGAGGTATAATAAAAGCTCAGAGAGGTATTTATCGATAACCATCAGCTCACACTGTTCAGGGGAATAGAGGGTTCAGTAGAAGTGTTTGATTTCCTAGGCAATACCCTCATCCATCACAGCTTCTCTCCCATCTCGACTGATAATCTTCATTACTCATTTGCTGTGAAGTTCTGCTCAGAATTTACAGGGTAGCAAATGGCCAGCTTTATTCCTGTCAGCGTAATATACTTGCAGCACCCGCAACAGTGGGTACTTCGCCTCATCGTAGACATGGGCTTTTAGCTCCTTGCGAGCAGTGGTTTGCTGTCACCAGACTGAGTGTGCTCCTGTTTGCTTGTTGTGGGTGTTGGACCTGGCCCTTTTTGCAGAGTTTTGTTCAAACATTTTGCCTTTCTCCTCCTATTTTTCTGACCCTCTTTTTGTTGGCTTTAAGACTCTGGGCATTTTACCACTGGTAATCAGTTCTAAAGTGCATGTGCTCTCACCCCTAAAACAAGGTATGATTGGCTTTCACCTGTTTGGCATATTTAACTTACCTGTAAGTCCCTTGTACAGTGGTGTTTCATATACCCAGGGCCTGAAATTAAATACTAATAGTGGGCCTGCTGCACTGTTTGTGCCACACACAGAAGTAGCCTTTCAAACCTGTCTCAGGCCTCTGCCACTGCAGGACCTGCTTGCACAGTTTACAGCTACATTAACTTGACGTTTAAAGTTACTTGCCAAGCCTGAAGCTATCCATTTTCTACATAAAGGTCACCCTATAAAGTAGGCCCTAGGTAGCCCTATGGGAAGGCTGCTGTGTAGGCACAAGTCAGGACATGTGCCCTAATAGTGTGGCATGTCCTGGTAGTGACAAATAGCCTATTTTTTATCACTACTGTGAGGTCTGCTCCTACCATGAGCTAACATTAGGAAGCCCCTTATATGTGTTTAAGGGGTAATTCCTGAGCTGAAAGGAGTAGTGATGTTATGTTTGCTATGTTTAGAATGGTAGTGAAAAATCATGCTTACTGGTGTAGGTGGATTTTTTATTGCTATTTTAGAAATGCCACTTTCAGAGCGTGAGCATTTCTCTATGCTTATAACTCTATGTTCTTAGCAGCCTCACTCCAATCCACGTCTGGTTTAGACTGACAGGGTCTGTTTGTGCATTCACTTTAGACAGTCACACAAAGGGAGCCAAGGGGTGCCCCGCATATCCTGATGGCCCGTCACCAGGCTGATGAGTCTTCCTGAGCTAGAGTGGTCAGATGAGTTGTCATTGACACCTTATTAGGGTTGTGCCTGTCCTCTCACAATGCTGTCTCCGCCCCCTGTAGTGTCTCTGGATTGAATGGGGGTGTTGTGCACTACTAAAAGTTCTTTTGAGGTTACGTCTACATCAAAGACATTTTGAGTATAAGTACAGGGCTCTGACCCGACATTTTTAGATCACTGCTGGAGTAAAGGTTGCTGCAGGGAAAGCATAGCCTCATTGCTATGACTGACAGTTCCCAAGAAATGTTGCCCTGCTTTTCTGTGCTGCCCTGATACTTGCCGAATGTTGCTCTGTCAAGAAGTGCTACACATTGCACCCAGAGTGACTCCAAGGGCAGGCTGGCTTACCCCTGTTCTTCCCTGATGTCGCAGGAACACAAAATACCTTACTCCAGCAATATCTACACTCTTGTCTTAAGCTACAGCTCTGCCTGAGTGCTGGGAGTTCTGCGTTCTGTGGGGCTTCATTAAAAAGTTCAGATTGCAGCCTTACCCAGTTACGGAGGCCCAGAACCCACGTAGGAGCGCAGTGCTTGATGGTAACTCTGGCACTATAAGCTAATAATAAATAGCTCTCCCCTTTCCTGACAAGCGGGGGAATAGTGCCTCATCGGTACTGAGTGCGTACGAATTGGTGCTTCCAAGGGCTCACTGTGAGTACCCCAGCTGTGGCGCCGACAAACAGCAGTGTGGGAGAACTTTTCACCCTAAAACACTGCTGAAGTGAGGAGCTTGTCTGGAGTGCCCCACCTTGAATTCCAACACTAGCAGTGTGTGAGTCACACCTTCCCGAGATCACGAGGAGTGACCAGTGGCATGCCTTACTACTGCCAACAGCGTTCCAGGACTTACCATGGCCCCGCATCTGTTGGTAGAGCCGTGCTGAAGCATGACTCCTGCTGCAGCCACGAAGGTCCTCTGACTGAGGCCGCTGCCATACCAGCATCTATCTGCAGCGAGGTACTGTGATCATGGTGCTTGAGCGGCCTGGACTGCTGGCCACGGTTATTATTGCGGGCAGTTGTCTTGTGGTGGTTACAATGCGGGGATCCAGTGAGGTCTCCCAACTGAAGGTGGTCGTGTGTAGGTGTGTGGGCCCAAACCCATGGAGATAGACCCTGGAGGCACTATTCCCATCGACATACCTGCTGCATCCGCATTTGTTGCCCCGGTCCTGAGGGGCCGTGATTAATTATGCATGAGTGCTCTTTACCATAAAAGCTCCAAAAGGGGCCTGGTGGAGTTGGGCACTGTTTTGCCTGTGAGCTTTGAACCATAGATACCTCTGGTATCAGTGAACTTGTTCTTACTGTTATAGGCGTGTTTCATGTAAGATAACAAAGGCTATCCTGGTATGCTGTGAAAAGCATATGTGGCAATCAGTGTATTCATCTATAAACAATCCTGTGCCCAACGATTCAGGAAGCCTTGCACTATGACCCCTCATTACCATATTACCCCTAATATGAGTGCAGAGGTGCTGCACAGTACGTCCTGTTGGGCAATGTTGTGCTACCCCTGCTTTCACTGCAAACTGTGAGGATGCATGAGTGTTACTGCTGCATTTGCATGTCCTGATGTTATTATGTATATCGTTTTATGCCTTGCCTTGACAGGATGATAAATACTGTTTCAAGGATTGCATAGAATGTACAGTAATGGTGTTTCATAATGATTGCAACCTAGAAGTCTTGCTCTTATTGCACACAGAGTGATGTTTCACTATTGCCAAGTTGGTGATTATTGATTCATGTCAATTTAGTCTATGTTATGTGCACAATAATACTGTGTGGAGTCTCTTTGTGGTGTATTTATTGAGTTACTGGTGTGAGTGTGTTGCACAAACGCTTTGCACATTGCCTCTGGAGATAAGCCTGACCCTAGACAACGAGAAACCCCATTTCTAACAGCGGACCCTAAATCCTTCAGATGGAGCTGAGGCTCCATGCGTTTTTACCGTCGGAGGGCACTAAACAAAGCTGTCATAGCTATAAAGGAGCCTCAAAGCATGGATTTAAGAGACACTTACAAAAGGGATCATTAGCCTGCAGGAAAAAAATAATTTGTTCCCGTATTTAAGTTTGTACTGATTGGTGCTGGAGGATAGTGTTGTTTAGCCGCCACAGTCTGTGTGGGGGTCAGGACTGGGGGAGGGAAATGATGATGGCAATGGGGGAGTGATCAGATAGAGCAGACATTCTGATGGATGTGTCTTGCATATAATGGTGAAGAGGGGAGGAGGTCAAGAAGTAATTAAGGTGAGCGTAGGATAGCCACGTGACTGAACAATGAATAAAGTCACGGGAAGAGGGATTTCTCACCCTCCTGACATTGACCAGGCTTGTGTCGGAGTGTCATCACCGACTGATCCAAGGTGGGATGGAGCACAAGATTGTACTCTCCTCCTATTAGTAATCTGGGGATTTTAATGCATGGGCATGCAATTTCTTTACATCCCACCCTGAAAAAAGTTTGTGTATTGCGAAGACAAGTGGGGAGTGGAAATTTCAGTTTGGCCATGAGCTTTATAATGAGGCACTTAATATATTTTTTATGAAGTCAGTCTGCTTAGTAGTCATTCTTAACATAACATCACAATGGATAGTACAGCTGATGTTGAGGTGAACAAAGGGATAAAGATATGATTATCCAAGGTGAATTCAACTCACTTACTCACCCACCTATTGCATGTTGGGAGATTCTAGGTGAGGATATTGACCCAACAAAATCTCTGAGATTGTTTGAATCCCTCTGTGATTCACTTAAGATTCTTATGACAATTTAGGAGGGTGGACAAACCCCATAAATGGTTTCATACAACATGTTTTTATGCTGAACATAACCTCATGGATGCCCTTAAAAGTTCACCTTGTATATAAACTGAGGTACAGAGTTTTAGAAAACACAGCTGTATGTAGATGAATACTCAGACTCACCTATCCTTCCTGTGCTGTGGCTGTCCAGAAGGAATTAACAAATTGTAGCTGTCACCCAGCCCAGATGTGTAGTGGAGACAAGCTGCAAAGCACACTAAGTGATAAGCACAGAGAAATGATCACCTACTATAAAGTGGCATTTCCAAGATAGTAGTGTTAAATACAACTTCACCAGTAAGGAGGATATATCATTATCATTCCAAACATATGAACTATGAGAAAGCTATACCTCTTTGATCTTAAATTACATTGTAAAGTGTTTTAAGGAATTCCTAACACTTACCTATGAGAGCAGGCCTCACAGTAGAGACAAATGAAATAGGCCGTTTGCCATTACCATGACATGCAACACATCCCAGTACATGCCCAACCTTTCATTTGCACAGCACCCTGCTTTAGGGCTAACTAGGGCACACCTTAGGGGTGACATATGTGCAATAAAGGGGGAGTTTCATGCTTGGCAGGTACTTCTAAATACCCAGTCAAAGTGGCAGTAAACTGCACACTAAAGGCCCTGCAGAGGCAGGCCTGAGACAGGTTAAAAAGGCCACTTCAGGTATTGTGGAGAGAGCACATGCACTTTAGCACAAGTCAGCAGTTGTAAAGCTCCCAGAGTCCTAAAGCCAACAAAAACGAGGGCTGACAAATAGGAGAAGGAAGGTTAACATTTTGAGGTGACAGTTCCTAGAGTGTCATTTTCCAACAAGGTCACTGCAGCTTACACCACCAATTGCCCTTACTTACTTACTGCCAGCACTGCCAATGACAGCGCCAGAACATCTACTAAGCATCGCACTCTTAACGACCATTCTAGGCTTGTGAAAGCTGTAAGAATGGCTTGGGCAGCAGGTATTAGTCATATCAATGTATATTACATTTTTAAGCTACTGTGTTGTGCTCATTTCAAAATTAAAGAAACAGTGCCACCATGTGGCGGACTGTCATTAAGTCCTGTGTTAAGAAGGGGGTCATTAGGATGGTAGGCAGAGGCACAACTGCGGTGCTGGCGGAAAATGACCTTTTCACACTCCAGCAGCGGTCCTGGCGTCCGCCATATTGCAATGGGCAAACATAGTCCATTTTCCGTCCGCCGCAGAGCGACGTGAACCGCCAGATATATGCGCCCGCCACTGCGGCAGGGGGAGCCAATAAAGACCCTTCGTTGTGCGGAATGATGTCCTATCCGCCATACAAATCACGATGCCCCAAACAGCCCATCACACCGCAGCGGAGAATCCTCCCACCCCGAGACGGGGGAAGCGCGACAGCGGAGCGCGAAACCAGACTCCCGGTCCCCTCCACCCGGTCCAGACCACAATGGATCCAGTTCTTCAAGCCTTTCCACTGCTGTACCTCATCCACCTCCAGCAAATATTGCACCGTCGTGGAAAACGCTGCAGGTATGCAAACACACAACTACGCACAAAACCACAACACACAACTCCTGTTCTGAAATACAGTTCCTGTCCACATCAGACACTCTGGTGGGGAAAGGAACATATCCCCCAGTGTACGCACACATGTCCTACCTGTCAGAAAATCACCCCTCCGCATCCAGATCACCCATCAACTGCAAAACCACTGCAATGTCCCGGTCACGTCACCGCAGCGGTGAAGACACAGGAAAACCTGTGCACAATGTAGTAGGCAGGGCCGGCACCAGGCATGGGCAGTCTGCAAAGATTTACAGGGCACCACCTATACCCTTCACACACTAAGCTTCCCACACCCATTTGGGGACATGCTGTGTGCTCCTCCTGTGCCCCAGGGGCATAATACAGGCCCCTGCATCCCCCACAGTGTGGGGGGGGGGCCCGAGCTGCAGGGGGCCCCCTCGGCACAGTACTTCTGCCTGTGCGCTCCGTAATAAATCCGGAGGGGGGCTCCTCCGTGTATATTGCAGGGGGGCCCCTTGAACTTTTGTTATGCCACTGCTGTGCCCACATGCACAATTCATCTGCCAGGTGTAGCCAGACCTTGCACCTCACACACCAAAGAACAAGGGAGCTAGTCTTGGAAGGTGGGGTTGAAGAGGAAAACCCTGCAGGGAAGCTCAAGGGCTGGACAACCCTCCTCCTCACACCTACCTTCCAGTCATGTGAATCAAACTGATTATAATTCCAAAATGAAGACTCACACTACATATCGACATCCACTGAACTGTTCACACTGCCTGTCAAGTCCCTCAGAAAGACCCCACACTGCCACTCTGTCACATACCCATACCATAGATCAGCAGCAATGGAGGACAATAAATGGGCTAGACAAAAGTGAAGTGGGTAGTGCTGGAAAGCCATGGAGCAAGCCACAAAGCATGTGTACATCACATGCAAGAGAAGGAACATATCATACCACCCTTAGGCCATCAAATCAGACATGGGTGGCACAGTGAGTGAAATTAAACCAAAGTGACCTTTGTGCAACAACTCAGGGAGACATCAAGGCAAGCCATGCATAGGCACAGGAATGATAGGAAGTGTCTGAAGTCAAACAGTGACCAGCCACACCTCTGTGTCAACTTACTTGACATGTGTATGCCATCAGCACAACACTCATGGCTCATTGTCACATTCCCTTACAGTCAAACACAAGTAGCACCTTCACACATGCCCCTCACCTACCCACCTCACACCGGCAACACTCAACTCCTGTGTGAAACACCCATAATGGTGCAAATGATGTCCTGTGAGTTCACTGACAACAAATCATACTCCCTGTAGTGCATTAACAAACTTCACACTCACACTCAAGGGTGCCTGAACCAAAGAAGACACAAAACCAATAACCAAACACAAATCTCACAACCAACATACACAGAAGTCCAACAAGCCCACACATGGGCAACCAAACAGTGGAAAGGCAATGTGACCCTAGACAGAACAGGAATACACAACAGTGTCACTCTGGACAAATGCACAGACACCATACCTCAACACAAACAAGAAGTGCGTCCTCAAAAATCAATAATGAACACTAACTGGGATCAATGGGACAATCAGCTAACACAGACAGAGACACCACACCACTCTTAAAGTGAACAAGGTGCCATAATGTACCACAAGCATGCACATGCACAATCCTCACAAGTGACAGGTCAAAAATAGGAGGACAAACCACCAATGTGCACTCAAAACAAGCCCAGTGACAAGAATCCACATTGCTGCATGTGATAGACACACAAGTAATGCACACTACACCTGCAACACACATCTGAATGTATCACACAGCAACAACTACTCACACACAACGTCATGCAAATAGAACATCACACACACATAGCAGCTGTCAGTAGAAAGAGCCAACACAGGCCAAACACTGCATACACCCACAACAAAAACACAACAGATGCACATGCCAATCCATCACATTGCAAACTCAGCTGGACAACAGGGGGATGCACAACAAGCGAGTACAAGGCAAATACACTGACAACACTGCATGCACATCAAGCAGTGTGTGCACACCAACCAAATCAGTAGCACACACATCTGAGTGCTACACCATGAACTCACATAACACAAATCATCACAGCAGACAAAGAGCATCACAATCAGGAAGGGTAGCAGTACCTCAGCAAACACACATACAGCTTAGCCATCACCCACAGATGCACAACTCAGGGACACCCAGGTGCAAACAACATGACCAGATTACTGTGCTGCCCAAACATATGCACTGCACATGAGCAACCATGACAGCAAACCAGTAGAAGAAAAAAAGACATAACTAATTGGGAAACTGTCCTGAGTGGCACATTGGTCCTGTACAGAGTTCAGCATCACAAAGCATAGTGTAGCAAATGAAGTGGTTGGGAGGCACACACACTGGCAAGTCATGGGGTGGAAGACATGAGATTGAAGTGGTGTGTACGTCAGTAGTGGACCGGTGAGGAGTGTACTGTACATAAACACTTAGAGGAGTCACTCATAATGTGTAGGCATCAGAAGCATCTATAGGGGATGGCATGACTCCACATACCACATACCATACTGGTGCCAAAAATGGGTCAAGTGACAGCAATGCATGAGAAAACCCACAAATAATGCCAATGTGGCTGAGCAGGTCTGCACAGTGAGCACAAACAGTAACAAGACACATGGCTGATCAACAAAACACAACACAGACTTGGCAGTCACACACTCTGCATACTCACAACTGGCAGCAACCACAAGTCGGTGTCCAAGAACACACTGACACACTGCACAGTGCCCAACCTACAACTCCTACATTTTCACACAATCTGAAGCACATGGCAGACAATTGAAACAAACAGGCACTCATCTCCTGGGTCATACATGTGTGCAGTTGGCATTGCAGGGGCACACACACATCAACACTACTGACAATGTCAGCCCATTCACACTGTATGACCACTCAAGTGCACACATTCAAATGTACCCATGTGACTAGGAAGACAGGCCATCAAAAGATGAACACACATCAACACTGATGTACACACATCAAGGAAGGCAATACAGATACGATGGACCCTGACCACCGTGCAAGTAATCCTGTGGATAGAAGTCACCTCTGTTGTGGTATTGCATCATAACATGACATGTGTACAATTTAGCAAACATGACCATATGATGAGTATGATAAACGTAGATCATCACAAACACCCATGATTGCACCCTCAAGCCTCAGAGTCAAGAAGAACTAAAGTGTCCTTCACCACTGAAAAACTCTGAAAAAGTAAAACAAGCAATTGGCAATGTTAAAGTGGCATACAGAGCATTTGTCACAAGCAACCATACCCATACAGAAAACATTTTATTTAGCAAGGACCCTGACAAAGCAGACAACAGGAGTAACTGTTTATTACTTATCACCCAGATAGGCATCAAAAGTAGACAACAGCAAGGCCAGTGGCCAGTCCATAGTTCAAAGTAGGTACATGTGTGCATGAGAACCTGCACAGGGAATGGGCATCCAAAGTGACAAACAGCAAGGCCAGTGGCCAGTCCATAGTTCAAAGTAGGTACATGTGTGCATGAGAACCTGCACAGGGAATGGGCATCCAAAGTGACAAACAGCAAGACCAGTGGCCAGTCCATAGTTCAAAGTAGGAACATGTGTGCATGAGAACCTGCACAGGGAATGGGCATCCAAAGTGACAAACAGTAAGGCCAGTGGCAAGTCCATAGTTCAAAGTAGGTACACGTGTGCATGAAAACCTGCACAGGGAATGGGTGGGTACACTGCCATGGGAATCAACACAGCTCGGGGAATAAAAATGGGCAGTCCAGGCACCACTGTGGGAGAGATAGGTTTGGGAGGGGGACTTTGCCTCAGACTTGGCTGTCAGTCGAACTTGGAGGTGGCTGATTGTCGGGGCCAGTTGGAGGAATGGACCCGGGAGAGAGAGGACCAGCTGAGGTAGAGGCATCAGTGGCTTTGGGAGCCGGAGGGCTGCTTGGACCGGGTGGCATGGTGGCATGGGGAGGTGGAGACATGCTGCCGTGAGACACAGTATGTGAAGGTGAATGTGGAGGGCTGCCTCTCCACTTCTTGGGGATTCAATATCCAATAACTGTTTTGGTAGGAGTGGGAAGTGGGGCGAGAACAACAGACACACTCTCCACCAAAAGTGCATCAGGTGCAGGTGCTGGCCCATCCTGTAGGGATCTGCTGGCTCTGGTGGTACACTTGGCCTGGACTTGTCTTTTCCCCTCCATCCCCTGCGGACCAGGCGAACCCCCCACATTGCCCTCCTGTCCCAGCTTCACAGGGGTGTGTGTGGGAGTTGAGGTTGCGGGTGGATCTGCCTTAGAGAGCTGTTTCCGCTGACTCTTTGCAGGCACCTAACTTCACAGCAGGTATGGCAACTGTATGCCTGTCTTTGGGAGCAGGTTTTGGGAAGGAGTGTCCTTGGATGAGGCTGATTTGGATGCATGTGAGCCTGAGGCCTGCTTCTTGGCTTGATGCCCCTGAGTGTCACCTGAGGGGCTTTTGCCTTTGCGCTCCTGTGTGACTTTTTTTTGTTTTGGGGAAGGTGTCTGCGCTCTGGGCTGCTTGGAGTGCTGCTGTTGTGTGCTGCGTGTGGAGTACTTGGAGCCTGAGGGCTGTGGTGTGTGGTCACTCTCGTCAGATGTTGCCACTGGCAGGGTGGTTGCCGAAGGGACTGGAGCCTATGACAGATGAATGGCTTCTGTCACTGTAGAGGACAAAGACTGGACAGTTCTGTGGAGCCCACACACATCCGAATGAATGCCCTCCATGAAGGCAACTACCTGTGCCAACTTCTTGTCATGATCCTGGAAGGCATTCAGGAGAGTAGTCTGACCCACACACAGCTGGCGCGAAAGGTCCACCGCCTCAGCACTGAGGGCAGCAGGGGAGACAGGGGCAGCGGTGCCTGGAGGAAGGACACTCTACCCTACTTACGGCTGCGGGCATGGGCAGCACTAGTGGAGGTAGCCGGGAGGTTGGGCACTGGACAATGTATGGTGGAAGAAGAGGCAGATTTCCCACTCCCTGTGCCTGTCAACATCGAGGAGTCATGGCTGGCATCAGACGTTGAGGTTGGTGTTTCTGGGTGTGATTCTTCAAGGGCACTCCTGTTCCCCTCCGGGCGCTGGTCACATCAGTGTCAGTGAGCTCATGTGTAGCAGTCATGCAAGATGCCTCACCAATGGTGTCCATCCCCTGTCCTTCTGTGTCCTCGGTAGATGCTGCAAGAGACAGAGACGTAGGTTCAGTTTAGTGCCATACTCACAAACATCATATGCAAGCAAAGCACAAAAGATAATGATACCCCAGGTTGCACACCCCCTGTGCAGTCTGCATGTGCAACCTTAATGCAAAAATCAGAAGATGCATGGTAACATGCATACTTAACAATAATGACCCATGTGATGTTCACACAGCCAAATAGCTTGTGTGTGCCTCCATGTAACCTGACATACATATTTCTGTAAGCATAACTACGTGCCTGTAGGTGAAAAAGATGTACATCTCAACATGTTGTCACAGTCAAATATGGAGTCACTTTAAGGGGACAACACAGATACAGACTCCCAAATGTCCTTTTGTAATGGCCATAAGCTCCTTCTATCCAACTACAGTTACACATTGGTGTCACATGTGTATTTCTCACAATTTCGAGGTCAAGCACTGCACACATCGACAAAAACACACTAAGATGAGGCACACTGCCATTCACTGCTTGGGGATGTTCATGACTCCCCTAATGCAGCCAATGCAATAAGGCCACATCTCAGCATGCAATGTCAAGGGACATTACATTAAAGACATGAGAAAGTACATGTAGAGTAAATGCATGACAGCTGCACTCAACACAGAGGCCACTTACAAGCCATAGCATCACACTAGAAACATCACAGAGCTCCGCACTGTCTCAGGGTTGGGATACATGCAGTCACTCACACCCAAAGTCACCCTTCGCTGAATACTCACCGCCAACTTGCTGCTGATGGACCCTCAAGCATCCATCCAGCTCTGGCTGTGTCACTGCCAAGATGCGGGCCATTAGTGGTGTCATGCTCCTGTGTGACAACTTGCCAGTCCGTGGGAGCAGCCCCAGCATCATCTCTGCCATGTTTTTGCTCAGCCGGCAGATGTCATCCCATCTCTTGTGACAGTGTGTATGCCGTCGGTTGAAGACACCCAGAGCCCGCACCTTGCGTGCCATGGTCCTCCATAAGGCCTTACGCTGGTGGACTTTAAGCTGCAGGCATGGGAGACAAGAGGAGGAAATTTATTTCAGTAACACTGGGTTATGTACCACTGTGCCTCAGTACAGGAGCATGCACAAACTTAGCACAGCTATTCAGATATGGTTAGCAGATGCCATACAACATGACACGTAGCACATTAGCATAAGATAATCGTACCTAAATGCATGCAGGTATGAGGATGGACACAGTACCTGACCATTTCATACACATGCAGAATGCCAGCACAGAAAGCAATGTGAAGAAGGCCCACATCTGCGATGCAGTTTGTGAGTGAGCAAGACATGCATTACATTGTAAATGATGTGTCGCGGCAGACTCACTGTGTTCAACACTGCACACCCCTCAATGTCCTTGGCCTGTGAATGGCTCACTGTGTCATGGAGGTCACATTTAGGGACATGATCTTTCATTCTCACACCTTTCTCACAAGGTCTGTCTTGTGCAATCCACGGGCCTAAGATAGCTCATTGATGAATAGGATGGCAGACAACACATATGTCTCATTCTGTCCACACAGTGATGGATCCCTGTCAAATTGGGCAGTAACTGTGCAGGCCAGGGGGGCTCACACTGAGGTTAAACGTGGGACATCAGAACAGTCACATGCATGTACAATATGTGAGGGCAAACAGTGCCTATACATGCGAGTCAGTACACATAATTAAACAAATGGAAGGGGATGTTTCAGAAGTACAACAATGTGCCGTGTCATGTGGGAATGTCCACCAAGAGTGTCACCCTCAGGCATTTCACTCTTGTGCATACTGCTTACAGATCCATTGTGACAATATAAAGTAAAACACACTTCCATCATTACCCTCTGGACAAAAAGTATTTGTAATGTCACAAATGAGCATGTGAAAACCTCATGGACTCAGACATCCATTAGCACAGGCAATGTCTGTCCTGACTTCCACTTTCCAAACCAGCAGTGTCAGTCTATGGCTACAAAAACACTGCATGTCCCTCCCATTCTGAAATGCAGCACGGGATCTGTGGAAATTAGGCTACAAACCCCATTTACCTGAAGTCAGCATGCTAGACAGTGTATCACACAAACCCACACTCTCAGGCACATACTGCAGCAGATCAACTTCATGTGTGCACCCCCTGCACTCTCCTACTTTCACTCTGAAACACTTACCATGACATCAGGAGCACCATATAGCCTCCCACACTGTGAGAGCACCTCATTCACCAGGACCTCCAGCACCTCTGTGGTGAAGGGATGGCCCTGATGTTCTCAGTTCTCACCATCACTGGGTCCAGGAGACAGGAACACCAGCAGTTGGTGGTGAAGAGTATCAGTCCGCAGTGTCTGGAAGCAGTGGAAATGTGTGGCTCTCTCCCAGACATATATAGCCCCCTGGGGTTGTTTCAGTGGTACTCAGCTTCTGCAAGTGGTGTTCAAGGTCAGCTTTTTTCAAATGTGACCAATGACCGGCCCCACAGTAGTGAAGTACGTCTACCGCAATTTTCAAAAGTGCATTTGTCTACCACGATTGTGGTGCCCAATGGCTGTAAGGACATGGGCATTGGCGGTGACACACCACAAGGGCCAGGCAGTCGCTACTGCAATCGTGCATCTTTCAATTGCATCCAATGACCAACCCACGGTAGCGGAGCACACCTACTGCAATTTTCAAAAGTGCATTTATTTACCGCGATTGCGGTGCCCAATGGCTGTAAGGGCATGGGCATTGGCACTGACACACCGCAGGGGCCAGGTGGTTACTACCGCAATCGAGAATTTTTCAATTGCATCCAATGACCAGCCCACGGTAGCGGAGCTCACCTCCCGCAATTTTCAAAAGTGCATTTGTCTACCGCAATTGCATTGCCCATTGGCTGTAAGAGCATGGGCATTGGCGGTGTCACACTGCAGGGGCCAGGCGGTCGCAACCGTGATCGTGCATCTTTCAATTGCATCCATTGAAAGGCCACGCGGTAGCTGAGCACGCTTACCGCGATTTTCAAAAGTGCATTTGTCTACCATGATTGCGGTGCCCATTGGCTGTAAGAGCATGGGCATTGGCGGTGTCACACCGCGGGGCCCAGGCAGTCGCTAACACGATTTGGCAGCTTAACATTGGTGCCAATGGCCATGATTGTGGTGGCGGTGCACGCTTACGGCACCTATGGACACATCATGCTGTAGCAATGGCAATGGCCAGTTCTCAGCATTGGACAGTAAACACTTACTATGAATCATGCCAAAGATAGTGTAATTAGATGCTAGTGTGACGTTTAACTCACTGATGACTAGCCATGCCATGACAGTGCACAGGAATACATGCATTGGCATGTACTCCCTCACATGTCGCTTATGATATTGTTGTGCATGTACACAGATCTATGGTGTGATGGACTCTCAAATATGTACACATGTCAATGTGTGAGATGGCTAAGCAACCCACAGTAATGAAGGACAGACTACATAATGTGCCTATTTCACTGTGTAGATTGCTGAACTCATGTTTATACTTGATCTTTATGCACACACTGTGCTCATTGTGTTGGCAATGTGTGCCCTGTCTGACTTACACAAGAAGGTGTGGCAGGTTCAGCAGCTACATAGAAGCCAGCAGTGTTGCTGTTTCAGACATGTGCTGTGTCAACTACTCTCAGGGCTGGTGACACAAGATGTTGGAATGTACCTTTTGGCATTCACAGAGTCTGAATCTGATTGGGGGTATTCACTGTGTAAATACTGGACAAGTGTACAACTACTTTAGATCATGGTGTCACTATACGTGACTTGTGCTGTAGGCTGTAGTTTCAGACCATTCATTGTTGGTGCTGTGTCTATCAAAACATAAGATGTTGGACACATCTCAGAGAGAAATTGAATTGAAATGTGTCCCCTTTCATCCTACCTAGGCGGCGACTGAATGTGCATCGCCCATTCACATTGCTTGTGGACATGGAGGATGAGGACATCATACGCAAATTCCATTTGGATCGACCTACCCTTCAGGACCTATGTGCTCAGTTGGAGCCCCATCTGAGGCCGCGCAGAACCTATCCGACTTCTCTGACACCATCGTGTAAGGTGATGGCGGCCCTGCATGTTTTTGCAACTGGTTCATTCCAGTACACCATGTCCAGCACAGGTGGGATGTCCCAACCAATGTTCAGCATGGTGCTACGTGATGTCCTGTCCGCTATGATGACCTACAAGGACAGCTACATCCATTTCCCCAGGAGACAGGAATTGGCAGCTGTGAAGGGTGAATTTTATGACCTTGCCCACATCCCTAATGTTGTTGGTGCCATTGACTGCACACATGTTGGCCTGGTTCCACCACAGGCATATGAGCACATCTACAGGAACAGGAAGCATTTCCATTCCATCAATGTGCACGTGGTATGCCAGGTGGATATGATATTCTCCCATGTCTGTGCCAAATATCCAGGATCAGCCCATGACTCCTACATCCTGAATAACAGCATCGTACCACAGCTGATGGCAAATCTGCATCCAGACCATGCGAGAAATGTGGGTGAGTACGCAGAATCAAGTAGCGTGCTGTATGTGTGACATGCTGTCCTCTGCCACAGTTATGGTACAAAATTGCTCTGTGTATCTCACACCTAGGTGACTCTGCATATCCCAACCAGCCTTGGTTGCTGAGCCCACTGAAGAATCCCAGGACTCCGAGTGAAGTCCGCTACAATGATACCCATGGGAGGACACGTCATGTGGTGGAGCGTACTTTTGGTCTTCTTAAGTCTCGATTTTGGTGCCTGGACAGGACCGGAGGTGCACTGATGTACTCTCCCCAAATGGTGTGTCAGATCGTAGTTGCATGCTGCATGCTCCACAACATGGCCTTGCGCAAAGAGATCCCCCTGATCCTGGACGATGATGAGCAGCAGATGCCCCCACCTGCAAACCCACACATGTCCAGTGACGAGGATAATGGGGAGGAGGAAGGTGTCGACCTGTGTCAACAGCTCATCAACCGCTATTTCCCTTGAAGGTGAGTGACATTGTACAATGGTGCCATTGTCTGCTGTTTTTGATGCTGGTGAAAAGGTCTAGACAAGCCTTTTGACTGCTGCCTGTTGTTGGCTCTGTGCTGATGGGTAATGTTTGGGGCACAGGGTAGTTATGCCCAGCTACATGATGTCTATGTCGATATTGTTACTCATTGTAATGTGTGCTGGTTTATGTACCTTGATAACAAGTGGTGTGTAATGGCTGTGATGCCATCCCCTGACAAGCGAGTGTTGTTCTCTTGTATCTTTCTAGGTCCCTTCAGCCTCTCAATGCCTCAAAACATTCAGTGCTTCTGGTACATTGGAATCAGAGTCAACATTGTACATCCTGTGATAAACATGGAGCACACACAAAAACATAGGTGTGGAAAGAGTATTTATTTACAATAAGTATTTGTGACAGGGAAGTGATTATTTACAAAAAGGTGCAAAGTGAATCAAAGAGTTGTCAGTGATGGTAGACGAGACAACAGAGTAGTAACCACATTGATGTGGTGACACAGTCCGACAGACGACTGCCATCAACATGGCAGTGTGGGTAAGGATAGTCAACAAAGTCAATTTCAAGGTGAAGAGAGGTGCCATCATGGCTGGCTCTTTGACTGGCGTTTGGCTGGTGCTTTGCCACTTGATCCTCCTGTGGTTTTCCTTGGACGGCCCCTTGAGTGTTTGGAAGGGAGGGCCTCTGCTGTGGGCACAGCAGTGTTTGAGGAGTCATCCTGTTCCAGCTCACTCCTCTCTGTGGCCGCAGGTGAGGTGGTGGGACTGTCATCCTGGGGGCCACTGGAGGGAGGTTGAGCTGTCCTTTGGGCCGCAGGCCTGTCCCTCAGAACACCCACAATCTGGCCAATGAGGTCCATGATTTGGCCCATATGCGTTTCCATGGACTTCAGCAGCAGGCAGACCTCACACACTTCTTCCATAACCTGGCCCATTTGTCACTGGGTTTTGTCGGTATGCCCCAAGGACTCTGGCGATGTTGTCCCGTTGAATTTGTCGCCCAGTTGCCCTCCCTCCTGCCCTGCTGTCCCTGACCTGTGGCGTCACCACTTGCCACACCCGCAGACTCTCCCTGCCCTCCACAGATTATGGGGTGGTATGGGTATCCTCTGAGGCAGGGAGAGTGTTGCAGGCAGCACTGGTGTTGGTGGTGGTGGTGGTTGAGGCCGTACAGGTCGTTGCAGCAGGGGTAAGTGCAGCTGTTGATGCAAAGGTGGTGGTGGTGGGGACGTTGGGGGCCTGGGACCTTGTGCGGCCTGGCTGTCCTGATGGGGCAGGTTCGGGGTCCGCATCCGAGGAACTTGGGGAGTCTGTATCTGAGAGTCCATGTTCCAGGGGGGGGGGAGGCTGGCTCTGCAGGTTAGTGTTGTCATCTGCAACAGTCAATTGTTGGTCACCTGTTGGACAGAGATTAAATGGTCATTGAAGTGCACCCCACAAACCTGCTGTTAGATGTTTGGTTGTTGCATGTTATATACCACACAGTTTACATTGATATCACATTATATGGCTGCACGGTACTGAGCATCATGACATGATGTGGGGGAACATACACTACTTGTCCATGGTGTGACATGTCTATAGAGAACATGTTCCACAGATTGTTTGATTAGAAGGACATGTCATCATCTAATGACCAGCAGCACAACAACTTTATTTGAAGAGTCTTTGTTGTTTACTCTGCTTGGAAGACGTTACTTCTGAGCATGCACTAGCCATTGTGGTCTCATGCATCCCTTTGTCATATCATGTGCTTTGCTTTCTTTTTACAACTGACCATGCATGTTTTGTGTTCATATGGGCCTTGGCGCTCTGCCCCTATGGCACTTGCAGATAGCATTCAGTGCTGTGCATGATTGTGCCCTAAATTTATTCAACATGTGATTTAGTGAGTCAGACTTTAATTTCTGTGACAGTTACATACGCTTAGCTGTCTGCACACTGGAAGTGGCTATTGAATCTATGCCAAGTTGGTTGACATGTGAAGGCTGGTGTGGTCATATGGCTCCATGCTTTCTGAGAGGAATGGCAGGGTGCATGCACTGTGTACCTACCTGTTATATGACACAGTTGAGGGGAATTGCTGCCACATGCTTCTGTGTGGGGGGAGTTCTCCATCCTGCTGTGCTGTGGTACAAGGGTACCTGGTGGGAGTTGTGGTGCAGTCTTCCCACCCACAAACACCCTTCCCTGTTAAGATGGCTACCTACCTGTTAGTTTGATGAGGGAAATGCAGTGTCTGCCACATGCTTCTGGGTGGAGCGAATGCTCCATCTGACTCAGCTGTGGAACAAGGGGGCCTGGGGGAGTTGTAGTGCTGGCTTCCTTCCCACACACACTCCTTCCTGTTCAGAAGGCTACCTCCCTGTGAAGTGGAGCAGAGGAAGGGAATGGTTACACATGGCTCTTGGGTGTGGGGAGTGTTCCATCCTGCTCAGAGGTGGGACAAGAGAGCATAAGATGGCTACCTACCTGTAAGTTTGAAGAGTCAAATACAATGGCTGCCACATGATAGTGGGTGTGTGGAGTGTTTCATCCTGCTCAGCTGTGGGACAAGGTTGCCTGGTGGGAGTTGTAGTGCTGGCTCCCACCCACAAACACCCTTC